>NC_134841.1:69713811-70973408 GCF_965363235.1 Mytilus galloprovincialis | reverse complement strand
TACGGACTCGATAAAATGTATCAGCATTTCTTGTGAATATCAGTCTAGGCATCATCGAATACATCGAGATGATTACCGCCAAAGACAACAGACGATCATATAACCCCAAATAAACATAAATAAAACTATGAATACATAGAGCACACGTGCATTTGGATTTGTCCAGGTCTGTTTGAATTCATGTTACATGTTTAGAAATATGTTAATTAATGTTTTGTACCTGTATAAGAATGATATTGTGTTGGTCGAAATCGTCAACCAAATTGTTTACCTTCGTTTGACTTTCAAAGTTGACATTCTTTTTCTTTCAATAGCTCAGCACGCCTATAACATACGTAAACCATATCCAGTTAACAGGTTGAATTGAAGGTCGAATGAATACGAATTCAAATAAGGTTGAATTATTGACCTGCAAGTAGATAAGTAACCAGCTTTATTTTAATTTTTTTTTTTATCATTTTTGGTAAAATTTTGACCAAACTGAGTTAAAACGAAATATTATTTATATTGAAACAAAAAGAATGGTATTCAAATGTATTGTCCAAATAAAGGCAAAAGTAATATATAGTTGTTCAATAGTCATTATTCAATTGATCAAAACAAATACGATGAGCAACTAAACCCGATGGAAAAACATTAACTATAAGAGAAAACCAACGAACCTACAGAAACACTGAATTACAACAAAAGATAACACCACACATAGTCATGGCTTGGTACAGGATATTTTAAGTAAATGATATTGATTAAACCTGTTTGTTTTAGATAGCCAAATCTCCTGCTAATATGGCGCTTATGTGACCAGGCAATCGTGGCAATCGTAGATGATACCCCTTAGAGTTATAGATATAAAAACTAATTCGGTCAACTTTATTTTTTAATCACGAGTTCTCACTTTTTCATGATATGACTGAGTTCGTTTCGTACAAAGGAAAACAGAAGAGTTAAATGAACCATCACTGTAATATACAATTGTAGCATTTAACACATCAGAAAACAACTGTAACTATTTCATTTCCTCATTAAGACATAAATCGCTTACTCTATAGAAAAAATCGGAAACATTACATATTTAAATGACATGTCACGAAATGTTTGTTAGGGATTGCAGATAACAATCTGCTTTAAGCGTGAAAAATATGCATTGACATTGCAGTTGAACTTAACAGTATTTTTTTCCTGGTTTATAGCGTTGTAATTAACAAAATGTCAGTTCCTCTTCAACTATTCTATAAAGCAAAAGCATTTTGTTATGTCTTTTTCATTTGTTTCATTGAGTAATTTCGATAAAGCCTCACGGGCAACCTTTATTTCATATGATGAATAAATGGAATTCAATTAATCCTTCATGAGAGTACTTTAATGAACATTATTATATCATTATCACAGCTCCACTTCTCTCTATTTTGTTCCTGTATTTGTTCTTTTTTTTCGTACTCACTGCATACACCTGTCTCTCTTAAAATTGTTTTGATCTTGAACGGGTTTCCGACTTCAGAACATTTGTTTTTACTTTATCCTCTTAATGACTTAATAGTAAACACGAATACAAATTATAATTAATACATCAGCAGTGTTTTACCAGTTGGCTAACAATGTTTAGTTTGTTTGAGATAACATAATCAGTTAGAAACATATAAGATTTGCACTTTCTTGTAACAGTTTATAGAAAGTGCATGGTGAAAATTATATTGTTGTATAGCTGTATTTCCTGTGGTACGTAATCAAAAGTTTACTAGCACTATTACCTCGTACTGGCACTTTGCAATACATCTTTAAAGTTTTGTCGTTATCGTTGCATGTTTTTCTTGTTACTTAGTACAAAGAAAATGCAAAATTGACCAAGGATACCCGTGGCTGAATTTGTTCTGTCTTCTTCTTTCTATGCCTGCAAGCTTTCCAAATGTTTAGCTCTTTAAACACTTGGTCACGAACGAAACTGACATTGATTATGTATGCTATTAGATTTTCTTTCCGCGATTTTATTTCGATACTACGAAGATTGTCACATTATAGAAAACTAAAAACATTGGTATATCGAGTTTTTATCATCAACTAACATGGAAAATGTATCAACATCTTAAAATTGATAAACGGAAAAGATCACAATTTACATCACAATTAAGACTTCATAAATAGTTGAAATAACATAAGCGCCGCTAATGAGCCTGAGACTTTACGGAAAAGGATATAATACTTAATTTATTGCATACATAATGAATAGAGAATTATGGTGACAATGTATGTATACGTATTCTTGCCAAACAGTCTTTATAACCATAAAAGCTAATAAAACTTACAATGATGGACCTGATAATGATGATAAAAACTTGCAAAGGGAAGTAAGATTAAAATTCCAATTGGAAAATATAAATGTACTTATATTAAATTGCGGAAACCATATTACTATCATTTTAGAAATATCTAAATAAATTGTAACAATCAATAAACGTTTGTTTCCTTGAAGAGGTTTTAATCGAAATATTACAAACGGTTTTCTAAATGCATACAATTTATTTGTCGTAATGATATATTATCATTTTGGTGACTGAGCATGCTATACAAACACAATTAGTTGCAATCTCTATGATTGTATTTGCAAGAATCTAGTTGGAAATATATTCGAATAAACGCATAAAATATATTATGTACAAATGTAAGTTGTCATTTTATTTTGGACTTTTGAGTTTGAATGTCCCTTTGTCATCCTTTGTCTCTCTCTGACATGAAAAATAAAGATAACTAGAAACAGAAAAAAAGACGTTTTCACAGCGTAAAAAAATAATTATTTCCAAGAAACGAAATTAAATGTGTGGTGAGAAAGGGATAATTGTATGTATGATTCAATGTGTGGTGAGAAAGGGGTAATTGTATGTCTGATTCAATGTGTGGTGAGAAAGGGATAACTGTATGTCTGATTCAATGTGTGATGAGAAAGGGATAATTGTATGTCTGATTCAATGTGGGGTGAGAAAGGGATGAATGTATGTCTGATTCAATGTGGGGTGAGAAAGGGATAATTGTATGTCTGATTCAATGTGTGGTGAGAAAGGTATAATTGTATGTCTGATTCAATGTGTGCTGAAAAAGGGATAATTGTATGTCTGATTCAATGTGGGGTGAGAAAGGGATAATTGGGTGTCTGATTCAATGTGGGGTAAGAAAGGGATAATTGTATGTCTGATTCAATGTGTGGTGAGAAAGGGATAATTGTATGTCAGATTCAATGTGTGCTGAAAAAGGGATAATTGTATGTCTGTTTCAATGTGTGGTGAGAAAGGGATAATTGTATGTCTAATTCAATGTGTGGTGAGAAAGGGATAATTGTATGTCTGATTCAATGTGTGGTGAGAAAGGGATAATTGTATGTCTGATTAAATGTGTGGTGATAAAGGGATAATTGTATGTCTGAGTCAATGTGTGGTGAGAAAGGGATAATTGTCTGTCTGATTCAATGTGTGGTGAGAAAGGAATAATTGTATGTCTGATTCAATTATTTACCAGACGATATAACAAAGATGGATCCGAAACATTTAAAATATTAATGGAATAATGTAAATAATATCAAATCAACAATTTGATTTTCATATTTAATGTAAACGGGTTGTATTTGGGACTCATGTCGCAGACCGAAAACAAGAAATACTAGACTTTTAGAATTAAGATTTTAACTCTTTTAACCTTTAAGTGATAGAAGTGCTAGGTTTTCAGAACTTTGACTAGCCATGAGTCTTCTGTAACGGTTCATTCAGTTACCGGTCGCCATTTTGTAATTGCATTCGTCTAAATTGTATTAATCATAATTGTTCACAACTGTTTTTATCTGTTTGTATTACCAAAAGTATCTAAACAAACAGCATGAAATTAATTGATCAAGGTTAGCAAAAGAATACGCACTTTGGAATTGTCTATCTAGTTCAATATTTATGCACACAAAAAATCCACATGTGTGGCCCATTATATCGTAACACTTTTTCCGTGAAATTGTATTTTCTATGCTCGATTCCAAAATATTGGAAAATCAAAAGGTTACTGACAAAATAGAGGTTTAGTTTGTTAGATAGACATACATGTTTTGGGTAATGTGGACATACATGAAATATATACGAGACTATAAACAACAACCAACCAGCAAATCAAATACATGTTGGACTTTCCAACGACGATACAGCACAAAAATAATATGGTCGTGAAATGAACACGTTTCAGCATGAAACGAACATGCAACATTTACACAATCACTCACGTAATAACTGAAACATCAACTATTATTATATGAATACAACACATTTTTCGTTTCAAATAAAGGAATCGTGTTTGTTTCTTGTATTTTTATCACCTTTTTCTTTTGCTCTTCAAGAATATTACACCAATTGCGTTATTTGACATAGGTAATCCATAAATCAATTATACATTCCATGGTCTTATATTGTTGATGATTTGAAATGATGTTTGATGATTTATTATAAACATGTTCTTGGATTAATTTGCACTTCTCATAAGTGCAAATTGGAACCACACTTTTTTTTGTCGTAGAATCATCAAATTTGGCAATAATGTAAATCTGGGGATAAATAACACAATACAAAAATAAATTTGATATGGCTCGCCCGGTTCGGCAACTGGAGTGAAAACAGTGACAAAATCCTGTAGGATATTTTTTTCTCCCATAGGATTTTTAAAAATCCTACAGGATTTTGAGAAATCCTATAGGATAAAGTCATAATCCCGTAGGATATTTTAAATATCCTATGGGATATATAAATCCTATCGGATTTATTTATCCTATAGGAAAATTTATCTCCTATGGGATAAAATTAATATCCTATGGGATTTAAAATCCTGTAGGATTTTCAAAAAAAGTGTTAAATCCGATAGGATTTTTTTTATCCTATAGGATTATCATGAAAGACTTTTTGTCAGAAACTAATGTCCCTTAGGATATTTTTTTCTCCTAAGGGATTTATTTTGTCCTGTGGGATGTTTTTTCTCCCATAGGATATTTTTTTCTCCTACCGGATTTTTTTCTCTCCCTTAGGATAAATTTTGTCCTGTAAGATATTTTGTTTTCCCTTAGGATTAACTTTGTCCTATAGGATTATTTTTTCTCCCATAGAATTAAATTTTGATACGTTTTGTCATCTAAGATGGATTCGTCAGTTTTGTTGGTATTTTACAAACGTTAACAATTGTTGCTACATAGATATTGATCACAACGTAGCTACTACGATATTGAACTCAACCTTTGTATTTAGCCTAGCTGCTACATAGATATTGATACCAGGGTTGGGTTCAATATCGTAGCAGCTACGTAGCGGCTACGTAGCTGCTATCAATATTTATGTAACAACTAGTCTATAGCTACACATTCAATAGTCAAAATCTACGTAGCACTTCGCAACTGCTACGATATTGAACTCGACCCATCTACGTAACCGCTACGATATTGAACACGACCTTGGGTTGTGTTCAATATCTTATCGGCTATATAGATTTATGACTATTGAACGGGTGGCTAGCCTAGCTGCTACATAGATATTAATAGCAGCTAAGCTAGCTACTCGTTCAATAGTCATAAATTTACGTTGCACTACGTAGCTGCTACGATATTGAACGCAACCCTGAAAAGGGTCGTTATAGTTTCCATAATTATCGAAACGGATACATGGAAATATTACTTTATAGGATTGTGCAAATCTTGCCTTCGTATATGGTTTTCATGATATTAATTATTAATGAGTCTGTTTAATAAATGTTGTTTGTTTTACGTCCTGTGGCAAATATTTCATGTATGTTCATAACGAGAACACATTAATTATACATACAATAGGTAGGCTTTTCATAGCAAATATAAAAGGTCGACTGAGAGAATGGACATGGAACTTGGAATGGTAATGCAAAATGAGGATATATTGAATAAAAAACAGAACTGCCTCAATTAATTGTGCAAGAGTACCAAATGTGCAGAAGTCTTCCGTGCATGAAATCTATGCTTAAATCGACCATCGTTTTTCAAGTACAGTTTTCAATAATATCAATTGGTTAAATGCATTTTGATGGCTTAAATAAAAGGGAGAGTTCTTTTAGATTGGATTATCTATTGCACTTTAGTGTTTTTTTTATATGATACTATATTTTTCTGACAGCTTCAGATTTCTCTTGGTTATGTTTTTGCACTTGGTGCGGGAAATCGTGGGTTCAAATCCCGGCCTGGTCAATCCAAATACGTCAACATTTAAAATTGCTGTTCCTCCGCTAAGCAAGTGGAATTAATAATTTAATTACACCTCTCCTCCATTACATGATATATCTGTAAAAAAAGACTGGTATGCTCGAGTGGCTAAATGATGTCTAAATGCGGAGTGTTACCTTGTGAACTAGCACGTTAAAAATCTTTCTCGACACTATCAGTCTAGAACAGGGTTCATATTCAGTATAACATTTGGAACTTGAATTTGTCTCTGGACAGGTCATAAGGCATATTCAATGTTCATTATATATCTACTAAATCGTTAATAAAAAGAGAAGTATTTTCCTTGTACTGATTTTTATTTCAAGTACTTGGTTTGATTTCCACGAATTGATATTATAAAAATGGAATGGTTAAACTTTTCACAAAATATGTATGTGCCTTTTGTGATATTTTTAATGGCAAGTAATATGAAATTAGCTCCTTACTTTATTTATACATGGAACGTTATTTTTTGGGCTTGATAAGGTGTATAGGGATCTCTCTATAATATAAAAAAAAAACAAATGACTGTAAAAAAAACTTTCAATATAATGATTGTCTGTGTTATTGGGTTGTTGTCTCATCAATATTTACTCTTATTCCCTTTTTTCGAACCCAAAGAGTAGACTTGAGCACAGAAATATTGTCCACTCTTGACTTCATCAGCTCGACTTTCGACTTAACCTTGCTGAAAAAGTAAAGCCCCCCCCCCTATTCCTACCAACGTGAAAATTAGTTAACAGACTAAAATGGCCACTACGATGCTTTTGCTGTTGTTTTTTAATCAATGCCTATTGCAGCTATAATTCCCGGTTTTGGACAGAATAAAAAGAAGTAGATGTGGTTCAATTGTGAATGAGACAACTTCAAACTATTGCTTTCCACCAAGGTTCACATGAAGCTGATGAACGCAAATTTATATAAAAAAAGAAGATGTGGTATGATTGCCAAAGAGACGAATGACATAGAAATTAACAACTATACATGTAGTTTACCTTACGGCTTTCCACAATGAGCAAAGCTTTTGTATCTAATTTCATTTTATATGATTAATGTATTGCCTTGTGTCGTTTCTTTTGTTTACTAGTATATTGAATGTGTCTGGTGGTATGAATCTTACTTCATGAAATTTAAAATTATACCCTTTTTCAATAATAGGCTACCGCAATAAAGATATAAGCTTAATAAAATAATTATTTCAGAGTTTCACTCGTTCAGGAAATGTCATACGGGACAAGAATGAGTTTTAATGGCGAAAAATATTTTTTTAAACAAATGTGCATGTGTAAGCTGGTTTGTGATGTTCTATTCTATCAAGAGTTTCAGAAAAGGGGGAATAAAAACAATTATGCCAAAAAACAGTTTAACTTGCGAAGCTTTCTTTGGTATTCAATGTTACAAAAATAGTTATTCTTTTGTAGATTTAGAACTTGGAACACAATTAAAAAAATGTCTATTGAAATTGGCAGATGGCAAAATAGTTAGAGAACATTTTATTTATTATATATACTTTATGTAAAATTAGGTGAAATTGAGGACGAGTTTCATTATAAAGTTGAAACAAAACGAAAAGTGTATTTAACGTTTTTGTAAATATCTTCTCAAATATTGAATTGATTTTATCAAAACAAAAAGTATAAGATCAAAAATTAAATTTTCTATCAAGATTCTTTATTTCTTATAAAACCAAGTTAATGGTACAAGGAAAGATATTTTTACATATAATAACATACAGATTTTGCGCATGACAAGTTTGCACAAAACGAGCAACAAGAATGAGAGATTGGGGATCAACCTGGAGAACATACATCTATATTGATAATTCTAATTAATTTACACAAATTTTTCAATACACGAATATTTTTTGAAATAAATAAAGTGCCGAATGCATATCTATAACTTGCCTTGGGTATACTTTTTATGTCCCTATTCGTACAGGAAGTCCTGTGTTGTTATTTAGACGTACCGATCCACAATATCTGACACACATTTGCAAAACAGGTCATTTGTAATATAAGCTGGAAAAATTTCATAGTTTTAGAATAAAGCGGTGCATCGCAATTGCGTTAAGATAAATTAATATTTAATTTCCTACCAAAAGATATTGGTTTTTGTTTTCAATTCTTTCTCAAATTTAGATATAGAGTTGACACTGCAATGTTTTGTATCAGGTTTATTCCACTCATGAAGGAATAAACGATTCAGGGAAAGCCTGCAAAATGGAACCACAATTCATGACTAAGTCAAACTACAGTATACCTAAGGTGCATCTTCTCATTCTTTATCTTTAATCTGTACGATTCTATAGCATTCATAAATTTTAACTACCCGATATTGCTCAACTCAACCATGTAATACATTTTTACTCTAATAAACGGGATGGGGGGATTAGGCCACATGATTTACCGGTGTGTAGAAATACCGCAAAGGATTTCTTAGTGCACTATACGAAGAATGTTTTTGCACTAAAACGATGTTTTTAGATTACACAGAACATGATTGTAAGAGGATATGAGTAAATACCTCATATGTATAAAGTTTGGTATCAATAGATATTGTAATTTTGAAGTTAAAGGACTTTTTAATCAACACCTGCCAGTCGGCACGTGACCAACGGCCTATTGCAAAATCCCAAATCATCATGTTCAATCAACCTTATCCAATAAACAATTGTCTTTTGATCGTTACTAATTGATTAATAAATGGTTGTTGTTGAATAAAGCTAACGGTTTAGGGTGGTATAATTTCATGTTTATTAAAAATAAATAAAAAAAATAATTTTGTGTTTACTTTGCCTTTGTTTTATTTTGTTTCTAAGGAAATTGCTATGTAAGCTTCTTTGTTTATTTAAAGAAGCCAATTTTGGGATACAAAGTGAGAAACAAAGCTTTTGCGATTTCATTTCCTTATTTACAATACTAGAGTTATATCATTATACCTTGAGAGACATATGAGAGTATGTGGCGTCCGTGGGGTTCTTCAAAATCCGATTACAGAAGTAATATAGAAAAACTCCAAGGGGTAAATACTATATTACGTTTTTAAAAGAGAATATAAATCATAACTGTCTTCTATGAACGATAACTTTAAAACTGATGTCAATGCTTTTTTTAACAATTCATCTTTATTCAACAATTGAAGATGAATACCATTTTATTGTATAATGTAATAAGCAGTGATGTAAGAAATATAATTCACAATGTGCATGGGAGAATCTAAATAATTTAGTTAACTTAATCATATGACTCTAAATCCCGTTCTGCCATTATTAAGAGACGCTAAAGAACTGGACAACTGTGGAAATATAAGATTTTAAGATTTGGAAATAAATGAAATTGGTGTCACAAATGGTATGTCTGCTTGTATTTGAAATTTTTTATAAATATATATGATGCTCTTATACACAATTATTAATGGTTGTTTTACTTCGCTTAGTTATAGCATTTAACAAATAACTCTTCGTATTCTTATTTTCGGCATCAAATAAAATTTATAATGGAATAAATATTTTTTTAAAGACAAGGAAAATGAAAAAAAATATATACAACAAAAATAAGCAAAAGGAGATGTGGTATGGGTGTCAAAGAAACACCTATCCACAAACGTTGAATTTGAAGTAGATGTAAGAAATAAATAAGTCATATTTACAGTCTAAAAATGTGTTTAGCCGGGGCCTGAACATCAAGCTACACATATCTATACTTGTAATGCATTTGTAGATAAGTTCGTACCCTAAATATGTTCCTCTCCTAAACATGTCGAGGAAAGGGTGTAAACTTATATGTATTTAACCTGACCACATGTTTAAGATAAACATGTTTGGTACTGCCTCTTATGAAAAAGTGAAACATTCTCAGTAAATCACATCAGAACTTAGATCAGACTAAAACCTCACTTAAACTGAATATATTTGTTTTTGTAGAACAGGAGTTTAGTATCCCATAAAACATAAATCATTATATAGAGACCTAGGCAGCAAAGATAGTCATTAGAATCTTTTTGCATTTGCCTGTGTTCTATCCTTTTAAAAACCTTGCGGTGAGGCATGGTTTCTGACATCAGAAAAATAAATGAAGTATAGGCCACTGGACGTTAAGCAACCAAGAATTAAACCTCACCTTTCCGTGAAGTGTTTACAATTATTTGTATTTTTGAAATTAAAAAAAAAAGGATAAACATTTCCAAAAACTGAAAATATTTGAGAAGACGCTATTACCTTAGAAGTAAAAAATTTACCAGACAGAATAAACACGGCAGAAACAAACAAACGAAAAAAAAACCAAGAGAACAATTTGAAATACCATATACATGTTAAAATCGGTATATACAAGCGGATTATAAACGGGACAGGGTTGAGCGAACATGAATTTCTACTGATTACACTAAAGGTGGCAATCAACTGATTGAAGCACGTGTCGAGAAAATATTAGATAACTTTCTAATTAAAAATGACATAATTATAAAATTTGATTTTATGATTTTTTACAAAGTCTTTTTCTAGATGCCATATCCGTTGTGATAGTATCTTTCCATCAGGTCCTTCGTGTACATTTTTGTTCTTGGTGCACTAAGGAGGTCCATTGCAGTATTTCTACGAATCCCATGATTTACATGTATGCTGAGGGAAAAGTCGCACATGTTTTTATAAGTAGGACGAAAGTCACAAAAATGTAATCCAGTGTACACGTTGGGAAAAAGTCTGTGAGAAAGGTTTAAATATTTTTATTTAACATCTTCATATTTTTATCTGCGAAATCATAACTTCGCTAGCCGTTAAGACGGAACAGTATTCCATACCGCAGATACCATTCAATGATAGACTTTGTAAATTTTGTAGTTCGAACTGTGTGGAAAACGAAATACAGGTTTTAATGGTCTGTCCTTTATATACAGACTTCCGATATGAACTTTTTCAAACATCACGTGAACATATTAACTTTGACAGAATGAACACAGAGAAAAGATGTATTGCTCATATGAACTGTAAATACATACAAAAGTTTTTAGCTCGTACAATAAATAGTTTTTTTATTAGAAGAAAAAAGTTTTTATGAAATTATGATTTACAAACAATATATCTTCAGTATTATTTTTGTCTTTCTTTGTGCATATTTGTTTCTTACATAAAGGTTACTGTGATGTGTTTCAAATAAAATCCCAAGTTTATATCCCTTTATTTTCTTTTGCAAAGATAATTTCAATTGACAATTTTATTATAATATCTATCATCAGAATATTAGCATTTTAATAAAGATTTTATTTGTTTATTTTGTTACTTATATCAGAGACATATAATACATATGTATTATATGTCTCTGCTTATATCAAATGTGGATATTATTTTAATTTCATCAAAGATTTACTAAACAAATCATTGATTTCATTGATAAAGATGTGTGTAACTATACAAATCCTTGTGGTAACTAATTCATAATTGTATATATTTTAATTAATTTTATTGTAAATAGCTATATATATAGTGTCTCGTAATTTTATGAAGGCTGGCTATCGATCTTTGTTTTAACTGTAAGACCAATGTGCGACACTATAATGAAATAATCATTATATTCATCTTTTATATTTAATCTCAATTACCAGATTAAAATTTCACACCTAATTGAACATTTCAGATGTACGCTGACCACTATGTGTATATACCAAGAAACTGCTAGGTGTGAAAATAAGATGTGTCAATGTTATGAGGATCTGTACGGGGGTCCTTAATTCTATAATTGTTCAGTCTTTTTCTGTGTTCTTTATATATAAGCACTTCGTCATTCTCTATTTCTTATTTTTTTCTCTATGTTTCTGTAGTCATTATTTATTTTCCTTTATTCGGCACTTTTAACCCATTATTCTCTATTCATCGACCCCATCCTGACCCTCTTTTTTAATGAACCGTTAGCAAATACGTCTCGAAGGTGGCAGCATACATCACAGTCCACGACATTATAAACTAGTAAGGCACACATACTGCTTGTGATCAACCTTTGATTAATAAACTAGAATAAATATACTAAAAAAATTTAAAGATAATGTATATTTTTTACAATTTCGTTCGTCCGTTTTTTGTCGACAAATGGTTCAGGTTTTTTTCGCAGTTTTAAGTAACGTTATAATATATATATTTTATAGAATAGCTTAAAAGCAGATACATATATTTATTTCGTGTCAAACCATTTCTTGGAACTTGTGAAGCTTTTTATGATAAATGGAATATTTTTTTTTTCGATTGACCTATTGATATGATCTGCTGAAGAAGTCAAAGGTGTATTCGTCAACAGAAGGATTAAGTTGGGCACATTTTTTTAAAGAAACAATAGAAAGATAAAATTTGAAAATAAAACAAGATTCTATTTATTACAGCTTCCTTCTTGTTCTCTAAATACAATTCAAATCACATGATTATATACAGCTACCTTCTTGTTCTCTAAATGCAATTCAAAATCCATAATTTGTTTTATAAACCAATTGAAATACTAAACACATGACGAAAAAACGGTCGCCGAAAAAACATATTCATAGTCAAACTGTTTGTACACACGTGCGTGATAAACGGTCCATGGTTGAATGATCATGAATTTCAATCGATTACACAGATTGCAATCAATATTGAATGTGGCACGTGTCGATAAAACATTAAATTTTGTAATTCTTAAAGATGTTATTAATATAAAATATTGAATTATTTATTTTGAAATAGTTTACTTCTATAATTCATTCCTTAGTGCCAATTATATCATATCGTCTGGTCCCTTGTACTTGCATCACTTTTTATTAAAATTTTCATCAGAATCTTTCGACAATTTCGATCACACAGATGAAGCTTTAAAAAGTTGAAAAATATTTTCACGAGTCAAACAGTTGACGTGCTTTCTTTATCATGTTTAAGCATGCGAGAATGTATTCTTAAAAAATCTAAGAGACACAGAAAACGTAATACTACTAGTATACGAAATCATTCAATTTTGCATAAAGATGATAACTCTAACTTTAAAAAAAAACGTTCAGAAATATGAAAAGGAAAAGATGGACTTCCTTCTTGAACAAAATACAAAACTAGTAAACGGTGAATGTATATGTACTACTGTAGACTTTGTTATGATGACCTTTAACTTAATAAATATTTATTTTTTATTATTTCAATCAACAGGTAAACCTTAATTAAATTTTTTCCGGAATAGTAATTTCTTTCCGGAAAAAGTAAAATATTTATTTGCGGAAACGTAATTTTTTTTTCCGGAATTGTCATCTTTTTTTCTGGAAAAGTAATACCAATTTGCGGAAACGTAAAAACGCCGCTACTTATTTCGGAAAAGTAATGCACGAAAATGCGGAAACGTGAAATTAGATTTTTGGGAAAAAAATAACTACTAAAGGACATGTTAGCGCCGACATGAGTTGTATGAAAAGATTTCCAAAACAACCATATCATTAAGAAGGAATGTTTACATGCTATACTCTCGTACTAGTATTACAGGGTTCTTGTGGCGTTCACCTTAGACACACATCTTTTTAACGATGTTTAACAAGAATACCCCTATTAAGCGGACAAGCAATTTATTCTTTTTTCTGTTATTGAATACCGAGAAAGAAAATAAATCCCGAAATTAATTTGGAACTTTGATACTCAATAGTTTCCCATCAAAATATTCACAATTAGTGTTCGTCCAGTGGCATATATAACAATCTTATTTCTATATGCAATCAGCAATGAGCAAAACCCTAACCTTATAGTCATCTATAAAAGACCCCGAAATGACAAATGTAAAAACAATTCAAACGAGAAAACTAACGGCCTGATTTATGTACAAAATGTGAAAATTCCTTGATAACCTGAATTTTCTTAATTATTTGCCTACAATATATAAGTCACTGTTTAAGAAAAATAAAAAATAAAATTCTGGGACTATTATATTAACGTTAGTATAATAGTCCCAGAATTAAAGTGTTGATAAAATAAGAGCCTCAAATTTGAAAGTTTTAAAACATTTCGAATATAAAAAAAAAGTAAAAAAATATACAAAACAGACTTTTTCGTTCATTTTGTAACATGAATTAGGCAGTTAGTTTTCTCGACTGAATTGTTTTACATTGTCATTTTGGGGCCTTGTATAACAGACTATGCGGTATGGACTTTGCTCATTTTTGAAGGCCGTACAATGACCTATATAGTTGTTTATTTTTGTGACAATTTGGTCTCTTGTGAAAAGTGGTCTCATTGGCAATCATACCACATCTTTTTTATATATTTAAATCATTTTACAAGACATCAAATTGTTATTTTGTGTTACTGTTGCAGACAATTCTTTTCAAATATTAAACAAATTATTTTAATTCAATGGAATTTTGCATTTGCACCCGCTTGAAAAAAATAAAACCATATAAAGAAGCAACATCGAAATTCTCTGTACTTTAAGCGGCATTTTCACATGAGTAAAATATAAGGTCAACGTTTGAAACTTTCCGTGGAACAACGTCAAAATCGTTGTTTTATTAGGAACGTCGTGTAACGCTAAGTGCATGGCACCAATACCGTGCGTAACGTCAATTTAAATCTGTGATTTTACTATGTCCACAACTTCGATGAACCAAAGCAAGTTAAACATCAACCTGTATCTAAATCAAATTGGTTCTCTTCTTCTTCGTCTTCTTCTTTTGGTATACAATAGTCTATCGACATTCGATGATTACATAGTGTTGGCATACGTGGACTAGTCTATTTACAAAACTTTTACCCCAATTTATTCAAAATATATGTTTTTTCTTATGTTTAATGTATACATGTATATATTTTAAATTGCGCTATAGTTCTGTAACTTTCTACCCAGTCGTATAAACGAATCGTCGACAAGTGCGTACATTTTTTAAATCAATATTTCTGTTATGTTCCAATCTGTCCTTCACTATTGACATCGAGTATATATTACATTTTCCCAAAGTCAACCTTGGAAAAAATATTTAAATAGAATGTAATTTCATCAAATCTTATTTTTTGGGTATTATTTATATTTTTATGAATTATATTCTTTACACCAGAAATGTTATTTATAAACAAGCGTATGAGTTTAGTTATGACAAGTAAGACAGAGTTGTATATTATACATCTGATAGTTCAAATGGAAAGTTATAAGTTATCGGCCGAGTACACAGAATAATACCTGCAGAAGTGAAACGATGCATGAACTTGCAAGTCCGACAGGAAATCGCTTGAATACCTGGACGTGTCACCTCACACCCCTTACAATACCTTTGGAAGTAATACCTTTAGGCATGCTGGTGATCAGATGAGGGAAGATCAGAATTTATTTGAAAAAAGTTTATTACTTTAAACAATTCCAATATTAACAGTTTAAAAACAACAGACCATGGTAATTTAAAAAAAATGCAAAAATTTTCCGTATAAAGTTAGTTAGTCGGATAAAACAACAGTACGATTGACAAGATATCGACACGCAATTACGACTACATCCTTATTCTTTCAAAAAGAGATTCTCAGGCAACCTCAGAATATAAAGTTTCAGGTTTTGTAAATATTGGTAGACCTGTTACTATTCTTGCGGCCTCTAATTGCAAATTTTCTAATTTTCAAGGATCCGTGTTGAAGGCTGTTCTTTGACCTATTCAATTTTGAAATGAAATATGTTTAAACTAAACGGAGCCTTGGCCATAAAAAGCCTCAAATGTTGAAGGCTATATATTCTTTGACCTATTAAATTTTTTATAGTCTTCAAATTTCAACAAAATTCCGCGTAGGGGACCACAACTTGGAAATGGAGATATGTTTTTATAAAAAAAAAAAATCAAAGAGAACACAGAGTGTGTAAAGTTTTAAAATTTTTGATGGATAGGAACATTTTTTCTCCATTGCCAAATCAACTGTAATATTAGCACTCATACCACTAATTATATTTAAATCTATTTTCAGCATAGAATATCTCAGTTTGTTATTGTCGACATTTCTATTACATTTTCTGGATAAAACTTTTTAATACATGTATAAACATTTTAACAAGCTCACCATATTCTAATTTAAGAGTTGGCGCCCATCAAAGCCTTGCACACGAAAATATTTATAGGAAGAGAAATAAAACAAAAGCAAAATGATTTTTCCTTTTAATCTCTGAAATTATCAGCAATAATGATTTTTTTTAAAGTTTTAGTTACGAATGATATTCTAGCCTAACGTGTTGATGTGTCTGTTGTCAGAGATGCACATAGACCTAGGTGAACAATACTGTCTTTAGTTACATCTAGTGTTTAATTCGATAAAATTTCAGTTATTCTCAAATTTTGTTGAAGAATTTATTGGTGAAAGTTAATGTAAATGTTCAGTTGCAAATACTACATGCATATTGAGGACACAATCGAAGAAGTATGGTTACTGGCAAATCTATCCAGGCATCTCCACAATAAAAATATCTTCACGGAAAGCAAGCTATACTAAATAAAAAAATAAAAAACATTATGTACGATTTTCAAAGTTGTTTAAGTAATTGTAGTGTATTGGATATACCCGTTGGACGCATGTTTCTGTCTTGTCATTACTTTCAATGAAAAGCTGGTGGTATTCTTAGCCCCAACACCATGTGTTGTTTTAAAATTGCTTCTGATTTTATTCACAGTTTTTGTTCAGATGGTGTCACAGTCATGTCTCAGTACCTAACAAGTCGGTTAAGTACAGGAACCCTGATGAGTTCAAAATGATGAGTCCTCTATGCAGAAAGAAAATTCCGCACATAGAGGCGGGCCTCTTTTGGTCACTAAACAATAATGTATAATAGTTCAGTGAAATGGTTGCTACACTAAACACTAAAATGCACTCTTGAACTTAAATTGAAAAAAAAGCACATGAGATTACCAAAGGATAAAGGTTTCTGCCTTGAGACAGGCGATGGATGTTTACTCATGACTTTTGATATCTCAACCGGCCCCTATTCCTTTAGCAAATGAGGAATAAACAACCACAATGCATTAAACAAGAGAAAACTCGATTTAAAAGAAGCCAGAGTCAGATGTAGAAATAGGTAACAGAAGAAACTACGCAAATGGCAATAATAAACATAAAATAACAAACGGACCAGTAGCAGTAACTCAATGCAGGCTCCATGTTTGAAGTACACTTATCGGTAATTTGTGTCATTGGTAGAAAAATTAACAATTCTTAAACAATAATATCTGGGAATATTTGGTCTGCTCCAATAAAATAATATCATTACCTACTACAAAAACATATAAAACTATTCTCTGTTCTTTGGTTTTGTTCACAAATAGATTTTTCTCTAATAAGATATTTCATACTCCCATAGGATATTTGTTTCTCCTATAGGATATTTATTTCTCCTATAGGATATTTCTTTCTCCCATAGGATTTTTTTCTCTCTTATGAGTTGCTTTGATCTCCCATAGGATTTTTAATCTCCCTTAGGATTTTTAATCTCCCTTAGGATTTATTTATTACCCTTAGGATTTATTTATTACCCTTAGGATTCTTTTTTATCTCACAGGATATTTTTTCTGAAATGAAATCCCTTAGGATATTTATTAATCCTATCGGATATTTTTAATCCCATGGGATTATTTTATTAGACTAATATCCTGTAGGATAAAAAATATCCTATAGGAAATGCTTTTATTTTTCCTAAGGGAT
Source organism: Mytilus galloprovincialis (assembly GCF_965363235.1). Taxonomy (NCBI): domain Eukaryota; kingdom Metazoa; phylum Mollusca; class Bivalvia; order Mytilida; family Mytilidae; genus Mytilus; species Mytilus galloprovincialis. The sequence continues at coordinate 70,955,526 of NC_134841.1, read as the reverse complement.
TTTTTTAATCCTAAGGGAGAAACTATATCCTATAGGATATTTTTATTCTCCTAAGGGATTTTAAATCCCTTCGGATTTAAATATCCTGTAGGATATAAAATATATCCTATGGGATTATGACTTTATCCTATAGGATTTCTCAAAATCCTGTAGGATTTTTAAAAATCCTATGGGAGAAAAAAAATATCCTACAGGATTTTGTCACTATTTTCACTCCAGTTGCCGAACCGGGCGAGCCACACCAATTTTTTTTTTGTATTGTGTTATTTATCCCCAGAGGTACATTATTGCCAAATTTGATGATTCTACGACAAAAAAAAGTGTGGTTCCAATTTGCACTTATGAGAAGTGCAAATTAATCCAAGAACATGTTTATAGCGTCAACTCTAATGAGCCTTATGTTCTAATTCGCCAAGCTTAACCGAACATAAATTATTTAGTCAATAAAACTCAACACATGTATACAATAGGAATGAGCTCTCCTTGTGAGTAGCACACTAATACTTTATTTTTTCTTTTTCTTCAAACATCAAAAACCATTTCATATATATTCAAATTTCAATAGTCATTTAAAACGTCCTTCTGCATCAAATTACTCATCCAAGCAAATCACACAATTTTCTGAATACAACAAAACACCGTATCGGGACTCTATCCCACTAAAAATCAAAATCAACAACAATCTACAAAACACAATAAATATATTATTATTACAAATTATCTTGTCACATCATTAAACTGTCTAACTCAAATCTATCAAAATGGGTGGGGTGGGTGGGGGATATGTATAACGAAACGGAGGTCTGGTATGCTACTCTGTAAAGGCAGAACGTCGAATAACTGGTTATAAAAATATCTTATATTTATAATGAGATTCTGCACGAGAATCACGATCCTACCCTCGTACAAACGGGTAGAATACCTGCATTGCGACATACAATAGCCAATCAAATCATACAATAACAAACCAGGTATGCAACCATGTGCTCATCAACACGTGTTTAACATAAACAAACACAGACATGTGCTTCCGATACTATTAATAAATATATGTATTATTACATAACAGGAATTTTACAAACTACTATAATTATGTAACTATTCAGGATGCTCTGTGGAATAGTTGTTTTTACAGAGATACGTACATTTCTACATCTGAAAAAAATCACAAAGTTTATGGAACCAAAGGAAAGGACGCTATTAAAACATACAAATATTGCGCATCGAACTAAAACTTTAAGCATAATATGGGTTTGCATTCATTAGGTCAGCGTTGGAAATTGAATGTGTTCTAGGCCAAACGTTGAAGACCTGTTGGTGACCTTCTGCTGTTGTCTGCTCTATGGTCTGGTTGTTGTCTCTTTGCAACATTCCCCATTTCCATTCTCAATTTTATGTATCCACATAGTTATCAAAGATACCAGGATTATAATTTAGTACGCCAGACGCGCGTTTCGTCTACATACGACTCATCAGTGACGCTCATATCAAAATATTTATAAAGCCAAACAAGTACAAAGTTGAAGAGCATTGAGGATTCAAAATTCCAAAAAGTTGTGCCAATATGGCTAAGGTAATCTATGCCTGGGATAAGAAAATCCTTAGTTTTTCGAAAAATTCAAAGTTTTGTAACGAGAAATTTATTAAAATGACCACATTATTGATATTCATGTCAACACCGAAGTGTTGACTACTGGGTTGGTGATACCCTCGGGGACGAAACGTCCACCAGCAGTGGCATCGACCCAATGGTGTAAATAGTTATCAAAGATACCAGGATTATAATTTAGTACGCCAGACGCGCGTTGCAATTAAACTAGAAAAAACAAGAAAGTACAGCGATTCGTATTGCCATACAAATGTATTGATAAGATAGCAATTTGATGAAAGAAATATAGACGTTAATAAGATTTTATATCAAATCCATAACTGAAAACATCTCCTCCAAGTGTTACTGCATCTGAAAGATTTGAGATAATTATACTATACCTGTTCTATCTATTTCTATTTAGGAAAACCGTTTGTTTACCTCAAGATGTGTTCTGTCTTTTGTTTTGCTGTCACATTTAGTATATCAACAATAGATGCGTAACTGTCGATATTTGGTAAGAAATATATTTTTTTTTATCAAAATGGATGTAAAAGGTCACATTTCCCACCAAAGTACTCCGAACTTAACCTTTACGTTTCAATCGTTTATTCATTTTAATTAAATCTGAAAACTTGTGTTCATGTGATTATTGTTGTCGGTCTTTGACAAATAGTTATTCGGCACACGAAAGAAGCTTTTGATTTTGCCATTGGATAAAGAACTTTCCGTTAGAATTTTCTTTGTAGTTTGGCATTTTGTTATTTTACTTTTTCAAGACCTGGAGCGATCTAGAACTAATGAGCGTAAACACTTGTCTATTCCTCAAAATTGTATATTGATATCTAGATAGATTATTGTATGTGTTTTTTTGTTTTTGTTTGTTTTGTTTTGGAGGTGACGTATTTGAGCTTCCAGTATATTAGCATATAGTCTAATTTTACTAAAAAGACTATATCATTTGAAGCTTATCAAACGATTTGTTATTGTCGTTGGAAATGATTCTGATTTTTCTTGGACATAAGTGAATATATTCTTAATTATTTATTTTCTGATCTACATTTACACTATAATCAGACAATTAAACATGTTATAATAAACTTAAGTTTGTATCAGGTATAACAAGCAATATTATTTTTTTTTTCTATTTTTGAAACATTAAAACGTTATATCTAATTATATAAATGCTTCTCTACTTTTATTATTTGCTGCAATTATTTGTAAAAACAATTATATATGCTTCATCGTTTATAAAATTGTTAATTTGACCTTTTGATCTGCCATGGTTATTTTTTTTTCTTTTTCAAGACCTGGAGTGACCTAGAAGTAATGAATATACATATTGTATTGTATCAACACTTGTCTCTTCTTCAAGACGGTATATTGACAGCTAGATAGATTATTGAATGTGTGTTTGTTTTGTTTGTTTTGTATTGGAGTTAGTGTATTTGTGCTTCCAGTGCATACATGTATGATATCTAACCCTCATTTCATTTAATATATTAAAGAATCTCTTCTACTTACTGACAACTTACTTACAAGTGTTTTTGATAAAAGTCATACGTCTTATATTTATTCATCAAAATAAGCTTTTACATTCTTGAGGAAACATCATTGTTTTTCACAAATGATTGAGGGGTTTATTATTCATTAAGTATCTAGAAAAAATAAATTTACTGCAAATTGGTAGGTATATTCTTGTTATTGGTGGCAATCCTACCTTAAGCAAAACTGAATCATCGTTTTAAAATGTAACATCGTATTAGCAATACAATGTTTATTGGGATTCCTCAATGTTGTTTTGTACCGATCTGATGAACTCAGCCATTTTCAGTTGATTTTTCATAGTTTGTTCATAGGTTCGAGAAAGAGTTTGGCCTCAGAAAACAGATTTTACCTCGCAACAATCTGTAGTTATCCGTCTAATGTCAGGAGTATTTTTTTCAGTGGTAGTCGTTTGTTGCCTTATATCATATTTTCTTTTTAATTTGTGCACAGATCAAACTGTTAGTTTTCTCTTTTAACTGTTCAATTGTTTAATATACGTCATCTCGGTGCCTTGTACAGCTGACTATGCTGTACGTGGTTTGGTTTGCTCATTATTAAAGGTCAAACGGTGATCTAAAGTTATTATCCTTATTTGGTCTCGGGTGAAGAGTTGTTTTATTGGCAATCATACCAAATCTTCTAATTTTTATAAGCAATGTTTAATAATCAGAAAATCTGATTACAGATTTTATACCTATTCTTTTACATAAATTTCGTCCCAGGTCATATCTAATCTCGCACATTCAAATACTATGAAACATAAATACTTAAAGGTCACCCACAATCTTTTAAGATTTCTCCATGTATTACTTCTATTAATCTGTATGTAGTTCAAACTAATATTGATAAATTGATTTTCATTAAGTAAATCACACAAACCTGTATAAAAATTACTATGTGCAATACCGAATGTTACAATGATCATGCATAATGACTTGAATTCTATTCGTTTCTTGTATTGTGCAAAACTATAAGCTAGATTTGAAAACAAAAATGATTTGTCAAATAATGTCTTAGCTGGGCTTGTTTATGTCATAGAAAACAGCTAAATAAGATACCAAGATGGCAATACAAAAACATGACAGCTCTGAAACCAATTCACACTAAAGTGAACCAAAACAAAACAAAAACATGACAGCTCTGAAACCAATTCACACTAAAGTGAACCAAAACAAAACAAAAACGTGACAGCTCTGAAACCAATTCACACTAAAGTGAACCAAAACAAAACAAAAACATGACAGCTCTGAAACCAATTCACACTAAAGTGAACCAAAACAATACAAAAACATGACAGCTCTGAAACCAATTCACACTAAAGTGAACCAAAACAAAACAAAAACATGACAGCTTTGAAACCAATTCACACTAAAGTGAACCAAAACAAAACAAAAACCTGGAATGACTCAATTAAACCATCCGCAATTGCAAACTTTTAGGTTTATTATGATTACCATTGAAAAACTATCCATTGTTCATCGTAAGGCATTTAGCAGTAGGCCATACCACAATCATATAGTAAGCTTTAAATTGCTACTTAAATGACAAAATGCGAAGCATTTTAAACAAAACAAGAAAAAACGTAAACAAACTAAAAATGTCACAGACATCAACGAACTACAACCACGGAATAACAGGCTGCTTCTGACTTGGGGCAGGCAAATAAATAACGAATTGTAAAAGTCAATTTGTGCACAAAATGTCTGTACCAAGTCAGGAATATGACATTTGTTATCCATAAGTTTGATGTGTTTGAACTTTTGATTTTGCCATTTGATTAGGGACTTTCCTTCTAGAATTATCCTCGGAGTTCAGTATTTTCGTGATTTTATTATTTGGAAATAGCTTGATTCATCAAATAACGCACGAAAACAACTACCTAAGAGACACAATGTACCCATCTAAGAGTACTCGAAGTTATTGAAAGCTATTGCAAAGCCAAACACAACGTAGAATTGCCTGTCGACTTGTCTTTTCTCGTTTGTGCATAATTTACGTTAAGTATTCAACAATATTTCTGTTGGCTTCAGATATATTCCAATCATACTATAAAGAGATTTATTATAAACAATTATAGACAGTATCCTTTTATTAAACATTGACAATAACATTGCCAAATAAATTGGCTTATATGATGTTAGGCTTGTAAATATATATTTGTCTTGAAACAAGGCTAAAGACCAGTTCTTGTCACGACAAGACAGTGGTGGGCGATGTACTTTTGAGGTGATCAATTTAGGTTTAGTCACAAAAGTACAATGTATTTTCAATTTTAAAATTGTTTTCTCCTGTTTCAATAAGAAAGTTTGATTGAATTTTTGAAATTATATTATGGTTTCTATTAGTTTGATGTCAATAAATAAATCACGAATATTCGACTGCTACAATCTTGTAAAAGAAACAGATAATAGGACATTAAAGGGGAAATATCTTTTACAGAAAACGTTTACGAGATCATACCGATTCTTTGTGAGCTATAACATATCAAAACAGAACATGAATTCTATTTTATCTGTCCCTTTGAAGTGATAGCAATCGTGTTTAATCCTTATACGAAGCTCATTGTGTGAACCGATACTAATTCCTATTAATTATCAAAACTATTGTTAGAGCGTGAAATTACAAAGGGTCAATTCTCAAGCGTTGACGAGATATGTTTGATTGAAAATCTGATTTTGTTGTATTGTGAAATAGTTATTACAACTTACATTGTACTGGACACAACCTTAAGGTAAAGATACTTTTATTACCAGTCCTCCCAAATGATGCAAAGTAAAAATAAAGTGATAAGATGGACGCATATATGTTTTCTTAGACCTCAATAGGTTTAATTCGATCTTCATTAGATTGTAAACCCTAGAATCTTTTGAGGCGCCGCAATACAGGTGAATATAATCCTGTCTATTTGCACAACCAAACATTTCCTTTTATAGTGATCTATTAATATCCTTAATTAGTTCTATCTTTACTAAAGAGAGATATAAAGATCTTTTAATTTAACTTTAATAATCTAACAATTTAAAGCCTCATTTCTAAATAGATCATTCAATTAGTACGTCTGAATTTATAGAAAATGAAACCTCATTTTTTGCACATTTCGCCAAATTTCAGTATTTATTCATGCAATCTGTAAGAAGGACACCCTTCTCATTATGACTGTTGTTTAGAATTTGTGTTATAACCATGTTAAAAAGACCAATGTGACTATTACATTGTCATTTCAGTCAATTTTGTTTTTAACAAAACAGATATGAGCCAAATCCTTACCTAAAAAGATATTATATACACATTCACATTTTCGTATAAATACATCCAGAAGCCACATTTATTTAAGGCGTTAAGTCTTATCTCTATGTAAATATCATAATACTAATAAGCTATTCTGACAGTTTGAAGCCCTAATCAATTGTGCAGGACAAAACTAAAAAAATATAGATACTGATGCATGACTTAAAATATGCAATATGATTATGTTTACTTGATTTTTCTTTTTGTTTTGCATTTTTGGAAGGATCTTCAGTTTCGTTAGGGACACGTGCTCTTTAAGATGCACTCAATGTTGCTGGATTCGGTTATATATATTACACAATCGGTGAGCGTAAAATTAATTGAAATCAAAAATGAATTTACTGACAAATTACGTTATCAATGCGGTTTTGCTGATATATAATGCCTATTAATCTTCACGGAAGTAATTAACTAATTATTTTATCTAAATGTTCTTTTGTTTTTGATAAAAGTACATTAGTCTTTGCTTATTTTGCTGAAAAAGACATATTTCTTCATTTCTTCATCTTTTTTTAGTTTGAAACGATTGAATGTTATTGTTCCCGAACTCCATTAAACAAATTACCGCTATCGAAAGTGTAATTTGAATAAAATATAATTACAATATTAGCTATTACATAATTCATGGTTAAAATGAATGTCACTTACTGTACATAGAATTCCCTAAAGTGTGTAATAAATTGCTAAAGAGGGTTTGCAGGTCGTATACAATAGCAATTAACAACCCAGTGGGAAGTTTAAGACGCGAATTGACTGACTGTATATATGCCAGATGATGTCACAAGTTTTGTTTTCAATGCTTATAATGGTGAAAAGCTTTTTATGAAATATTTTAAAATGATGTGTTCGTTAAAAATTATCTAACATTGTTGAGCTAAAACAAGTATAATAATTTGTGGCATAGAGAAGCCTTGTTAGTCCATGGTTATTGGATGGAGAATGTCAATCCCATAGTTAGACATAACAAACACATATTGATACGACTGCATGGTACGAACAGACATTTATCAGCCTTTACGACCAAAAACCCTGGCGGATTTGTAAGGTATCTATCTATATTTCAACATACATCATGTATTGAATTATAAACTTAGCTAATGCTGACGAAGACAGGCATTACTCAACTATTGAAGATATACTTTTATACTTGCTAGTAGTCGAGTGGTCTAGGTGGTTTGACATATATCTAATTTATAAAAAGGGGGCTGGACACATTCCTGGCTAAGTTGCCACAATATCACAAATACAGGGGTTCAAACTCGGGTTCAAATCCCGTTGAGGAAAGAACAAAATGTTCATCACAATTGTTTGGACTTTTTTTAGCCGGAAGCATCATACATTAAATATATTGATAGTAGTTTGACATTCAATAATTTATTTTCTTTGAAAGAAAGTTTATACACTCATTTTTATATTCATGCAATCAATAATGGTATCGAATTTACTAAGAACATATATTATGTAAGTTTAGACAAGGAAGTATTATAGACTAGATGACATTTGCATGGTTTCAGTAATTAAAGTAGCTACATCCATTGATGAATAAATTGGTATTGTTAAATGGTTTAGCAAACTACATTTGTAAGTAAATATGAAATCATCGTGGGAAATATAAATTCAATTCTAATTGAGAAAGTAAGCTAATATAACATTGAATCTATAAGCCATACAATATAAGTGCATATAATAAGATAAACATGCATCTCTGGGACATATCAATTTCCGTCAAAACATTGTTTACGTGCACGTTCCGTATTTTAGGTTTAAAATAAATTAATAGTCATCAAAATTTGAAATTGGAATTATATTGATTCAAATAGATTTGCATTACTTCCATTAAATCGGATGTGGAAATATAGATTCCTACACTGCAACAAGTGTATTACGATATTTCTCCACTCGAGACAGTTAAATTTTATTATTTAAAGCGCGAGGCTTGCCGAGCTTTTTAAATAATTAAAATTTAACTGTCGAAAGTGGAGAAATATCGTAATACACGAGTTAAAATGGTGGAATCTGTTTCTCTTATGGTTTTTATCCTTCCTTTACAAAGATTTGAGAAAAGTTGTGTACTTTTGATGTGACGTCATCAGGCATGGGCGCATTTTTTCATGACGTTACAATAAGAAAATGCAGAAGAAAACAAGAAAATTCAACGTCACAATTAAATTTCAACTAATCATTTGCCGAGAACAGATTTTTCACTAGTGAGGAGAAACATTTTTCTCACACCGGTCAGGAAATGATAAAAAAGCACAAAAATTAGAGAAAATATTATTTGGAATAAAAGTTAAACTTGAGTTGCAAACAGCTAGCCTATAAGTAATATCGTGGTATCATGGTGAACAAGATATTGGTAGGTCAACACAATATATTTTGATGTACAACATATAATGTAGTTACAAGTCAAGAAATGTATAGAGTGTTTTCAGTTATATTTTTGTTCTTCGTGATACAGATTTTAGAATGTCTTCATTAATGCGGAGAACTCACGCCTTAAAGCAATATAAAAACGTATTGAGGTTAGATTTTAAATGGGCATTTAAATCGGATGACCTGCCATTCAAGAAGTACACCAGAACTCTAGTTGCTGACTTTGTCATAACACCTTAGTTTGGCTCCAGATTTAAGTAGAAAAAAAGGGGGGTGTTCTTATTATATTTTTTTTACCACCTTCAAAATGAGCTGACATCAAGTTGTATATCACTAACTAACTATAACAGTCTGATTTTCAGTAATAAAATTTGTTTTTTGCTGTTTAGAAAGATAACATTCGAAGGAATTCTAACCATAATAGAATGACGATATGCTTTTAAATCATAAGCATATGCATATGTTATAATAGTTATCAAAGGTACCAGGATTATAATTTAGTACGCCAGACGCGCGTTTCGTCTACATAAGACTCATCAGTGACGCTCATATCAAAATATTTATAAAGCCAAACAAGTACAAAGTTGAAGAGCATTGAGGATCCAAAATTCCAAAAAGTTGTGCCAAATACGGCGAAGGTAATCTATGCCTGGGATAAGAAAATCCTTAGTTTTTCGAAAAATTCAAAGTTTTGTAAACAGAAAATTTATAAAAATGACCACATTGTTGATATTCATGTCAGCACCGAAGTGTTGACTACTGGGCTGGTGATACCCTCGGGGACGAAACGTCCACCAGCAGTGGCATCGACCCAGTGGTGTAAATAGTTATCAAAGGTACCAGGATTATAATTTAGTACGCCAGACGCGCGTTTCGTCTACATAAGACTCATCAGTGACGCTCATATCAAAATATTTATAAAGCCAAACAAGTACAAAGTTGAAGAGCATTGAGGATCCAAAATTCCAAAAAGTTGTGCCAAATACGGCGAAGGTAATCTATGCCTGGGATAAGAAAATAAAATACATTCATGTAGTAAAACCTAAACGTAAAACCAATTAACAAAAAACAAACAAACACAAACATGATATTGATACCTCTACACTCATGTATATTTGTGTGTGAATGCAAAAAAAAAAAAACAGAAACATAATCTACTTGTATAGTTATAGCTAATGCTCTATTGCATTCATGTTGCAATGATAGTCTAAGTTTTCGCTAATTATAAGCTGTTACACCTGTTCAATGATAAACATCTTAACATGCTTCAGCAATTATTTTTGATTGGTTTCAAATTGAATTCCGACAGTACCTGTACAAATAATTGTAATTAATTAGCTCTTATTCTCACTATCTTGAAACAAGCTTAACCTCATGTATAGCAAATTAACACTTGATTGAAATATAGTTTTCAATTTTAATTTTATATGAACCACCTGCATAGAAATTATTTAGAAGATGTTTTTTTAGTAAGATATATACGGGGCAATATAAAAAATAAAAAAAAAACCACAAGATTCTAGCAAAAAATTAAAAAAAAATAAAATCTATCATTTAAAAAAAAAACCTACAAAATAATTAAAGATTAGAAGTTGAGAGTGTTTATATACTATAAAGGAGACGGACTTAGATTGTATGATCTCTTTCGGATCTTTAGAATTTACAGTATCTCTGGCCGATTCACATCCCAAGTAAGAAGGTAGTTCCATCTGAACTCGGATGAAAGCATGATTACAACACGTTATAATATTTATTCGTCTGCAGCACTTGTCTCATTTAACCTTCATCAGGAACGCCCAAATTAAAATTAATAATTTGGAAAGATGTTTTGTTTAACATTTGATGATTCAGCAAAATAAAGTAATTGGTATGGAAACAATTTCTGTGTTGGGGAGATTTGGAAATAACTCTTTGATTGAAATTCCGAAAAAAAACTATAGACCTCATGGTATTGTTCAGTATTACATTTTCAGTACGTGTCATCGTAAGTTACTTTTAGTTTCCAAATGAACTTTCAATACGTAATTCCTCTTTTAAAAGTACTTCATATAAATTTATTGACGCATAAGAACAATAATATTTGGGGCATCAGGGAAAACGACAAATTGTTTTTTGGAGGTGTTTGGTAACAATTAAATCTGTATAGATAGGTGGAGAAATTGCATGCGTTTTCCAATTAGTGCTTACATACTTTCCAATTATCCCACTTAAATAGCAAATTAAAATCTACGTAATCTTTCTGAGTGTTTAAGGTGAATGCCTTACTAATTCGGTTTAGATTCGTAGATTGAATTTCTATTCATTTTTATTTAAAACGAACATCTGCATGCTTTGAATACAGATAAACATAAGAGATGTAGTTTTTATGTGGCAGTATTGCCAATGAGACGATATCAAAAAATTACAAAAGTACAAAAGTACAAAGATGTTTAAGAAACCTACATGTTACAAATTGGCCTTCAACTATGAGCTAAGCCTTTTCTGTGTAGTTAGCGTTAAACCGTACATAGATGCCTGTTTAAAAGAAAACGCATTTAATGATTAACTGGTCGTCACTCGCCTATAGTTATGTCATCTCATGCGCAATTGCAAACAGAGCTCTGATCAGATCACTTGGCTTTCTTGTTGTGTACTACAAAAAAATGTGAAATGATATATATTCAGGCATGTAGCCATAATGTCTCTGACTGGGTTATTGGTGGTCATTGCGCTTTGTCTTGAATAGTCAATCCTCAATATCAATCTCGACTTTACAGTAATTAACAATATGTTTTCTATTGGTTCGTTTAAAACTCCTGTCTACGGGTGTGATATTGATATATTTTAAAGGATTCTGCGATTCCCACGTACAATATACATTGTGCTGTTATTTTTTCCCCTTTATAGAGTTGACAAGGTACATTCCATAACAAAATATTGACAAGTAACTTAAGGCTTTTTCTTCTAAATTGTCGTTGGACAAGATATTGATTTTTATTTTTCCTTGACATAAGTGAATATAAGCATTATTATTTTCATATCTCAATTTGCACCATTATCAGACAATCAAACATGTTATAATAACTGGATTGTCTATCTGGTAAAGCAATCAGCATTGGCTTTTCTATTTTTGATAAATTAAAACGTGATATCTCATTGCTTATCAATTTGTATTATTTGCTGCAATTATTTGTAAACACAATTATTTATGCTTCATCGTTCATAAAAAAAAATATTTGAGGTTTTAGAGTCGTGAACACATACTTGCATACTTAATTAACACTTGGAAACAATTATTTTTCACGACAGCGATCAATAGAAAAATTGTGTCCTTCTAAGATGTTTGATCTACCAAGTAATTCACAAATTTTGTTATTTGAGATTAAAACAAATAGCATTTAAATAGTTAAAAACTAAGTTATTTAAGTAAACATTTAAGTAACTAAATCTTTTATAATACACAATGCAAATGAGACGGATAATATTTTGAGATTACAAACAGCTTAAAGTAACATTAAAGATATATGTATGTATATAAAAATTGTCTAGCCCAAAAGGTTAAGCATGTTTAGAAATTATCGTGTCAGCTGCGTGGTATCATGAATGCAGCCGACACCAGGTGATTGTACTTTAAAAAATGCCGACCGGTGTGCTAAATATATACTTTGAAAAGTCATTATCCTTATTTATACTTTATCAATTTTTAATCTTATTAGTTGTTGCTAAAAAGTCAAATCACAAAAATACTGAACTCCGAGTAAAATTCAAAAAGAAAGTCTCTAATCATATAGTAATATTTAAAAGCTGTATGATTGATTGAACCTTTTCATGCTGTGTTTCTACAGTACAATGTCCTGATAAATCTGAAGATTTAAATGCGAAAGAGACATGTGTCTGTTCATTGTTGAAGATTACAAATTGTCTTAATGATTTTATATCCTATTGTTTCTGTTACATGGAATTCCTGTTTCCACATGCGATCACTACAACTTGAGTATTATATGTTGGCATGACCATCTGATCCTTCGTCGTAGTTTTACATATCAAACTATAACATCATTGAATGTGATCAGTCATTGAACCCGGAAACAAATGCATTTCTTACATAAGTTAACTCTACAATATATTTTTTCCAGCGAAAATGATATTTGTTTGTTCACCATCCTTAGAAATTTCGGCTAGTCACTTAGATCGAAATATATTTGTGAATTTATTTGAAATTTCATACAATATATGAGGATAATCTTTGTATAAAAGAGCTTAAAATGGAGCATATAAAGACATTGTGGTACTTAATTAAATAGATACAAAACAAATTGCATCGTAGAGAGCATGCAACCTCAAAAAACAGATGTTAACATTCAAAACAAAACTCATTAAAGATACTAGGCTTATATTTTTGTACTTTTGTCAACAAACACTCATCCGTGACGCTCGGGTAAAATAGGTTAAAAGGCCAAATAAAGTAAGAAGTTGAAGAGCGTTACAAAATAACTAGTTCGAATTGGTTTGCCAGATACAGCTACGGTAATTTTTTCCTATGGTATAAAATCCATAGTATTTTGAAAAAAAAATATATTTTTTAAACAGTTGATGGATTGGTATTTTATTAGTATCTAGACACAGTGGTAAACAAGCATAAATTAACCCAATGCAAGTAGATAGTTGTACAGCACTACTGACAAAATTTCAAAAAACAGGGAAAAAAATATTTAGGCTTGCATTATACCTTTGTTAGTCTTAATGTTGCTTTAATTTTAGTTCATTTATATATTTTTAGAGTTCAGTATTAAGTCAATTTTCACTGAACTAGTGCACAATTTTATTTAGAGGCCAGCTGAGGACCGCCTCTGGGTACGAGATTTCTCGCTGAGTTGAAGACCAATTGGTGGCTTTCGGCTGTTGTCTGCTCTTTGGTCGGGTAGTTGTCTCTTTTACATATTCCTCATTTTCATTTTCAATATTATTATCCCGATGCCGATTAGTCTTCCTGTGAGAAAAACATGAACTACCACGGACACTTTTATTGATTTGATATTTTCAGGGTATTATTTTGGAATTCCATATACATTTTATTGGTACAAATGATTACTTTGAAACATTATCAGAATGATATGGATAATGAATGATGACAAATGGTATAACATAAATACATCTTTAATTGCATCAATATAATAAAGGCATATGATGGCAGTCATCAATTTACATTTCCTAGATACAGGATTATAGAAATATAGCAAATCATGTTAAAAGGTCAAATGTTCCTTGATAGAGATGGTTTTTTTCCACGTTAATGTTTATTAACGAGCTCCTGTATCTTATATGGCAGAATTAAAAACATTGCATAATGTTGCAGTACAGTATGATGTTAATAACCTTTGGGAATCGGTCAGTAACATCACAATTTTGTGTTTCCTTGTTTCCTCAAATTACTTTAATTGAAGGTCACATACCATTGCTGTCTAATAAGGAAAATGTAGATTTATCTTGATTTTGTTTTATAATGATAGTCGTTAAACACAAGAAAACACAAAAATTTCTAAAGATCTCAAGCACGGGCCATGTTTAGTATTGAGAAATAGAAAACGACAAAATAATGAGTAAAGACCTTGTATTGATGTGTCTACTCACTATTCAAGACTTGAACTTATAAAATATCAAATGTATAATATAGCATTACAAAACAAAATCATATTTATTGAAAAAATCGATTAAAGAATCCATAGTCGTGATTTAAGGTGGTATGGGAGTCGAAATTCAAATTGATAGAATTTGTTAATACTTTGCCAAAACGTAGTATTTATTGATATATGTTCAAAAATAAAATAAAAATTATAGGTCACCGCGCATTTCCTCAAGATACAGGTTGTGACAAAATGACATATTGTTTATGAATTATACAGGAAAAATCATCATTATATCATTAGAAGCTAAATTAAATGATAGAATTATCAAATAGAATACGAGAAGATAGCTTTTAGAAAATGCTTTCAGAATATCAAAAGATAAGATCGGGTCACCGTGCGTTTTTTCAGGCTAAAATACAAAATAGCAAAATTCCATGTAGATTCCTTCAGAAAATGCACTATTTCAGAATGACCTCCCCTTATAATGCCAATTTTTATATATTAAAAATCATGCAAAAATAATCTGCACTCGTAAAAATATTAACAAGTATAAGTTATAATCTAATAAATGATTGAAAATCTGGACCTTTGATTCTCTTTTTACAATCCAAGATGGCGTAAGATACACATACCACCTTAAACACAATTAGGACCAAATAATATTTCATGAGAGAGAATAAATAGCTCCCTAAAAACAGTAATGAAAATGAAAAATATTCATTATCTATTTTTGACATTTTTTCATATTATGTCTGTTTGTTTTTGTCACACATCGTTGTAAAAAAATGCTTGTACAAAGTTAGTAATATGAAAGTTATTGTTCATTCGTTTGATGTGTTTGAGCATTTTATTTTGCCATTTGATTAGGGACTTACCGTTTTGAATTTTCTTCGGAATTTAGTATTATTGTGATTTTACTTTTTGCATGCTGAATAAATCTAATCCGTTGTAAAAACTAAATTCATTTTCATATGTACGCTGAAAGAATCTAACTCGTTGTCAAATGTTTTCATTATCATGTGTACGCTAAATGAATCTAATTCGTTGTAAAATGTATTCAGTATATGTTTACGCTGAATTAATGTTACCCGTTGTAAAATGTATTCAGTATCATGTGGACGTTGAATTATGTAACCCGTTGTACAATGTATTCAGTAGCATCAGCAGAATCAATTTAAACCGTTGTCAATTTTATTCGTTTTACACTTAGTAAATATTAAGCACTGTAAATAAATTAATCTAAATCGTTTGTAATTTATTTAGTATTATCTGTATGCCGAATGAATTAATTAAAATTAAGACGACAGTATTTTATTGATGTTTCTGAAGCGGTTTGGAAGTGAAACATCGGGATAACAAACACAAACCGTTGTAAAATCCATTCCATTTTATTTGTACACTAAATTGGCACAGTATTATTAGTACGTTAAATGTAATTAGTAGTATTTGTACGCTGCAGAATCTATCTGATTCATAATTCATAAAACAAATATTTATGCAAGCTGTGTTACATTTTGGTCATTGCTAAGTTTTCAATCGCATTGATTGCTACATCTTTGCATCTTCTTTTTGGCTTTCACACCTGTTTAATACAGTTTTTGAAATATTTATGACAAAGAAAATGTTCATGTTTTTGGTTTTAGATACTTTAATTTAAAATTTTGGATATGCAACTCAAAGATACCAGGTTTATAACTGTGTACGCCATACACGAATTTTGTCTACAAGAAAGGCGAAAGATACCAGAGGGACATTTAAACTCATAATTCAAAAATAAACTGACAACGCCATAGGTGAAAGAGAAAAAGTCCAACAAGCAAACAATAGTACACAAAACACAACATAGAAAAATAAAAACTCGTTTATAGTGAAGCTCAAATCAAAAATATAAAAGGCCAAATAGAGTACAAAGTTGGAGATTTGTTAAATTAACATTTCCATACCCATGTTAATTCATGACAATACATAAATGCTGACAACTGGGTTAGCAACACTTTTGGGGAGGAAAACTCCACCAGAAGTGGCATCGACCAAGCGTCTGTACAAATACTTATTCAAGATACCAGGCATATAATTGTGTACGACAAACGCTTGTTTTGTATACAAAAGACTCATTAGTGACGCTTGAAACAAAACAGTTAATAGGCTAAATAAAGTACGAAGTTGAAGCCTATTGACGAGACAAAATTCCAAAATATTTAACCAAATACAGCTAATGTTATATATTACTGGTGTAGAATTTCCTTAATATTTCGAAAAATTGAAAGTGTTGTATATTTTGTATAAAATTTTGTTTGTGCTAGCTGTTTTCAAATTTGTTCAACTCAACCTTACGATGCTGTTAAAAAAAAAGCAGATATTTCTGTAATGAATGTCTTTGAACACAATAAAATCAAAATATTTCTCAATGTCTCGAAAACGGGACACACATATTATTTCCGGATATAATGCAAATAATAATGAGAAAAAAAACAGTCACCTTTTAAAACTAATACTACTCACTGTACTTTTTTTCATGATTGCAACATAAGATTTATCAAAGATACAATATGGCAGCACAAATAATTTAATTTTTATTGAAGAACATGGATTAAAGAGAATTAATCGTGGTTGACCGATTTATATTTCAAAAAGGGGAATATATAGCTTCCTTAAAATAGTTATAAAGTTTATTCAGTATCGTTTGTACCCTCAATGAATATAAACCGTTGTAAAATTTCATTTTAATTTGTGTCAACACAGTAGTGCTGAATTATGGGTATACGTAACCACACTTAAGATGACGAATACGATAAAAAAAACTTTTGTGTCCGTCTTCATCTTTATTTCTAGGAACAAAGGGATGAAGGAGGTGCTTTCATTGTCCTTTTGGCTTACAAAATGCAGTTATATATGAAAATCTGATTACTTTATCTTTATAAAAATTGTTAAGTACGAGTATTTGAAATATGATGAAGATTTATGAAGATTTTATGGTAGAAAGATTTGTATATGTTTAAACATATTTGTTAGTTGTCAATGCAAGTTCAGCAAGCCAGTCCAAATGAAAGGCACAAATGTTGTGGAAAATAAATTCGACTTGTATGTGCTTCATAATTGTTACTCTAAAATTATCTAAAAATTTGTAATGAGTATTTTCAGAAAACCGCGTTGAAGGGCATTGTCCTTTACGTCATAGATGTATTTTATTTGACTTCTTCATCGAAACCAACACGTTTTTCATTTTTTATTACCTCAGTTTTAAAACAGCATTTACCTAAACGTTCAGTCATAATTTAGATCAAATGAGACACCTTTCGAACTTTGTGCATTAAGCAAATTCTTATATTTCTTATACATTTAATATTTATATGAAAATAATGATATAGGAAGATTAATGTTAAACTTATTAAAAATGTGAATTTTTAATATTTATTTAGAGTTGCATCAGATCAATAGTTTTAATTTCAAATGACGTTTGCTTGGAAGATGGAATGCCTCCATTTGATTAAAATTTTTGAAAAAGAAAAATAATGTACTTGCTTCCAACACAATGTGTATTGTTTTTTTGTTTTTATTAGAAAAAGTAAAACAATTTGAAAATGCTAGTATAGCCGCCTATTGAGAATACCAAATACAACCATTTTCTTTTACCCAAAACATGCCGTGAAAAATCGATCTAAGTTTGTAATGAATAAAATTAATTTGATTAGCATATTGTTTTTTAATTCAACGTTGTGAGTGGTCATAATTTGAAAATTTTCCCGAGGTTTGTTTTCTTTTCCATAAGATTGTTGAGACACTGACAATTAAAGTTCATTAAAAATTCTTTAAAAGACCGCATGACGCTTGCATACAAATTGGTAAGCCGATTAAATTAACAAGACATCAGATGTATCTAAATAATGTAACACAATTCCCAGTATGGAGGAGAAATGATAAATCAGTTACTATGGTGGATTATGTAACACATTGTTAAAATGAACGGCATTTCCTATAAATTAATTTAAATATGATAAAGATGCCTTACATAAAGACAATTTCGTTTTCTGAGAAAAGATCATTTACTGTTCATGAAGAGATTGTAAAAAGAAAAGTTATATTATAGTATTTTATTCTTTTTTACTATTGCTTGCTCTCAACTGCTTATTTAATGTTTCGATTTTTTTATTTTAAGTTCGGAGCATCTGGACTATTTTAATCATAATTAAGAATTAATTTCTGTATGGATGGGGGATGAAGCAATGTACATTTTTCTATTTTTGTAAAATGTAAATTAACAAAATACAGAACTACGAGGAAAATTCTAATTGGAAAGTCCATAAGCAAATGGCAAAATCGAAAGCTCAAACACATGAAACGAATGAATAACAATTGTCATATTCATAACTTGCTACAATCTTTTCTTATGTAGATATATACATATCTAGATAAATGGTAATTGTTAAATGAAATATTAAAAACAAAATCGTGTTCTGTGTATTCTCTTCAGTTTAATGGAACTCAAATTTGACAACGTTTCAAGGTAATTTTTCAAAAATATCTTGAGTTGCTTTTTATTGCTATACAATATACAATTTGTAGCTTAACAAGATAATAAAGTATATCATATTATGCAACTTTGGTGTTATTGACAAAATCAATGCTGTTTTCTTAGTTAAACTACTGTGATTGACATTTCTGAATTCGATGTAGATATTTGTATTTGTTTAACATTGTCTGCTCGATGCAACAGATGTATATCAACAAAGCACTTTAAAACCCTAAATATACTCCAGTAATCAATTCATAGAGATTAATTCATGAAAGAGAAAATAACTGTTATTTTGTTAAGGGAGCTTTTCATCAATGCTGGAGGCCGCAATGTTACGTTTTAATGCAGAGCAGCTTCAAAAGTGCAAATCAATCGCATTGCGTTTTGGCAAGTGAATGCAAGCATTTTGTGTCATGAGTCAATACACCTTTTGTCGCTACAGAATGGAATGTTAGTTTCTTTTTTAAATTCATTCGAGTCGAAAGCAGCTGATGAGTCACAAATAGCATCTTGTGGATTTTCGCGTTTCGTGCTAAATGTGAATCGTCTATTGTTTATACTTTAAATCGATTTGCAAAAGTACAGCATTCATTTCTTATAGCTACAGTTCTTCGAAATAAACAGTTACTTTGATATTATTTTGAACGCGAAAAAAAAACATTTTAAGGCAAAACTACGATAAACATTGCTTGGTAAAATTTTCAAAAAGAAAGACAAACGATCCTTACGGTCATGACAATTTATAAGCCGAAAATAATCTGACAACGCCATGACAAAAAAGAAAAAGAACATAAAACAAAGAAAAGTATACAAAACACAACACAGAAAACTAAAGACTGAGTATCACAAATCCTTTCGGGAGTAATCAACATGTCGAATGTGGGAAGTAGATGAAAGAAGAACATTGTTTAAAAAACATCTATGCAAGACAGGAACAAAACCGTTGTTTTCCAGTCGATCTGTCGTTTTATATAGTCGACCGCTTCGTTAATTTTGACACCTAATCTATGAAATAACCTTGTAGTACTGTATTTTTGTTATTACATTTGTGGTTTTCATAAAATAGTTCTCATTTACGTGTTTAAATCAAGTTTGTTGCGTATTATAGAAATGTTGAAGAGGACAAAAAGTAACCTTGTAATCTTGTTTATTGTAAATGTTTTTGACATGTTTTGTTTAAAATTATATAACACATGTTTCACAATTATCTTCAGTTCATTTCATGGTAGTGCATCTTCAATTCTTTCAAAGATAAGATTTTGCTGGAAAATAGCTGCAACAGCATGTCGTTTTGTTTTTTTAGTTGTTTTATTTTTCTAAAAAATAAAAGAGGTAATAATGATCCATAATGAAAGCCTTTCTAAATAGAACTCAGGCTGACACCTTAAGCTTGTTTCTTGCTCATTAAAGGTTTATTTGAACAAAATTTAAACATGAATGAAAGGTTGTCTTGTGAATGAAAGTGTTATGTGTCGTTAAAATCGCAAATTAACCATTAACTTTACAAATGAAAGCAACAAGAAATGACAGCCGTTTTAATTTTCTGAAATTTTGCAGTCTTAACAATGATACTTAGTTTTGTCGGATTCGTATCGGAGAATTAGCTTGTTAGTACATGTTTTTCAAAACAGTAGAGCTGTCTATATACAATGTGTATACAAATGACAACGAATCTTGATCATACTATTAAGGTATTTCATTTAATATCATTAGTATACATATATAGTGCTATAAACATATAGCTCTTAACATATATACAAAGTGAGAGGGTTAGCGCTATAAAACCAGGTTTAATCCACCATTTTCTACATTTGAAAATGCCTGTACCAAGTCTGGAATATGACAGTTCTTGTCCATTCGTTTTTGATGCGTTTTGTTATTTGATTTTGCCATGTGATTATGGACTTTCCGAATTGATTTTCCTCTAAGTTCAGTATTTTTGTTATTTTGCTTTTTTATACACAGTTAACAAAACAGTTAATTTTCGCATACCTTCTAGGTAAAGACATAATTGGGGGTAATTGCCATCATAAATTATTATATAACGTAAAATAGATAGACATCTATGGAGGCCTTAAAATACATGTAAAACATTCAATAAAATTATTGGCTTATTTATTACCAAAGAATAGATAAATAAGCCAATAATTTTATTGAATGTTTTAATTGTATTTCAGAGATGAATTCTTTAAAGCAAGTTGTCTTTAATTTAGAAGACAGTATGCAATAATAATGTAAGTGGGTATTACTGTAAATAATCATTTTAACAAATTTTGAATTGCACATTTCCTGAAATCAATCGGTCCAAGAAAAAGTTTTTCTATTTATAATAATAATCAATAAAATATATTAAATATATAACTATCTTTAAGGGAAAATAAACAGTATATATAAATGATTGATTGTTGTCAACGTTAAAATTAAATGGAAAATATTGCATGCATATTCAGGAAAGGAACAAATATAACTCCAACAAATGATGTTTTGCTTAAAAAAAAAGGCCAAATGGAAACAATAGATGGAAATGTACGCTGCTGCGGAAAAGTAGAATATGTTTTAAGGTGCAAACCTTTTGCCTTGCAATTTGCATACTTATACGGACCACTCAAAGTGATGTCGCAAAGTTTCTTTATTGTGCGGAGAGCATTACATTCCATTTATAGTAGACAAGAGATTTCACTTCCCTATTTCTATCGTACTATTGTGAGTACTTGTATACCCCCGCACATTCAACCAGAGACTACGCTTTGGCTCCACTAGTTTTGTTGGATTATAAGAATAGTTTGTACCAAAAAACTATTTGTATGTCATTTTTATAAATTAACTGTTTGCAAAGTATGACTTATTCGAAGTACTAGGGAATCTTAAATTCCAAACATAGATTACCTTAGCCGTATTTAGCCTATTAATTTTATTTTAGGTCCTCGATGCTCGTCATCTTTATACTTATTTAGCTTTCTTACATGTACTATCTTGGTCTGAGCGTCACTAATTAGTCTTATGCAATCGAAACGTGCGTCTGAAGTATCAAATATTTACGCCTGGTACCTTTGATATCTAATTAGGGTCTAATTCAGAATAACCTTAAAATAACCAATAGTAACTTAATTCAATGACGAAGTCTTGGTGGGGTTTTTTTTCCGTTATGCATGTCAATAACAACAGACTTGGCAGTTTGAAGAGGTGTTTATGAATGATGTTTTCCAGTAAATATTTTGTCAATATTTATCTAATCCAAGAACAAAACATAGAAGAATTTCTTGTAAAACTGTTTTGTTCTTGTCCAGTAAGCAAATGGATTCTTTATTATATATAATTAAAAGTCCATTTACCTATTAGCTGGATTGCCATGTCTATTTCGTCAATATACTATTACTTTGATGAATATAATGTGTTGCCAAATACAACAAATGTATTAATTTATATATTAGTATTTTTAAATGACCAGATCTGATGACATTTAAACAAACTTTGTCCGGTCATTCTAAACTAACGAAGGTTGGAGATGCTCGTTACAAAGACTTTAAAACGTATAAAACACCAATACAATTGTCATTTGTTAATTGCCAAGCAAACTGAAAACTATGCCACGACCGTATCATAAAAAAAAAACGTGTGACTTATGATTGTTCTTGAAGAGGAGTGTAACATGGCGTTTGTTGCAAGGATAACAGGAACTATTTGTTGTTCTGGGTCAATTTTAGTTTTTCAATGGAATCGTGTTGCCCTTTATTTTATTTTCTGTGACTGCTGTTTCTCTTTCTTCTTTATTTAGTTGACACAATGGTGTATTAATCTCATCCCCTTACAGTTATTTATTGCCCTTTGAAATTTTTGTTTCCTTTTTAACGCACTAAAGTTGATATTGATTGTTCTTTCAAAATATTACTCAGATTCTTTTAAATAAAATTGCATTTAAAACATGTTGTTCGAATCAAATTCAGGCTGTAGTATTTACTGTTGTCTTTTGAATGGTTGTTTAGTGTAGCATTGATATGTGATGGAATATGCAGCCACTTTCGGATGTTGTATGAAATTTTCTCGTTTGAACACTACAATTTTGTCTTTAAGCAAAATAACCGTTGCAATAAACAGTGATGTGAGGATAGCCTTTTTCGAGGCAATCTTTCTGTTCTTGTTAAGTGAACAATTTCAAATGACAATATTACTTATCATGTTGTGGCTTTTTAAATTCTGCTATATATATGGTATGGTTATGTTCACAGTTGAAGGTCGCGCCATATTCTGTAGTTTATTATTTCCTTTTTCCTCAATCTCTGGTGAATTATTAACGTTATAATCCTCAGTCTCTAATATAATTATTTGTATATTATTTGTCTCAATAGATCCAGTTTACAAAAACCGAACTGATAGATATATTATTTAAATTGTTCTTGTGCTTAATATGCATGAAATACTTTCTCCGGAACTTGGTTAAACATCTATGGAATGTTTAGTTCGTGCGGGATAAAAAGTCAATTACAAAGTATAATAATTTTATGAAATTATGCAGAAATTGAGTACAGAAAAACCTATTAGGTAATATAACGGATAACCGCTAAACTAAGTCATTAGTATGAGTGCAACGCAATGTTTTAACACCTTCATATATGTTCCGGAATAAAAATAAATAATCGCCCATATACCCATCATAAAAATTCAAAAACACCGTATCGCCAATTATCGAGTCCCATGTTTTTCTTACTGGTCCCATTTCCCAGCTTCGAACGAACTGCCAGTTTTTTTATTCTGCATTCTTTCAAAGCGATGTTTTCTTTTCCAATCTGTATGCCTGTTCTGGAAATCACTAACATGAAAAAAGACAAACAAATCAACGGTTAATTTTATTATTTTTGAATTTTGTATATAAGTTACTAATAAGAAAATGGATGTTTTAATCTGTTACATTGCAGAATTTCTACGATAATATCAGCGGTCTTTTTGCAACAATTGTTATTTGAAGAGTTTGAAAATGAAAGTAAAAAGACCGCTGATACTATCGTAGAAATTTTGCAGTGTCAGAGATAAAACCAACTTCTTATCAATAACTTCAATTTCATGTACCAAGTCAGGAATATGGCAGTTGTTATTAGATGGTTTGTTTCTATGTATATGTTGGCGTTTGTTTTTGTTGCACTGTATTGTTTCTTTTGTTTCGTTGTTTTCCTCCTGTCGTTGATTTGTTGCCATCGGGGTTAGTTTTTAACCAGAATTTCTTTTCTCTCAATCGTTCTGTGTCTTTTGAACAGTGGTATACTGCTGCTGCCATTATTCATACATATTAGCTGCAAACATGGTATGATATCTTCGCTATAACAGAATACGATGTTTTCAATGTTCAAAACTGTCCAAAAGTAGACAGTATCCGGTAACCGTTTTGTATTTTTTCCCAATTAGCAATGATACCATTCTGCAGCTAATGTGTAGTAGTCTAACTATTCTTGTTCTTTGGTCTCTAGTGATTATCTCATTGACAAAAGTATCACCACATCATTGCATGCAATCATCAACGGACAATCAGAATTGATGTTATAGCATCCACACTTTAGAACTAGCACATCTTATTGATGTCCAACTAGTGTCAAAAATATAAAAAAATAACACGATATACCGTCCAACGCACATTTCATGAGTTACTTCATGTGTTCAATTTCCTGAACCAAACACTTTCACAGAGAATACAGAGTAAGAGAGAGAGAGAGAGAGAGAGAGAGAGAGGATGAAATCATAACTAAATTTTTCAAAGAAGTTTAAAGGACTCGGGTTATTTTTAATAATTGCTTTAGTGATTTGCATATATTGACACAAAACCAGTATCATAGTATTCCTAAAGGATATCAGAAGATTCCTATTAAGCTCGTAAAAATGTCATCTGCTGTTATCTTGTAAATGATAACAGTATTTTGTCTCTGCTGCAATACACCGCATGATATATCTAGCATGCTAATATGTTCAACTGAAGATATTTTTTTCATTATTTCAAGGCATAGAAATGAATTTTTTTATCTTGATGTGGGTTACCAGTTTCATAATGTTAGTACAATTTTATTAACTATATTAGAGACGTTTTCTCACTTGAGACTGTCTGACAAAATACAGCTACCATATATATCGATGTTCTGACTTGTATGTAGAATATCAGAAATAGTTTAAAAGTCAGAACATACAACAGATGTGATAAATGTACCTTCAAGATTGTGTAGTTCATAATAATTAAACATGTATATGTATGTTTCTCGCTATTTTATATAGATAAGACCGTTGGTTTTCCCGTTTGAATGGTTTTACACTAGTAATTTTATGGGGCCCTTTATAGCTTGTTGTTCGGTGTGAGCTAAGGCTCCGTGTTGAAGGCGGTACCATGACCTATAATGGTTTATTTTATAAATTGTTATCTGGATGGAAAGTTGTCTCATTGGCACTCATACCACATCTTCCTGTATCTATATAAACTCATCATATATAGATATCAGACTGAAGAAACTCATCATAAATACCAGGATTGAAATTTTGTATTTTCGCCAGACGCGCATTTCGTCTACAAAAGACTCATTTGTGACGCTCGAATCCAAAACAGGCCATATAATGTACGAAATGGAAGAGCATTGAGGACCAAACATTCTTAAAGTTTTGACAAATACAATGGTAATGTGTTCCTGAGGTAGAAAAACCTTAGTATTTCAAAAATTCAACGTTTTGTACAGTTAGTTTATAATTATGCCAATAGCAATAATAATTCATGTCAACACAAAAGCGCTGACTATTGGAATGGTGATATCCTCGGCGAATAAAAACTCCACGACCTATTGGTTGTAAATGAACTTATCATAGATACCAAGATAAAAAATGTGTATTTGCGCCAGACACATTCGTCTACAAAAGACTTATCAGTGACGCTCGAATCCAAAAAAGTTAGAAAGTACGAAATCAAAGAGCATTGGGGACCAAACATTCCTAACAATTTTACAAAATACAGCTAAGGTAATCTATTCCTGTGGTAGAAAAGCCAAAGTTTTGTTAACAGTTCTTTTTTATAATTATGACCATATAAATGCAAGTACTGAAAGTATTGTACGTCAGACGCCATTTTGGTCTACAAAAGACTCCTCATTTATGCTTGAATTAAAAAGGTTAAAAGGCAAAATAAAGTAAGGTTAAATTTGAAGAGTCTTTAGGACCCGAAATGCCGACAGGTTTGCCAAATTCGGTTATGGTAATCTATTCGTGTGGTAAATCATGAGTATTTCGAAATACAAAACTTATGTACACAGTTGTTTTATTATCATGATCAAATTGATAATAATTCATGTCTACCAATAAGTGTTGAGTACTTGGCTGGTGATATCCTCAGGGTGAAAACCTCCACCAGCAGTGGCATTGACATCATTTGGTATTTGTGATAGACACCATAGACTAGGTCTTGGTACAGTTATCTTAAGCACACCCAACCTATTGACACTAATTTCTTCTTAAAACTGTTCAGAATATGTAATATTTAACTTAGCAATATTTAGATCAAATATTACATCATAGAGGTTGCTGTTAATGTATTATGCGTTCTGAATAATTGGAATATTCGCTTGGCTGTGAAAATCTTAAATCGGACGTGAAATTATCCGAAGAAATAAGATTTTTTTTCTACAAATGATATGTTATTAATGTGTTTGGTGACAGAAAAAAAGAAGTGCGTAACAAATGATGTTTGGGTTCTTTAAATTATAATTCATTCAGGTGTCATTAATTTCTAATCTACGATAGCAGCATGTTAAACACATTAAATTACATTCTATGCCATGCTGCATTTACTTTATATTTGTAATCCATGCATTTTTGAATTTCATTATGCATATAAAAGTTATGAGATTCAATATTTATAACTTGTGAAATAATAAATATTTAAAAATACATGTAGTTTATTTTACATAGTTGACAGATTTAAAAGTATTCCTTGTAAAAATCATGTTTGTTGTTTTGCTTAAACATTTCCAATGCAATTGTTTTTAAAACGAAATTAAGCGTTTCACATATTTATTACCTTGAAAGGCAGAATTAAAGATATATAGACAGAAACTGTAGACAGCAAACATGAGTAAAACCATCCACTGAAACCTCATAGGGAGAGTTCTTCCACTGCTGACGATTTATTACATTTTTTATTGGTTTGTTTTGTATATTATGTATCTTTAAAACAATGAAAGAAAAGATAGAAACAATACAGTTATAGCAATCAGCAATATAAAGTCTAAAAAATATCGTTAATACTGTATCCCTTCATTGGCTTCATTATAAAGTATTACCTGTTAATAATCATTTTTATGAAGTTATGATGTTTTTGTATAAAGAATTCCATCTTGAAAACACCAATGAATAGAGAGAATATATAAACAGTAACTTAAAGATTAAAACGCAAGCTAATTGAGGTATATTGGTAAATCATTGATTGATTTTTAATATTACCATGAGTATACTTAGCAGATCAACTTTTGAATTACGGAAGAAAGAGGGTTGGGTCTTGGAAGATTTTGTCATTAGAGAAATAGGAGCCTCGGAATTCTTGTTTCGTTTGTCTGACTACTTTTCATTAATTAAGGATTCTTTTTTAAAGGAAGATTATTATCATAGATAAATAAATCAATGATTATTATTGATGATAATATGTCGGATATATGTTTTGTTTTGTTGATTATTTTCTGACCGTGCGAAATCCTTATTGAAATTCAAGGTGATTTAACACCCCAGTAATAATAATTATCCGAACTTTGCATATATGGATATGGACCAAATGATGATGCGAGTGCTAACTTTATAAGTGCAGATCGTAATTTGTAATTTTGAGTCATATAAAAAGTCGAGATTATTTAAATTACTCATTTAATATCATAATGCATTTGATATTAAAGAGAACAGATAGTATCTAAGTTAATGATACGGTAAAAGTTTCCTTGTATCATATGTGATAAAATGATTAAATTGAAGGTTAAAGATTTCATTTAGTTTTATCTCATACAAAATATTATTGAATTATCCAGCTGAGTAGTTGCACAAAATGTCGAATGTACTTGAGTTATTCAAGGCAACACAAATGTCACTAACTGTTATCTGCTAATCTAAATGAAATGTATCTGACCATAGAGAAGCTGGTTTTCTCCAGGAAGAAAACAAATTAAATCATGCATGAAATTATACCATTTTGATAGATTAAATAAAAAGAACAAAGGTTAGCTTTTATTTTCAAGGGATTGTATTCGTTGATGCTGATAGTTAGTCAGTAATTTTAGTAATCTGAAGGCTGATCCTTTTTTTTTAACAAGTGTTTGAAAGTGCAACTGCATAAATTTTATTTTACAACCTCAGACAATCCAATTTTCCGTTTTCCAGCTGTGAATTTTAGAAAAAAATTAACTTTGGGCACTTTAACATTTTATTAAACTCGTAATATACAATACAAATACTAACTATTTTATTATAAGAATATCATCAATAGACAATATGTTGGTGTTTGATGTAAAGCTGTCTCATTAATGTATAAACTACCAGCCTGGCAATTAGTGCTCGCTTTTTGGGCATTTTGTATGCGCGTAGCTTTTGATAACATTTGTGCTCATTCATTTTTCTCGTACATTGTAAATATTTAATAATTTTGAACATCTTTAGTTTATTTGTTTAAGTAGTCACCCGTCTGAATTTTTTTGACTCTTAACATATGCACATATATCAAGCTAAGAGGGTTTCTTACATCAGAAAAAAGAGAGAAAAATGAGTATATGATGAAGTAAATTCCTAATCTTCTGGAATAGAGAACTTTTCAAAATTTATTTTCTTAAACAGTTGGCTTCAAATTATCAGCACGTAAAATATTTTGGAGTACTACACGTAAAATGTTGGTTAGCAGCGGACTTGCTTACTCTTGTGATTTTTAAGCGCAAATGTAATGGTTATGGGTGCAATTATAAGTTTTTGTGTTTCCCTGGCCGGGATTCGAACTCATGGTACTGAGATATCGAAGCACCAAATCGCCTTGAACTATTCCCGGTGCGCTAGACCACTCGACAACCTATGTTCAACAAAAATTAAGATTTCTACTTGTCAGTTTTTATATAGCGTCGTAATATATTTATATTACAAATTACAACATGATACTGCGCGTTGTAATTTTCCTTAATTGAATCAATAAACATTTAGCACTGGGATTTACTGACGGAACGATAAGTTCTAGAAAAATTGAAGACGTTATTTGAGTCGGAATGTGATGGAGAAAAATGATACATTGTACTTCCTTCTGCTATTCAGAACTTTTCGATCTATGTATTAAAAGTACAAAACGTTAGTTTAAAGTGCAGTAAAGCCTACAGAGATATGCTGAACTGTCTCCCGTAGACAATCCGGTCTTAAAAGATTTATTCTGACAATGGCTGGCGAGTTGACATTCTTTCGTTCATCTCTTTAAAGTTGTAGTAGTATTGCATAACTATTGTATTTGTCTATGACATTTCGAAATTAAGAAAAATGCTGACAAGGATTAAAGCACTTAATTTTTTAACTTTGAATTGTTCTATTTCCTTCAGATGCGTTTAAATTGAAACAATTTACTAAGTGGAATGTAGACTTTGTTTTATTTTCTATTAGAAGTGCTATTAGATATACGCTACAAAATGTTACCAGACCATTGGAAATTCCTTACCTTAGATTTATAGTAAGTAAGTAATTAATTTATTACAGTGTCACAATTCAACATTATACATAATATATTATACATCAGATGAAAGCAGCATAAAAACATATTAGATTCTTGCCATAAAAGACATATTAAACACCATTGCCTCATGCTCATATAACTCCGTCCTGTTTATGTAAAATGTGTTTATTTATTTATTTATTTATTTGTATAGTTAGTATATGTATTAGTGAGATATTCAACAAATTGTTTCAGCTTTAAACTTTCCCTGAACTTTTGTTTGAAATTATACCAACTTACACAATACATGTAACACCTAGAAAAAAATCTAAAACTAAAAAACTTGAATAAACACTAGTATAATGGGTGGTAAGTACTTGTTAATGTCTATAAATGTGTTTGTAGAACATTTCTAGACGCGATAAGCACACACTTTGTCCATCAATCTTTATAACAAGCTCTGTAGTTTTGGGTCAGTGAAAGTTACATAGACTTCATATGTTAACGAGGTTGAAGAACATATTTATAAGCTGTTTCCTGTCACTTAAGATCGATGATGAAATGATGGCGCTAGGGTGAACGAATTATTTTCTAAAAACCGAATCGACAAACGTTAATCTTGTCAGTGTCAGAAGTAAAGACTGAATTTTAGTTTTCTTTTCTCTCTTTTTTGCTTTCAGTTTCGCATACTGTATCAGCTTTTTGCAGTTGACGTGTTTAACTTAAAGCGCCTGCAAGAATGGTTTTTTTTTAAAAACAAAAGATGAGTAAAATTTCATTAGTGTTTTTACCTTCTTAATGGTCAATTTTGTATTAATTTCTCTATGTGTTTTAAGTTTTAACCAATGATTCCTCCTTCATTATTGAAATTCAACCATTTAAAAAATCAATGTTATGTGGTGCCATTGTCAGTAGGAAATCCGAAACTAAATCCATCAAAAGGTACAGCAACAAACAAATACGTGCATGAAAATTGAGAGTACAGATGTTTGCTTAGCTTTTTTGTAATGCTCAAAAATAAGGACTGGATTCTTTTGGTGATACTATTACACTACATGTTCACGTGAGTTAACAAGAGGGTTGTGGTAATTATAGATTAATTTAGTTCCATCTGAATTTATCTAAATTCAACCTTTTGACTTTACACCATTTTTTTTTTAATTAAGTTGTTACTATATTAATCGTCAAACTGTAAGCTCCAATAACGAATTACGTATAAAGAACTAGCAAGAATATGCTCAACAAGTAAAGTGACTTTTTTTTATAAGAGCCATTCTTTGACCTCCAAAACTGTTAATTTAAAAGTAGAATGTGTCAATCCTTTCAAAATAAGGTAAGTTCAATTTATTGATAAATGAAAAGGATGGTATAATCTAGACGCTTCAGTTTCAGAAACATCGAATAGGTTTTCATTAATAATGTTATAAAATGTTGAAATTTATGAACATGGCCTAAATTAATAATTTTAACTATAGTTTTTTGGTAGAATTAGTTGTGCGTAAGACGTTTTCAGTAAAATTTCATTGTTCATTTCCTGCAAACTTCTTACAATTAATGCAAAAAAGCATAGTAGAATACTTTGGGGACTTCCACTATGCCATTAAAATAAGAGCTAAGTTTACTTAAGGTCTTACCCCAAAACAAAAACAAAAACCACTTGATAGGTCTTGTACAAAGCTGTTCATGCCGAAATATTTTCTTTTGAAAAAAAATTAGCCATCTTGAAGAAAATATATTTTATTTGGAGTAAGACCTTCAGTTAACTTTAAGTTAGCACTAATTTTGTTATCATAGACGAAATCTCTAAATTAGACTATGTTTCCAGTTTTAAATAAAATGAAAGGGTTTTGCGTGAGATGAACAAAATATTTTCTTTTGTTATTTCAGGGTTTAAAGTTAAGATTATAAATGATAAATCTTTCTCTTGATTTTGATCTTGAAGCTAACACTTCATCACTGAAGTATAGTCATTTCATTGAAATCTATTAGAAACCAAATATAACACAGTTAATACTCTTTTCTTTCTCCCTTTTATGATGCATAGTTCAGATAAATGTGTTATGCAACAAAACGTTTAAGAATTATGTGTCTCAGATACTTTCATTTAAAATTCCATTTTTTCGTAGGCACAATAACTGAAATTTTCCACTGAAATTGTTCTGAACACGAGGTTGTCCTATATATACGAATTTGTTCACATGAAAGATGAAAATTGAATTAAATTGATATGTTGAAGGATTGGAACATTATGTAATCGCTAGTTTAGGACTTCCTAATCGTCTCTTCTTCACTTCTTTATAAATGTTTTTCTTATAATTAAAAAGTCTAAAGAAAGATTAATTGCATTTTAAGCATGATATATTTCTGTTGTTTTATAACTTGAAGTGTCTATACCCGTGGCCAGTCTTGAACATATATCTTCTTTAACTCCAGATTTCAAACGTGTGCACCTGAACATGAAAAAAAATCATTATGTTAAGTGAATAACCCATTCAGTGGTTTTCTTATGACATAAAAAGAGAGTTGTTGTTTTTTTATCGTTTGGTTATTGCGTGCCCATGGTTTTTGTCAACCTTAAAATAAAACCACATCTCATTGTATCGATGATTCTAATAGATGGTAAGTGGACTTTTTACATTCAGCAGTAAAGAACATGCTAAAAAGTGATGTCCGTTTAGGTGTGGTGGATGTATACACACACCGATAAGTTCAACCAGAAACGGAACGTTATAGGGAAAATTCCTTGTTCTGAACACATTATAGAACCCTTAAAGGAACTTTCTAAATGGTATGTTGTAAACACTTATTTTGAAAATATCTTCCCTATATAGCATAGGAAACGTGTCTTCATTTTACTGTAGCAGTCTGTAACAGTTCTTCATTCCGCTCGACCAGTTTTGCAGGACATACACATACTTTTAATTGTCGTTTGGAATATGCATGAAATAGTTACTCCTGGACTTTAGGTAAACAATTATCAATCATTCGATCCTTTTATTCATGATTAAAAGCATGTTAAGATATTTAAACCGGATTCTTTTATGTAACCATGTGAATGTCATTTCCTACGTTTTCCGTCGATTTGTATTACTAGTATCAAAACGGATTTACGGTATTTGATCATTGGTAAACTACTGCAACATAATTTGAATAGTATTCACGCCTGGTAAACCATCTAATCTCAACCAAATGTTGAGACGGTAAAAAGTATTCTGGCACTTCCTGTTGAGCTTTTCTGGTTCAAAATATCCAAAATAAACATAGGGTAGGTCGACTTTTCGCCGATTTACTGAAAATCAATGATTGTTTTGTAAAATACGAGAATGTCATGCCATAGATAAATGATAATATGTCTCTTCTTGGTTCAAAATATCTAAAATTGAAGTCACAATCACTTTTCTCCTACGGATTATCATGTTTACTTTCTTTGAATCCGATAGAACTGCTATGATATTAATGATTTAGCAAGAAAATATGTCAATTATTTTTGGGGTTTTTAATGCCTTACGATAACCACTTCTGTAAATTACAAGAATATTTGATTGTCAAGCATAGTCTTAGCACAGAAATGAAAAATTCTAAATGGTTGAGATATAAAGGTATTAGTTGAGTCTTTCTGTCACAATGTTGAGACTTTTTGGTTACTTTGTGTCATGCAATATGTTACTGTTAAAAACATTGGCACTTAGGTTTCAAAGTTTAAATTAACTATGACTGGCAACCCAACACGCGTGCATTATTATTATATAAAGATAAAAACTATTACAATAACTATGCTAGAGTTTATTTCAACTAATCAAAATGTAATTTCTATTGTAAAAATATAGTTATTTCACAAAATGAAAAAAAGAAACGTTATCAGTGCGCGATACTAGTCGAGTTTACCTTTTTAACGGTTAACTTGATTTATGTTTTCTGTCTGTGGTAAGTTAAAATCTGAATACAGATACAATTTTAAGAATTGCCGATAGAAAAATGCATCCCTTTCCAGTATAAATAAGATTGGTTTATAATATATAAATATTAATATGATTTGGAAGAATTCGATTCCTGACAGACATTGTTCAACGCCGAAAATGCTTACCTTTATAAAGAAATAAAATTGTTAAAAACTAAACAATCGAACAGGCCCTTTCTCTAGGTTTGTTTTTTCGTACACATTATTTCAGGATAAGTTCTCATTCTAAAAGGTGGTGATCATTTATCTGTGAGCAAAAGATGTTCTTTTTGTTATTATAAAAAGAAGATATGATTCGATTTTAAAACTGCTTTGCAAGTACTATAAGTGACGTCCAACTAAGTGTAATCACACGTGTTGTATTGAAATAATTATAACTTAGATTGATTGATCACAACTGCATTCAGAGCACATCCTTAATATTTGGTAATATTCAGCAACATTTATATATACCCGGACCCCGTCACACTAGTCCAAGATCGCACCACGATCTCTAAAAAGATAACGCTTTTGACGATCGTAGTGCAATCGTCTAGATCGCAATATCAGGCGGAAACCCAGTTGAAATAGAACAAAAGAATCGAAGCTTTTTGTTAGAGAAGGCGATAAATGCTTACTGAATTGTTTACTATAGTAACAAAAATTTTGTTAATAGAAACAAATAAGATTACAATTTTCTTCTCTATTACGAAGTGTTTTATTTTAAAAACACCATTTGCTTAAGTTTTCAATTTACCTATAATATAGTTAAGCAGAACAATTATGTATTAAGTCCACGACATGGGTATCTATCAAGATGGATGTAGAAAATGCATAACCTAAAAAAAATACCACGGACGGAGAACATCAATCTATTTGTTCAGTAATTTTCGTGTCTGTCTTTCCATTAGGGACAACATAAAAAAAAATCAATGAGGGATAAAAACACTTAATTTAAATAGTTCGGGGGTGGGTGGTAAAAATTGCTGCAAGTTATGTTTAATTGACATCGATTTTATATATATCTTTATTGGTCAATCAATTTTTCCCAAATCAAGTTAAGAGGGGGAGGGGTTAGTGACAAAACTATATGAATTAAGTTTTTTTTATCCTACATTGAACTTTTGATGTCTAATGAAATACTACAGGCACTAAAGTCTTGTCTCAAAAATCAAATCCTATATGCCTTATATGCCTTATTATAAGACAAGTAACGGATACAAAACGGACACAGAACGGACGACTATTGTAAAAACGGACGCTTACCGGACACTTCATCCATTGAACGTCCGTTCAAAGTTTTGAAAATGCTCAAATTTTTCCATCGGACAAAACGGACGTCGACTGATGAAGCGGACAGTCCGACACTGTGCGAAATGAAACAGATATCGACCGACGTCTAACGGATAACAACATGCGGACTATATACGCACATGAACGAATTCAAAAAAAAGTTATCGGTTCGGTGTCCGTTCGCGCTATCTGGTAAGGTTTGACCGGAGTTTTAAGGACCAGTCACACCTTATTGGATAGCGCAAACGGACGCCGAACGGATGACTTTTTTTCAAATCGTTCATGTCCGTTAAACTCCCTTAGTTTTCGTTTCATGTCCGTTCAGCATCCGTTTTATCAATCAATGTCCCTTCTGTCCTGTGGAAAATTTTGAGCATGTTCAAAACTTTGAATTAAGGGGCGTTCAACTGATGAAATGTCCGTTTTACATCCGGTAGGCGTCCATTTTTTACGGCATGTGTCCGTTCTGTTTCCGTTTTTAATCCGTATCTTCATCAACGGACTCCCAACGGAAATCAATTTTGTCAACGGAAACCCTTTTCTTTTATCCGTTAGCCTGAACGGTTAGGTGTCCGTTCGTGCTATCCTGTACGGTGTGATCACAACTGAAGTGAGAAGTAAACACTTCTAGGCTTAGATTTAGAATAATGGGTTCTTAAAAAGGGACAAATATTAACTGCGGGACAATACCTTGTGTATAGATATAAAAGAAGATGTGGTATGATTGCCAATGAGACAACTCTCCACAAGCGAACAAAATGACACAGAAATTAACAACTATAGGTCACCGTACGGACTTCAAACATGACCAAACCCCATACTGCATAGTCAGCTATAAAGGCCCTAAAATGACAATGTAAAACAATTGTAGCTAGAAAACTTTCGGCCTTATTTATTTTAAAAAATGAACGAAAAGAAATATGTAACACATAAACAAACGACGACCACTGAAATACATGGTCCTAACTTAGGACAGGCACATACATACATAATTAAACATGTTATAGCGGGATCCCAACCCTCCCCTAACCTGGGACCATGCCAAGAAATTGCCTCCGTTGAAATTCTGCAAACACCCCATAGAGCAAATTACATGGATGATTAATATTGACTATTTGGTATATGAATGTGTTCTAAGCGACACGTACATGAAGGTCATAAATTAATTTCTTGAATGAAATCAAATCTTTAGCTACTAATGACTGCCGTAGGAGGTCGAACGGAATTTTTAGCGAGGATTTCTTGGCATGAGAAGAATAACAGTACAACATAAGAACGAATCATAAAAATCAGTTGAAAATGGCTTAACTCATCAGAAGTTCACAAATACAAGTGGACGTGTATATCAATTTCATTTCAAAAGCACACACGGCGTGTCAATCTAGTACAAAGGAGGGTTTATATTCATGCAACATTTTCATGTACTGGTCTTGAATATGCATATGTAGTTAGACAATGGGCTTTAATGACTCATTCAAATATCAATAATACAATCTTTGCAGTTTTATTCCTGTTCATGTTGATTGTAAACATGGAAAAAAACGTTACAGAAAATAACTGACCCACTGACATTTACTTTGTTGAAATTGCTACCCGTTGATATATAATTTGACAATGAAAAAGAGACCCATTCCTGTGGCACGTCTATGTATTCTTTATAACGAAGGAACCCCATACCACGATATGAGGCTGTCAGAATAAAGGTTTAGTGTTGAAGATTCACAGTTAAGCACTGATTATGTAAATATAGCGCAGGGGATGCAAATTGTTCCGTGCTAACGATTTTTAAAACTAAGCTAGATAAAGTGTAGTATTGATGTTAACACCAGCACTGCAAATGTAAAGTATAGCGATGTAGATATCGAAAAGCTAGCTATTGAAATGTCAAGATAAGCGATGTAGGAATAAATTCTAGCTTTTGGGGATGTCAATTACATCATTATTGACTTTAGAACTTCTGTGCAAAACTGCATTTCAAACGCTAGATTATTAATCTCCAGCGGTAGAACTTTAATACTTTAAAAACACACAGTTGTTTACTATTTAGACTCTATTACAACCAAAAGTCTCTCATAACTACAGACAAGATTTAAATGACAGTTGAAATGTTTTGACGGTTGTATATGTAATTGATACTAAGCTATAGTTGAAAGTTTCATTCACCAGAAGATCTCAACATTGTTCCAGAATATCTCAACCGATACCAGAAAATCTCAACATGACATACTTTATAGCATATTTCGCTTAATGCAATTATAAGTAAAGAAAAAGAACAAACTGTAATTTTATGTTTATAAGGTTTTAGAAAAATACTAATTCACTGATATATATGTTAGTGTATCAATGATATCGCTGTCATATTGTCAATAGCTGACTACACTGGCCACATTTACCTGCTGGAGAAAAGTCATTCCAATGTCATTTTAAATCATAT
Source organism: Mytilus galloprovincialis (assembly GCF_965363235.1). NCBI lineage: Eukaryota > Metazoa > Mollusca > Bivalvia > Mytilida > Mytilidae > Mytilus > Mytilus galloprovincialis. The sequence goes on along the minus strand of NC_134841.1, from coordinate 70,918,271 downwards.
TGGTCCATGTTATACACGAGAGAAACCCTAATTCAATTATCTATGGCATGACATTCTCCTACTTTACAAAAAACGCATTGATTTTCAGTAAATTGACGAAAAGTCGACCTACCCTATGTTTATTTTGGATAATTTGAACCAGAAAAGCTCAACAGGAAGTGCCTGAATACTTTAAGAAACGTACTTTAACAAGAAGGGAATTTTGTTATCTTTATTTAATTAATTGTTCTAGATATTGGACAGATTCTGGTCAAACGTCTGCGATCGTACACAATCTCTATCATTATTGCAATAATTCTGTAAACATACTGCATCATAGTTATTTTGCCCTTGTCTATCTATTTGTCAGACCAGTCATTTATGGCTGATTATAGTACTTTACTTCCATCGGTTCTGTGTTTTATTCTGTTTCTTGTCCAAGTATACAAAAAAGAAAATATGTTAGTAGACTTTTTTCAAATTTGATACCTAACAGGATTTATAGTCCTTTTCAACTTGGTTGCTCGTGATTTTCAACCTCTTGCTTAAATCTTATTGTTATGATAACCTGCAAATGATATTGACGTAATACTACTATAATATATGTTTTACAACTTTATAATATATAAGCATGTAATGACATATCTTTTGATAGTATAATTCAGCATGACTTACACTATTTTTTTTCAATTATGGGGTATGTGTTCATTAGATAACATCCTGTTAACGACACAATCACCAAAATATATCTAAAGGGTATCATACGGTCTTCAATCATAGTCGAATGTTGATACAACATGTCAAGCTCTTAGTATATCGTCCCAAGTCTTTAAAAAAAAAGTGTGAATAAACTTTAAAAAATCCATCAAAGGTCTAAACTTTTTTCAAATGCGTATAGTATATATTTATGAATAGGTACCTTTATTCCATATACATGCGATGCATGAAACTAAAATGTATGTATGTTTTGGAAATCCTTTATCACATATGCATGCAACCAAAATATTGATGTATGCTTTGAATAGTTTACCCTTTATTACTAATGCATGCGATGTATGAAACCAAAAGATCGATACATGTATGTTTGGGATACCCCTTATTACGTACTATGCAAGCGATACATGAAACCATATGATTGTTATATGTTTTGGGTACACTTTTTGCGTATACATACCATGCATAAAATCATAAGATTGGTGTATGTTTCGGATACGCTTTATTACGCAAACATACCATCCATGAAACTAAAGCAGTAATGTATGTTTTTGGATACATTTTATGACGCATACATGCGATGCATGAAACAAAGAATGATTGAGGAAAATATTTTAGAAAAAAAACCGATATACAACCTAAACAGAACAGCCAATATCATGCAAGGTCAATTTTTTATGTAGGAGTTGCAATCTTAATTTAAGTTCAATTAAGAAGCTAAAAATTGACAGTTGTAAACCATCAATTGATGATTAAATTGTCTCAATGTACTATAGTAATGAATATGTATAACACTATTTGAATACTAACAATGCAGTTCTCGTGTTCATTTTGTTGACCTCGAGTTATATAGGGAAAGTGTTATAAATTGAATTTTGTTGAAAGTGTTAAAGGATTGGTATATTATATAATCATTGTTATATGAGAAGACAGATCAGTTTCTCTGTATGACCACATTTTCTGGAGACGTTACGACAGAACAGTTCTTTAAAACTAATCAAGCAATGATGAAGTCTGAGTAAAACAAATATAATAAACATTTCCATTTTCAGCTTAATCTTTCTAACAGGAACTTATTACGACGCGGAAGCATTTGTCATTTTGCCACTGCTTTTAATTTCTTAATTTGTTTTTCTTCTCTGATAAAATGTTTGTTATCACTACAAGTAGACAGAAAACTGCTGTTGTTTAGTACATAAATCAGGCTTTTAAATTTCCGTTTGCTTTGTTTAATATTTGTCATTTCGGTGCCTTTTATAGCTGACTATGCGTAAGGTCGTATGGTATTCTTTTGTTGTTCATTTCAACGCCATTTGGTCTCTGGTAAAGAGTTGCCCATCTCATTGGCAATCATACCACATCTTCCATTATTTATTTTGTTTATATAGAAAGCTGCTGTTTAATTGAATAAAAGGCTCCAGTGATACATTATTTATTTATTTTATTTATTAGTTTTGGGTGTCAACTCATGTTTTAGTTACAGGGCGTGTCAGAATAAAATTTTTATTTATTAGTTTAAAATCGAAACCAATATGATTGTTAATAAATTAAAAAAAAAAACAAACAAACAAACAAATAACATTACGATAGACATAAAACATTACAAATATATAGCATTAAAAAAAATAAAGAATATTAATATTTTTTTAAGATACTGCAAACTGATGTTACTGACTGAAAACAAACCTCAGAAAATTAATTTTCTGTTCACAATTGTCTCTGGTGCTCAAATGAGAGATACCGCATAAGTTGGTCACCATGTCAATAAAACCTATGCCTCAAATATTTGTAAATCTCACTTAATCCATAATGTCTTACGGTTGGAGACATGGTTCTCATTTCATTTACAGTTTATTGTGACATCAATCCCATTTTGTCTTCCTTCAGACATTGAACGAGTTTTCTTAACATGGAAAAAGACCGATTGAACAATATAATCAGCAAGCTGTTGTATGCGATAAATTAAAACTGAAGTAATCGAAAGTCAAATTGATATCAAAATATCTTATATTTTTTTTAGCTATATGGATGCATCTCAGTTTCACGCGACTTATGTGATTTTTTGCAAGATAAAGCAATGCATTTTATGAATTATGCCCTGGGCAAAGTACAGACTTATTGGCTGGTTATACCCTCTGTTACAAACAGTCCACCAGCAGCTCTATCAAATCAGTACTAAAATGATAAAATAACACTTTATTATTACCACGTCCGGTTTGTCTTTTTGTTAGACTATTTTTCTGCTTTGTATCGATCTATTGATTGTCAAGGTTTGTTCTTATGTTGAACTGTTACAACACTGTTCCAGGTTAGGGTGGGTTGTCTCCTTCAAGCATGTTTGACCACGCCACATTCTGTATTTGCCTTTACCAAGTCAAGAGCCTGTTACTGTAGTTCAGTGGTTGGGATTGGTTTTTGTCTGTCATATTAATTTGTTTTAAGCAAGTTGTTAAAAATCCTACCGTTTGTTTTCTCAATAGAAATGTTTCATATCTTTCTTGTCGGTGACTTTATTGTCAACTATACGGTATATGTTTTTTCATTGTTGAAGGCCGTATGTTGCTTATAATTGTTTATATCCACTTCATTTTGACTTTAGTGGAAAGTTGTTTAATTGGCAAGCATACCACACCACCTTTTTATAATGTGGTATGCTGTCAAAGTAAAGTTATCCTGTAAATAAGTTCAAAACTGAATAGGACTGTAAGTAGTCTAAACTTATACAATGTAAACGTATACAGTTTCATGAAATTATGCGTCTTGAATGGTATTTTCTTTCTATAATAAACGTAAAAGTCTTTATATTGTGCGATTTCAGTTATAATAGTTAATTGCGTAATTGTCTCAAATAAAAAATAATGTTTGCAATTTTCAAATTTTCCATTATTGTTCTATAATTCCAATGATATATGATATAGCGATAAAACGAGCTTTGTCATGATAACTTTGAATTTGAAGTATATTTTGTTTTATCTGATAATGTTTTGTTAAATGATTGGTGCTTTAGATTATATCTACAACATTCAAATGTCTTTATGGTAAGCTAAGATGACATTGGCTGTTTGAGTAAGTAGATCCTGTGTAGTACGTTATATTCACAGAGTTCTTTAGATACGCATGTACCAAAACAAAGTTCTCTAGATACGCATACATGTTCCAAAACAGATTTCACTGATCTTTGTGCGCGGTGTACGTTTAATTTCAAACATTTATCTAAATACGCATGCATGTACCAAAACTGAGTTTTACAAATGTGTCAACTATGATCTTTGTTGCAGTTTATAATAAATAGTATGTTACCGACCTAAACATTACCATTATGCTATCTCTCCTAAATAAAATAAAAATTATTGTCGGATTGCAGAGTAGTAAACGTTTTGCTTTTTATAGAATCTTGTTCAAATTTTCTTGAGCTGAAGATAATACCTCGTTCTGAATTAATATGCAAAATAAAACACCTTTTCATAATTTTTGGAAAAACAGATCTGTTAACTAAAATCAAATGATCTCCATGCCATTTGCAAATTACGCATCATATTTTATTCACTTTTTTACAATTTCTATTATTGTTTTTATTATGAAGTACGTGTATCTTTAACAAAAATCAAGAATGGTCTTTTGCAAGTCTAAGTTGAAAAGAAATATATTTCCATGCTTTGTATTTTTTTTTACATCATAAATACTAGTAGTACCACGCAACTGCTTATTATCTTCTAATAAAATAAAACGTGAGAAGACATTAAAAGATAATTGATTGTGTAGTAATCTGTATTGGTTATGAGAATAGAGATATTGTTATTGTAGCATTCACTCCTATAAAAATGTCAACAATGGACCAAGGTCTACATTTCTAGGAAAGTTATGAATGAACTCAAAAGAGACATTTTTTTTATTAAATCATCAAGATAAACAAACCACTTGACAACGACTGACGAGATGTTTTACGTGACTATCGACATATCGATATAGTATTTAATATTCACATACTTATCTCGTTCAGTTTATCTAGTGGGTCTTCTCATTTTCAATCTTCGATTTGTCAATCTACTCCTCAACTATATGCAGCAGATGATTTCTTCTGATGGATGAAGCTACAGACAGTTTTGTTCTTATAATACTTCTAAGATGTTGAAGTATTTTGACTTGCAGTTTGAAAGGTTTAAATAATTTCTAAATTGACCATTCAGAATCTATTTGAAAAATCTCTTCTGGTAGCCTTCATTTTTATCAGCTAGTAATTAAACTGAGGATCATATATCATACAAAGTAGATTCAGAGAACGCATGATAATTGTCCGAAGGGTTGCCTGAGAGTTTTGAGCAACCTATGACGTTATGTTTGCTTGCTAAGCATTTTGGATTGAGAATCATATGTAAAGTGTCTTTTAACCTGAAATATACTGACGATAAAATTTGGACTTGTTCTGTCGGGGAACAAATATTTTTTTAGAACTGTAAAATTGACCAATCTGAATCAAAGACTGCTTGAACGGCAATGTATTTCGTCCAATCGGGACCCAAATAGATAAGATCAAAACGCAACGATCATCATAGTTTGAATGAGAGATAAATAGTATGTTATGTCGGCCTCTCGATCAACATCAACATATATCAAAAACGCGTTGTCTAATCATTGTCTTAAGTTTATAAACATTTGCAATTTATTTTTTCAACACTCTTTTTAAATTGTCTAGATAAAATCAAATATTGCTGGGTCAAACACTTTGTATTTTACTAACCAACACAGTTCAATTTGGCCTGGTGATGTTCAGAATGTAAATTATCTATCGATGGACGGACACATTGTCTATCGATGGACGGACACATTGTCTATCGATGGACGGACATATTATCTATCGATGGACGGACACATTGTCTATCGATGGACGGACACATTATCTATCGATGGACGGACACATTGTCTATCGATGGACGGACACATTATCTATCGATAGACGGACACATTGTCTATCGATGGACGGACACATTATCTATCGATGGACGGACACATTATCTATTGATGGACGAACACATTATCCATCGATGGACGGACACATTGTCTATCGATGGACGGACACATTGTCTATCGATGGACGGACACATTGTCTATCGATGGATGAACATACAGCTCTTCAAGTGAGCTATACAAAAAAGGATAGTTCAAATTACAGAACAAATATCGGTAAACAAAAACACTGAACTCAAAAAATTATTTGCCATCATCTCATCAGAATTCGGTTTATAGTTTCATTTATTGCATACATATATTGTTTGACGAAGCATTCTTCTCTCTTTTAGAAACCTCTATCAACCAAAAGTTTTTCAACCAAAAGTTTTAAGCGTTTGCACCGGAAAATACCTTTTTGAAGAAAATTAGATCAAAATAATTTGTGAAACCGAACCTTCACATTCCATTACCTCGGTGGCTTTAACGATTATTTCTTCCCGTCAATAAAATAACAACAAAGAACGTCATACAAAAGCACAAATCAGATCAAACTTCTAGTTTGTGTATTTAGACTGTCTAGGTATCAGTTCATCCACTTAAACAAAGCCATTACTGAATAATAAATCAACATTATGTAAACAAGATTACAAGTAATCGTTGTGCAAAAGTGCAACAATGCATAAATAACCTAAGTATTTATAGTAATTCTAGGACATAAAATATTTACAAAGCGTTTTAACCTATTAAAATATATATATAAATTTGTTAAAAACTTTGCCAAGAAGGGTGTCTAAAATGATAATTTATTTTTTCAGCGGTTATTTGTAAATGCTATGTAAATTGTTTTTCATAAGACCAGCCAAATAATGTTTGATGGAAACACAAAAATACTTTGGAGCAAAAGTTTTTTTTTTAAATTTAAACAGTCGTTCCAAATATATGTAGCTTTTCAAAATGTATATGTGTCTTATCTAAATATTTAAAGGGTTTTAATGCCAAGCAAGAATCTCTTATGAGCTTTCAAAAATATCAAGATGTTTGTGATGGAACGCTGGAGATTTGTGAAAACTACAAATGACATGTTTGTACATAAGCTGCTTTGTAGGAATTTCCGTGAATAAATGTAAGAATCATTCGGTACATTTTTACAAAGTTATAATGTTATACACTTGTAAGTTCAGGTACACTTAATTCTTAATTAATGGAAGCTTAATAAAAATACGTCTTAATTCCTTTCTAAATTTGCACTGACAGAACATACTGCTGTATAATTAATTATGGAATAATTAACATTTACTTTCAGGAATTGATTGAAAGTCTTAATTTTCTACCGAAGATTTTTTTCTAAATTGATCTTTCAAGTCGTAATGCGTAGGAGAATGTGCTAATTTGATCACAAAATAACATAAAAAATAATGCATTCACCTCAAAATATTTCTTTGCAAATTCCTCAACTCATCATTTTTTTATATTTTATTTAGAAAAATAATTGATTGATAAATTTAGTTATACTGCAAGATCAGCTAGAATTGACTTACAAATGAAGCACATTTTGGATTTATATAATATATCCATGTACAGATAACAAAGTGATATCTTGAAAATTAAGGAGGTTAATATAATTTTTATCTAAATTTTATTAAAAAAAAGAAAGAAAGGCGGAAGTGATTTTCCTTCTAATGAATTCGAGTATCTGTTTTTTCTTTCTTAAAGTTAGCATACATGTATCAAAATCATTGATGACTGGGAAAGCTTACCGTCCAGCTTCAATACATCGTGCATATTTAAAGCATAACCTAAACCTGTGAAAGAGTTTTCAAAGAAGATATTGGTAGAGAAAGTGGTATAAAATTATCAGAGTATGGGCGGAAATATAAATACCTGTTCGTCACTAGTATATCCGTATTATAACCTTACCAACCCCCACAAAGAGGGCGTCTCCTATTTATCATTTTATAAACAGTGAATTGTTTAGTGCCTTGAGTTTCTGAGATTTGACATAATTGCATAGGTCGACAGGGAAGGTCACAATAGTTATTTACCGATTCTCCCATATCCTTTTTATGAAACCAGAAGGTTGAATGCAATAGTCAATAAGACTTCTCTTGACCAGCAATACAACTGATGCTGGGGATCGTCAGTTTGGCTGTTCTGGATCTTTAGACATTCTGCAACGTATGATCGCAATGGCGACGGCGTATCCGATCATTGAACATGTCGATGATCAAGCTCACTTTAGTCTGCAACAACCAAAATTTTCCCTTTCATTGTTTACGTCAAAATAATTAACCAACCCGTCATTCCGGTGGTCGACCCAACGCGTATATCTAAAACGTATAATATCAATTGCTAAATTTTCCGTTTTGTATTGAAGAATTAACAATGGACCTAAAACTTGGATAGACTACAAAACAGGCGTATTTAAAAATCGACAATAATTTATGTTTCGAAAGCTGTACAATGTCACTAAGGGAGATGTGTTTGATTAGATACTTTTTATTTTAATACAACTACATTCTAGTCTATAGTCGATGAAATATCCAAAAAGAATATAACACAACTGGGGGATGGGAAGAATTTAAACAATTGCGTAACTTTTTTTTAATGAATGGAAAACTAACATTTACAACGATACAATCTTAACAGTTTTGACAGTTCTACTGTAATTCATTTATCATAAGATCGTATCACTATATTTCAGATCTGTTTTAATATTTGAAAAAATAATTATTTGGAAAATCACAGATAAGTATAGGTATTTGCTTATTTAACATGTGTCAGTTTGCTAATAAGATATCAATAATTTTATCAAATTGTAAAAAAGTGTTTTCATTACAGGATAAAACATCTGCAAAACGACAAATCTTGGCAGAAAGCTTATCTGAAGCTTAGTTTTTATGTATTGAACCTTAAATAATAAGTATCCAAGAATAAGCTCTCCCTAGCAAATCAAAGATGCATTCAGGTTTTCCGCTAATTTTCTCTCCAATAAAAGGTGGTTATTGTCAACACCATGGTGGTATAAACTATACGTGCATCTCCGTTTTAATAATCAGACATTACTTTTAGTCAATATTTGATGAAAAGTTACATTTCATAGTTATATGAGCGATTTGTTACTGGATATACACTTTTTGTATTTTGAAGTATGTCTATTTATGATGCATGCAACGTCTTCTGTTATTCAACGTATCAAAAAATAGATCAATCAAAATCAATTAACCGTTTTATTTTCTATATGTTGGATGTAAACTATATGTTGTGGCTTTGATATTTATTTATTACCAAAGCGTCTTTCGCGCGTGTTCAAATGAATTGGAAACAAAGTAATAATTCTTCGGTAACAATAGATTTTCTGTTGAAGAAGTAGTTTGTGCCTCATGATATAATAATCAAAAACAAAACCTGCCTTTTCATAATCAATTTGCTTTCTTAATTGTGCATGTTAAGGGATTGCTTCAGCTGACACTGCAATATGGTGAGCATTTAAATATATTGTTTCAAAGTTTGATTTATAATAACCGATTTTTCTTCTATTGTATGCAATCTTTTAATTAATACTCTTGAAAGCAACAGTTTCTATAAATCCAATAATTCATAAAAACTCGTGGCTATAAAAGCGCGATTGAAAGCAATGATCATTTTGTAACGCTATATCATATATTAAGAAGTTATCGTAAAGAGATTCAACTATTACTGTTACGCTCGTTACGTTCAAGATAGTTAATGAATGTCTCTATCGTTTCTTTCAGAACGAATTACCAGCCATATTGACTACGGAAGGCTTTGATTGTGAATGAATAAAGGCATATCTGCTTCGTTTATTACAATATAGCTTGTGTTTTACTTTAGCAATTAACATAAATACTAGGGAATCCAATTGGAATGGCTGACGAAGAAACATGTATCAGCGAAAACGAAATTCGTTTTTAATTCCAACAACTTTAACTTTGACATCATCAACTTGGTCATTTTGGCGGGAAATAGTTTAGTTATCATTGCAGTAATTACAACAAGAAAGTTACGAACAAACACGAACACTTATATAGTGTCTTTAGCATGTTCAGATATTTTGTTGGGAATTTTTGTGATTCCTTTCTCGGCATCATTAGAAATTTTGACATATTGGCCGTTTGGTGAAGTATGGTGTAGTATCTGGCTAGCTATAGACGTATTGCTGTGTACCGCTTCCATTTTAAATTTGTTAGCCATAAATTTTCACCGATACTTAGCTGTAACTAAGCCTATACAGTATGCTAGTGCTATGTCCAGACGTCGGAGTAAAGTACTCGTGACTTTTGTATGGCTGTTATCCTTTGTAATATGTATCCCTCCGTTATTAGGATGGAATGATAAAACTTCATATTCCAAAGACACTCAAACGAGAAACGTAACCACTTACGGTAATAACAACTTTTCATCATGGGTAAATATTGAACCCGTCGTCTGTAATAATACAGCGCCACAGTGCGAACTCATATCTACCCAAGGATATAGGATATATTCCGCTTTGGGTTCATTTTATATTCCAATGTGTTTAATGGTTTTCTTTTATTTTAATATTTATAAAGCCGCAGTTCGAACAACATCGGCAATTCGAACGGGAATTTTAACCGCAAGACAAAACGACGATCTTAAAAATGATGATCCGATTATCCTTCGTATTCATAGAGGAAATTCAGTTGTTTCAAGATCATCGGCTTCGTCTCGGTATTCTCAGAGAACTGTTTCTTTAAGAAGTGGTTTACGTAATACGGGAGATAGGTGTACCCGTAATAGACATTCTGTTGATTCCGAATGTAACACGAACGGTGGAATTCCTAGTAGTAAAGAAATGGAAAGAATGCAATCGAAACGATTATATTTTGAAGATCCAGGACCGGAAGCTGGAAAAGAACCTTTGGAATATATAAAACTAAATAATAATACAAAAACTCCGGAAGATAGTCAATTTATGAAAAGGAGGCGATCTACTCCATTTAAATACGCTATGAATAAGAGAAGTATGGAATCGAGATCATTGGCTACAGTACCAGAGAGTCGTCATAGAATTCATATAAGAAAAATTTTGAAAGAAACAAAAACTACCAAAACGGTTGCCATAATTGTTGGAGTGTTTACAATGTGTTGGTTTCCATTCTTTACAATGTATCTAATAGAGGCGTTTTTGGGGACACGTTTTCCTTCATTGGCTTTTTCTGTGATGTTTTGGTTAGGTTATTGTAATTCTATGTTAAATCCATTTATATATGGGATGTTTTCTAGAGATTTCCGCTGTGCTTTCAGACGGATTCTTCGAAGATCTTGTTATGAATGTTGTAAGTGCAAATGTCTTAAACGTCCAAAGCATGTGATTGTTCAAAAACATCATCTTGGATTCCCGGTGATTGACTTGGAAGCACATCAGAATCGTAATAAGGGTCCAGCAAATGAAGTACCGTTTAACATTGGATCTCCCCGAACATTTGTAAAAACCCAAAGGCTCTTAGTGAACAAAATAAAAATTAGAAGAAAATTACTATAGAATTATGTGTCATTGAAAGAAGGTTTTGCATCTATAGAATAAATAAAATATTGTGGAATACAAACCTACTTAAAATTGTGAAAAGAAATGGGGAATGTGTCGGCTATTCGAACGTGAATTTGAAGATGCATACACCGCTATGAATTCAGTACTGTTCAGTGGCTTTTAAGACTTACATATAAAAATAAGATGTGATATGATTGGCAACTGACTTGGGACAGGCACATTCATACAGAATGTGATAGCGTTAAATATGTTCGCGGGATCCCAATCCTCGACTTAACCTTGGACAGTAGTGTAACAGTAAATCATAATAACGAACTATAAGAATCAGTTGAAAAAGGATTAACCTATTAGATTAATACAAATAGAAATACATCTAAAAAAAAACACAAAGTGGACGTGGCCGCGTACTTGTACATCCCAACATCAAAAATAAACTAAATACAGGTCTGAGAGTTCTGGCAGTTACTTACTACTAGTGCAAAACCAATAACAAGTAATCAAGTCAACCATGCATCTAAGACTTAGTTTATCAAGCAATACAAATCCAACTTTAAGAGTATCAATGCCAAAATAAAACTATCGACGGATTACAGATCCATAAAAGTGCATATGTATATACAATGTAACAATAATCTGCAATGCGATTAATAAATGCAGTGCTTTTCTTTAGCTTCTCAAACTATTCAGTATGATCGATACGAACAGTTGCATAACAGTTACTGAAACCTCTGAATATAAAATCACCCTATATATATAAGGATAACTCTTTTCGAGTTTATACCTTAATCTAAGCAACACGTATCATTAGTATCCGATAGAAAGATATGCTTTCTTTAAATGCAATTAATTAAGTGTAAGTAAAAGATAAAGTCGTTGTTTAGTCCATTCATATGCATATGTATATGGCATATGCCAGCTGAAGGACGCCTACGGGTGCGGGAGTTTCTCGGTACATTGCAGACCCATTGGTGGCCTTCGGCTGTTGTCTGCTCTATGATCGGTAGTTGTTGCTTTGACACATTTCCATTTCCTTTTAAATGCTTCTCCAATAAAATGTTCATGTGATTTTTAAATAACCATATATCCGCTTGATAAATGTTGTGAATAAAAAGAGAAGTAGTTATTTATCTTTTCATAGATTTTACGGCAGACATTCTTGGCAAAAGTCCGGCACATATTGAACTATTATATTCACAGTAGAAAGCATATGTTGCAGTCCGATGATTTGTTGGTATTAATGAAAAACACAGGACATACAATATCAAATCTAAAATAGTTTTACTGAATTTTCAGTACGTACCTGTTTATAATCCTTTTAAAAAGTATTTTGCATTTCTGAAAATGAGATGCATATGATTATAAGAAATACTTTTATGTTATTACATGGCTACAACATTCTATTGATTCTACTTGACCTTCTTCATAAAAATGTAAACAAAAATCCTGTAAGACGGTGTCTTGTTGGTTTGCAATCTCATCGAAGTCTATCGAACGGTCTGTTTCAGAAACTTAAACTACTATCTATACTTTGCAACATGTAAGAGTTGCTGGATTCAGTATTTTTTTTTTATTTTTGTCAACTATTTTGGTTTTATAACTCAACAAGAAAACGATATAACAAAACCAATATACTCAACTGAAAGAAAACACAAGGTCTGTATAAGAAGCCCCTTTCAAAACCTTACGCTATATGTGTATATTGTTATAGGAAAACTAAATTGATGTGTACCAGTTTTAGAAAGAGGACGAAAAGCAAGGCTTACTGAGCTATTCTTCTTTTTTCGTAGCGAGTACAAATGTATTTTATAATTCCGTCGATGTACATATATTGCTTTATTCTGCAATTTACAACAGGTAAACAAGGACAAAGAAGGCAAATATGTATGTGTACCTGTTACTTGTGTATTTGTTGGTCGATTGCGGGATAAAAAAAAATAGTTCAGAAGAATATGGTAAGTAAGGTTGTAATAAGGGTATAGAAGTGTGATTGTTAAAACAAATGTGAATAATCTAGAATACACATTTTTTTTTTAAGAATATGATTGATATTATGAGATTGTGTTTATCGTCGCAACAGAAAAGTCTTCAACAAGCAAAAATTAAATGAATAGAAGTAAGATCGTTTGACCCGTTTCAGACTAAAAGGGAGGATTTATAAACAAAGTATAAATACTATAAATGTATTTTATTAAATCTGTTAAACCAATGTGGAACGTATTATATATTAACAAATAATTTTGGGGCCCTTTATAGTTTATTGTTCGGTGTGAGCTAAGGCTCCGTGTTGAAGGCCGTACATTGACCTATAATAGTTTACTTTTTTAAATTGTTATTTGGATAGAGAGTTGTCTCATTGGCACTCACACCACATCTTCCTATATCTATTCTGAAGCATATGCATTCATTGTTACAATTCCCATGTAAGAGCACCATTATGTCAACATTTTGTAGACATTTGAGTGTCATGTTTTTGAGGAGACTAGTGTGTAGGTTTTGTCCTCCCTGTAAAGGTAGAGATAATGAAAAGTGTCATTGAGTAACGTTAAGTCATTTCATGTCTAAAATACGATTAAAAAAAACTATTGATTTGGGAGATACGAACTGTTGAAAACATGTGAAAAAAATGTCTTTCAGTCAACAGGTTTTGCTTGGTATTTTTGTTTTCACTAGGTAAATAGTTCAAATGACAGGTACTGTGAAACTTCACATTTCATTTTAATAACATAACTTTTACATTTACACTAATTATCAATTCATTTTATCCAGGCAAATTTGACTTCATGCTTTAATTACTAATTATTCCACTCATTCAACTCACTCTTGTCACACGCCGTTCACTTTCGTTCAGTCACCAATCATTCACACTTTCTTTTTCAATAATCACTCAGTTTCTCTCACTCTTGTTCACTCACCATTTTCTCTGTCGTTCACTCGCCACCCACTTGTTTCATTAACCCTTATTACACATAATCTCGTTCACTCACTAGTCAACAATTGTCAACCTTATTACTAGCTCTTACACTGTGATGAACATCCGTTTACTCACACTCTTTCGTTCACTAACAATGTGTATCTCAGACTCACTCACTCATCAGTCACAACCTCGTTCTCTCTGCTCTCACTGGGTCATCCAATCACTCATTATTTAGTAATCAGTTTCATTTCTTCAATCACACGTACAGAACTTACTCTCAATTACTCATTATATTTCTCGACTCCGATTGAATCTTCTGTAACAGGATTTTATTCCTTCAAGGATGTGGTAAATTTGGGAGAACTCTATACTCTACCATTGTCTTGGCAAAATTGTTACACATACTTTCCGTTTCCATATAAGCAGTTGGTACGGAAATATTTGTAGGATACTCTTAATACAATAGAACGTAGATATTTGTCATATTTCAAAAAATACTCTTTTTTATGTTGTTTTCATTCGTTTGTTCTAAGTGAAATGTCCCTATTCTGCAAAAAGTACAAGCAACTAGCTCTTAGAACGAAAATCACTTAGTACAACATAAACATTGATATAAACCAGGACTATATAAGAGTTTTATATACTCTTATTTATGCTACCAATCTCAGAACACCGTCTCATTCATTTCAGAAAACTTTCTCATTCATTTCAAAACACCGTCTTAGTTATGGATAGCATCTAACTGACAGGCAAACTGACAAATTTTTGCCCAACAAGTAATAACTTAACCTTTAAGATCATTGTATTGTAGATTTAAATATAATAGTTCTTTCTAGTTTTTGTATTGTTTATTAACGTTTATTTTTATGAACGTTAACGGTTTACTTCGAAAACTTTTAAATTAGTATAAGTAATTATTTCATATTTTATGCATCACATACCAAATAACAAATGTGAAACCAGAAATAAAACTGTAAAGAAAATCACATTGCTTTCATCTCTGGTGGATGGTTGTCTCTTGACAACCATACCAAATCTCCTTATTACATATATTATGCTAAAAATGATGAACACTTTTGTTGCTGCTTATGTTATATGTGCGTATGTGTGTGTCCTTCTATCTTCATCTGGAAACGTTAAAATCTATTCCATTATTATGTTATACATTTTGTAGACAAAACGCGCGTCTGGCGTTAATATAAAATTTAAATACTGGTATCTATGATGAGTTTATTTGCTATATTTGATCCTTCATTGCATTGTACTCGGCGTTTTGAAAATTGCAGTTCACACTAACTAACACGGTTACAGGTTTTATTAACTGAACCGAACAAAAGAATTATTTTCAAATTGTTTTTGAAAACTCGCAGATATCCGTTTCTCTTCCAAAATAGTTAATACAAAAACTTATTTGACAGGACTTTCCTGTAAATAGAATATGTAAAAGTAATTTAAATATTAAATGTAAATTATTTAAGTTTTATAAACATTATGGTTTCGAATCAGATGTAAGCGCGTGTTATCATGAATCAACTACATAAAATACACAATTATGTAGCAAAAATTACCAACAAAAAAAAAGAAAATATAATGTGTAGATGCTGTTTTGATCTTAACTTGGTTCACTTTTAACCCTAATCAATACAATATATAAATATCAATGCAAGCTGCATTTCAAATAAGACATCAAAATATTTTTTTCAACTGTAATCCGTCGTGTAGGTTTTCATTTTGATAAATATTTTTTTCAATTTTAATTGTATCTTGATTTTTGGTATGATCAAGCAGATTGCGGAGCTATCCTGATTGATCTTGATGTTTATTAGGTTTTTTCTGGTATAGATAATATGAGTGAGAAAGTTGCAATGTAATTTTTACTTAAATTTGTCAAGGAATTGCATTTTCAATTCTTCTTATAAGACTGATAATATCTAGAATGTGACTGTCAGTCTATAGTAATTTATTGTTTACTTCCATTTCACAAAGATTCAATAATGCATGCGGTTTGAATATGCGCTCCACCTAAGATCGAACTCATCTTTTCATTGTCAGACAAAGACCAATCCTGACGAACAGACCCAAACGTTAACGATTGAACCTAAGAAAGTTATTTATTTTTCTGTTCAAAACTTTGCTGACAAACTTAAGTTACACTTATGCAAGAATCTTTTTATAAATCGATACATGAATTTAACCGGATTGAACAATGTTTACAAAATAAAATCCATATGCGTATATTTGTGTTAAAAAAAGAGAAATTTACAAAATGTCTTAACCATTATATCAAAGTACAGTTAATTTTCTGAATAACCAATCAGTGGTTATTGCCCTTTTAACATACATTATGATAGACATCATTAACTGCAGCACAACTTGATATATTATTTTCTATCTTATAGACACAAATCTACGTCTTCTTTTTTTTTATATTCTTAAACGGAATACAGTAATATAAATAGAATTATAAATAAGAACTTTCATTTAGTTACCAGTAGCTGCTTTGTTGAAATGTAAGCTTACAATAGTATGCGTTTTTATCATCTTCGTTACATGTTAATGTGTTGTGTTGTAGTGTTCTTTTTTTTCATTTTTGGCTATTGGCTTTGTCTATATACCGTTGCTTTTCTGTTGCCTGTATTTGTTGGTTTTTATAGTGATTAAGATTATAACACAATACTGACTTCTGTATCCCTATTTTGACATTTTTACCTTTTATGCCTGTTTATGTTGTTCAGACGTTGTTGTCAATATAATTGAATTGTACCTGACTGTAATGTAAACGAGAGATTTTATATATAGTTAATTTAATCCACAATTTTCTCCATAAGTAAAGGCCTGTACCAAGTCAGGAATATGTCAGTTGTTTTTTTTATTCGTTTGATGTATTTGTGCTTATGATTTTGTCATTTTATAAGGGACTCTCAAATCTGAATTGTCCTTGGACTCCGGTATTCTTGTTATTTTACCTCACAGACTTAGTAAATGAATTGACTGAGTGTCGTTTTATGTTTACAATATACTTATAGACATTTTTCAAACCGTGAAAGGTCGAATTATAAGTGTGATATCTTTTGTTAAGAGTACAGTAACAGTTGAAAATACGTAAAAATGTAAGACTGTAGAGTTGTTATTATTCAGTAAACAGATTTTGTAGGATATGTTTACACTAGGTCAAGTCTATCAATGACTGGTATCCAGGAGTTTACGATTTAATTTTAAAACATGACTTTTATTTAGATATGAATCACTTAACCCCAACTATCCAGTTATTATTTTCGCCAGAAAACAATGACCGACAAAAGTCGGAACAAACTATTAAAGTACTCTTAAAAGTTGGAAACCAACATATAATGATCTCGATATCATGTTACTTGATGTCGACGTGTATGCTTCTGAAAGTCGAATGGTTGTTGTGACATTAGTATTTTTTGTTTGTTTAAAAATTAAAGCCTCGGTCACACCTTACCGGATAGCTCGAACGGACGCCTAACGGATAAATTTTTTTCAATCCGTTCATGTCCGTTAGACGTCCGTTATTATCCGTTAGACGTCCGTCCATGTCCGTTGCATGTCCGTTAAGCGTACGTTTTATCCGTCGACGTCCGTTCTGTCCGGTGGAAAATTTTGAGCATGTTCAAAACTTTGAACGGACGTCCAACGGATAAAATGTCCGTTGAACGTCCGTTAGGCGTCCGTTTTGTACGGTACTCGTCCGTTTCGTTTCCGTTTTGTATCCGTTACGTGTCCGTTATACATCCGTTGGAGGTCTGGAAGATAAATTCACCAACGGACTTCTACCGGACGTTTAACGGATAAAACGGATGTTGAACGGATGAGAAACGGACTTCTACCGGACATATAACGGATAAAACGGATGATGAACGGATCTGAAACGGACAAATGCCAATTGAAAATTTAGAAATGCCAATTATTGGTATGTCAGATGTCTTAAGGTACATGAATTCTTATTATTCATAATCGATCTTAGAGTATAGGCACGCCTTCACAATCAAGCAGTTCTTATTCAGGCCAGACACTGCCCTTTGGCGGAATTTTTGAAGAACAAACCAAAACCAGTTACACAGAAATATTTTGAATATTTATTCGATTTACATGTATTATTATTGTCGCCTTTGATTTTTCCGTATATCTTGTTCATCCGTTTTATCCGGTACGCTACCGTTAGGTGTCCGTTTTATGCGGTACTCGTCCGTTGGATGTACGTTCGAAATCCGTTCTGTCCGGTACGTGTCCGTTTCTCGTACGTTGCATATCCGGTGTGTGTCCGTTATGCATCCGTTAAACGTCCGTTTTATTCGGTCAGTACATCAACGGACTCCCAACGGATGACAATTTTGTCAATGGACAACTTTTATTTTCATCCGTTAGGCGTCCGTTCGTGCTATCCGGTAAGGTGTGACCGAGGCTTAAAGATGGCATCCATAAGCTTTGTCTATCTGTAACACTTTTAAAGATATTATAGGACGATTACTTGTGTTTTACTCATAAGATCACTCAAGCAATGTTGTCAATTTGGTTGTTAGACGGGGCCATCGGACACATTTGAAAAGGTATATATCTAAGGTTGGTGCGACCCAGCCGTTTCAGAGGAACAGATTTGTGAAAAGTATGTACATTGCATTTGACGTGTAGAAGACTGCAGTTCACACTAACAAATACAGTAACAGAATAGTTCTAAACAAAAACGTAAGCGAAAAGTAGAAATATTTTTCTTAATCTTTTAAAAACTTGCTATAAAAAATAAATGTTAAGTGATAATATTTATTTGACAGAAATTTCCTGTTAATACAATCTAAATAAGCAATTTTAATATGATATAGAAGCTTTAGGTACATTATAGTTTCCGAATCAAATACTATCACAGGTCTTAAATCGCTTATAATCATGGTTTATCTACATAAAGTACACCATTAAGTAGTAAAAATTACAAAGAGAATAATGTAATGGGTTGATGTTTTGATCAAAAGTTATGACTATTGGTTCACTTATGACCTGCATTTCAGATAAAATCAATATATTTTTTCTCTGTAATTCTTCGTGTGGGTTTTCATTAAGTTATACTTTTTTAAATTTTAATAGCGTTTTGATTATCGGTATGATCAAGCAGATCGCGGCACTATCCTGGCTTGTTTTGCATATTTTATCAGTATTTATTACGATATTGATAATTTGAATGGGAAAGTTATTATGCACTATTTAATTAAATTTAACGAAATGAAATTTTAATTCTTTTTATGAAATTGGTAAAATCTAGATCGTAAGTTTAGTTTAATATTACTTCCATTGTAAATAGTTACAGCGATTCTATTCCTTCATACAATTTGAATGTGCGTTAAATACCGACAGTGAAGATATCGAGTCTTTTTTTTTTTAGGTTTTAACCCAAATATTTGTCACGAAAATCAGACCCATTCATATATATTTGAACTTCAAAATGTTACAACTTTGTTGAATCCGAGGTGCTTCGGAAGCCGATTGGTCTCAGTAGTCAACTACTGTATCACTACTGGTTTTGCATGTTTTATCAGTATTTATTCCGATATTGATAATTTGAGTGGGAAAGTTATTATGTACTATTCAATTAAATTTAACGAAATGAAATTTCAATTCATCATATGAAATTGGTAAGGTCTAGACCGTCAGTTTAGTTTTTTTACTGCTGCAATTGTAAATAGTTACAGCGGTTCAGTACCTTTATGCTATTTGAATGTACGTTAAATAGCGACAGTGAACATATCTTGTAATTTTAGGCTTTAACCCAAAAATAAGTCACGAAAACCAGACCCATACAGAGATATTTAAACTTCAGGGGTGGTGTTTTCGAAAGTATCCTTAGATTCGTCCTAAGTCATACCTAAGACCAATTTAAGGATGGACTTAGGATCGTCTTAGGATACTCCTAAGTTGTGTCTCGAAGCTATCTCAGACGCATCTTATGTTAAGACGTCCTAAACATATCATAAGTACGAAATTTAATATAGTTAAAGTAATTTTTTGATAAAACATATATAAAAGACGAAACCAATTAATAAAATTGATTACGAAATTTTTATAATAACATGTATTATTAAATGAATGATTTCAAAGTTTAAAATCATGCACAATTTCTTTATATACTAGTTAATACATGATGGCGCGCTTCATTTCGTGTCCATCTTCACGTAAAATAATGAGAAAAAAGCATGCACAAAGTGAGAATGAAGATAAGTTGATCTTAGGACACCTAAATAGGTGTCTTAAAGTTAGGACGAAAAATGCGATATATCCTAAGTTAAGAGAGCTTCGAGAACACGACTTGGGACAAAGAATTGTCATAAGTTGGTCTTATGACACGTCCTAGTCCTAATATAGCTTCGAGAACACCACTCCAGAATGTTACTTCTTGTGTGTTTAAAAAAGTGTATTTATAAAACACAAAGGAGCAATATGTAACAGTTAAAAAAATTTTTGTTGCATTCGAGGTGCTTTGAAAGCCGACTGGTCTAAGTAGTCAACTTCTGTATCACTTTACTGTCAACACTCAGGTTGTCATTTCGAGACACGTGCGTGCGTTCGAATCCAATCTTAAGTACACTCGTTCTCTTTGGCTTCCTTCATCAATATAAAAAGGCCGCCATGTATATCCAACAGTGCCTAGAGTGGCGTTTAAAATTTATCAATCAATCAATCAAAATGTTCTATGGTCGGGTTGTTGTCTCTTTGACACGTTCCCCATTTCCATTCTCAATTTCAATCAATTGTTTAAACGGGATTTGACAGATAAATTTTAGAAAAAAGCAATAATGAATTATAATTATGGTTATAATTCAATAAACGAAATTAACATTAAAATAAGTAACTATATTGTATGCTGAAAAAATATAGATATGTGAACATATGGTTACTTATTTCCATTTATATATAATTAGGATAACATGCCATGTATATTTACATATTATGTTTACTCGTTCTTTACTTTGTGAAATATATACCTGGTAAGACTTCTTGATTTGCGAGTTCATTCATCCTTTCAACGTAGATTTCATATTGGAAACCAGACAGGAAATTACAAACTTTTCATTAATATATATGGATGGACATGTCTACTTCAAAAACAGTTATGTTTGATTTAAAGAAAACGTGTAGTATTGTTGGATTAACTTAAGAGGAAGTCAGAGATGCCATATTTGGCCATTAAAAGGCGTTTGTTGTCTCCTGTTTATGAGACCATATTAATTCATTTCTTATCATTCGGACATCTGTTTGAAAAAATAAGAGGCAAGAGGGTGAAATACTTTTATATGCATTTTCTTTGTAAAATTTGGTTTACTCCGATAAAATAGAAGCGGGTATTACAAAAAAGTGTTCAATAGTGCATACATTTTGATTGTTTTGAGGTATACTGAATTATTACAATAAAGAATGGAAACTGGGAATGTGTCGACGAAAACCCGACCAATGAGCAAACACAGTCACCAACCATGGGTCTTCAATGTTGGCTTTCTTGTTTCATTATGGTGCATTGTGGTTAATTTTACTTTTTTTTCTTCTTCTTCAAACCCGATTTTGTTTGAATTTCTTTTCCTGGAAATCCATAACATGGCGTAGGAACATAACAACTACAAAAAAATCGTTTGTATAAAATATACAATAAAACATTTTTACCAATTATTATTTTTTTTTTCAAAACAGGAGCAGGTAATTCCTAGAAATGAAATTGGTATCATAGTCCGAATTCATTACCCAACCAACAAGCAGAAAGACATAACCAAACAACCTTATTAAGAGAAATAGATATAGAGCACACACTAACAAAATTTAATTGTGTCTGTACATCAAATATGTTTAACTATATTCAGTCTTCAATCATCAAGATAGCTAAGATTTCAAACAAAATTTGAGAATTCCTGTTGTTTGCGTATTGAAAACTAACCTGTCAAAAAATCTGAATATTCTATTCCCAATATCTTCTCATAGAATTGTTTTTTCGAGAACATAACATTTTAAAGCAAAGACAGATATATAGATTTATTTTTGATAAAGATCTGTTTTATGATGTATGAATCATGTGCTCACATTACAACTTGATTTGTTTATGTTTGATTTGTAAATATGATTCTAGTTGTATTAAGATAGGTCTAAATCGTTATGCTTACGCATGGAACATTAAATTGTTTTTAATTTGTGCAAATATAACAATAAAGAACTGTTGTAAGGATGATGTATCGACTAGAAGAAGTAGTGTGACCTTTTCCGGTTCATCTTTATGAAGACAGGTCTATCTCTAAGATAGAATCATAGATGTCAAAACATCAGTTAAAGGAGTCATTTACACAATCGTCAACCCTATAATGGCAGGTTCATTCGTCACAAGTAAAAACATGCTAACGAGGCCGGGATAAGGTGCCGGCACTTTATGTATCTCTAACAAATGTAAAATTCAAATAAAATAATACAACAATTTAAAAAAAGAAGAAGTAAAAACATGTTTATACGATGAGATAGACAGATTGATTCACATACTTGTTAATTTTTCCTTTCTAAAGCACTGTGTAAAAAATGATAATGATAAATTTAAAGTCAATATGTTTCATTTTCAGTATTACTCAGCAGATCGCAAGCTTAACAACACATACTATGCAGAAATATAAATGTTTCTGATACAGACGTCATTCGTTGTCTGTACTCTTCTATTTGAGTCAGCTTAAAGGCATTGTTTGTCTCGTTTGTCATTTTTAAAATTAGAAGTGTGCAATAAATTGACTGCTTTTTTCCATTAACTTTATATTCAGCCATATCCCCTTTCCCAATTAAATCGTCTTTCTTTTCTTCATGTGAGGATAATAACTGTTCATAATTCGTAACAAGCATTTCTGGATTAAATTTAACTTTTCCTTTCTAAAGCACTGTGTACGAATGATAATGATAAACGTATGTCAAGATGCTTCAGTATTATTCAGAAGATCGTAGACTTCACAATACACATTTTGGAGAATTATGTATGTTTCTAATACTGACGTCCCTAAACATTGGAAACTCAAATTGTATAGATACCTGTAAAGTTTTAAAAACGGGATAACGGGTCTGAAATTCAGATTGTGGGTATTCGACAGAGCATATATTCTGCCTTTCTACATACATCCTCTGTGAATAGCACAAAATATGTTCGATGCATTCTGTTCAGTCTTATATAGCTTTTAATGCTAAACATAATTAAATATAGAGTGTAGAAATTCAATATACAGACAATAGACATACGGATATCTGAGTACTTCTAGATCTTGTTGTCAAACTGATATCGACAGGAAACCAGTCTATAAATTTTGTGATGCTTACAGAAAGTTTTATGATCAAAGCTCTGCCAGTTAGATTCCATTTTCCAAATAATGAAAAACACATCAACTTCCTGACTTGAAAATGTGGCGGGTTCTAAACTAGTTTTTTTAGTTCAAGTATAACAATTTCAATCCTTTGTTGTCTTAATATCAATCAGCCATTTAGAAGAGTAAAGAGAAGAAAAAATGCATTTATTTTTAGATATTTGGAATGTCATCAGAATAGTTTCCCAACAGAAGCTCAAAGTTCTTGTAAACTATTTTGATAATATTATTAAAAGACATTCGTATTACGTTTGATATGAAACGTAATGACATGAATTTTACTGAAGACTATTCATGCTTGGTATGAGGTACATTCGTATAGACTAATTTTTAGTAATGACTATTTATGATGTTTGTTTAAATTGTAAAATTTTAAAAAAATATGCTTAGACAGCAAATTGGGATTTTTTACTGTTTGAACTATGGCCTAATATATCCTTTGCGAGACATTTTTCTTTGCTGAAGGAATTCTTTGAAAGAAAATGACCGCGTTAAACTTTGAATGCAGCAGTAAATTTCTTTAATAACTTCCTGCGTTATGTCTATTTGATTATTTTATAATTTCCCATTGAATTTTAATTTGAAAAAGCTTTTACATTTGATTTATAATTAATTTTTTTCTGCACAAAATCAAACAGAAAATTAAAACTAATGCGGTTGATTGTAAACATACTAAGCTTACTTGATTTCATTCAACATTTATAACTTCCATATTACGCTTTCATCCTTTTAATTGAGTCGATAAAATGGACTACTATTTTTGAATGATATTTTCCTACTCAATGACCGAACACCCTCGAGAGGACGCTGAGTGATAGATCGAGGGCGCAGAAACATTCGAGTTAAACACCAGATTGAGTAATACCTCTGACATACAATTAGCAAAACTACAGTACAAAATTAATTATCTAGCACCTTCGACAGGACATTGACTGATTGAAGGAACATAATCATTTGTGTTAAACACCAGTTTGAGTAATACCTCAGACATACATTAAGTAAAACTACAGATAAAACTTCGTTACCAAGTACTCTCGAGAGGACATTGACTGATGAAGACACAGACTCATTTGAGTTAAACACCAGCTTGGTTAATACCTCTGACATACATTAAGTAAAACGACAGTACAACTTCATTACCAGTAACGCTCGAGAGGACATTGACTGATAGAAGACATGGAATCATTGAGTTAAACACCAGTTTGAGTAATACCTCACACATACATTAAGTAAAACTAAAGTTAAAACTTCGTTACCAAGTACTCTCGAGAGGACATTGACTGTTAGGAGGAACATAATCATTTGAGTTAAATACCAGATTGAGTAATACAAGGACATACGATAAGCCAAACTACAGTACAACATTCATGACTAAGAATCCTCGAGAAGAAATTGACTCAGAGAAGGCACATAATCATTTGAGTGAAACACCAGATTGAGTAATACATCGGACATTTATCAAGTAAAGCTACAGTAAAATCTTCATTTCCAAGCACCCTCTAGAGGACATTAACTCATAGAAGGCACATAATCATTTGAGTGTAGCACCAGATTAAGTAATACCTCAGATATACATTAAGCAAAACTGGAGTACAAAATTCATTTCTAAACACCCTCGAGAGGACATTGACTGATAGAAGGCACATAATCATTTGAGTTACCACCAGCTTGAGTAATACCTCTGACATAAAATTAAGTAAAACTACAGTACAAACTTTCATACCAAGTACCCTCGAGAGTACATTGATTCATAGAAGGCACATAATACTTTGATTCAGACACTAGCTTGAGTAATACCTCGGACATACGATAAGCGAAACTACAGTACAAACTTCATTACCAAGTACTGTCGAGAGTACATTGACTCATAGAAGTCATATAATCATTTAAGTTAGACAACAGCTTGAGTAATCCCTCGGACATACTATAAGCAAAATTACAGTAAAAACTTCATTACTAAGTAACCTCGAGAGGACATTGACTTATAGAAAGCACAGAATCATTTCAGTAAAACACCAGCTTGGTAAATACCCCGGTCATACATTAAGTAAAACTACTGTACAAAATTAATGACAAAGCACCCTCGAAAGGACACTGACTGATAGAACGCACAGAATCACCAGCTTGGGTTATAACTTGGACATACGGTAAGTGTACAAAATAATTAACCTAGTTGTTACTTTTTATATATATGCCAGATCAATGTTTATGAAATAGTTTAAAAGTTCTAAAAGTGTCAATTATTTTTCCAGAATAAATGATATAACTGACACTAACGATATCGACTAAACAACTGCTACTATACATTGCAGATACACTCTTCGAAACATTGCTCTCCAAATTAATACTAAATAGTTCGAAAACAGTTCATTGTGATTCTGTTTTGTAAATTTATCCCTGGTTGTCTTAAATCTATAGCTGAATTTAAGCAATTGGCCATATTTTAAGTATTAAGAACCCTTTCATATTTGAAAACAAAAATGTTTATGTGGAAAGTTCCAACCGGACGTTGTTATGTATATCTATACATTCAACTAATTAAAGCAAACGGAGATTGCATGAATAGAATTTACGTCTAATTTATTTTTCGCTGTCGTCAATTTTATCCTGACAGAGAACAATTAGATTCTGTGGTTACTAGCAATGCATCAAGCTGTTACATATTAATCAAAACGTGTTTCTTTATTAATGGAACAAATTAAATAAGATTTTCTGTATTTAATTTACTTTCATTCCTTATAATTTCTGAATATTTTATTTGATAGTGTCCTGCCTTAACCTCGGACTTTGTAATCTTAAGTACCAACACTTTTAAGTTTGTTTCTATCCCGACTTTTTTGTGTACGATAAAATTCATTATAAAGTTAGGTTTGACGCCATTTACTTATTTATATTAAGATTACAAATTTTGTCGAATGTGTAATATGATGGGAAAAGTTAGATAATTTATTCTTGTTCATTAATTATTTTAACTACATTGAATCAATGTCTGTCTCAAAGTTCATTGGCATTTTTATATAAATTTAACACAATTTAAAGTAAAATCTAAAATATAACTCGACTTACACAGCGTGTTATAAAGAGTAAGATAAAACATAGCGTTAAATAAGTAGCAAAACCATGTTGATGTCAACTGTTCGCCTCAAGTGTGGTAGAGGGTTCAAACTCTAGTCGGTTCAATTCCCAGACATGTTTAAAAGCATATGATGTTTGCATGTAGCATTTATAAATAGGAGCAAAGACTGGTATGCTCGGAGTCGGAATATAAAAGTGTCCGGGGTGTGTGAAATATCTTACTGCGGACAGTCACTACATGGACTAGCACGTTATAACTCCGGCTCAACGGGTTGTTTTTGGTTAATATTCTTAATACATAACATATCGTCGTCCTTATTATGTATTCAACTGGATGTTTAACAGCCACTCAGCACCATCAACTGATAAACCTTGACGAAGTTCAATTGTTGTTAGTATTTATGTGTGTATGTTGGTTCGTTCTCTGTTCTCTTCTTTAACAACGTATTCATAAATATTAATGAAAGTACCTGTTCGAATATTTTTTATGAATGCACTACGTTGAAATGTTATCAATCTAGAATATAAAATTGGTTTATGGTTTGGTTAACGAAATAAATAAAATCTTTTTTTTTTTTTTTTTGAATGGCGAAAAAAGACTGACTCGGCAGAAACCTGGGTGTTATAGGGCAAAATATCTAACCCTGTATCGTAGGAAAAAACTAAAATATCCGAACACTTGACAATCTCAACCTTACATCCTTAAGGCAAAACAAAAAGAAACGTCCCTTACGTTTAAGTTCAATGATCTAACATTATGAGGACAAATTCTCTCATTTTTTATTCAATTAAAGACTTTCTAGGTACTAGACTAATCGAAAAGATAAGATTATAGGCTGCTTTAAACTCTATTATTACATCAAATTGGCTGGTGCTTTCAATTTATATTACGACAAAAAGATATTCATTTTACATTTAGAAATTTTTTCCTCTTTGTAAATATATTCCTGCAACATATCTTCAAACTTATAGTTTTTATAGGTCATCGTTATCAGCAAAGTGTATCCTCATCAGTATCAATATCAAATTAGAATCAAAATTATTATATTGCCATGCTTTATTGCATGCAGTGTTGGTGATGAATGCGTAGTTCTAGACACTAAGAGTTTCTAGCATTAAGATTGAGGCCCATAAATATTTATTATTTAATTTATTCAAACGAACATCAACTGTTTACAATATTTAAAAAAAAACTCAACACCTGGATATTGGTTCAGGACAACTTGATCATCGGGGGAAAAAGGGGGCTGGCAGATAAGAGGTCATAATTTTAAACCTCCGAATTCATTTTTTTTATTTTCATCTGTAACTACGCCTTATTATTTTTTTCGAAGTTTTATTTGCACTTTTTACACGAGTCCGGGATTTTGAATTGCAGAATATTCAATCACACATGGTGCGGAACATAAGAAAATACTTGTGATAATGTTTACTACCGATTTACATAACTTTAAAAAAGAAAATTAAAAGTATAAGTTTATAGCCCTTTATAACTTGCTGTTTTGACTTATATATAGATATAGAAAAGAGGGACGAAAGATACCAAAGGGACAGTCAAGCTCATAAATCTTAAACAAACTGACAACGCCATTGGCTAAAAATGAAAAAGACAAACAAACAACAGCTTGGAACTCTTGGTTTAATTGCTTCCTTATGAGCAGCAACCCTCTATCAAGAAAATCATGATAGGAAATGCAAGCAAAGGAATATCGTATCAATTGGGAGATATATACCCTGTATGCAGGTGCTGCTGGAATGTTGCTACTTAGAAATGGAAAGTTCACAATTGGAAAGCTGAAATCATCTCTTTTGTCGTAAAGGTTTGTTTTAAACCAACCCTCATTGTCAATTTCTAGATGTAAGTCAAGATATGAGGCCGACTTAACTGTATCTGTAGTATCCTTTATCTCGATGCGGTATTAGTGCTAATGAGACAACTCTCCATCAAAGTAACAATTTATAAAAGTACACACTTATAAATCAAGGTACGACCTTCAACATGGAGCTTTGGCTCACACCAATAGAAAGTTATAAAGGGACCCACAAATTACTTTTGTAAAACCATTCAAACAGGTAAACCAACGGTCTTATCTATATAAAAAAGAAAAACGAGAAATACTTATGAACCACATAAACAGACCACAACCACTGAACATCAGATTTCTATAATAGTTTTTACTAATTGTGGCATGGATGGAGAGTTGTCTCATTGGCAATCATATGATATCTTTTTAACCATTAAGGCAATTGAAATATTCTTTAAAACGAATTGAGTAACAACACCCAAATAATTACTTATCCTTTAAATTTTGGCTAATTTTATCCCTAATTAGGATCAATTCAGAATTTTTATTTGAGGTAGTGACAACAGTTACTTTAATATGTTAGTTATTTTACTTGTCAGTACCTCGAGTTCTAATGAGGATTTTTCTCGTCCACGTTTTAGAATGTCACTTTTTGACTGGCATTTGTTTCGTTTTTTTTTTTTTTTTTTTTACTTAACCGCTTTAATAATTTTAAAGCTTAAATGTTTGGAAGACTTAATGTTACAAATATATTCTCAATTTTACAAATGCTTTAAATCTACTCACTGTCTAATGAACAAATATATTCCTTTGTGTGTAACTTTTTTCTAGATACCTCCCAAATTTGTCTTATTTTTGCATGAAACATCAAGTAAGGGTATGACATAACTTTGGTGATGAGTTATTAGTTTAAGTAGTGATTTGGTCCAATCAAAAAGGTCAAAATAAGTATAATCAGAAGCTATGAAATTGAATTATAAACCCCGTTTCTGTAGAGTTGTCTATATTTTGAGTTAGAGCTGGAAGTGTTTCCTTAGATTTTGATATAGTTTGTCCCAAAAGTAGTACACTTCACTGTAAAATCTTGTATAGATAGATCAGGTGCGATTGATTTAATTTGAATTTATTATCTAAGGAAATGCCCGACGAAATAACTGTTCTCTGGCCTTGTGGGATATGTTCATCTTTTGATTAACGACGAAAAAGGCCAGTAATTTATTTTCAATCGAAACAAGTTACGTAATCTTTCATTTAACTAAAGCATGATTTATTTCCAATTTAAAGTTGAGGTATTGTTTTTAAGATCATTGAGTTCATCTTATTGGATAAATCAAATAAAACTTTAACATGACCTGGTGATCATTTAAAATTTAATTTTTTAGATTTAGTAATTAAAAAAATGTATGAACTAGCAACAAAATGATTGGCCAAATTTAAATTTAAAAAAGGTATGGACTAAAAATGAAATTATTGTAAAACTTTAAAAAAAAAATATGAGAGCTAAAACACAACAAAAAAAAAATAGACCTAAATCACCCAAAACACTCATAAAACTTCTGTTGTGACCAATACAAACGTTACCATGATCAGGAGTAATACAACTGCTTCGGAAGGGTATACGCATAGCAACTGTCGAACTATCGGTATGTTATTGCCGACTCTGAGTCAAGAATTCTAACCATTTTTTTTTAAACTACGCGAAGCACTTATAGAAATATTTTAATGTTTTTTTTTACACGTCGCACAAAAATTGTTCCATCAATTGTTAACAGGCTATCACCCAAACAAACAGTTCTATAAATAACTCTTAACACAAAGCCTGTGAGATAAAACTAGAAATAAAAGAATATTTTAGTAACCCCATTACTTGACGAAATATACCTCAGCTGAAGTAAAACATATCGCAATTCATGTACCGTGTCTTCTTAATTTGATATTGGCTTTCGCACTAGCCATTTATTAAAAACTAAAACATTTCTGTTGCGTAAATGAATGTATGTTAAATTTTCTTTTCGTCATAATGATATCGTTTCCCCTTATATTTCCCAATTTCATGTGGTAATAGCTATCAATAATCTTTACAAGAAAGTAATAAAATGATTTATACTGATATTTATATTCGTAACTCTACTGCCAATGGACATATAATTATTTTCAATGGCCGACCGAATAATAATAGCCGGAGAAAATTGGTCGAGGTTTCCTCTCATCACTTGTTTCAACGGTCCATCACTTGCTCGTTTACAATGTTAGTTTTTCATGTTTTTACATTTATTTTGTCATGTCTTCTGAAAAATGATTGCTGTACTTTTATTTTAGTACAAATAAAGTAAAGACAACCTGTAAAGTTAGTCACTGGGCTTTGAATCCGCGAAGTACAAAATCAAGTCCAGTGTATTATGTACCTTAAAAAAATGATATTAATTCTATGCAAGAAATATTCATTGAGATGCTGTATCTGTGGAAAGACGAAAAGTGCATTGTTCTTTCAAAACATTTGTGATATGTCTCTAGAATGCATTTTTTTTTTTTTAAACATTTGTAACATTTATTCAATTTTGACGTAAAGCAATTTGCAAGAACTTTAATATCCAAATAACAGTGCGCATAACAATGTGTTTATTAAGTATGACTTAAAAAATGAAAGTTTGAAAAAAAGTTCAATATAATGACAGGGCTTTACTGGGTCGATGCCACTGCTGGTGGACGTTTTGTCCCCGCGGGTATCACCACTCCAGTAGTCAACATTTCGGTGTTGACATGAATATCAATAATGTGGTCATTTTTATAAATTTCCTGTTTACAAAACTTTGAATTTTTCGAAAAACTAAGGATTTTTTTATTCCAGGAATAGATTACCTTAGCCGTATTTGGCACAACTTTTTGGAATTTTGGATCCTCAATGCTCTTCAACTTTGTACATGTTTGGCTTTATCAATATTTCGATTTGAGCGTCACTGATGAGTCTTATGTAGACGAAACGCGCGTCTGGCGTACCAAATTATAATCCTGGTACTTTTGATACCTACTTTACTATTAATGTATACCATAACCAGCAATACAGCTTTGAAGATTATCAAAATTATTATCAAAGTCTATTTCCATTTCATTCAAGGAAAAATAACTATCTTTTGAAGATATTTATATTTTTATTTTATGGAAAACAAATGCTTGTTGTTACATCTGTCATGTTTACAAGTGAAAACATTATACTCTTTACTAGTAAAAATAGTTATGTACGTTCCAATCCGTTTTGACAGCAATCGAAGAAGCACGAATGTTATGATTGTCTAGTATTACTAAACATATAGCTATAGTCACTTCAAAATAATTTGTTTATATTAGATGGAAAGAAAATTTAGTTAAGCTAGTTTAATGCAGTAGATTTGTACTGGCGTCTATGAGAGTAATTCAATTGACTTCAGTGCTCTCTGTCTAACTTTCCCGTAAATTGTTATTATTTATATATATTAGTTTCATGTCAAATTCTGTAACACACAATCATACGAAAATAATTATTACATTTTATTACGATTTTGATATTTTTTTGTTGTATTTTATTCAGTTTCCCCAACTATTATATAAAAAATAAATCATGTGATAAATAAATGTCTTCTTTTAAACAACCTTTTTACCATATGTATACGTAGTTTATAATTATTTCCTATTTTGTAGGCCGGGTGTAAACCGTTTTTGAAATTCTAATACTATCATTACACCAACGCTTGTGATTAAAATCGACGTGTCATTATGAACACATACCAAAGGGAGATGTCGTCCACATCAAAAACAATGATATTTTCATTGCAATGTACAATGTATGCTTATGCTATAGTGATCCAGCGACAAAATTTACAAAAAGGCTCCAAGACAAAAAAAAAATAAGAAAGGAAATGAAGTCTATGTCAAAGAGACAACAACCCGACCAAAAAGCAGAACACATACCAATGATAGAAAGTAAATACAAAAGTAGATGGTCAACTTTTAATAATGATGTTTGCGTTGTTTCAAATTTGTTTTATTGTATCGTTTCATTAAATTTAAAGATTACTATTAATTTGACTGTGTCTAGGTAGACGAAGTTGTGGTATTAATTGATAATAATTATAGCAATATATCTTCTTTTTACAGTTTGGGTTAACAAAGCATTTAGACTATTACAATTTGATAATAGACCATTGCATTTGAATGCAGCCATTATATGGACGAAAAATTAAATTGTCTTGGAGCACGTGCATAATTGTTGTACTTTGACACAGTTCATAACGTTCCTTTACTATTATTGATGTTGTCAGTGTCATTAACACATGATGAATGGGTTTCTTCTACATTACAACAGTCGTGTCAGTTTAATGCTTGTTTTTTTTTTTGTTTTTTTTGTTTTTTAAGTCTTTAAAACAAATCCTGAAAACATAAACGATTCCTTCCTAAATGCAAAGCGTTAAAATAATTGTATTAATGAGGGTTCGGAGTATTTCCATAACAATTTCAACTAACAAGGTGATTTGTATAACAGCTTTGAAGTACATTGTGATTAGAAAAACGGATATGGGGGTATTGAACTTAAACATATCTGACACCTTTATAGGAAATACGCGAGATATATCAATAATTGCGCAAACAGCTGATGAAGGATCCCCCATGTAAATGATGCATTAATTACCCACTTCTTATAATCACACGTCATAACAAAGACAATCGTTAGGATTCGTGGGATATGTAACAGTTAATTTGCCAAAGTTTCACCGTAAAAACATATTCTAAACAACAGCTATGCCTTGTAAAATTTAACATGAAAATTGACTTCAAAAAGCTGAGAGAGTGATCAAACATTTTGAATCGAAAACAAAAAAACAAAAACACGCCATTACCAAAGTAAAACAAAGAAGACAAACAGCAGTATAAAAAACCTTGAAATAAATTGAGCATTGAGCTCACGAACTAAAATAAATTAAGGCTTTCTGGAAGGGTAAAGTTAACAGTGTCTGCTTCAATACTTGCACATGATGTATTACTTATGTAAAATAGAACAATCTGCAACCTTTAGTTAAATCACAAACAAGGAAAGATGAGTGGGATGTCGCTTAGACAAATGGAAACTTCAACTAGTCATCTATAAAAAATTAAACAATTACTGTTCTTATGAATTTGTACAGCTAGATTAGTATGGATGAAGCTTTCTGATGATTATAGAATAGTGAAATTTCAGCCGCAAACCATAATTTATTTTTTTTTGGGTTGTGAGCTTAGCGAACGAATTAAGAAAGCTTAACATTGTCGAGAAATGTGACCAGAGAAAACCTGATAATGAGTTTACTGTGTTTTGATGGTCATTTAGTTCTTTTCCCCTTCACGGAGTAAATATCAGCTATTCAAATGTCAATCAAACACTTATTAGCCGAAACAAAAGTTTTTTAATATTTTCCTCAATAGTCCGTTATCAAACCGTTACATCATGGTATATGATAATAATTATTTACCCAAATCAATTGTGCATCAACCATTTTACCATCATGTCAAAAACACGCATCGTTGAAGATGATATACATCACCTATAAATATTGATATATGGTTGTACTCTCATTAATATAATAGATCTATATCAGATTCTCCTAAAGTTATTTAGGACTAAAGTTTGAAAGCTTTTCTAAATTGCTCCCTTTGCCAAGTTGTGTCACAAAGGTAATAGAAAAATTAATGTTATTTGTAAAAATTCAAAATGAAGGGTACAGAAAAACAGCACAACAGTACATAGCTTCAAATAATGAATGAAAATTAAAAAAACTGAAAGGAAATGTCTAAAATTTGTCTTCCTCCTTTTCAGTATTACGATATCAAAACTGAAATGCTATATCGTTTAGTTTCTCAATTAACATCAAAATACTAAAGAAAGACTAATGGGAATATACCCTCGGGAATCAGCCCCCTCTTTTAACAAGTTGCTTTTTTAAAATAAATATCAATACAAGTTGCTTTTTTAAAATAATACTCTTTAGATATGTGAACTTTTGTTAACCTACGAAAGATGTACCAGAATAATGTTGGACTTATGCTTCGTTCGTGATATAGAGTTATGTGTTTGCTATGTCTGCTTTGGGTAATAACCTAATTTGTGTCGTGATGTTTTATATTTTTATATCAGATTTCCTGATAACAACCTCATTGCAACATTAATTTGACGAATATTGGTAAAGATGGTCTCGATTACTCTCTTTAGAGATTAAAATGTACTGTCTGATCAATGCTGTGTTGTTTTTATTCCGATACTCTTTGTCGTACTAAAGTTCGGAAGGTTTTACAGAGCGTCATTGGTGAGTATTTTTGTAGACATAATAGTTATCAAAGGTACCAGGATTATAATTTAGTACGCCAGATGCGCGTTTCGTCTTCATAGGACTCATCAGTGACGCGCGTCTATCATACAATATTAAGTATAACAAAGGAAAACAGGACACTATCTATTAGAATAAATGATTATAATTTTTGAATGCATAGTAAAATAACAAAGATACCGAACTTCCGGGAAAATTCTAAACGGAAAGTACCTAAGCAAATGGCAAAATCAAACACATCGAGCGAATGGATAACAACTGTCACATTCCTGACTTGGTACATTCATTTTCCTATGGAGAATATGGTTTTACAGCTAGCTAGCTAGACTTCTCACTTGTATGCCAGTCGCATACAATTCCATTCCATTATTGACATACGTGTAAACATTTTATAGATTTAGGAAAACGTTAGATAAATCAATTATCAAAAAGACTTGTCCACAAAAAACGTTAAACTATGGAAAAAGTACTAAATCATAAGTTTCAAATTTAAGAATCCATTCACCTTTCTAAATCAATTTTGGTTGACGTGCATTCAAAAAAGAATTAAAAAAATCACCTTTATCTTTATAAAATAAAATTTGAGGTGATCTCTGAAGAATATAATCGAATTTTCGATTTGTTGATGTAAAAGAATGACTTCTGAAAAAAAAATCAATGACGTTAACAGAGATAATGAAACATCACGTTTTAACACTTTTTGAACTTTCATTTAATCTAGATAAAATCGTTATTTTAAAGGCATAGTATCAACCAAATTAACACCGTACCATTGTCTCAGCAAAACAAAAATGAATTTAAAATTTTCCTATTGAAGCAAAGAAACATACTTTTAACCATTTTACCACAAATTTGAAAATTTTAATATTTTGGTGATGTCTTAGACATTATATAACCAACTTACTTCACACAGAGAAAAACGAATGTTAACAGTTTTTTTGTATGAATAGTGTTTGGTATTGCATTATATCATGTTTTCCTTGACTGGTTGCGGAGTTGTTGTATGAAATCTTATAATAAGTATTTAACAACTTTGTACAACTTTCGAAATCTCTCTTTAGAGATTTGCCAAAATTTTGTATATTATAATTCTTAATCATAAGTAAAACATTAACTCTGACTTGGAACAATTATACCATATTATGTATATATTAAAAACTACATATGTTGCATGAACTTAATAAATCATAGAATAAGGGTGCACAAGTATCTAATTGCCCCCCTTTTTTGCAACGGCGTTATTATCTATTTTCGACTTAGGACTTTGAAAGCTATTTCGCATCTCTTTTGCACAGTACACATAACACTCAAAAAGAGTAAAACGAAATAAAAGCCAAAACAAAGTAAAAAGGTTTGCATCGATGATCAGAAGATATCACAACATACAGGTTATCAAGACGATTACAATGGTACAGTGTGTCATCAGCGATAGCCTTTTCGAGAATTCTTGTTTACTTATTTTAAAATAAACATGGTTCTTATGATCTATTCCGGATAAGACAGAACGCCAAAACCTAAGTATTGCATAAATGTAGGAACCAAAACAGAACATCAACCCGTTTCATATGATTACCATGCATGCTTGCGTTTTCTTTAAAACAAATCATATAACTATCCAATAGTTTGTTACATATATACTATTGAATGACGAGCAAAATCTAAATGAAATCCTCAATCCTCAAGATCTCAAGTCGTAAATAGCATTTAAGTCGGTCACCATTTGAGAACTTGCTTTCAGCAGTATCATTTCTTTTTTTCTAATTATTAAAAACTACAATATGTACTTTATATTACCACATCAGACCATAATAGTCACTTTGTTCTCAAAACAGTTATATAAAACCTTTTGATTTTGATTTTCTATCTTATATTGTATATGACTCATGGCGTGTCTTCTGGATTTTTTATTTGTTCCAGAAACATAGCAAAAAGTTGGGCTTCGCCGATGCAGTTATTTCGGGCCATGTCTATTTCAGTTTCAGAATTTGCTTTCAGTCTGGTCATTCTATTTTATACAAAAGGTTGTGGGAAAGTAAACTATTGACAAGTTTGATAGAACATTTCTTTACAAATCAAAGTAAAAAGAACATTATAAAATTCATCCCTTGTAATAACGTTGCTTAAGGTATATTGTTTTTAGAATTTGAATGTATAAATCGGTTGTAAAATAATACTTCAAACAAATAACAGACTGAACCTATCATCTCACAGGGAAGATCAAGATGACTTCAAAAAGAAAATTTAACCAGTGAAAGAAGATGTCTGTTTCTATTGTCATTTCATTAGTTTTATATTTAGATTTTAAGAGTTTTACATCAAAAGTTTATGATGTTTTATTGCTTTATTTTCTTTTTAAATATTGTGTTTCATATTTTTATCTATTTCTATTTGTTTGTAGTTAATAAGGTATGACTTTACTTTATAACAAAGAGTTTGATATTAGACGGGTTTAAGTTGCTATTGTTAAATTTCAATTATCTAATATAATCATATTCAAGAATCAAACTTCATAATCAAAAAACATCGTGTAAGCATACATTAAAAAAAATTCTCCTCATGATTTTATTGCTTTACTTAAAATGCATTACTAATACAGATAATCGAATTACACACATTTTCATCGATTTCAGAATAAACTAAATGGTCATTGGAAGTTACAGATTCCTAATGATTATGTTGAAGTTGTCCATTCGAATGTTTATCATTATTTTATTGGCCGTTATGGAATACCTGTGTCACGGTGATTTTTTTTTAAGACAATGTAGATTACAAAATTCATCCCTTGTAATAAAATTTCTTGAAGTGTATTGTTTTAGAATTTATACTATATAAATCTGTTGTAAAGCAATACTTCAAACAAATTACAGACTGAACTTATTATCTCACAACAAGAACAAGATGACTTTAGAATGAAAAAATAAAATTAGTGGAAGAAGGTGTTGTCTGTTTCTATTGTCATTTCATTCGTTTTTTATTGAGTTTTTTTTAGAGTTTTACATCAAATGTTTGATATTTTATTGCCTGTTTTAACAAAAATAGATTGTATTATTTTTTCATCTAAGTCTATTGGTTTGTAAGAGATGAATTATGACTTTTCTTAATAAGTATTACTTTGATATTAAACTGGTTGAAGCTGTTGTTGTCAAATTTCAAGTATCTTATATCATCATAATTAAGGATGAAACTTCCTAATCAAAAACATCGTGTACGCATACATTAAAACATCCAAATTGTACACCATATGATTTGATTGCTTTATTTAAAATGCTATACGAATACTGTTAATGTAAATTGGACAATTTTTCACCGATTTATAGTAACAAATTGTTCCATGAGAGTTATAAAACCAAAGGTTCATAATGGTTATGTTATCCCTTCCTATGTTTACGGACATCATCATGATTTTATAGACCGTTGTAGAATATCTGTGTCACTGATCCTCACGAATATGTTGCTACTGTCGTAGTCACAAGTTCCCTTTCTCCTTTCATCGACTCTAACTTAATCTAAATAAACTTATAACCGACTTTGTACTCACTATTTACAAATCGACGAGTACCACATTTGGAGTCGGATTTCTTTCTGTGTACACGAGATCGCCTCGATTGTTTGATGGGTTCGTGTTGCTCTGTTTTATTTTCATAGTTTTTTTCGCTTATTTTAAAATTATATAGTTTATGTATCTTTGGTGTGTCCCATCACATCTTACACAACTATGTGAACCAATCATGTCCTGTGTGTCGTTCAGATAGATACACATGCACAATAACTTTAATTAATATATATAGTAACACTGAACTAATATTTATCAATATCAACAAATCACAAAAAACAAAAAAGTCATGTTAAATTTAAATTAGTATAAGGCAAACATGTAATGGCACTGTGGTTACCGGAAATGTAACAAATTCCGATATCATTACCGATTATAACACAATCGAAATGAAACAGAAACAGTTACGTTTTCTACAAATTTTTACTTTTTTTAAGTAATTGAAAGTGAACTAAAGTTTGTCACAAAACAGACAATTGAGATCATTTTAATATTCCCATCATAATTTAGGTGACAGTTATGGAGATTACCACGAATATTCTAAATTTATTGTAGCCTTTTCCCGTCCTCCTTTCGCGTATATGACATCACCATATGTTATTGTATGCTATCAAGCTTTGTTTTAAACAACTGATGAGTCTTGTGTAAATGAAACACGTGTATGGCGTAACAAAGGTTCTAATGTCTTTGATGTGTTTTTTCAAGTCTGAGTTTATTTTAAATTTAAATTAGTGAAAACAATATTAGATTGCGAGAATAATAGCATGAACATTACAATATAGCATTTTATTAGGATAAGAAAACAAGTGAATTTTCACTTTAACAAATTTCTCTCTAAACAAAGAAGAATTTGTCTGAGTTTTTTTTTAAATATCATTTGTCGTTCAATTGAAATTTAAATAAAATGAAATATTGAGTCTACGTCATTGACTTATTTTGTCTGGGTATATAAGAGGATCCAGAGGGCTTCATATCTATAGGCCATATATCTCTCTTCTTTATATTTTGTGCCTATTATTCTTTATTTTTTTGCTCCTTATTAAC
Organism: Mytilus galloprovincialis; assembly: GCF_965363235.1. Classification (NCBI taxonomy): domain Eukaryota; kingdom Metazoa; phylum Mollusca; class Bivalvia; order Mytilida; family Mytilidae; genus Mytilus; species Mytilus galloprovincialis. Next base: position 70,878,998 of record NC_134841.1, on the reverse strand, counting down.
CTCTTTTCTTTATATTTAACCCCTATCCACACCCTCATATGTTTGTCTAGGCAAATTAGCGTAAAGTTCAAAACTAAGTGTTGTTTGGTAGCGACTCTAATGAGAAATATTAAGTTCTTATGCATTCAATTAAGCTACCAAATCTATCCATTTGCAAAAATATTATTTCTTTCCTTGTTAAATGTCACAACAATCAATACATTCCAGATCATATCATTTAAATGCTTTTCTTCCGCTCTTTAATGATTATATTTGGAACTATAACAATCAGTAATCTATTATGTAATAAAGAGTCAGTTTTTGTTTTTTTTTTATTTCTTCCTGCAGACAATTAATGTGATTTTATACCGTTTTATAGGTGTGCTAGTAATATACTTTTCGTTTTTATGTTCATTTTCTTTCTCCAAAACTGTGTCAAAGAACAAATTAAGAAAAACTAAGCTTTTTTTTACTTCATCATGTGTTCATAGTTTATATATAAAAAATGTGCATTTTCATTTAACGGTGTCATTTATTTGCACAAGATGCCCTTTTCTACTATTAGTGGTAAACCAAACTATACTTCAATTACATATGTTAATTTTTGGGTGAGTTCACATAAACATTGTTCGCTACTTGTGATATATATCGACATCTTGCGAGCTCTACTCCTTTGATACTAAAATAGTTAAAAGCGTTCTGCGTTTTTTGAAATTGTCATCATACGTACATAATAATAACAATGTACATGTAGCCATTCGTGGTTATATTTGCTACTTTTGAGTTTATTTGAATAAATCATTTCCACACAAGTTTGGTCATCATTGTGTTGAAACTTATTACACTGGTTGTTTTGAGGGAGGAGTGTCTTGTCTTTGTTTAGGCAATCAAAATAATAGTGTTTGAATTTTAGTTAAACGCTTAAAATGAGCAAATTTAATTAACAATGATATTTTTTTACGAAACAATAACGTTTTAAGAATGAACGAAATAGGAAATCTTTTTTGAAGTGCGAATGATTAAACTGTAGACTAGCATTTCAAATAATCGAAACACTTTGTACATCTTAACATTTGATTAGAATTCCAAAGACAGTCGTGCAAGAAGATCAAATTTATTTGAATTACAGATAAGTTGAAATTTGCACATATTTTTATGTCAAGAAGTAGCGCCAGCATTGCTGTTGATAAATTAAAGTTAAACGATTGATATTTTTTTGTTGATACCGTTCATTATGGCATACATTTTGTTCACACACATAATGCTTTTTGCTGAAATTAAAGTTTTCTGTCGTAATCCAAAAATAATTTGTTATATTCATGTTATCAACAGTTTACGTTAACTAGTGAATTTCTCAGAAAAAGAGTGTAACAAAAATACACACAAATTCAAGAAGGGGAAGTCCATAAAACAAACCTGACAAAATTAGAACTTAAAAAACGTTGTTTTAAAATCAATCTTCATTTCGTGGAGGTACATATAGTACGTTCATATACCGGAAGTAATAACAATGTTTTTATAAGATTTTCAAAAACAACATTCTAAACTATATGGTATCAAATTATGGAAAGAAAAGTAGGTGTTAGTGTGCAAATTATTTTAATGACACATCATAGATAAAACTAGAGGATGCCGAAAATCTGACAAAAACTCAAAAACAAGAAGAGCGAACATCCTTAAAACTCATTTATTGTTCATTTTCCTCGACTGTCCTTCCATAGAAAGTCGTCTAAGGTTTTGCAGGAAATAGCAAATTTGCAATCCGTCCTTCGTAAGTGGGGTAGACAATTATTTCGTTATAGATTGATTTAATGTTTGATTGGTGTTTAGCGCCACATTCAGCATTAGTCTGTTTTTTTTGTGAAGAACATTTTTTGTTGGCGGAGTCCATCAAGAATGGAATCAAGCGCACATGTCACGTGCGGGATGAGAACTCGCAACAAATGGTGTTGAAAGGCTAGTGATACTAGTGTGTGTTTAAAGAATACCGTGGTTGCTCGTAGTATTTAAAATAAACCATCCAGTATCATAATGTAAAAAGTGCTCCAATTTCGTCTTTTTGGATTGTAAATGCCAGAATATATCCAACACGTTATTATCGGCAGTTCGGACTAATTCCCTTTTATTTTCAACCCTATCCTCTATAAGTTAATGGTCATTTTCTAATATCCGTTTCATTTTCGACGCCCAATAGGGTATATTTATTTTTTCTGTATTGCAAAATCGTTACTGTTCTATCATGATTGTAATATTTCAGTCGTTAATAAAAATAACTTACAATTTTTAACATTTGTCGTAACATAATACATAACTGGTTGATTTTTAATGCTCAGTTAATGTCCCAGCAGTACAAAAACCAACCTATATTGGGGCGTTGAACATGACATGGATGATAGAAAATGAGCACAAAACCACAAGAAATACAGTGTCAAAAAAGGAGAGAAATGCGTTTTGACTGCCAAAATAAGAATTAGGAAGTTTTAGAAAAGTTACTAATGACTCTGTTGTAGCTGAACGAACGCTCGTCGGTCGTACAAAGTTATAAGCCTCGTATCTTCAATTAATTTGTTTGACATGTATATGCAACATGAAAAAATGATAAATAAAAGAGACTATACAAATGGAAATGAAGATTAAACACATTTGGAACTTATATGTTCTCAAAACTACACATTAATTACAAATTTGAAGACTTCCTCAAATGTGTATATCTCTTTTTTTATGCTAGATTCTAACTGATGTTCGACTCAATTCGTGTCCATGTTTGACCATTTGTATCTGAAATTTTAGGTTTGGGTAACAGGTGATTCGAGTCAATACATTCCAAAACGATTTTTCTTATCAGTTGCAATTTGTTCAGGATTTGTCAATTTCAGGTTTCGGAATATGTCACTTTCAGATCTTCCGTCCAGATACAAACACATATGTTGTGGTATCGATTGTTTCAATGATTGGGTGTTGATCTGGCAGGATCGGGTTTCTTGAATTGGAACGATCTGGTACGTGTAGATACGTTCACGAAGAACTGTCGCGCCCCGTTCCGATACGATAAGATTACAGTTGCAATGTTTTTCACGATCAGGATTTGGGCTAAGTTCCAAGATATTTGTGCCATTCGATTAGGAATTGTGAAATCTGTTTCACATAGAATTCAAAATTCACACGTTTGCAACGACTTACCTCAAGATGTGATAGTCAACGATACAGTAGTCCACGATTATCAATTTCAATCGTGCCACACATCGTGATAGTGGGACTAAAGCATTAAGTTAATAGAGGCCCGATACAAGTTTTGAATTCTTAAATAAAATGACCAGGTGAGTCTCACCTTTGTCTCCACCGAATCACGTAACATTAATTAATAGTATCTGCCTTTAGGGTTGCTTACGAAAACATTAATTTTCATTGCATCGGAAGGGCACTACAATGTAAACAAACTCAAAGAGAGTTATTGCGTATAATCTGATCAAACGGGTAAACAATGTTACAATGCATGCTTTGAAATTCCAACTAACTCAAGTGGTAAAAGGTCATTATTATTTGTATCAAAAGTTCATTAAATCTTATTCAAAATGTCAAGAACATTATTCAAAATATTTTATCATCATGCGTTTATTGCGATGCACTTTGCAATGTTTTGAATTTTGAATTTGCATTTTAAACAGTAGTGTCACTTGTCATAAAAGGGTTATAAATTCGATTAGGTTATAACGGGAAAACAAGTGCTTTTTATAAGGTTTGCAAATGGTTTCCGTTATCATCAGTATGATTATTGCGTTCTTTACAAAGTAGGATTTCGTCCATATCTTTATATAGTTTGTTTGCAAACAATAGACAAGTTTATATCTGTACAGGCACTAAGACTTGAACTATTTATCTTAAATTCGACAACGCACTGAAATAAATCCAACAACAACAAACAAAAACAAAAATTAACAACTACAACCAAAACGGTAATTACCCAATTCCCCTGTAAGGATTTCACTTCTAGAATATGGATTGAGCAACAGCAACCCCATAGAAAAAAGAGGGTAAACCGAGCTGTTGAAAAGGGGAATGTTTTTTTTTTTTTGCAAAATTGGTGCCGCTGTTCTTAAAAAGAAAACGATTGCATTTATTTTGTTTTGTTAAGAAATTTTCATTGACTTCAAATCTTCATGCCCTAAATTGTTATTATATAACTAACTACATGTCGTGTTTGCATTTTTTCAAAACAAATTCAGTTAAATTGCTAATGACAGTAAGGTACTAATAAAATTAAATATATATTTTTTGACGTGATGTAAATGTTACGTACAGTACACGTTTTATGCATGTGGCTCAAATAAAAATAATTAGAACGGTAATTTAGGATGATGTGATTAACTTTTATAGCTACATGAAATTCAAAGCTTTGACACTGAGAACGCCGTGGAAATTAAACCATTCCTTTAACATTTATAGCTAGCTTAAACACAGTAAATGCCGTAAACTACCTATATATTGCAGTAGCAAGATTTTACGACAACAGTATTTCACTAAAAAATGTAAATGACCTTTTGTTTGTTTGCTATGTCTATTTTTCTCAAACTTAAGGTCATAAGCAGCCGAGTGAGCTGTCACTTTGATACTTTGATGATTACAAAAAAATATAATTCAGACAATTTTCTGTTCAGTCAAAAATGATTTAAGACAGTTTTAACTGTTCTTTTTTTTTTTATTAACGTCAGTCTTTAAAGTACCAGGTGAAGATGGTTATTAAAACATGTGTCACTGATAGAACTCGATCTCTTACATGCATAACAAGAATTATCTCTGGCAACTAAATTAGATATTGGTGCTGTTTATTCAAAAGCTAATAATTCAACGTTGTTGCTTTGCTAATATATTTGTTGTTACCTTAAAAATACATTCCTACATTGTTATCTCTCCTGACTATTTGCAAGAGAAGAATTGTCCTGTTCATAATATTTTCTAATTTTGCTTGAAACAAAATGAAAGGTTAGTTTTGCTTATATTTTGCCTTCTGACTGTCAGAATCTTGTCAAGAAAAATGCTAAAAAAAACTCAAAGCAACTTTAAAAAACATCAAAGCAGCATATCTGATATGAACAAAATATCATACACTGCAATATTAATATTTATCTATTAAACATCATCAATTATTTTAACCAGAAATATCAGATCCAATCATTTTTCAGTTGTGAATATTAATTTTTGTTGTGCAGTTAGTATACAATGTAGTTATGAAGATGTTAGAAGAAAAAAACATATAAGTGTCATTGATTGATTCTTTCTCACTCAAACTCTTGGAAGAATAGACATTTGTTTTACAGTTTGTCGTTTTATATCTGGAGAAAGTTTGACTTTGATATATTAGTTTCGGACCTACACGAAAGTGCATTCCTGCTAAAGTGTATTAGACCAAGAAAGGCATTACAAGTTACGTTTATAAGATCACTTTATTATTACTGGGTAATTCAAACAAAACATTGTCATGTGTACTGTCAATAGTCACTGTACCTATTTTTAATCATAATATTGATAATAGAATAAGGTGGAACGCGAATGAAACTATAACCCAATTTTAATTTTATTTTTTTTTTCATTTGCCTTATTTGACAGTTAATGAAACAATGTTGATTTGTTTTAAAACTTGCAACATATAGATTACTTGATTAATTTTATACAATTAAATGTAGTTTAAATAATGCCGAAACAATATTTAAAGGATATTAAAATCATTTATAATAGTTAACAAATATTCAGCACTGAATGAATTGCAAGATAATTTTGCATATGATACTCCTTATTTGCATGTTTCTTTGACTTTGACATGAAAACTTCTATTAAAACAAAATATACTATTTTATGAGCAAATCATAAGCTCTTTAGTATCACAATTCCAATGGACAGTGCTCATTTGCTGACGCGTAATGTCATTGGTGAGGTCATTTTCTTTCAAATGAATTGTAACAGTTCGTAACATATCGTGGTATCACTAGACTCATCTTGTTGTATAAATATTGTTTTCTAAATGACAGATTTCAAGAGTTGCGTGATTCAAATGTCAAGTTCGCAAAGTAATCAAATTATAGTTGGCTTTAATGTATCACAAAAAATCTTCTGTAGAAAATGTTGGTTATAAGTTATTCTTACAGAGGCATTTAAAAATGTAATGTGATGGCATTGTGGACGAATGCTCTTAACTAAATATATCAATTAAATTGGCTTTCCAACTAGTAGTTCGATAACCATTGACGAATCTTGTGTATACAAAACATGTGACTGGTTAACAAAAACATTAGCCTAGAATATTTTTTTTATATGTTTTACAACTTCTTAGTCGAAGTTTCATCACTATTTATTTATTAAGTGCTTTAGACTGAATTTTCGGTTCTTCTTCTACACTATTTGCAAGTATGGTCTTGAGAAACGATGACAGTCCGTCGAAAGGAGACGATTAATGGCTGACCCGTGTTAAGAGAGAGCCATATCTCTTGCAAGTAAAAGACGCCCTTGTAGATTTCAAACAAGAGCAGGTTAGTACCGCTACAAAGCAGCACTCGCACCCTCAATGTTGAGAGGGATTAATTTAGTTGAAATAACTTGTTTTTCAATCCACTATAAATATATATATTTTAACTAAGCACTTTTGTGCTTACAAGAAACAATTTTGATGTGGTCATTTTTTTTTTTTTAATTTACTGTCATAAAATGCTACAATCATGTAAAACATTAACGTTTTCCATCCCAAGTACAAAGTGTCTAAGCCAGAACTGGAATACCATATGTATTTGCTGTACTTTTCAATTTTGTCTAACGTAATTTTATGATTTCGATGTCTTACAACATGTTATTCTAGCGGAGTCTTATATAGACAAAAGTTTCAGCAACAAAAAAATGTTTTGAATCTGAAAGACTTTACTTGATTAGGATATAGTTTAATGCAAAGCAAAATTATAAAACTTCAAAGCTAACATAAACTATTATTCAATATCGTTTTAAAAATGATAAACAATTTTGAATTTCACATATGAATGCACATAAAACTAACAAAATGGTAAAACGGCCTTTAAATGATCGAGAAACCTGGTACACTCATTATAAATATAGATTATAAATGGTAAGCTTTGTCTGAAAAATCACGTAAGCATATATATACATTTACAATACCAATAATAGTCCTCTGTGACACACTCAACAAACATCAACAAAATTTTGCATAATTTTGCAAATGAAAATTTTGGGTGGAAAATAGTGTTTTTAGAAACAAGACGAAAGTTTTAAATGTAGTTGAATTGGTAATTATAATAGTAAAAATTTAAACTAATATCAACACGTCTTTAATTTTGCGATTAAGCGCTATCAAATATTTATTGATTGAATCAACAGCTTAATTTATGCTGCGAATAACAACAAAAATTAAAGTAGGCAATCTATAACAGATGATAACTCCTGAATTGCTGTCTCCTTTAAACTTAAGACATAAAAATAAAGATTGTGACTATTAAATCGTACCTAAAATAGGACAGTAGTGTAACAGCACAACATTAGAACAAACTAAAATAGTCGCTGTTAATGAAAGTAACTCCAAGGCAAATTCAAATTGATAAATAAACTATAATTTCCCAGATTTTAATTTTGATCAGTACTATACCGATGCACTGATAGTGACAAGACTTCATGAACTGTCTGAGCTGAAACATTGCTTTGTGTAATGCCAAAATATAAGTACAATTCTGTATCAGGAAATCGGTGCAAAAGTCTATTAACAGAAAAGCCGTACATATTTAGGTATGACTTTCAAAAATAGGTGGAAGATACTAAAAAGTAAAATCACAAATATACTGAACTCCGAGGAAAATTCAAAATGGAAAGTCCCTAATCAAATGGCAAATTCAAATGATAAAATACATCAAACAACAAATGTCCTATTCCTGACTTGGTACGGGCATTGTCAAATGTAGAAAATGGTGAATTGAACCTGGTTTTATAGCGCTAAACCTCTCACTTGTATGACAGTCGCATCAATTCCATTATTTTTATAACGATGCGGAACAAAAAGACATAATAGTTGAAATAGTCAAAATATGGGTACATCAGTCATCACAGTGTCACAATCTCCAAACAAACAAATATTTAACAAAAAAGCACAAAAACGGATATCTAAACTCATAAGTCGACAACAAGCACAAAACATCATAGCTAAACAAAAGAAAAACGAACAAAAGACAAAACATAACACAGAAAACTTAGTACGAAGCAGCACGTACCGAACTGAAAATCTGGGGTGGTCTCATGGACCGGGTCCTTCACCCGTCGTGTTGTTATTAAAAACAAAATCAATATTGATTAGAGTTCCGCTGAAGCCAATTTTCAAAGAAATTATTTAAATCTAGAGTTTATCAACTGTTCAGAATAAGTTGTTTTCAAAGGACCAGCAAGTTAATATGATGGTGCTTAGAGTAACTGAAACCTATGGTTCAACAGCAAATTCTGTTTGCCCTAGACTTAAATATTAATCAGTATATATACATCGAACGGATTTATACACGAATATTAAATGTATGCAAGGGGTACTGGAATGCTAAAGAAGAAAGATAATAACATTTACAACTTAGTACATATTTCACCAAGAATCCACATATCTGTTTGTATGGCATTAGTTGCAACATTTATGATTTCATGTATCATATTTCAATACTTCGTTTGCATGTATTCAATACTTTGTGAACGGATTTTCTTTTCTTGCCAACTTATCTTTGAATACAAAATGATACATTGGATTTACATTGTAATAAAAATTCTTTATATGTAAATCAGTCAGTCGTAAAATTAAAAGCAGAAAAAAACTATGTCAACACAGAAAAAAAGCCTAGTCATCCTTATCACCAACATTTACATTGTGCATTAGAAGTCAATGTTTTATTTACGATTATGACAATTTCCTTCATTATAAACCCATTGTATCGATGTAATCTAACACTAAATGGTCCAAAACTAATTTCAGAGTCCGGTCAAAACAGATAATATTACAACTAATCACTTTTTGCTAATTTGCTCTTTTTTTATTAACACTAGTTAAACAACATTAAAAACTAATTACTGTATAACATAACAATTGTATATTTCATTTTCGTCGGTAATATTCATAGGACGTAATTATTGAGAATTAAAATTGCTAACATTTTTTTCTATCAACCGAATTTATTTAGATATTCATTTCACTTAAATCTTTAGCATCTTCTGTAACGTTTTTTTTAATGCTTAAAAATAATGTAAACACTATCAAATCGTGTAGAACATAAATTTGAAAAACCCTAATAGCTCATTTTAATCCGTGGTATATTAAACGGATGCAGCAAAATATGCACCAGGTCAATGTTGATTAGAGACCGGTCAAAATTTATCGTCACATAGGACCGGTGAAAAAAAAAAAACATTTAATAAAAGTTACAACCCTATGGCTTTCTGACTGAAAAAAACAATGATGTCCTATGCCTACTTAGTAACAAAAAAGTTGGTGTCCTATCCTACTTTTCCAATGTATTGTAAATACAATTATACTTAATAGAGGCATTTAACATATGTTGTCCTTATAATATGATCAAAAGCAACAGTTTCATGTTTTATAAAATGAAGGATGAAGGGAGCATATTTACATCAAACAATTACCAGCAAGTCAATTAAGCAGATCTGTCTTTGCTGCTTTTCATCTTAAATGTTGTTAAAGATTTCAAAACTGAAATGAAGTTCTATTGCGTATTCATTTTCCCAAAATCCTCTAACTAAATTAACTCATAATTTACCCTTCTCTGCAAAGGTATAGTGGTTAGTTTAGTACTCTACTTTCAAATTATTTGGAATTGAAATGTAAGGTTCAAGCACAATTGATGAGATCTAATTCTTAGAACGCATTAAATCTTATTTGGCATTTACTTCTGCATTATTATATGTAGAGATAGTACGTTGAGTAGGTATGTACTAATGTATTAGATGTAATTTATATACAATTGACATGTCATGCTAAATTGAATGCACAATGTTATCATATCGGTATGGGAATTCAAGTCAAATACATCAAAAATATAAGCAGATATGGTATGATTACCGATGAGCCAACTCTTCACAAAAGACCAAAATAACACAGACATTTACAACTATAGGTCACTGTAAGGTCAGTTCATATGTAATAAGAAGGATTATATCAAAGAAAATGACAAAATCAGCATCAAGGTTTTATCAAAAGCGGTAGCGGAAATGCGTGGTGAATTACAGAGTTAGCAAATTTGAAATTATCAGTGAACCTTTATGGTAACCATTGAACCTTAAAGTTTTCGTGTAAGATTTTACCCTGTTAATGCAGTTAAAATTCATATAGAACATATTTTTGCTGACTTTTCTTTTCGACTAAAGAGATGGTTTCAGCGTCTCAACTTTCCATATTTCCGAAGCAACATTCCAGTAAGCGCCTGTATATGGGATGTGAATCTACAGATCTTATTTTTAAATCGTGATTTATTGATAGAATGGTTCTGCTTACAAGGAAATTTGCACATGAGGATTTTAAATGGTAAAGTTGCACTAATCCCTTGAGGAAACGCCATCACTTGGTGACTGCGATAAAATAACTGTTATTAGATGAATACAAATATTTCTTATCATCGTTACCACAATTCTGTCCTATTTTACACGAATGTGATGAGCTAACGAGACTAATCACGAACTTTGTCCTTACATACTAGTAAGCAACAAGATGGATGCCACAACTTGTGGAGCAGTATTCGATTGCCCTTCAGGAGCTCCTCATATCAATCCCGATTTTTTTTATGGCATTATTGTGTTCCGTCTTTAGTTGACATTTTCTGAGTTATAGACTTTTATATTTGACTGTCATTTTTCTCAATGTGCCTTTGCGACGTCAATTTGTTTTGATTCATAAGTTTGAATATCCCTTTGGTAACTTCCGTCTCTTGTTTGAATATAGTCCTCAAAGGCATCAGGCTTATAACTAGATGGCCAAAACGTATCAGTTGGTCCTAAATACATTGGAAACCCCGTGTGCATGAACCGCAATATGTCTTTATAACCCAAACATTTGCGTTATAACGCAAAATGTTGTTAAATAACGCAAACCTTTTTGAGATAACGTCATCGTTTGTATTATAGTTATCCTAGGTACGAGGCTTGTAATAAGATACATTAGACGCGCATTTCGACTACATACGACTCGTCAGTGATGTTCAAATCAAATTAGTTTGAAAGCCAAACAAATTTAAAGTTAAGAGCATTGAAGACCTAAAATTAAGCATTAAGCATCGCGATGACCTCCGAAAACTGCCGACAGTCGTATAATCTATAATAAATATAAATTCAATTCTAAATAGATAGCGACCACCTGCTATCGGCTTTTTCTCGGTCTGTTTGATTTCATATTATAGCTTTATAAAATTAGCTAATCATAATTTTTGCTGTATAACAATAATTATATGTGGAGAGAATAAGTCACCCCTGTTTCATACTCAGTGGATTTCCTTTAAACATCTGAAAACCTCTAAGGGGTTGAATTAATGTTCACATGAATACGGATTCACATGATTTTCAAATATTCACTTGGAAGTCAATAAGACATCGGCGAGGATTTTGAGATTGTTTTGAAAAATTGGTATCATATTAACTACTTATCCCAAAATAATATTTCAAAATTCCGCTGTTTTCAATATTTCAAGTTTGAGATCTGATATGTTTGGTTTGAGCATAAAGAACATATCTACTGGAACAATATTTTCTACACAAAAGACTTTTGATTGAGCACAAAAAGACTTTGTAAAGTGGCAATGCTAATTTGAAATCTAAAAAAAATAACATTTTTTCACTAAAATGGTATTAATAGTAGTTTCTCGATGTTCAAATCTCATTAATCGTAAACAAATACAAATCAAGGTACAAAAAAAAACAGATTCCAAAAGGGGTGCGTACACAGGATACACATTTAATGCTCCAAACAGTCTTATCACCCTACACATTTCTCAATAAAAATCAAATATTATCACATATACTTTAATACTGTTAAATGAATTTACTATTTAGTATAATATCAGATGGTAGATAATGGAAATCATACCAGTCAATTTAATATCTATAGCATTTTACTCGATTAACTACTTACATTTTTCTGCTACACAAATTGAAACTTTTAGATTTGAAATTAACTTAGAAAACAATTTTTGTTGCAGATGATTTTTTTTTTCTATTCGTACTCAGATGGATCAGATAGTTCGGAGTTTGATTGTTTTTTTTCAATCATTGTGAACGATTTAAGTTATAAAAATAAGATGACACAGTCTTGATAACTGTTTAATGCCGCCCACATTTTTCTTCGAAGAACTATTTCAGAACAATTTATGGTCGAGTATAATTAATTTGCGATTGATCTTAACAGCTTCATATCTTCAGGATAACATATGGCTAAAATAGAAACAATACTTTTTGTTACCTATGAGTTGAAAATATTCAATAAGTAATAAACTACCGTAGTCAAATTTAATTTATTAAATAACTAGATACTTAGATATAACAATAAACCAAGAGATATCTCATATCCGGCAATGGAAATTTGTACTATCATGAAAATTGATAGATGTTTGATTACTCGACCATCCGATGTCAATCTGTTCAGTGAGTTCGTACGCCAAACAATTCATTTTTGTGTGTGGTAGATCGTGGTTTCTGGATTGTCTTTTTGGTTTTTTTTCTGGGAACATATGACGGTATATCTATAGTCGAATTATTTCTTGTTACATCGGGGTCAACCGCTTGTCTATATCAGATGGTAAAAGAGCCTGATTATCGATATTTTACCGTAGAAAATCAGCATCTAAACCTAAAAGTGCAACTCTCTAATAGCATTATACAAAGCATCTTAAGAATAGGTTTGTATGTACGTATAATTGATGTTTTCCCTTTTCTCTAATTCTGTTAACAAAGTCAGGAATATGTCAGTTGTTATCAGTTTGATTGATGTGTTTAAACTTTTTGATTTCCATTTGATTACGAACTTTCAATTTTGAATTTTTCTCGGCGTTCGGTATTTTTGTGATTTTACTCTATGCAAACATTAGAATTTAAGGCAACAGCTTGCACTAGAACTGTTAACAAATAAAGTATTCACAATAGTTTATTGTATCAATTCGAAGAGGTTTTTTTATATGAAGACGTGTTCCCATTGATGATGTTACCAGTATGCATTAATGGATAAAAGAACTACAGAATTAATATTAAACTTTTTTTTTGAAATTTCTTTGAAATTATGGCTTCTTCATGTGCTACTAAAAGTTTATAAACATGTATTTTCTTTGGCATAATGCATATAATTCATAATCTTATGCTATTTTTTAAAATTCTATCTAAACTTAGCTTTATGATTATTTTCAAATTAATGAAATAAAGATAGAGAACAGGAAGAGGTGGTGTCAACGGATGTTTTATTAGATACAATGCATAAACATATGTGAATTTTGCACCTTCTTTAACAGTTCTAGTATTGTTGATGTTTATACAGTTGGCACGACAATAGATCTGACAATTGTACATTTGTTTTGACGACAAATTACTATGCAGATAGAGAATAACCTGACAAACATAATCAGAAGCAATCATCATGATGGTGATCTGATAACTAAGGAAGGTTATTAAGTTTATACAATGTTGCATAATAAAGGAACACTGACGGATTTAACTATAAAGAAACATTGACTGATATAACTAAACGAAATAATTTAACTTGATTTCATTAATATCTGTAAGATAAATTATTCATGATTTTGCATACATACAAATTAACATTATATAGGCGCATGTGTACATAAATTGGACTGGTTTAATGAACGCTATATAATGTTTTGGACAAAAGAAATCTTTGGATCCATTGAAATTTGTCAACAGAAAAACCACATAATTGCATATTTTGTAATTCATTCTCCGATTGTCCTACCATTAATTGTACACGACAATGCGAGATGCACTGTGCCATGTGTTTTTTTTTTTTTTTTTGCAATATCTTGTTAAACGTAAAATGAACATTTTTCTTCAAACTTGTGTTTCATTGTAGCATTTCCTATAAATTAGTTGAGGAAACAAATGAGCTGATGAACCAAGAAAAGGGTATTATTGAAGACATATAAACAGACATTATAATGGCTTGGCCAACACTCACATAATCTGTGTGGCATTTGTCGCCAATAGTTAAGGCAATATTTCATTTGTAGAAGCCACAATACATTCTTTCTATTCCTTGTTAGTAACTTATATGAAAGCAACAGGGGTTGATGTGTCAAAAGGTAAATACCCTTCCAAGCAGCATAAATAACTCTTTTTTAATTAGATATGTTCGTGATCCTTAATGTTCAGTTTAATATTTAAGGTTTTGTACTACTGTTGCTTTAGTTCTTTTTGAGGATGCTATCTGTCATTTTTTGGACAAAGGAATATCGTTTATCTATGCATATCTAAAAAGTTAATTCACAAAAATACTGAACTCCGCGGAAAATTTAAAACGGAGAGTCCCTTATCAAATGGCAACATCAAATGATAAAACACATCAAATGAATGGACAACATCTGTCATATTCTTAACTTAGGACAGGCATTTTCAAATGTAGAAAATGGTGGATTGAACCTGGTCTTTAGCGTAAATTACATTGTGCGGTCTCGATAAAATGTATTAGTATTTCTTGTGTAAGGCAACATCGAAAACATCGAGATGATTAACCCCAAAGAAGCAGATGGTCATATAACCTCAAATAAACAGAAATAAAACTATGAATAGATAGAGCGCACGTGCAATTGGATTTGTACAGGTCTGTTTGATTTCACTTTACATGTTAAGAAATATATTAGTTACTATTGTGTACCAGTAAAAGAATGATGTATCGTTGGTCGAAATCGTCAACTAAACTATTCACCCTCGTTTGACATCCAAAATTAACATTCATTTCCTTTCAATAGCTCAGTATATATAACGTGCGTAAACCATCTCCAGGTCACGGGTTTAATTAAAGATCCATGAATACGACTTCAATTGAGGTTTGATTATAGATCTGTAACCAGCTCTATTTATTTTCTATCATATTTTGTAAAAAATTTGACCAAATTGAGGTACAACAAAATATCATTTATATTGAAACAAAAAGAGTATTATCCGAATTAAGGCAACAGTAATATATAGTTGTACAATAGTCACAATTCGATTTATCAAAACAAATTTGGGTAAGCAACTTAACCCGATGGAAATATTAACTAAAAGAGGAAACTAACGGACCTACAGAAACACTGAACAATAACAAAAGGTAAAGCCACACATAGTCATGGTCTGTAGATAATAACTGCCATATTCCTGACTTGGTACAGGATATTTTAAGTAAATAACATTGATAAAACCTGGTTTATTTGTTAGCCAAATCGCCTACTTATGCCCCTTAGAGTGAAACAAATTCTGCCAACTTTATTTTTAAGTCGCGAGTTATAATGCTCACTTTCTCCTTCTATGACTGAGTTCGTTTCGTACAAAGGAAAATAAAAGAAGTTAAACGAACCATGACTGTAATTTAAGCATTTAACACATCAGACAACAACTGCAACTACTCAATTTCCTCATTACGACATGAATCGCGTACTCTATAGAAAAAATCGGAAACAATGCATATTTAAATGACATGTCACGAAATGTATGTTAGGAATTGCAGAGAACAATCTGCCTTAAGCGTGAAAAATATGCATTGACATTGCAGTTGAACTTAACAGTCATTTTTTCCTGGTTTATAACGTTGTAATTAAGAAAATGTCAGTTCCTCTTCAACTATTATATAAGGAAAAACATTTTGTTATGTCTCTTTCATTTGTTTCATTGAGTAATTTCGATAAAGCCTCACGGGCAACCTTTATTTCGTAAGATGATTAATTGTATTCAATTTATCTTCATGAGAGTACTTTAATGAACATTATTATATGATTATCACAGCTCCACTTCTCTCTATTTTGTTCTTTTACTGGTTCTTTTTTTTTTCGTACTAAGTTCAAATCTTACTGATTACACCTGTCTGTTTAAGAACTGTTTGATCTTGAACGGTTTCCTGGATTCAGAAGATTTGTTTTTACTTTGTCCCCTTAATGACTTAATGGTAAACACGAGTAAAACTTCCAATAAATACATCAGCAGTGTTTTACCAGTTGACTAACAATGTTTAGTTTGTTTGAGATAATATTTAAGTTAGAAAGGTTAATGAAACATATAATATTTGTACTTCCTTGTAACAGTTTATAGAAAGTGCATGATGAAATTTATATTGTTGTATATTGCTGTATTTCCTGTGGTACGTAATCAAAAGTTTACTAGCACTATTAGCTCATATTGGCACTTTGCAATACATCTTTAAAGTTTTGCCGTTATCGTTACATAATTTTCTTGTTTCTTAGTACAATGCAAATGCAAAATCGACCAAGGATAACCGTGGCTGAACATGCTCTGTTTTCTTCCTTCTATGCTTGTAAGCTTTTCAAATGTTTGCCTCTTAAAACTCTGTTCACGACCAAAACTGACATTGGTTATTTATGCTATCTAATTTTCTTTCCGCAATTTTATTTCGGTACTACGAAGAATGTCAATTTATAGAAAAGTGAAAACATCGGTATATCAAATTTTATTATCAACTGAAATGGAAAATGTATCAAACGTGACTTCATAAATAGTTGAAAGAAAATAAGCGCCTCCACTGAGCCTAGTGTACTCAAAACGCGTGGCTGTTGTACTTAATATTAAGCCTGACATTTTTGATGAAACTTTACGGAAGAAATTATAATACGAAACTAATTGTATACATAATGAATAGTGAATTATTGTAACACTGTATGTATACCTTTTTGTCAAACAGACGACTTTATAACCATAAAAGCTAACTTACACTGATGGGCATGAAAATAAAGATCAAAACTTGAAAAGAGAATTAAGATTGAAATGGAAATTGGTAAAAAGAAACAACAGATGTACTTATATTAAATTGCGGAAACCATATAACTATCATTTTAGAAATATATCAATAAATAGTGACAATCAATGAACGTTTGTTTCCTTGAAGAGGTTTTAATCGAAATATTACAAATGGTTTTCTAATTGCATACAATTTAGTTGTAGTAATGACATATTATCATTTTAGTGACTGAGCATGCTATACAAACGCAATTATTTGCAATCTCTATGATTGTATTTGCAAGATTTTATATATCACAGCATGCAAGTAGATCATTTTGTCTGTAAACTAGGTGTTTTTATTTGTTTGTAACTAAACTAATGGTTTCTGTTGCAATGAGATCCAATAAAGTGCTGTAATCTATGATACGGAGAATAAATCACTGTTTTGACATTGTCCTCTATTTTTTCCTTATGTTTATGGATAAATTATGTGTATTGTTTTCTTATAAAAGAGGGACGAAAGATACCAAAGGGACAGTCAAACTCATAAATCCAAAACAAACTGACAACGCCATGGCTAAAATTAAAAAAGACAAACAGAAAAACAATAGTACACACGACACAACATAGAAAACTAAAGAATAAACAACACGAACCCCACCAAAAACTAGGGAACTGTCCTGTAAAAAGTCAGAAATATGGCAGTAGTTATCACTTAGCCTGTTTCTATATATGTTGTCGTTTGGTTAGGTTTTTTTTACAGTTTTGTTTTGCTAAATAGATTTCCGGCTTTTGAACATACTACTGTTGCCTTTATTTATGGTCTATAACATATTTTGCCCAATTATGATTGCCAACTATCCAGTTCAAATGAAGTGAATGTAAGCAACCTTTCAGCCTTCAACAATGAGAACATCTAATATCGAATGTTTTATTGATTTACAAATGTATTTGTTTACATATTTTTGAACAATTTAGCCTGACATATTGAGCAGTAATTCACATGTCTGTATGCCTCACCAAATGGAATTCAGGATGCTTGTTCATTGCTTATACTCTATATATCATTGTATTCATATATATTGTAATAGTTTTTTCGCAAAGAAAGTAAAGCAAGTTGTTTGCATTATTGAATCGCTGCAATGAAGAACAATGATAGTGAAAAAAATAATAAAATGTTACTGTTTATACAATAACAAATGGCATCTAGAGTTACTTAGTAATACATATCAAAAGAGAAAAGTCTTATGTTAACAGGAAACAGCAACCTAGTTATTATAACTATGTGGATTAAGCCGTTTCATGATAATTTTAGAATAAAAAAATATTTGTACAGATAGATTAAAACATTTCTTAGAAGTCTATAAGTATAGACTGATCTAAAAGTAAAATTCCTAAGGCTAATAATTTTATATAGTTTACACAGTTCTAAACAACATTTAAGTATGCCAATTGATACGATGTTTGTTAAATTGAAATTCGTAGTTGAGACGTTTTTTTCAATAAGAAGATATTCAAACACCCTAAAGCGTATACGATCTTACTTAAAAGTGCTTTCGACTTTCATGTAACATATTTGTTCTCATATTTCTTTTTTTTTGTTATACTTTTTATCGCTTTGAAGCATTTGTTTTTATCAATGACAATATATTATGAAGTTTAATGCACGTACATGTGACAGGTATATCCTCCTTACAACTATCAGGAACAATGTAAGTTAAAAGACCGTACGTACGTCTCAGTCATTTTGTCTCTGATGGGAACTGTTTCTTTTAGTAATCATTGCACATTTTCTTATTTTTGTTGTATAGGACTTACAAGAATCTAGTTGGAAATAATTTCAACTGTGATAAAGTCGAATACACTCATTTGTTTGAATATCTCATTGGCATCCTTCGTCTCTCTTTGACATAAGTTGGATTCGAAAAAATCGGATAAACAGAAAAGAGAGACGTTCTCACAGCCATGAAAAAAATTATTATTTCAAAGGAGCGAAATTATATGCCCCTCGAGTAAGGGTTAATTGAATTTGTTATTACTAAAATTATCAGCCGGTATAATATAAATGGAAACATTTGAATATTAGTGGAATAATGCATATATTATCAAATCAAGGGGTTTTACACTGGACTCACTCTCAGACCGAAAACAAGAAATACTAGACTAATGAGTTTTCGATGTACTTTTCACAAATTTTGGTCACACATTGCACAACGCCAGATTAATTGTTGATGGTGTTATAAAAATCATTCTATGCAATTATCTGTCAGGCTATTCAAACCTAGTTTCAGACATTTTAGAATTATAAGTTTAACTCTTTTAACCTTAAAGTGATAGAAGTGCTAGGTTTTCAGAACTTTGACTAGCCATTGTCTTATGTTACTTATTATTCAGTTACCAGTCGCCATCTTGTAATTGCTTTCGTCTGAATTATATTTACCATAATTGTTCACAACTGTTTTATCTGTTTATATTAACAATAGTATCAAACAAAGATCATGAAATTAATTGATCAAGGTAAGCAAAAGAATACCCACCTTGCAATTGTTCATCTAGGTCAATATTCATACACATAAAAAATCCACCTGTGTTGGCCCATTATATCGGGACAATATTTTCTGTGAAACTGTCTGTTCTACGCTCGATCTAATAACATTTGAAAATCAAAGACTTACTGACAAATAAAGGTTACGTTTGTTAGCTAGATATACTCGTTTTGGGTAATTTGGAAATACATGAAATATATACCAGACTATAAACACCAACCAAACAGCAAAATTAATACATTTTAGCCTTTCTCTCACGTAATATCTGACACATCAATTATTATTCTTTGAATACAACACATTTATCGTTTTGTTTGAAATAAAGGCATCCTGTTTGTTTCATGTATTCATATTCTCTTTTTCTTTTGCTCTTCTAGAATATCTTCTGAATTGCATTAATTGACATAAGGAATCCATAAACCAATTAAACATTCCAGGGTCTTATATTGTTTATGATTTGAAATGATGATTGGTGAATTATTATAGCGTCATTTCTAATGAGCCGTATTATTACATAACAGGAATTTTACAAACTACAAAATTATAATTATGTAACTATTCAGGATGCTATGTGCAGAAGATGTTCTTTATCGACAGGAACATTTTATACATCTGAAAAATGCACCAAATTTAGGAAACCAAATGAAAAGACCCTATTAATGCAAACAACTATTGAGCATCGAACAAGAACTTTAAACATAGTATGCGTTTGCATTTATAAGGTCAGCGCTAGAAATTTAATGTGTTCTAGGCAAAACATATATACACAAATCAGTATATATATATTGATACTTAAAAAGAAAAAGCAAAAAAAGTTAAGTTTTTGGCAATTAGGGTGGTACATAACACTACAGGGAGATAACTCTGTAAAGTCAGCTAAACGTTTTAATTACGTTGTGTTGTACAAGGAATATTAAGCTTCTCAATGATCAAAATTGATGTTTGTCAAATTGCTATATAACCAGTGTAATTTTTTCTGAAAAAACGGTTGGTTTCACAATTTTTATATTTTTATTAAAGTCTCAAAGTAAATATCTTGACAAAATTTTATGAAAATTAAACGAGCCAAATTAATTTTAGTGAAAGTGTTGGGTACCACCTTAAACCAGAAAAAGACAAGACAGTAAAGCGATTCATATTGCCATACAAATGCATTGTTAAGTAGCAATTTGATGAAAGAAATATAGACGTTGCTAAGATTTTATTTTAAAGCCATAAGTGCAAACATCTCCTCCAAGTGTTACTGCATCTGAAAGATCTGAGATAATGGTACTATTCCTGTTATATCTATTTCTATTAAGGAAATCCATATGCTGACCTCCAGATATGTTTTGACTTTTGTTTTGCATATTATTTTGCTGTCACATTTGATATATGAACAATAGATGCGTAACTACCTGATATTTTGCTAGAAATAAAATTTATTATCAAAATGGATGTAAAAGGTAATATTTCTCTACTTAACGTTCCCACCAAAGTACTCTGAAGTCAATCTAGCAAAAATTTGACCCTAACCTGAAAGTAATTGCAACAGAAGATTTTTAAGTTTTAATCTTTAGCATTGTACCCCAAATATACACTGAAAAAAGTCCCATAAAGTCTAACTGGAGGAAGACGAAAAAAAAATAACCATTTAAAATTCCTATGAAGATTTGCATTGAAAAGGGAGATAACTCTTGCAAAAAAGGCAGAAATATCAATAAAAATTAATACAAAATTATAACTTTACCGCTTCTATTCATCAGAATGTATTTATTTTTGATTTTTTAGCCGTCTTTAGATTATAACAAACAACTCTAAAGGTGTTTTCATATCTTTTATCAAGCTATAATCTAGATTTCGTAATTCATTAGTTGACCATTTATTGAATTTTTCAAAATGTCAAGGTAAAGAATCTCAAATTTAATAAAAATAATTAAGAATGTATTCTTCTTTTTGTGGTTTAAAGAGTTTTTAAGACAAATAAGATGCTGAAACATTATAATATACAGACATAAAGCCTCGGTCACAGCTTACCGGATAGCATGAACGGACGCTTAACGGATAAAAATAAAAGTTGTCCGTTGACAAAATTGTTATCCGTTGGGACTCCTTTGGAGTACTGACCGAATAAAACGGACGTGTAACGGATGCATAACGGATACACACCGGATATGCAACGGACGAGTACCGCATAAAACGAACACCTAACGGACGCGCACTGAATAAAACAGATGAACAAGACATACGAGAAAATTAATGGCGACAATAATAATACATGTTAGAAAATTGGTACCGTTAATTTTATTACTACCACTGGGTCGATGCCTCTGCTGGTGGACTAGTAGTCCCCGATGGTATCACCAACCCAGTTGCCAGTACTTCGGTACTGGCATGAAATTACGGATTTTTGTGTTATTGAAATTTGCTGTTACAAAATGATAGAAATTATTATAAATTAAGGAATGTATCTCCCTCATGCAAAGCTCTGATTCCTTTCACGGATTTGGCTATACTTTTTGGACCTTTTGGATTATAGCTCTTCATCTTTTATATAAGCTTTGGATTTCAAATATTTTGGCCACGAGCATCACTGAAGAGACATGTATTGTCGAAATGCACACCTGGTGCAAGAAAAATGGTACCGTTAATTTTATTACTACCACTGGGTCGATGCCTCTGCTGGTGGACTAGTAGTCCCCGAGGGTATCACCAACCCAGTAGCCAGTACTTCGGTACTGGCATGAAAATACGGATTGTTTGTTTTATTAAAATTTGCTGTTACAAAATGATAGAAATTATTATAAATTAAGGAATGTATCTCCCTCATGCAAAGCTCTTATTCCTTTCACGGATTTGGCTATACTTTTTGGACCTTTTGGATTATAGCTCTTCATCTTTTATATAAGCTTTGGATTTCAAATAGTTTGGCCACGAGCATCACCGAAGAGACATGTATTGTCGAAATGCACACCTGGTGCAAGAAAATTGGTACCGTTAATTTTATTACTACCACTGGGTCGATGCCTCTGCTGGTGGACTAGAAGTCCCCGAGGGTATCACCAACCCAGTAGCCAGTACTTCGGTACTGGCATGAAAATACAGATTGTTTGTGTTATTAAAATTTGCTGTTACAAAATGATAGAAATTATTATAAATTAAGGAATGTATCTCCCTCATGCAAAGCTCTTATTCCTTTCACGGATTTGGCTATACTTTTTGGACCTTTTGGATTATAGCTCTTCATCTTTTATATAAGCTTTGGATTTCAAATATTTTGGCCACGAGCATCACCGAAGAGACATGTATTGTCGAAATGCACATCTCGTGCAAGAAAATTGGTACCGTTAATTTTAGTAAAACGCATAAATATTCAAACTGTTTCTGTGTAACTGGTTTTGGTTTGTTCCTCAAAATGCCACCAAAGGGCATTGTCTGGCCTGAATAAGAGCTGCTTGATTGCGAAGACGTGGCCTTACTCTAAGATCGAGTATGACATACCAATAATTGGCATTTCTGACGCGAAATTTTCAATTGGCATTTATCCGTTTCAGATCAATTCATCATCCGTTTTCTCCATTTTACGTCCGTTAGAAGTCCGTTTCTCATTCGTTCAACATCCGTTTTATCCGTTCATGGAAGTATTATATTGACAGGAACTACAACGATTAATTAGTATTTATCAATAACCCGGGTAGCCCTGTAGAAAAGATATGGAAACTGTCTAATTAGTACGCTGTCGTTAATTTCTTTTGTGACTATCTGCGATGCCGCGGTCATAATTTGACCAGAGATACTTCTTATCAATCACGTGGTTTTAATCGAGACAGCTTTACAATATTACCTGTCGGAAAACACCTTTACTTATTTCAATCGCGTCTTTAGACCTTTATTCGTGAACAACTTATTTAAACAAATCGACTGATACATAAAAAATGAAATTCGGCCCAGAATGATTTTTTCTGCAACGATTTGAAATAGTGAGTGACATTATTTTATTAGTTTGTGGGTGAAGTTTAAATCACGATTAAGGTGTGTTCCGGTTACCGCCGGTTAACAATAAATATATTTCATAAATATTAAAACTGTGAAGTTTAGAGTAATATATATGGTTAGGTTACTGGATAATCCTAGAAATTTCCAGTTTACAATACGAAAATTGATCGAGCAAGTACCAATCAACAAAATACAGCAGAAGAAAACAGAGATCTAAAAACGTTATATAGCTATTTATAAGATACATTTCTGTCCCTTAAAATATGTTGATCACTATCCGACCAAATGAAACCGTCCAAATGATACTGGTAAATATTATTGAACAGTCGCACAAGAATTTGTATAATGTCACTATACAAATCCTTGAGTCGCAGTACTAAACCCTTAATTGCAACACATCGGGGTTCAGCTGAACATTCGTACATACCAACCAATGAGCTTACCCTGGATTTAGAACGAAGCTTAATAATTCCTAAACTTATCTTAAATCTCATTGATCTTTTGACTTTATCAGAACGATCATTTTAAATCGTCTTAAATATGCAGGAACTGTGTGCCACTCAGGGGAGTAAACAGTAGTTATTATATAACCACAACTTGCGATATATATTACATATAGTCCAATTTCTTTAGAAAAATAAATCAAATAAAATGGGGCATTTATTCAATAAATTTGGTAATAACTTCCATCGTCGAAATGTTTTTTTTATAGAATTAATGATGACTCGCATTAATCCATCAATCACTCAATCGGCACACATATACAAATGAAAGGTAACGGTATCTGCCGAGGTTTGCCGATTGCTGTTTCTTAAAAATTGATCACAACTTTCGATTTCTTCGTTTATTTTCGTAATCCCGAAAGCAACCGAGAATGACAATATTGTAGGGCACCACACGCTGGTAAGTAAATAACGTGCCATGTTTCAGGCTAATTAACATGTCATTTAATTGCGCGCGGCATCGCAGATGAAACGTTTGAATTCGAGTCGTAGTAGTTCCTGTCAATATCATACTTCCATGATCCGTTAAAAGTCCGTTGGTGAATTTATCTTCGAAACCTCCAACGGATGTATAACGGACACGTAACGGATACAAAACGGAAAGGAAACGGACGAGTACTGTACAAAACGGATACCTACCGGACGTTCAACGGACATTTCATCTGTTGAACATGCTCAAAAATTTCAACCGGATAGAACTGACGTCGACAAATAAAACGTACGTCTAACGGACATGAACAGATTGAAAAAAAATATCCGTTATTCATCTGTTGACGCTATCCGTTAAGGTGTGTCCGAGGCTTAAACAATACCAAATTTGCACATTATTTTTTAAAATGGTCACAAAGCTTCAAATTTGCAATTTCTTAAATGAAAAACGCACACAAAAATAAAACTACCCACAACACTTTGGTTTTGTACATTTCATGAACAGAAGATTATATAATTTAGTCAAATACCAACTTATAACCCCGTCAAAGTATCATACTTTAAATTAATTTCAAGAAAATCAACTAAGATCTGACCAAAAAAAAAACTCATTTTTGCGGAGTTATCTCCCCTTCCAATGTTAATTTCCATAAAAATACAGATTTTGAGTTTTCCTAAAGTTAGATTTTATTGGACTTTTTTCTGTGAATACAAAGGGCACAATGCTATAGATTAGAACTCAAACATTTTCTGTTGCAACTAGTTTGGGGTTAAATCTTAGTTTGACTGGACTATAAAAACTTTACTTTTCAATCTATTATTCATTTCAATTTAATCTAGCGACTTGTATTATTGTGATTGTTGTTGTCGTTCTTTGTGAAATAGTTATTCGGAACAACTTAGGAATACGAAAGACGCTTTCCATTTGTTTGTAGTTTGACATTTTTTTTATTTTACTTGTCAAGACCTGGAGCGATATACTAAAGAATCTTGTATTGTGTAAACACTTGTCTATTCTTCAAGACTGTATATTGACATCTAGATAAATTATTGTATGTGTTTTTTTTCTTTCTTTCTTTTTTTTTTTGTATTGGATGTGGCGTATTTGAGCTTCAAGTGTCTTAGCATACAGTCTGATTTTACAAAAAAGACTATCTCATTAGAAGCTTAACAATAATGTTTTTTATCGTCGTTGGAGAAAATATGATTTTTTGTGGACTTATATGAATATAACCTTAATTATCTATTTTCTTATCTTATTTTTAAACACAATAATGTATGCTTCATCGTTCATAAAATTGTTAATTTGAGCTTTTGATCAGCCATTTGATAAAGGACTTTCCCTTTGAAATATCCTTGAAGTTTGGCATTTGGTTATGTTTACTTTTTCAAGACCTGGAGCCACCTACAACTATTGAATATACATATTGTATTGTATTGTATCAACTCTTGTCTATTCTTCAAGACTGTATATTGATAGCTTGATAGAATATTGAATGTGTGTTTGTTTTGTTTGTTTTGTACCGAAGTTAGTGTATTTGTACTTCCAGTGAATATTATATTTACATCTCATTTCATTTGATATATTAAAAAATCTCTGCTATTTACTGAAAGCTTACAAGTGTATTTGATAAGAGTCATAATTCGTATATTTAATCATCGAAATAAGCTTTTCATTCTTGAGGAAACATCATTGTTCTTCACAGATAATATTAATTGCTTTATTATTCATTAAATATCTAGAAAAAATAAATTAACTGCAAATGGGTAGGTAAATTTTGTTATTTGTGGTAATCCTACCTTATACAAAACTGAATCATCGTTTTAAAATGCAGAATTGGTTTTTAAATAACTTTTATTTAGATTCCTCAATGTTGTTTTTTCAACACAAGTAATGACAATCCAGCTTGAAGATGTAAAAATTAAACAACCATTTTGTAAATATGATGCTTCCTGGTTGCTTTTCTTTGTTTTCCTGCTATACATGCCATTTAACCTACTGTATAGTATCTATTATGTACAGAGTACATTGGATATACTCACATATTAATTTTGTTTGGTGTTGTTAAAGGACACATACAGAGGAAATAAACAGAATCTGGTCGACTACATGCATTTATAAGGTATTGCAATGAAAATTAAGAAATGTATAATATAATATAAAAACTTCGAATTTATAGAATTTCGCGGAAGTACTTGGCCTTAGTTAACAGGTTTAACCTCACCACAATCTGTAGTTACCCGTTTTCAGTCAGAAGCATATATTTCAGTGGTAGTTGTCTGTTGCTCTATATTATATTTGTTTTTGTTTTTATCATTTGCGCATAAACCAAGATGCTAGTTTTTTTCGTTTTAATTGTTATAAATATGTCATCTCTGGGCCTTATATAGCTTACTATGCTGTTAGGGGTTTTCTTTTTGTTGAAGGTCGTACAGAATTATTTTCTATGCCATTTGGTCACTGGTGGATTTGTCTTATTGGCAATCATACCAAATCTTTTTTTTTTATTTTTATAAGCAATATTTAATAATCAGGAAATTTGATTATAATTTTCTTTTTCTTTTTTCTTTTTTATCTTTTCCTATTCTTTAACATAAATTTCGTCATAAATCATTCGTATCTTACACATTCAAGTACTATAAAACATAAATACTAAAAGGCCACCCACAATCTGTGACGATTTCTCCATTTCTTAATCCTATTAATCTTTATGTAGTTCAAACTAATATTGATAAATTGATTTTAATTACCTTAACCACAATTTTGTATAAAAATGTATCAATAAACCAGTCACATTAGAGATGAATCTTACTATGTGTAATACCGAATGCAGGGGTCCGGGACTAGTAAAATTTGCGTCGGACCAGTAGATTTTGTCAGCTGGTGGTCCGGCGGACCAGTAGAAATTTGTCGATAAAAATCACTGATTGCATCGCAATCTCCAATTGTTTACAAAACAATTTACCTGTGAAATCAATTGCACGGTACTGGGGAGTATTACAATTGATCAAGTTAATTAATATCTCGGGTGAGCGTCCTTCACAACAATATAAAATGTGGAAATTTTTGGAAGGAGTTAAACCTTTGTCTAACTAATGTAAACGAAAGCATCAAAATAAAATTAAACATCTGTCATTTATATTAGTGTTTTTCAAATTAATGTCATTTTTGCAGGACCAGTAGATTTGGAGCCGGACCAGTAGAGTGTTCAGTCCACTGGTCCGGCTGGTCAGTACACAAAAAAACTTAAATTCGACCCCTGACCGAATGTTACAATGATCATGCATATTGACTTCAATTCTATCCGTTTCTTGTATTGTGCTAAACTATTATCAAGATTGAATAAAATCATATTTGATTTGTCAAATAATGTCATAGAAAACAACAAAAAGGGGAAAGATACTCTTCTGAAAGCAATTCACGCTAAAGTGAACCCAAACCAACATCCGGGAATGACTAAATTAAACAATTTGCAATTTCGAACTCTCAGGTTTAGTATGATAACCATTGGAAACTATCCACTAGTCATCGTACGGCATTCGGCAGTTGGTCATACCTGAAGCATATAGTAAGCTGTAAATGGCTGCCTAAATGACAACATGTGAAGCAATTCAAAACGATAAATCATGAACAATCGTAAAAGAAAGTAAATATTTCACAGACATCAACCAACTACAACCTCTGAATAACAGGCTGCTTTTGACTTGGGGCAGGTAAATAAATGATAAATTGTAGAACTCAATTTGAGCACAAAATGACTGTATCAAGTCAGGAATATGACAGTTCTTGAATTTTCTTCGGAGTTCAGTATTGTCGTGATTTTACTTATTGGAAGCTGCTAGCTTCATCAAATTGGTACGAAGCACTAACACAACTAACAAAGAGACACAATGTTCCCTTCTAAGTGTACTCGAAGTTATTGAAAGCTATTGCAAAGCCAAACACAATATAAAATTGCCTGTCGACTTGTCTATTCTCGTTTGTGCATTATATGCGATAAGTATTAAACAATATTTCTGTTGGCCTCAGATATATTCCAATCATACTATAATGAGATTTATAATAAACAATTATAGACAGTATCCTTTCATTAAACATTGACAATACCATCATGACCATTGCCAAATAACTTGGCTTACATGATGTTAGGCTTGTAAATATTTATTTGTCTTCAGACAAGGCTAAAGACCAGTTCTTGTCACGACAAGACAACGGTGGGCGATGTCCTTTTGAAGTGAAAGATTGAGTGTTTAGTAACAAAAGTACAATGTATTTTCAATTTTAAAATTGTTTTCTCCTGTTTCAAACAGAAAGTTTGATTGAATTTATGAAATTATATTATGGTTTCTATTAGTTTTATGCCAATAAATAAATCACGAAAATTCGATTGCTACAATCTTGTAAAAGAAATAGATTATAGGACATTAAACGGGAAATATCTTTACAGAAAACGTTTACGAGATCATACCGATTCTTTGTGGGCTGTGATATATTAAAACGGAACATGATTCCTTTTTTATCTGTTCCTTTGAATGTTAAATTCCTATACTAAGCTCATTGTGTGAATTGATACTAATTCCTATTAATTATTAAAACTATTGTTAGAGCGTGAATTTACCAAAAGGTCAATTATCCTGCTTTGACGAGATATGTTTAATTGAAAATCTGTTTTTGTTGCATTGTGAAATTGTTATTACAACTTAAATAATACTGGACAAAACCTGGATACTTGTATAACCAGTCCTCCCAAAAGATTCAAAGTAAAAATAAAATGATAAGATGGTTTTCAATCTTTTGGCTTATTTGAGAGCTCAATAGGTAAAATTTAATCATCATAAGAACATTAACCCTAGAATATCGTGAGGCGTCGCAACACAAGTGAATATAATCCTGTATATTTGCACAACCAAACATGGCCAATTTTTAGTGATATATTACTATCTGTCATTTTCTTTGTTACTCATGGCTTTGTCAGTTTATTTTCGATCTATGAGTTTGACAGTCCCTCTGGTATATTTTGCCCCTGCGAAAGAGGTAAGGTTAAATTTCCTGATTTTTTTTTTAATCGTGCCCTTTTCTAAAAGTAGTTCCATCTTTACTAAAAATTCACAATATGTCAGCTAGATTTATTTACTTTGATGTTCTAACAATTTAAAGCCTTATTTCTAAACAGATCACTAAATTAGTTTGTCTGAAGTTATATTAGATGAACCCGCATTTTTACAGATTTTGTAATTTTTTTAGTATTTATTCATGAAATGTGTAAGAAGGACATTCTATACATTACGATTTTTTTTTTGAGGAATTGGTGTTATACCTATACCTATATTGAAATTGACAAATTTGACAATTAAATTGATATTTCATGCATAGTTTTTGAATAAAACAGATATGAGCCAAATGCAAACAGATTTTTACACACCTAAATGTTTTTGTATTCAAATACATTAGAAGCAACATTTATTCAAGGTGTTAAGTCTGAGCTCTATCTACATATCAGTATTTTAAGATCTAAATTTGATCTTTTCTGTCAGTTTGAACCCATAGTCAATTTGTAAGACAAAACTCAAGTACAAAAATGCTGATTACTTAAACTTGCTTTCAAAGAGGGACGAAAGATATCAGAGGGACAGTCAAACTCATAAATCGAAAATAAACTGTCAACGCCATTGCTAAAAATGAAAAGGACAAACAAACAAACAATAGTACACATTACACAACATAGAAAACTAAATAATAAACAACACGCACCCCACAAAAAATTAGGGGTGATCTCAGGTGCTCCGGAAGGGTAAGCAGATCCTGCTTCAAAAATGCAATAGAACTTATTTATGCTCAATTTTTTTTGGCATTGTAGAAAAGATCTTCAGTTTTCTTCAGGGCACGTGCCTTTTAGGATGCACTCAATTTTGCTCGACTCGGTTGTAGATATTACACAATCGGTGAGCGTAAAATTAATTGAAATAAAAAATGAATGAACTGATAAATTACGTTATCAATGACGTTTTGCTGATGTGTAATGCATATTAACTTAAACGGAAGTAATTAGCTAATTATTTTATCTAAATATACTTTTGTTTTTGAAAAAGTATAATTAATCTTTGTATTTTATGCTGCAAAAGACATATTTCTTCTTTCTGAATTTTTTTTAATTTTGAAAGGATTGAATTTTATTGTACACAAACTCCGTTGAACAAATTACCGCTATCAAAAGTGTAATTTAGATAAAATATAATTACAATATTAGCTATTACATAATTCATGGTTGAAATGAATGTCTCTTACTGTACATAGAATTCTCTAAAGGTTGTTATAAATTGGTAAAGAGGGTTTGCAGGTCGTAAACAAAACCAATTAACATCCAAATAGGAAGTTTAAGACGCGAATTGACTGACTGTGTTGATGCCATATGATGTCACAAGCATTATTTTCAGTGCTTATAATGGTTAAAAGCTTTTTATAAAATATTTTAAAATGATGTGTTCGTGAAACAAATACCTCACATTGCTGGGCTAAATTTCAAACCAAGTTAATAATTTGTGTATAGATAAGCCTTGGTTATTGGATCGAGAATGTTGATCGCATATTAGAGATTTCCAATAAAATGACATAACTCTACATAACCGACCTATCCCACCGTATCTCGGCCTATTGCAGTGAAGGTTTACGGAAGGGACCATAGACTGCATACAGTTTTGGCGTGTTGAATATACATACTTTGCTGGAATAAACATTATTTAAAAACTAGCACAAACTACTATTTTAATTTTTTACATATTTTGTTATTAAATTTTGAGTAATTTCATCGAAAACAACCTTAAAGGGAATAATAGAGGGATTTCTTTATCAATACATTGTATAATAAATGAAAAATACTTTTGTTTATAAAGTAAATGGAAGCGAAAGTTATATCTGAATTTTTAACCTTTATGAAGATAGATTCTGACAAATTCTGCTTTCGATATTTCTGAAATTGTTAGAAACATATCCTTCTAAATATTTTCCCCGAAACAAATGTAATAAAAAGATCTATACACTATAAAGAAAGACAGAAAAAAGTATAATGGGGCGTTCATCTGCAAAGTATAATGAAAGATAATTTTCATAATCAAAACCAAGAAAGATAACTCGAATCGTACTCATGATAGATATGGAATACGTTTGTTATGTGATCTTATGTCAGTAAAATAAAGCCGGGAATCCGGAAAACCACGTGATCAATAAAAATGCAATATTTCTATCATTTTTCGTCATAATAAAAAAATTGTATTGGCATACATTTCAGTGTGTGATTTTAAAAGTCTCGGAATACTTTGTTTAAATTTAAGAGACGTATTCAATCAAATTTGATGGTTGGCAATAACCCGTCCCATTACGTCCGTACGTCGAGTTACGTACGTATGTCATTCTATTGGAAATCTCTATTTAGACAGAACAAAACATATTGATATGACCGCATGTTACATACATGTATTTGTCATCCTTCACGACTAAAACCCCGGCGGATCTGTAAGGGATCTATCTATATTTCACCTTACATCATGTATTGAATTATAGACCTAGTTAAAGCTGACGAGGAAAAGCATCACTACTGAAGCTATACTTATATAATGCTAGAAGGTCGAGTGGTCTAGGTGGTTGTTGGACACATATCAAATTTATATTATAAAAAGGGTGAGACAAACTGCTTGCGTTGATGCCACGATACAACAAACGACTGGGTTCAAATTTCGAGAGGAAAGAACAAAATTTGGCAATTGGTTGGGCTACATTTGAGACGGCAGCAGCATACATTAGATATTTTAAAAGTAGTGTTATATTCCATTCATTTTGCTCTTTTAGTTCTTTAAAAGAAAGTCAATACACTAATTTTTATATTCATGCAATCAGTAATGGTATCGAATTTACTAAGCACATATATTCTGTAAGTTTAGACAAGGAAGTATTATAGACTAGATGACATTTGCATGGTTTCAGTAATTAAAGTAGCTACATCCATTGATGAATAAATTGGTATTGTTAAATGGTTTACCAAACTCCATTTGTAAGTAAATATGAAATCATCGTGGGAAATATAAATGCAATTCTAATTTAGAAAGTAAGCTAATATAACATTGAATATATAAGCCATACATTATAAGTGTATATAATAAGATAAACATGCATCTCTTGGACATATTAATTTCCGTCAAAACCTTGTTTACGTGCACGTTCCGCATTTTTGGTTTAAAAAAAGGAAAAGTCATCAAAATTTGAAATTGGAATTAAATTAATCCAAATAGATTTACATTACTTCCATGAAATCGGTTGTGGAGAATATTATGTGAAATAAAAAGTATACTTAAGTTGCAGACAGCTATTAGTAATATCGTGGTAAACAAGATATTGACAGGTCAACATAATATATTCTAATGGACAGCATATAATTTAGTTACAAGTCAAGAAATGTATAGAGTGTTTTTAGTTATATGTTTGTTCTTCATGATACAGATTTTAGAAGGTCTACATTGATGAGAAGAACTCCCACCAGCTTACAGCAATATAAAAACGTTCATGTCGATTTAAACAGTTTAACTTTGTACACATGGATATCTGAAAAAAAAAAACATATATCATTTTTCTCTTCTGAATTGTCATTTCGAGGTCACTTATAGCTTGCTATATGGTATTGGCTTTTGATTGTTGAATACGTTCGGTAACCTTGGTGACTTCAACGTAAATTGGTTGTTGGTGGACAGTCGTCTTTATGGAAATTATACCACATCTTTTACTTTTACTTTTTAAGGAACATGTCAAATGTAGTATAGAAAATGACCTTATGAGATAAGTTAAATTTTCGTCAATGTTCGACATCATATTACATAGCATTGTAATACGCCCAATGAGACTTATCAGTCCTTTAAATGAAAACTTGTGAAAAGACAAATGCTGGGGTGAAGTAATTTCCCCTGTCGCCATGTTGGTGAGTATTTTTTTTTTGTTTTTTTTTTAATAAATTTAAACGTTTCGTTCAAGCATGTCTGATAGAAGATACTTACATTAGTGTTTTACCTAAAAAGTCTTAAACAAAGGAAATTTTGACAGAAAACATTTTTTCGGAGGGTTGCTTTTAGAATAAAACAACTTGCTGGTTGATTTAATAAAAGAGATTGTGCACTCCAACATGGCCACAAAAGTTCTTAATTTCAACTTAAATTAAGTCACTGTGAAATGCGAACAGAGGTTAGATTTTAAATGGGCATTTAAAAAGAACGAACTGACTTTCAAGATGTAAACTATAACTCTAATTTCTAACACCTAATTTCGGCTCCAGAATTTATTGGGTTTAGTGTTCCTTTGTTATAAGTTTAACTTTTTTCCGCCTTCAAAATGAGCTGACATCATGTTGTTTATCACAACTAACTGTTACATTCTGATTTGAAGTAATAATATTTGGCTTCCTCTGTTTAGAAAGATAACATTGGAAGGTATTCTAATCAAAATAGAATGACGATATGCTTAAAACATAAGAAGATACATATGTTATAAAATACATTCATGTAGTAAAACCTCAACGTAAAACAATTAACAAAAAACGAACAAACACAAACATGAATTTGATACCTCTACACCCATGTATATTTGTGTGTGAATGCACAAAAAACAGAAACATAATCTACTTGTTTAGGTATAGCTAAAGCTCTACTGCATTCATGTTGCAATGATAGTCTAAGTTTTCGCTAATTATAAGCTGTTACACCTGTTCAATGATAAACATCTTAACATGCTTCAGCAATTGTTTTTGATTGGTTTCAAATTGAATTCCGACAGTACCTGTACAAATAATTGTAATTAATTAGCTCTTGTTCTCATTATCTTGAAACAAGCTTAACCTCATGTATAGCAAATTAACACTTGATTGAAATATAGTTTTCAACTTAAATTTTATATGAACCACCTGCATAGACATTATTTAGAAGATTTTTTTTTAGTCAAATATATACGGGGCAATATAAAAATAAAATAAAAACACTACAAGATAAAAGAGAAGAAACTGATTTTTCCTTGACATAAGTGAATACAATCTTAATTGTTTATTTTCTTCTCTCAATTTGCACTATTAGCAGACAATCAAAAATTTAATAGTAACTGGATTGTGTTGTCTGGTAAAGCAATCAGCATTTGCTTTTTTTATTTTTGATAAACTAAAACGTGATATCTCATTGCTTATCAATTTGTATTATTTGCTGCAATTATTTGTAAACACAATTATTTATGTTTCATCGTTCATAAAATTGTTTATTGGAGGTTTTAAAGTCGTAAACATATACTTGCATATTTAATTAACACTCGGAAACCATTATTTTCTCCGACTGCGATCAATAGAAAAATTGTGTCCTTCTAAGATGTTTAATCTACCAACACTTTCACAAATTTTGTTATATGAGATTAAAACAAATAGCATTTAAATAGATAAAAACTAAGTTATTTAAGAAAACATTTAAGAAACTTAATCTTTATAATACACAATGCAAATGAGGTGGATTATATTTTGAGAGAACAAATAGCTTAAAGTAACATAAAAGATATATGTATGTATGTATATAAAAATTGTCTAGCCAAAAAGGTTCAGAATGTTTAGAAATTTTCGTGTCAGCTGTGTGGTATCATGAATGCAGCCTACACCAGGTTATTGTACTTTAGAAAATGCCGACTGGTATGCTAAATATATCCGTTGAAAAGTCATTATCCTTATTTATACTTTATCAATTTTTAATCTATTAGTTCTATGCTAAAAAGTCAAATCACAAAAATATTGAACTCCAAGGAAAATTCAAAAAGAAAGTCGTCTCTAATCATATAAAAACAGTTAATTTATTAACATTTTATTCATACAACGATCTAATGACACACAAGCAAAAATTAACCTTATGCAAGTAGACAGTTGTACAACCCTACACAATTTGAAAAAAAACAGAAAAATATCTATGTTAGCTTGCATTATACCTTTGTTAGTCTTGTATGTTGTTTTAATTTTAGTTCATTTATACATTTTGGAGTTAAGTGTGACGTCAATTTTCACTGAACTAGTGCGCAATTTTATTTATGGGCCAGCTGTGGACCAGCTCCGTGTGCGATTTTTTTCTCTGCGTTGAAGACCAATTGGTGGCCTTCGGCTGTTGTCTGCTCTTTGCTCGGGTTGTTGTCTCTTTGACATATTCCTCATTTCCATTCTCAATGTTATTATTCCTTTTCAAACAGCCGATGTCGATAAGTCCTCTTGTGAGAAAAATATGAATTACTACGGGCACTTTTATTGATTCGATATTTTCTGGGTATTATTTTGGAATTCCATATACAATCTTATAGGAACAAATGCTTACCTTTCTATATATGAATTAGTACGGACATTTTTATTGATTTGATATTTTCTGGGATTATTTTGGAATTCCATATACATTTTATTGGTAAAACTGCTTACTTTGTACCATTATCAGAATGATATGGACAATGAATGATGACAAATTGTATTACATAAATACAACTTTAATTGCATCAGTATAATAAAGGCATATGATAACAGTCATCAATTTACATTTCCTAGATACAGGATTATAGAAATGTAGCAAATCGTGTAAAAAGGTCAAATGTTCCTTGATAAAGATGGTTTTTCTCCACGTTAATGTTTATTAACGAGCTCCTGTATCTTATATGGCAGAATTAAAAACATTGCATAATGTTACAGTAATGTATGATGTTAATAACCTTTGGGAATCGGTCGGTAACATCAAGATTTTGTGTTTGCTTGTGTCTTAAAATTCCTTTAACCCAAGGTCACATAACACTGCTGTTCAAAAGGAAAAAGAGTAGATTTATCTTGATTTAGTTTTATAATGATTGTCGTTAAACACAATAGAACCCAAACGTTTCTAAATGTCTCGAGAACGGGCCATGCATAGTATTGACAAATAGAAAACAACGTAATAATGAGAAACACTCTTTTAATGATGGTTCTTCTCACCTTTTTTTCTCAAGATTGGAACTTACGAAATATCAAAGGTAAAATATGTTATCACAAATAATTTGATATTTGTTGAAGTTTTCGATAAAAAAATTCCTTAGTCGTGATTGAAAACATAAATAGGACCGATACCTGTTTCATGAACTAGAAAAAAATAGCGTCCTGAAAAAGTTATGAAATGTATTCAGAATATAACATTATTTGCGCGCTCAATGAATCTAATCGATTGTAAACATTGTATTCAGTATTATTTGTTCGCTGAATGAATATAAATCGTTGTAAAAATTATTCAGTATCATCGTACGAAGAATGTATCTTGACCGTTGTACATTTTATTCAGTATTTATTTTACATTTAGTAATGAATGTAAACGTTGTGAATGGATAGATCTAAATCGTTTGTAATTTATTCAGTTATCTATATACTGAATGAATAACAATTAATACGAAAGTAGTGTATCGCTGTTTTTAAAAGCGGTTCTGAGGGAAGATATCAGGGTTACAAACAAACATTGTAAAATGCATTACATTTTATTTGTACTCGAAACTTATACAGTATTATTCGTACGCTACTTTACTCAATATTATTTGTAAGCTGAAGAATCTCTTTGATTAATAAATCATTAATATCATTCATAAAACAAAGATTTATGCAAGTTGTGTTACATTTTTGTGGGATCACGTCTCTAAGACTACGTTTTAGATGGCAATTATTGCTACATTTTTGCATCTTCTCATATGCTTGTACATGTGTTTAATAAGTTTTTGTTAAATCTATGACAACAAAACATGTTAATGTGTTTTTGTGTTAGATACTTTCATTAACTATTCTGAATAGGCAACTGAAAGATAGGAAGTTAATAACTGTGTACGCCATACACGCGTGTTGTCTACAAGAGAGGCGAAAGATACCAGAGGGACATTCAAACTCATATTTAAAAAATAACGCCATATTGCTGAAAGAGAAAAAGATCAACAAGCAAACATTAGTACACAAAACACAACATAGAAAAATAAAGACTTGCGGTGGAGCTCAAATCAAAAACATATGAGATCAAATAAAGAACAAAGTTGAAAAGTTCTTGTATTATTTTCTTCATAACCATGTTAATTCATGACCATGCATAAATGTTGACTACTGAGGTAGAAACACATTCGGGGAGGAAAACTCCACGAGAAGTGGCATTGACCAAGTGTCTGTAAAAATACTTATCCAATATACCAGGCCTATAATTGTATACGCCAAACACGCGTTTTGTCTACAAAAGACTCATTAGTGACGCTTGAAACAAAAAAGTTAATAAAATAAAAAATAAAGTTAAATAAAATACAAATAATACAAATAAAGTACAAATTTAAAGCCTATTGACGAGCCACAATTCCAAAAGATTTAACCAATTACAGCTAATGTTATATATTACTGGGGTAGAAAATCCTTAATATTTCGAACAATTGAAAGTGCTGTATATTTTGTATAAAATATTGTTTGGGCTAGCTGTTTTCAAATTGGTTCAACTCACAGTAACATAACGATGCTGTTTTTAAAAAGATACAAAAAAGCAGATTTTTTTCTGTTATGAATGTCTTTAAACCAAACAGAATCAAAATATTTTGTAATGTCTCGAGAACGGGATATACATAGTATTAACGGATAAAATGCCAATAATAATGAAAAAAGTCACCTTTTTAAACTAGTACTACTCACTGTTTTTTTTTTCAAGATTGCAACATAAAAGGGAATATATAGCTTCCTTAAAAACAGTTATACAGTTTATTCGGTATCATTTGTACGCTGAATGAATATAAACCGTTGTAAAATTTGATCAATTATAATTCGTGTCACCATAGTAGTGCTGACTACTAGGTAAACGTAATCACACGTAAGATAACGAATACGATAAAAAAAACCTTTTTCTTGGAATACAAAGACGCTGTTTCGTGTCCTTTTTGGATTAAAAATGCAGTTATACTAAAAAATTCGATTATTTTATCTTTAAAATAATTGTAAAGTATGAGAAGTTGAAAGATTTTATGATAGAAAGATTTACATATTTTTTAAACATATTTGTTAGTTGTAAATGTTGAGCAAGACAGTCTAAATGGAAGGTACAAATGTTGTGGAAATAATTCCATGCATGTGCTTCATAATTTTTAGTCTAAAATTATCTAAAACATGTATGCGTACTTTCAGAAAACTGCGTTGAAGTGCATTGTCATGTACATCATAGATGTATTTTAATTGACTTCTTTTTTTTTATTACCTGAGTTTTAAAACAGTATTTACTTAAACCTTCAGTCGAAATTTAGATCAAATGAGTCACCTTTCAGACTTTGTGCATTAAACAAATTCTTAGATGTAGACATTTATTATTTTATGAAAATAATGATACTAGAAGTTTATTTTTCAACTTATTAAAAGTGTACAGCTTTTAAAATTTATTTAGAGTTGCATCAAATCAATAATTTTGATTTCAAATGACGGCTGTTGGAAGATGGCCATGCCGCCATTTGACTAAAATTAATGAAATAGAAAAATAATGTACTAGCTTTCTAAAAATGTTAGTATTGCCGCCTATTGAGAAAAATAAATACTACCATTTTCTTTTACCCAACACATGCCGTGAAAAATAAATATAATTTTGCAATGAATTAAATTAATTTGATTAACATATTGTTTTTCATTCAAAGTTGTAAGTGGTCATAATTTGAATATTTTTTTCGAGGTTTGCTTAAGATTGTTGCGACACTGACAATTAAAGTTTATTCAAAATTCTTAAAAAGACAGAATGGCGTTTGCATACAAATTGTTAAGCCGATTAAATTAACAAGACATCAGATATATCTAAATAATATAACACAATTCCCAGTATGGAAGAGAAATGATAAATCAGTTACTGTGGTGGATTATGTAACACATTGTTAAAATGAAAAGCATTTCCTTTAAATTAATAAAAATATGGTTAAGATATACTCAGCTGACCTCACATCAAGGCAATTTCGTCTTGTGAGAAAAGATCATTTATTGTTCATGTAGAGATTGTAAAAAAGTAAAATTATGATGTTTATTCTTTTTTAAAACTATTATAGCTTGTTCGCAACTTCTTATTTAAGGTTTTTATTTTTTTTTATTTTCCGTTAGGTGCATCTGGGACTACTTAAGTTTTTATTTCTAAATGATGGGGGATGAAGCAATGTACATTCTTCTTTTTTTGTAAAAAGTGAATTAAATAAAAAAAAAAAACAGAACTCTGAGTAAAATTCTAAGCGGAAAGTCCATAAGCAAATGGCAAAATCCAAAAGCTGAAACACATGAAACGAATGGATAACAACTGTCACATTCCTGACTTGCTACACACATTTTCTTATGTAGATATATACATATCTAGGTAGAAGGTAATTGTTAAGTGAAATGTTAAAAACAAAATCGTGTTCTGTGTATTCTCTTCACTTTAATGGTACTCAAATTTGACAACGTTTCAAGGTAAATTTTCAAAAATAACTTTAGTTGCTTTTCATTGCTATATAATATACAGTTTGTAGCTTAACAAGATGATAAAGTATATTATATTATGCAACTGTGGTGTTATTGACAAAACCAATGCTGTTTTTTTAGTTAAACTACTTTGATCGACATTTCTGAACTCGATGTAGATATTTGTATTTGTTTAACATTATTTGCTCGATGCAACAGATGGATATCAACAAAGCACTTTGAAACCCTACATATACTCCAGTAATCAATTTATAGAGATTAATTCATGGAAGAGAAAATAAATGTTATTTTGTATTGAGAGCTTTTCATTAATGCTGGAGACTGCAATGTTACGTTTAAATGCAGAGCTGCTTCAAAGGTGCAAATCCATCGCATTGGGTTTTGCCAAGTGAATGCAGGAATTTCGTGTCATGAGTTAACACACCTTTTTTCACTACAGAATTAAATGTTAGTTTCTTTTTTTTTTAATTCACTCAAGTCGAAAGCAGGGGATGAGTCAAAATAAGCAAATTGTTGATTTTCGCGTTTTGTGCAAAATATGAATCGTCTACTGTTTATACTTTATCATGTGGAGCAACATCTGCTTACCCTTCCAGAGCACCTGAGATCACCCCTAGTTTTTGGTGGGGTTCGTGTTGCTTATTCTTTCGTTTTCTATGTTGTGTAATGAGTACTATTATTTGTCTGTTTATTTTTAGCCATGACGTTGTCAGTTTATTTTCGATTTATGAGTTTGACTGTCCCTCTGGTATCTTTCGTCCCTCTTTTACATCGATTTTCAAAAGTTCTGCATTCATTTCTTATAGTTACAGTTCTTCGAAATAAACAGATACTTCATTATTAATTTGAATGTGAAAGAAAAACATTTTAAGGCAAAACTAAGATAAACATTGTTTGGTAAAATTTTCAAAAAGAAAGGCAAAAGGTCCGGACGGTCATGACAATTTATAAGTCGAAAATAATCTGACAACGCCATGACAAAATAGAAAAAGAACATAAAACGAAGAAAAGTACACAAAACACCAAACACAACACAAAAACTTGAGACGGAGCATCACAAACCCCATCAAAAACCGGAAGTAATCAACATGTGGGAAGTATATGAAAGAAGAACATTGTTTAGAAAATCATCTATGTAATAAATCATCCTTTTTACCAAGACAGGAATATAACTGTTGTTTTCCAGTCGGTCTGTCGTTTTATATAGTCGACCGATTCGTTATTTTGGACACCCTTTCTATGAAATAACCTTGCAGTTCTATATTTTTGTTATTGTATTTGTTGTTTTCAAAAAATAATTTTCATTTACGTGTTTGAATAAAGTTTGTTGTGTATTAGAAGAATTTTGAAGAGGACAAAAAGTAACCTTGTAATCTGGTTTATTGTAAATGTTTTTGACATGTTTTGTTCAAAAATTATATAATAAATGTTTCACATTTATCTTCTGTTCATTTCATGGTAGTGCATCTTTAATTCTTTCAAAGATAAGATTTTCCTGGAACAGAGCTGCAACAACATGTCGTTTTTTTTTTTTTTTTTTTTTTTATTTTCTAAAAAATAAAAGAGGGAAGAATGATCAATAATGAAAGCCTTTCCAAATATAAATCAGGCTAACGCCTTGTTTCGGGCTCATTAAAGGTTTATTTGAACAAAAATTAAACATGAATGAAAGGGTGTCTTGTGAATGGAAGTGTTATGTGCCGTTAAAACCGTTAATTTATCATTAACTTTACAAATGAAAACAACCAGAAATAACAGCCGTTAATTTTCTGCATTTTTTAACAATGATATTTAGTTTTGTCTTATTCGTATTGGGGAATTAGCTTGTTAGTTCGTGGTTTTCAACACAGTAGGGCTGTCTATATACAATGTGTATACATTGACAACGAATCTTGGTCATACTATTAAGGTATTTCATTTATTATCATTATTATACATACATAGTGCTATAAACATATGCACAGTTAACAAAACAGTTAATTTTCACATATCTTCTTGGCAAAGACATGATTGGAGATAATGGACATTATAAATCATTATATAACGTAAGATAGATAGACATCTATGGAGGCCTTAAAATACAAGTAAAACATTCAATACAATTATTGGCTTATTTATTACTAAAGAATCCGATGTTTTCCTAATGCTAGGGAATCGTATATTCCAAACGTAGACCACCTTAGCAGTATTTGGCCATTTTTTATTTCCGGTCCTCGATACTCGTCAATTTTATACTTTTTTGACTTTCTTACTATTTTGATCTGAGCGTCACTAATTAGTCTTATGTAAAAGAAACGCTCATCTGAAATGTCAAAAATTTACGCCTGGTACCTTTGATAACTAATTAGGGTCTAATTCAGAATATAAATGTTAGTGTCTATCCACATTAAAAGAACCTTAAAATAACCAATATTGTAACTAAATTCAATGATGAAGTCTTGTTTTTTTTTTCTGTGATGCATGTCAATAACAACGGACTTGGAAGCTTGAAAAAAGTGTTTATAATGTTTTTCTGCAAAGATTTGGTCAATATTTATCTAATGCAAAAACAAAACATAGACAAATGTCTTGTAAAAGTGTTTTTTTCTTTGTCCAGTAAGCTAATGGAATTTAGATTATATATAATTACAAGTCCATTTACCCATTAGCTGAGTTGCCATGCCTATATAGTCAATATACTATTCCTTTGATGAATATAATTTGTTGATAAATACAACAAGTATTTTTGAAATGACTACATCTGATGACATTTAAATAAACTTTCTTTGGTCATTTTAAACTTAAGAAGGTTGGAAATGCACGTTACAAACACTTTAAAACGCATGAAACACCAATGCAATTGGGATTTATTAATTGACA
This sequence comes from Mytilus galloprovincialis, assembly GCF_965363235.1. Lineage (NCBI taxonomy): Eukaryota > Metazoa > Mollusca > Bivalvia > Mytilida > Mytilidae > Mytilus > Mytilus galloprovincialis. The sequence goes on along the minus strand of NC_134841.1, from coordinate 70,836,266 downwards.
AGCAAACTGAAAACTATACTATGACCGTACCAGAAAAAAAGGTGGGGCTAATGATCGTATTTAAAGTGGAGTGTAACATGGCTTTTGTTACAAGCAGAACTATTGGGCTTTCTGGATCAACCTAAGTTTTTTTCAACGGAATAGTGTTGCCCTTTATTTCATTTTCTGTGACTGTTGTTTTTCTTTTCCTCTTTTTTTTTTCTTTTCCTTTGTGGTGTCTTAATCTCATCTTCTGACAGTTATCAATTGCCTTATGATATTTCCATTTCCTTTTTTAACGCACTAAAAGGCAATCTTTCTGTTCTTGCTAAGTGAGCAATTTCAAATGACAATAATACTTATCATGTTGTCGCCTTTTATATTCTGATATATATACGGTATGATTATGTTCGCAGTTGAAGATTGTGCCGTATTCTGCAGTTAATTACTTCCTCTTTTCTCAATCTCTGGTGAATTATCATAGTTATAATCCTCAGTCTCTGGTAGAGATTATATAATGCGCTATAAAAAATATTGTAAATAATAAAAGTAAAGAATAATAATAAAGTATCCTTATTTGTATATTATTTGTCTCAGTAGATCCAGTTTGCAATAACCTAAATGATAGATATATTATTTAAAGTATTCTTGTGCTTGATATACATGAAATATTTACCCAGGAAGTTGGTGAAACATCTATGGAATGTTTAGTTGTTGCGGGATAAAAAGTCAATTACAAAGTATAATAATTTTATGAAATTATGCAGAAATTGTGTACAGAATAAACAAAGAAAACCAACAAGATGTAACAGTTGACATTTTGGAATATTGGTACTATGTATAAATTATCATACTTCCTGTATGTAAATATAGCAAATACAGGACATAAAATCAGACTGCTATATAAAAGGGCGACAAATACCAGAGGGATAAAAATATCAACCATAGAACATTCATAAACACGTTATCACCAATGCGTAATTATCGAGTCACATGTTTTTCTTGCTGGTCTCATTTTCCAGCTTTGAACTGCAAGTCTTTTTTATTCTACATTCTTTCAAAGCGATGCTTTCTTTTTCAATCCGTATATTTGTTCTGGATTAACATGAAAAAAAGACAAACAACTCAACGGTTAATTTTATCATTCTTGAATTTTGTTTATAAGTTAAGGATAAGAAAATTGATGTTTTAATCTGTTACGTTGCAGAATTTCTACGATTATATCAGCGGTCTTTTTGCAACAAGGGTTATTTGAAGAGTTTGAAAATGAAAGCAAAAAGACCGCTGATACTATCGTAGAAATTCTGCAGTGTCAGAGATAAAGACTTCAAACTTGTTATCAATAACTTCAATTTCCTGTACCAAGTCATGAATATGGCAGTTGTTATCAAATACTTTGTTTCTATGTATATGTTTGCGTTTGTTTTTGTTGCACTGCAGTGTTTCTGTTGTTCCGTTGTTTTCCTCTTATCGTTGAGTTGTTTCCCTCGGGCTCAGTTTGTAACCAAAATTTCTTTTCTCTCAATCGTTTAGTGACTTTTGAACAGTGGTATACTACTGTTGCCATTATTCAAAATATTAGCTGCAAACATGGTATGGTTTCTTCGCTATGCCAGACCACGATGTTTTCAATGATCAAAACTGTCCAAAAGTAGACCGTATCCGGTAACCGTTTTGTAGTTTTCCGAATTAGCAGCTAATGGTTAGTAGTCTAATTACACCTTGTTCTTTTGTCTTTAGTAATTATCTCATTGACAAAAGTATCACCACATCATTGCATGCAATCATCAAAGGACAATCAGAATTGATGTTATAGCATCCACACTTTAGAACTTGCACATCTAATTGGTGTCCAACTAGTGTCAAAAATATAAAAATAACACGGTCTACCGTCCAACCCACATTTCATGAGTTACTTCATGTGTTCAATTTCCTGAACCCAACACTTTCACAGAGAATACAGAGTAAGAGAGAGAGAGAGAGAGAGAGAGAGGGAGAGAGAGAGAGAGGATGAAATTATAACTAAATTTTTCAAAGACGTTTAAAAGACTTTGGTTATTCTAATAATTTCTTTAGTGATTTGCATATATTGACCCCAAACGAGTATCATAGTATTCCTAAAGGACATCAGAAGATTCCTATTAAGCTATAAACGTTCTCGTAAAAATGTCATCTGCTGTTATCTTGTAAATGATAAACGTATTTTGTCTCTGCTGCAATATACCGCATGATATATCTAGCATGCTAATATGTTTAACTGAAGATAATTTTGTTTCATTATTTCAAGGAATAGAAATGATTTTTTTTTATCTTGATGTGGGTTACCAGTTTCATAATGTTAGTACAATCTTATTACAATATAACCATATTGGATACGTTTTCTCACTTGAGACTGTCTAACAAAATATAGCAACCATGCCTATCGATGTTCTTACTTTTATATAGAATAATAAAACTAGTTTAAAAGTCAGAAAATTCAACATTTATGATAGATGTACCTTCAAGATTGTGTTGTTCGTAATAATTAAACATGTATATAAACTCATCATATATAATACTAGACTGAATAAACTCATCATAAAAACCACGATTGAAATTTTGTATTTGCGCCAGACGCGCGTTTCGTCTACCAAAACATTCATCCGTGACGCTCGAATCCAAAAAAGGCCATATAAAGTACGAAATCGGAGGGCGTTGAGGACCCAAAATTCCGAAAGGTTTTGCCAAATACAGGGAAGGTAATTTATTCTTGAGGTAGAAATTCCTAAGTGATTCAAAAGTTCAAAGGTTTGTAAACTGTTAATCTATAATTATGACCATATCAATGAGAATTCATGTCAACACAGAAGTGTTGACTACTGGGCTGGTTATACCGTCGGGGAATAAAAACTCCACCAGCAATGGAATCGACCCAATGATTGTAAATAAACAAATACCTGGATTGAAAATTTGTGTTTGCGTCAGTTGCATGTTTCGTCTACAAAAGACTCATTAGTGACGCCCGAATCAAAAAAAAATTAAAGGCAAAATAAAGTAAGGTCGAAGTTTTAGAGTCAATAGGACCCGAAATGCCGAGAGGTTTGCCAAATACAGTTTTGGTAATCTATTCTATAGCAAATCCTCGGTATTTTGAATAATTTAAAGTTAATTCATTATCATTATCCAATTATTAATAATTCATGCCTACCAATACGTATTGAGAAGTGGCTGGTGATATCCTTAAGATTAAAAGCTCCGCCAGCAGTGGTATCGACATATATTTGGTATTTCTATAGACACCATAGACAAGTTTAAAGTACAATTATTTAATGCACACTAAACCTATTCACATTTCTACGGAAGCGTATTAGTGCCACACATTTTTTTTTTTAAATTTTCTTCCTATCATATAATTTCTCTTTGACAATCATCTGTTAAATCTAACTTCTGCACCATATATACCAGTATTTTCTTCTGAAAACTGTTCAGAATATGTTATATTTACCTTAGCAATATGTAGCTCAAATATTATATCATAGAGATTGCTGTTAATGTTTTATGCGTTCTGAATAATTGGAATATTCGCTTGACTGTAAAAATCTTAAATCGGGCGTCAAATTATCCTAAGAAATACGGATTTTTCTATAAATGATATTTTATTAATGTGTTTAGTGTCGGGAAAAAAAGAAGTGCGTAACAAATGATGTTTAGGTTCTTTAAATTATAATTCATTCAGGTACCATTAATTTCTAATCTACGATAGCAGCATGTTATACACATTAAAGTACATTTTTGGTCATGCTGCATTTATTTTATATTTGTAATCCATGCTTTTTGTATTTCGTTTTGCAAATAAAACTTCTGATACATGTACAATATTAACAACGGTTGAAACAGAGAACATTTGAAACGGCTTAAAAAACATGAAGCTTTTTTATATAGTTCTCAGAAATCTTGTACAGTATAATGAGTATTACTGACAAATGTCGCGTTTGTTGTTGGTGTCAAATTTTTCTATACAATTGTTTTTATAACAAAATTTAGAGTTTCTCATATTGCCTTGAAAGGTATGAAAAATATATAGACAGAAACTGTAGCCAGCAAACATGATTAAAACCATCCACTGAAACCTCATAGGGAGAGTTCGTTCACTGTTGACAATATATTACATTTTTATTGGTTTATTATCTATCTTTAAAATAATGAAAGAATGATAGAAACAATAAAGTTATAGCGATAAACAATATAAAGTCTACAGAATACCGTTAATGCTGAACCCCTTCATTGGCTTCATTATAAAGTATTACCTGGAAATAATCAGTTTTATGAAGTTATGCTGTTTTTGTATGAAGAATTCCACCTTGAAAACATCAATGAATAGAAATAATCTGTAAACAGTAAGAGTAAAACGGAAGCTAATTGGAGAAAGTTGGAAAATCATTGATTGTTCTTTTATAATATTTGCATGACTACTTAGTAGATGGACTTTTGCATTATGGGCGGATGGGGTCGGGTCTTGGAAGATTTTGTCATTAAAATAATAGGAGCATCGGCATTCTTGTTTTTTTTTTGTCTGATTACTTTTCATTAATTGAGGAATCTGTCTTAAAGGAAGATTATATCATAGATGAATAAAACAATGATTATTATTGATGATAGCATGTCGGATATCTGTTGTGGATTTTGTTGATTGTTTTCCGACCGTGCGAAATCCTTATGGGATTTCAAGGTGATTTAACACCCCAGTAATAATAATTACCCGAACTTCGAACATATAGGTATGGACCAAGTTAGAATGCGAGTGCTATCTTTTAAGTGCAGATCGTAATTTGTAATTTTGAGTCATATGAAAAATCGAGATTATTTTAATTACCAATTTAATATCATAATGCATTTTAAATTATTAAAGAGAAAAGATAGTATCTAAGTTAATGATACGGTAAAATTTTCCTTGTATCAAATGTGATATAATGATTAAGTTGAAGGTTAAAATTTTCATTTAGTTTTATCTCACACAAAATATTATTGAATTATTCAGCTCAGTAGTTGCACAAAATGTCGAATGTACTTCAGTGATTCAAGGCAATACAAATGTCACTAACTATTAGCTGCTAATCTAAATGAAATGTGTCTGACCATAGAAAAGCTGGTTTTCTCGAGGAAGAAAACAAGTTAAATCATGCGTGAAATTATACCATTCTAATAGATTAAATTAAAAGAACAAATTTTAGTTTTTATTTTCAAGGGATTGTATTCGCTGATGCTAATTATTAGTCTAAAATTTTTGAAATCTGAAGGCTGATCATTTTTTTTACTAGCGTCTAAAAGTGCAACTGCATACATTTTATTTTACAATCGCAGTCAATCCAATTTTCAGTTTTCCAGCTGTAACTTTTAAAAAACTAAAATTAACTTTGTGCACTATAACATTTTATGAAACCCATAATACACAATATGCAAATAAATACAAATACTGAATACTTTGTTATTAGAATATCATAAAAAGATAATTTGTTGATGTCTGGTTTTTTTTTTTTTTTTTGCTTTTATTTTTTTGGAAGATGTAAGAGGGTGGTAGCTGTTTCATAAATGTATAAACAAATACCTAGTTGGTGCGCATTTTGGTATTGATTTTGTTCGTGTGCGCGCAGCTATTGATAGACAATCATGTCTAATAGACTGGATCTGACAAATGGTTGGCGAGTTGACATTCTTTCTTTCATCTCTTTAAAGTTGTAGGAGTATTGCATAACTATTGTATTTGTCTATGACATTTCGAAATTAAGAAATCACTCTGACAAGAATTAGACACTATTTTTTTTAACTTTGAATTGTTCTTTCCTTCAGATTCTTTTAAATTGAAATAATTTACTAAATGAAATGTAGGTTTTGTTTTTATTTTTATAAGTGCCATTAGATATACGCTATGAAATGTTACCAAACCATTGGAAATTCCTCACCTTAGATTTATAGTAAGTAAGTTATTAGTTTATTACAGTGTCACAATTCAACATTATACATAATATATTACACATCAGATGAAAGTAGCATAAAAATATATTAGATTCCTGCTATAAAAGGCATATGAAACACCTTTACCTCATGCTCATATAACTTCGTCCTGTTTATATAAAAACTGTTTGTTTATTTATTTATTTGTATAGCTGGTGAATGTATTGGTGTGATAGTCAACTAATTATTTCAATTTCAAACTTTCCCTGAACTTTTTTTTTAAAATAATATAAAAAAGAAGATGTGGTATGATTGCCAATGAGACAACTATCCACAAAACACCAAAATGACACAGACATTAACAACTATAGGTCACCGTACGGCCTTCAACAATGAGCAAAGCCCATACCACATAGTCGGCTATAAAAGGCCCCGATAAGACAATGTAAAACAATTCAAACGAGAAAACTAACGGCCTTATTTATGTAAAAAGAAACAAAAATGAACGAAAAACAAATATGTAACACATAAACAAACGACAACCACTGAATTACAGCCTCCTGACTTGGGACAGGCATACCAACTTACACAATACATGTAACACCTAGAAAAAAATCCGAAACTAAAAAACTTGAATAAGCACTAGTAATGGGTGGTAAGTATTTGTTAATGTCTATAAATGTGTTTGTAGAACATTTTCTAGACGTGATAAGCACACACTAATATTGATGGACATTCTTTACAACAAGCTCTGTAGTTTTGGGTCAGTGAAAATTACATAGACATCATATGTTAGCGAGGTTGAAGAACATATTTATAAGCTTTTTCCTGACATTTAAGATCGATGTTGAAATGATGGTGCTAGGGTGAACGAATTATTTTCTAAAAACCGAATCACCGAACGTTAATCTTGTCAGTGTCAGAGGTAAAGACTGAATTTTGGTTTTCTTTTCTCTCTTTTTTGCTTTCTGTTTTGCATACTTTATCAGATTTTTGCAGTTCCCGTGTTAAATTTAAAACGCCTACAAGAACTGTTTTTACGGAAACAAACGATGAGATATTTTCTTACCTTTGTTTTTACCTCCTACATGTTCAATTTTATATTTATTTCTGTATTTTTTAACCAAATGATTCCTTCTTAATTAATATAATTTCATTTATTAACAAACCAATGGGATAGTAGTGCCATGACCAATAGAAAAACTATAACCATCAAATACATACGAGAATAAACAAATACTTGAAATGAAAATTGAGTGTACAGATGTTTCCTTTTTATGGTGCTCCAACTTTAGGACAGGATTCTTTTGGTGCTATAATTGAGCTATGAATCACTGAGAGCTAACAACGATGGGCTGTAGGGATAAGAGATTAATTCAGTTCGATCAGAATTATCTAAACCCAACTTTTTGACTTTGTCACTATTTTTTAAACTTAGTTTTTGCTAGATTAATCGTTAAACAGTAAACTACAATAATTAATTACGTAAAGCTTTGCTAAAAAATAAAGTTACTTTTTTATAAGAGCCATTATTTCTCCTCCAAAACTGCTACGGTAAAACGTGTCAATAATTTCAAAATCAGGTTATTTCAATTTATTTATAAATGAAATGGATGGTATAATCTAGACGCTTCAGTTCAGAAATGTCGAATATTATGTTTTCATTAGTAATGTTATAACATGTTAAAATTGTCGAACATGACCTAAAATAAATAATTTTTAACTATAGATTTTATTAAAATCAATTGTAAGGAAGCCTTTCTCAAAAGAAAATGTTTACCCGCACGAATAGCTTTGTAAAAGTCATATATTTTTGCTGGTAAGTCTGAAATTAGCTCTGATTTTAATATCATTTATAAGAACTATAAATTAAGCTAGTATGGTTGCAGTTTTGCATTAAATGCAAGAAGTTCGTTGAAATTACAATGGAATTAACTTTCGGAATTTCAGGGTTCATAATAAGGATTATATATTATCTCTCTCTCTCTCTCTCTCTCTCTCTCTCGTAGATTTTGATCTTGATGAAACAATACTGTACCAAAGTATAACAGAGGGACGAAAGATACCAGTGGGACAGCCAAGCTCATAAATCGAAAATAAACTGACAACACCATGGCTAAAAATGAAAAGGACAAACAGACAAACAATAACACGCATGACACAACATAGAAAACTGAAGAATAAACAACACGAACTCAACCAAAAACTAGGGGTGATCTCAGGTGCTCCGGAAGGGTGAGCAGATCCTGCCCAACATGTGGCACCCGTCGTGTTGCTTATGAGATAACAATTCCGGTAAAAAGTTTAATTCGGTATAATCTGACATGTTATAAACCAAATATAACACAGCATTTACACTTTTCTTTCTCCCTTTTATAATACAGATTTTAGATAAATGTGTTCTGCAACAAAACTTTTAAGGAATAATTCCTTTGTGTGTCTCAGATACTTTCATGAAATACTAAAAACATTTCAATTTTAAAATTCGATTTTTTTCGGTGTTGACACAATAAACTGAAACCTTCCACGGAAATTGTTCTGAACATGCGTTTGTCCTATTTATAAGAATCTGTTGACACGGAAGATGAAAATTGAATTATACTGATATATGTCGAAGGATTGAAACATTACGTAATCGCTATTTTAGAACTTTTTAATCGTCCGTCATGATTTTACTTCTTTATAAATGTTATTCTTATAATTAAAAAGTCTTCAGAATCTTTTCAAAGAAAGATTTACTGCATTTTATGACTGATATAACAATGTTGTTTTACTTGAAGAATCTATTCGTAGATGGTCTAGCTAGAGCAAATATTATTTAGCTCAGTATATCAAACAAAAAAGGTCACGAGGAGATTAACGTGTGTACTTCAAAATATTTACGAGAAATATATTTGGTTATATTTGGTTAAGTGCAGAACCCAGTCAGTGGTCGTCTTATGTCATAAATGGTGGTTTTTTTTTTTTTTTTTTTTTGTTTTTTTTTTTATTATCTAGAAGATATCGTTTTGTTATTTGTGCCTAAAGTATCTGTCACATTTAGATATACACCACACCACCTTCTATCTAGTATTCTAATAATTGATAGGGTACGTGTAGCAGTATGGAACAGGGACCCAGTTATTTGCCCTATTAAAACGCATTGAAATCCTTAGGAAATAAATTGGCGCTGTTCAATGAATAATTTTGATAGCCACCTCGGGACTTCTGTTTCATGTTAAGCATTTGGTTCGAAGTTTCTAAGTACAATCTCAGTGCCTCATGACCGGCATTTCGTTGCAAAATTTTATTTTGATAGACAACAGAGTCAGTCTGTCTACTCCCGAGGAAGAATAACGGCTAGAATTTAGGCAATATACTCTATGTTCTGACGCCAGATTACATTTAAATCAATCAACATGTTTATAGAAATTCATACTAGATTGCCTACCCTTTCAAATAAATCCACATTCAGTTACGGAACTTGTGTAATAATAACACTACACTATTTTAAATATAAGTTCTGATTTTTTTAAGAACTTCATTCGTGGGTACCGGACTGGGTGCCGTAACTGGGGTCTTATTCCATATGGTAAATGAACTCCTTCCGTATAGAAGTAAAACACATAAGGGGGTGTCCATTTTGTTGTGTGTGATTTATAAACACACATATAAACGTCTGAATTGAAGTTATATAAAAATAGTTCTCTACACGTTATAGAGCTTAGTGCACGAAAAAAAAACCTCCCCAAATAGTCTGTTGCAAAAAAAATTCTTTAAAATGTCTGTCATTAAGCAACACGCCAATATTTTACCGTAGCATTGTTCTCCGTTCCACTCGACCTATTTTGCAGATGCTACAAATAAGATTGTAGTAATGTTGTTGTTTTGGGTATGCATTAAAAAGTGACCACTGAACTTACGGTAAACAATAATTAATCATTCAATTGTTGTATAATGAGGTCTTTCCACTTTTCATGGAAAGACCTTTTGTTTTTCTTCTGATTATTATTTTATTTTTTTTCTGCCGTCTGAGATGCCTTTTTTTCTTACAACGTATCAAATGTTGTTTTTTTTTTGGCCAATGATGTTGTACAGTAATGGGGGTTTCAAAACTCACCCTGTGGGACGGGACTGAACACTTATTCTTACAGGAGTTATCTCCCAGTGTCTCCTTTTTCTTGTTATCGCTATATCTCTAAAACCGTAAAAGATTTTAGCAAACTGTTTTCATCAAATTGTTTGTGTACTCTTGAGAATGATTTGGTTTATTTTGACCTGCGTTATAGGAAGACATCTTATGGGAGTTATTTCCCTTTGAAAAGTTAAGATAGGCGATTTGTTGGATAAATTCATACGTTATAAGTCGTAGAGGCCTACAGTCTTTTGATATGAAGTCCTTGATCCATTTGAAGGAAATTGAGGTCAAGGTCAAAGGTCAAGGTCAAGTTCTAATTTTTAAACTTTCCTTGTTATCGTTATTCCACAGAAACTGTGACAGTAAATGATATGATGTGTTTGCCAAATAACTGTTAACAATAAGGCACAACTTCAACCTTTTTCAGTCAAAGAGTTTTGGTTAACCTTTATAGGAGTTTTCTCCCCTTATATATTTCAAATCAGTATTTCTCCACAACCATACAAGTGATTGACCTCCGGTCTTCCGTTTTGAGTTCTCTGACCTATGACCTTGAAATTGAGATCAAGGTCGAAGGTCAAGGTCATGCTATAAATTTTGAATTTTGCTTGTTATCGTTATTCAAAAGAAACTGTTACAGTTAATGATATGATTTGTTTGCCAAATTACTGTTTACAATAAGGCGCAACTTCAACCTATTTAAGTCGAGGAGTTTTGGTTAACCCTTATAGGAGTTTTCTCCCCTTGAGTGTTTGAAATCAGTATTTCTCCACAACCATACAAGTGATTGACCTGGGGTCTTTTGATTTGAAATCACTGACCTATGACCCCAAAATTGAGGTCAAGGTCAAAAGTCAATTTGACGTTCTTGATTTTGACCTTTGCTAAAAATTCTTTCTTGTTTATCATAAAACAATTAAGTCTACTACATAAACCTGTTAATCTTATTTTTTTATATATCAGTTTGATTTACAACATTACATCAACACAGAGTGACATTTTCTAACATCGTTTTTTTTTAAATTTCATTCTTATTATCGAGGTGGAAAGACCTTCAATTGTTCTCTGAAGAATTGGTTTTTAATTCTATTCATAACGCATAGCATGTTGGTATACCTAATCTCGAAAAAAAAAATGGAACTATGTTTATGTATTTTTTCTCGTTTCGCAGTTGATTTGTATTTTCAATATGGATTTACGGAATTTTAACATTGGTAAACTACTGTAAACTATTTAAAATAGTATTGGTACTAGCTTATGCCATTGAAACGAAGTTTGATATGACAATACTATCAATCGTATAATACACTGCTTTAGATTCTCTGTTTAGTCCCCATCGGACCATTCATTCTTCACTTAATTTTTTGCATCATTACTTCTCCTCTTGTAAAACTTATGTTTGTCTACAGAAGTTAAATGAGATTTAAACCTGAAATATTCCAATTTGATTTTAAATGCAGGTCACGCAGAAAAATAGATTTCTTAATTAATATAAACTGCTAGTAACACATTTTTACCATTTAAGGAAGTACTTTAAGAACCGTGCTTTAACAAGAAGGGAATTTTGTTATCTTTATTTTATTATTTGTTCTAGATATTGGACAGATTCTGGTCAAACGTCTGCGTTCGTACACAATCTCTATCATTATTGCAAGAGTTCTGTATTCATAATGCAACAAAGTTATCTTGCCTTTTTCTATCTATTTGTCAGACCAATCATTAGTGGCTAAATATAATAATTTGCCTCCTTCGGGTTGATGTTTTGTTCTGTTTCTTGTCAAAGTATTCAAAAAAGGGAAATATGTAGACTTTTTTTTCAAATTTGATATCTAACAGGATTTATAGTCCTTTTCAAATTGGTTGCTCGTGATTTTCACCCTTTTGCTTTAATCTTATTGTTAAGATAACCTGAAATGATATAGACGTATATACTATATTATCGCTCTGATGTACAATTTTCCTTTGATCTTTTTTTGTGATAATTTTTCATATTATGCAACTCGCTTGTGATGGAAAATCATCGCTAGAATCTAAGGAGGCACGTGGCATTGTTAATGAAATTGACATGCAATTGACAACGTCATCATAGGTTAAATAGCGATAAACAGATTATCATTGGTCATCTCAACGATAATCTATAAATATATGTTTTACAACAGTTACTCTAAATATAAGCATGTAATGAAATATCTTTTGATAGTATAATTCAGCATCAGTTACACATTTTGTTTTTGATTAATGGGTATATGTTCACCGGATAACAACCTGTTCACGAAAAAATCAACATAATATATCTAAAGGGTGTCATACCGTCTTCAACTATAGCTAGATGTTGATACAACATGTCAAGCTAATAGTAAATCGTCTCACGTCTTTAAAAACAAAGTGTGAATAAACTTTAAAGAATCCATCAAAGGACTAAACTTGTTTCAAACACGTATAGTATATATTTTTGAATACCTTTTATTACATATACATGCGATGCATTAAATGTTTGTATATTTTGGAAACACTTTATCACATTTGCATGCAATGCATGCAACCAAAATATTGATATATACTTTAGATAGCTTAACCTTTATTACTAATGCATGCGTTGCGTGAAACCATTAGATTGGTGAATATTTTCGGATACCCCTTATTGCGTATGCATGCCATGAAAGAAACCAAAACGTAAGTATATGTTTTGTAAGATACATACGTATACAGGAGATGCATGCAACCATAAGCATGGTGTATGTTTTGGGTACCTTTTATTACGTATACATGCGATGAATGAAACAAAAAGATTGGTGTATGTTTTGGAAACCCTTTATATTACATACGCATAGTACAAAACGTTCGAGAACATATATTTAAAACGTTTTTGAACCTATTTTGTTAGCAGAATAAACTTTAATCTTACCAATTGTATTAAAAAGATGTACATTTCGACAAATCATGTATTTTCAAGGATGATAGAGGTAAACGTATTAGGAAATTCAAAACCTAATCCAAATCTGACATAGAAACTATATAAGAACAGCCAATATCATGCAAGGTCAACTTTGTATGTAGGTGTTGCAACTTTAATTTAAGTTCAATTAAGAAGCTAAAAGTTGACAGTTGTAAATCATCAATTGATGATTAAATTGTCTAAATGTACTATAGTAATGAATATATATAACATTATTTGAATACTAACAATGTAGTTCTTGTGTTCATTTTGTTGACCTCGAGTAATATGGAGAAAATGTTATAAATTGAATTTTGTTGAAGTGTTAAAGGATTGGTTTATCATATAATCATTGTTATATGAGAAGAGAGATTAATTTCTTTGCATGACCACATTTTCTGGAAACGTTACGAAAGAACAGCTATTTAAAACTAATCAAGCAATGATGAAGTCTGAGTAAAACAAATATAATAAACATTTCCATTTTCAGCTTAATCTTTCTAACAGGAACTTATTACGACGCGGAAGCATTTGTCAATTTGCCACTGCTTTTAATTTCTTAATTTGTTTTTTTTCTCTAGTAAAATGTTTGTTATCACTACAAGTAGACAGAACGCTGCTGTTTGTTGTTTAGTACATAAATTAGGCTTTTAAATTTCCGTTTGCATTTATTAACATTTGTTATTTCGGTGCTTTTTATAGCTGACTATGCGTAAGGTCGCACGGTGTGTTTTTGTTGTTCACTTCAACGCCATTTGGTCTCTGGTAAAGAGTTGTCTCATTGGCAATCATACCAAATCTTCCTATTTTTATTTTGTTTATTTTGAAAACTGCTGTTTGATTAAATAAAAGGCTCCAGTGATACATTAGTTATTTTATTTAATTATTAGTTTTGGGTGCCTACTCATGTTTAGTTACAGGGCATATTAGAATAAGAATTTTTATTTTTAAGTTTAAAATCAAAACAATATGATTGTTAATAAATAAAAAAAAAAACCAACAAATATATAAATAGCAAAAACGATAGACATAAAACAATTCAAACATGTAGCATTGAAAAAATAAAGAATATTAATTATAGTATTATAGGGTTATTGCATGAATATTGGGGAATATTGTCCAGAGTAGAATTTTATATTGCACGAGCTTGTAAGTGCAATATATGTTCTACGAGGGACAATATTCCCAAATATTCATGCAATAGCCCTTTTATTGTACAGCAATATAATATTTGAAAGTAAAAATTGGTTTAAACTACACTAAGATTTTGTCGTTGATGTTGCATGAATTTTGAAGAATTATTGCACTAGTGCAATATGTATAGTTATAACATGCCCTTTTCCATGTTGGCCATGTTATCATCCCGAGACTCCCATATCGGTCTCGAGACTTTAGCCGAGGACCGAAATGGATCGAGGGATGATGCCAGAGCCAATATGGAAAAGACATGTTATAATCTATTTATCACATATTTAAGTTTTGCAGAAAAGAGAAAAAAAAGTTCAATTTATAACAATTTAATGGAACATAACAGGTAAATTTTTTTTGTTTTTTTTTATCACAAAAGCAATTAAAAAGTCACTAAGGACGCAATGACGTCACGTCATTTGGAATCAGGGCACAATAACCAATATACTCTTAACCTCGGGCAATTTTGAGGTTATTACATATGCAAAACCCAACATATTCGTTACAAACATGTGATAATAGAATTAATTGCACGCTAACTTTTGGTTACTTTCTGTGCGAAAAATTATATTGCTATGCAATAAATTAAGATACTGCAAACTGATGTTACTGATTAAAAACAAAACTCAGAAAATGATTTATCTGTTCATAATTGTTTCTGGAGCTCTAATGAGAGATACCGCATAAGTTGGTCACCATTTCAATAAATCTAATGCCTCAAATATTCGTAAATCTCACTTAATCTCTAATGTCTTACGGTTGGAGACATCGTTCTCATTTCATTTACAGTTTATTCATGTTATTGTGACATCAATCCCACAATCCCAGTTAGTTCACAATAATCTTCCTTCAGACATTGAACGAGTTATCTTGACATGGAAAAATACAGATTGCATGATAAAAAAAAATAACAAAATAATCAGCAAGCTGTAGTATGCCAAAAATTAAAACACAAGTAAACGAAACTAAGATTTTTCACATTTGCTTCTAATATTTGTGCTTAAGTTTGATTACTGATTTCTGAGAAGATCTCACAGTGTGACCGATGTTTTTTTTTTTTTTTTTTTTTGCTTTTCTGTGGCATGAATATTTCATAGATGTTCAGTTAGGTAAGTCTCAAATTCAATTTGACACATCCCATTTTCACGCGACATGTGTGGTTTTGGTCAAGCAATGCATGATATAAATAATGTCATTTGCAAACTACAGACCTATGGACTAATCATAACTTTTGATACTAATAGTTCACCAGCAGAGGAATCAACTTAGAACTAAAAATAATCAAATAACATTTTATTAAATCAAGACCACGTCCGGTCTATGTTTTAGTTGGATGTTTTTCTGCTTTGAATCGATCTGATGGGTTAAAACTTTTTTAACGGATTGTATAATTTTTCTTGTGTTTTACATGGTGTACCACTGCCACAGGTTAGAGGTGTGTTGGCGCCTTCAAACACGTTTAACTTCGCCATATTCGTTTTTTATTAATTATTTTGTTATAAATTATAAGCCCGTTGGATTTGTTCCATATTTTTCTTGCCGGTTATTTTCAAATCCGACTACACGATATAGAATTTTCTCATTGTCGAAGGTTTAAGGTTGCCTATAATCGCGTATATCCACTTCATTTGAACTAAGGTGGAAAGTTGTTTAATTGTCAATCATACCACATCACTTTATTTTTATAATGTGCTGCCAAAGTATATGCCGATAGATAAAATCAAAACCGAATTGGTGATGAAAGCCGTCTGAAATGAAACAATGTAAACGCGTATGCCGTTTCATAAAAATGTACCTCGTCCAATTGTATTTTCTGTTTGTAATAAACGTACTAAAAAATCAATCAAAATGTTTATAGAAATTCATACTAGATAGCCTACCCTTCTTTATATAAAAATCTTTATATTGTGCGACTTCAGTTATAGTAGTTAATTGTGAAATTGTCTCAAATAAAAACAAATGTTTGCAATTTTCAAATTTTTAATTATTGTTTTATAATTCCGATGATATATGATATCACGATAAAGAGACCAATGTCATTATAACTTTGATTTTGAAGTATGTTTTGTTTTATCAGATAATGTTTTGTTAAATAATTGGTGCTTTATATTATATCTACAACATTCAAATGTATTTATAGTAAGCGAAGATGACATTGGCTGTTTCAGTTAGTAGATGCTGTGTAGTACGTTATATAAACAAAGTTCTCTGAATACAGATGTAACAAAACTGAGTTTGTCTAACGTATACAATTTGATCTTTATTGCAGTTCATAATAGTCTGTTACCGATCTAAACATTATCATTATGCTATCTCTCCTAAATAAATCAAAGTACTGAAGTACTGAACAAGTACTTGTCTCAGAACAAAAAATCCCATCTCTATACCTGAAAGTGAGGTTAATTTGCAGATATATTTTTTTCTAGGACAAGTTCGTGCGTGGATGATAAATTAATGACAGAAAATTTATCTTTATCGTAATGACTATTATATTGCAGTGATACAAACCAGTATACTCTGGTTTATTGTTATATATTATATTGATACTTGTATATTACAGTTACATGTATATATAATTTTCATGCATTTGTATATCATTCTATTCTACTATATTAATAATAGTGCAGTGCAAGGGCATGGTGGACACCTCACTCTTCTGTTATAGTTCGATGTTTCTAATAAAATGGATTTGAGTAGGCATTCGTATTTTCCTACAAAAAATGTTTAATAATTCGTGCAGAGTTATCCTTAGGATTGTAAACGTTCTTGAGATATTCTTCCACATGCGTGTGCATAGATATTAATGATTTTTCACTTATAAGTATATACATATAACAAAACATTTTAATATTATCAATTCATCTTCTTTGAAAAGTATTTGATGAGTATTCAGTGAAGAAATAAATTTATAACAAGCGATGAGTAATGTCAGTTTGCACGTGATGATGTCTACGTATTTATCGTGTTTATGGATCGATTAAAAACTCAAAACGAATCTTACGTTATGGAAATCTAGGCGAAAGCAATACACCAGAATGCCCAAAAGCTCCAGTCACACTGTCACGTTTTACTACATTTGAAAATGCTACGTTTTAACTACGTTTTGAATAAAAATGTCCCATTATTTTGAGAGCTAGGTTTTACTAGGTTTGTGACACGTTCTTATCACGTTTTCCTACGTGTTAGTACGTTAAGACCCACGTTTCAACCAAGCATTGATACGTTTCGCTACGTAGTTAGCACATTTTGTTATGTTCATCTAAGCTTTGATACGTATTTACCAGGTTTCAACTTCGTTTAAAATTTCGCTACGTTTGTTGTCGAATTCCAGTTTTGCAAAAAGAATCAATACTTTTTTTACGTTTCTTCTGCGTTTCGATACGCTTCGTTACGTATAGTCCTGTTTCGATACGCTTTCAAAACGCAGTAAAAACGCTCAAGAGCTACGTTTTACTATATTTTGAAAGCGTTGCGAAACGGAAATATACGTAAGGAAACGTATCGAAACGTAATGATTCTTTGTTCAAAACGGGACCTGCCCCGTATGTTTTGAAAATTCTACAACAAACGTAGCGAAAATTGAAACAAAGTAGAAACCTAGTAAATACGTATCAAAGCACAGCAGAACGTAACAAAACGTGTAACTACGTATCGAAACGTATCAATGCGTGGTTGAAACTGGGTCTACACGTATACTAATACGTAGCAAAACGTGATAAGAACGTAGCACAAACCTAGTAAAACCTAGCTTTCAAAATAACGGGACATTTTTGTTTAAAACGTAGTTTAAACGTAGCATTTTAAAACGTAGTAAAACGTGACAGTGTGACTGGGGCTTAATTACGGTCATCTGCTGTAATAAAAATATATTGTCGGAGTGCAGTGTTGTAAACGTTTTGCTTGTAATAGAATCTTATTCAAATTCGTTTGACAAATTTTAACACTTCATTTCTTGATCCGAGTATAAATATTCTTTTTCTAAATGAATTTACAAAATAAAAATAAATTTCATACATTTTTTTAACAGATCTGTTTACTAACATCAAATGATCTGCATGCCAATTGCAAATTACGCATCATATTTTATTAATTTTCTATTGTTGTTTGTGTTATGAAGTAAGTGTATCGTTAACAAAATAAAATAAATGCATATTTCACAATCAAAATAACTCTATTTCCATTCATTTTTTGCATCATAAATACTATAGCAGTACCACGCAACAGTGACTGACTATTATCTTCAAATAAAACGTGATAAGACATTAAAAGATAATTGATCGTGTAGTATTTACTCCTTTAACATTTCAACAATGGACCAAGGTCTACATTTCTAGGAAAGTTATGAATGAACTCAAAAGAGACATAATTTTTTTTTATTAAATCATCAAAATAAACAAAGCACTTGATAACGACAGCGACTGAAGAGATGTTTTACGTGACTCGCGACATGTTGTTGTATGGTATTTAATTGTCACACACTTATCTCGTTCAGTTCGTCTAGTGGCTCTTCGGATTTTCAATCTTTGATTTGTCAATTTACCCCTTAACTATATTTAGCAGGAGATTTATTCTGATATATTAAGATACAGATAGTTTGTTCGTAAAAAATATTCTAAGATGTTGAAATATTTTGGCTTGTAGTTTCAAAGGTTAAAATATTTTCTAAATTGACAATTCAGAATCTATTTGAAAGATATCTTCAGGTAGCCTTTATTTTTATCCGCCTGTAACCAAACCGGGGTTTTATTTTAGAAGGTTGTCTCTTTACAATTCTTGAATAATTTGGTTAAAACTGACAAAGAAGTTGTATTGAGGAACATGATAATGTGATTGGCCGAAGTGTTAAACTTTCCTGTGAACTATGAGCCACCCATGTCCTTATGCTTCTTGCAACGAAAATCAAAAGTAAAGTGTTTTTTAATCTATACAATATATTTACGATAAATTTTGACTTGTTCTGTCATGATGAGCTTCTTTTTAGAACGGTAGGGTTGACAAATCTGAATCAGAGACTGCTTGAATAGCAATGTATTTCGTACAATCGGGACCAAATAGAGACATTTTTGTTAAATCAAAACGCAATGATCATCATAGTTTGAATGAGATATAAATATTCGGTCGGATTCAAAATCAGTTTGAAAGAATGCCAAGTCAAACACTTTGTATCTTATTGCCAGCCACTGCGGTTCAATTTTTGCCTGTTGGTGATTAGAATGCAAATTATCTATCTATGTACGAATATACAGCTATTTGAGTTAGCTGGACAAACAAGGACAGTTCAAATTACAGAACAAATATCGGTCAACAAAAAGCACTCAACTCAAATATGTTTTGTCATTTCCCTGATCAGAATTCGGTTCATAGTTTCATTTATTGCATACATATATTGTTTGACGAAGCATTCGTTTCTTTCAAGCAAAGTTTTAAGCGTTTGCACCGGAAAATACCTTTTTGAAGAAAATTAGATCAAAATAATTTGTGAAACCGAAAATTCACATTTCATTAACTCGATGGCTTTAACGATTATTTCTTCCCGTCAATAAAATAACAACAAAGAACGTCATACAAAAGCACAAATCAGATCAAACTTCTAGCTTGTATATTTAGACTGTCTAAGTATCAGTTCATTCACTTAAACAAAGCCATTACTGAATAATAAATCGACATTATATAAACAAGATTACAAGTAATCGTTGTGAAAAGTGCAACAATGCATTAATAACCTAAATATTTATAGTAATTCTAGGACATAAAATATTTATGAAGTTTACAAAGCGTTTTAACCTATTAATATATATATATATATAAATTTGTTAAAAACTTTGCCAAGAAGGGTTTCTAAAATGACAAGTAAGACAGTAAGCATATATCATGTGTTTCTGAATTTCTAAATGTAATATAAATTTTGTATCTGTGGAGTTATTTTTTTTTTTTTTAATTTAAATGATTATTCTAGACAGATTTTAATTATCATGAGTACTTATTTTTTTCAGCGGGTTTTTGTAAATGCTATCTTAATTGTTTTTCATAAGACCAGCCAAATAATGTTTGATGGAAACACAAAAGTACTTTGAAGCAATAAGGCGTTTTTTTTTTTTTATTTTAAGCTGTCGTTCCAAATACACAGCTTTTCAAAACGTATATCATATATGTGTCTTTTTCAAATATTCAAAATAAAGATTTTTTAATGCAAAGTAAGAACCTCTGATAAGCTTTCAATTGTATCAAGATTTTTGTGATGGAACGCTGGAGATTTGTGAAAACTTCAAATAATATGTTTTTACATAAGCTTTTTTATAGGAATTTCAGTGAATAAATGTAAAAATCATTCGGTACATTCTTACAAAGTTATAATGTTATACACTTGTAAGTTCAGGTAGAATTAATTCTTAATAAATGGAAGCTTAATTAAAACACCGTAATGTCTTAATGCTTTTCTAAAATTTGAACCAACAGAACATACTGCTGTATAATTAATTCATTGAATAATTAACATTTACTTTCAGAAATTGATTGAAAGTCTTAATTTTCTACGAAGATTTTTTTTCTTAATTGATATTTCAAGCCGTAATACGTAAGAAAACGTGATAATGTAATCACAAAATAACATAAAAAATAATTCATTCAACTCAAAATGATTTCCTGACAAATTCCACAACTCATACATTTTATATTTTATTTAAAAAGTAATTGATTTGATAAATTTAGTTATACTTCAAGATCAGCTAAGGTTGACTAACAAATGAAGCACATTTTGGATTTATATAATATATCCAAGTACAGATAACAAAATGATATTTTGAAAATGAAAGAGGTTAATTATAACCAATATATCTAAATTTTATATAAAAAAAGCAAAGGGGGAAGTGATTTTCCTTCAAATGAATTCGTGTATCTATTTTTTCTAAAGTGCTTTACTTCAAGATTGACTGGCATTAACATGGAGATACTAGTAAGCGTACATGAAGCAAAATCAATTGCTTATATACTTGGAAGCCTACCGTTCAGCTTCAAAAGATCGTGCATATTCAAAACCTAAACCTAAACCTAAGCCTGTGAAAGAAGTCGTTACGAAGCATATATTGGTAGAAACAGTGGAATAAACTTATCTCAGTATAAAAAAGTATGCGGAATTATCAACACCTGTCCGTCACTAATCTTTCCGTATTATAACCTTACCAATCCCACAAATAGGGCGTCTCCTATTTATCATTTTAGAAATACTAAATTTTTTAGTGCCATAAGTTTCTGAGATTTGACATAATTGCCATAGGTCGACAGGGAAGGTCGTTTGTGCATCACTTTGAATTATTTACCGATTCTATCATGCCTTTTTATGAAACACGAAGGTTGAATGCGATAGTCATTAAGACTTCTCCTGCTCAGCAATACAACTGATGCTTGGTGATCGTCAGTCTGGCTGTTCTGAATTTTAAATATTTCGCAGCGTATGATCGCAATGGCGACGGCATATTCGGTCATTGCACACAAGTCGATGATCAAGCCCACTTTTGTCTGCCCCAACCAATTCCGTTTTGAATTAAAGATTTAACAATGGACCTAAAGGTTTGATAAACTACAAAACAGGCGTATTTTATAATCGACAATAATGTATGTTGCGAAAGCTGTTCAATATCAATAAGTTGTGTTTGATTTGACACAATCCCCATTTCCCTTCTCAATTTTACTGAAATATAGTGATACGATCTTATGATAAATAAATTACGGTAGAACTGTCAAAACTGTACAGATTGTATCAGTGTACATGTTAATTTTCCATTCATTAAAAATTTTTTTTAAAAAATACGATATTGTTGAAATTCTTCCACTCCCCCAGTTGTGTTATATCCTTTTTGGATATTTCATTCACTATAGACTATAAGGCAGTTGTATGAAAATAGAAAGAATCTATGTCAAAGCGACAACAACCTGAACAGAGAGCAGAAAACAGCCGAAGGCCACCAGATCTGTTTGAATATTTGAAAAATTAATTATTTGGGAAATCACAGATAAGTATAGGTATTTGTTATTTAACATTTGTCAGCTTGCTATTAAGATATCAATAATTTTATCAAATTGTACAAAAGTGTTTTCATTACAGGATAAAACATCTGCAAAGCGACAAATCTTGGCAGAAAACTTATCTGAAGCTAGGTTTTATGTATTGAACCTTAGATGATAAGTATCCAATAATACGCTCCCTAGCAAATAAAAGATGCATTCTGGTTTTCCGCTAATTTTCTCTCTAATAAAAGGTGGTTATAGTCAACACCATGGTAGTATAAACTATACGTGCATCTCCATTTAATAATCAGACATTACTTAAAGTCAATACTTGATAAAAAGTTACATTTCATAGTGATATAACTGATTTGGTTCTGGATATCCACTTTCTGTATTTTGAAGTCTATTTATATTGCATGCAACGTCTTCTATTATTCAACGTATCAAAAACTAGATCAATCCTAATCAATTAACCGTTTTATTTTCTATATGTTGGATGTAAACTATATGTTGTGGCTTTGAATATATATATATATATATAACAAGTCTAAAAGGGTACAACATCACCAAAAACACAATAAAACGAACAATATGTTAGATATTTCGGATAACAGATATCCTTCCTCGGTAATAGCACGATGACAAATAAATCATGTCAATTCAAATTAAGACTCTATCAAAATCTTGAAATTAATACAATTTAAGCGAACGCTGGAACAATGTACCAAAGTGTCTTCCGCGAGTGTTCAAATGAATTGGAAACAAATTAATTATTCTTCGGTAACAATAGATTTTCTTTTGAAGAAGTAGTTTGTGCCTCATGATATAATAATCAAAAACAAAATCTGCCTTTTCATAATCAATTCTCTTTCTTAATTGTGCATGTTAAACATGTTAAAGGATTGCTTCAGCTTACACTGTAAGATGGTGAGCATTTTAATAATAGTTTGATTTATAATAACTGATTTTTTCTTCTATTGTATGCAATATATTAATAAATACTCTTGAAAGCAACAGTTTCTATAAATCCAATAATTTATAAAAACTCATGGCTATAAAAGCGCGATTGAAAGCAATGACCATTTTTGTAACGCTATATTGTATATTGAGAAGTGATCGTAAGGAGATTCAACTATTGATATTACGCTCGTTACGTTCAGGATATTTAATTAATGTCTCTATCGTTTCTTTCAGAACGCATTACCAGCGATACTGACTACAGAAGGCTTTAATTGTGAATGAATAAAGGC
This sequence comes from Mytilus galloprovincialis, assembly GCF_965363235.1. Lineage (NCBI taxonomy): Eukaryota > Metazoa > Mollusca > Bivalvia > Mytilida > Mytilidae > Mytilus > Mytilus galloprovincialis. Next base: position 70,812,862 of record NC_134841.1, on the reverse strand, counting down.
ATGTCTGCTTCGTTTTTTACAATATAGCTTGTGTTTTACTTGAGCAAATAACATAAATACTAGGGAATCGAATTGGAATGGCTGACGAAGAAACATGTATCAGCGAAAACGAAATTCGTTTTTAATTCCAACAACTTTAACTTTGACCATCATCAACTTGGTCAATTTGGCGGGAAATAGTTTAGTTATCATTGCAGTAATTACAACAACAAAGTTACGAACAAACACGAACACTTATATAGTGTCTTTAGCATGTTCAGATATTTTGTTGGGAATTTTTGTGATTCCCTTCTCGGCATCATTAGAAATTTTGACATATTGGCCGTTTGGTGTAGTATGGTGTAGTATACGGCTAGCTATAGATGTATTGATATGTACCGCTTCCATTTTAAATTTATTAGCCATAAATTTTGACCGATACTTAGCTGTAACTAAGCCTATACAGTATGCTAGTGCTATGTCCAGATGTCGGAGTAAAGTAATCGTGACTTTTGCATGGCTCTTATCTTTTGTAATATCTATCCTTTCGTTAGTAGGATGGAATGATAAAACTTCATAATCCAAGGAAACCCAAACGAGAAACGTCACCACTTATGTTAATAACAATTTGTCATCATGGGTTAATATTGAGCCTGTCGTCTGCAATAATACAGCGTCACAGTGCGAACTCATATCTACCAAAGGATACAGGATATATTCCGCTTTATTTATTCCGAATGTATCCCGAACGGCGGAATTCTGAGTAGGAAAGAAATGGAAAGAATGCAATAGAAACGATTATATTTTGAAGATCCAGAACCGGAAGCTGAAAGAGAACCTTTGGAGTATATAAAACTAAACAATGATACAAAAACTCCGGAAGATAGTCCATTTATGAAAGGAGGCGATCTTCTCCATTTATATACGCTATGAATAAGAGAAGTATGGAATCAAGATCATTGGCTACAGTACCAGAAGGTCGTCATAGTAATAGAATTCATATAAGAAAAATTTTGAAAGAAACAAAAGCTACCAAAACGGTTGCCATAATTGTTGGAGTGTTTACAATGTGTTGGTTACCATTCTTTACAATGTATATAATAGAGGCGTTTTGGGGGACACGTGTTCCATTATTGGCTTTTTCAAATAACTCATATTGATCCAATTTTGTCATTTACATGTTTCGGAGTTTAATGTGACGTTAGTTTCGATGAACTTATAAAAAAATATTGTTCAGGAGCCGGCAAAATCCGCCTTTCGTTTGCAGGATGTTCTTGAAAACGCACAGGAAGCCCTTGACCATTTTTCTGCTCTTTGTTCAGGTTGTTTCTTTGATATATCACCAGTTTCCATTCTCAATTCTATAATATATTAATGACAGTCACGTTAGCTTAAGGATGTAATTAGGTGAGGTTTTGGAATTTGTGTCAAATGTTCGGACTCCTTGGTGTTTTTCCATACAATACAATGTAAAATATTTTGCCCCATAACACCCATTTATTTTTTCATATAAGACTTAATAGCTCATGAAAGGTCATTTACCAAAATTTTGAAAGATTCTTAATTTTCTTTCTTTTGTTTTGAGACCTAATAATACCAATGCAAATATAAGGTAAAAGTCCGAGTCAGCCTTTTCCCGCCATATTTTAAATATCAAATATCTCGAAAAGGAGGTCCATGACCTATCAATATTTTTAGCTTATTTTTATCCTTAATTGATGCTCTACCAGCTTATAGTATCAACTTTAACTTCTTAATTTATTAATTTTCACCTTACCTCACCTAAGTACATCCTTAAAAATACATATCAGGGTGGCCTAATCTCAAATATTGGGAAAAGGTTTATTTTGTATGACAAATACTTAGTCGCCCGGGCACAGTTAAATGATTGGAAGTCTTTAACTGTCATTTTTATTTTAACATCATCTGAAAAGTCTAAACGATGAAATTGTTCAGTCATGTTCAGTGTTCACTCAATTTTAAGATGCCTACACCGCTATGAATTCAGTACTGTTCAGTGGCTTTTAAGACTTACATATAAAAAGAAGATATGATATGATTGACAACTGACTTGGGACAGGCACATTCATACAGAATGTGATAGTGTTAAATATGTTCGCGGGATCCCAACCCTCGACTTAACCTTGGGCAATAGTGTAACAGTAAATCATAATAACGAACTATAAGAATCAGTGGAAAAAGGATTAACTTATTAGATGAATACAAATAGAAATACATCTTACAAAAACACAAAGTGGACGTGGCCGCGTACTTGTACATCCCAGGATCAAAAATAACTTAAGTACAGGTCTGAGAGTTCTGGCAGTTCCTTACTACTAGTTCAAAACCAATAACAAGTAATCAAGTCAACCATGCATCTAAGACTTAGTTATCAAGCAATACACATCAAACTTTAAAAGTATCAATGCCAAGATAAAATTATCGACGGATTACAGATCCATAAAAGTGCATATGTATATACCATGTAACAATAATCTGCAATGCGATTAATAAATGCAGTACTTTTCTTTAGCTTCTCAGACTATTCAGTATGATCGATACGAACAGTTATTAAAACCTCTGAATATAAAAGCACCATATATATACAAGGATAACTATTTCCGAGTTTATACCTTAATCTAAGCAACACGTATCATTAGTTTCCGATAGAAAGGTATATTTTCTTTAAATGCAATTAATTAAGTGTTAGTAAAAGATAAAGTCGTTGTTTCGTCCATTCATATGCATATGTATATGACATATGCCAGCTGAAGGACGCCTACGGGTGCGGGAGTTTCTCGGTACATTGAAGACCCATTGGTGGCCTTCGGCTGTTGTCTGCTCTATGGTCGGGTTGTTGTCGCTTCGACACATTCCCCATTTCCTTTCTCAATTTAAATGCTTCTCCAATAAAACAATCATGTTATTTTTAAATAACCATATATCTGCTTGATAAATGTTGTGAATAAAAAGAGAAGTAGTTATTTATCTTTTCATAGATTTTACGGCAGACATTCTTGGCAGAAGTCAGGCAGATATTGAAATGTTATATTCACAGTAGAAAGCATATGTTGCAGTCCGATGATTTGTTGGTATTAATGACAAACACAGGACATGACCCTTATAATCCTTGAAAGTATTTTGCATTTCTGAAAATAAGATGCATATGATTATAAGAAATACTTTTATGCTATTTCATGGCTACAATTCTATTGATTCTACTTGACCTTCTTCATAAAAATGTAAAAAAATCTCTTGTAAGACGGTTTGTCTTGTTGGTTTGCAATCTCATCGACGTCTATCGAACGGTCTGTTTGAGTAACTTAAACTTCTATATATACTTCGAAACAAGGTAAGAGTTGCTTGATTCAGTTGAAATTTTATTTTTGTCAACAGTTTTGGTTTTATAACTCAACAAGCAAACGACATAACAAAACCAACATACTCATCTGAAAGAAAACACAAGGCCTTTATACGAAGCCTCTGCAAGACCTTACGATATATGTATACTGTTGTAGAAAATTAAAATTGATCTGTACGAGCTTTACAAAGAGGACGAAAAGCAAGGCTTACTGAGCTATTCTTCATTTTTCGAAGAATAGATAGTAGTGAGTACATACGTATTTTATATTTCCGACAATGTACATATATTGTTGTATCCTGCAATTTACAACAAGTAACAAAGTACAAAGAAAGCAAATATTTATGTGTACCTGTTATTTGTACATTTGTTGGTCGATTGCAGGATAAAAAAAAGTTCAGAAGAATATGGTAAGAAGGTTGTAATAAGGGTATAAAAGCGTTGGTGTAAAAACAAATGTGAATATTCTAGAATACACATTTTTTAAGAATATGATATTATGAGATTCTGTTTATCGCCGCAAAAGAAAAGTCTTCAACAAGGAAAAATTAAATGAATAGAAGTAAGATCGTTCGACCCGTTTCAGACTAAATGGGAGGATTTATAAACAAAGTATAAATAATATACAATGATCATGTATTTTGTTAAATCTGTTAAACCAACGTGGAACGTATTATATATTAACATGTATTCGGACGCATATGCATTCATTGTTACAATTACCATGTAAGAGCACAATTAAGTCAACATTTTGAAGACATTTGAATGCCATATCTTTGAGGAGAATAGTGTGTAGGTTTTATCCATCCTTTAAAGGTAGAGATAATGAAAAGTGACGCTGAGTAAGGTTAAGTCATTTCATGTTTAAAATACCATTAAAAAACTATTGATTTAGGAGATACGGACTGGTGAAAACATGTGAACAAATATTGTCTTTCAGTCAACAGTTTTTGCTTGGTATGTGTGTTTTCACTAGGTAAATAGTTAAAATGACAGGTACTGTAAATTTCACATTTCATTTCAATAACATTACTTTTACATAGATATGATTCACACTAATTATCAAATCATTTTATCCGAGCAAATTTGACTTCATGCCTTAATTACTAATTATTCCGTATATCAAACCACTCATTCACCTCACCGTTCACTCTCGTTCAATCACCAATCATTCACACTTTCTTTTTCAAAAACCACCGAGTTTCTCTCACCCTTGTTCACTCACCATTGTCTCTGTCGTTCACTCGCCACCAACTTGTTCGGTTTCATTTACCCTTTTTACATATAATCTCGTTCACTCACTAGTCAATAATTTTCAACCTTATCACTAGCTCTTACACTGTGATGAACATCCGTTTACTCACACTCTTTCGTTCACTACAAATGTGTATCTCATACTCATTCACTCATTAGTCACAACCTCGTTCTCTCTGCTCTCACTGGTTCATCCAATCACTCATTATTTAGTAATCAGTTTCATCTCTTTAATCGCACGTGCAGAACCTATTCTCAATTACTTACAGTATTTCTCGTCTCCGATTGAATCTTCTGTAACGGGCTGTGGTAAATTTGGGAGATCACTATAGTCTACCATTGTCTTGACAAGTTTGTTACACATACCTTTCGTTTCCATCATTTGGTATGGAAATATTTGTAGGATATTCTAAGTCTTCTTACAATAGAACGTAGATATTTGTCATATTTTAATAAAAAAATCTTTTTTATGTTGTTTCCATTCGCTCGTTCTAAGTGAAATGTCCCTATTCTGCAATCTGCAAAAAGTACAAGCAACTAGCTCTTAGAACGAAAATCATATAATACAACATAAACATTGATAAAAGCCAGGACTATATAAGAGTTTTAAGTTTATATAAATTTCCTATTTACAAAACATTGAAATTTTCAAAAAACTAAGTATTTTCTTACCCCAGGCATAGATAACCTTAGCCGTATTTGGCACAACTTTTTGGAATTTTGGATCCTCAATGCTCTTCCACTTTGTACTTGTTTGGCTTTATAAATATTTTGAGCGTCACTGATGAGTCTTATGAAGACGAAACGCGCGTCTGGCGTACTAAATTATAATCCTGGTACCTTTGATAACTATTATATACTCGTATTTATGCTACCAATTTCAGAACACCGTCTCATTCTGTACTGGCCGGACCAGTGAGTGTAACCAAGATGACTGGGTTTAAGTAAAGATAAAACAATCAGGAGCTGACTTTTATTTCACTACCAATCCAAAATGGTGAAAAACTGAAAATACAAATATAAATACAATTTTACAATGTGTTCAATGATAATTAAAGTCCATTAAAAATACGGATAAACAGTTTGTAGTTATATAAAGCTGTAAATGTTCTTTATATTAATGATAAGTAGATTAATATTCTTGCACACGTCGGGTTCTGTCTGAATAAAAATTGTGTAATCGCAGATACGAACAGTTTGAACGGTTAAATGTTCATAGTTTCTTTATAGCATAGGAAAATATATTAAACAGTTCATAGCTGATGTAAATACATGATTTGTAATGTTTTAAATGTAACTCACGCTGTGGTTAGCCACGAATCGTTCCTTTGGACAACGTGCCCGATGAATGTTCATTGTAGTTGTGCACACGACTCGCTGAGCAGTTTTCGTCACTCAGAAGAGAGGGGAAAGTAACACGGATTCCTACACTGTCCTGTATACAACTCCTAAAACTGGCGCACATAAAGCGATGTACACAATGAAACGTTGACAATATAAAATGATGATCACATGAAGAATAAATGATGAATGAGTTACAGAACACTCCCCGTCTGAGGTCTATCTGACAGCACTATTCCATTATCAAAAACAAATAAAATGTTAAATATATAACAACAGTCCAAAGTTCCACTTAGAAGTAGTCTAAGGGGAGGCTGGGTATTTCACAGCTTCTATTCTAGATAAGGCGGTTTTTCCGACGAGATCGCGGCGATCTAAGATCCAACTCCATGGCTGTAGTTCTGATGGAATAATCTCCTTTCGACACGGATATGCGATTCAACGAGGACGTCTTGCGAGACGGACACTTTCCTTTACGTTTACGGCATACAGTAGACCATCCGGTGCCCTGTTCCTTTTATCTGTGACTTAAGTTGGAATTGTCTATTCTGCTTTCCTCTTGTCATTGTGTATTCAAATGCGAATTGAAGCTTTCTTTGGGAATTAAATGTTTTCGGATGTACTTTTCTTTGTCGGCATTCACTTTTGGTGGCGTTGCTTCCGAAGAGAACTTTTCGGCTTCTGCAAATCTGACGATTGAAGTCGCTGATTTTGTTTTCTGTTGCCCATGTAAGCGGGGATAATGTTTAAACGACTCAGTTTGAATTTCATGCCTGTACCAAGTCAGGAATATGACAGTTCTTGTCCATTCGTTTTTGATGCGTTTTGTTATTTGATTTTGCCATGTGATTATGGACTTTCCGAATTGATTTTCCTCTGAGTTCAGTATTTTTGTGATTTTACTTTTTTCATCTGACTGGGGGTTGGTTTTATCACATTCAGGTAATTTCTTTGTATGTGGTTTCACAACACTGCAAGTTGGATTTGTTTCCTTTGTAGTGAGTTCAAGTTGAACATGTTGCTTATTAGAGCGTATTTCTCCAACGATAATCCAACCCAGGTTTAACTTTTGCGCAAATGGAGCCTTTGGTGGTCCTAGACGTTGATCAAGGACATGATGTGCCTCTATAAGGTCTCTTCCAATGAGCAATAGGATTTAGCATTTTCCATCAATCGGGAGAATATGTTTTTGTAGTTCTTGCAAGTGTTGATATTGCAATATATCCTCAGGTGTAGCAATTTCGTTCCGATTATTGGGAATGTTATCGCATTCAATCAGTTCAGGCAGATTGAATCTAGTATTGTCTTGTACAGACTTTACCACAAAGCCGTTTCCTCGTTTACCAGAAATAACCTTACTGCCGGAGCATGTGGATAAGAAATAGTCTTTTGTTTCTGCCTGTACGTTGAATAGACTGAAGAATTCAGGAGCCACGAGAGACCGGTTGCTTTGGTCGTCAATGATTGCATACATGCGAATTACTTTGTCCTGATTATTTTTGTGAAAGACATTCACAGGAAGTATCTTGGCACAAGATTTACTACTGTTGCCGTCTTTGGTGATATCTGTGCGAGTTGAACTAACAGAGGTTAGCTTGGTTTCAGCTAACTCAAGTTGCTCCCCGCACTCGACTGATCTAGGCGGTGAAGGCGGTGCACCTTTGGTTTGGTACACTTGATTAGTGTGTAATGCGGTGGTGTGTTGTTTACTTCCGCATTCATTGCAACTGATACTCGCGTTGCAATCACGACTTCTGTGCATAGTCGATACACAGCATTTGTTACAAAGATTATTTTGCCTCAACAGTTCCTTGCGTTCCTCTATAGTTTTAGCTCTGAACCCACGACATTCATTTAGCGAATGTTCGGTATTGTGTATTATGTACAGATTTTGTTGTTTTTCAGTCTCTCCAGATCGTTGTTCGACCGCTGTCTTGTAAACGTTGATTTTTGTTCCAGGCTGAGGTGTGAACCTTGGCGCAGCACCTTTTGTATTAGGCGTGACTTTTGACCCAAAGATGAACCCAGGATCGTTCTTTATTTTGCTGATTTCCCTGATGAAAGCAAAGAATTCTGTGAAGGGTGGAAATGCAACTTCATATTTAGACTTGTATCTTGAAGCCCTTGTTATCTACTTTTCGTTGAGTCCGTATGGCAGTTTTTCCACAATAGGATTTGCCCCCTTCGAAGAGTCGAAGTAAGCTAGCAAGCATCCCAGCTTGGGATTTTCTTTGTGATATTCTATTTCTGAGATGATGTCTGACAAATGGTAAAGGAGTGAGTTGTATGTAATTGTCAGTGTTGGAAAGTTGTCAAGTTTGTTGACGAGAGACGTCTGCAACATTATTGGAGCACCATATCGATCGTCCAGTCTTTCCCATAGTCTGTGTAGGCCTCTTGCTGGTTTGTTGGCATTTGATGCCCTTATACTCATGGCATGTTTACCAGACTCTGGTCCAAGCCATTTAATAAGTAGGTCTATCTGTTCCGAATCTGAAACTTGTAGTTCGTCTATGACGTTTTTAAATCTGGCCTTCCATGTGTGAAATGATTCTGCCTGGTCGTTAAAGCTTGTTAGCCAGGAGAACAGCAAGTCCTTACGAAAGAGAAATCTGGTAATCTCTAACGTAGGATTGTTTTACTGCAGGTGTGCAGAAAGGGTCTCATCTATAACTCCTTGTCTTAGGTGTGAGACAGGGATCTCTTCTATAATGCCTTGTTTTTGGTGTAAGAAAAGGATCTTTTCTGAAACGCCCTGTTTTCCTATGCCAGGTATTGTTCCCAGATCTGGGAATACATTAACATCTGGTGACCGAGCACGTGTAGGCAAGCCTTTAGGTGTTTGTGATAGCAAGTTCAGTGCCACAGATGGCACGAACGCTGCTGCTTCATGACTCAGCTCAATTTTAACAGAAATTTGTTTTTTCTTTTGAGGTCCTGTTACTTCCTTTACAACAGTTGATACAGGAAGTTTATTGACGAAATCTTGCACACGCTGGAGCGGGTCTTCCTTTTCGTCAGGGAGATCGCTAACCGCTTGGCTGTCATCGTATTCCAGGATACGAGCCTCGCTTTCTGCGGCTGCAGCTTCTCTCTGTGCTTCAAGAAGGTTAAATTTGGCTTTCAGCTCTGCTTTTTCACGGCTTACCCGTACGGCTTCTTGTTGCATTTGAGCCTTCCTGCGCATAGCCTCTTGTTCTAATTGAACTTTTCTGTGAGCAGCCTCTTGTTCTAGTTGAACTTTACGTTGAGCGACTTCTTGCTCCATTTCTGCCTTTTTACGTGTGGCTTCCTGTTCCATTTCAGCTTTTTTATGTGTGGCTTCCTGTTCCATTTCAGCCTTTTTAAGTGTGGCTTCCTGTTCCATTCAATTTGTCTGAACAGGGCTTTTTCCTCTAACATTGCTTCCTGTTGTAGGATAAGTGCATGTTTTCGACAAAGGATATTTTACACTTGGCAGCCTCTGCCTTGGCACGCTTCCTCCGTGCCAGACTTGACATGTCTGACACGTTAGAGCTACCGCTGTGTGAGGTTTTCTTACCCTTTGAGGTCTTTGTTTTAGTGGATTTGGCGTTTGTTAAGGCGAGGCGATGCTCGTGTAGTTTTTCCATAACCAGTTCAACTTTGGACAGACGAAAATCCAAAGAGAGTTTACATGCATCTATTTCTTTTTGACTCTCTGTCAATGTTCTGGTCCTTTTCAGAAAATCTAGGTATTCATCTGTGAGCCTAGGATAATTATTACAGGCTTTAACAAGTTTGTCCTGGGCTGTTAGGAGTTGCTGGAGCTCGTTAGGAGGTGTTGTGACCTCCAATAACTGGGATTAAATGTCTGTCCAGAGAGTCTCTTGTTCCTGACAGAACTTGTCACGTTTTTCTATAAAGGCTCCCTGTCCCTTTTCGGTAAGGTCACGCACTCGCCTTGTCTCGGCATTTTCATCTAAATTTGTTGTTTTAGACGGATTTTCTTCTGGTTCTTCAGTGACATCTCCCTCCGGAGTCTGAACCACTTCTTGTTGTTCCTCGTGACTGGGATCCATGATGTAAATCAACTATTTGTAGGCAATGTTTGTTCAACGTTGTTTTTTTACTGCCTAGGACGCACAAACTGTGTTTCGTAGTGTCAAGGTAACAGCTACGAATGATGCTCCGTTGTATTTCCTGTTCAGGAGATGTATAGACAAGTTGTTGTCAATTTACTAGCAGAAAACGTTGTTCTTGAAACTGCATTATTGGTCTGCTGACTGTGGAGTGGAGTACGTTATCCAGGAAAAACAACAGGCAAGTTGTAGCTTTTTCACTGTACTGGCCAGACCAGTGAGTGTAACTAAGATGACTGGGTTTAAGTAAAGATAAAACAATCAGGAGCTGACTTTTATTTCACTACCAATCCAAAATGGTGAAAAACTGAAAATACAACTATAAATATAATTTTACAATGTGTGCAATGATAATTAAAGTCCATTAAAAATACGGATAAACAGTTTGTAGTTATATAAAGCTGTAAATGTTCTTTATATTAATGATAAGTAGATTAATATTCTTTCACACGTCGGGTTCTGTCTGAATCAAAATTGTGTAATCGCAGATACGAACAGTTTGAACGGTTAAATGTTCATAGTTTCTTTATAGCATAAGAAAATATATTAAACAGTTCATAGCTGATGTAAATACATGATTTGTAATGTTTTAAATGTAACTCACGCTGTGGTTAGCCACGAATCGTTCCTTTGGACAACGTGTCCGATGAATGTTCCTTGTAGTTGTGCACACGACTCGCTGAGCAGTTTTCTTCACTCAGAAGAGACGGAAAAGTAACACAGATTCCTACACTGTCCTGCATAAAACTCCTAAAACTGGCGCACATAAAGCGATGTACGCAATGAAACGTTAACAATATAAAATGATGATCACATGAAGAATAAATGATGAATGAGTTCCAGAACACATTCATTTCAGAACACTTTCTCATTCATTTCAAGACACCGTATCTTTCATTTCAAAACACCGTCTCTTTCATTTCAAAACACCGTCGTAGTTATAGATAGCATCTAACTGATAGGCAAACTGACAAATTATTGCCCAACAAGTAATATCTAAACCTTTAAGATCGTTGTATTGTAGCTTTAAATATGATAGTTCTTTCTAGTTTTTGTTTTGTTTATGAACGTTTATTTTTATGAAGTTAACGGTTTATTTCAAAAAATTTTAAATTAGTATAAGTAATTATTTCATATTTTATGCATCACATACCAAATAACAAATGAAACCAGAAATAAAACTGTAAAGAAAATCACATTGCTTTTAGTTTCGTCATTTCATCTCTGGTGGATGTTTGTCTCTTGCCAACCATATCAAATCTCCTTATTACGTATCTTATGCTAAAAATGATGAACACTTTTGTTGCTGCTTATTTTATATGTGCGTATGTGTGTGTCCTTCTATCTTCATCTTGAAACGTTAAAATCTATTACATTATTATGTTATACATTTTGTAGACAAAACGCACGCCTGGCGTTAATATAAAATTGCAATACTGGTATCTATGATAAGTTTATTTGCTACATGTGATCCTTCATTACATTACATTTGGCGTTTTGAAAATAGCAGTTCACACTAACTAACACGGTTACAGTTTTTATAACTGAACCGAACAAAAGAAATATTTTCAAATTTTCGCAGATATCTGATTCACTTCCAAAATAGTTAATACAAATATTTATTTGACTGGTCTTTCTTGTAAATAGAATGTGAAAAAGTAATTTAAATATTAAATGGAAAATTATAGAAAAGTTTTAGGTACATTATGGTTTCGAATCAGATGTAAATAAAGGCAACAGTAGTATACCGCTGTTCAAACTCATAAATCCAGGGACAAAAAACAAAATCGGGGTAACAAACTAAAACTGAGGGAAACGCATAAATATAAGAGGAGAACAACGACACAACACTACAATGTAACACACACAGAAACGGACCAAGCGTGTGTTATCATGAATCATCTACATAAAATATACCATTATGTAGTAAAAGTTACCCCCCCCCCCAAAAAAAAAGAAGATATAATGAGTTGATGCTATTTTGATCTTAATTTTGTTCACTTTTAACCTTAATCAATGCAATATATAAATATCAGTGCATGCTGCATTTCAGATAAGACATCAAAATATTTTTTTCCACTGTAATCCTTCGTGTAGGTTTTCATTTTGATATATATTTTTTCAATTTTAATTGTATTTTGACTTTTGATCTGATCAAGCAGATCGCGGAGCTATCCTTATTGATCTTGATGTTTATTAGGTTTTTTCTGGTATAGATAATTTGAGTGGGAAAGTTGCAATGTAATTTTTACTTACATTTGTCAACGAATTGCATTTTCAGTTCTTCTTATAAGACTGGTAATATCTAGAATGTGACTGTCAGTCTAGTAATTTATTCTTTACTTCCATTTCACAAAGATTCAGTAATGCAGTTTGAATATGCGCTCCACCCAAGATCAAACTGATCTTTTCATTGTCAGAAAAAGACCAATCCTGACGAACAGAGCCAAACGTTAACGATTGTACTTAAGAAAGTTATTTATTTTTCTGTTTAAAACTTTGTTGACAAACTTAAGTTACTCTTATGCAAGAATCTTTTTTTATAAATCAATACATGAATTCAACCGGATTTAATAAAGTTTACCAAAAAAAACATGCGTATATTTGTGTTCAAAAAAAGAGAAATTTACAAAATATCTTTACCATTATATCAAAGTACAGTTAATGTGCTGAATAAACAATCAGTGGTTGTTGCCCTTTCAACATACTTTATGATTGGCATCATTATCTGCAGCACAACTTGATATATTACTTTCTATCTTATAGACACAAATATACGTCTTCTTTTATTTATATTCTTAAATGGAATACAGCAATATAAATAGAATTATAAATATAAGAACTTTCATTTAGTTACCAGTAGCTGCTTTATTGAAATTTAAGCTTACAAAAGTATGCGTTTTTGGAATGACATTGTTTATCATCTTCGTTACATGTTAATGTATTGTGTTGTATTGTTCTTTTTTTTTCATTTTTGTCTATTGGCTTTGTCTATAGACCGTTGCTTTTTGGTTGCCTGTAATTGTTGGTTTTTATAGTGATTAGGATTATAACACAATGCTGACTTCTTTATCCCTATTTTGACATTTTTACCTATTATGCCTGTTTGTGTTGTTCACACATTGTTGTCAATATAATTGAATTGTACCCGACTGTAATGTAAACGAGAGGTTTTATACATGTTATATATAGTTAATTTAATCCACAATTTTCGCCATAAGTAAAGGTCTGTACCAAGTCAGGAAAATGTCAGCTGTTTTTTATTCGTTTGATGTATTTGTGCTTTTGATTTTGTCATTTTATAAGGGACTCTTAAATCTGAATTGTCCTTGGACTCCGGTATTTTTGTTATTTTACGTTACAGAATTAGTAAATAAATTGACTGAGTGTCGTTTTATGTTTACAATATACTTATAGACATTTTTCAAACCGTGAAAGGTCGAATTATGTTCTACTAGTATTAGTACTGGTTAAATAAGTGTGATATCTTTTGTTAAGAGTACAGTAACAGTTGAAAATACGTAAAAATGTAAGACTACTATTACTATTTAATTTCAATACATGACTTTTATTTAGATATGAAACCCCAACTATCCAGTCATTATTTTCGCTTGAATACAATGACCGACAAAAGTCGGAACAAACTATTAAAGTACTCTTATAAGTTGGACACCAACATATTATGATCTCGTTATCATTTCATGTTACTTGATGTCGACGTGTATGCTTCTGTAAGTCGAAAGGTTGTGTCATTAGTATTTTTTTGTTTGTTTAAAAATCAAAGATGGCATCTATGAGCTTTGTCTATCTGTAACACTTTTAAAGATATTATAGGACGATTACTTGTGCTTAACTCAAAAGATCACTCAAGCAATGTTGTCAATTTGGTTGTTAGACGGGGCCATCGGACACATTTGAAAAAGTATATATCTAAGGTTGGTGCGACCCAGCCGTTTCAGAGGAACAGATTTGTGAAAAGTATGTGCACTACATTTGACGTGTAGAAGACTGCAGTTCACACTAACGAATACAGCAACAGAATAATTCTAATCAATAATGTAAGCGAAAAATAGAAACATTTTTCTTAATCTTTTAAAAACTTGCTACAAAAAATAAATGTTAAGTGATAATATTTATTTGACAGAAATTTCCTGTTAGTACAATCTAAATAAGCAATTTAAACATGATATAGAAGCTTAATGTACATTATGGTTTCCGAATCAAATACTATCACAGGTCTTAAATCGCTTATAATCATGATTTATCTACAGAAAGTACACCATTAAGTAGTAAAAATTACAAAGAGAATAATGTAATGGGTTGATGTTGTTTTGATCAAAAGTTTTGACTATTTGTTCACTTATGACCTGCATTTCAGATAAAATCAATATATTTTTTCTCTCTGTAATTCTTCGTGTGGGTTTTCATTAAGTTATATTTTTTAATTTTAATAGCGTTTTGATTATCGGTATGAGCAAGCAGATCGCGGCACTATCCTGGTTTGTTTTGCATATTTTATCAGTATTTATTCCGATATTGATAATTTGAATTGGAAAGTTATTATACACTATTTAATTAAATTTAACGAAATGAAATTTTAATTCTTTATATGAAATTGGTAAAATCTAGATCGTGAGTTAAGTTTTATATTACTTCCGTTGTAAATAGTTACAGCGATTCTATTCCTTCATACTATTTGAATGTGCGTTAAATACCGACAGTGAACATATCGAGTCTTTTTTTTAGGTTTTAACCCAAATATTAGTCACGAAAATCAGACCCATTCATAGATATTTGAATTTCAGAATGTTCTTAAAACACAGAGGATCCATATGCAACGGTTAAAAAAATCAAAACGTTGTTGCAACCGAGGTGCTTCGGAAGCCGACTGGTCTAAGTAGTCGACTACTGTATCACTATCTTGTCAACACGCAGGTTGTCATTTAAGGTCACGTCAAGCGTTCGAATCCAAGCTTAACTGACTAGGATTGACAGTGTTCCTACCGAAGTACAGTCGTTCTCTGCGGCTTCCTCCACCAATATAAAATGGCGGCCACGAATATCTAACAGTACTGACAGTGGCATTAAACCCCAATCAACCAATTGTTTCAACGGGATTTGACAGATAAATTCTAGTAAATAAACAGTTACAAAAATAGCAATAATAGATTATAGTAATGGGGATAAGTAAATAAACGAAAATAATTTTAAATATTTAACTAAATTACAAATTTAAAAATATCGGTGTTTTTGACAACGGTTGCTTATTTTCATCAATATATTTAAAATGGCATACCATGAGTATTAACATATTATGTTTACTCGTTCTTTGACTTGTGAAAATGTATAGCTTGTAAGACTTCTTGAATTGTGAGTTCATCCTTTCAACGAAGATTTCATACTAGACACCGCAGAGGAAATTACAAACTTTGAATTGATATATATGGATGGACATGTCTACTTTAAAAACAGTTCTGGTTGATTTACAGGAAACGTGTGTTATTGTTGGACTAACTTAAGAGGAAGTCAGAACGGCTATATTTGGCTATGGAAAGGCGTTTGTTGTCTCCTATTTATGAAGCCTTATTAATTAATTTCTTATCATTCGGACATTTAAAAAAATATGAGGCAAGAGGATGAAAGTTTTGTATATGCATTTTCCTTGTAAAGTGGGTTTTACTCCACTAAAAAAAAAGCGGGCGATACATAATTTTGTTTTGTCAATTACATGATTCAATTGTGCATACATTTTGATGGTTTTGAGGCATACACTGAGTAATAACAATAAAGAATGGAAACAGGGAATATGTCGACTAAAACCTGACTAATGAGCAGAAAGCAGCCACCAAAGGGTCTTCAACGTAGGCCTACTTGTTTCATTATGGTGCATTGTGGTTATAATAATAAGTTTGCTCTTTTTCCTCTTTTTCAAACCTGATTTTGTTTGAATTTCTTTTCCTTGAAATATATATTATAGTCTAGGAACTGATCAACTTACACAAATTCGATATTATGTAATAAATAAAACTTTTGTGCTATATCTATATATTTTTCCAAACAGGACCGGGATTTCCTTATCAAATTGGTGTGTCCTAATGTACGATTAATTTGCCTGTTTTTTTTACTGAACAAACAAGCAGACAGACAGAACCAATCTACCTTGATAAAAGAGATGAAGAGCACAAAATAACAAAATCTAGTGGGGTCTGAACATCAAATATGACTTTTAATATTCTGTAAGCAATCATAAAGATTGCACATGCTTCAAACAATATTTGGGAAACCCTACTGTTTGCAGCCGACAATTGTCAAAAATAGCTGAAAATTTCTTACAAAATATATATATCTTTAAAAAAGAAAAATAATCAAGAATGCAACATTTTTAAAGCCAAGACAATGTTGTTGGCATACGGGGTCATTGGACACATTTGATAAAGTATATACTATCTAGGTTTAATTGGTGAGAACAAGAAATTTCAGAGGAGAAGATTATTAAAAAATAGCAAAACACCAAAATTAACGATGGATCGATTATAACTTGCCACGAAGTAGAGTCAGTATTTCAAAGTTGTTTTGGGGTCAGTAAAACAAACAAAAAAAAAACATTATAAGAATAATAAAATAATCACGTGATTATCTTATCATATAGTTTATGTCTTTCTCATTTTAGCTTAAACCCTGCTATTATGGATATCTTAATATAAATATGTGTTTTCAAATGTTTATTGAGGTTTTATTTATCATGTATCTATAGTAGGGCCGGGGTGATTCACTTACTGTGTCAAGAGTTGAAGGGATTAGCCATTCAATAAAGTGACTCTTTCGAGCTTGGTTTTTCATTTGACGTGTTGAAGACAGTGGTTCACACTAACTAATACAGTAACAGAATGCTTCTAAACAAAAGCATAAGCGAACAGATGAAATAGTTTTCTTAATCTTTTGTAAACTCGATGATCGCTATATAAAAATAAATGTTAAGTGATAATATTTATTTGACTGAAATTTCCTGTAAATAAAATCTGAATAAGCAATTTGAATATGAAATAGAAGTTTTATGTACATTATGGTTTTCGAATTAAATACTATTACAGGTCTTAAATCGCTTATACGTCGTCTAATTATTTAATTACCGAACGTGACTTATTCCCGATTTTGACTGTTTTGCAGAATGTGAACTCGCATTACTATAAGACGTGTTACGGTACTTTTCTATCCCAAATTGATGTATTTAGTTTGATGTTATATTTGTAATTCTCATCGGATTTTGTCAAATGTGTTGACGTCTTTTCTATTATATTCATGTTTTATGGTAAAGAAAATTAATCACCACTTTCATTTATTAGATTTGATTTTGTTCAACGTAATATGTACGATGTTTTACGTTTGAAGTTAGATTCAAAACAAACCGGAAATATCTATATAATATAGTTAATTGCTACCTCAGTTTGCTATTAATAAGTATTACAATGTGCATTGTTATTAAATGTAATATCAGTATTTAGTTCAAATATAATCTTAAATCAATCCTAATTCTATCTTATTTTTGAGATATAGTTTTAGTCATTCAAATGTGACGTCATTTTTGTGACTTTTCACTACTTCGTATGTGACGTCACTTCTTTTCCCTTTTTGCGTTGAGGCCTTGAGTTAGTCAGATTTGTCTATTTTTCGTGTTGGTTTGTGTAATGTATCCGGGTTTAGTTTTCTGTAATTAGTTAATACTTCAGTTTTATTATGTATATCTTCTATATTCATTTGATAAAATTTACTGTTTGCAATAGCATAAATTGTTTTAAATAATAAGGATGTTCTTATCCCAAGCAGAAAGCCCTAGCCGTATTTGGCACAACCTTTTTGAACTGTTAATCCTCAGTGCTGTACAACTTAGTACTTGTTTTGACTTTCGAACTTTTATATCTAGGCGTCACTGGTAAGTCTTGTGTGGACAAGTCGCGTTTCAGGCGTATTGAATTTTAAACCTGATGCCTTTTTTTTTTTTTTAGCTATTATTCATGTGTTTCTTTGTCTAATATGTTCTCCTATTTATTTGTATTGTAGTCCTGTAATATTATGTTGTTATTTTAATGTTATAATTAATATCGCCATTAAAGTGCAAGGTTTGGCTAGCCACAAAACCAGGTTCAACCCACCATTTTTCTCTTTAAAAATGTCCTATACCAAGTCTGGAATATGGCCATTGTTATATTATAGTTCGTTTATGTGTGTGTTACATTTTAACGTTGTGTTTCCGTTGTGTCGTTTGCTCTCACTTATATTTGAGTGTGAATTAACATTACTAGCAAAACTTTTAGAAATTTTGGTCCTCAATGTTCTTCAACTTCGTACTTTATTTTGCCCTTTTAACTTTTGTGGATTCGATGATGAGTCTTTTGTAGACGAAACGCGCGTCTAGCGTATTTACAAAATTTAGTCCTGGTATCTATGGTGAGTTTATATATAAGACGTGTCACGGTACTTTTCTATCCCAAATTCATGTACATTGTATTTGGTTTTGATGTTATATTTGTTATACTCATCGGATTTAGTCTAATGCTTAGTCCGTTTCTGTGTGTGTTACATTTTAATGTTGGGTCGCTGCTCCCCTCTTATATTTAATGCGTATCCCCCGTGTTTTAGTTTGTTACCCCGATTTAGTTTTTTTGTCCATGGACTTACGAGTTTTGAACAGCGGTATACTACTGTTGCCTTTATTTATAATAATAAATTATCTACATAAAATACACCTTCAAGTAGTAAAAATTACAAAAAGAATAATGTAATTGGTTGATGTTGTTTTGATCAAAAGTTTTGATAGATTGTTCACTTATGACCTGCATTTAAAAAAAAACATCAAAATAATTTCCTCTGTAATCCTTAGTGTTGGTTTTCGTGATCATTTTGATATATTTTTAATTTTAATAACATTTTTATTATCGGTATGATCAAGAAGATCGCGGCACTTTCCTTGATGATTTTGCACGTTTTATCAGTATTTATTCCGATATTGATAATTTGAGTTGGAAAGTTATTATGCACTATTTAATTAAATTTAACGAAATGAAATTTCAACTCTTCATACGTCGTCTAATTATTTAATTACCGAACGTGACTTATTCCCGATTGTGACTGTTTTGCAGAATGTGAACTCGCATTACTATAAGACGTGTTACGGTACTTTTCTATCCCAAATTGATGTATTTAGTTTGATGTTATATTTGTAATTCTCATCGGATTTTGTCAAATGTGTTGACGTCTTTTCTATTATATTCATGTTTTATGGTAAAGAAAATTAATCACCACTTTCATTTATTAGATTTGATTTTGTTCAACGTAATATGTACGATGTTTTACGTTTGAAGTTAGATTCAAAACAAACCGGAAATATCTATATAATATAGTTAATTGCTACCTCAGTTTGCTATTAATAAGTATTACAATGTGCATTGTTATTAAATGTAATATCAGTATTTAGTTCAAATATAATCTTAAATCAATCCTAATTCTATCTTATTTTTGAGATATAGTTTTAGTCATTCAAATGTGACGTCATTTTTGTGACTTTTCACTACTTCGTATGTGACGTCACTTCTTTTCCCTTTTTGCGTTGAGGCCTTGAGTTAGTCAGATTTGTCTATTTTTCGTGTTGGTTTGTGTAATGTATCCGGGTTTAGTTTTCTGTAATTAGTTAATACTTCAGTTTTATTATGTATATCTTCTATATTCATTTGATAAAATTTACTGTTTGCAATAGCATAAATTGTTTTAAATAATAAGGATGTTCTTATCCCAAGCAGAAAGCCCTAGCCGTATTTGGCACAACCTTTTTGAACTGTTAATCCTCAGTGCTGTACAACTTAGTACTTGTTTTGACTTTCGAACTTTTATATCTAGGCGTCACTGGTAAGTCTTGTGTGGACAAGTCGCGTTTCAGGCGTATTGAATTTTAAACCTGATGCCTTTTTTTTTTTTTTAGCTATTATTCATGTGTTTCTTTGTCTAATATGTTCTCCTATTTATTTGTATTGTAGTCCTGTAATATTATGTTGTTATTTTAATGTTATACTTAACATCGCCATTAAAGTGCAAGGTTTGGCTAGCCACAAAACCAGGTTCAACCCACCATTTTTCTCTTTAAAAATGTCCTGTACCAAGTCTGGAATATGGCCATTGTTATATTATAGTTACATTTTAACGTTGTGTTTCCGTTGTGTCGTTTGCTCTCACTTATATTTGAGTGTGAATTAACATTACTAGCAAAACTTTTAGAAATTTTGGTCCTCAATGTTCTTCAACTTCGTACTTTATTTTGCCCTTTTAACTTTTGTGGATTCGATGATGAGTCTTTTGTAGACGAAACGCGCGTCTAGCGTATTTACAAAATTTAGTCCTGGTATCTATGGTGAGTTTATATATAAGACGTGTCACGGTACTTTTCTATCCCAAATTCATGTACATTGTATTTGGTTTTGATGTTATATTTGTTATACTCATCGGATTTAGTCTAATGCTTAGTCCGTTTCTGTGTGTGTTACATTTTAATGTTGGGTCGCTGCTCCCCTCTTATATTTAATGCGTATCCCCCGTGTTTTAGTTTGTTACCCCGATTTAGTTTTTTTGTCCATGGACTTACGAGTTTTGAACAGCGGTATACTACTGTTGCCTTTATTTATAATAATAAATTATCTACATAAAATACACCTTCAAGTAGTAAAAATTACAAAAAGAATAATGTAATTGGTTGATGTTGTTTTGATCAAAAGTTTTGATAGATTGTTCACTTATGACCTGCATTTAAAAAAAAACATCAAAATAATTTCCTCTGTAATCCTTAGTGTTGGTTTTCGTGATCATTTTGATATATTTTTAATTTTAATAACATTTTTATTATCGGTATGATCAAGAAGATCGCGGCACTTTCCTTGATGATTTTGCACGTTTTATCAGTATTTATTCCGATATTGATAATTTGAGTTGGAAAGTTATTATGCACTATTTAATTAAATTTAACGAAATGAAATTTCAACTCTTCATACGTCGTCTAATTATTTAATTACCGAACGTGACTTATTCCCGATTGTGACTGTTTTGCAGAATGTGAACTCGCATTACTATAAGACGTGTTACGGTACTTTTCTATCCCAAATTGATGTATTTAGTTTGATGTTATATTTGTAATTCTCATCGGATTTTGTCAAATGTGTTGACGTCTTTTCTATTATATTCATGTTTTATGGTAAAGAAAATTAATCACCACTTTCATTTATTAGATTTGATTTTGTTCAACGTAATATGTACGATGTTTTACGTTTGAAGTTAGATTCAAAACAAACCGGAAATATCTATATAATATAGTTAATTGCTACCTCAGTTTGCTATTAATAAGTATTACAATGTGCATTGTTATTAAATGTAATATCAGTATTTAGTTCAAATATAATCTTAAATCAATCCTAATTCTATCTTATTTTTGAGATATAGTTTTAGTCATTCAAATGTGACGTCATTTTTGTGACTTTTCACTACTTCGTATGTGACGTCACTTCTTTTCCCTTTTTGCGTTGAGGCCTTGAGTTAGTCAGATTTGTCTATTTTTCGTGTTGGTTTGTGTAATGTATCCGGGTTTAGTTTTCTGTAATTAGTTAATACTTCAGTTTTATTATGTATATCTTCTATATTCATTTGATAAAATTTACTGTTTGCAATAGCATAAATTGTTTTAAATAATAAGGATGTTCTTATCCCAAGCAGAAAGCCCTAGCCGTATTTGGCACAACCTTTTTGAACTGTTAATCCTCAGTGCTGTACAACTTAGTACTTGTTTTGACTTTCGAACTTTTATATCTAGGCGTCACTGGTAAGTCTTGTGTGGACAAGTCGCGTTTCAGGCGTATTGAATTTTAAACCTGATGCCTTTTTTTTTTTTTTAGCTATTATTCATGTGTTTCTTTGTCTAATATGTTCTCCTATTTATT
The DNA here is from genome assembly GCF_965363235.1 of Mytilus galloprovincialis. Taxonomy (NCBI): domain Eukaryota; kingdom Metazoa; phylum Mollusca; class Bivalvia; order Mytilida; family Mytilidae; genus Mytilus; species Mytilus galloprovincialis. The sequence continues at coordinate 70,790,855 of NC_134841.1, read as the reverse complement.
TGTATTGTAGTCCTGTAATATTATGTTGTTATTTTAATGTTATACTTAACATCGCCATTAAAGTGCAAGGTTTGGCTAGCCACAAAACCAGGTTCAACCCACCATTTTTCTCTTTAAAAATGTCCTGTACCAAGTCTGGAATATGGCCATTGTTATATTATAGTTACATTTTAACGTTGTGTTTCCGTTGTGTCGTTTGCTCTCACTTATATTTGAGTGTGAATTAACATTACTAGCAAAACTTTTAGAAATTTTGGTCCTCAATGTTCTTCAACTTCGTACTTTATTTTGCCCTTTTAACTTTTGTGGATTCGATATTGATAATTTGAGTGGGAAAGTTATTATGCACTATTTAATTAAATTTAACGAAATGAAATTTCAACTCTTCATATGAAATTGGTAAAATCTAGACCGTCAGTTTAGTTTTATACTGCTGCAATTGTAATTAGTTACAGCGGTTCAGTACCTTTATGCTATTTGCATGTACGTTAAATAGCGACAGTGAACATATCTTGTAATTTTAGGTTTTAACTCAAAAAAAAGTCACGAAAACCAGACCCATACATAGATATTTAAACTTCAGGGATGGTGTTCTCGAAAGTATCCTAAGATTCGTCCTAAGTCATACCTAAGACCAATTTTAGGATGGACCTATGATCGTCTTAGGATACTCATAAGTTGCGTCTCGAAGCTATCTCAGATGTTATTTCTTGTGTGTTTAAAAAAGTGTATTTATAAAACACAAAGGAGCCATATGCAACAGTTAAAAAAAACTTTGTTGCAACCGAGGTGCTTTGGAAGCCGACTGGTCTAAGTATTCAACATCTGTATCGCTATCCTGTCAACACGCAGGTTGTCATTTCGAGTCACGTGCGTGCGTTCGAATCCAATCTTAACTGACTAGGATTGACAGTTTTCCTACCGAAGTACACTCGTTCCTTTTGGCTTCCTTCATCAATATAAAAAGGCCGCCACGTTTATCCAACAGTGCTGAGAGTGGCGTTAAATATTTATCAATCAATCAATCAAATATATTCTATGGTCAGGTTGTTGTCTCTTTGACACGTTCCCCATTTCCATTCTCAATTTCAATCAATTGTTAAACGGGATTTGACAGATAAATTTTAGAAAATAGCAATAATGAATTCTACTGATTAATCAATAAACGAAATTAATATTAAAATAAGTACCTAAATTGCAAGCTGAAAAATATGGATATGTGTAAATATGGTTACTTATTTCCATTGATATATAATTAGGATAACATGCCATGTATATTTACATATTATGTTAACTCGTTCTTTGCTTTGTGAAATGTATACCTGGTAAGACTTCTTGATTTGCGAGTTCATTCATTCTTTAAACGTAGATTTCATATTGGAAACCAGACAGGAAATTACAAACTTTTCATTAATATAAAATTGAGAAAGGAAATGGTGAATATGTCAAAGCGACAACCACCCGACCATAGAGCAAACAACAGCCGAAGGCAACCAATGGGTCTTCAATGTAGCGAGAATATATGGATGGACATGTCTACCTTAAAAACAGTTATGTTTGATTTAAAGGAAACGTGTAGTATTGTTGGACTAACTTAAGAGGAAGTCGGAGATGCCATATTTGGCTATTAACAGGCGTTTGTTGTCTCCTGTTTATGAGGCCATATTAATTAATTTCTTATCACTCGGACATCTGTTTGAAAAAATAAGAGGCAAGAGGGTGAAATACTCTTATATGCGTTTTCCTTGTAAAGTTTGTTTTACTCCGATAAAATAGAAGCGGGTATTGCAAATTTTTATTTTCAATAGTGCATACATTTTGATTGTTTTGATACGTACTGAATCATTACAATAAAGAATGGAAACTGGGAATATGTCGACGAACCACCCGACCAATGAGCAGAAAGCGGCCACCAATTGGTCTTTAACGGAGGCTTTCTTGCCTCATTAGGTGCATTGTGGTTAATTTAACTTTGTTTTCCTCTTTTTCAAACCCGATTTTGTTTGAATTTCTTTTCCTTGAAATCCATGATATGGTTGAGGAAAATAACAACTTACACAAATTCGTTTTTATAAAATATAAAATATAATTACATTACATTACCATTACTATTTTTGTCCAAAACAGGTAATTTCTAGAAATCAAATTGGTATGTCCAAATCCTTTATCCAACCAACAAGCAGACAGACATAGACATAACCAAACAACCTTATCAAGAGAAATAGATATAGAGCAAACACTAACAAATTTCAGTTTTTTTCTGTACATCAAATATGTCTTATTATATTTAGTGTTCAATTATCAAGATAGCTCAAGTTTTAAACAAAACCAAGAATCCCTTCTGTTTGCGGACTGTAGACTTTCAAAAAAGCTGAATATTTTATTCACAAAATCTTCTCATAGACAAAAATCAAGAATATAACATTTTAAATCCAAGACAGATATCTAGAATCATTTTTGATAAAGATCTTTTTAAGGATGTATGCATCATGTGCTCATATTACAATATTCCCGTGCTTGCATTTCCTATCATGTTTTTTTTTTTTTTTTTTTTTGATAGAAGGTTGCTGCTCACAAGGAAGCTATTAAACCAAGAGTTCCAAATGGTAAAGTTGCAATCATCCCTTCGTTAATTTTAAGGACGCCATCACAAGTTGATTGACCGTTATGGAATAACCGTTTGACAAATGATATCGGATATGTTCCTTACGTCGTATCTACAATCCCCTTACCTTTCATGAATGTGACCTACCGTATTAGACTATTTACCAGAATTTTTATAATATAAGCAACACGACGGGTGCCACATGTGGAGCAGGATCTGCTTACCATTCTGGAGCAAATGAGATCACCCCTAGTTTTTGGTGGGGTTCATGTTGCTTATTCTTTAGTTTTCTATGTTGTGTCATGTGTTCTATTGTTTGTCTGTTTGTCTTCTTTCATTTTTAGCCAGGCATTGTCAGTTTATTTTCGATTTATGAGTTTGACTGTCCCTCTGGTATCTTTCGTCTCTCTTTTACAACTTGATTTGTTTATATTCGATTTGCAAATATGATACTAGTTACATTAAGATAGGTCTAAATCGTTATGTTAACAAGTGGAACAGCAAATTGTTTTTAATTTGTGAAAATGGAACAATTAAGAACTGTTGCAATGATGATTTATCGACTAGAAGAAGGTGTTTGACCATTTCCTGTTAATCTATATCAAGACAACACTACCTCCAAACCACATTCCATAGTTCTACAATCCTATTATGGTAGGTTGTTTCTTCACAAGAAAAAGTATGTGTATACGATGATATAGACAGATTGATTCACATACTTGTTAACTTTTCCTTTCTAAAGCACAGTGTAAGAATGATAATAATTGATGTGTAATACATCAAGATGATTCAGTATTATTTAAAAGATCGTAGGCTTTGCACGACACATTTTGGAGAATTATGAATGTTTCTGATACAAACGTCCCTAAAACAATGGAAACTCAAGTTGCATAAATACCTGTAAAGTTTTAAAACCGAGATAACGGGTCAGAAATTCAGATTGTGGGTATTTGATAGTGCATATATTCTGCCTGTCTTCATACACCCTCTGTGAATGGCACAACATATGTTCGATTCATTCTGTCAAGTCTTAGATGGCTTTTAATGCGAATTATTAATATATGGAGTGTAGAAATTCACTAAACATATAATAGACATACGGCAATTTGGGTATCTCTTGTTGTCAAACTGATATCAACAGGAAACCAGTCCATAAATGTTGTGATGCTTACAGAAAGTTTTATGATCAAAGCTTTGCCAGTTAGACTCCATTTTCTAAAATTGAAAAACACAACAACTTCCTGACTTGAAAATGTGTAGGGTTCTAAATTAGTTTTTTTAGTTCAAGTATAACAATTTCAATCCTCCGTTGTCTATTAAAATATCAATCAGCCATTTAAAAGAGTAAAGTGAAGACAAAATGCATTTAATTTTAATATTTGGGATGTCATCAGAATATTTTCCCACCAGAAGCTCAAAGTTCTTGTAAACTTATTTGTTAATGAAAGATATTCGTATTACGTTTTCTATGAAACGTAATGGCATGACTAAATTTGGAGAAAAAAAGACATGCGTCGTCATCTCAAAACATTCATTGCCTATTCAATTTTACTGTGCCTACACAGCCAATTTTACATAGGTACTATTTTTGAACTTAAAATCTGTAGTACTGAAAATTTACTTTTGATATTTAGTACTATTTCTTTACTTTAAAATTATTGTACTATTTACGTACCTGTATTTTTACAGTACTTGATTTGTACTTAAATTTGGTACAGAAATAATACCAAAAGCAATCACAATATTCAATGTTTGAAAATCATAATTTTAAGAGATTTGAAATAGACATACTATCAAAATGCTGTAAATGTAACGTTGTAACCAAAAATATATAGTACTTAAATTTTCAAGTACAAATCAAGTACTGTAAAATACAGGTACCTAAATATTACAATAATTTTAGAGTAATAAAATAGTACTGAATATGAAAAGTAGATTTCCAGTACTACAGATTTTTGGTACAGACATAGTACCTATGCAAAATTGTCTATGTAGGATAAAGGTTAGACTCTCGGAAACAACATAATTACCCCATCTCTAACGGTAAATTAAAATATGACAATTACAACATGTATTTAAATAGGTTGCTGGTATGGAATACACCAGACTAATTTTTACTGAAGATTATTCATGCTTGGTACGAAATACATCTGTAAAGACTATTTTTAGATAATGACTATTCATAATGTTTTTTTAATTCAAATTGTCAAATTGTAAATAAAAAACTAGACATCAATTTGGCATTTCCACTGTTTGAACTTCGTTTTCAATATATCCTTTGTGAGACACTTTTTCTGAGCTGAATGAATTCTTTGAAAGTAAATGACCGCATTAAACTTTGAATGTAGCCGTAAATATCTTTAATAACTTCCTCCGATAAGTCTATGCTTTTACTTTGGTTTAAAATTAGTTATTTCCTCACAAAATTATACAGAAAATTAAAACTAAAGCGTTTGATTGTAAACATACAAAGCTGACTTGATTTCATTCAATATTTTTAACTACCATATCATGCTTTCATCCTTTTAATTAAAACGACAAAATGGACTATTATTTTATGAATGATATTTTCCTAATCCATGACCAAGCACCCTTGATAGGACGCTGATTGATAGATCGAGGGCGCAGAATCATTTGAGTTAAACACTACATTGAGTAATACCTCTGACATACGATTAGCGGAACTAGAGTACAAACTTAATGACCAAGCACCCTAATGAAGACATTGGCTGATAGAAAGCACAGAATCATTTGTGTTTAACACCAGTTGAGTAATACATCAGACACACTATTATATTAAGTAAAACTACAGTTAAAACATCGTTACCAAGACTTAGCGCTCTCAAGAGGAAATTGACTGATAGAAGTAGCAGAATCATTTGAGTTAAAACACCAGCTTGGATATAACCTCGGTCATACGATAAGTTAAACTACAGTTACTGTACAGACCTCATTTCCAAGTACTCTCGAGAGGACATTGACTGAAAGAAGTCACAGAATCATCTGAGTTAAAACACCAGCTTGGATATTAGCTCGGTCATACGATAAGTTAAACTATAGTTACTGTACAAACTTCATTTCCAAGTACTCTCCAGAGGACATTGACTGAAAGAAGTCACAGGATCATTTCAGTTAAAACACCAGCATGGATATTACCTCGGTCATGCGATAAGTTAAACTACAATTACTGTACAAACTTCATTTCCAAGTACTCTCGAGAGGATATTGAATGATAGAAGGCACATAATTATTTGAGTTAAACACCAGATGGAGTATTATCTCTGATATAAATTAAGTAAAACTAGAGTACACACTTAATAACCAATTACCCTCGATATGACATTAATTGATAGAAGGCATATAATCATTTGAGTTAAACACCAGATTGAGTAATATCTCGGACATACAATAAGTGAAACTAGAGTACAAACTACATGACCAAGCACCATCAATAGGTCAATGACTGATAGAAGGAACAGTAACATTAATTTGAGTTAGACATCAGCTTGGATAATATCTCAGACATACATTAGGCAAAACTGCAGTACAAACTTAATGACCAACCACCCTCGAGAGGACATTGACTGATAGAAGGCAAAGAATCACCAGCTTGGGTAATAACTTGGACATACGATAAGTGAAACTAGAGTACAAAATGATTAACCTAGTTGTTACTTGTTATATATGCCAGATCAATGTTTATGAAATAGTTTTAAAATTTTAAAAGTATCAATGATTTTTCCAGAATGAATGATATAACTGACACTAACGATATCGAATAAACAACTGCTACTATACATTGCAGAAACACTCATCGAAACATTGCTCTCCAAATTAATACTGAAATAGTTCGAAAACAGTTCAATGTGATTCCGTTTTGTAAGTTTCTCCCTGGTTGTCTTAAATCTATAGCTGAAGTTAAGAAATTGACCATATTTTAAGTATTAAGAACCCTTTCATATTTGAAAACATTCAGTTTTATCAAAAATGTTTATTTGGAAATTTCCAACCGGACGTTGCTATGTATATTTATACATTCAACTATGCCAAAACGAACCAATCTCCCTACCTTTCAGGAGGAGGTTGTGTTGTGAAATGGAAAAGAAGGCCATATATTTCAACACTAATTTGAAGTGGAAGATTAAAAAGATTTTAAATGCTACCACAAACAATGTCGGTCACGATTTCAATGCTGTGTCACAGTTAAATATACAAAATAATGCATTCCACCGACACATCTGATCAATGACTGAGAGAAACAATAATTACATTTAATAACATTGTTGGAATATAAGTAATTTGATTCTTAATTGCAATGTCTAGATGACCTTTCTATCGTGAATGTAACATCGACATAAAACCTATTGACTTCTCTAATATAATGTTATGTTCCAAAATAAATTCTCTATTTATCGAAACTATTATTAAAGCAAACGGAGATTGCATGGAGAGAATTTACGTCTAATTTATTTTTCGCTGGCGTCAATTTTATCCTGACAGAGAACAATTAGATTCTGTGGTTAAAAGCAATGCATCAAGCTGTTACATATTAATCAAAACGTGTTTCTTTATTAATAGAACAAATTAAATAAGATTTTCTGTATTTAATTTACTTTCATTCCTTATAATTTCTGAATATTTTATTTAATATTGTCCTTCCTTAACCTCAGACTTTGTAGAAGGTCACCAAGTTTGGTTCTTGATTTTTTTTAGTAAGTTTTAATATCAACAATGTTAGGGTATTTATTTTTATCCTGACTATTTTGTTTTGTTCGTTTTTGTTTTGAACATTAAGTTAATCATGAAGTTTGCTTTGACGTCATTAACTTTCTTTATTAAGATTCAAAATTTTGACGAATTTGTAATTTGATCGGAAAAGTTGGATATTTATTATTTATCTAATAGATATTTTTGGCTGCATTGAATCAGTGTCTGTGTCAAACTTCAATGACATTTTAATATAAATTTAACACCATTTAAAGTAAGGTTTAAAATATAAGACGACTTACACAGCTTGTTATAAAGAGTAAGATAAAAATAGCGTTAAATAAGTAGCGAAACTATGTTGGTGTCAACTGTTCGCCTCAAGTGTGGTAGGTAGAGGGTTCAAACCCTGTCCGGAACAATTCGAAGACATGTTTAAAACGCATTTGATGTTTGCATGTAGAGTTAATAAATAAGAGCAAATACTGGTAAGCTCGGAGTCGGAATATAAAAGTGTCCGGGGTGTGTAAAATGTCTTCCTGCAGACAGTCACTGCTTGGACTAGCACGTTATAAATTTGGCTCAACGTGTTGTTTTTGGTTAGTATTCTTAATACATTATATGTTGTCGTTCTCATTATGAATTTAACTTGATGTTTAACAGCCACTCAGCACCATCAACTAATATACCTTAAATAAGCTAAATGGTTGTTAGTATTATGTGTGTATGTTGGTTCATTCTCTCTTCTCTTCTTTACCAACGTTCTCATATATTGCTGAAAATACATAGCTGTTCGACGTTTCACAATTCTTTTTTTATGTATGCACTACGCTGAAACTTTATAAATCTATAATTTAAATTGATAGTATAAGTCAGGAGAGCCTCAGCTAACGATCAAAATAAGTTAAACATCTCTTTTTCGAGATATTTGGTTTTTTTTTATGGCGGGAAAAGGCTTACTCGGCGGAAAAATGAAAATGAGGCAAAATATGTAACCCTGTATCGTAGGAAAAAACAACGTAGTCCGAACACATGACAATTCTCAACTGTACTTCCTTAAGGCAAAACAAAAAGAAACGCCAGTTACGTTTAAGTTCAATGACCTAACAATATGAGGACAAATTCTCTCATTATTTATTCAATTTAAAGACTTTCTAGGTACTAGACGAATCTTAAAGATAAGTTTAAAGACTGCTTTAAACTCTATCATTACATCAAATTGGCTGTTGCTTTCAAATTATATTACAACAAAAAATTATACATTTTACATTAAGAAATTTTCATCTCTTTGTAAAAGTATTCCTGCAACATATCTTTAAACTTATAGTTTTTATAGGTCATCGTTATCAACAAAGTGTATCATCATCAGTATCAATATCAAATCAAAATCAAAATTATTTTATTGCCATGTTTTATTGCATTCATCGTTGCTGATGAATACGTAGTTAAAGACACTAAGAGTTTATAATTTGAAAACATTCAGTAAGATTGAGTCACTTATATATTATTTAATTAATTCAAACGAACATCAACAATTTACAATATTTCAAAATAAACTCAACACTCGATATTGGTTCAAGACTACTTGATAATTGGGAGGAAAAGGGTGTTGGCAGAAAAGATGCCATTATTTTTGTGCTCTGTATCGACTTTTGTTTCATCTGTTGCTGTACGCATTATAATAATTTCGCAGTTTTATTTGCACTTTTTACACGAGTCCGGTATTTTGTATTGCAGAATATTCAATCACATATGGTCCGGAACATAAGCAAATACTTGTGGTAATGTTTAATACCGATTTGCATAACTTTAAATCAAATTATTAAAAGTATATGTTTATAGCCCTTTATAACTTGCTGTATTGACCTATAATGGTTTACTTTTTACTGATTGTGACATGGATGGAGAGTTGTCTCATTGGCAATCATATGGCATCTTTATAACCATTAAGACATTTGAAAATTCTTTAAACCGAATAGGCAATCTAATCAAAATATTGATCTCTGATTACGATATACTACATATGAGATGTAGTATAAAGAAATCAGAGATCTATACTTTAATTAGATTGACCGAATTGGGTAACATCACCCAAATAATTATTCATCCTTCAAAGTTGGTCTCTTAAATCTTGGATAATTTAATCCCTTATAAGGATCAATTCAGAAAAATAATTTGATGTAGTGACAACTTTAATATATGTTTGTTATTTGACATGGATTATTGACTTATTTTTAGTTCCTCGAGTTGTACTAATGATTTGTCAGTTCCTCGAATTGTACTAATGATTTGTCAGTTCCTCGAGTTGTACTGATGATTTTTCAGTTCCTCGATTGTACTGATGATTTGTCAGTTCCTCGAATTGTACTGATGATTTGTCAGTTCCTCGAGTTGTACTGATGATTTGTCAGTTCCTCGAGTTGTACTGATGATTTGTCAGTTCCTCGATTGTACTGATGATTTGTCAGTTCCCCGATTGTACTGATGATTTGTCAGTTCCTCAAGTTGTACTGATGATTTGTCAGTTCCTCGAGTTGTACTGATGATTTGTCAGTTCCGCGAGTTGTACTGATGATTTGGCAGTTCCTCGAGTTGTACTGATGATTTGTCAGTACCTCGATTGTACTGATGATTTGTCAGTTCCTCGAGTTGTACTGATGATTTGTCAGTTCCTCGATTGTACTGATAATTTGTCAGTTCCTCAAGTTGTACTGATGATTTGTCAGTTCCTCGAGTTGTACTGATGATTTGTCAGTTCCTCGAGTTGTACTGATGATTTGTCAGTTCCTCGAGTTGTACTGATAATTTGTCAGTTCCTCGAGTTGTACTGATGATTTGTCAGTTCCTCGATTGAACTGATGATTTGTTAGTTCCTCGAATTGTACTGAGGATTTTTTTCGTTTGCTTTTTAGATTGTAACTTATTCACTTGCATTTGTCTTGTTTTTTTTTCTCACAAAAACGCAATATTAATTTAAAAGCTAAGATGTTTGGAAGGCTTACTGACACTAATATATTCCCTATTTTACAAATACTTTTAATCTACTCACTGTATAATGGACATGATTATATATAGTCCTTAGTTTGGGTTTTTTTAGACACTTCCCAATTTTTTCATATTTTTTGCATGAAACAGCAAGTTAAGGTATGAAATGATTTGGGTGATGAATTTTAAGTTAAAGTAGTGATTTTGTCCAATAATTAAAAGGTAAAAAAAGTATAATCAGAAGCTTTGAAATTAAATAACAAAAACCTTTACTGTAGAATTATTCATATTTTGGTTACAGCTGGAAGTGTTTCCTTAGATTTTGATATAGTTTGTCCCAAAAGTAGTACACTGCACTGTAAAATCTTGTATAGATAGATCAGGTGCGATTGATTTAATTTTAATTTATTGTCTTGGGATATGTCCGACGAAATAACTGTTCTCTGGCCTTGCGGGATACGTTTATCTTTAGATTAACGACGAAAAAGTCTAGTAATTTATTTTCAATCGAAGCAAGTTACGTAATCTATCATTTAACTAAAGCATGATTTATTTCCAATTTAAATTTGAGGTATTGTTTTTAAGATCACTGAGTTCATGTTATTGGATAAATCAAATAAAACTTTAACATGACCTGGTGATCATTTAAAATTTAGTCGTTTAAATGTAATAATAAAAAAAATGTATGAACCAGCAACAAAATAATTGCTCAGATCTAAATTTGAAAAAAGGTATGAAATGAAATAGTTGTACAAATTTAAAAAAAACTGGGAGCAAAAACACAACAAAAAACGGATGGCCCCAATTGCACTATCATTTTCCATGTGCAGTGGACCTTGAAATTGCAGTCAAAACTTTAATTTGGCATTGAAATTAGAAAGATCATATCATAGGGAACATGTGTACTAAGTTTCAAGTTGATTGGACTTCAACCTCATCAAAAACTACATTGACCAAAAACTTTAACCAGAAGCGGGACAAACGGACGGAAGTACGGACAAACGAACGGACCCACAGACCAGACAACATAATGCCACTCTACTATCGTAAGTGGTGCATAAAAAAACAAATAATAGACCTAAATAACTAAACATACTCATAAAGCTGCTGCTGTGACTTATACAAACTTTACCATGATTTGGAGTAATACAACCGCTTTGGAAGGGTATATATGTTACAGGGAATTTGTGAAATCAGGGATTTTGTAAAATCACTGAAATTTCAGGAAATTTGTAAAATCACTGAACTAATTAGTGATTTTATAAAATCCCTGATTTTCACTAGTGATTTTACAAAATCCCTGAAATAATAACGATCTTTTTTACAGATTCACGGATTACATTCAGGGAATTTGTATGAATTCATTCACTTTTATAAGAATTTCTGTGAAAAAAATGCCTGCAACAGTAACACTCAATAAGTTTGAGGTTAATCTAGCCTTTTTTATATATTAAGTGAGCAGTTAAAACTGAGTTTTCATGCACTATACAACTGACATACTGTAGAACAATGGCTCAGGCACAGATGTCTTTAAATATAGAGCAAACATACACACACAAGTTACTTCAAATAATTGAGTGAATATTAAAGAACAACATTTTGAACCGGGGAAAATATGATGAAATTTCGGAACATGTTGTCAATGAGCCACAGAAAGAAGACAAAACAAGTACCTTGTTTGAAAGAAAGTTACTGTTTATTATAGTTTTTGAGTAATTACTGTAAAAAATAAAACTAATTATATCAAATTTTTAAAATCAAATATAAAAACGGAACACTAAGTTGATTGCTGTCATAAGAGAAGAAAAACACATATGTAAGGTATAAGAGATTGAGTGGATTAGGGTATGTGATCCAGTGGCAAATATTACATGCATATCAGAGCAAAAGCATCTAATTGTTGCATGAAAATTGATATATATATATATATATATATATATATATATATAAAGCAAATAAGTGTTGTATTATTAATTTGCTGCCTACAAAATAACAATTACATTCACAAAATAATGATATAAAAAGACAACAGAAAATATAGCTAAGAATAATTTGTTTTGTACTTGCATGTTTATGAATAGGTTATAATCAAGCAAAAATAAAAAAGTTTTACATATTTTGGTCATATATCAGTTACATGTATTCTAGCACACAGTGATATAACTTTTAATAAGATTCTAAACTTTCAAAGCTCTTTTAGTCCAAATAAAGTAATTAATTTGGTTAATGTAGGTGTGAAGTTCTTCAATGTAGAGATTTTAAAAAATCGTTAAAAACGGTATTCATCAGATGAAGAACTTTTAGAAATATTATGTATGTCTTGAAGACATGTACAGCATAGTTCAGAAAATTCATATATCAATAGGTCATGGTGGTAGGGACAAAAAAGTATTAAAAGTACGCAAATAAAAAGTGTCAAATGTTTCATACAAAGCTTTAGAACTTTACAAGGAACTTTGAGAGGAATGCCAACTCAAATAGCGTAGAGCTGCTACAGTAAAAGTTTTGTCGTTAAGTCTATAATAAGTCTTGAGTTTAGCTATGTATGTTGGTTGAGGGAACTCTTGTTTATAATGTTCATTTTCCCGAAGGACAGGTTGATTTGATACAGACATACATCGAAAAGCAGGGCAATTATGTATCAGTATATGTCACCCAAACTTGCCATGCAAAAATAAGTAAATTCACATCGGTCTAATTATCAGTTTTAAGGCCTTTTAGTCATTATCAGTATACACTAGTTATAGCTCACAGTGTTATCATTAGTGATTATTAGTCTATTTCTATATTAAGAAAAACACATTTCTAAAAGCAAGTTATACTTAATTGTAATCAGGGATTTTACACAATCCCTAGCTCCATTTTCAGTGATTTTGTAATATCCCTAAAAATTTCATGGATTTTACAAAACCACTGAAACTGTTTGTGATTTTACAAAATCCCTGATTTTACAAATTCCCTGTAACATATTCATAGACACTGTCGAACTATCAGATGGTAATTGCAGATATTGATTCAAATTTGATAAGAATTCTAACCATTTTTAAAACTATACGCGAAGCACTTATAGAAATGTGTATATGTTCTTTTTTTTACACGTGCGCACAAATATGTTCCAGCAAATGTAAACAAGCCATCACCTAAACAGCCGTGTTGCTTGTGCAGTACAAAGTCGGTGATGAGTCTTATTCGGTAATGTCGCATACGAGAAAAGGAGACGAGAATTTGGTTACGACAACTGGAACATATCTATACATCGTCATTTTTTAACAGATATTCCATAACGGTCAACCAAGTTCTTTGAACTCTTGATGTCGTCTTTAAGATTTTCGGAGATACGACTTTAACTTCGCTAATTGTTTTAAAACAGCAACCATATATCAAAGGAATCATGATGGACAGTGCAAACTTTAGAATATCGTACCAACTGGATTATATAAACTTTAAAATGCAGACGCTGTTGAAATATTGCTACTTAGAAATAGAGAGTTTACACTTGGGATGCTGAAATCATTTAAATTCGTTAAGGTTGGATCTCAACAGATCTTTATTGCAAAATTCTAGATGTAAGTCAAAATATTAGACACAATTAACTGTAACTTTTATTTCAAGTTTGATATGATCATTTTATGCATTCAACATAGTTACCAACCTTTATACTATTGAATGTGATGACATCATCCATATATTAAAAATGTCAATTAAGTACACATTGTAGTCCAAAAGGAAGAAAGCCTACATGTATATACATGATTTATTTTATATGACCACAAAGATTAATAAATGGAAACCAACAGAATTTATGATTATTATTGTGAACAAAAGTTTGATAAATTTAATACACGTGACCCTCGTTTTGGTTCATCAAAGAGCTACAGCATTATGATAATTGCTTATTATCTCGATACAATCCGTTGAAGAACAATTACCCAGAAAAAGCGAACATACAAAATTGCGAGGGAAAAAGAAACAGTTGTATTAGAAATTAGTTCATAGGGCCCTTTAAAGCTTGCTGTTCGTTTGTTAGCCAATTTTGAAGGCTCCGTGTTGAATGCGGTACTTTGATCTATAATAGTTAACCTTTTAGAAATTGTGACTTGGATGAAGAGTTGTCTCATTGGCGCTCATATCACATCTTCTAATGTCTGTCATGTAGGAATATTTATCAGTTCAAAAGCATTTAGTTCAAAAACCAAAGTCCTATAAATAACTTTTAAGACGAAAACTGTGAGATAAAACTAAAAATAAAATAATCTTAAGCTTTCAGTAACCCCATTACCTGAAGAAAATCTACCTCAGTTGAATTAAACCATATCGCAATTTATGTACCGTGTCTTCTTAATTTGATATTGACTTTCGTGCTAGCTATTTATCAAAAATTAAAACATTTCTGTTAGGTAAAATGAATATGTGTTAAACTATTTATTTCCCCCATATTTCCCAATTTCATGTGGTAATAGCTATCAATAATCATTAGCTGAAAGTAATGAAATGATTTATGCTGATATTTATATTCGTAACTAAACTGCCAATGGACATATAATTATCTTCAATGGCCGACCGAATAATTATAGCCGGAGACAATTGGTCGACGTTTTCTCTCATCACTTGTTTCAACGGTACATCACTTGCTTGTTTACAATGTTTAGTTTTTCATGTTTTAACATTTATTTTGTCATGTCTTCTGAAAAATGATAAATCAAAACCTTAAAATTGATTGCTGTACTTTTATTTTAGTACAAATAAAGTAAAGACAACCTGTAAAGTTGGTCACTGGGCTTTGAATCCTCGAAGTACAAAATCAAGTCAAGTGTATTATGTGCCTTCAAAATACTGATACTATTTCTATGCAAGAAATGCTCTTTGAGATGCTGTATCTGTGGAGAGTCGAAAAGTGCGTTGCTCTTTCAAAACATTTGTAGCATTGACGTAAAACAATTTGCAAGAACTTTCATATCTCAATAAAAGGACACATAACAATGTTTTTATTGACTACAACTTAGAAAATGAATGTTGGAAAAAATTCAATATAATGGCAGGGCTTTACTTTAAATGTATATCATAACAAGCAATAAATCTTTAAAGATTATCAAAATTATCATCAAATTCTATTTTAATTTCATTCAAGGAAAAAGAACTGACTATCTTTTGAAGATATTTATACTTTTATTTTACAGAAAACAAATGTTTGTTGTTAAACCTGGCATGTTTACAAATGAAAACGTTATGCTCTTTACCACTAAAAATAGTTATGTACGTTCCAAGCCAATTTGACAGCAATCGAAGAAGCACGAACATTATGATTGTCTAGTGTTACCAAACATATAGCTATAGTCACTTCAAAATAATTTGTTTATATTAGATGGAAAGAAAACTTAGTTAAGCTAGTTTAATGCAGTAGATTTGTACGGTCGTCTATGAGAGTAATAAAATTTACTTCAGTGCTTTCGGGCTAGCTGTCCCGTAAAATTTATATTATTCATTTATATATATATGAGTTTCTTGTCAAATTCTGTAACACACAATCATACGAAAATAATTATTATATTTTATTATGATTATGATTTTTTTGGGTGGTATTTTATTCAATTTCTCCTACTATATACTTGTAGTACATGTTTAATAAATATTTACTTTTTAACTTTTTTTCCAAAATAATGTATACTTATTTCCCATTTTGTAGGCCGGGTGAAAACCATTATCGACATTGTTATAATATCAAAGCACCAACGCTGTTGATTGAAACATACGCATACCGAACGGAGATTTCGTCCAAATCAATAACATTTATATCATCATTGCAATGTTCAGTACATGCACACGATGTAGGTGATCCTTAAATCATGAACAAATTGAAATATTGATGACCGGTACTGGCCTTTAAGCAATCTTGCGACAAATTTTTCTAAAAGGCGCCAAGAGCTAACAACATATAGAAAAGACAAAATAAACAGGTGTTGATGAAATATAGAAGCCATTGAAATCGTCCAGATACTTGTTGAAATTTAACAGAGACAACTTAAAAAATCCTGATATCATGGTACTCTTAATTAATAGTAATAACACGACCCAAAACATTTTTCTCGTTACAGTAGCAAATGGTAAACTTTTGAAAAGTTTTATTGCATTGTTTTCAAATCTGATTTTATTCTTTTACTGTGTCAAAGAAGACGAATTTGTTGTATTAATTGGTTATACATAGCAATATATCCTCTTTTTTTTCTGTTTTGGGTTAACAAAGCGTTTAGATTATTACAATTTGTTTTTGTTATTTTTTTCTTAAGGCAGCCATCACATGGCCGATACATGAAAAAGACCTTGAGCACGTGTATGATTGTTGTTCTCTAACACAGTCCCTTTTCGTTATCGATGTTTTAAGTTGTCAGTGTCATTAACACATGATAAATATGTTTCTTTTACATTACTACAGTCGTGTCAGTTAAATGCTTGTTTTACTCTTTTTTTTTTAGTCTTTAAAACAAGTCTTGGAAACATAAACGTTTCTATCCTTAATGCAAGGAACGTTGAAATATTTGTATAAATAAGGGTTCGGAGAATTTCCATAACAATTTAATAATTTTAATAACTAACAAGGTGATTTTTATAACAGTTCTGAAGTACATTGTGATTGGAAAAACGGATATAGGGTTATTGAACTTAAACATATATGACACCTTTATAGGAAATACGCGAGTGATATCAATAATTGCACATACAGCTGATGAAAGTGGCCACATGTAAATTATGCATTAATTACCCACTCCTTATAATCCTACGTCATAACAAAGACAATCGGAAGGATTTGTGGGATATGTAACAGTTAATTTGCGAAGGTTTCACTGTAAAAACATATTTTAAACCTTGTGAAATTTAACATGAAAATTAACTTCAAAAAGTGGAGAGACTGGTAAACAATTTTGAATCGAAAACAAAAAGTAAAAACACGCCATTACCAAAGTAAAACAAAGAAGTATTAAAAAACCTTAAAATAATATTAATGACCATTGAGCTCACCAACTAAAATAAATGAAGGTTCTCTGGAAGGGTAAAGTTAACAGTTTTTGCTTCAATACTTGCACATGACGTATTATTTATGTAAAACAGAATGATTTGCAACCTTTAGTTAAGTCACAAACGAGAAAAGGTGAGTGGGATTTCGCTTAGACAAATGGAAACTTCAATTGGTCATCCATAAAAAGATATATACAATTACTGTTTTTATGGAATATGTACTCTAGGTTAGTATAGATAAAGCTTTCTGATGATTATGATATATAGAGAATAATACATGGCAAAATCCGTATCATGTGCCGTATCATCCCGAGATACCAATATCAGATAGAGGGCCTTTAGGCCCGAGGGATGATATTGGTCGAGGGTGATACGGCATGTGATACGGATTTTGCCATGTTTTATACGCTTTATCATATTTCAACAGAAGAGTATATATGAACTGCTTTCTGATCCCTAAGCACCTGGTTTATCTTCATTTCTTTTTTTTTTTTGTCTTGTTTTAAAAGTGTAACCGGAGAGCCTGTATCTACTCTACAAATTTGTATTGCCACCACCGGGATTTGAACCCTGGTCGCCTGCGTGACAGTCAAAGCGTTAACCCACTGAGCCAAAGAATCGAATCCCTAACTCAGTTGATTAAGACTGGCTTTATATGTTCTACCTGTAATAAGGAGGGGGAGCAACCCCGCTACAAAGGCCTTAAAAGAACTGCTCGATTACTCATCCGAAGCACATAGGTTACCTTACATTTTACGTGCTGTTGTTTTTTAAAAAAAAAATTGTTTGTTTGTTTTGTATGGTATTTCATTGAGTTCTTGTTTTATAGTTGCATTTCTTGTGTTAGAAATATGAAAACTCGACGTTTGTGACGTCACATTCCAAACAATGACGTCATTCAATAAGTTGCGTCACGCCCGAATGACCGTTCATTTAGGACCCATTTTGAGAAAGAAAAAAATCTGAAGAAGCTTGCATAAATTTAAAGGGAGTTAATGCAAAAATGAAAAAAAATAGAAGGGGTGTGATAAAGTGTGCGATAAAGGGTAGGGGTGTGATAAAGGGTATGATAAAGGGTGTGTATCAAAGTTGTGCAATGTGGATTAAACAGTAGGCTATTTATCAAATATTCAAAACTACTGTATTTCCTACTAAATATATGATAAAGTGAAATATCAGCCGCAAACCATAATTTGGTTCGTCTGGCGTGTGAGCGTAGCGAACGAGTTAAGAAAGCTTTACATTGTCGAGAAATGTGATCAGAAAAAACCTGATAATGAGTTTATTGTGCTATGATGATATCAGGTCTTTTCCCCTTCACGGAGTAAATATCATCTATTCAAATTTCAATCTATTCAAATATAAGCTTAAGAAAAGCCGTTAATATATTCCTCCATATTCCGATATCAAACTATTACATCATGGTATATGATATTGATTATTTACTCAAACCAATTGTACATCACACATTTTACCATCATGTCAAAAGCACGCATTGTTGAACATGATATATATCACTTGTACATATTGATATATGGTTGCACTCCCAATGATATGATACAATCCATATCAGATTATCCTAAAGTTTTTTAGGAATATAGTTTGAAAGTTTTTTTAAATTGCCCCCCCTTTGACAAGTTGTGTCACAAAGGTTATAGACAAATTAATGTTATTTGTAAAAAGTCAGAATGAAGGGTACATCAAAACAGCACAACGGTAAATAGCTTGTAAAAAATGTATGAAAATAATAAAAAAAAATGTCTTAAATTTGTCTTCCTCGTTTTCAATATAACGATATCAAAACTGAAATGCTAAATCGTTAGGTTTCTAAATTAACACCAAAATACAAAAGACAGACTAATGGAAATATACTCTAGGGAATCAGCCCCCTCTTTTAACAAGTTGCTTATTTAAAATAAATATCAATACTATTTAGATAAGTGAACTTTTGTTAACCTACAAAAGACGTACAAGAATAATGTTGGAATTATGTTTCGTTCGTGATATAGAGTGATATTTGTGTTATGTCTGCTATGGGTATCGTGATAAAAAGTGATATGTTTGTTATTTCTGCTATAGGTATTAAACCCATTTGGTGTCGTGATGTTTTATATTTTTTTATCAGATTTCCTTATAATCACCTAATTACAACATTAATTTGACGAATATTGGTAAAGATGGTCTCGATTACTCTCTTTAGAGATTAAAATGTACTGTCTGATCAATGCTGTATTGTTTTTATTCCGATACTTTTTGTCGCACTAAAGTTCTGAAGATTTTTATAGAACGTCACTGGTGAGTATTTTATAGACATAACGTGCGTCTAGCATACAAAATTAAGTATAACAAAGGAAAACAGGGCACTGTCTATTGAAATAAATGATTATCAATTTTGAATGCACAGTAAAATAACAAAAATATCGAGCTCCGAGGAAAATTGTCAACGGAAAGTCCATAAGAAAATTGCAAAAGTTCAAACACATCAAACAAATAGATATCAGCTGTAACATTCCTGACTTGGTACAGGTATTTTCTTATGTAGAATATGGTTTTGAAGCTAGCTAGCTAAGTTTCTTACTTGTTTGACAGTCGCATAAAATTCTATTTTAAAAATTGACTTAGTTTACGTGCAAACATTTGATAGAATTAGAAAAACGGAAGATAAATTAATTATCAAAAAGACTTTTCAACAAAAAACGTCGAAACTATGGAAAAAGCACTAAATCATAAGCTTCAAATTTAAGAAACCATTCACCTTTCTAAATCAATTTTGTTTTACGTGCATTCAAAAAAAGAATAAAGAAATCACCTTATCTTTATAAAATAAAAGTTGATCTTGAGGTGATCTCTGAAGAATATAATCGAATTTTCGATTTGTTGATGAAAAAGAATGACTTTGAAAAAAAAATCAATGACGTCAACACAGATAATGAAACATCACTTTTTAACACTTTTTGAACTTTCATTTAATCTAGATAAAATCGTAATTTTAAAGGAATAGTATCAAATAAATGAACACAGTGCTATTGTCTCAGCAAAAAGAAAAATGAAATTTAGGTATTGCAAAATAAAGGCAAAAGAAGAATACCGCTTTTCAAAAGTCACAAATCGATGGAGAGAAAACAAATCCAGGTTACAAACTAAAACCAAGAAAAACACATCAATTTTACGTGACAGAAATACAACATAAACAGACGCAATAACAGTAATAACAGAGAAACGCACAAATAATATAATAGTCAACATAACATGCAAACCGCAGAACAGAGGGTATGTTACTGCTAAGAAAATGTTGATACCGTTATTAGGAATTTGAAATCATCCCGTTTGTCATGGTTTTAGTATGACTTCTTATCTTATCTTATATTGCCAAAAAAAAACGATTTCTATTAAAACAAAGAAACATACCTTTAATCGGTCGATAAATAAAGGCAACAGTAGTATACCGCTGTTCAAAACTCGTAAATCTATGGACAAAAAACAAAATCGGGATAACAAACTTAAACTGAGGGAAACACATTAAATACAAGAGGAGAACAACGACACAACATTAAAATTTAACACACACAGAAACGGACTAAGCCACTGCTGGTGGATATTCATTTCCCCGCGGGTATCACTAACGAGCGTCTGAGGTAAATATTGAATTTTATTCCTGGTATCTATGATGAGTTTATTTTCATACCACAATTTCATGAAATTCAATATTATGGAGATGACTAAGACATTACATTATATTACTGTCTTGCTTTGCAGATAAACTCATCATAAATACCAGGACTAAATTTAGTATATAAGCCAGACGCGCCTTTCGTCTACTAAAGACTCATCAGTGACGCTCGAATCCAAAAAAGTTTAAAAGGCCAAATAAAGTACGAAGTTGAAGAGCATTATACCAACTTGAAACTACTAAAATGCTTTTGTTTATAAATAGTGTTTAGTATTGCATAATATCTTGTTTTCCTGTACTGGTTTATACAAAGTTGTTGAAACTTTGAAACCTTGTACACATTTCGAAATCTATTTTTATTGATTTACTAAAAAATTTTACATTCAATGATTCTAAATCAAAGCTTTAACATTAAGTCTGACTTTGGACAATTATACCATATTGTTTTTATATATATATATATATATAAAACCCGACATGAATATATATTTTGCAAGAAATCAGTTAATCGTTGATTATGTGTGCCACTTGTGGAGCCATTAACAAACTACAGGGAACAATCACAAACGAGTAATACGAAATAAAAGGCAAACAAAGTAAAAAGGTTTTCATTGATAAGCAGAAGATATCACATTATACAGGTTAATTTGCGATAACCTTTTATTTCTTGTTTATAATTTACTTACTTTAAAATTTCCATTGTTCTTATAATCTTTTCCATGTAAGACCAACAGTCAAAAGCTTAAATGAAGGAACCAAATTAAAAGAGAAACCGTTTGATAGGAAATTTCCATGCCTGCGTTTTCTTAAAAGAAAATCATAGACGTTACAAATATACTATTGAACGCCGAGACAAGTCTTAACAAATCCCCAATCCTAAAAAAAAAGTCGTAGATAGCATTAAAATCGGTCAGAACTTGCTTTCTGCAGTATTATTTCTTCTTTTTTTCTAATTTCAAAAACTACAATATATACTTTTTATTACGACATCATACTATAATAGTTTTAAAATAAATCGCTTTGTTCTCAGAACAATTATATAAAACTTTTTGATTTTGATTTTATATCTTATATTGTCTATGACTCATGGCGTGCCTTCTGGATTTTTTATTTCGATATTTTTTTCAAGAAACATAAGGACTTCGCCGATACAATTATGTCGGTACATGTCTATTTTAGTTTCGAAATTTTTTCCCCAGTCTGATCATTGTATTTAATACTAAAGGTTGTGGGAAAGCAAACTATTTTTGATAGAACTTTTCTTTACAAGTTAAAGTACAAAAACATCAATATAAGCTAGTTTCTCAGTCGATAACATGATTGAATTTTGTTTTTTGAAAGACTATGTAGATTATAAAATTCATCCCTTGTAATAAAGTTTCTTGAGGTGTATTGTTTTTAGACTATGAATGTATAAATCGGTTGTAAAATAATACTTCAAACAAATAACAAACTGAACTAATTATCTTACAGTGAAGAACAAGAAGACTTCAAAATGAAATTTTAACCGGTGAAAGAAGATGTTGTCTGTTACTATTGTCATTTCATTAGTTTTTTATTTAGTTTTTAGAGTTTTACATCAAAAGTTTATGATGTTTTAGTTTTTTTATTTAGTTTTTAGAGTTTTTCATCAAAAGTTTATGATGTTTTATTGCCTGATGTTTTTTTTTTTTAATATTGTATTTCATATTGTTATCTATTTCTATTTGTTTGTAAGAAATAAGTTATGACTTTATTTTATATCAAAGACTTTGATATTGACGGGTTTAAGCTGTTGTTGTCATAATTCAAGTATCTTAATAATCATATCTAAGGCTCAAACTTCGTAATCATAAACATCGAGTAAGCTTATATGAAAAAATAAAATTGAACACCGCATGATTTGATGCCTAAAAGTTACTTAAAATGCAATACTTATACTGTAAATCGATTAGACAATGTTTACCGATTTTTAGTTACAAATTGTTCCATGGGAGTTATAAAAATAAAGGTTCCAAGTGGTCTCTTCAAATAATTACAGACATCAACATGGTTTGATTGACCGTTATGGGATATCTATATCGCAGATGACAATGGATATGTTTCAACTGTCGTACTCACATTTTCCCGTCCTCCTTTTATCAACTCTGACATTACCGAAAGAAACTTATTATCGATTGTAACTTGACTGTCACCTGTGGTGTCGGAACTGCCTATCCGTTAGGAGTACATTATAAGGGCCTGATTGTTGGTGGGCTTTGTAAAGCTCTGTTTTAATGCCATTGTTTTGCCGTTTGTCTTAAAATGATAATAAATTTCAAAAGTATCTTTGGTACGTGTATCCCGCCCCGGTTTCCACCACATATGCAAATAGGTGATGTACTGTAAATCATAAGAAGAAACAGAACTGTATAATAACTTTCATTTGTATATGGCACGCTGAAATAATATTTATCAATATCACAAAATCACAAAAAACAACAAAACATGAATGTTAAATGAAGTATAGAGTACACATTTAATGGCAATGTGGTTGCCGGTTATTTACAAATACTAATATCATTATCGAATATTGAAAAGTCAGAAAGAAACCGAAACAATGATGTCTTCTACAAATCTGTACTTAATTTTAGTAATTGAAATGTGAACTGAATTTTGTCACAAAACAGATAATTGAGATCATTTCAATTTTCCGATTGTAAAGTTTCCATTGTTTTAGCTACATTTCAGCAATACCTGCAAATTAACTAAAAAATCTCCTAGAATCTGATAACACTGATGCTACTAAATCAAGGGTTCTTAACACTAAAGTAAAGATCGGCTATATTAAGAAATGCATATCCCATCAAGATTTATGTGACAGTTATGGTGATTACCACGAATATTCTAAATTTATTGTAGCCTTTTTCCGTCCTCCTTTCGCGTTTATGACATCACTATATGTTATTGTATGATATTAAGCTTTGTTTCAAATATACAACTGATTTGTACCGAGAGCAACTGATGAGTCTTGTGTAGACAAAACGAGTGTATGGCGTAGCAAATGTTCTAAAGTCTTTGGTGTGTTTTTTAAGTCTGAGTTTGTTTTAAATATAAATTAGTGTAAATAATATTAAATTCCGAAAATAATAGCATAAACATTACAATATAGCATTTTGTTAGGATAACAAAACAAGTGAATTTTCACTTTAACAAATTTCTCTCTTGACAAATAGAATTTGTCTGAGTTTTTTTTAAAATATAATTTGTCGTTCAATTGAAATTGAAATAAAATGAGATATTGAGTATACGTCAATGGCTTATGTTGTCTGGGTATATAAGAGGATCTAGAGGGGGCTTCATATCTATAGGCCATAAATCTCTATTCTTTATACTTTGTGTCTTTATTATTCTTTATATTTTCGCACCTCATAATTTTTTTTTCTTTATTTTTAACCCCTATCCACACCCTCATATTTTTGTCTAGGTAACTTGGCGTAAAGTTCAAAACTAAGTGTTGTTGGTAGCGACTCTAATGAGAAATATTAAGTTCTAATGCATTCAATTAAGTTACCAAAGTTATCCATTTGCAGAAATATTATTTCTCTCCTTGTGAAATGTCACCACAATCAATACATTCCAGATCATATCATTTAAATGCTTTTCTTCCGCTCTTTAATGATTATATTTGGAACTATAACAATCAGTAATTTATTATGTAATAAAGAGTCAATTTTTGTTTTTTATTTCTTCCTGTAGAAAATTAATGTGATTTTATACAGTTTTATAGGTGTGCTAGTAATATACTGTTTCGATTTAATATTCCTTTTTTTTTCTCCAGAATTGTGTCAAAGAAAAATTTAAGAAAAACTAATTTTTCTCACCTCATAGTTTATATATTTTTTAAATGTACCTTGTCATTTAACGGTACTATTTATTTGCACAATATGCGCTTGTCTATAATTAGTGGTAAACAAACATATGCTACCATATAGATATGTTAATCTTTGGGTGAGTTCTTAAACATTGTTCGCTACTTGTGATATATATCAACATCTAGCGAGTTCTACTCCTCTGATACTAAAATGGTTAAAAGCTTTCTGCGTTGTTTGAGATTGTCATCATACGTACATACTAATAACAATATACATGTAGCCATTCGTGGTTATATTTGTTACTTTTGAGTTTATTTGAATAAATCATTTCTACACAAGTTTGGTCATCATTGTGTTAAAACTTATCACACCGGTTGCTTTGAGGGAGGAGTGTCTAGTCTTTTTTTAAGCAGTCAAAATGTAAACAATCACAATGTAATTGTAGCTTTGATTACTGAAATTAACTTTTAAACCATTTTATGAAATAAATTTTAAAGCATTTTATTTCTATTTCATAGAACATAGGAATAAATACAAAGTTTTGAAGAATTCCAGATAATGTATATAACTTCTTCTCCAAAGAACTAGTGTCTCAAAAGGCAAAATGATTATGTTTGTTGAATTTTAGTTTAACGTTTAAAATAAGCATATTAATCACAATGATATCTCTGAGAAACAATAACGTTTTAAGAATGAACGCAATTGTAAATCTTTTCTAAAGTGCGAATGATAAAATTTTAGACTAGTATTTCAAATAATCTAAACAATTTGAAAATCTTAACATTTGAAAAGAATTCCAAAGACAGTCATGCAAGAAAATCTAATTTATTTTTCTCTTTTCATTACAGTTAACTTGAAATTGGTGCATTTTTATGTCAAGAAGCAACGCCAGCATTGCTGTTAATCAAATGCAAGTTAAACGATTGACAATTATTTGTTGATACCGTTCATTGTGACATACATTTTGTTCACACACATAATACTTGTTGCCACAATCAAAGTTTTCTGTCGTAATTCGAAAATAATTTGTTATATTTATAAAAAGTAAAATAACAAAAATACTGAACTTAGAGGAAAATCAATTCGGAAAGTCCATAATCACATGGCAAAATCAAATAACAAAACACATCAAAAACGAATGGACAAGAACTTTCATATTCCTGACTTGGTACAGGCATTTATGTGGAAAATGGTGGATTAAACCTAGTTTTATAGCGCTAACCCAGCGCTAATTAGGTCTTTCCACCTTTCTGTGGAAAGACCTATTGTATTTCTTCTGATTATTAAGTCTTTCCACTTTTCTGTGGAAAGACTTATTGTTTTTCTTCTGATTATTATTTTTTTTTTTTTTTTCTTCCGCCAAATTTTGTTCTTGCGCAAAATGTTTGTTTCGCAATATGTCGCTTAGATATTTCTCATATGGTATCGTATAGTTTATGCGCTTTTAAATTTCACCCTGCTAAGGCGAACCATTTTCTATGTAAGAGTTATCTCCCATTTCACTGTTTATCCTCTGTGTGCATCTCCTCCGTAACAAAAAACGATAGCGACAAAATTCTTTTTACAAATTGTTCGTTACATCCTCAGTTATTTTTGGCGTATTTGGATCGAAGCGATTCGATGAAATTTTATAGGAGTTATCTACCTTTACAAAATAAATTTGTCGGTATGTTTATTTAACTCATAAACAGTTAACCGTATAACCCTGGAATGTTTTTATTTGAGTCCCCTAGGTCCTTACTTAGAAAATGAGGTCAAGGTCAAAGGTCAAGGTCAAGTTCTCAATTGTGACTTTTGCTTGTTTTTGCATTTTCTCTGACACTTTGAGAGATACATATAAAAGAACAAGTGCAAAATGTCAGCTTTATTGTAGTGAAGATATGCTACATTTAGTCTTATACAATTAAATGGCATCTTATAGGAGTTGATGCCCCTGAAATGTCTTGATATGAGGTTATTTGATAATCACTTCAATTAAGTTCATTATAAAGACATTTGACCTTATACAAAAGGTTAAGTGACAAATGACCTTGAAAAATGGCTACCGGAAGTGACCTTGGGAAAACCGGAAGTAGCTTTTTTTGCAATTTTTTCACATAAAAGTACTCAGAATCCATATATTTTGTCATAAAGATACATGAACAGATAACTAAAGACTAAAAATGACTTCCAACAAACCGGAAGTGGCCAATTATCTCCCATTCTACATTCAAAAGTATATAGAAACTATATATTTTTGGAATCAGTGTGAAAGAAGCTATCATATGAGACCGGATGTGACATTCATTTCACCGGAAGTAGCATATTATCTCCCTTATATCACTGAAAAAGATAATTAAACCATTATTTATCGCATCAGTATGAAGAAACTACCTTCTTATCCAAATTTCTTTGGTATGGAAAGACTTTCAATTGTTCTCTGAACAATTGGTTTTTAATTATTATTTTTTTTTTTTTTTTTTTTTTCTTCCGCCTAATTTTGATATTGCGACAAATGTTTGTTTCGCAATATGTCGCTTAGATATTTCTCATATTGTATCGTACAGTTTATGCGCTTTTACATTTCACCCTGCTAAGCCGAACACTTTTCTTTGTAAGAGTTATCTCCCTATTCACTGTTTATCATCAGAGTGCATCTCCTTCGTAACAAAAAAAGATAGCGACAAAATTCTTTTTACAAATTGTTCGTTACATCCTAAGGAAAATTTGGCTTATTTGGATCGAAGCGATTCGATGAAATTTTATAGGAGTTATCTACCTTTACAAAATTATTTTCTCAATATGTGTTATTAACTAATAAACCGTCAACCATATAACCCTGGAATGTATTTATTTGAGATCCCTAGGCCCTTTATTAGAAAATGGGGTCAAGGTCAAAGGTCAAGGTCAAGTTCTAAATTCGGAATTTTCCATGTTTTTGCATTTTCTCCAACCCTTGAAAAGGTATATATTAAAGAACAAGTGCAAAATGATTGCTATATAGTTATGAAGATATTTTACATTTGGTCTGATACAATTAAATAGCATCTAATAGGAGTTAGTGCCCCTGAAATGTCTTGATATGAGGTTATTTGATTATAACTTCAACTAAGTCCATTTTAATGGCATTTGACCTTGTGCAAAAGTTTGGATGACAAATGACCTTGAAAAATGACTACCGGAAGTGACCTTGAGAAAACCGGAAGTAACCTTCTTTGCAATTTTTCGTATAAAAGTACTCAAAATCCATATATTTTGTCATATAGATACATAAACTGATTACTGAAGACTAAAAATGACTTCCAACAAACCGGAAGTGACCATGTATCTCCCATTCTAAATACAAAAGTATATAGAAACTATATATTTTTGGAATCAGTGTGAAAGAAGCTGTCATATTAGACCGGAAGTGACATTCATTTCACCGGAAGTAGCATATTATCTCCTTTATATCACTTAAAAATATGATTAAACCATTATTTATCGTATCAGTATGAACAACTATCTTCTTATCAAAATTTCTTTGATATGGAAAGACCTTCAATTGTTCTCTGAACAATTGGTTTTTAATTTATGTTATTGTTAGTTTACGTTTACTAGTGAATTTGTCAGAAAAAGAGTATAACAAAAATACAGATCTCAAAGACAAATGCAAGAAGAGGAAGTCCATTAAAAATGACAAAATCAAGCACTAGCAATCAAAGGAAAGTGAAAAATGCAGAATTGATTGATTGAATTTGAAATCTGTTTGAATGTGTTGTTATTGGTAAATAAAACTTGAAAAAACGTTGTTTTGAAATCAATCTTAATTTCGTAGAGGAACATTTACGTTCATGTATACAGGAAATATGCTTAAAGCTCATTTATTGTTTTCTTGACCGTCCTTCCAAAGAAAGTCGTCAAAGGTTTTGCAGGAAATAGCAATCCGTCTTTCGAAAGTGAGGTAGATAGTTATTTCGTTGAAGATTGATTTATTGATTGATTTGTGTTAAGCGCCACATTCAGTATTAGTTTGTTATTTTGTGACGAACAGTTTTTGTTGGTGGAGTCTGTCAAGATTGGAATCGGGTGCACCTGTCACGTGCGGGTCCTAACTTACAACCTAGGTGTTGACAGGCTAGAGATACAGTAATTTGACCACTTGGTCATCGAGGCGTATTTCGTGGTTGAATCTTATGTAGACGAAACGCGCGTCTGGCGTACTAAATTATAATCCTGGTACCTTTGATAACTATTAACACCATTGGATCGATGCCACTACTGGTGGACATTTCGTCCCCGAGGGTATCACCAGCCCATTAGTCAACACTTTGGTGTTGACATGAATATCAATAATGTGGTCATTTTTATAAATTTCCTGTTTTCAAAAATTTGAATTTTTCGAAAAACTTAACATTTCTTATCCCAGGCATAGATTACCTTAGCCGTATTTGGCACAACTTTTTGGAATTTTGGATCGTCAATTCTCTTCAACTTTGTACTTGTTTGGCTTTATAAATATTTTGATATTAGCGTCACTGATGAGTCTTATGTAGACGAAACGCGCGTCTGGCGTACTAAATTATAATCCTGGTACCTTTGATAACTATTTACACCACTGGGTCGATGCCACTGTTGGTGGACGTTTCGTCCCCGAGGGTATCACCAGCCCAGTAGTCAACATTTCGGTGTTGACATGAATATCAATAATGTGGTCATTTTTATAAATTTCCTGTTTACAAAACATTGAATTTTACGAAAAACTAAGGATTTTCTTATCCCAGGCATAGATTACCTTAGCCGTATTTGGCACAAATTTTTGGAATTTTGAATCCTCAATGCTTTTCAACTTTTTACTTGTTTGGCTCTATAAATATTTTGATATGAGCGTCACTTATGAGTCTTATGTAGACGAAATGCGCGTCTGGCGTACTTAATTACAATCCTGGTACCTTTGATAACTATTGAAGAATACTATGGTTGCTTCTTGTATTTAGATAAAGGCAACAATAGTATACCGCTGATCGAAATTCATAAATCGATTGAGAAAACAAAAATCCGGGTTACAAACTAAAATTGAGAGAAAAACACATCAAATATAAGAGGACAACAACGACAAGACAGAAACACTAAAATCGGATGCAATTTGTTTAGGATTTGTCAATTTCAGGTGTCAGGATATGTCACATATGGATCTTCCGTTCAAATACAAACACACATGTTGTGATTTCAATTGTTTCAGAGATTGGGTCTTGATCTGACACTACTGGGTTTCTTGAATTAGAACGATCTGGTACGTGTAGATACGTTCCGATGCGTTCACAAAGAACCAACGCGCCCCGTTACGATACGATAACATTACAGTAGCGATGTTTTTCACGATCAAGTTTTGAGCTAAGTTCCGAGAGATATATTACATTCTATTTAGAATAGTGAGTCAAATCTGTTTAACATAAAACTAACAATCAACACGTTTGCAACGACTTACGGCATGATGTATTAGTCCACGATACAGTAGTCCACGATTGTCAATTTCAATCGTGCCACACATCGTGATAGTTGGACCGAAGCATGAAAGTTAATAGAGGTCCGATATAAGTTTCGAATTCTTGAATAAAATGACCAGGCGAGTTTTACCTTTATCTCCATCCAATCACGTTACTTGAATAAATAGTATCTGCATTTAGTGTTACTTACTAAAACATAAATTTTCATTCTATTGGGAGGGCAATACAATGTAAATAACTTTTTTACTGACATAATTTATAATACAGAGTTATCCTGTTTAATCAGATAAAACGGGTAAACAATTTTACATTGAATGCTTTGAATTCCAACTAACTGAAGTGGTAATAGGTCATTATCATTTGTATCAAAATTTCATTAAATTTCATTCCAAATGTCAAGAACATTATTCAAAGTATTTTATCATCATGCGTTTATTGTGATGCACTTTGCAATGTTTTGAATTTTCAATTTGCATTTTGAACAGTAGTGCACTTGTTAGAAAAGGGTTATAAATTCGATCAAGTTATTACGGGAAAACAAGTCCTTTTTATAAATGGTTTCCGTTATATCAGTATTGCGTTCTTTGCAAACCATTCCTATACTTTTTTTTAAAATTGTTATTTGGATTGAGAGTTGTCTCATTGGCACTTACACCACATTTTCCTATATCTATGTATAGTTTATTTGCATACTATAGACATGTTTATATTTTTTAAGACTAAAAATGCAGTATTACTTGAACCACTCATTTTAAATTTCAAACGGCAATGAAATAAGCAATACAAAAGTTATACAAACATAACCAATAAGGGAATAACCGATATCCCCTGTATGGGTTTCACTTACAGAATATGGATTGAGCAACAGCAACCCAATAGAAAAAACCCCGAGCTATTGAAAAAGGGGATGTTTTTGTTGTTTCGAAAATAGCACCGATGGTCTTAAAAAGGTACATGGTTGCATTTAGTTTGTTTTGTCAAGAAATTTTTATTGACTTCAAATCTTCATACCCTAATTTGTAAGTATATTTTGTATATAACTAAATGCATGTCGTGTTTGCAGTTTTTCAAAAGAAATTCTTTTAAATTGCTTAGACAGTAAGGTACCAATAAAATTTAATATATCTTTTTTGACGTGATGCAAATGTTACAGTACACGTTTTATGCATGTGGCTCAAATAAAAATAATTAGAACGGTATTTTAGGATGATGTAATTAACTTTTATAGCGACATGAAATTTAAAGCTTTGACGCAGAGATCGCCGTGGAAATTAAACCATTCCTATAACATTTATAGCTAGCTTAAACACAATAAGTGCCTTAAACTTCCTATATATTGCAGTAGCCAGATTTTACGACAACAGTATTGCACTAAAACAACTAAATGACCTTTTGTTTGTTTGCTATGTCTATGTTTTCTCAAATTTAAGGTCATAAGCAGCCGAGTGAGCTGTCACTTTGATACTTTGATGATTACAAAAAATATCATTCAGACAATTTTCTGTTCAGACAAAAATAAGTTTAAGACGGTTTTAACTGTTCTGTTTTATTATCTTCAGTCTTTCAAATAACATGTGAAGATGATTCCAAAAACATGTGCCACTGATAGAACGTGATCTCTTGTACATTGAAAACGAAATTTCTTTCCTTGGTCTGAAAAGACTTATCACTTGCCACTTAACTAGATAAGTGTGCTGCTGATTCAGAAGTTAATAATTTAACATTGTTGCTTTGCTAATATACTTGTTGTAGCCTTCTTTTTTGAAAAACATAAAAATATGTTGTAATAGTGCAAATTAGACAACTTTCCATGCAGGTCACAGTTTGCAAAAGTTAACCAATATAAATCAAAGTACGACCTTCAACAAGGAGCCTTGGCTCACACCAAACAGCAAGCCATTACGGCTTACAAACAAATTCAGCGAGTTTAAACGCAATTATTGGCGCCAACCTTCTTTCTACCCTGAAACAATAGTGTAACATCCCAACATAGAAAGACGCACTATAAAATAACAATTGAAATAGCTTGTCAATACAAAATTAATAAACAAAAAAAAGCAGTGGTAAGATGTAAAAAAAATATCAAAAAGATAACCATAACCTTGGACAAAATGCCGCCAAATAAGATCACGAGCACAGGTAAATAAATATAATTATGTTGTAAGGTATGCATGGAGTACGGAAATATCTTTTATTACAAATAATTTGATTGTTCATAGTACGACAACTAAAGTGCAAATTTATAATCGTACCGAACACTTATCAAAGTTGGTGGTATACATGGAAAAAGTGAGACCAGACATAAAACTATTTAGCAAACATTGAAAAACAAAAATGCATAACAAATTATATCAACAGGTTAAATTAAAACAAAAGTACGATTTGAGAGTACTCGCAGTTACTGAAATCTAGTTAAAGCAAAACCATTTAATAATTTAAAAATAAGACATCAGAGACATGCCTCAATTGTAATTACTCCTGAATATTTGCTAAAGAGGAAATGTCCTATTTATAATAGTTTCTAATTTTGCATGAAGAAATTTGAAAGTTTAGTTTTGTATAATTGCCTTCCGACTGTCTCTTTCCTGTCAAGAAAAATGCTTCAAAAACTCAAAACAACTTTAAAAAACATCAAAGGAGCATATCTGATATGATCAAATTATCTTACACTAAAGTATTAAATTTATCTATAAAATTATCAATTATTCTAACCAGAAATATCAGATCCAATAATTTTTTAATTGTGAATTATAATTTTGTTGTGCAGTTAGTATACAATGTAGTTATGAAGATGTTAGAAAAAAAAGTGTCATTGATTGATTCATGCTCACCTAAACACTTGGAAGAATAGACATTTGTTTTACAGTTTGTCGTTTTATTTCTAGAGAAAACTTTGACTTTGATATATTAGTTTTGGACCTACACGAATGTGCATTCCTACTTTGGTGTATTAGACAAAGACAGACGACATTGTAAGTTACGTTTATAAGATATCACTTTATTATAACTGGTAAATTTAAACAAAAAAATGACATGCGTACTGTTCAATAGTAACTGTAGTTATTTCTGAATCATTATATTGAGAATTGAATAAGGTGAAACGCAATAGAAACTATAACCCTGTTTTCTAATGTTGCAACATATAAACTACCTAATTAATTTCACACTATTAAATGTAGTTTTGAGAATGTCAAAACAATATTAGAACAATATTCAAATCAATTATATTTAACAAATATTTAACACTGGACAAATTTCAAGATTTTATTTTGCATGTGGTACACATTATTTAATCGTTTCTATAAATTCTATGAAAACAGATTAATTATTTACTGAGCAAAAAATAAGCTCTTTAGTAACACAATCACAAAGGTCAGCGCTCATTTGCTGACACAAAATATCATTGGTGCTGTCATTTTCTGCAAATGAATTGTAATAGTTCATAAAATATCTGGTTATTACTATATACACATCTTGTTGTATAAATATCATTTTCTAAATGACAGAATTCAAGAGTTGTGGGATTCAAATTTCAAGTTCGCTAAATAATCATATAATGGTTGGCTATCACAAAAACGTCTTCTGAAATTGTTTGCTATAAGTAGATCTTACAGAGATCAAATAAAAATGTAATGTGATGGCATTGTGGACACGCATATGGTCATTTTCATATAATTTTCTGTTACAAAACTTTGATTTTTTCGAAAAACTAAGGATTTTCTTATGCTGTATTTGGCACAACTTTTTGGAATTTTGGGTCTTCAAAGCTCTTCAAATCTGTAATTGTTTGGCTTTATAACTATTTTGATCTGAGCGTCACTGATGATTCTTTTGTAAACAAAACAAGCGTCTGGCGTATTAAATTAGACGCCTGGTACCTTTGACAATTATATGTAATTTGCAATGCTCTAAGCTAAATGTATTAATTGATTTGACTTTCCAACTAGTAATTCGATAGCCACTCCCTAGTCTTACGTATGCAAAACTTGTGGCTAACAAAATTATTAGTCTGGAATAATATTCATATATTTTACAAACACTAATTCGGTTCAACACTTCGTCAAAGTTTCGTCAACAAGAGTATATCACCAATTATATCGCTTTTGTGCTGTCAAGAAATATTGATGCGGTCATTTTTGTAAATTTACTGGTCATAAAATGTTATAATCAATCACAATATGTATATTATCCATCCCAAATACAAATGGTCTTAGTCAGAACTGGCATATCTTATGTATTTGCTATACTTCTTAATGTTATCTAACGTCGTTTTATATGATTTCACTGTCTTACTACACGTTATTTGAGCGGCACGTGCGAGTCTTATATAGACGAAAGTTTTTGAAATCTGAGGGGCTTTACTTAATTAGGATATAATTTTATGCAAAGCAAAATTATAAAACTTCAAAGCTAACATAAAATATTATTTAATATCGATGTTTATAACAATTTTGAATTTCACATATGAATGCACATAAAACTAACAAAATGATAAAACGGCCTTTAAATGATCGAGAAACCTGGTACATTCATTATAAAACAATAGATTATAAATGTTCAGCTTTATCTGAAATATGACGTAACTATAAAAATGAATTTAGGATATCAATAATTGTCCTCTGTGACACGTTTACCAAATATCAACCGAACATTGCTTAATTTTGCAAAATTTAATGAAACTCTTGGGTTTTCAGAAACAAGACTAAAGTCTTTAATGTAGTAGAATTGGTATTTGGCTAAAAATAATAACTATTTAAAAAATGATTAACACGTTTTTGATTTTGCGATCAAGCGCCATCAAATATGTATTGATTGAAACAACGGCTTGATTAATGCTGCGAATAACAACGTAAAATAGAAAAGGCATGCTACAACTGAAGACAACTCCTGAATTGCAAGCTCCTAAAAATTAAAGGCAAAAAATAAAGATTGTGACATTCATTCCTACATAACATGGGAGAGTAGTGTAACAGCACAACATCAGAACAAACTAAAATATTACATAACATGGGACAGTAGTGTAACAGCACAACATCAGAACAAACTAAAATATTCTCTGATAATGAAGGTAGCTGTAAGGTCAATTTCAATTAATGAATAAAGCATGATTTCCAGATTTAATTCAGATCAGTACTCATCTGATGAAAAGCATTACATAGTGCAATTCCCAAATATAAGTACAGTTATGTCTCAGGAAGCAGGCCCGTTGTTTTCATGGACAGGGTACTGCACTCGTAGTGTTGTTCGATTTTTTTTTTTCATATTTTTCTTTTTAATTAAAAACAAAATCAATATGAAAAAGTACCACTGAATCAAATTTCAAAGATCTTATTTCAGTGAAGGGTTTATGAACTGTTCAAAATGCTTAAAAAAACTATGTCAACACAGAAAAAAAGCCCAGTCATCTTTATCACCAACATTTGCATTGAGCATTAGAAGTCAATGTTTTATTTACGATAATGAGAATTTCCTTCATTATAAACCCATTCTATTGATGTAATCTAACACTAAATGATCCAAAACTAATTTCAGAGTCCGGTCAAAACAGATAATGTTACAACTAATCACTTTTTGCTAATTTGCTCTTTTTTATGAACACTAGTTAAACAACACTAAAAAAAAATTACTGTATAACATACCAATTGTATATTTTCGCCGGTAATATTTATAGGACGTAATTATTGAGAATGACTTTTTTTTCTATAAACCAAATTTATTTAGATATTCATTTCACTTAAAGTTTCTTGTATTTACTGGAACCTTTTTTAACTACTTAAAATAATGTAAACACCATTAAATCGTAGAACATTTAACCCTAACAGCTCATTTCAGTTTGTGGTGGATCAAACGAATGCAGCAAAATATTCATTAGGTCCACGTTAAATACACTCATTTTAACCATGTTAGCAGGAAGATAATAAATAAAAGATATGTTCATGTTTTATGTTTTTAGTTTCTTATGACATAAAACTGATGAAAACAAAATAGAAACAAAAAAAAATTTCATCGGCGATTCGTCACGTCATGGAGTTAGTTTAGTATACTTGTAAGCTCAAATAAGGAAATAATTCAAAACCCGAAAAATATAAACTTATTTCAGGCATGTATCTATCCTTTAGTAAATATAAATGGCTGTACAAACTCCAATTTGTCTTGAAGTATCATGAAAGTATTTGAGAAATTCTCAGACAAAGTAATTATTTTCGCTTCTCGTTATTTACATGTACCAATTAACATAACATAATATACATGTAAATGTTTTACATACCATTATTTGCATGTACCATTTTACTTGGCGTGATTTTCATGTTCTTATTTTTTTACATGTATAAATCTCTATTCCATCAGCCACGACAGCCACGGTATAAATTCAATTTGACACATTGTTGGCTTGAAATATCTTAAGTCATACTATAGGTTTTTGCTATCATTTTATAAAATAAAGGATGGAGAGAGCATATTTACATCAAACAATTACCAACAAGTCAATTGAGCAGATTTGTCTATGCTGTTTTTCATCTTAAATGTTGTTCACGATTTCAAAGCTGAAATGAAGTTCTCTTGCATATTCATTTTACCAAAAAACTTCTAAATAGATTAACTCATAATGTACCCTTCTGTGCAAAGGTATTTTGTGTTTAGTTTATTACTCTACTTTCAAATTATATGGAATTTAAATGAATGTTTCGAGCACACTTAGATGAGATATAATTCTAAGAAACGCATTACATCTTATTTGGTATTTATTTCTGCATTATTATATGTACAGATAGTACGTTGAGTTGGTATGCACTAATTAACAAAGATATGATTTAAATACAATTAAAATGTCGTGCTATATTGAATGGTGATCAAATCGGTATGGGAATTCATCTGTCCGTGCATACATCAAATATAAAGGAAAGAAGATGTAGCATGATAACCGATGAGCCAACTCTTCACAAAAGACCGAAATAACACAGACATTAACAACCATAGGTCACCGTAAGGTCAGTTCATATAAAATTAGAAGGATTGTATCAAAGAAAATGACAAAATCAGCATAAAGGTTTTATCAAAAGCGGTAGCGGACATGCGTGATTAATTACAGAGTTAGCAAGCTTGAAAATATCAGTGAACATTTATGATAATCATTGAACCTTAAAGTTTTCGTGTAAGATTTTATCCTGTTAATGCAGTTTAATATGCATACATATCGTCTTTTTGCTGACTTTTCTATACGACTAAAGAGATGGTTTCACCTTCCCAACTTTCCATATTTCCGAAGCAACATTCCAGTAAACCCCTGTATATGGCATGTGAATCAACAGATCTTATTTTTTATATCATGATTTCTTGATAGAAAGGAAATTTGCACATAAGGATTTAAATGGTGAAGCTGAAGTAATACCATAAGAGACGCCATCACTTGGTGGATTGCAATAGAATAACTGTTTATAGATGAATACGGATATTTCTTATTATCGTTACCACAACCTTGTCCTCTTTTCCTCGAATTGAATGTCCCTAATGAGACTAATATAAAATTACAAAAGCAACACGATGGATGCCAAAACTTGTGGAGCAGGATTTTCTAGCCCTCCATGTGC
This sequence comes from Mytilus galloprovincialis, assembly GCF_965363235.1. Classification (NCBI taxonomy): domain Eukaryota; kingdom Metazoa; phylum Mollusca; class Bivalvia; order Mytilida; family Mytilidae; genus Mytilus; species Mytilus galloprovincialis. Next base: position 70,752,993 of record NC_134841.1, on the reverse strand, counting down.
ACCTGCGATCAATCTTGGTTTTTTTTTTTTTTTTTTAGTTTTTTTTTGGGGGGGGGGGGGTATTGTGTTCGGGTTTTAATTTTTAATATCTATGATTTGTGTTTGAAACTCGTTTGATAGCTTCCGTCTTTCGTTTGAATATAGTTATCAAAGGTATCAGGCTTATAATTACATGCGCAATAATGTCTGGTAGAGGCCAAAGAACGGGCATATCAGTCGGTCCTAAATACATCTGAAACCCGGTGTGCAAGAACTGAAATCTTTCGATTTCACCCAAATCTTTGCGTTATAACGCAAGCCTTTTTGAGATAACGCCAACGTGTGTGCTATAGTTATCACAGGTACCAGGCTTATAATAAGATAAGCCAGACGCGCGTTTCATCTACATAAGACTCATCATTGATGCTCAGATCAAAATAGATATAAAGCCAAACAATACAAAGCTGATGAGCATTGAGGACCCAAAATTCCAAATGCCAAATGGGGTAAGGTAATCTTTGCATGGGATAGGAAAATCCTTAGTTTTTCGATAATTCATAATATGTCAGTCTGACCCTGTTTATAGAACATTTACGTAACTATCCAGTCAGTTATCGTCTATATTTTCACAATCTGCTAAATATTCAATTCTTTATTTTTAATATTTTGTGCTGGTGTGGGATATGTCAGTTTCATTTATCTCTTGTCTGCACTCGAGCGACACAGAGCTAAACAAACAATGTGTGTGCTTTTCAATCATTGAAGGCGTATTTTGGCAGATATATGTCTATTTATGTAAACATACTATCTTATCGTTATTTACGTCATGTATCCTTGTTTTTATTTTTTTATTTTACAATTCTTATGGATAAAAATCATTTTTCTTTTTGATGCCTCATATCAGTATTGATGGTGCAAATCATGTTTGTAATTGTCAATTCACATGCCTAAAATAGTTACCAAAGGTACCAAGCTTATAATTTAATACGCCAGACGCGCGTTTCGTCTTTATAACACTCGTTAGTGACGATCAGATCAAAATAGTTATAAAGCCAAATAAGTGCAAAGAAAATTGAGAACCCAAAATTTCAAAAGGTTGTGCCAAATACGGTTTAGGTAATCTATGCCTGAGGTAAGACAATCTTTAATATTTCGAAAAAATCTGACTTTTTGTAAACAGGATATTTCAAAAAGAAATGACCAAATACTTAATATTCATTTCAACACCGAAGTGCTGACTACTGTGCTGGTGAATGTTGATGAATACATAGTCGGCAAAATATGTTGAGAAAATCTAGATAAGATGAATAATACATCTGACATAAATGTGTCATGCCAAAGAATAAATTTCAACAAGACTCGGTTTTCTTTTAGTTTTAAAAATTTGAAGTCCAAAATATAAAGCTTTATGTGTCGTCGATTAGCATAAAATTGCACTTCCAAACTAGCCTTATTATCTGGGATTTTAAATAAGATATATCAGATTTGTGTAGATGTGGATCTGTTGTCCAACCCAGATGATATTCAAACAGAACATACATACAGTATTTTTTCACCGTAAGAATTGCGCTTTTACGCGTTTTAATATGACATTTTTTACAAATACGTGATCTTGATAATGCTTCAATGTAATGAACTTTTCTCAAAACCTTTTTTTTCAGGTCCAAAATTTACAAACTATCACCGACTAGTCGAACTTTATATATAAAAAAAATTTGATATTAAAAAAATCATGATAAATACAAGGAAATCTTTTCAAAACTAAGCATGGTATATATCAATTGTATACTGATTTGATATAACAGTTTGTATACTCTATAGAACCATCAAATTATTGTCGTTTTTGAAACACTCATGTTATTGTAATTTGAAATGAGATAAAGTTATTTTGAATTAAAACATTATCGTATTAAGATTCTATTGTATGACAAATTTCAATATTCATTCAAGTATTTAAATACTGTTTGTCTTGAACTTTAATAGTACTGTAAGGTCAGATATATATTGTAGATAGCTACATCTTATTGTTTCATCGGCAATTTAGGAACCGGGGGATAGTTTGTGGTACATTACATATCTTCAAATCATATTAACAGACAATAAAACTTCTCTAAACTTATATTATTGAATTGAAATTCCCGTATCTTATATGAAGTATTGAAATGATTCGGGAATACTTAGTAATTCATTTTTTTTTTATATTTCTTCGTTTATAAAGATAAGAAAAATACAAAAATAAGACATATTTAAAAGCTCATCTTCAAGATATCAGATTTATAATTGTGTACGCATGACGCTCGTTTCGTCTACGAATTAATCATCAGTGGCGCTCGAATTGACACAGATGATAGTCAAATCAAATACAAAGTTCTAGATTTTTAATGACTGAAAATTCTACAAAGTAATCCCGAAATGTGGCTAAGGCAATCTGTACTTGGTGGTAGAAAACTACTTAGGTTTCGATACCTGTCTTAGATTTATATAGTTTTGCTATTTACTTAAATAACTCAGGGGAAAACATTTTGAATATCTCTTAAAGTAACTGTTTTAAAAGGAGTACTAGATGTCAAAGTAATGTTCACCAAATTTAACTTAAATTCTAATTCTAGTATTTGATTTATAACATGCTAAAGCGTATATCCAAATTACAATGAGTATAAAATGAACAATAAACAGTGCATGAAATCGATAATTTAAATCATCATTTCGCGTATTTCTTAGCCTAGACGCCATCTCATTACATTGCGATGACCTTCGAAAACTGCCGACAGTCGAATAATCCGTAATTAATATAAACTCAATTCTAAATAGATAGCGACCACCTGCTATTGAATTTTTTTAGGTCTGTTTTATTTCATATTATAGTTTGATGAAATTTGTTAATCATCATTTTTGCTGTATAAGAATAGTTTTATGTGGAGCGAACAAGTCACCAATGTTTCACACTCAATGTTTAGATGGATTTCCTTTAAACATCTGAACACGTCTATTTTATGCATAATCAATCTCCAGCTCAGGGGTTGAATTGAGGTTCACATGAATACGGATTCAGATGAGATTCAAATATTCACTTGGAAGTCAATAAGACATCGGCGATGTTCTTGAGATTGTTTTGAAAAATGTGTATCACACTAACGATTTATCCTGAAATATTATTTAAAATTCCGCTTTTGTCAATATTTTAAGTTTGAGATCTGAAATCATCTTTTGAATATAAACAGGATATCTACTGGAAAAAAATTTTTCTACAAAAAGACTTATGATTGAGCAAAATGGATTTTGCAAAGTGGCAATCTCAGGTCATATATGGTAATTTGAAATCTAAAAAAAAAACATCCTTTCAGTACAATGATAATAAAATTTGGCAAAAGTAGCTTACCGATGTTCAAATCTCATCAATCGGAAACAAATACAAATCAGGGTAGTAATAAACAGATTTCAAAAGGGGTGCGTACACAGGATACGGTATAATCTTCAAACAGTCTTATCACCCTACACATTTTTCAATAAAAATCATATTTTATCACATATACCTTTATACTGTTAAATTAATTTACTATTTAGATAAAGATCAGATGGCATATAATGGCAATCATACCGTTTAGTTTGTATATCAGTTTACTCGTTTAAGTGATTACATTTTTCTGCGACACAAAATGGGACTAAGTTTCCAGATTTGGCATGAAATTAGAAAACAATTTTTATTGCAAATGATTTTTTTCTCTATTCGTACTCAGATGGAGAAGATAATTTGAGGTATAATTTTCTTTTTCAATCATAGCAAAAGGTTTAATTTTTCAAAAAGTTGACATAGTCTTGATAACTGTTTATGCCGCCCACATTTTCCTTCACAGACTTATTTCACAACAATTTATGGTCAAGCTTAATTAATTTGCAATTGATCTTAACATCTTCATTTCTTTAGGATATCAATGTTCAAGTGGCTAAAATAGAAAAAATATATTTTATTGGCTACGAGTTGAAAATATTTGGATAACAAGAAAACAGTCGTCAAACAAAATTAATGTAAAATAACTCCATGCATACATATAGATGCAACAATAAACCAACTCTCAAGTGAGATCTCATATCCGGCAATGGACATTTGTACTTACATATAAGATGATAAATGTTTGATAACATTATTCCAAGGTAAATCTGTTCAGGGAATTCTTACGCCAAACAATTTATTTTTATGTGTGGTAGATCGTGGTAGCTGGATTGTCTTTTTGTTTTTGTTTTTGTAAGAACATATGACGTTACATCTAAGGTCAAATTATTTCAGCTGTTCATCGGGGTCAACCGTTTGTTTATATTTCAGCTGACTAAAGCACCTGGTTATCGATATTTTACCCGTAGCAAATCAGCGTCTTAACGTAGAGTTGAAAGTCTCTAATAGCAAAATGTGCCGTATCTGAAGAAAAGATTTTAACTTTTAATTTGAATTGTTTTTCATTCTTCTTTAAAGCTGTTAACCAAGTCAGGAATATGACAGTTGTTATCCATTCGTTTGATGTGTTTGTTCTTTTGACTTTTCCATTTGATTTGGGAATTTCCGTTTTGATTTTTCCATTTGATTAGGGAATTTCCGTTTTGATTTTTCCATTTGATTTGGGAATTTCCGTTTAGATTTTTTTTCGGCGTTCGATATTTTTGTGATCGTACTTTTGCAAATATACAGTCTTAAATTTGAAGTTGTACAAAAATTATTCACAACAGAAGCATTCACAATATTTTATTGTATTAATTCGAAGAGTTTTTAAATGAAGACGTTATCCCATTAATGTTATGCATTATTGGACAAAATGACTTATTTAATCTAACGTAAATTGTATTCGAGATTTTCCGTAGTTATAGTGCAATTTGAATTATGAATGGCTGCTACATATGCTAATAAAAGTTTCCAAAACATTATCATGTGTTTTCTTTGGAATAATGAATATCTTGTCTTGAAATTCTATTTAAACTTTACTTCATGTTATTTAATTAATAAATCAAAGATAAAGAACAGGAAAAGGTTGTGTCCTCAAATGATTTATTAGATACATTGCATAAACACCTTTGAAATTGACATCTTCATAAACAGCTCTAGTATTGTTGAGGTTTATGCAGTTGGCACGACAATAGATCTGATAATTGTAAATTTGTTTTGATGACAAATTACTATGCAGATAGTGAATAACCTGACAAACAGAATCAGAAGCAATCATCGTGATTGTGATCTGATATCTAAAGAAGGTTAACAAGTTAATAACAATGTTGCATAATAAAGGAATACTGACTGATTTAACGATGAATGAACATCGACTGATAACTAAACCAAATAATTTAACTTGATTTTATTAATATCTGTAAGATAGATTGTTCATGTTTTTGCACATACATTTAAACTAACGTTAGATAGTCGCAAGCGTAAATTTATGTGACCGGTTCAACGAAAGTCTTGAAATGGCTTGGACAAAAACAAAACGTTGTATTTATTGACATGAAATCTGTCAACTGAAAATTCACCTGAGTGAATTTTTATAATGTAACTCATTCTCCGATTGTCCAACCATTCATTGTAAAAGAGGGACGAAAGATACCACAGGGAGAGTCAAACTCATGGAAAGAAAATAAACTAACAACGCCATGGTCAAAAATAAATAGACAACCAGACAAATAATAGTACAGAAGACTCAACATAGAAAACTAAAGACATGTTACTCGACGTATTTTCCAACTTTACAACGCGAAGTGCCATGTGACACGTGTTTCTTTTTCTGGCAATATCTTGCTAAACATAACATGAACATTTTTCTTCGAGCTTGTGTTTCATTCTAGCATTTGTTTTAAAATAATTAAGATACACAATAAGCTGATGAACCAAATGTTACAAAGGGTATTATTGAAGCCTATTTTCGGTCAATAAAAGGACATTATAATGGCTTTGTCAACACTCACAGAATGTATGTGGCATTTGTCGTCGATAGTTAAGGAAATGAACAATACAATCTTTCTGTTTGTTTTACCATTGTTGATTGAGTTCTTTCTGAACGATATTTTCTGTCCTTTTTGGACTAAAATATCTTATATCTATGCATATCTAAATTACAAAAAGTCTTAATTTGTAAGAACTCAATAAAATGTATCAGTATTGCTTGTGAATATCAGTCTAGACAACATCGAATACATCGAGATGATTACCGCCGAAGACAACAGACGATCATATAACCCCAAATAAACATAAATAAAACTATGAATAGATAGAGCACACGTGTATTTGGATTTGTCCAGGTCTGTTTGATTTCATGTAACATGTTTAGAAATATAGTAATCAATGTTTTGTACCTGTATAAGAATGATATTGTATTGGTCGAAATCGTCAACAAAATTGCTAACCTTCATTTGACTTTCAAAGTTGACATTCTTTTTCTTTCAATAGCGCAGCACGCCTATAACATGCGTAAACCATCCCCATTATCGGGTTGAATTGAAAGTCGAATGAATATGGATTCAAATAAGGTTGAATTATTGACCTGCAAATAGATATGTAACTAGCTTTATTTTAATTGTTTTATCATTTTTGGTAAAATTTTGACCAAACTGAGTTACAACGAAATATTAATTATATTGAAATAAAAAGAATGGTATTCAAATTTATTGTCCAAATAAAGGCAAAAGTAATATATAGTTGTTAAATAGTCATTATTCAATAGATCAAAACAAATACGGTAAGCAACTAAACCCGATGGAAAAACATTAACTATAAGAGAAAACCAACGAACCTACAGAAACACTGAACTACAACAAAAGATAACACTACACATAGTCATGGCTTGGTACAGGATATTTTAAGTAAATAATATTGATTAAACCTGTTTGTTTTAGATAGCCAAATCTCCTGCTTATATGGCGCTTATGTGGCAATCGTAGCTGATGCCCCTTAGAGTTATAGTTATAAAAAATAATTCGGTAAACTTTATTTTTTAATCACGAGTTCTCACTACTGAGTTCGTTTCGTACAAAGGAAATCGGAAGAGCTAAATGAACCATCACTGTAATATACAATTGTAGCATTTAACACATCAGACAGCAACTGTAACTATTTCATTTCCTCATTAAGACATAAATCGCTTACTCTATAGAAAAAATCGGAAACATTACATATTTTAATGACATGTCACGAAATTCTTGTTAGGGATTGCAGATAACAATCTGCTTTAAGCGTGAAAAATATGCATTTACATTGCAGTTGAACTTAACAGTATTTTTTTCCTGGTTTATAACGTTGTAATTAACAAAATGTCAGTTCCTCTTCAACTATTCTATAAAGGAAAAGCATTTTGTTATGTCTTTTTCATTTGTTTTATTGAGTAATTTCGATAAAGCCTCACGGGCAACCTTTATTTCATAAGATTAATAAATGGAATTCAATTCATCTTCATGAGAGTACTTAAATGAACATTATTATGTGATTATCACAGCTCCACTTCTCTCTATTTTGCTCCTTTACAGGTTCTTTTTTTTCGTACTCACTGCATAAACCTGTCTCTTTTAAAATTGTTTTGATCTTGAACGGGTTTTCGACTTCAGAACATGTGTTTTTACTTTATCCTCTTAATGACTTAATAGTAAACACGAATACAAATTATAATTAATACTTCAGCAGGGTTTTACCAGTTGGCTAACAATGTTTAGTTTGTTTGAGATAACATATAAGTTAGAAACATATAAGATTTGCACTTCCTTGTAACAGTTTATAGAAAGTGCATGGTGAAACTTATATTGTTGTATAGCTGTATTTCCTGTGGTACGTAATCAAAAGTTTACTAGCACTATTAGCTCGTATTGGCACTTTGCAATACATCTTTAAAGTTTTGTCGTTATCGTTACATGTTTTTCTTGTTACTTAGTACAAAGAAAATGCAAAAATTGACCTAGGATACCCGTTGCTGAACTTGTTTTGTCTTCTTTTTTCTATGCCAGCAAGCTTTCCAAATGTTTAGCTCTCCAAACTCTTGGTCACGAACGAAATTGACATTGATTATTTATGCTAATTAATTTTCTTTCCGCGATTTTATATCGGTACTACGAAGAATGTTAAATTATAGAAAACTGAAAACATCGGTATATTGAATTTTTATTATCAACTAACATGGCAAATGTATCAACATTTTAAGGTTGATAGACGGGAAAATCACAATTTACATCAAAATTAAGACTTCATAAATAGTTGAAAGAACAGAAGCGCCGCTAATGAGCCTGGGACTTTACGGAAAAGGATATAATACTTCATTCATTGTACACATAATGAATAGAGAATTATGGTGACAATGTATGTATACCTATTTTTGACAAACAGTCTTTATAACCATAAAAGCTAATAAAAACTTACAATGATGGACCTGATAATGATGATAAAAACTTGCAAAGGGAAGTAAGATTAAAATTCCAATTGGAAAAAATAGATGTACTTATATTAAATTGAGGAAACCATATTACTATCATTTTAGAAATATATAAATAAATTGTGACAATCAATGAACGTTTGTTTCCTTGAAGAGGTTTTAATCGAAATATTACAAATGGTTTTCTAAATGCATACAATTTATTTGTAGTAATGACATATTATCATTTTGGTGACTGAGCATGCTATACAAACAAAATTAGTTGCAATCTCTATGATTGTACTTGCAATATTTTATATATCACAGCATGCAAGTAGATCATTTTGTCTGTACTTTAGGTGTTTTTTATTTCTTTGTAACTAAACTAATGGTTTATGTTGTAATGAGATCCAATGAAGTGGTGTAATCTATGACAAGGAAAATACATCACTGTTTTGACATTGGCCTCTATTCCTTCCTAATGTTTTTGGTTAAAGTATGTTTATTGTTTTCTTAAAAAATGTCCTGTATCAATGCAGAAATATGGCAGCAGTTATCACATAGCCTGTTTCTATCTATGTTGTCGTTTGTTTTTGTTGTAATTCTGTGTTTCGATTGTTCTGTTGTTTCATCTAATAGTTGATGTGTTTCACTAGGTGTTTGTGTGTAACCCTGATTTGTTTTGCTTATTGGATTTATGACTCTTGAACAGCGACATACTACGGTTGCCTTTTTTTATAGTTTATAACATATTTTGTCCAATTATGATTGCCAGCTATCAACCAAATGAAGTGAATGTAAGCAACCTAACAGCTTTCAACAATGAGAAAATCCAATAAAGAATGTTTTTGTGATTTATTTGTTCACATATTTTGGGACAATTTAGCCTGACATATAAAGCAATTATTCACATGTATGTATGCCTCACCAAATGGAGTTTAGGTTGCAGTTTCATTGCCCTATACTTATTCATATATATTATAATAGTTCTTTCGCAAAGAAAGTAAAGCAAGTTGTTTGCATTATTGAATCGCTGCAATGAAGAACAATAATAGTGAAACTTTTCACAAATTGTGGTCACACATTGCACTACGCCAGATTAATTGATGATTGTGTTATAAAATCGTTTGATGCAATTATTTTTCAGGCTATTCAGACCTAGTTTCAGACATTTTAGAATTATTATTTTAACTCTTTTAACCTTTAAGTGATAGAAGTACTAGGTTTTCAGAACTTCGACTACCAATGAGTCTTCTGTAACGGTTTATTCAGTTACCGGTCGCCGTTTTGTAATAACATTCGTCTTAATTGTTTTAATCATAATTTTTCACAACAATTTTATCTGTTTGTATTAACAATAGTATCAAACAAACAACATGAAATTAATTGATCAAGGTTAGCAAAAGAATACGCACTTTGGAATTGTTTATCTAGTTCTATATTTATGCACGCAAAAAATCCACTTGTGTGGCCCATTATATCGTAACACTTTTTCCGTGAAATGGTATTTTCTATGATCGATTTCAAAATATTGGAAAATCAAAAGGTTACTGACAAAATAGTGGTTTAGTTTGTTAGATAGACATACTTGTTTTGGGTAATGTGGAAATACATGAAATATATACGAGACTATAAACAACAACCAACCAGAAAATAAAATACATGTTGGACTTTCTATCGACGATACAGCACAAAAATAATATGGTCGTGAAATGAATACTTTTCAACATGAAACGAACATGCAACATTTACACAATCACTCACGTAATAACTGAATCATCAATTATTATTATATGAATACAACACATTTTTCGTTTTGTTTGAAATAAAGGCATCGTGTTTGTTTCATGTATTTTTATCACCTTTTTCTTTTGCTCTTCAAGAATATTACACCAATTGCGTTATTTGACATAGGTAATCCATAAACCAATTATACATTCCATGGTTTTATATTGTTGATGATTTGAAATGATGTTGATGAATTATTATAGCGTCAACTCTAATGAGCCGTATTATTACATAACAGGAATTTTACAAACTACTATAATTATGTAACTATTCAGGATGCTATGTGGAGAAGATACTTTTACAGAGATACGAATATTTCTACATTTGAAAAAAATCACAAACTTTATGGAACCAAAGGAAAGGACGCTATCAATACATACAAATATTGCGCATCGAACTAGAACATAATATGGGTTTGCATTCATTAGGTCAGCGTTGGAATTTGAATGTGTTTTAGGCCAAACTTATATACACATGTCAGCATATATATATTGATACTTACAAAGAAATTTAATCATTCATTAGCAAAAAGTTAAGATTTTTGCAATTAAACTAGAAAAAAAGACAAGAAAGTACAGCGATTCGTATTACCATACAAATGTATTGATAAGATAGCAATTTGATGAAAGAAATATAAACGTTAATAAGATTTTATTTAAAATCCATAACTGCAAACATCTCCTCCAAGTGTTACTGCATCTGAAAGATTTGAGATAATGATACTATTCCTGTTCTTTCTATTTCTATTTAGAAAAACCGTTTGTTTACCTCAAGATGTGTTTTGTCTTTTGTTTTGCATGTTAAGTTGCTGTCACAATTTTTATATCAACAATAGATGCGTAGCTGTCGATATTTGGTTAGAAATATTTTTTTTTTATCAAAATGGATGTAAAAGGTAATATTTCCCACCAAAGTATTCTGAACTAAAAACTTTACGTTTCAATCGTTTATTCATTTTAATTAAGTCTGCAAACTTGTGTTATTGTGATTGTTTTGTTGGTCTTTGGAAAATGGTTATTCTGAAAAACTTATAAGGAATACGAAATTTTTTTTGCTGTATTTGAGCTTTTGATTTTACCATTGGATAAGAAACTTTCCGTTTGAATTTTCTTTGTAGTTTGGCTTATTGTTATTTTACTTTTTTGAAGACCGGGAGCGATCTAGAACTAATGAATTTACATCTTTTATTGTGTAAACACTTTTCTTTTCCTCAAGATTGTATACTGACATCTAGATAGATTATTGTATGTGTTTTTTGTTTTTGTTCGTTTTGTATTGGAGGTGGCGTATTTAAGCTTCCAGCTTAGCATATAGTCTAATTTTACTAAAAAGACTACATCATTTGAAGCTTATCAATTGATTTGTTATTGTCGTTTGAAATGATTCTGATTTTTATTGGACATATGTGAATATAGTCTTAATTATTTATTTTCTGATCTATATTTACACTATTATCAGACAATTAAACATGTTATAATAACTTGAGTTTGTATCAGGTATAACAAGCAATATTATTTTTTTTTCTATTTTTGAAACATTAAAACGTTACATCTAATTATATAAATGCGTCTCTACTTTTATTATTTGCTGCAATTATTTGTAAACACAATTATCTATGCTTCATCCTTCATAAAATTGTTAATTTGAGCTTTTGATCTGCCATTTGATACAGGACTTTCCGTTTGACATTTCCTTTGAGTTTGGCATTTGGTTATTTTTTCTTGTTCAAGACCTGGAGCGACCTAGAAGTAATGAATATACATATTGTATTGTATCAACACTTATCTCTTCTTCAAGACTGTATATTGGCAGCTAGATAGATTATTGAATGAGTGTTTGTTTTGTTTGTTTTGTATTGGAGTTAGTGTATTTGTGCTTCCAGTGCATATTATATCTACATCTCATTTCATTTAATATATTAAACAATCTCTGATATTTACCGAAAACTTACAAGTGTATTTGATGAAAGTCATAAGTCTTATATTAAATCATTGAAATAAGCTTTTCATTCTTGAGGAAACATCATTGTTATTTACAAATGATTGAGGGGTTTATTTTTCATTAAGTATCTAGAAAAAATAAATTTACTGCAAATTGGTAGGTATATTCTTGTTATTAGTGGCAATCCTACCTTAAGCAAAACTGAATCATCGTTTTAAAATGTAACTTTGTCTTAGCAATAACATGTTTATTGAGATTCCTCAATGTTGTTTTGTACCGATTTGATGAACTCAGTCATTTTCAGCTGATTTGTAATAGTTTGTTCATAGGTTCGAGAAAGTGTTTGACCTCAGAAAACATATTTTACCTCGCAACAATCTGTAGTTACCCGTCCCATGTCAGGAGTATTTTTTCAGTGGTAGTCGTTTGTTGCCTTGTATCATATATTTTTTTAATTTGTGCACAGACCAAACTGTTAGTTTTCTCTTTTAACTGTTCAATTGTTTAACATACGTCATCTCGGTACCTTGTATACATGACTATGCTGTACGTGATTTGGTTTCCTCATTGTTAAAGGTCATACGGTGATCTAAAGTTGTTATCCCTATTTGGTCTCGGGTGAACAGTTGTCATACTGGCAATCATACCAAATCTTCTAATTTTTATGAGCAATGTTTAATAATCAGAAAATCTGATTACAGATTTTATAACTATTATTTTACATAAATTTCGTCCCAGGTCATATCTAATCTCGCACGTTCAAATACTATGAAACATAAATACTTAAAGGTCACCAACAATCTTTTAAGATTTCTCCATGTATTACTTCTATTAATCTGTATGTAGTTCAAACTAATATTTATAAATTGATTTTCGTTAAGTAAATGACACCTCTGTATAAAAATTACTACGTGCAATACCGAATGTTACAATGATCATGCATAATGACTTCAATTCTTTTCGTTTCTTGTATAGTGCAAAACTATTATCTTGATTTGAAAAAAAAAAAACATATTTGTCAAATAATGTCTTAGCTGGGCTTTTTTATGTCATAGAAAACAGCAAAAAGGGATAAGATACCAAGATGGCAATACAAATACATGACAACTCTGAAACCACGCTAAAGTGAGGCAAACCAAAACAAAAACCTGGAATGACTCAATTAAACCATCCACAATTTCGAACTCTCAGGTTTGGTATGATTACCATTGGAAACTATCCATTGGTCATCGTAAGGCATTTAGCAGTAGGCCATACCACAATCATAGAGTAAGCTTTAAATTGCTGCTTAAATGACAAAATGATAAGCAATTTTAAACAAAACAAGAAAAAACGTAAACAAACTAAAAATATCACAGACATCAACGAACTACAACCACGGAATAACAGGCTGCTTCTGAATTGGGGCAGTCGAATAAATAACGAATTGTAAAGTCAATTGGTGCACAAAATGCCTGTACCAAGTCAGGAATATGACATTTGTTATCCATTAGTTTGATGTGTTTGAAATTTTTATTTCGCCATTTGATAAGGGACTTTCCTTCTTGAAATATCCTCGGAGTTCAGTATTTTCGTGATTTTACTTTTTGGAAATAGAAAATATTTCATCAAATTGGTACAACGCACGAAAACGACTTCCAAAGAGACACAATGTACCCATCTAAGAGTACTCGTAGTTATTGAAAGCTATTGCAAGCCAAACACAACGTAGAATTGCCTGTCGACTTGTCTATTCTCGTTTGTGCATAATTTACGTAAAGTATTAAACAATATTTCTGTTGGCTTCAGATATATTCCAATCATACTATAATGAGATTTATTATAAACAATTATAGACAGTATCTTTTCATTAAACATTGACAATAACATTGCCAAATAAATTGGCTTACATGATGTTAGGCTTGTACATATTTATTTGTCTTGAGACAAGGCTAAAGACCAGTTCTTGTCACGACAAGACAGGGGTGGGCGATGTACTTTTGAGGTGATAGATTGAGTGTTTAGTCACAAAAGTACAATGTATTTTCGATTTTAAAATTGTTTTCTCCTGTTTCAAACAGAAAGTTTGATTGAATTTATGAAATTATATTATGGTTTCTATTAGTTTTATGCCAATGAATAAATCACGAATATTCGATTGCTACAATCTTGTAAAAGAAATAGATTATAGGACATTTAAGGGAAAATATATTTTACGGAAAACGTTTACGAGATCATATCGTTCTTTGTGGGCTATAACATATTAAAACAGAACATGATTCCTTTTTTATCTGTCCCTTTGAAATGATAGTAATCGTTTTTAATCCATATACGAAGCTCATTGTGTGAACCGATACTAATCCCTATTAATTATCATAACTATTGTTAGAGCGTGAAATTACAAAGGGTCAATTCTCCTGCTTTGACAAGATATGTTTGATTGAAAATCTGATTTTGTTGCATTGTGAAATAGTTATTACAACTTACATTGTACTGGACACAACCTTAAGGTAAAGATACTTTTATTACCAGTCCTCCCAAAATGCAAAGTAAAAATAAAGTGATAAGATGGACGCATATGTATGTTGTCTTAGACCTGAATAGGTTTTATTCGATCTTCATTAGATTGTAAACCCCAGAATCTTTTGAGATGCCGCAATACAGGTGAATATAATTTTGTCTATTTGCACAACAAAACATTTCCTTTTATAGTGATCTATTAATATTCTTAATTAGTTCTATCTTTACTAAAGAAAGATGTAAAGATCTTTTGATTTAACTTTGATGATCTAATAATTTAAAGCCTCATTTCTGAATAGATCATTCAATTAGTACGTCTGAATTTATAGAAAATGAAACCTCATTTTTTGCACATTTCGCCAAATTTCAGTATTTATTCATGCAATCTGTAAGAAGGACATAATTCTCATTATGATTGTTTTTTTTTAGAATTTATGTTATAACCATGTTAAAAAGACCAATGTGACTATTACATTGTCATGTCAGTCAATTTGTTTTAACAAAACAAATATGAGCGAAATCCTTACCCAAAAAGATATTATATACACATTCACATTTTCGTATAAATACATCAAGAAGCAACATTTATTTTAGGCGTTAAGTCTTATCTCTATGTAAATATTAATTATACTAGTAAGCTATTCTGACAGTTTGAAGCCCTAATCAATTGTGCAGGACAAAAGTAAAAAAATATAGTTACTGATGCATGACTTGCATTATACTTGAAATATGCAATATAATCATGTATACTTGATTTTTTTTTTTTTTTTTTTTGCATTTTAGGAAGGATCTTCAGTTTTCGTTAGGGACACGTGCTCTTTAAGATGCACTCAATGTTGCTGGATTCGGTTATATATATTACACAATCGGTGAGCGTAAAATTGATTGAAATCAAAAATGGATTTGCTGAAAAATTACGTTATTAATGCGGTTTTCCTGATATATAATGCCTATTAATCTTCACGGAAGTAGTGAACTAATTATTTTATCTAAATGTATTTTTGTTTTTGAAAAAAGTACATTACTCCTTGGTTTTTATGCTGAAAAAAGACATATTTCTTCATTTCTTGATCTTTTTTTAGTTTGAAACGATCGAATGTTATTGTTCCCGAACTCCATTAAACAAATTACCGCTATCGAAAGTGTAATTTGAATAAAATATAATAACAATATTAGCTATTACATAATTCATGGTTAAAATGAATGTCACTTACTGTACATAGAATTCCCTAAAGTGTGTAATAAATTGCTAAAGAGGGTTTGCAGGTCGTATACAATAGCAATTAACATCGCAGTGGGAAGTTTAAGACGCGAATTGACTGACTATGTTGATGCCAGATGATGTCACAAGTATTGTTTTCAGTGCTTATAATGGTTAAAAGCTTTTTATAAAATATTTTAAAATGATGTGTTCGTTAAAAATTATCTAACATTGTTGAGCTAAATTTCAAACCAAGTATAATAATTTGTGGCATAGAGAAGCCTTGTTAGTCCATGGTTATTGAATGGAGAATGTCAATCCCATATTTAGACATAACAAACACATATTGATACGACTGCATGGTACGAACAGACATTTATCAGCCTTTACGACCAAAAACCCTGGCGGATTTGTAAGGTATCTATCTATATTTCACCATACATCATGTATTGAATTATAAACCTAGCTACAGCTGACGAAGAAAGGCATTACTCAACTATTGAAGATATATTTTTATTCTTGCTAGTAGTCGAGTGGTCTAGGTAGTTTGACATATATCTAATTTATAAAAAAGTGGTTGAACAAATTACTGGTTAAGTTGCCACCATACCACAAATACAGGGGTTTAAATCCCGTTGAGGAAAGAACAAAATGTTCATCTACAATTGTTTGGGTTTTTTTTTTTTTTGACCCGGTAGCATCATACAGTAAATATATTGATAGATGTTTGACTTTCAATAATTTAGTTTCTTTAAAAAAAATGTTTAATCACTCATTTTTATATTCATGCAATCAGTAATAGGATCGAATTTACTAAGAACATATATTCTGTAAGTTTAGACAAGGAAGTATTATAGACTAGATGACATTTGCATGGTTTCAGTAATTAAAGTAGCTACATCCATTGATGAATAAATTGGTATTGTTAAATGGTTTAGCAAACTGCATTTGTAAGTAAATATCAAATCATCGTGGGAAATATAAATGCAATTCTAATTTGGAAAGTAAGCTAATATAAAATTGAATATATAAGCCATACAATATAAGTGTATATAATAAGATAAACATGCATCTCTGGGACATATCAATTTCCGTCAAAACATTGTTTACGTGCACGTTCCACATTTTAGGTTTAAAATAAATTAATAGTCATCAAAATTTGAAATTGGAATTATATTGATTCAAATAGATTTGCATTACTTCCATTAAATCAGATGTAGAAATATAGATTCCTACTGCAACAAGTGTACTACGATTTTTCTCCACTCGAGACAGTTAAATTTTATTATTTGAAGCGCGAGGCTTGCCGAGCTTTTTAGATAATTAAAATTTAATTGTTGAGAGTGGAGAAATATCGCAATACACGAGTTACAGTGGTGGAATCTGTTTCTCTTATGGTTTTTAATCCTTCCTTTACAAAGATTTGAGGAAGTTGTGTCCTTTTGATGTGACGTCATCAGACATGGGTGTATTTTTTTCATAACGTCACAATAAGAAAATTCAGAAGAAAACAAGAAAATTTAACGTCACAAATAAATTTCAACCAATCATTTGCCGAGAACAGATTTTTCACAAGTCAGTAAATGTGAAAATAGCACAGAAATTAGAGAAAATATTATTTTAAATAAAATGTATACTTAAGTTGCAGACAGCTAGCCTATAAGCAATGTGGTATCATGGTGAACAAGATATTGGTAGGTCAACACAATATATTTTGATGTACAACATATAATGTAGTTACAAGTGAAGAAATATATAGAGTGTTTTCAGCTATATTTTTGTTCTTCGTGATACAGATTTTAGAAGGGAAGGCCTTCGTTAATGCGGAGAACTCACGCCTTACAGCAATATAAAAACGTATTGAGGTTAGATTTTAAATAGGCATTTAAACCGAATGACCTGATGTTCAAGAAGTACACCAGAACTCTAGTTGCTGACTTTGTCTTAACACCTCAGTTTGGCTCAAGATTTAAGTGGAAAAGGGAAGGGTTCTTATTACATTTTTTTTACCGCCTTCAAAATGAGCTGACATCAAGTTGTATATCACTAACTAACTATAGCATTCTGTTTTTAAGTAAGAAAACTTGGTTTTCGCTGTTTAGAAAGATAATATTCAAAGGAATTCTAACCAAAATAGAATGACGATATACTTAAATTATAAGCAGATGCATAAACTCATCACAGATACATGTTATAAAATACATTCATGTAGTAGAACCTAAACGTAAAACCAATTAACAAAAAACAAACAAACACAAACATGATATTGATACCTCTACACCCATGTATATTTGTGTGTGAATGCACAAAAAACAGAAACATAATCTACTTGTTTAGTTATAGCTAAAGCTCTATTGCATTCATGTTGCAATGATAGTCTAAGTTTTCCCTAATTATAAGCTGTTACACCTGTTCAATGATAAACACCTTAACATATTTTAGCAATTGTTTTTGATTGGTTTCAAATTGAAATACGACAGTACCTGTTAGCACAAATAATTGCAATTAATTAGCTCTTCTTCTCAAAAAAGAAAAACAAATAAAAGCTATCATTTTAAAAAAAACCTACAAAATAATTAAAGATTAGAAGTTGAGAGTGTTTATATACTATAAAGGAGACGGACTTAGATTGTATGATCTCTTTCGGATCTTTAGAATTTACAGTATCTCTGGCCGATTCACATCCCAAGTAAGTAGGTAGTTCTCTCTTAACTCGGATAAAAGCATGATTACATCATGTTATAATATTTATTCGTCTGCAGCACTTTTCTCGATTAACCTTCATCAGGAACGCCCAAATAAAAATTAATAATTTGGAAAGATGTTTTGTGGAACATTTGATGATTCAGCAAAATAAAGTAATTGGTATCGAAAAAATTTCGGTGTTGGGGAGATTTGGAAATAACTTTTTGATTGAAATTCCGAAGAAAGCTGTAAGCCTCATGGTATTGTTCAGTATTACATTTTCAGTACGTGTCATCGTAGGTTACTTTTAGTTTCCAAATGAATTTTTAATACGCAATTCCTCTTTTAAAAGTACTTCATATAGATTTATTTACACACAAGAACAATAATATTTGGGGCTACAGGGAAAACGACATTTTTTTTCGTGGAGGTGTTTGGTAACAATTAAAATCTTTATAGATAGATGGGAAAATTGCATGCTCTATCCAATAAGTGCTTACATAATGTCAAATTATCCCACTTGAATAGCAAATTATAATCTACGTAATCTTTCCAAGTGTTTAAGGTGAATGCCTTACCAATTCGGTTAAGATCGGTAGATTGAATTTCTATTCATTTTTATTTAAAAAGAACATATCCATGCTTTGAATATAGATAAAGATGAAGAGATGTAGTATTATTGTGGAAGCATTGCCAATGAGACGATATAAAAAAATTACAAGGTACAAAGATGTTTAAGAAAACCTACATGTAACCAATTGCCCTTAAACTATGAGGTAAACCGTTTCTCTGTAGTAAGCGTTAAACAGTTCAGGGATGCCTGTTTAAAATCAAACAAATTTAATGATTAATTGGTCGTCACTCGCCCTCTGTATTGAATACAGGGTACCAACTAAAAACAAAGTACTGATATGGTCAATTACGAAAATAACTATATTTGTGTTATTAAAAAAAATGTTTAAAGATATATATTCATGCATTTAGCAGGAATGTCTCTGACTTGGTCATTGGTGGTCATTGCGCTCTGTTTTGAATAGTCAATCTTCAATATCAATCTCGAATTTACAGTATTTAACAATATTTTTTCTATTGGTTCGTTTGAAACTCCTGTCTACGGGTGTGATATTGATATATTGTATATGATTCTGCAATTTCCATGTACAATATACATTGTGCTGTAAATTTTTCCCCTTTATAAGGTTAACAAGGTATATTTCAGGACAAAATAATGACAAAAACCTTTTTCCTCTAAATTGACCAAAAAGGTCATATTATTGGAAGCTGGTGTATTGACTTTTTATTGTCATTGGAGAAGATACTGATGCCTTGACATAAGTATATATTATAATCTTAGTTCTTTATTTTCTTATCTCAATTTGCACTATTATCAGACAATCAAACATGTTATAATAACTGAATTGTCTATCTGGTAAAGCAATCAGCATTTGCTTTTCTATTTTTTATAAATTAAAACATGATATCTCATTGCTTATTAATTTGTATTATTTGTTGCAATTATTTGTAAACACAATTATTTATGCTTCATCGTTCATAAAATTGTTTGTTGGAGTTTTTTAAGTCGTAAACACATACTTACATACTTAATTAACACTCGGAAACAATTATTTTCTCCGACTGCCGTCAATAGAAAATTGTGTCCTTCTAAGATGTTTAATTTACCAACTAATTCACACATTTTGTTATTTGAGATTTAAACAAATAGCATTTAAATAGATAAAAACTAAGTTATTTAAGTAAACATTAAAGCAACTAAATCTTTTATAATACACACTGAAAATGAGGCGGATTATATTTTGAGAGAACAAATAGCATTAAAATATATATATGTATATAAAAATAGTCTAGCCAAAAAGGTTCAGCATGTTTAGAAATTCTGCGTGCTATCATGAATGCAGACGACATCAGGTGATTGTACTTTAAAAAATGCCGACTGGTATGCTAAATATATACTTTGAAAAGTCATTATCCTTATTTATACTTTATCAATTTTTAATCTTATTAGTTGTATGCTAAAAAGTCAAATCACAAAAATACTGAACTCCGATGAAAATTCAAAAAGAAAGTCTCTAATCATATAGTTATATTTATAAGCTACATGATTGATTGAACCTTTTCATGCTGCGTTTCTAAAGTACAATGTTCTGATACCTCTGAAGATTTAAATGGGAAAGAGACATGTGTCTGTTCATTGTTGAAGATTACAAAATGTCTTAATGATTTTATATCCTATTGTTTCTGTTACATGGAATTCCTGTTTCCACATGCTATCACTACAACTTGAGTATTATATGTTGGCATGACCATCTGATCCTTCATCATATTTTTACATCAGTCATTGAACCCGGAAAAAATAAAACATGCATTTCTTACAAAAGTTAACTCTGCAATTTTTTTCCCAGCGCAAATAATATTTTTTTTTTCACCATCCTTAGCTATGTCGACTAGTCACTTAGATCGAAATATATTTGTGAATTTATTTGAAATAAAACAATAAATGAGGATAATCTTTGTATAAAAGAGCTTAAACGGAAGCATATACAGACATTGGAGTACTTAATTGCTGACAGAAGTTACAAAACAGTGAGAGAGCATGCAAACTCGGAGAACAGATGTTAACATTCAAAACAAAACTCACTACAGATACTAGTCTTATCTTTTTGTATTCCAGAAGCGGCTTTCGTCAGAGGCCTCCGGGTGCGGAAATTTGTCTCTGCATTGATGACTAATTTGTGACCTTCTGCTGTTGTCTGCTTTATGGTCGGGTTGTTGTCTCTTTGACACATTCCCTATTTCCATTCTCAATTTAAAACATTCATCAGTGACGGTCAAGTAAAATAAAAGGCCAAATAAAGTAAGAAGTTAAAGAGCGTTGCAAAATAACTAGTTCGAATTGTTTTGCTAGATACAGCTAAAGCAATATATTCCACGGTATAAAATCCATAGTATTTGGAAAAAGTATATTTTTTAAACCGCTAATGTATTGATATTTTATTAGTACATAGACACAGTGGCAAACAAGCATAAATTAACCCAATGTAAGTAGATAGTTGTACAGCCCTACAAAATTTCAAAAAAAGGAAAAAAACTATATAGGCTTGCATTATACCTTTGTAAGTCTTGCATGTTGTTTTAATTTTAGTTCATTTATATATTTTGAAGTTCAGTGTTACGTCAATTTTATTTAGGGGCCAGCTGAGGACCGCCTCAGGATGCAAGATTTTCTCGCTGAGTTGAAGACCCATTGGTGGCCTTCGGTTGTTGTCTGCTCTTTGGTCGGGTTGTTGTTTCTTTGACATATTTCTCATTTCCATTCCCAATTTTATTATTCCTTTTCCAACAGCCGATGCCGATTAGTCTTCTTGTGAGAAAAATATGAATTACTACGGGTTTTATTGATTCGATATTTCTTGGTATTATTTTGGAATTCCATATACATTTTATTAGTACAAATACTTACTTTGAACCATTATCAGAATGATATGGACAATGAATGATGACAAATTGTATTACATAAATACAACTTTAATTGCATCAGTATAATAAAAGCATATGATGGCAGTCATCAATTTACATTTCCTAGATACAGGATTATAGAAATGTAGCAAATCATATTAAAAGGTCAAATGTTCCTTGATAGAGATGTTTTTCCTCCACGTTAATGTTTATTAACGAGCTCCTATGCCTGTATCTTATATGGCAGAATTAAAAACATTGCATAATGTTACAGTACAGTATGATGTTAATAACCTTTGGGAATCGGTCAGTAACATCAAAATTTTGTGTTTCCTTGTTTCCTCAAATTACTTTAATTGAAGGTCACATACCATTGCTGTCTAATAAGGAAAATGTAGATTTATCTTGATTTTGTTTTATAATGATAGTCGTTAAACACAATAGAACACTAACATTTCTAAAGATCTCGAGCACGGCCCATATTCAGTATTGAGAAATAGAAAACGACAAAATAATGAGAAAAGACCTTGTATTGATGTGTCTAAACACTATTCTGTTCATCAAGAATGGAACTTATAAAATATCAATTGTATAATATGGCATTACAAAAGAAAATCATATTTATTGAAGAAATCGATTAAAAAATCCTTAGCCGTGATTTAAGGTGATATGGGAGTCGAAATTCAAGTTGATAGAATTTGTTCATACTTTACCAAAACGTATTATTTATTGATATATGTTCAAAAATATAATAAAAATGATAGGTCACCGCGCATTTTCTCAAGATACAGGTTGTGACAAAATGGCATATTGTGTATGGATTATACAGGAAAAAGCATCAATATATCATAAGAAGCTAAACTAAATGATAGAATTATCAAATAGAATACGAGAAGATACCTTTAGAAAATGTTTTCAGAATGTCAAAAGATAAGATAGGGTCACCGTGCGTTTTTTTTTTTCAGGCTAAAATACAAAATAGTAAAATTCTAGTAGATTCCTTCAGAAAATGCACTATTTCAGAATTACCTCCCCTTAAAATACCATTTTTTTATATATTAAAAATGATGCAAAAACAATCTGCACTTGTAAAAATATTAATATGTATAAGCTATAATCTAATAAATGATTGAAAATCTGGAACTTAGATTCTCTGATTTTTTATACAATTCAAGATGGCGAAAGACACACATTCTACCTTAAAATACAATAAGGACTAAATAATATTTCATGAGAGAGAATAAATAGCTCCCTCAAAAACAGTAATGAAAAATATTCATTATCTATTTTTGACATTTTTTCATATTATGTCTGTTTGTTTTTGTCACACATCGTTGTCAATATAATGGAATTTTAAATGACTGTCATACAAGTGAGAGTTTTATCTAGCTATAAAACCAGGTTTAAATCACCATTTCTGCATAAGAAAATGCTTGTACAAAGTTAGTAATATGAAAGTTAGTGTTCATTCGTTTGATGTGTTTGAGCATTTTATTTTGCCATTTGATTAGGCACTTACCGTTTTGAATTTTCTTCAAAGTCAGTATTATTGTGATTTTACTTTTTGCATGCTGAATAAATCTAATCCGTTGTAAAACATAAATTCAGTATCATGTGTACGCTAAATTAATGTAACCCGTTGTAAAATGTATTCAGTATCATGTGTACGCTGAATTAATGTAACCCATTGTAAAATGTATTCAGTATCATGTGTAAGCTGAATTAATGTAACCCGTTGTAAAATGCATTCAGTATCATGTGTACCCTGAATTAATGTAACCCGTTTTAAAATGTATTCAGTATCATGTGTACGCTGAATTAATGTAACCCATTGTAAAATGTATTCAGTATCATGTGTACGCTGAATTAATGTAACCCGTTGTAAAATGTATTCAGTATCATTGTACGAAGAATCAATGTAAACCGTTGCTAATTTTATTCGTTTTACACTTAGTAAATATTAAGCATAGTAAATAATTAATCTAAATCGTTTGTAATTTTTTTAGTATTATCTGTATGACGAATGAATTAATTACAATTAAGACGACAGTATTTTATTGATGTTTCTGAAGCGGTTTGGAAGTGAGACATCGGGATGACAAACACAAACCATTGTAAAATCCATTCCATTTTATAATTTTTACACTAAATTTGCACAGTATTATTAGTACGTTAAATGTAATTAGTATTATTTGTACGCTGCAGAATCTATCTGATTCATAATTCATAAAACAAAGATTTATGTAAGCTGTGTTACATTTTTGTCATGGCTAAGTTTTCAATCGCCATGATTGCTACATTTTTGCATATTCGTTTTGGCTTTCACACCTGTTTAATACAGTTTTTGAAATGTTTATGACAAAGAAAATGTTCATGTTTTTGGTTTTAGATACTTTAATTTAAAATTTTGGATATGAAACTCAAAGATACCAGGTTTATAACTGTGTACGCCATACACGAGTGTTGTCTACAAGAGAGGCAAAAGATACCAGAGGGACATTCAATTTCATAATTCAAAAATAATCTAAAAACGCCATTATTTTTATTACCTCAGTTTTAAAACAACATTTACCTTAACGTTCAGTTATAATTTAGATCAAATGAGACACCTTTCGAACTGTGTGCATTAAACAAATTTTTATATTTCTTATACATTTGAAATTTACATGAAAATAATGATATAAGAAGCTTAATTTTAAACTTATTAAAAGTGTGAATTTCTAATATTTATTTAGAGTTGCATCAGATCAATAGTTTTAATTTCAAATGACGTTTGCTTCGAAGATGGACATGCCTCCATGTGACTAAAATTTATGAAAAAGAAAAATAATGTACTAGCTTCCAACACAATGTGTATTGTTTTTGGTTTTTATTAGAAAAAGTAAAACAATTTGAAAATGCTAGTATTGCCGCCTATTGAGAAAAACAAATACTAACATTTTTCTTTTACCCAACACATGCCGTGAAAAATCAATCTAAGTTTGTAATGAATAAAATTAATTTGATTACCATATTGTTTTTTTCATTCAACTTTGTGAGTGGTCATAATTTGAATATTTTTGCCGAGGTTTGTTTTCGTTTCCGTAAGATTGTTTAGACACTGGCAATTAAAGTTCATTAAAAATTCTTAAAAAGACCGCATGACGTTTGCATACAAATTGGTAAGCCGATTAAATTAACAAGACATCAGATATATCTAAATAATGTAACACAATTCCCAGTATGGAGGAAAAATGATAAATCAGTTACTGTGGTGGATTATGTAACACATTGTTAAAATGAACGGCATTTCCTATAAATTAATTTAAATATGATAAAGATGCCTTACATAAAGACAATTTCGTTTTCTGAGAAAAGATCATTTATTGTTCATGAAGAGATTGTAAAAAGAAAAGTAATATTAAAGTATTTATTCTTTTTTAACTATTGCTTGTTCTCAACTGCTTATTTAATGTTTCGCTTTTTTTATTTTAAGTTCGGAGCATCTGAACTCTTTTAATCATAGTTAAGAATTAATTTCTGTATGGATTGTGGATGCAGCAATGTACATTTTTCTATATTTGTAAAAAGTAAATTAACAAAATACAGAACTCGAAGGAAAATTCTAAGAGGAAAGTCCATAAGCAAATGACAAAATTAAAAGCTCAAACACATGAAACGAATGGATAACAATTGTCATATTCATGAATTGCTACAATCATTTTCTTATGTAGATAAATACATATCTAGATAAATGGTAATTGTTAAGTGAAATATTAAAAACAAAATCGTGTTCTGTGTATTCTCTTCAGTTTAATGGTACTCAAATTTGACAACGTTTCAAGGTAATTTTTCAAAAATAACTTTAGTTGCTTTTCATTGCTATATGATATACAATTGGTAGCTTAACAAGATAATAAAGTATATCATATTATGCAACTTTGGTGTTACTGACAAAATCAACACTGTTTTCTTAGTTAAACTACTGTGATTGACATTTCTGAACTCGATGTAGATATTTGTATTTGTTTAAAATTATTTGCTCGATGCAACAGATGGATATCAACAAAGCACTTTAAAACCTACATATACTCCAGTAATCAATTTATAGAGATTAATTCATGAAAGAGAAAAAAATATTGTTATTTTGTTAATAGAGCTTTTCATTAATGCTAGAGGCCGCAATGTTACGTTTTAATATAGATCAGCTTCAAAAGTGCAAATCCATCGCATTGGGTTTTGCAAAGTGAATGCAGGAATTTTGTGTCATTAGTTAACACACCTTTTGTCACTACAGAATTGAATGTTAGTTTTTTTTTAATTCATTCGAGTGTAAAGCAGGTGATGAGTAACAATTAACATCTTGTTGATTTTCGCGTTTCGTGAAAAATGTGAATCGTCTATTGTTTATGCTTTAAATCGATTTTCAAAAGTAAAGCATTCATTTCATTCATAGTTATAGTTTTTCATAATAAATAGATACTTTGATATTATTTTGAATTTTGAATGTGAAGGAAAAACATTTTAAGGCAAAACTATCGGTTCGGAAGGAAGACACCATGAAAACAAACAAACAAAATTCTAAAATGCATTACATTTTATTTGTACTAGAAATTAACACCATATTTTCACTAAGTTAAATGTAATCAGTATTATTCGTACGCTATTTTACTCAATATTATTTATATACGTATACGGTGCAGGAAATGTTTACCCTTCCGGAGCACCCAATTTCACCCCAACTAAAAACCGGGAGTGAATTCGGGTGCTCCAGAAGGGTAAGCATTTCCTTCACCGTATACGTACCGTATATTTCACTTCAGGTTTTTAGCGGAGTTCGTGTTGTTTCTTATTTATTATTTATAACTGTTGATGTAAATGTCCTTTGGTTTTTTTGAGTGTTTGTTTACTCCTTGGTTTTGATTGTTATTGTCTTGTAAGCTTAAGAATCTCTCAGATTAATTAATCATTTATATCATCATCAAACAAAGATTTATGCAAGTTGTGTTACATTTTTGTGGAATAACGTCGCTGAGACTACGTTTTCGATGGCAATGATTGCTACATGTTTGCACCTTTCTTGCTTGTACATATGTTAAACACAGTTTTTTTCTGTTTTTATGACAAAAATAAATGTTAGTGTTTTTTGTTTTAGATATTTCATTAAATATTCTGAATAGACAACTCAAAGATACCAGGTTTATAACTGTGTACGCCAAACACGAGTGTTGTCTACAAGAGAGTCGAACGATACCAGAGGGACATTCAAACTCATAATTCAAAATAAACTGACTACGCCATAGGTGAAAGAGAAAAAGACCATCAAACAAACAATAGTACACAAAACAAAACATAGAAAAATAAAGACTCGTGATTGAAGCTCAAATCAAAAATATAAAAGGCTAAATAAAGTACAAAATTGGAGAGTTTTTGAATTGACATTTTCATACCCATGTTAATTCATGACAATACATAAATGCTGAAAACTGGGTTAGCAACACCTTCGGCGAGGAAAACTCCACGAGAGATCGCATCGACCAAGTGTCTGTAAAAAAAACTAATCCAATGTACCAGGCCTACTATTTTTGTAAAGGACGAGTTTGAAGCGTATTGACGAGCCAAAATTCAAAAAGATTCAACCAAATACAGCTAATGTTATATATTAGTGGGATGGAAGATCTTTAATATTTCGATCAATTGAAAGTGTTGTATATTTTGTATGAATCATTGTTTCTGCTAGCTGTTTTAGAATTCGTTTTTTTAACGATGCTGTTCTTAAAAAAGATACAAAAAATCAGAAACTTCTATAATGAATCTTTTGAACCCCAAAAAGAATCAACATATTTCTCAGTGTCTCGAGAACGGGACATACATAGTATTGACGGATAGAATGCAAATAAAATTGAGAAAAGACACTCACCTTTTAAAACTAGTACTACTCATTGTTCTTAATTTTTTTTCAAGATTGCAACATAAGATTTATCAGAAATACAATATGGCAGCGCAAATAATTTAATTTTTTTTTGGAATAAAAACGATTAAAGAAAAGTTAATCGTGATTGATCGATTAATGGTTCATAAAAGGAAACACCTTGCTGCCTTAAAAACAGTTATAAAGTTTATTCAGTATCATTTGTACGCTGAATGAATATAAACGTTGTAAAATTTGATCAATTATAATTCGTGTCAACACAGTAGTGTTGACTACTAGATGAACGTAACCACACTTAAGATGGCGAATACGATAAAACCCTTTTTCTTGGAATAAAAGGATGAATGGGGTGTGTTATGTGTCCTTTTTGGCTTAAACAATGCAGTTATATTAGAAAATCCGATTATTCTATCTTGATAATAATTGTTAAGTATGAGTAGTTGAAATATAATGAAGATCTATGAAGATTTTATGGTAGAAAGATTTGCATATTTTTAAACATATTTGTTAGTTATAAATGTTGAGCAAGCCAGGCCAAATGCAAGGCACCAATGTTGTTCATAATAATTTCGACTTGAATGTGTTTCCTAATTGTTAGTCTAAAATATCTAAAAATTTGTAATGAGTATTTTCAGACAGCGTTGAAGGGCATTGTCCTTTAGGTCATAGATGTATTTGATTTGACTTCTTTATCGAAAACAACTCGTTTTTCGTTTTATTCAGTTTTAAAACAGTATTTACTTAAACATTCAGTCGAAATTTAGATCAAATGAGACACCTTTCAAATTTTGTGCATTAAGCAAATACTTAGATGTAGCAATTGATGATACAAGAAGCTTATTTTTAACTGATTAAAGTGTAGTTTTTAAAATTTATTTAGAGCTGCATCATATCAATAGTTTTGATTTCAAATGACGGTTGTTTGGAAAATATCCATTCCACCATTTAATTAAAATTATGAAAAAGAAAAATAATGTACTAGCTTCCAACATAATGTCTATTGTTTTGGTTTTTATTAGAAAAAGTAAAACATTTTGAAAATGTTAGTGTATTGCCGCCTTTTGAGGAAAACAAAAACTAGCATTTTCTTTTACCCAACACATGCCGTGAAAAATGAATATAATTTTGTAATGAATAAAATTAATTTTTATTCAACCTTGTGAGTGGTCATAACTTTTTCCCGAGGTTTGTTTGAGTTGCAGTAAGATTGTTGAGACACTGAAAATTAAAGGTCATTAGAGATTCTTAACGACAGCATGACACTTACAAATAAATTTGGTAAGCCGATTAAATTAACAAGACATCAGATATATCTACATAATGTAACACAATTCCCAGTATGGAAGGGAAATGATAAATCAGTTACTGTGATGGATTATGTAACAAATTGTTAAAATAAACTGTATTTCCTATAAATTAATCAACAAATGGTAAAGATGTTTTCAACTGACCTTACTTAAATACAATTTAGTTTTCTGAGAAAATTATCATTTATTGTTTGTGAAGAGATTGTAAAAAGAAACGTAATGTTATAATATTTTTTTAACTATTGCTTGTTCTCAACTGCTTATTTAATGTTTCGATTTTTTTTTATTTTATGTTTAGTGCATCTGGAAGTCTTATAATCATAATTAAGAATTAATTTCTGTGTGTATGGGGGATGAAGCAATGTACATTTTTCTATATTTGTAAAAAGTAAATTAACAAAATACAGAACTTCGAGGAAAATTCTAATTTAAATTAGGAAAGTCCATAAGCAAATGGCAAAATCAAAAGCTCAAACACATGAAACGAATGGATAACAATTGTCATATTCATGACTTGCTTCAATCTTTTCTTATGTAGATTTATACATATCTAGATAAATGGTACTTGTTAAGTGAAATATTAAAAACAAAATCGTGTTCTGTGTATTCTCTTCAGTTTAATGGTACTCAAATTTGACAACGTTTCAAGGTAATTTTTCAAAAATAACTTTAGTTGCTTTTCATTGCTGCATAATATACAATTTGTAGCTTAACAAGATAATAAAGTATATCATATTATGCAACTTTGGTGTTATTGACAAAATCAATGCTGTTTTTAGTTAAACTACTGTGATTGACATTTCTGAACTCGATGTAGATATTTGTATTTGTTTAACATTGTCTGCTCGAAGCAACAGATGGATATCAACAAAGCACTTTAAAACCCTACATATACTCCAGTAATCAATTTATAGAGATTAATTCATGAAAGAGAAAATAACTGTTATTTTGTTAATAGAGCTTTTCATCAATGCTGGAGGCGCAATGTTACGTTTTAATATAGAGCAGCTTCAAAAGTGCAAATCAATCGCATTGCGTTTTGCCAAGTGAATGCAGGCATTTTGTGTCATGAGTCAACACACCTTTTGTCACTACAGAATGGAATGTTAGTTTCTTTTATAAATTCATTAGGACGAAAGCAGTTGATGAGTCACAAATAGCATCTTGTGGATTTTCGCGTTTCGTGCATAATGTGAATCGTCTATTGTTTATGCTTTAAATCGATTTTCAAAAGTACAGCATTCATTTCTTATAGTTACAGTTCTTTGAAATAAACAATTACTTTCAATGGATATTATTTTGAACGTGATAGAAAAACATTTGAAGGCAAAACTACGATAAACATTGCTTGGTAAAATTTTCAAAAAAAAAAGACAAACGATCCTTACGGTCATGACAATTTCTAAGCCGAAAATAATCTGACAACGCCATGACAAAAAAGAAAAAGAACATAAAACAAAGAAAAGTATACAAACCAAAACACAGAAAACTAAAGACTGAACAACACAAATCCTTCCGGGAGTAGTCAACATGTCGAATGTGGGAAGTATATGAAAGATGAACGTTGTTTGAAAAAAAACATCTATGCAATAAAGCGTTCCTTTTTACCAAGACAGGAACAAAACCGTTGTTTTCAAGTCGATCTGTCGTTTTATATAGTCGACCGCTTCGTTATTTTGGACACCTTATCTATTAAATAACCTTGTAGTTCTGTTTTTGTTATTTCATTTGTGGTTTTCATAAAATAGTTTTCATTTACGTATTTGAATAAAGTTTGTTGCGTATTAAAGGAATTTTGAAGAGGACAAAAAGTAACCTTCTAATCTTGTTTATTGTAAATGTTTTGACATGTTTTGTTCAAAATTATATAATACATGTTTCACAATTATCTTCTGTTCATTTCATGGTAGTGCATCTAAAATTCTTTCAAAGATAAGACTTTGCTGGAACAAAGCTGCATGTTTAGTTTTTTTTAAATTCATTTATGTTCTAAAAATATAAAAAAAGAGGTAAGAATGATCCATAATGAATGCCTGTCCAAATAGAACTCAGGCTAAAGCCATGTTTCGGGCTCATTAAAGGTTCATTTAAACAAAATTTAACATGAGTGAAAGGTTCTGTTTTGAATGAAAGTGTTATATGTCATTAAAACCGTTAATTAACCATTACTTTATACACGAAAGCAACAAAACATGACAGCCGTTTTCGTTTTCTGCAATTTTGCAGTCTTAACAATGCTATTTAGTTTTCTCTTATTCAAATCGGATGGTTACCTTGTTAGTACATTTAGCATGTATTCAACAAAGAAGAGCTGTCTATATACAATGTGTATACAAATGACAACGAATCTTGATCATACTATTAGGCTATTTCATTTATTATCATTATTATACATACATGGTGCTATAAACATATACATAGTTAACAAAACAGAAATTTTCACATATCTTCTTGGCAAAGACCTGATTGGCGGTAATTGACAATATAAATCATTATATAACATAAGATAGATAACATCTATGGAGGTCTTAAAATACAAGTAAAACATTTAATACAATTATTGGCTTATTTATTACTAAAGAATCCGATTATTTCCGAGATGAATTCTTTAAAGCAAAATGTCTTTAATTTAGGAGAGAGAGTGCAAGTGGGTTTTTCTGTAAATTAACATTAACAAATTTTGAATTGCACATTTCCTGAAAGCACTCGATTAAAGGAAAACTGTTCCTATTTATAATATTAACCAATAAAGTATATTGAATATATAACTATCTTTCAGGAAAAATTAACAGTATATATAAATGATTGATTGGTGTCAATGTCAAATGGAAAATATTGCATGCATAGGAAAGGAACAAATATAACTCCAAAAAAATCTTTTTTTTTTGAAAAAAAATATGGACAATTGGAAACAATGGATGGAAATTTAGGCTGCTGCTGAAAAGTAGAATATGTTTTAAAGATGCAAACCTTTTGCCTGGCAATTTGCATACTTATACAGATCACTCAAAGTAATGTTGCGATGTTTCTTTAATGTGCGAAGAGCATTACACTCTCTTTATAATAGACATGGGATTTAACGTCCCTATTCCTACCGTACTATGTTGAATACTTGTATACCCCCTCACAGTCAACCAGACACTACACTTTGGCTCCACTGGTTTTGTTGGATAATCAGCAAAGTTTTTTACCCTAAATCAATACACAGGTCATTCTTATAAATAAACTGCTTGCAAAGTATAACTTATTCGAAATACTAGGAAATATCATATTCCAAACATATATTACCTTAGCTGTATTTAGCTATTTTTTTATTTTTTTTTAATTTCAGGTCCTCGATGCTCGTCAACTTTATACTTGTTAAGCTTTCTACTTATTTTGGTCTGAGCGCCGCTAATTAGTCTAATGTAAACGCAACGCGTGTCTGAAGTATCAAATATGTACGCCTGGTACCTTTGATAACTAATTAGGGTCTAATTCAGAATATAAATATTAGTGTCTATCCACCTTAAAAGAACCTTAAAATAATCAATTGTAACTAAATTCAATGACGAAGCTTGATTTTTCCGTTATGCATGTCAATGACGACAGACTTGGCAGCTTGAAGAGGTGTGTATAATGTTTTCCTGTGAAGATTTGGTCAATATTTATCTTCACTAAAAACAAAACATAGACAAACTGTTTTGTTCTTGTCCAGTAAGCTAATGGATTTTAGATTATATATAATTACAAGTCCATTTACCTATTAGCTGGATTGCCATGCCTATATAGTCAACATACTATTCCTTTGATGAATATAACTTGTTGACAAATACAACAAATATATCATTCTATATATGTATAAGTTTTTTTAAATGACCACATCTGATGGCATTTAAATAAACTTTCCCCAGACATTTTTCAACTTATGATGGTTGGAGGTGCATGTTTAGAAGACTTTAAAAAGTATGATTCAATAATACAATTGCCAGTTATTAATTGCTAAGCAAACTGAAAACTATACCACGCTTGAACCAGAAAAAAACTTGTGATTAATGGTTGCATTTTGAGTGTGACATTGTGGTTGTTAAAAGGAGAAGAGGAAGTATTGTATTTCTGGATCAACCCAAGTTTTTCAACGGAATCGTGTTGCCCTTTATTTCATTTTCTGTGACTGTTGTTTCTCTTTTTCTCTTTTTTTCCTTTACCATTGTGGTGTCTTAATCTCATCTTCTGACAGTTATCAATTGCCCTTTAATATTTTCATTTCCTTTGAACGGCCTAAAGTTGATATTGAGTGTTCTTTCGAAATATTTTTCATATTTTTTTATATAAAATTGCGTTTAAAACATATTGTTCAAATCAAGTTCAGGCTGTAGTAGCTACTGTTGTTTTCAGAATGGGTGTTTAGTTTAGCATTGTTAGGTGTATGAATATGCAGCCACTTCCGATTGTTGTATGAAGTGTTCTTGTTTGAAGACTACAATTTTACCTGTACGCAAACTAATTGTTGCTATAATATAGATATGTCAATAGCCTTTTACGAGGCAATCTTTCTGTTCTTGTTAAGTGAACAATTTCAAATGACAATATTACTTATCATGTTGTGGCTTTTTAAATTCTTCTATATATACGGTATGATTATGTTCACAGTTGAAGGTCGTATCGTATTCTGTAGTTAATTACTTCCTCTTTCCTCAATCTCTAGTGAATTATCATAGTTATAATCATCAGTCTCTGGTAGAGATTAGATAATGCGTTATATAAATATTGTAAATAATAAAAGTAAAGAATAAAAATAAAGTATCCTTATTTGTATATTACTTGTCTCAGTAGATCCAGTTTGCAATAACCTAAATGATAGATATGTTATTTAAAGTATTCTTGTGCTTGATATGCATGGAATGCTTACTCCGGAAGTTGGTTAAATATCTAAGGAATGTTTAGTTCATGCGGGATAAAAAGTCAATTACAAAGTATTATAATTTTATGAAATTATGCAGAGATTGAGTACAGACAACCCTATTATGTAATATAACGGATAACCGTTAGACTAAGTCATTAGCATGAGGTCAACACCTTCATATATGTTCCGGAAGGAAAATAAATAATCCTAATGTACAGAAATATTTTAGTTAGCAGTAATGGTCTTTGTTTTTATGTGAAAATAACCACAGAAAACCACCAAGATGTAACAGTTGTCATTTTGGAATATTGGTACTATGTATAAATTATCATAATTCCTGTACGTAAATATATCGAACACAGGACATAAAATCAGCCTACTACATGAAATACTCATCATAAAAATTCATAAACACCTTATCGCCAATGCGTAATTATCGAGTCCCATGTTTTTCTTACTGGTCTCATTTTCCAGCTTCGAACTGCAAGTCTTTTTTTATTCTTCATTCTTTCAAAGCAATGTTTTTTTCTATCTGTATACCTGTTCTGGAAATCACTAACACGAAAAAAGACAAACAAATCAACGGTTAATTTTATAATTCTTGAAGTTTGTATATAAGTTATAAGATAATCGAGGCTTTATCTGTTACATTGCAGAATTTCTAAGATAATATCAGTGTTCTTTTTGCAACAATTGTTATTTAAAGGGTTGGCAAATGAAAGCAAAAGACCGCTGATCCTATCGTAGAAATTCTGCAGTGTCAGAGATAAAAACATCAAACTTTTTATCAATAACTTCAATTTCCTGTACCAAGTCACGAATATGGCAGTTGTTATCAAATAGTTTGTTTCTATGCATATATTGGCGTTTGATTTGTTGCACTGCAGTGTTTCTGTTGTTCCGTTGTTTTGTTTCCCCGGGCTTAGTTTGTAATCAGAATTTCTATTCTCTCAATCGTTTTGTGACTTTTGAACAGTGGTATACTACTGCTGCCATTATTCGTACATATTAGCTGCAAACATGGTAGGTTATCTTCGCTATGCCAGAATACGATAATTTCAATGTACAAAACTGCCCAAAGTAGACCGTATCCGGTAACCGTTTTGTATTTTTCCGAATTAACAATGTTTGCAGCTAATGTGTAGTAGTCACATTGTTCTTTGGTCTCTGCTGAGTATCCCATTGACAAAAGGAACACCACATCATTGCATTCAATCATCAACGGACAATCAGTCTGGATGTGATAGCATCCACACTTTAGGACTAGCCACAGTGGAACTAGCACATTTAATTGATATCCAACTAGTGCCGAAAATATAAAAGATAACACGGTACACCGTCCAACGCACATTTCCTGAGTTACCTCATGTGCGCAATTTCCTGAACCAAACACTTCTCACAGAGAATACAGAGTAAGAGAAAGAGAAAGGATGAAATCATAACTGAAGTTTTCAAAGAAGTATAAAAGACTCGGGTTATTTTTGATAATTGCTTTAGTGGTTTGCATATATTGACCCAAAACCAGTATCATAGTATTCCTAAAGGACATCAGAAGATTCCTATTAAGCTATAAACGTTCTCGTAAAAATGTCATCTACTGTTATCTTGTATTTTGTCTCTGTTGCAATATACCGCATGATATATCTAGCATGCTAATGTGTTCAACTCAAGATATTTTTGTTTCATTATTTCAAGGCATAGAAAATGATTTTTTTTATCTTGATGTGGGTTACCAGTTTCATAATGTTAGTACAATCTTATTAACTATATTGGAGACTTTGTACCACTTGAGACTGTCTAATAATAGAATATTGAAAAATAGTTAAAATTTCATACACGTTCCAACATATGTGAAAATGTATCATGAAGCCCGACTTTGTGTTGTTCCCAATGTTTTAACATGTAAAATAAACTCGACATGGATACTAGACTTAAAGTGTGTACGCCAGATTCACGTTTTTTCCACAAAAGACTCCTTAATGATGTTTGAAACAAAAAAATTAAAAGGCAAACTTAAGTACGAAGTTGAAGAATATAGAGGACCCAAAACAATTTTTCTCCGACAGATTTTGCCAAATACAGGTAAGGTAATATATTCTTGAGGTAGAAAATCCTAAATATTACGAAAAATTTCAAAATTATGTAAACAGTTTCAAAATTTATCATCATGATTAAATCAATAACAATCAATGTCAACCAGAAAGTGTTGATTACTGTGCTGTTGATATCTTCGGGATGGAAACCGCCACCAGCAGTGTCATCGGCACATATTTGGTATTTTGATGGAGACCATGGTAAAGTTAAATATACAATTATCTAAACCATACTAAACATATTGACACGTCTCTTTGAAAATATTTCGGCACCATATTTTATTCTTAAAACTGATCAGAATATTTAATATTTACCTTAGCAATATGTAGCTCAAATATTACATCATAGAGATTGCTGTTAATGTATTATGCGTTTTGAATAATTGGAATATTCGCTTGGCTGTGAAGATCTTAAATCGGACGTGAAATTATCCAAAGAAATAGGGATTTTTCTACAAATGATATGTTATTAATGTGTTTAGTGACAGAAAAAAAAGAAGTGCGTAACAAATGATGTTTGAGTTCTTTAAATCATAATTCATTCAGGTATAATTAATTTCTAATCTACGATAGCAGCATGTTAAACACATTAAATTACATTTTATGTCATGCTGCATTTACTTTATATTTGTAATCAATGCTTTTTTGTATTTTATTTTGCAAATAAAACTTCTGATATACATTTTGATAACTGTTGAAATAGAGAATATTTAAAACAGCTAAAAACATGTAGCTTTTTTATATTGTTGTCAGATTTCAAATCTTGTACTATAACAGTATTCCTTGCAAAAGTCACGTTTGTTGTTTTGCGAAAAAAAATCTAATACAATTGTTTTCAAAACAAAATCTAGCGTTATACATATTACCTTGAAAGGAATAATTAAAAATACATAGACAGAAACTGTAGACAGCAAACATGATTAAAACCATCCACTGAAACCCCATAGGGAGAGTTCTTTCACTATTGACGATTTATTACATTTTTTATTGGTTTATCATATATCTTTAAAATAATGAAAGAATGATAAAAACAATATACTTATAGCGATAAACAATATAAAGTCTACAAAATACAGTTAAATACTGAACCCTTCATTGGCTTCATTATAAAGTATTACCTGGTAATAATTATTTTTATGAAGTTATGATGTTTTTGTATAAAGAATTCAATCTTGAAAACATCAATGAATAGATAGAATATGTAACCAGTAACTTAAAGATTAAAACGCAAGCTAATCGAGGTATGTTTGTAAATCATTGATTGATTTTTAATATTACCATGAGTACTTACTAGTAGAAGAGGAACTTTTGAGTTACGGAAGAAAGAGGGTCGGGTCTTGGAGGATTTTGTCATTAGAGAAATAGGAGCCTCGGAATTCTTGTTTCCTTTGTCTGATTACTTTCATTAATTAAGGAGTCTTTTTAAAAGGAAGATTAAATAAATCAATGATTGTTATTGATGATAATATGTCGGATATCTGTTGTGGGTTTTGTTGATTATTTTCCGACCGTCCGATATCCTTATTGGAATTCAAATGTGATTTAACACCCCATACTTCGCATATATGGGTATGGACCAAATGATGATGCAAGTGCTACCTTTTAAGTGCAGATCATAATTTGTAATTTTGAGTCATATGAAAAATCGAGATTATTTTAATTTCTCATTTAATATCCTAATGCATTTGATATTAAAGAGAAAAGATAGTATTTAAGTCAATGATAAGAATCCTTGTATCAAATGTGATAAAACGAATGAATTGAAGGTTAAAGATTTCATTTAGTTTTATCTCATACTAAATATAATTGAATTATCCAGCTCAGTAGTTGCACAAAATGTCGAATGTACTTCAATGATTCAAGTCAACACAAATGTCACTAACTATTAGCTGCTAATCTAAATGAAATGTATCTGACCATAGAGAAGCTGGTTTTCTCCAGGAAGAAAACAAGTTAAATCATGCGTGAAATTATACCATTCTGATAGATTAAATTAAAAGAACAAGGGTTAGTTTTTATTTTCAAGGGATTGTATTCGTTGATGCTGATAATTAGGCAGTAATTTTAGTAATCTGAAGACTGATCCTTTTTTTAACTAGACTAGTGTTTGAAAGTTCAACTGCATAAATTTTATTTTATAATCTCAGTCAATCCAATTTTCCGTTTTCCAGCTATGACTTAAAAAAAATTAAAAAAAATTAGATTAACTTTGTGCACTATAACATTTTTATTAAACTCGCAATAAACAATACACCAATGAATACAAATACTATACACATATAGCCTTTGTATGAGGTCGATACAAGGATAATTATATTGACCTGAAAGAAGTATATTGACTGAGGACGAAGTCCGAGTTCGATATACTTCTTTGGGTCGATATATCTTGTATTGACCTCATACAAAGGCTATATTTGTTATATTATTAATTTCCGACCATATTTGTATCAAAATCGTCATTTGATTTTGTTTGATATTTATAGATATCATATTATCTCCTTGACAATAACAAAATATAAGTTGTTATTCAATTTACTTTTTTTTTTGGTTTGATTGACAAATCTTATGACATAATACTGTATACGTATTTGAAGATTTTTTTTCGTCAAATAATCAATCACAGATATCCTTTGTTGCAAAACGTTTAACAATATCCTGAAATTCATTACATGACGTCACAA
Source organism: Mytilus galloprovincialis (assembly GCF_965363235.1). Classification (NCBI taxonomy): domain Eukaryota; kingdom Metazoa; phylum Mollusca; class Bivalvia; order Mytilida; family Mytilidae; genus Mytilus; species Mytilus galloprovincialis. The sequence continues at coordinate 70,714,180 of NC_134841.1, read as the reverse complement.
AGTATATCGGTTTTTAGATATTCTAAAAATAACCGTGCAATATGCGTTTTGCTGTGCAATATGCTTTTTGCTATCCGCCGTTTTCGCTCTACCTTCGAAAATATAGTTTAAAATGTGACTATCGCTAAACGAATCAAATTTTTTAAAAATATGCGAATAAATAATATTAACTATTTTAGTATAAGAATATCACCAAAAGACAATAAGTTGGTGTTTGACGGTATAGCTGTCTCATTAATACATAAACTAACAGCATGGCAATTAGTCATTATTGCTCGATTTTTGAGCATTTTGTATGCACGCAGCTTTTGAAAACATATATCAAGGTAAGAGGGTTTCTTACATCAGAAATAAAAGAGAGAAAAAATAGTATCTGATGGAGTTATTCCTAAAACTCCAGAATTGAGTATTTTTCGGGATTTATTTTCTTAAACCAGTGGGCTTTAAATTATCAGCATCTAAAATATTTTCGAGTCCTACACGTAAAATCAGTACTTTTACTCTTCCGATTATCTTTGTTTTGCAATGTTTATCTGTATGTATTTCCAGGATTAAGTCCTTATTCAAAATAGATCGGACTTACTATGTTCGAAACCCTTTTTCTCGGCCTCACTGTTGCTTAGCAGTGGACTAGCTCACTCTTATAATTTTTACGCGCAAATGTTATGGTTATGGGTGCAATTATAATGCACGGTCGTGTGGCAAGTTTTTATTCATCTCTGGCCGGGATTCAAACTTATGCTAATGAGTTATCGAAGCACCAAATCGCCTTGCACTATTACCGGTGTGCTAGACCACTCGACCACCTAGGTTCGACAAAAATTAAGATTTCGGAGGCCGAGGGTTAATTTTCCTCGTCAGTTTTTATTACAGATTACAACATAATAATTAGTGGTATTGTTTTATACGTGGGTTATTTCGCGTTGTACTTTTTCTTAATTGAATGAATAAACATTTCGCACAGGGGTTTACTGACAGAACGAAAAGTTCTAGAAAAAAAAATAGACGTTATTTCAGCCGGAATGTGGTGGAGAAAAGTGATAACAAAAAAGTTCTATCTTGTACTTTCTTCTGCTATTCCGAACTTTTCGATGTGTATATTAAAAGTACAAAACGTTAGTTTAAAGTGCCAGTAAATCATACAGAGATATGCTGAACTGTCTCCCGTAGACAATCCGGTCTTAAAAGATTGATTCAGACAATGGCTGGCGAGTTGACATTCTTTCTTTCATCTCTTTAAAAGATTGATTCTGACAATGGCTGGCGAGTTGACATTCTAATCTTTCTTTCATCTCTTTAAAGTTGTAGGAGTATTGCATAACTATTGTATATGTCTATGACATTTCAAAATTAAGAAATCACACTGACAAGGATTAAAGCACTTAAATTTTTAACTTTGAATTGTTCTATTTCCTTCAGATGCGTTTAAATTGAAACAATTAGTAAGTGGGGTGTAGGTTTTGTTTTATTTTCTATTAGAAGTGCTATTAGATATACGCTACGAAATGTTACCAGACAATTGGAAATTCCTGACTTTAGATTTATAGTAAGTAAGTAATTAGTTTATTACAGTGTCACAATTCAACATCATACATAATATATTATACATCAGATGAAAGCAGCATAAAAATATATTAGATTCCTGCCATAAAAGACATATTAAACACCTTTACCTAATGCTCATATAACTCCGTCCTGTTTATGTAAAATGTGTTTATTTATTTTTTTGTAAAGTTGGTATATGTATTAGTGAGATATTCGACTAATTATTTCAGCTTTAAACTTTCCCTGAACTTTTTTTTGAAATTATATTAACTTACACAATACATGTAACACCTAGAAAAACATCTGAAACTTAAAAACTTGAATAAACACTAGTAATGGGTGGTAAGTACTTGTTAATGTCTATAAATGTGTTTGTAGAACATTTCTAGACGTGATAAGCACACTCTTTGTCCATCAATCTTTATAACAAGCTCTGTAGTTTTGGGTCAGTGAAAATTACATAGACTTCATATGTTAACGAGGTTGAAGAACATATTTATAAACTTTTTCCTGTCAGTTAAGATCGATGTTGAAATGATGGTATTAGGGTGAACGAATTATTTTCTAAAAACCGAATCGACGAACGTTAATCTTGTCAGTGTCAGAGGTAAAGACTGAATTTTAGTTTTCTTTTCTGTCTTTTTTGCTTTCTGTTTTGCATACTATAACAGCTTTTGCAGTTGGCGTGTTTAATTCAAAACGCATGCAAGAAAACAAAAGCTGAGTAATATTCAGTAGAATTTTACCTCCTACATGGTCAATTTTGTATTTATTTCTGTATTTTTGGATCAAATGATTCTTTCTTCTTTACTGTGATTTAATCATTATCAAACAATGGGATTTGGTGCCATTGCAAATAGGGAAACTATAATCATCAAATATAAATAAGAAGATGTGGTACGAGTGCCAATGAGATAACTCCATCCAAGTCACAAATTGTAAAAGTAAACCATTATAGGTCAAAGTACGGTCTTCAACACAGCGTCTTGGCTAACACCGAACAGCAAGCTCTAAAGGGCCCCAAATATGACTAGTGTACAACCATTCAAGCGGGAAAACCAACGATCTAATCTATATCAAAACGGGAAACGAGAAACACGTACTTATAAACTACATGAAAAACAACAACTACTGGACATCAGATTCCTGACTTAGGACGTGCAAACAAATGCAGCGGGTTTAAACATTTTTAGGTACCAACCTTCACCTATAACAATAAACAAATACTTGCATGTTTATTGAGTTAACATATGTTTCCGTTTTGTAATGCTCAAACTGAAGGAACGGATTGTTTTTATGTTATCATTAAACTACAGGTCCATTTGAGTTAACAAGATTGGCCGCAGAATAATAGATTAATAAAGTTTCGTCAGAATTATCAAATTACAACTTTTTGCCATTTTCGCTATTTTCATATCTTAGTTGTTCCTAGATTAATTGTAAAACTGTAAGCTACAATAATTAATTACGCTTAGAAAACTAGGCTCTACTTAACAATTTGATATACATTTTATTTATATATTTTAGTATAATATGAGTCATTATTTTCCCTCTGAAATTGCTAAAAGTTAAATGTGTCAATCCTTTCAAAATCAGGTTAGTTCAATTTATTGATAAATGAAAGGATGGTATATAATCTAGACGCTTCATTTCAGAAATGTCGAATATGTTTTCATTAATAATGGTATAACATCTTAAAAGTGTCGAACATGACTTAAAACAAAGTGTAGACGAAATCTCTAAATTAGACTATGTTTGCAGTTTTGCATAAATGCAAGAATTTTGTGTGAGATGAACAATTGAATTTACATTCGTAATTTCCAGGTTCATAGTAAAGATTATAAATGATAAATCTTTCTCTTGATTTTGATGTTGAAGCTAACACTTCTGCACTGAAGTACACTCATCTTATGGAAATTTATCAGAAACCAAATATAACACGGTTTTTACTCTTTTCTTTCTCCCTTCTATGATACAGATTTAAGATAAATGTGTTGTGTAACAAAACGTTTAAGGAATAATTCTATTATGTGTCTCATATACCTTCATGAAATGCTCACAGCATTTCCATTTTAAAATTCCATTTTTTCGTTGACACAATAACTGAAATTTCCACTGAAATTGTTTTGAACACGAGGTTGTCCTACTTATACGAATCTGTTGACATGAAAGATGGATATTAAATTAAACTGATATGTTGAAGGATTGAAACATTATGTAATCGCTAGTTTAGGACTTCCTAATCGTTTCTTCTTCACTTCTTTATAAATGTCTTTTTTTATACTAGTAATTAAAAAGTCTAAAGAAAGACCAACTGCATTTTAAGCATACCTGTAGCCAGTCTTGAACATATATCTTCTTTAACTCATATGAATATGCATGAAATAGTTACTCCTGGACTTTAGGTAGACAATAATCAATCCTTCAATCCTTTTATTCATGATTAAAAGCATTTTAAGATATTTTAACCGGATTTTTTTTGTAACCATGTGCATGCGATTTCCTATGTTTTCAGTCGATTTGTATTACTAGTATCAAAACGGATTTACGGTATTTGATCATTGGTAAACTACTGTAATATAATTTGAATTGTATTGATACTAGTTTAGACTATTGAAACGAAGTTTGATATGACAATATTATCAATCTTATAATAAACTGCTTTAGATTCTCCGTTTAATCCCCATTGGACCATTCATTTTTCAATTATTTGTTTGCATCATTACTTCTCCTCTTGTAAATCTAATGTTTGCATATAGAAGTTAAATGAGATTTAAACCTGAAATATTCCAATTTGATTTAAAATGCATTCCATGCAGAAAAATAGATATCTAAATTAATGTAAACTGCTGATAACACATTTTTACAATTTAAGGAAGTACTTTAAGAACCGTGCTTTAACAAGAAGGGAATTTTGTTATCTTTATTTTATTAATTATTCTAGATATTGGACAGATTCTTGTCAAACGTCTGCGATCGTATACAATCTCTATCATTATTGCAACAATACTGTAAACATAATGCATCATAATTATCTTGCCTTTGTCTATCTATTTGTCAGACCATTCATTTATGGCTGATTATAGTACTTTACTTCCATCGGTTCTGTGTTTTAGTCTGTTTCTTGTCCAAGTATACAAAAAAGAAAATATGTAGACTTTTTTTTCAAATTTGATACCTTACAGGATTTCTTTTCAACTTGGTTGCTCGTGATTTTCACCTTTTTGCTTAAATCTTATTGTTATGATAACCTGAAAATGATATTGACGTACTATATACTATAATATATGTTTTTATATTATATAAGCATGTAATGACATATCTTTTGATAGTATAATTCAGCATGACTAACACTATATTTTTTTTAAATTATGAGGTATGTGTTCATTAGATAATATCCTGTTAACGACAAAATCACCAATATATATCTAGAGGGTATCATACTGTCTTCAATCATAGTCGAATGTTGATACAAAATGTCAAGCTCCTAGTAAATCGTCCCAAGTCTTTATCGCCACAAGTCCTTATCGTCCCAAGTCTATTTCGTCCCAAGTCTTTAAAAACAAAGTGTGAATAAACTTTAAAGAATCCACCAAAAGTCTAAACTTGTTTCAAATGCGTATAGTGTATATTTTTGAATAGGTACCTTTATTACATATAGATGCGATGAATGAAACTAAAATGTGTGTGTGTTTAGAAAACCCTTCTGGCGTATATACTAAATTTAGTCCCGGTATCTATGATGAGTTTAATTATCACATATGCATGCAACCAAAAGATTGATGTATGCTTTGGATAGTTTACCCTTTATTACTATTGCATGCGATGCATGAAACCAAATGATTAGTGTAGGTTTTGAAAACCCTTTTATCACATATATGCATGCGATGTATGAAACCAAAAGATCGATGTATGTTTGGGATACCCTTTATTACGTACTATGCATGCGATATAAGAAACCATAAGATTGGTATATGTTTTGGGTACACTTTATTGCGTGTACATGCCATGCATGTAATCATAAGATTGGTGTATGTTTCGGATACGCTTTATTCGGCAAACATGCCATGCATGAAACTAAAGCATTAATGTTTGTTTTGGATACATTTTATTACGCATACATGCGATGCATGAAACCAAGAATGATTGAGGAAAATATTTTAGAAAAAAAAAACTAATATACAACCTAAACAGAACAGCCAATATCATGCAAGGTCAATTTTGTATGTAGGAGTTGCAATCTTAATTTAAGTTCAATTAAGAAGCTAAAAATTGACAGTTGTAAACCATCAATTGATGATTAAATTGTCTAAATGTACTATAGTAATGAATATATATAACACTATTTGAATACTAACAATGCAGTTCTCGTGTTTATTTTGTTGACCTCGAGATATATAGGGAAAGTGTTATAAATTGAATTTTGTTGAAAGTGTTAAAGGATTGGTATATATTATAATCATTGTTATATGAGAAGACAGATTGATTTCTTTGCATGACCACATTTCCTGGAGACGTTACGACAGAACAGCTCTTTAAAACTAATCAAACAATGATGCAGTCTGAGTAAAACAAATATAATAAACATTTCCATTTTCAGCTTAATCTTTCTAACAGGAACTTATTACGACGCGGAAGCATTTGTCATTCTGCCACTGCTTTTAATTTCTTAATTTGTTTTTCTTTTCTGGTAAAATGTATGTTATCACTACAAGTAGACAGACAGATGCTGTTGTTTAGTACATAAATCAGGCTTTTAAATTTTCGTTTGCATTGTTTAATATTTGTCATTTCGGTGCATTTTATAGCTGACTATGCGTAAGGTCGTACGGTATGCTTTTGTTGTTCCCTTCAACGCCATTTGGTCTCTGGTAAAGAGTTGCCCATCTCATTGGCAATCATGCATTTATTTATTTTTTTTTTATACAGAAAGCTACTGTTTGATAAAATAAAAGGCTCCAGTGATACATTATTTATTTTATTCATTTATTAGTTGTGGGTGCCTACTCATGTTTAGTTACAGGGCATATCAGAATAAGAATTTTTATTTATTAGTTTAAAATCGAAACCAATATGATTGTTAATAAATTAAAAAAACAAACAAACATACAAATAACATTACGATAGACATAAAACATTACAAAATATGTAGCATTGAAAAAAATAAAGAATATTAATATTTTATTAAGATACTGCAAACTGATGTTACTGACTCAAAACAAAAATTAATTTTCTGTTCACAATTGTCTCTGGTGCTCTAATGAGAGATACCGCATAAGTTGGTCACCATGTCAATAAAACTAATGCCTCAAATATTTGTAAATCTCACTTAATCTCTAATGTCTTACGGTTGGAGACATGGTTCTCATTTCATTTACAGTTTATTTTGACATCAATCCCATTTTATCTTCCTTCAGACATTGAACGAGTTTTCTTGACATGGAAAAATACAGATTGAACAATATAATCAGCAAGCTGTTGTATGCGATAAATTAAAACTGAAGTAATCGAAAGTCAAATTGATATTAAAATATCTTTTTTTTTTAGCTATATGGATGCATCTCAGTTTCACGCGACTTATGTGATTTTTTGCAAGATAAAGCAATGCATTTTATAAATAATGTCAAGGGTAAAGTACAGACTTATTGGCTGGTTATACCCTCTGTTAGAAACAGTCCACCAGAAGCTCTATCAAATCAGTACTAAAATGATAAAATCATACTTTATTCTTACCATGTCCGGTTTGTCTTTTTGATAGACTTTTTTCTGCTAAATATCGATCTATTGATTGTCAAGGTTTGTTCTTATGTTGACCTGTTACAACACTGCATGTTTCAGGTTAGGGTAATTTGTCCCTTTCAAGCATGTTTGACCACGCCACATTCTTTATTTGCATTTACCAAATCAAGAGCCTCAAGTCAAGAGCCTGTAGTTCAGTGGTTGGGATTGGTTCTTTTCTGTCATATTAATTTGTTTTAAGCAAGTTGTAAAAAATCCTACCGTTCGTTTTCTCAATAGAAATGTTTCATATTTTTCTTGTCGGTGACTTTTATTGTCGACTATACGGTATAGGTTTTTTCATTGTTGAAGGCCGTATGAATGCTTATAATTGTTTATATCCACTTCATTTTGACTTTAGTGCAAAGTTGTTTAATTGGCAAGCATACCACACCACCTTTTTTATAATGGGGTATGCTGTCAAAGTATAATTATTCTGTAAATAAGTTCAAAACTGAATAGGACTGAAAGCAGTCTAAACTGATACAATGTAAACGTATGCAGTTTCATGAAATTATGCGTCTTGAATGGTATTTTCTTTCTATAATAAACGTAGAAAGTCTTTGCGCGATATCAGTTATAGTAGTTAATTGCGTAATTGTCTCAAATAAAAAAAAGTGTTTGCAATTTTCAAATTTTCCATTATTGTTCTATAATTCCGATGATATATGATATAGTGTTAAAACGAGCTTTGTCAGGATAACTTTGAATTTGAAGTATGTTTTGTTTTATCAGATAATGTTTTGTTAAATAATTGGTGCTTTAGATTATATCTACAACATTCAAATGTCTTTATGGTAAGCGAAGATGACATTGGCTGTTTGAGTAAGTAGATGTTGTGTAGTACGTTATATTTACAGAGTTCTCTAGATACGCATGTACCAAAACAAAGCTCTCTAGATACGCATACTTGTACCAAAACAGAGTTTTACTGATCTTTGTGCACGGTGTACGTTTAATTTCAAACATTTATCTAAATACGCATGCATGTACCAAAACTGAGTTTTACAAATGTGTCAACTATGATCTTTGTGGCAGTTTATAATAAATAGTATGTTACCGATCTAAACATTACAATTATGTTATCTCTCCTAGATAAAATAAAAATTATTGTCGGATTGCAGTGTGGTAAACGTTTTGCTTGTAGAATCTTGTTCTTTTCTTGAGGTGAAGATAATACCTCGTTCTGGATTAATATGCAAAATAAAACACCTTTTCATATTTTTTTGAAAAACAGATCTGTTTACTAAAAGCAAATGATCTCCATGCCATTTGCAAATTATGCATCATATTTTATTTATTTATTATAGTTTCTATTGGTGTTATTATTATGACGTACGTGTGTCTTTAACAAAAAGCAAGAATGGTCTTTTGCAAATCTAAGTTGAAAGAAATCTATTTCCATGCTTTGTATTTTTTTTTTTTTACATCATAAATACTAGTCGTACCACGCAACTGCTTATTATCTTCTAATAAAATAAAACGTGAGAAGACATTAAAAGATAATTGATTGTGTAGCAATCTGTATTGGTTATGAGAATAGAGATATTGGTATTGGTATTGTAGCATTCACTCCTATGGACAAAGGTCTACATTTCTAGGAAAGTAATGAATGAACTCAAAAGAGACAATTTTTTTTATTAAATCATCAAGATAAACAAACCACTTGACAACCACTGACGAGATGTTTTACATGACTATCGACATGTTGTGATATAGTATTTAATATTCACATACTTATCTCGTTCAGTTTGTCTAGTGGCTCTTCGCATTTTCAATCTTCGATTTGTCAATCTACTCCTCAACTATATTCAGCAGAAGATTTCTTCTGATGGATTAAGCTACAGACATTTTTGTTCTAATAATACTTCTAAGATGTTGAAGTATTTTGACTTGTAGTTTGAACGGTTTAAATAATTTCTAAATTGACCATTCAGAATCTATTTGAAAAATATCTTCATGTAGCCTTCAATTTTATCCGCTAGTAATTAAACTGAGGATCATCTCTTTACAATTTTTGGACAATATGGTTAAAACTGACAAAGTAGTTTCAGAGCAAGCATGATAATGTAATTGTCCGAAGGGTTGCCTGAGAGTTTTGAGCAACCTATGACGTTATGTTTGCCAACTTTAGCATTTTGCATTGACAATCATATGTAAAGTGTCTTTTAACCTGAAATATACTTACGATAAAATTTGGACTTGTTCTGTCGGGGAACAAATATTTTTTCAGAAATGTAAAATTGACCAATCTGAATCAAAGACTGATTGAATGGCAATGTATTTCGTCCAGTCGGGACCCAAATAGATAAGATCAAAACGCAACGATCATCATAGTTTGAATGGGAGATAAATAGTATGTTATGTTGACCTCTCGATCAACATTAACATATATCAAAAACACGTTGTCTAATCATTGCCTTAAGTTTACAAACTTTTGCAATTTATTTTTACAACATTCTCTTTAAATTGTCTAAATAAAATCAAATATTTCTGGGTCAAACACTTTGTATTTTACTAACCAATGCAGTTCAATTTGGCCTGGTGATGTGCAAAATCTAAATTATCTATCGATTGACGGACACATTGTCTATCGATGGACGAACATACAGCTCTTCAAGTGAGCTATACGAACAAGCACAGTTCAAATTACAGAACAAATATCGGTTAACAAAAACGCTGAACTCAAAAATGATTTGCCATTATCCTCATCAGAATTCGGTTTATAGTTTCATTTATTACATACATATATTGTTTGACGAAGCATTTTTTTCTCTTTTAGAAACCTCTATCAACCAAAAGTTTTTTAACCAAAAGTTTTAAGCGTTTGCACCGGAAAATACCTTTTTGAAGAAAATTAGATCAAAATAATTTGTGAAACCAAACCTTCACATTTCATTAACTTGATGGTTTTAACGATTATTTCTTCCCGTCAATAAAATAACAACAAAGAACGTCATACAAAAGCACAAATTAGATCAAACTTCTAGTTTGTGTATTTAGACTGTCTAGGTATCAGTTCATTCACTTAAACAAAGCCATTACTGAATAATAAATCGACATTATATAAACAAGATTACAAATAATCGTTGTGCAAAAGTGCAACAATGCATAAATAACCTAAGTATTTATAGTAATTCTAGGACATAAAATATTAATAAAGTTTACAAAGCGTTTTAACCTATTAATATATGTATATAAGTTTGTTAAAAACTTTGCCAAGAAGGGTGTCTAAAATGACAAGTAAGACAGTCGGCATATATCATGTGTTTCTGAATTTCTATATGTAATATAAATTTTTCATCGGTGGAGAGTTCAAAATTTGTAATTTAAATGATTATTCTAGACAGATTTTAATTATTATGATTTTATATTTTTTAAGTGGGTTTTTGTATATGCTTTGCAAATTGTTTTTCCTAAGACCAGCCAAATAATAATTGATGGAAACACAAAAAATACTTTGGAGCAAAGGTTTTTTTTTAATTTAAACAGTCGTTCCAAATATACAGCTTATCAAAACATATATGTGTCTTATCTAAATATTATAAAGGTTTTTAAAGCCAAGCAAGAATCTCTTATGAGCTTTCAAAAATATCAAGAGCAACGCTGGAGATTTGTGAAAACTACAAATAATATGTTTGTACATAAGCTTTTTTGTAGGAATTTCCGTGAATTAATGTAAAAATCATTCAGTGCATTTTTAAAATGTTATAATGTTATGCACTTGTAGGTTCAGATAGACTTAATTCTTAATTAAAGGAAGCTTAATTGAAATACGTCTGAATGCTTTTCTAAAATTTGCACTGACAGAACATACTGCTGTATAATTAATTCATCGAATAATTAACATTTACTTTCAGGAATTGATTGAAAGTCTTAATTTTCTACGAAGATTTTTTTTCTTCTAAATTGATATTCCAAGTCGTAATGCGTAGGAGAACGTGATAATTTAATCACAAACTAACAGAAAAAAACAATTCATTCACCTCAAAATGATTTCTTTGCGAATTCCCAACTCATATTTTTTTATATTTTATTCAAAAAATAATTGATTGATAAATTTAGTTATATTGCAAGATCAGCTATAATTGACTTACAAATGAAGCACATTTTGGATTTATATAATATATTTACGTACAGATAACAAAAATGATATCTTGAAAATCAAGGAGGTTAATTATAACCAATATCGGTATAACTAAATTTCATTAAAAAAAGAAGCGGAAGTGATTTTCTTCTGATGAATCATGTACCTGTTTTTTTCTAAAGTGCTATAATTCCAGATTAACTGGCATTTACACGTAGATGCTAGTTAGTGTACATGTAGCAAAATCAATTAATTACTGGGAAGCTTACCGTTCAGCTTCAATAGATCTTGCATATTCAAAACCGAAACCTAAACATGTGAAAGAACTCGTTTCAAAGAAGATAGAAAAAGTGGAATAAACTTATCTGATTATGTGCGGATATATCAACACCTGTTCGTCAGTAGTCTATTCATATCATACCCTTACCAACCCCGCAAAGACGGCGTCTCCTATTTATCATTTTAGAAACACTGAATCTTTCAGCACCATGAGTTTCTGAGATTTGACAGATATGCCAAAGGTCGCCAGGAAAGCTCGTTTGTTCATCACTATAATCATTTACGGATTCTACCATATCCTTTTTATGAAACCAGAAGGTAGAATGCGATAGCCAATAAGACTTCTCCTGCCAAGCAATACAACTGATGCTGGGTCGGGATCGTCGATTTAGATATTCCGCAACGTATGATCGCAATGGCGACGGCATATCCGGTCATCGCACAAGTCGATGATCAAGCTCACTTTTGCCTGCCCCAACCAAACAATCCCCTTTCAATTCTGCGTCAAAATAATTAACCAACTCGTCATTCTTGTGGTCGACCCACATATCTAACACTTATAATATTAATAATAATAATTGCTAATTCTTCCGTTTTGTATTGAAGAATTAAAAATGGACCTAAAAATTGGATAAACTACTAAACAGGCGTATTTTAAAATCGACAATTATTTTATGTTGCGAAAGCTGCTCAATATCAATAAGCTGTATTTGATTAGATACTTTCTATTTTCATACAACTACCTTCTAGTCTATAGTGCATGAAGTATCAAAAAAGGATATAACACAACTGGGGAGGGGAAGAATTTCAACAATTGCGTAACATTTTTTTAATGAATGGAAAACTAACATGTACACTGATACAATCTGTACAGTTTTGACAGTTCTACCGTAATTCATTTATCATAAGATCGTATCACTATATTTCAGATCTGTTTTAATATTTGAAAAAATAATTATTTGAAAAATCATAGATAAGTATAGATGTTTGGTTATTTAACATATGTCAGCTTGCTAATAAGATATCAATAATTTTATCAAATTGTAAAAAAGTGTTTTCATTACAGGATAAAACATCTGCTAAACGACAAATCTTGGCAGAGAGCTTATCTGAAGCTTAGTTTTTATGTATTGAACCTGAAATAATAAGATCTAATAAGTATCCAATAATACGCTCTCCCTAGCAAATCAAAGATGCATTCAGGTTTTCCGCTAATTTTCTCTCCAATAAAAGGTGGTTATAGTCAACACCATGGTGGTATAAACTATACGTGCATTTCTGTTTAATAAGCAGACATTATTTTTAGTCAATATTTGATGAAAAGTATCATGTTATAGTTATATGAGCGACTTGTTTTTGGATATACACTTTTTGTATTTTTGAAGTAAGCTATTTATATAGTTATTATGATATTTGATGAAAAGTATCATTTCATAGTTATATGATCGATTTGTTTCTGGATATACACTTTTTGTATCTTGAAGTAAGCCTATTTATATAATTATCATGATGCATGCAACGTCTTAGGTTCTGTTATTATTCAACGTATCAAACAATAGATCAATCAGAATCAATTAACCGTTTTATTTTCTATATGTTGGATGTAAACTATATGTTGTGGCTTTGATATTTATTTATTACCAAAGTGTCTTCCGCGAGTGTTCAAATGAATTGGAAATAAAGTAATAATTCTTCGGTAACAATAGATTTTCTGTTGAAGAAGTAATTTGTGCCTCATGATATAATAATCAAAAACAAAACCTGCCTTTTCATAATCAATTTGCTTCGTTAATTGTGCATGTTAAAGGATTGCTTCAGCTGACACTGTAAGATGGTGAACATTTAAATATATTATTTCATAGTTTGATTTATAATAACTGATTTTTCTTCTATTGTGTGCAATCTATTAATTAATACTCTTGAAAGCAACAGTTTCTATAAATCCAATAATTTATAAAAACTCGTGGCTATAAAAGCGCGATTGAAAGCAATGACCATTTTGTAACGCTATATTATATATTGAGAAGTGATCGTAAGGAGATTCAACTATTACTGTTACGCTCGTTACGTTCAAGATATTTAATTAATATCTCTATCGTTTCTTTCAGAACGAATTACCAGCCATACTGACTACGGAAGGCTTTGATTGTGAATGAATAAAGGCATGTCTGATTCGTATATTACAATATAGCTTGTGTTTTACTTGAGCAAATAACATAAATACTAGAGAATAGAATTGGAATGGCTGACGAGGAAACATGTATCAGCGAAAACGAAATTCATTTCACAGTAGATTTAATTCCAACAACTTTAACATTGACTATCATCAACTTGGTCATTTTGGCGGGAAATAGTTTAGTTATCATTGCAGTAATTACAACAAGAAAGTTACGAACAAACACGAACACATATATAGTGTCTTTAGCATGTTCAGATATTTTGTTGGGAATTTTTGTGATTCCTTTCTCCGCATCATTAGAAATTTTGACATATTGGCCGTTTGGTGAAGTATGGTGTAGTATCTGGCTAGCTATAGATGTATTGCTGTGTACTGCTTCCATTTTAAATTTGTTAGCCATAAGTTTTGACCGATACTTAGCTGTAACTAAGCCTATACAGTATGCTAGTGCTATGTCCAGACGTCGGAGTAAAGTACTCGTGACTTTTGTATGGCTGTTATCCTTTGTAATATGTATCCCTCCGTTATTAGGATGGAATGATAAAACTTCATATTCCAAAGAAACCCAAACGAGAAACGTAACCATTTACGTCAATAACAATTTCTCATCATGGGTAAATATTGAGCCCGTCGTCTGTAATAATACAGCGCCACAGTGCGAACTAATATCTACCCAAGGATACAGGATATATTCCGCTTTGGGTTCATTTTATATTCCAATGTTTTTAATGGTTTTCTTTTATTGTAAGATTTATAAAGCCGCAGTTCGAACAACATCGGCAATTCGAACGGGAATTTTAACCGCAAGACAAAACGACGATCTTAAAAATGATGATCCGATTATCCTGCGTATTCATAGAGGAAATTCAGTTGTTTCAAGATCATCGGCTTCGTCTCGGTATTCTCAGAGAACTGGTTCTTTAAGAAGTGCTCTACGTAACACGGGAGATAGGTGTACCCGTAATAGACATTGTGTTTATTCAGAATGTAACCCGAACGGCGGAATTCCGAGTAGTAAAGAAATGGAAAGAATGCAGTCGAAACGATTATATTTTGAAGATCCAGGACCGGAAGCTGAAAAAGAACCTTTGGAATATATAAAACTAAACAATAATACAAAAACTCCGGAAGATAGTCCATTTATGAAAAGGAGGCGATCTACTCCATTTATATACGCTATGAATAAGAGAAGTATGGAATCCAGATCATTGGCTACAGTACCAGAAGGTCGTCATAGTAATAGAATTCATATAAGAAAAATTTTGAAAGAAACAAAAGCTACCAAAACGGTTGCCATAATTGTTGGAGTGTTTACAATGTGTTGGTTTCCATTCTTTACAATGTATCTAATAGAGGCGTTTTGGGGAACACGTGTTCCGTCGTTGGCTTTTTCTGTGATGTTTTGGTTAGGGTATTGTAATTCTATGTTAAATCCATTTATATATGGGATGTTTTCTAGAGATTTCCGCTGTGCTTTCAGACGGATTCTTCGAAGATCTTGTTATAAATGTTGTAAGTGCAAATGTTTTAAACGTCCAAAGAACGTGATTGTTCACAAACATCATCTTGGATTCCCGGTGATTGACTTTGAAAGCACATCAGAATCGTAATAAGGGTTCAGCAAATGGAGTACCGTTTAACATTGGATCTCCCGAACATTTGTAAAAATCCAAGAGCTCTAACTGAACTTCTTTTGTAAAAAAAAATAGAAATTAGAAGAAAACTACTATTAAATTATGTGTCATTGAAAGAATGTTTTGCATCTATAGAATAAATAAAATATTATGGAATACAAACCTGCTTACTCTGCATAAAACGTCAAAGACATGCAGTTACTATCTGTAAGTTATAATATTTTGATTTTATTCAATCGATAATACCAGATCAATAGCTATATTTCACAAGAGCAGTAAAAATTATTAGCACACCACTGTGAGTTTTGCCCTTACAAAAATAAGATCACTTTTAAGTCCAATATGGCACTAACAGACACTGCTGTGAAAAGGAAAAAAAATCGAAAAAGTCCTTTTTTACAATATTAAAAAAATTCACTTAAACCCAACCATTTCAATTTAAATATTTTATAACCATATTTCGTTTAAAATGTATAGGTATGAGTCAATTAAAAATACAACTGTTTTGTGTACTTCTTCCGACTTCTTAAAATTCAAAATTAAGTAGTATTGTAAATCAAAAATCGACTTTCAGATGTTTGTCTCACCCTATGGATTTTACTAACCCTCTATGGATCCGAAGGGGGTCAGTAGCGAACCATATAACTTATATTAGTGTCAACTTGACGTTTTTCTTCCATATGTTATTAAGAGACTTCGATAGTTATAGAATTTACTGAAAAACTATACACCAACATTTTTTCGTATTGAAATCGCACTTTTTAATATTTAGAAATGCTAGAAAAAATGTAAAACGCAATTTTAGTTCATCGATATCAATTTCGACATGTTTATGACATCATAGTGACATCACAATCGACATTTCTGCTATGAATGAGAGGAGATATAGTTATTAGTAAATGGGGCGGCTACAAAACGACATAAAAGCCAAAATGATCTATATTATATTATCAACCTATGATTCTGTATATAAAGCGTTTGTAAAACTACTACTTGGTTATGTACTTGCCATTCCAAAGTTTTGAACCTTCTGTTCTGTTTTGACGAATTTTGTTTTGATGCGCCTCGGTGTTTCATGTACTAAACGGTCCAAAATTTCGAACCTTCTGTTCTATTTTGGCTAATTTTGTTTTGATGCGCTTCGGTGCTTTATGTACTTGGCGTTCCAAAGTTTCGAACCTTTTGTTACGGGTACACCTATCTCCCGTGTTACGTAGAGCACTTCTTAAAGAACCAGTTCTCTGAGAATACCGAGACGAAGCCGATGATCTTGAAACAAGTTTAATGTGACTTGGCGTTCTAAATTTTCGAACCTTCTGTTCTATTTTGACGAATTTTGTTTTGATGCGCTTCGGTGCTTTATGTACTTGGCGTTCCAAAGTTTCGAACCTTTTGTTCTATGTTGGCTTATTTTGTTTTGATGCGCTTCGGAGATTAATGTGACTTGGCGTTCAAAATTTTCGAACCTTTTGTTCTGTTTAGGCTAATATAAGTTTGATGCGCTTCGATGTTTAATTTACTGGGCGTTCTAAAGTTTCTGCAGCGAATTACGAATCACGCGGTGTGTGCACTGGATTATACTGTATATGTTTTTGTATCACACAAGGTTCTACACCGATCTCAATGTAAAGCTGACCATGTGGTATGGGTTTTTGCCATTGTTGTAGGCGATGCTGTTGTCTTTAATTGCTTAAATCCACTTCATTTGAACTTTGAACGTATAGTTGCCTCCCTGACAATCATACAATATCTCCTATCTTTCTTTTTTTTTTTTCTTGGTCTTTAAAACAGTCATTGCTGCCAATTTTAAACTTATGAATGGGATAATGTTAATGTGTCACTTATTTTGGCAATCATTTACTGTACAATTGTTTAGTACAATGAACAATCATGTTGTGCACATAGAACATCTTCTGAATAAAAATCTAGAAATAGTTGTTTTCATCACGGTATAATGTAAATAGTACAAGCAAATATAGTTAAATGTAGCATACTTCATTGTGGTGTCAAAAAGATAAATTAAGAAACAATCAGATTGTATTTTCATGTATATTACTGACGGGAAGTAATATAGCAAGCGATTATAACAGAGAAAAGAAAAATACAACAAACAATCGTGTGAACAGTTTAAAAACCAATTAAGTGGTCCAAGCCAAAGCATCTTTCAAAATGATAAGTCTATAAATTTTAGTTTATTTAAACAAAGCTCAACATCAAAAGCATATAAAAGACAATAGTGTCATTTTTCAGTAGAAAAAATATTTCATCAATAGATATGAACGGTTCTACATACACATAATACATATAATAGTGCCTTTATCATTGCAGACATTAGCAATATTTTTTTCGAAAGATTTATTTGAATTCATCATTGAATTTCACGAAATCTACAGAAGCATTTCTAAAACAGGGACATTGACTTTTTTTGAGTATTTATTTTTAACGACGAACATCTTATTGAACTTTACAACTAAAAAAACAAGGTTTAAGATTGTGCGTTTTCAATTGAATCACGTACATTGACATTATGGTGTTTATAACTAATAAAGCACACAGTTAGTTTGTCAACTTTTGTCTTTCGTTCCAAATTTGAAAATCTTTTAATTCCAGCGGGCTGATATAACAAACTTTTAGTTCCGAAAAATTGTATGAATTAAGTTCGTAACGAAAAACCTGATTTCATTGGATATGGTTAGACATTTGCTCCATACTAAGTCAAGATTTCTTAACGGCAGATGGACTTGAAATCTACAAACACGTGCATTGGATGAAATCGGGAAAATGTTCATGCATTCCCTTTATCTCACCCATCAATAGTGTACAAACTATCTCCAAATCACGATTATATGATCATCCGATCGAACGATTTATGGAGTTCTAAATCTGAATTGAATGATTCCAACAAGATTTTGGTTAAATGATTGAATTATTGGTTATTTGTTCCTTAACATCAGGTGCCCTAAAAATGATTCATGTTGCACTGCGTTATGATTAAGGATTAAAGCAAATGTAATGCGTAAAGAGTAGTTTGAAGATGGACTGCGTTATGATTAAGGATTAAAGCAAATATAATACGTAAAGAGTAGTTTGAAGATGGACTAGAAGTAGGAGCTGATCTGCACGAACACAGTTAAGCGTAAATCGTTAGCTCATTTACAGTCAAGAAAAATGACATATTATAGATAAATGAAGATGCTGCGTTCACCACAATCGTTTAAGCCTCGGTCACACCTTACCGGATAGCACGAACGGACGCCTAACGGATGGAATTAAAAGTTGTCCGTTGACAAAATTGTTATCCGTTGGGAGTCCGTTGATGTACTGACCGAATAAAACGGACGTGTAACGGATGTATAACGGACACACACCAGATATGCAACGTACGAGAAACGGACACGTACCGGACAGAACGGATGTCGAACGTACATCCAACGGACGAGTACCGCATAAAACGGACACCTAAAGGAAGCGTACCGGATAAAACGGATGAACAAGATATACGGAAAAATCAAAGGAGATAATAATAAAACATGAAAATCGCATAAATATTCAAAATGTTTCTGTGTTACTGGTTTTGGTTTGTTCTTCAAAATTCCGACAAAGGGCAGTGTCTGCCCTGAATGTGAACTGCTTGATTGTGAAGACGTGCCTAGCTATATTCTAAGATCGATTATGAATAATAAGAATTCATGAACCTTAAGAAATCTGATATACCAATAATTGGCATTTCTGACGCAAAATTTTCAATTAGCATTTATCCGTTTCAGATCCGTTCATCATCCGTTTTATCCGTTATACGTCCGGTAGAAGTCCGTTTCTCATCCGTTCAACATCCGTTATATCCATTAAACGTCCGGTAGAGGTCCGTTGGTGAATTTATCTTCCAGACCTCCAACGGATGTATAACGCATGTAACGAATACAAAACGGACGCCTAACGGACGTTCAACGGACATTTTATCCGTTGGACGTCCGTTCAAAGTTTTGAACATGCTAAAAATTTTCCACCGGACAGAACGGACGTCGATGGATAAAACGTAAGCTTAACGGATATGCAACGGATATGGACGGACGTCTGACGGACATGAACGGATTGAAAACAAGTTATCCGTTAGGCGTCCGTTCGAGCTATCCGGTAAGGTGTGACCGAGGCTTAAGCAAGCAAATGAAACAAAAACACACATTATGTCATATTAGAGTCTTTAATAATAACAAGATGACTAGACTAAATGGCTTGCTCTACAAATATCACAATATTTCAAAACTCCAGTAACGGTATGGTTCACCAAAAACAGGAAAAGGCATTTATATATTGTCACAGCAAAACCAAAAGATATTTTGATATTTAAACAAGAAAGCATTATCACATATACAAATAAATATTAGAGTTGAAGTATATATTATAGTGATGGTTATACAATAAAAAAACTGCAGAAAAAAGATTTCAAAATTAATATTCTAGGGATGAATTAAAGACAACTCCGATTATGATTTCTTTTCAGAATTTTAGGGATGACCTTTTTTATATTTATAAGAAATTTTAATCTTATGATTCAGAAATGTGGAACAGTCTTGTTTATATTGCGGTGACATATAAAAAAGAGAACGTTTAAGTTTAGTATTTCATCCTTATAAATAGAATCTGTCGTTTGGCTTCCCTGGTGCACAGATTACGGAAAACACTGTAAAGTATACTTTAAAATCTGCAGAGAAAAGCAAATAAGAAGATTATATAATGTTTTTAGGAGTCATCTGTGATCAATTTACGATAGTATTAGTCGTATTATTGCAACAGGACAGCTAAAGTGCAGACAAAAATAACAGACACCGTCATTATTGTTATCAAGCACTTTCCTGAATAAATTTGTTATGGCATGAAGCCAAAAGATTTGAAAGGAAACAGTTAGTATGGTAAAATCTACAAGTCTCAAGACACCCTTTTAAGTACTTTAGTTCTACTACAGTTCTGATTAGATTTTGTTCTGATTCCTGGTGGTAATTTGACAACGATCATGATTTTATCATAATCACCGTCGTCTTCGTCTTCTTCTTCTCCTCCTCCTCCTTCTCCTCCTTTAATTATTATTATTTTATTATGATTATGATTATTATGATTATTAATATTAGTATTTTTATTATTATTATTATTATTATTATTATTATTATTATTATTATTATTATTATTATTATTATTATTATTATTATTATTATTATTATTATTATTATTGTGGATGTAACGCGTCTTCTGATTGGCTGACGTTATTTTTTTATGAGCCCATAGACATATTTAGTCATGTGACCGTGATGTCATCAACGTTTTTTCATGGTTTTCTACGGTTTAAAATGGAATTCAGAATTAAATTATAGGAAATGACTGTAATATTTTTTCTGTCTATTCGAAATAACATAAAAAAAATGTGGTGTACACTATTAAATAACCTGCTACGGTCGTTATTCAGTGTGCACCAATTTTTTTATGTTATTTCTTCATAGACAGAAAAAATATTACAGTCATTCCTTAATTATACTATTATTAATTTTTTTTTATTATTATCATTTTTTATTATTATTATTAATATCATTATAAATAAAAAAAAACTATTATTACTATTTTTTTATTATTGGATGTTCATTCTACGTCAAACACGGTTTTTGTTGTTTTAAGTTTTCTAATGGAAGGCAAACTTTATCGATGCATCAATACAGCATATAAACTACAAGTGAAAGAAAGAATACGATTTTTGTGAAAAGTGGAACAGATCGCAACCGTTAACAACTCATATATGAATCATTAGGTCAGTTATAAATGAATGTCTTGGTGATAGCATATTGCCTATAACGAACATGAGGCGTCTGTTATTCGTGTAGTGAAAGAATCTATCTCTCGCAAATCATAATTGTTCTTGTTTACTTTTCTAAACATACATACTAATGTGTGTTAACTGTTAACTCATTTTTGAGATATCCGTCGATATAGATTTCTAAAGGAAATACTTTGTGTTCTAAAATTCGATGACGCCAAAAAATAAGGAAATAACTTCTTCTGAAACGTATTTACTGTTTTATTGCTTACAAAGAAACCGCGACTTTTTTTGGTTACCAATCCTTATTCATGCAAATGCACGAAGAGCACAACTTGAGAATTAACTGAGTTAACAAACGCATTGGCGAATTAATATGAAGGTTGATTTTTGCTGATACCACGAAAGCAGGTTTGAAAAGTATCAACCTTTCAATATGTCTATTTACATGCATTAATCATACATTTGGCACTTTTCAAACATCGTTAAATGTTTTGATTCTGTTTTCATTATATACATTTTCCGTTCATCGTGGCAATGTTCTACGAATAAACTAAATTGCATACGAAAGTAAATATAATTGAATTATTTTTCTGGCTCAATATACCGAAAACGAGCCTATTCATATACTCCTAATGAATACCAACAAACAAATTATTATTCTGAGCGTCGAGCGGAATTTTCAAGGATGGAAAATTATGTTGCAAGTAAGGTATAACCGTTACAACACGCAATTAAGGACTCTTCGAACGTGTCGAACGTGTCTGACCGCATTCTAGTGATTCAAATAACTAAAACTAAAGAAGATATTTTTTTATCTTTATGAAAATATAGTGATTGTATCATTTTTAATAATCATCAATTAATTTGATTCCCCTTCCGTTTATTTTTGATAAAATCATAGTATCAGACCTTCGCTCTAAGATACTAGACAGGATAATATACGTTTTTATACATTTTATAATTTAAACTGATTTAAAGGTCGGGTTTATTGCAACATTTATTTCTGTACATAAATGCAACATTTCTCTTAAAGAAATTGCAGCAATTCCAGTAAATTTCAATTCAAAAGAGGCGTCTTTTGTTGTGACACTAATTTGTAATTATAGTTTTAGCTCTATCTAATATTTTCAAACATTTACTGTTATTACCGTTTTTATATATGAGTGATCTCAATCGTAAAATAACAAATAATACTGGAGGCTTTTACAGACGGTTAAAGTCGATAGGGATACTTTGCTTAGATCAGATGAAACTAAATTGAATATGGTTTTATATATGATTTAGAATAAATATCAATACCCTCCATAAATAAAGCAAGGGCTCATCTGATTAATCTGTGTTCCTGGAAATGGGAAAAAATATATTATTATGCATATATTTATGGCCGTTAGGTAATATTAACAAAAAGTTAGATTCATTTTATAATTTGCTCCTGTTCCGGAACATACAAGTAAATGTATTTGGAACGTATGCGTATGGTTTTAACGGGTCGGACCATATGCATATTTAGACTATATATAGGTATTTTTCGAATAAATTCAAGTTGCAAATTTTTTTATTTGATATGGATTGTATACGAAAGACAAAACGTTATTTATGAGTTGGAAGCAGTCTAAATTATAAGATGTTGAAATAAAATGTAGGAAATGGCGTTTTTTAAATACAAAATGGATAATGTTCAAAGATTTTCTTGTTCATATGAACGTGTGTTACTACCAAGAGTCGAACTTTCTTGACTGTTAATAAGTTATCTTTGTGTTTTGTTTTTGTCTTTGTATGTACATTGTATATGTACGTCTGGTGGCTTTTCCAAGACGGAGTCGATTGTTAGTGGTTACTGTTGTCTGTTGTATTGTCTAGTATTTTCTTCTAACTTGAACACTTTTAAAAACAAAAAGGGAATTCCATTTCCAAAAGATCATTTAAAATTTTCTATTAGTATAAAGCAACATTACAGTGGCGGTTACATTTGGGTTTATTTTTCTACGAGTTTCCTCTAAGAGTTAACTTGTAAAAAGTTTGCTGCATACAAGTAGGATATGAAACCTTGGTCTCTTATGCAATTTCCAGTCATCTCTTGGAAAGTTTACGCGGACGCAAAATGTTGTTATTTAGATGACAATTAAGAAAAGGCGATGTTATAGATTATTCCAGATATGTTCACTTAGCTATACACACACTTGTTTATAACTTGTCAAAGATGCGACTCTACTTTTTTTTATTGTTATTAGCAACACGACGGGTGCCAGTAGTGGAGCAAAACTATTTGTCCTTACAAAAGGGCACAAGTATTCTGTCCCATTTATGGGTTAGTCTATAGCATTGTTTCGATCGTTTTTTTGTTTGTGATGATGTCATTTGTTTTGCTCAGGCATATTATTTTCGTTGACCCTTCACATGAACAGTCTGTCATATGTGTTTTTCGTTTATTGTTTTATGCATATATCAAGTTGGGTTTCTGTTTGAATTGTTTTACATTTTGACATGTCGGAGCCTATAATTGCTGAAATTTACGTCATTTGGTCTCTGATGGATAATTATACCACATTTTCTAAGTTTTAATAATAAATAATATTATTTTATAGCAACAACATAATTTTTACAGAATGTAACCAAAAGTTAGTTTTTAATAAATAAAAAATTGCACTAAATTTATGAAAATAGGGCTTCAAATTAATGACGTCATTAAGGAACACAGCATCTTCTCGGATTATTTTGGACATAATTTCTGGCCTCATCGAATTGTTTCAAGTTTTTTTTTTTTACCGTGCATACAGACTGTCAAACTCCTGTGCAAGGCATTGAATTTGTATATCCTTATTCTGAACGGACACTGGACGTTAATCAATCAATCTTTCTGGATTATTCGAATCCACTGCAAAACGGAAGTCTCTTTTTAGCATGGGTTGATTAATCAAAATATTGGAGATGTTAAGGGTACCATATTATTTCAATACCCAGTAATTTATTCGGGTATGATTGCCTGAAATGATATGGATAATAAATGGAAAATAAAAATACTAGAAACCAATAGTATGCAAAGCAAGATAACTCAATAGACTTGCATGTATCAGATAAATTATTATATATTTGTACATATCGAAATATTTGACAAATTTTTATCTTGATTTTGTACGTTGCCATTTTCTAGTTTCTTATCTCTTACCCAATATATCATTACTGCTCGAGCGTAATTTTGTTAATTTGTTAACTTTGTGTGTTACGTATTCATATAACAAAATCTCCATGTATATCAATGTTCTAACTGGCGAGCTTTAAGGATGGTGGGGGTAATTAAAAAAGCATCTGAAACGTTGAATATATTTAAATTAACTAGCTAAGAACAAATCAGAATTGTAAGACAATTTGAATATAAATCAAGAATCCTAATTCCAAGTTGTAAATAACTACTTCTTATATTTCTTTTTAAAAGAAACAACAAACAAATAAACGAACAAACAGGAAATCGTGTGTGTACCAAATATATATGGGTATTTATAAGCATGCACCAAAGAGATAGATAATGAACCCTCTAATTGTTTCTTTTTTTACTTTGATGTGTCTATAAACGTTTGTATGTCTTATATTCCTATTATTATATAGTTGATGTATTTCCCTCGGTTTTGGTTTGATTTGAAACCCGGATTTGTTTTTTCTTAGTTTTCATGACTATTTTTACTGACTTTTGAAAACCAGCATACTTCTGTTGCCTTTATTCATTGGTTCTAATTGACTTTACTACATATTTGTATGCATTCCGGGATTTCAAATATTTAGCACTTAGCGAATATGGGTTTTCTAATTGTTGAAGGTCGTACGATCATTCGCCATTTCAACTATGTTGGATAGTTGGAAATTATATCACATCCTTTTTTTATGATCTCGTGACGAATGATATGAAGATAAAACTATCCATTAATGTCACATTCCACAATAAAGATTATGTTTTCTTATTCAAATATTCTAAGTTTGGTGACTGTGTCAAACGCATCAATCCCATCGAACTTAAAATAAAGAATATCCCATTCACAGTTCAGTATATATATGCCCCGTGTCTTGACTTAATTATAGAATTTGGTAATAAGGATCGAATGGGATCACTTCAGCTTTTCAGTTGTGAATTATCCATTTCTATGAGGCAACATTCAAGCACCCCCTACTAATATAGTATATATATCCCAGTTGATACGATATTACACAGCTTTCTGCGTTTCTTCTTATTATATCCCGGGCAGAGGGTTAACGCTACAGCTTACAAGGAAGGTATTAGCAAAACGTTTCAAGAAGTAAAGTTTAAGTCATCTCTTCCAAAGTTTATCGAGATGTAATAATTTTATAACCACAATTTCGTCCTCGTTTCTTCGATTGTGACACCACCGAGTGAGACTCGTCGCCAAACTTGAACTAAACACATGAGCAAAGCGATGAGTGCCACTCGTCGAGCAGGATCAGCTCACCCTTCCAGAGTACTTTAGACCATCCTATGCTGTTTCGTTGTCTTTAGAATTTGTATATATAGTCTGTTATAACCATTTTTGTTTTTTTATGTTGTCTTTCACTGTTTCTCATGGCGTATTCAGTTTGTCCGCACTTATGAGTTTTGGATGTCAGATTGGTACATTCTGCCTCTTTTATGAAAAACAAATGATATACTAGTACTTGTCCATTTTTATTTGCAATTTATAAATTTAGCTTGCTAACTTCACTCTTAAGATATATGTGTAAAGATTACTGATTAATATCTTCAAACCTACCTTTTATACATCCTATTTTTTTTTTTTTAACTCCTTTCTTTTATTATCTTGCAGCGAAACGTCATTTATCTTTTTTACTAGTTGTTTGAACCGTTTGAAGATATAAGTTAATTAAAAGTGGTTTCTTTTTTTTATTGTTACGTCGTTTCCATTAGCACGATGTCCTTTTTTCCAATTACTTTAGATTTCTTTCAACTTATATTTAAAAGATAATTGTAAGACTTTCACATACGCTCAAGTTTTAGGTTGTAACTTACAAGTGTCTATGGTTTATGAATATGATGATGCCTAAATTGAAGAATATAAATGCAAGAGTAAGTAGAATTTGTATATGGGATGTAACACTCTCTACACTAGTTACAGATGTGTTAAAAACAACCATTCTGAGGCCGTTGCATATAGTATTTTTAAAATGTCCCCTACCGACCGTTACGTTTATATGTAATGCATTTATATCTATACTGCTTAATCGGAATGTAACTTTTGTTTTTAACTCTGATATGTAACTCTGTATATGAAATACCTAAGTACATGCAGTCAATTGCTTCAGGACTAAGCATCATAGAAGAAAGTGCGGAATACCCAGATTTAAAAAAAAGTTTTTCATCCAAAGTGAAGTGAAAAACATTGGCAAAAATATCTCACCAGAATAAAATTTAAAAGGCAAGCTGTAACTTCTTATGACAAGCACATACACCAAATATAGGAATGATAAATGGAAACATTATTAAACATGAACGAAAGTAGATTTCCAAGAAAAAAACCTGTTTCTAAGGGTTACAATCGTGATAAATATTACTCAACCATGATAACTGAACTCTTAGAATAATAAAGTCAGTAAGTTTGCACGGCATGGGTACATGCCATATACCAAACCAATAGATAAAAGCAAAACAGGAGAAAGAGTGGAAAACTTAAAAAATCACCTTTTGATATTTAGGTGGGGGGGGGGGGGGGGGGGGTAGGATTAAATTTGAAAAGAAAGGCAGGACAGAAGTTTTGATAATAATAAAAAAAACAGAATGAGACCATTTTCAAAAAGAAATTATAGTCTCAAAGTTCTGAATGGCATTATAATCTAGAAGTGCTTCAACTTTCAAACTCCTTGACGTGTTAATAAATTTGCCAACCAGCAAATGATGAACGCGCAAAATATCTGCTGAACAAATTTCCTTTCGGTGTATATCCACCTCCAACTCTTATAAAAACAACATCTCCTTGATTTAGAGAAATCACAATTGTCAAAGAACTGTATACAAAGTTATTAGTTTCCGCAGCATCTACGAAAAACACGCCTTCAACATCTGCATTTTTCACGATTTCAAATGATGCAAATGCCTCAGTCCCGTCCATAGCTAAGCTGCTGGTAAATACATATAAACCACTAGTAGAACACGTGAACATACCAGAATATCTGTTATATCCATTTTCAGAGTTCGTTTTTACGACGTCAAACACTAGTATTTGATGGATTCCTGGTTTGATAACATCTCTGCTTTGAAATGCATAAAAGGCTACCATCTTATCAAGTCCACGAGTTACCACTTCTTTACTGTCTTTAAAAGAATATAAAATAATTTTAAGCTGACTTTGTTTGGTACCGCATATTATGTTTTCTGTGTACTAGTAGCTGAAATACTAATAGTATACTTGCATACATTATGGTACATCATAGTTTTGTAGTTTCTTTGATGTGAAAAATAATTGTGGTATCATTAAAATATCAATCTACAAGATGAGTTTACGTGCTTTAATTGATTTAGTGGAAACTTTTCATAATTGTTGGAATTGCTGAACATAACAAACTGCTCTATTCAAAATGTGTGTACCGGTATTTATTCAATTTGAATGCCAGTAATGATCTTATATAAAAATGTACGAATTGTTGTAATAACGCTGCGTGTAGTTGTCGATGCTTATTTGAATTAGTAGGACTGTGATGTAAATATAGGAATAAGAGAAGCGAAAGATACAAAAGGGACCTTCGAAGATATCCAAATATGAACCGAATCATTGTCAACTTCCGACATTCTTGAGCATTCACATTTTTTCTCGATTTCCACCAGATTTTCCTTTTTCAATCAGCGATTTAGATTTGTAAATCTATTATCTATAGGTTATCTCTTTGGACAAAGTTTGGCATTGGTCTTGAGAATTACTACTATGTAATTCTCGTAAAAATGGCTCTTGAATTATATCTTCCTTTTTGTTCTTCTCGTATTGGTGTTAACTGAATTTATGAGAAACTCCATTATCTATTTACTTCTGTACTGTGCTACGTTTAAAAAAAAAAGCCTTATCAAATCATATCTGACAATAATCCCAATTACAGAATCACTAATAATATATAACAAATGATACAAGGGGTAGTATGGCTTAAATCTAAACTTCTATCAGATTTTGACCAGTTTCAGTGGATAATGGAAATTATACTTTATAATTTGTGGCGTTTAAAGAACGTTCCTTTACCGTTTTTCTATTATCCAACATTTGAAAGCCAAGGGTGTATAAGTAAGCGAATAAATGTAAATGTGTAGAGTTGTCTCATTATCAATCATACCACATCTTCTTGTTTTTATCCGTAAGGAGCAATATGTATGACCATAAGGGACAATCAAAGAACAGTCAAATCCATCTAAGGTAAAAACAACTATGCAAATGAGAACAATGTCTAGAATTCAATCTTATTTTTAGTCATTGGTTCTCGTTTGTACCTCTGCAGATTCATTTTCTTTGGCAAAATAAAACTTACTTGTAGTAACATAATTTTCATTCCGGATAACTGGTTCAGCTTGCTCAACTCTATGGTTTTCGTTTTTCATACTAGCTTTATTCTGTTGAACTGCACGTCTCCTGTTGTAACCAAGCGCCTTACTGATCCACGAATCGGAGTTCTGACATTTTAGTTTATTTTTCCTCAATTTAGTCTCCATGTATTTTAGTCGCTCATTCAAACGTTTGATACTCATGTCTTGTTCGTGAATTGTGCTTTCTAGATCAGAAAGTCGCGAGTTCTGAATATCGACTTTTTTCTCAAGTTTCAAAAATCTTTCCTCTGAAATAGACTCGCATCCACGAATAAGTAAAACGGTCAGAACAACCGAACCAAAGAGCAATATAAAGACCCGTCCCATACTTTAATATTCAGATGTAAAACGTTTGAAATGATTGAAAGGAGAGATAAGATAATTCATGTAGGCCATATAACTAGATAAAAAATGTTTCGGACAGGTC
Organism: Mytilus galloprovincialis; assembly: GCF_965363235.1. NCBI lineage: Eukaryota > Metazoa > Mollusca > Bivalvia > Mytilida > Mytilidae > Mytilus > Mytilus galloprovincialis. Next base: position 70,684,887 of record NC_134841.1, on the reverse strand, counting down.
CAATCAATATTCAACTACCGATCTATTAACTGAACAAACAGAATAAATAATATTGAGTCGTTATATCTTATTTGTGTCTTAAATAATTTTTAGGTATTTTTATTTGAAATTGCAACATTCTGCATGGTCGTTCGTAATTTTATCTGCCTGAAAAAGGGTCAGACATATAAATGTACAATATTATCCGATCGACCCTACTGAAGTAATTCCATTCTCTTTTTTTTAAAAGAGAAACGAAAGATACTAAATGATCATTCAAACTAAAAAAAAAACTGACAATACTGATACTGTCCTTTAAATTTTAGAGGGGTCCGAGGGTTGCATGAAGGGATATGTAATACATTCCATAATTTCAAACTATTTCAAATTGTAATAACAGGTGGTTTCCGGCAGCTATCATCGAGGGGCACCGAAGAGGTGATACAAAGAGGTAAGTGTAAAAACATCAGATGATGTTGTGCTATGTGGATTTTAATAGTGTGGTTATATAGAATGTTGCTTTAGAATACTGCATTTGGGGTTCAAAAAGGGAACTCAAAGAAAAAGGTCATATTAAACAGTGTATTTGTTTTGAAATCAATTTATTTTCCATCCTGCGAAAGATGATCTTCAAAGACTTGCATATGATCTACTAACCACATTTCCTTTTGGTGAATATGAGGAACCCATTCTGACGAAAACAGTGTCAGATTGTTGTACTTGGATCACAACTGTTAGGGAACTGTATTCGAATCTCTGATTTACGGAAAATGCACCTACGATATCCGCATTTTCATTATCTCATATAAAGCAGAAGCATCGTGTTCTCCGTCCATGACGATAGAACATGTTAACATATACAGTCCACTTATTGGAACGGTAAACGTTCCTGAAAACTGGTTATATGCATTTTTTACGTTTGTGTTTATAACGTCAAAAATTAAGGTGTGCAGTTTTCCGGGATTTACAACATCTCCATGGCCACTTAGGTATGCGTAAAATGCCACGCTAGTATTCTGTGTATCCTGTTTGTGAAACAGTGATATACTTTCTGAAGAAGAAAAGAAATAGCTAGGTATACATTTCAGTATTCAACATATCGAAATTAAAAATAAGAAGTTCAAGTACTCGAATAAAACTGATTTTACCCTGTCGAAGGTCCATGCACCTATTAGTGAAAGGTACCTCGTCAATGGTTTCTATATTTTAATCTAATACATTAAATGATGTTTTTGTGCTATTTGAACATTTAATTGTATTAGTCATTTGATTTATAACTGTAGATAAAGCATAATTCAACATAAGTTCAAGGTTCAAATTATTTCAATATGATTTAAGTTTGGATGTAATGCGTCTTCTGAAGTTCTGATTGGCTGACAGTGTTTTGTCTATCAGCTCATAGACATATAATTTGTCATGTGACCGTGAAGTCATCATCGCTTTTTCATGACTTACTCCCGCTTAAATTGGAATTTAGAGTTAAATTATAAGGAATGACTATAATATTTTGTCTGTCTATTCGAAATATCATTTAAAATGTGGATTATTCAATGTGCACCACAATTTTTATGTTATGTCGAATAGACAAAAAACGCGGGTTATGTCATTGTAAGCATTACATTTTTTATGTTATTTGAAATAGACAGATTTTTTTTACAGTCATTCCTTAAATAATTATTTCTTGTTCAGCTGAAAGTTCAGATATTTTCGAATTGCGCATATGTTGCATCAAATGAGTTTATGTATTGAGTAACTGTATATTGTCAAGTATAAAAAACATTCATCATTTTCCCTAAGCAACATTGACATGGTCAAGTACTCCTTAAGATAAACTCGCTACCTTTTGGTCAGCCACAAGTGAAAGATTTCCTCTGGCTTATCTGCTATAATTGTTTTTATCAATTTGTAGAATTCGCTTTTCTACATAGAGAACACCCTCCCCTCTTATAATACATTTATATTGTTAAAATCATTTTATGTTAAAGTATTCTCTTCATTCAAATGAGTTTAGCTCATTATGCATAAAGCCAGCAAAACTATTTATTGAAACAGATGATTTAAGATATTTCGGACGGACGAACAAATTTATTGTTCGATCGAATATGATAATTATACTCCTCTGCCGATTATTATTCAAATTTATTGTCGACTCCTAGGAGTCGATATTAAGAATTGAACGATGGACAGTCAGTGCGTGAATTTTTCTTGCTACCTGATTGGAAGATATTACGAGACGTGAATAATCAAAGTTTATTGATTGGTGAAGACAATCCAAACCTAGTAAATGTCCTTCAATCCCGTAGAGTATCGGATTTGTCCTCTCTATTTTAGCAATTAGATTTTGCCTGGTCATTAATCATGCATATTCATGACATTGGTACACAGGTAACTTTTATCTATAAATAGTCGAATCTTCTGGAGTTTCGTAAACAACAACGTTAAACGATTATACTACTTCATAACGTGTGACCTCACGTGTGTGGTAAAATTTTTTGATTGATGCACGTGGCTATTCTAGTAAATGAATTAATCTACAAAGCGAGAGCACTTTCAATTTTCATCAGCTAAGAGTCGACTAGCCCTTTTTGAAAGGCTAATGCTTGTATAATACATCTAGCATAGTACCCTCAGCATTTACTTTCCGTCGATCAATACCGTTATATGTGCCATGAACTTTCTCCGGATTTGTTGAATAATTTTCATTTGATCTCCATTTCCCAAACTGCTTCTTCATTATGATTTTTATTAGGATTTTCGAACCATGTTCTATAAATTGAATGTGTGGTTCGTGTTTGTTAATTTGTTGTTTTAAGGTCTGTACTTCGTCATTTTGATGCGCAATATTTTCTTCCAAATAGGATATTCTGTCATTTTGCTTAATCACGAGTTTTTCGAATTGGAGCATTTTATCATTCAGATAACTTAAAGATATCTCTGAATCTTCTGTAACTACATCGCCATAAAACCGAAAAAGCACTATAATCCAAGCAAGTAAAGGAATTGACATGATTCTTTTGAATTCTATGGTTATCTATGTAGAAACTTTCCTTGGATAAAAACACCTTATCAATATACGTTTAACTAGTTTGTCACCTACGTTATATACATGCAAGATAATTTGTACAATAGATATATGCATAAATGATGATGTCAGTGCGTGTTCGGAACCTTACAATAACTGAACTGGACACATGTACTGATGTTATAAGTTTGTCGTGATTTTAGAAGGTGACGTTCGGGAAAGGCAACATAGTTAGAAACGGAGCATATATGTTATAACATTTGCGCGTATACACGAGTACCCCCTATGTTAGTCTACGGTACGGCTCCTGCTTACCACCGATGAACTGGAAGTGGGATTTCAAGCAGGATGTTTTGTACATATGTAGGACTCGGAGGTGCGATGGGGACGCTGAGGAGCGATGGTCACGCTAAAGTGCGATGGTCCACGCCGAAGTACGATGGTCCTTTCGCTGAAGTGCGATGGTTTTGTGTATGACGTTTGAATAATGTGATGTTTTGAAAATACAACATGGATTCGCAGGCAGGAGAATAGGGTTTTGTAGAAGGTTTCATGCTAAGAAAAGAAAAGTAAGGAAAAAGAAAGAAACGAACGATTCAAGTCTCGAACAGTTTTATGCATTATATGTTAAGGTTACAAAAATATTTTAAAACTTTTTAGGCAGCAAAGCGGCTGAAAGATAAACTTGTTCATCAAATGGGCTATTCAGTATTCTGAATTATGTCGCAGACTTTTTGTACGATAAATACAGTGTACTAATTAATCTAAATATTAATCTTAATTTATCTTTACGTAAGCGTCACATGAATTATATGTGGGCAATTAAATAACAAATGCTATAGTATTAGCAATGTTTCAATGTTTTTGCTATATCAAGTTCATATGATGTTGTTTTATTCCCCAGATATTTTTTTTTGTTTTAAAAGAACACCGTCGCTCTAGTCTTATTTTTTTATGGTGTCAGTGTAAATGTTCTACTGTAACAACATGTCAGACAGAAATTAACCTGACTAAACCCTACGTGGACTTCCCAATTTATCATCATCATTTTTTTTTTCGTGAAATAATTGACAAGCCTCGCTATTAGTCAAGCATAAATTTATTTCGTGGATACTATTCCGACATCAGGTATATATATGAATATATAAATTGATGAATAATTGTTGAGTTATTATTTTAAAAGTTATATCGTCATATTTAAGTAAATTAGATGGACATTTTTTGTACTAATATAAAGACCTACACGCTGAATCTTTTTTTTTTTATTTATTTCTCCCGTAAACACCTTATTCCATACTCTTGCGTGCTAAAAGGAGAATTGGAGACGTGCAAAATTAGATTAAAACAAAAAAAAATAAAGACTTTGGTTTGATCTAAACAGAAGTTAAAACATCTTCCAAATAAGAGGCTAGCAGCTACTTTTGTCAAATCTTAATGGTGTCATTTTATTAAAACAGCTCATGTACATTTTGCTTTTACCCAAAGTCTTAGGTTGGCAATCGCACTACAGCAGTAACCACCATCGCACTTCAGCGTAGATATCAACAAGTTAACGTCACAATGTCACCATCGCACTTAACCATCTCACTTCAGCGTGACCATTGCGGTTCGGAGTACCATTGCGGTTCCGAGTCCTACATATGTATGTATTATTCTGCACAAGAACTAAGTCCTCGAAATATACACAGATACAAGTGTACAAAAATAGCAATTTTACAGGGTAAAAACACGGAGTTAACATGTCGGTGTTCGTGTACATGTGTTTAGTTTCCAGTTTTCTGGCTTGTAACATACTGTACATTAAGCTGTAGTTCGTTTGAATGGCTTTCAGCATTATATATTTACCCCAAAACTTGTCCTTTTCGCTCAAACGTGCCTTAAAAGTCACGATTATTATCTTCGCTCAAACTTTCCCTATATTTTCCACCTCAACAAACGATACAGGCAATTTTTAACCAGCGACGCAAAGCAAGAATTTTTCAAAATTTTCAGTGATATTATTTTCTCAATGACGTCAATAATGTCTATAGCAAAACCAATATCAATCGCTATAAGCTTTACAAAGAACAGAGATGCAAGTGTCCCAGTTGTACATATTTTATTTGTCGGAAGACGATAACAAGAACAAATTATTTGGTTCATTAAAACTTTTTATAGATATTTCAAAGTAATGTAGGCATTATATCACTTAAAATGCAATCTTCCAATTACAATTTCAAAGGACCATAACTCTTTTAAAAAAAAGTTCATCGGCACTGATTTTCGATCTTGTACGAGACATTGCTGATATATACCCTTGATATATATTTCATATTAAATATTTGGCAAGAAATAAACATGTAAGAGCGCTTACAATGCAATTTTTCATATTATCTAATATTTCCGAGGGGCAGAATTCATTTAAAAATAGTTTATCGTTACTGATTTTAGAGCTTGTTCGAGACATCCACATAGTTTAATACTAATAGTATAGAAAATATGTTAAGGATTATGTACCCTTGTGTTGCTTCAATGCTAAACATATGGAAATTTTATAGAAAATCCACAGTCTTCATCCTTGTTCTATCATATCTGGCAATTTGATGACTGATAGATATATGATTAATGCATGCAGTGCTAGCATTGATTTCCTTAAAACAAGTTTATTAATGTAGTTATTGGTAAGAACAAATAAAAATATGGACCAAATCAAGTACAACTTTTAGGGTGCGCTCGACTTTAGTTACTCTGCACGAGGTATTTTGGAATTTACAGGTTGGTTAGAACTTTTTGTAAAAAATAAACACTAGCACATCATAGAAAAGCAAATGAGTAATCTATGCTTCAATTTTTATAACAAAAATCTCTTTATTAAAGGCTGTGGATTTTCTATAATAATCTTGGTTTTTTTGCCACAAAGTACTCTTTTTCTATTAAATGCAACGCAACAGTAAATAATAATGCTTTGCATCAAGTTTCCCCTAGTATATGTTCAAAAAGGCCTGTCTCTATTATTCATTATATCTGTAGTTTTGATACAATTGATGTTTAAAAAATTCGTACAAAAATGGCTACAGAAGGGTATATAAACCTTAATTTGATAATTGTTGGTGATTAACCACGTCAATATGGGAATCACTATTGTTACTAAATAAGGAGCGGTAAGGATGGTGAAGGAAATTAAAGAAACATTCTAAACGTAGAATTGTCAGTTAATTTGAACTTAAATCAAGAACACTAATTAAAGGTTGGAAATCGACTTCTCCTTTTTTCTATAAGAAAGTGGAATTAAGGGAATAAACAAATTATGAAACTTTGTGTAGAAAAATGCCAGCACATCAATATAGAGTTATACTGGTTTAAATCAACGTCATCTTAAAAGAAATAATATTCGAAAAAAAATTGGAAATCGTGTTTTACCTTATCTATACGAATATTCTAGTACAAAAAAAAAACGTCATACCAATGAGAGATGGACTAGGACACCCTAGTTTTATTACAATAAAGCACCACGCAGTTGTTAATAGTGATACAGTACTTAGCAGTCATAGTATAAGAGTAAGTCATGTAGAAATGAAGGATGCTGGTGTTGATGCTCCAATAAATAAATAAAATTGAGAATGGAAATGGGGAATGTGCCAATGAGACAACAACCCGACCAAAGAGCAAGTAACAGCCGAAGGCTACTAATGAATCTTCAATGCAGCGAGAAAATCCAGCACTCGGAGGTGTGCTTCAGCTGGCCCCCAAAACAAAAATATATACTAGTTTAGCGATAATGGAAGTCATACTAAACTCCGAAATATATACAAAAAACTAAGATAAAAATTCATACAAGACTAAAGCATGCCTTCAAATTGTTTCAGGTATTCGTGCTTGCTAAAACATCTAAATACTTACTTATCTTGTAATTAAAACTATGTCAATGGTAGCACTGCATGTTGTGATGTCAGTCCTTACAAGTGACGTTCTTTGACAAAATCATGGTCCATCAACATCTCAGTCAATGGTGACGTTTCAAAAAGTATGAGTAGCAGCTGCAAGCTTTTGGATACCAAATGAGATGGGAAATGTATATCCCAGATGCAACAGAAGTTAGTATATTGGTACTAGAGTGACGGAAATTGATGATTTCAAAATTAAAATCGTCTCGATTGTTATAGATTCTGGTACTGAGATAACCACTATTGACATATTTCAGGAAAACTAAAAGTTCCAATATCACAAGTTGCATGACAATTCAGTGTAACATATCGTGGTATCTTATTACTTGTGCGTGGAATATTTCAACATTACATGTAGTTTTCCATATTAAACGGTGGTACAGACTGCATTTTCTGATACAGTGAGAACATCCATAGCAAATTCAAAATGTTCCCCCCCCCCCCTTATATTTAGAATAAGATTTCATTTGAGTTCTTCCCGGTTTATTGGTCGATACCGCAGCTAGTCGATTGTTAGCATCCTTCATTAGCAATCAAAAGGCACGTGTCTCAGAAACATATAAAAGCTATACTAGTAAAAGGAAAAAAATTCTGAGGAAAGTGCCTGTGCGTGATTTATATATGATATATAGTTTTTTTTAATAAGTTTATCAAATTATGTAACTTTAAACAAAATGAAGAAGAAAAAGTTTAAACTAAAAACACTCAACTCCTCGGTAAATTCAAAACATAGAAAGTTCATAAAACCAAACGATCTCGACTATATCAACCAACGTCACCGTGACTGGAAACAACTGTCATATTCCCGGCTTGGAATAGCCAAATCACAGGCGTTTGCGGAGTGGATCCCCCTTTATTTGTGTGTTTTTATATGATTAGAATATATTTTTCCATATTTCAACTTATATTAACTTTGTTTTACTTATTTAAGGTGTTTAAAGTCTTTTCAATGCGATTTTAAAACAACATTATGCTGCGTTCACACGTAATTCAAATTCGATTCGCATATATAATTGCCTGTTAATGTTAATGTTTATCCAGTTTTGCTTTTGTGGAAAACTTTGGTAAATAAAGAACCAAAAAAGATCAGCAAGACAAGATCAACATAGGGAACAACTACGACCTTTCAACGGGCAAGTTCACAGCACCAAAACAGGATTGTACCAGATAGCATGTACTATACAAGGGTATCAGACGTCTGCTGTAACCTTCCAAATACAGAAAAATAATGACAGATTTGACTTTGGTTATGCAGGAGGTTGGGACTGGCATGCTGTAACTCGTGTCATTCTGCTGCAGCTAAAAGAGGGAGATACCGTGTTCGTACAGCATAGAGAACGACGGAGAAAAGAAACTGCTGCAGGAGGTCGCCTTTCGTATTTCTCTGGACGTTTTTTGCAATAAAATTAAATTTGATATGAAATTTATCAATAATAAATGTATTTTCTTTTCTTTTCAACCTGAACGTAGTGACATAAAAGGCAAATGTGTATTCACAACAAACACTTAAAATTATTGGTTTAGGTAAAACATTAATGCAATCCAAAACTGTTGGTAATTTAAAGAACCGGTCAATGTTTTTAATTGTAAATTTTAATTTTGGATTTTTTCCATGTCCTACTCGTGAAATTCAATACTAATCTTGAAGACCCAAGTTCATTTTATCTAAATCTCAACAAATACTCTTGTCACACGTGCCAGTCGAAATTTCCGGTCTACCCAATATTCAGGTACGTACATGCAGGGTTTATAGTTGACTTGCGTATAGTATTGTCCCAGGGTTTATAGTTAACAATTTTGTGACACCAAATTTGCCCTTTGATCTTCAACTCCTAAGCAGCTTTGCGTTCATTCACCGGTACTGATGACTACCTGGCTGCATATCGAACAAACTAGTGTCAAATTACCCTGAAGTTGTGTTCGAAAAAAAAGTGCTATCTTGCATATCGTTATAGCATTACAACAAACTTTTAAAAGTATTTTTGTTAATCCCATCAACAAAATTTTGTAATTCATTTTCGTATTTCTAACTCATATTTACTGTTTTGCAAATAACATTTTGTCAATTATATATTGGAAAAATTGAAACAATTTGTTATATTTTTAACTCAAAATATAAATCATATTTAGATATTTAGGGGACGACCATTTGATTTTCTGGGAGGGGGGGGAGGAGGATTTCGAAAATAAATAACTCAGCCTTGATAATCACAAATATAAATGGTTTGTTCTGTGGTAGTTTGAAAATAAATTACCTGACTTGCAATGTTTTGAAAATAAATAACTCAGCAGGTCTAATCCAGACCAGATTCTTCATTAATACATCTTTTTTCTCAAAAAAAAAAAAAAAAAAAAATCAGGAAACACAATTTTTTTAATGATAAAAGTTATTAGTATAAATATTATTCAAATATACTTGAAATTGGTTTCATTAAACTTGAGGTGTATCAATGTCTCAGGAAACCACAGGGCCGTAACTCAGTACATTGAGGCAAATGCCTCATGTAGGAAATTTCAAAACCAAACGCTTGTCTCCATATCAAATTGTGTTCACGGTGAGTGCCTTGCAAGAAGCAAGTTCTGTTTTCCCTCAGACGTAGCCCTGATTTTTCGGGATCAATGTTTCTTATTTAATTGTCTTTCGTTCATTAATTGCCCTTCTGTATTCTGTTAGTGTTGCATTCCTTTTGTAATCTAGCAATTTTGTTATGAACTTGATCATGAGTTTAAATTTAAAAAAAAAACACCAGCCACAGGTTTAACTATGTGAATTCTATTTTTGCTTTATCATGCACATTGGTCTTTTGATGTTGTCCCTAGAAACTTAAGTCTTACACTGAATTTATACATTTTGCTTTGAGACTAAAGCATTGTCAAAAAATTATTAAAAAAAAACTTGCATTTTTAGATTATGAAAGGGTCTTTGGAACACCCAGAAAGCATGATTTTGCATCATTTGTTCTATAGCTACTTGGGCCTTCAGTGGCTCCAAAACCCTTCAAAAAAACTTTTGCCTCGCTCCGCTCGGCAAAATATATTTGCCAATACTTTTAAAAGAGGTTGGTTTCAATCAAACTTTAATAATATGTGTGTATGCAATACATACATGTGCAGTTAGGAATATAAAAGATTCATTTCTGCAGAGGATGATGATTAATTCTGATTAAATGGTACAATGTTTTCGAATATCATAAATATAGTTGTGAAAACTGAATAATCAGTCCCTTGTTTAAATGAAAATGAAAAATCTTGCTTCAATAGTGCGGAAAATGAATAATCTGTCCTCTTAGTCAAAAACAAATCCTCCTGCCCCCCCCCCCCCTTAAGAATATCAAATGGTCGTCCCCTTAAGCGTATTTAACATGATGTACGTTTTTGCGATTCGTAACTCATATTCATGACTTAAAAATGAAGAAATTCGATGAGAAATTCAACTAAACATGTACAACCGGCATAACAATTTCTATTTACAACTTCGAAACTCACCTTTTCAATTTCGTAGCTCATTTTATGACGGAAAAATGTATAATTTGAAAACAAACATTGAACATAAACTCTTCATAAAAAAAACAGGCTGCAAACAATTAACCGTTACCAAATGACTCATCAGTGACGCCGAATTAATAAAGTGATACACTGCAAATAAATTAAGAGGTCGAATGGCAGTGACGTCGACATCTCAAAATTCCGAATATTTTAGCCATATACAGGTAAGGTAATCTGTTACGTACTTGAGTAGTTAATTTAGGATTTCGAAAATGCAAAGTTTTGTAAACAGTTGATTTATCATCATTATCAATGATACTGTATGTCCGCACTATAGAGTAGGATGACCACTGGTCGGGTGAAAATATTATGATATTGTTGTACAATACAGTTAATTTTTTTAAACTATAATTTATTTGTGTAAAAACGTGGACAAAAGGCAGGCCGCCGTGTCAGTCACGTAATGAACGTCCAGGAAAAAAGCAGTATTACATTTTCCTGGCTTTAGGTTAGCCTTAATTTTGGTGTAAAATTTTAGACAAAAGTCAGACGCCTAGTCAGTCATCCAATGTCCTATGAACGTCAAGAAAAAAATTAGTATTACATGTTCCTGTCTTTTGTTTATTTTTATTTTTTTAACCTTAATTTATTTTGGTGTAAAAATATGGACAAAAGTTATTCCCGAGTCATTTACACTATGACTGTCCAGAAAAAAGTAGTATTACATTTCCTGGATTTAGGTCGGCCTTTTGGGATTCATGCAGTAAATAAATGTACGTCATCAAGGACCGCCCATTTGGGGGAGAGCTTTCTGTATATAACTGAAGTTTTGTGCTCTTCTGATTGGTAGATAATGTTTGTAACAAATATTTTTTGATAGAAGGATCAACACTAGAGTAAAAAAAATCAATAAAAAAAGAATGCTGAATGTACTAATTTTTGTTAATACAGGACTGAAAAGTAATTAAGTGCAAATATACAGTGTTTGTAAACAAGGCCATGTGAATGCCCAAACATGCCATATAACCCTATGTATTTATTGTTGCAAAAGATAGGGCATTATTTATACTTTCAGGCGTCATTATTTATACTTTCAGGCGTCAAATTTTATTGGGATGTCTTTTATCTACTTTTAGGAATCATTTCTATGTATGTATCGCCGGGACGTCAGACAATTATGTGCGTTTTTACACGTAATCATGTAATAAGAAAAAATACTATTAACCTTATTTTACTGAACATATCACATTTGTAAAACTCATGTAGAGATCCTGCGCGGGTAAGATCATACTTTTAGGGATCATTTCTATAGTATGTATCGCCGGGACGTCAGATAACTCTGACTGGACCTAAACCCACGATGAAGAGAAATAGCGTTTTCTTCTGAGCGTGAAGCTGACCGAGACTGTCTCTAGCTTGGTGAGACACGGTCTTCGGTCATTGATGACCGTTCCTCTCCCTCTTAAGTGGGGAGTTGGAGGAAGGAAACGCATTCTGAGTGGTAAAAAAATAAATAATAAAATCATCTTGCTTTTAAAAGTATTCGTATTTCCACATCTATAACTTTAGACCATATAGAAATAATCAAACTCCAGAAAAGTCCTTTCAGGTATTATATCTTCTCAGAATTACTTTTTCTCATGATAACAATTCAAGTCCGCAAAGTTTTATTTTTTAATTTTATTGGGATGTCTTATAGCTACACAATTTAAACTAACTTTATTTGGCTGCAATTCTAAATTTTCAAGTTGACCATTTATAGATATATATTATACATGTAGGTTGCACTTTTTAAATGTAGCTGATGTATATACAACACCTCTTTTTGACCTAATATTGTGGTTATTTGTTTAAACTACTTAATTTTGTTACCAAAAATATGCTTTTGTACTAGACTTAGGATTGTCATAGTCATAGTAATAATTTGGTTATTTCCCCTTGAACGTACGTGTTTTACATATATACCGTAACGTTTAAAACTCAAAAGCTGAATGAAAATCCTGCTATATTTTCTTCTTCTGTATTTGATTACGTTTCAAAATTACAATTGCAACTTGGTATTGTGTGCGTTTTTACACGTAATCATGTAATAAGAAAAAATACTATTAACCTTATTTTACTGAACATATCACATTTGTAAAACTCATGTAGAGATCCTGCGCGGGTAAGATCATACTTTTAGGGATCATTTCTATAGTATGTATCGCCGGGACGTCAGATAACTCTGACTGGACCTAAACCCACGATGAAGAGAAATAGCGTTTTCTTCTGAGCGTGAAGCTGACCGAGACTGTCTCTAGCTTGGTGAGACACGGTCTTCGGTCATTGATGACCGTTCCTCTCCCTCTTAAGTGGGGAGTTGGAGGAAGGAAACGCATTCTGAGTGGTAAAAAAATAAATAATAAAATCATCTTGCTTTTAAAAGTATTCGTATTTCCACATCTATAACTTTAGACCATATAGAAATAATCAAACTCCAGAAAAGTCCTTTCAGGTATTATATCTTCTCAGAATTACTTTTTCTCATGATAACAATTCAAGTCCGCAAAGTTTTATTTTTTAATTTTATTGGGATGTCTTATAGCTACACAATTTAAACTAACTTTATTTCGCTGCAATTCTAAATTTTCAAGTTGACCATTTATAGATATATATTATACATGTAGGTTGCACTTTTTAAATGTAGCTGATGTATATACAACACCTCTTTTTGACCTAATATTGTGGTTATTTGTTTAAACTACTTAATTTTGTTACCAAAAATATGCTTTTGTACTAGACTTAGGATTGTCATAGTCATAGTAATAATTTGGTTATTTCCCCTTGAACGTACGTGTTTTACATATATACCGTAACGTTTAAAACTCAAAAGCTGAATGAAAATCCTGCTATATTTTCTTCTTCTGTATTTGATTACGTTTCAAAATTACAATTGCAACTTGGTATTGTGTGCGTTTTTACACGTAATCATGTAATAAGAAAAAATACTATTAACCTTATTTTACTGAACATATCACATTTGTAAAACTCATGTAGAGATCCTGCGCGGGTAAGATCATACTTTTAGGGATCATTTCTATAGTATGTATCGCCGGGACGTCAGATAACTCTGACTGGACCTAAACCCACGATGAAGAGAAATAGCGTTTTCTTCTGAGCGTGAAGCTGACCGAGACTGTCTCTAGCTTGGTGAGACACGGTCTTCGGTCATTGATGACCGTTCCTCTCCCTCTTAAGTGGGGAGTTGGAGGAAGGAAACGCATTCTGAGTGGTAAAAAAATAAATAATAAAATCATCTTGCTTTTAAAAGTATTCGTATTTCCACATCTATAACTTTAGACCATATAGAAATAATCAAACTCCAGAAAAGTCCTTTCAGGTATTATATCTTCTCAGAATTACTTTTTCTCATGATAACAATTCAAGTCCGCAAAGTTTTATTTTTTAATTTTATTGGGATGTCTTATAGCTACACAATTTAAACTAACTTTATTTCGCTGCAATTCTAAATTTTCAAGTTGACCATTTATAGATATATATTATACATGTAGGTTGCACTTTTTAAATGTAGCTGATGTATATACAACACCTCTTTTTGACCTAATATTGTGGTTATTTGTTTAAACTACTTAATTTTGTTACCAAAAATATGCTTTTGTACTAGACTTAGGATTGTCATAGTCATAGTAATAATTTGGTTATTTCCCCTTGAACGTACGTGTTTTACATATATACCGTAACGTTTAAAACTCAAAAGCTGAATGAAAATCCTGCTATATTTTCTTCTTCTGTATTTGATTACGTTTCAAAATTACAATTGCAACTTGGTATTGTGTGCGTTTTTACACGTAATCATGTAATAAGAAAAAATACTATTAACCTTATTTTACTGAACATATCACATTTGTAAAACTCATGTAGAGATCCTGCGCGGGTAAGATCATACTTTTAGGGATCATTTCTATAGTATGTATCGCCGGGACGTCAGATAACTCTGACTGGACCTAAACCCACGATGAAGAGAAATAGCGTTTTCTTCTGAGCGTGAAGCTGACCGAGACTGTCTCTAGCTTGGTGAGACACGGTCTTCGGTCATTGATGACCGTTCCTCTCCCTCTTAAGTGGGGAGTTGGAGGAAGGAAACGCATTCTGAGTGGTAAAAAAATAAATAATAAAATCATCTTGCTTTTAAAAGTATTCGTATTTCCACATCTATAACTTTAGACCATATAGAAATAATCAAACTCCAGAAAAGTCCTTTCAGGTATTATATCTTCTCAGAATTACTTTTTCTCATGATAACAATTCAAGTCCGCAAAGTTTTATTTTTTAATTTTATTGGGATGTCTTATAGCTACACAATTTAAACTAACTTTATTTCGCTGCAATTCTAAATTTTCAAGTTGACCATTTATAGATATATATTATACATGTAGGTTGCACTTTTTAAATGTAGCTGATGTATATACAACACCTCTTTTTGACCTAATATTGTGGTTATTTGTTTAAACTACTTAATTTTGTTACCAAAAATATGCTTTTGTACTAGACTTAGGATTGTCATAGTCATAGTAATAATTTGGTTATTTCCCCTTGAACGTACGTGTTTTACATATATACCGTAACGTTTAAAACTCAAAAGCTGAATGAAAATCCTGCTATATTTTCTTCTTCTGTATTTGATTACGTTTCAAAATTACAATTGCAACTTGGTATTGTGTGCGTTTTTACACGTAATCATGTAATAAGAAAAAATACTATTAACCTTATTTTACTGAACATATCACATTTGTAAAACTCATGTAGAGATCCTGCGCGGGTAAGATCATACTTTTAGGGATCATTTCTATAGTATGTATCGCCGGGACGTCAGATAACTCTGACTGGACCTAAACCCACGATGAAGAGAAATAGCCTTTTCTTCTGAGCGTGAAGCTGACCGAGACTGTCTCTAGCTTGGTGAGACACGGTCTTCGGTCATTGATGACCGTTCCTCTCCCTCTTAAGTGGGGAGTTGGAGGAAGGAAACGCATTCTGAGTGGTAAAAAAATAAATAATAAAATCATCTTGCTTTTAAAAGTATTCGTATTTCCACATCTATAACTTTAGACCATATAGAAATAATCAAACTCCAGAAAAGTCCTTTCAGGTATTATATCTTCTCAGAATTACTTTTTCTCATGATAACAATTCAAGTCCGCAAAGTTTTATTTTTTAATTTTATTGGGATGTCTTATAGCTACACAATTTAAACTAACTTTATTTCGCTGCAATTCTAAATTTTCAAGTTGACCATTTATAGATATATATTATACATGTAGGTTGCACTTTTTAAATGTAGCTGATGTATATACAACACCTCTTTTTGACCTAATATTGTGGTTATTTGTTTAAACTACTTAATTTTGTTACCAAAAATATGCTTTTGTACTAGACTTAGGATTGTCATAGTCATAGTAATAATTTGGTTATTTCCCCTTGAACGTACGTGTTTTACATATATACCGTAACGTTTAAAACTCAAAAGCTGAATGAAAATCCTGCTATATTTTCTTCTTCTGTATTTGATTACGTTTCAAAATTACAATTGCAACTTGGTATTGTGTGCGTTTTTACACGTAATCATGTAATAAGAAAAAATACTATTAACCTTATTTTACTGAACATATCACATTTGTAAAACTCATGTAGAGATCCTGCGCGGGTAAGATCATACTTTTAGGGATCATTTCTATAGTATGTATCGCCGGGACGTCAGATAACTCTGACTGGACCTAAACCCACGATGAAGAGAAATAGCGTTTTCTTCTGAGCGTGAAGCTGACCGAGACTGTCTCTAGCTTGGTGAGACACGGTCTTCGGTCATTGATGACCGTTCCTCTCCCTCTTAAGTGGGGAGTTGGAGGAAGGAAACGCATTCTGAGTGGTAAAAAAATAAATAATAAAATCATCTTGCTTTTAAAAGTATTCGTATTTCCACATCTATAACTTTAGACCATATAGAAATAATCAAACTCCAGAAAAGTCCTTTCAGGTATTATATCTTCTCAGAATTACTTTTTCTCATGATAACAATTCAAGTCCGCAAAGTTTTATTTTTTAATTTTATTGGGATGTCTTATAGCTACACAATTTAAACTAACTTTATTTCGCTGCAATTCTAAATTTTCAAGTTGACCATTTATAGATATATATTATACATGTAGGTTGCACTTTTTAAATGTAGCTGATGTATATACAACACCTCTTTTTGACCTAATATTGTGGTTATTTGTTTAAACTACTTAATTTTGTTACCAAAAATATGCTTTTGTACTAGACTTAGGATTGTCATAGTCATAGTAATAATTTGGTTATTTCCCCTTGAACGTACGTGTTTTACATATATACCGTAACGTTTAAAACTCAAAAGCTGAATGAAAATCCTGCTATATTTTCTTCTTCTGTATTTGATTACGTTTCAAAATTACAATTGCAACTTGGTATTGTGTGCGTTTTTACACGTAATCATGTAATAAGAAAAAATACTATTAACCTTATTTTACTGAACATATCACATTTGTAAAACTCATGTAGAGATCCTGCGCGGGTAAGATCATACTTTTAGGGATCATTTCTATAGTATGTATCGCCGGGACGTCAGATAACTCTGACTGGACCTAAACCCACGATGAAGAGAAATAGCGTTTTCTTCTGAGCGTGAAGCTGACCGAGACTGTCTCTAGCTTGGTGAGACACGGTCTTCGGTCATTGATGACCGTTCCTCTCCCTCTTAAGTGGGGAGTTGGAGGAAGGAAACGCATTCTGAGTGGTAAAAAAATAAATAATAAAATCATCTTGCTTTTAAAAGTATTCGTATTTCCACATCTATAACTTTAGACCATATAGAAATAATCAAACTCCAGAAAAGTCCTTTCAGGTATTATATCTTCTCAGAATTACTTTTTCTCATGATAACAATTCAAGTCCGCAAAGTTTTATTTTTTAATTTTATTGGGATGTCTTATAGCTACACAATTTAAACTAACTTTATTTCGCTGCAATTCTAAATTTTCAAGTTGACCATTTATAGATATATATTATACATGTAGGTTGCACTTTTTAAATGTAGCTGATGTATATACAACACCTCTTTTTGACCTAATATTGTGGTTATTTGTTTAAACTACTTAATTTTGTTACCAAAAATATGCTTTTGTACTAGACTTAGGATTGTCATAGTCATAGTAATAATTTGGTTATTTCCCCTTGAACGTACGTGTTTTACATATATACCGTAACGTTTAAAACTCAAAAGCTGAATGAAAATCCTGCTATATTTTCTTCTTCTGTATTTGATTACGTTTCAAAATTACAATTGCAACTTGGTATTGTGTGCGTTTTTACACGTAATCATGTAATAAGAAAAAATACTATTAACCTTATTTTACTGAACATATCACATTTGTAAAACTCATGTAGAGATCCTGCGCGGGTAAGATCATACTTTTAGGGATCATTTCTATAGTATGTATCGCCGGGACGTCAGATAACTCTGACTGGACCTAAACCCACGATGAAGAGAAATAGCGTTTTCTTCTGAGCGTGAAGCTGACCGAGACTGTCTCTAGCTTGGTGAGACACGGTCTTCGGTCATTGATGACCGTTCCTCTCCCTCTTAAGTGGGGAGTTGGAGGAAGGAAACGCATTCTGAGTGGTAAAAAAATAAATAATAAAATCATCTTGCTTTTAAAAGTATTCGTATTTCCACATCTATAACTTTAGACCATATAGAAATAATCAAACTCCAGAAAAGTCCTTTCAGGTATTATATCTTCTCAGAATTACTTTTTCTCATGATAACAATTCAAGTCCGCAAAGTTTTATTTTTTAATTTTATTGGGATGTCTTATAGCTACACAATTTAAACTAACTTTATTTCGCTGCAATTCTAAATTTTCAAGTTGACCATTTATAGATATATATTATACATGTAGGTTGCACTTTTTAAATGTAGCTGATGTATATACAACACCTCTTTTTGACCTAATATTGTGGTTATTTGTTTAAACTACTTAATTTTGTTACCAAAAATATGCTTTTGTACTAGACTTAGGATTGTCATAGTCATAGTAATAATTTGGTTATTTCCCCTTGAACGTACGTGTTTTACATATATACCGTAACGTTTAAAACTCAAAAGCTGAATGAAAATCCTGCTATATTTTCTTCTTCTGTATTTGATTACGTTTCAAAATTACAATTGCAACTTGGTATTGTGTGCGTTTTTACACGTAATCATGTAATAAGAAAAAATACTATTAACCTTATTTTACTGAACATATCACATTTGTAAAACTCATGTAGAGATCCTGCGCGGGTAAGATCATACTTTTAGGGATCATTTCTATAGTATGTATCGCCGGGACGTCAGATAACTCTGACTGGACCTAAACCCACGATGAAGAGAAATAGCGTTTTCTTCTGAGCGTGAAGCTGACCGAGACTGTCTCTAGCTTGGTGAGACACGGTCTTCGGTCATTGATGACCGTTCCTCTCCCTCTTAAGTGGGGAGTTGGAGGAAGGAAACGCATTCTGAGTGGTAAAAAAATAAATAATAAAATCATCTTGCTTTTAAAAGTATTCGTATTTCCACATCTATAACTTTAGACCATATAGAAATAATCAAACTCCAGAAAAGTCCTTTCAGGTATTATATCTTCTCAGAATTACTTTTTCTCATGATAACAATTCAAGTCCGCAAAGTTTTATTTTTTAATTTTATTGGGATGTCTTATAGCTACACAATTTAAACTAACTTTATTTCGCTGCAATTCTAAATTTTCAAGTTGACCATTTATAGATATATATTATACATGTAGGTTGCACTTTTTAAATGTAGCTGATGTATATACAACACCTCTTTTTGACCTAATATTGTGGTTATTTGTTTAAACTACTTAATTTTGTTACCAAAAATATGCTTTTGTACTAGACTTAGGATTGTCATAGTCATAGTAATAATTTGGTTATTTCCCCTTGAACGTACGTGTTTTACATATATACCGTAACGTTTAAAACTCAAAAGCTGAATGAAAATCCTGCTATATTTTCTTCTTCTGTATTTGATTACGTTTCAAAATTACAATTGCAACTTGGTATTGTGTGCGTTTTTACACGTAATCATGTAATAAGAAAAAATACTATTAACCTTATTTTACTGAACATATCACATTTGTAAAACTCATGTAGAGATCCTGCGCGGGTAAGATCATACTTTTAGGGATCATTTCTATAGTATGTATCGCCGGGACGTCAGATAACTCTGACTGGACCTAAACCCACGATGAAGAGAAATAGCGTTTTCTTCTGAGCGTGAAGCTGACCGAGACTGTCTCTAGCTTGGTGAGACACGGTCTTCGGTCATTGATGACCGTTCCTCTCCCTCTTAAGTGGGGAGTTGGAGGAAGGAAACGCATTCTAAGTGGTAAAAAAATAAATAATAAAATCATCTTGCTTTTAAAAGTATTCGTATTTCCACATCTATAACTTTAGACCATATAGAAATAATCAAACTCCAGAAAAGTCCTTTCAGGTATTATATCTTCTCAGAATTACTTTTTCTCATGATAACAATTCAAGTCCGCAAAGTTTTATTTTTTAATTTTATTGGGATGTCTTATAGCTACACAATTTAAACTAACTTTATTTCGCTGCAATTCTAAATTTTCAAGTTGACCATTTATAGATATATATTATACATGTAGGTTGCACTTTTTAAATGTAGCTGATGTATATACAACACCTCTTTTTGACCTAATATTGTGGTTATTTGTTTAAACTACTTAATTTTGTTACCAAAAATATGCTTTTGTACTAGACTTAGGATTGTCATAGTCATAGTAATAATTTGGTTATTTCCCCTTGAACGTACGTGTTTTACATATATACCGTAACGTTTAAAACTCAAAAGCTGAATGAAAATCCTGCTATATTTTCTTCTTCTGTATTTGATTACGTTTCAAAATTACAATTGCAACTTGGTATTGTGTGCGTTTTTACACGTAATCATGTAATAAGAAAAAATACTATTAACCTTATTTTACTGAACATATCACATTTGTAAAACTCATGTAGAGATCCTGCGCGGGTAAGATCATACTTTTAGGGATCATTTCTATAGTATGTATCGCCGGGACGTCAGATAACTCTGACTGGACCTAAACCCACGATGAAGAGAAATAGCGTTTTCTTCTGAGCGTGAAGCTGACCGAGACTGTCTCTAGCTTGGTGAGACACGGTCTTCGGTCATTGATGACCGTTCCTCTCCCTCTTAAGTGGGGAGTTGGAGGAAGGAAACGCATTCTGAGTGGTAAAAAAATAAATAATAAAATCATCTTGCTTTTAAAAGTATTCGTATTTCCACATCTATAACTTTAGACCATATAGAAATAATCAAACTCCAGAAAAGTCCTTTCAGGTATTATATCTTCTCAGAATTACTTTTTCTCATGATAACAATTCAAGTCCGCAAAGTTTTATTTTTTAATTTTATTGGGATGTCTTATAGCTACACAATTTAAACTAACTTTATTTCGCTGCAATTCTAAATTTTCAAGTTGACCATTTATAGATATATATTATACATGTAGGTTGCACTTTTTAAATGTAGCTGATGTATATACAACACCTCTTTTTGACCTAATATTGTGGTTATTTGTTTAAACTACTTAATTTTGTTACCAAAAATATGCTTTTGTACTAGACTTAGGATTGTCATAGTCATAGTAATAATTTGGTTATTTCCCCTTGAACGTACGTGTTTTACATATATACCGTAACGTTTAAAACTCAAAAGCTGAATGAAAATCCTGCTATATTTTCTTCTTCTGTATTTGATTACGTTTCAAAATTACAATTGCAACTTGGTATTGTGTGCGTTTTTACACGTAATCATGTAATAAGAAAAAATACTATTAACCTTATTTTACTGAACATATCACATTTGTAAAACTCATGTAGAGATCCTGCGCGGGTAAGATCATACTTTTAGGGATCATTTCTATAGTATGTATCGCCGGGACGTCAGATAACTCTGACTGGACCTAAACCCACGATGAAGAGAAATAGCGTTTTCTTCTGAGCGTGAAGCTGACCGAGACTGTCTCTAGCTTGGTGAGACACGGTCTTCGGTCATTGATGACCGTTCCTCTCCCTCTTAAGTGGGGAGTTGGAGGAAGGAAACGCATTCTGAGTGGTAAAAAAATAAATAATAAAATCATCTTGCTTTTAAAAGTATTCGTATTTCCACATCTATAACTTTAGACCATATAGAAATAATCAAACTCCAGAAAAGTCCTTTCAGGTATTATATCTTCTCAGAATTACTTTTTCTCATGATAACAATTCAAGTCCGCAAAGTTTTATTTTTTAATTTTATTGGGATGTCTTATAGCTACACAATTTAAACTAACTTTATTTGGCTGCAATTCTAAATTTTCAAGTTGACCATTTATAGATATATATTATACATGTAGGTTGCACTTTTTAAATGTAGCTGATGTATATACAACACCTCTTTTTGACCTAATATTGTGGTTATTTGTTTAAACTACTTAATTTTGTTACCAAAAATATGCTTTTGTACTAGACTTAGGATTGTCATAGTCATAGTAATAATTTGGTTATTTCCCCTTGAACGTACGTGTTTTACATATATACCGTAACGTTTAAAACTCAAAAGCTGAATGAAAATCCTGCTATATTTTCTTCTTCTGTATTTGATTACGTTTCAAAATTACAATTGCAACTTGGTATTGTGTGCGTTTTTACACGTAATCATGTAATAAGAAAAAATACTATTAACCTTATTTTACTGAACATATCACATTTGTAAAACTCATGTAGAGATCCTGCGCGGGTAAGATCATACTTTTAGGGATCATTTCTATAGTATGTATCGCCGGGACGTCAGATAACTCTGACTGGACCTAAACCCACGATGAAGAGAAATAGCGTTTTCTTCTGAGCGTGAAGCTGACCGAGACTGTCTCTAGCTTGGTGAGACACGGTCTTCGGTCATTGATGACCGTTCCTCTCCCTCTTAAGTGGGGAGTTGGAGGAAGGAAACGCATTCTGAGTGGTAAAAAAATAAATAATAAAATCATCTTGCTTTTAAAAGTATTCGTATTTCCACATCTATAACTTTAGACCATATAGAAATAATCAAACTCCAGAAAAGTCCTTTCAGGTATTATATCTTCTCAGAATTACTTTTTCTCATGATAACAATTCAAGTCCGCAAAGTTTTATTTTTTAATTTTATTGGGATGTCTTATAGCTACACAATTTAAACTAACTTTATTTCGCTGCAATTCTAAATTTTCAAGTTGACCATTTATAGATATATATTATACATGTAGGTTGCACTTTTTAAATGTAGCTGATGTATATACAACACCTCTTTTTGACCTAATATTGTGGTTATTTGTTTAAACTACTTAATTTTGTTACCAAAAATATGCTTTTGTACTAGACTTAGGATTGTCATAGTCATAGTAATAATTTGGTTATTTCCCCTTGAACGTACGTGTTTTACATATATACCGTAACGTTTAAAACTCAAAAGCTGAATGAAAATCCTGCTATATTTTCTTCTTCTGTATTTGATTACGTTTCAAAATTACAATTGCAACTTGGTATTGTGTGCGTTTTTACACGTAATCATGTAATAAGAAAAAATACTATTAACCTTATTTTACTGAACATATCACATTTGTAAAACTCATGTAGAGATCCTGCGCGGGTAAGATCATACTTTTAGGGATCATTTCTATAGTATGTATCGCCGGGACGTCAGATAACTCTGACTGGACCTAAACCCACGATGAAGAGAAATAGCGTTTTCTTCTGAGCGTGAAGCTGACCGAGACTGTCTCTAGCTTGGTGAGACACGGTCTTCGGTCATTGATGACCGTTCCTCTCCCTCTTAAGTGGGGAGTTGGAGGAAGGAAACGCATTCTGAGTGGTAAAAAAATAAATAATAAAATCATCTTGCTTTTAAAAGTATTCGTATTTCCACATCTATAACTTTAGACCATATAGAAATAATCAAACTCCAGAAAAGTCCTTTCAGGTATTATATCTTCTCAGAATTACTTTTTCTCATGATAACAATTCAAGTCCGCAAAGTTTTATTTTTTAATTTTATTGGGATGTCTTATAGCTACACAATTTAAACTAACTTTATTTCGCTGCAATTCTAAATTTTCAAGTTGACCATTTATAGATATATATTATACATGTAGGTTGCACTTTTTAAATGTAGCTGATGTATATACAACACCTCTTTTTGACCTAATATTGTGGTTATTTGTTTAAACTACTTAATTTTGTTACCAAAAATATGCTTTTGTACTAGACTTAGGATTGTCATAGTCATAGTAATAATTTGGTTATTTCCCCTTGAACGTACGTGTTTTACATATATACCGTAACGTTTAAAACTCAAAAGCTGAATGAAAATCCTGCTATATTTTCTTCTTCTGTATTTGATTACGTTTCAAAATTACAATTGCAACTTGGTATTGTGTGCGTTTTTACACGTAATCATGTAATAAGAAAAAATACTATTAACCTTATTTTACTGAACATATCACATTTGTAAAACTCATGTAGAGATCCTGCGCGGGTAAGATCATACTTTTAGGGATCATTTCTATAGTATGTATCGCCGGGACGTCAGATAACTCTGACTGGACCTAAACCCACGATGAAGAGAAATAGCGTTTTCTTCTGAGCGTGAAGCTGACCGAGACTGTCTCTAGCTTGGTGAGACACGGTCTTCGGTCATTGATGACCGTTCCTCTCCCTCTTAAGTGGGGAGTTGGAGGAAGGAAACGCATTCTGAGTGGTAAAAAAATAAATAATAAAATCATCTTGCTTTTAAAAGTATTCGTATTTCCACATCTATAACTTTAGACCATATAGAAATAATCAAACTCCAGAAAAGTCCTTTCAGGTATTATATCTTCTCAGAATTACTTTTTCTCATGATAACAATTCAAGTCCGCAAAGTTTTATTTTTTAATTTTATTGGGATGTCTTATAGCTACACAATTTAAACTAACTTTATTTGGCTGCAATTCTAAATTTTCAAGTTGACCATTTATAGATATATATTATACATGTAGGTTGCACTTTTTAAATGTAGCTGATGTATATACAACACCTCTTTTTGACCTAATATTGTGGTTATTTGTTTAAACTACTTAATTTTGTTACCAAAAATATGCTTTTGTACTAGACTTAGGATTGTCATAGTCATAGTAATAATTTGGTTATTTCCCCTTGAACGTACGTGTTTTACATATATACCGTAACGTTTAAAACTCAAAAGCTGAATGAAAATCCTGCTATATTTTCTTCTTCTGTATTTGATTACGTTTCAAAATTACAATTGCAACTTGGTATTGTGTGCGTTTTTACACGTAATCATGTAATAAGAAAAAATACTATTAACCTTATTTTACTGAACATATCACATTTGTAAAACTCATGTAGAGATCCTGCGCGGGTAAGATCATACTTTTAGGGATCATTTCTATAGTATGTATCGCCGGGACGTCAGATAACTCTGACTGGACCTAAACCCACGATGAAGAGAAATAGCGTTTTCTTCTGAGCGTGAAGCTGACCGAGACTGTCTCTAGCTTGGTGAGACACGGTCTTCGGTCATTGATGACCGTTCCTCTCCCTCTTAAGTGGGGAGTTGGAGGAAGGAAACGCATTCTGAGTGGTAAAAAAATAAATAATAAAATCATCTTGCTTTTAAAAGTATTCGTATTTCCACATCTATAACTTTAGACCATATAGAAATAATCAAACTCCAGAAAAGTCCTTTCAGGTATTATATCTTCTCAGAATTACTTTTTCTCATGATAACAATTCAAGTCCGCAAAGTTTTATTTTTTAATTTTATTGGGATGTCTTATAGCTACACAATTTAAACTAACTTTATTTCGCTGCAATTCTAAATTTTCAAGTTGACCATTTATAGATATATATTATACATGTAGGTTGCACTTTTTAAATGTAGCTGATGTATATACAACACCTCTTTTTGACCTAATATTGTGGTTATTTGTTTAAACTACTTAATTTTGTTACCAAAAATATGCTTTTGTACTAGACTTAGGATTGTCATAGTCATAGTAATAATTTGGTTATTTCCCCTTGAACGTACGTGTTTTACATATATACCGTAACGTTTAAAACTCAAAAGCTGAATGAAAATCCTGCTATATTTTCTTCTTCTGTATTTGATTACGTTTCAAAATTACAATTGCAACTTGGTATTGTGTGCGTTTTTACACGTAATCATGTAATAAGAAAAAATACTATTAACCTTATTTTACTGAACATATCACATTTGTAAAACTCATGTAGAGATCCTGCGCGGGTAAGATCATACTTTTAGGGATCATTTCTATAGTATGTATCGCCGGGACGTCAGATAACTCTGACTGGACCTAAACCCACGATGAAGAGAAATAGCGTTTTCTTCTGAGCGTGAAGCTGACCGAGACTGTCTCTAGCTTGGTGAGACACGGTCTTCGGTCATTGATGACCGTTCCTCTCCCTCTTAAGTGGGGAGTTGGAGGAAGGAAACGCATTCTGAGTGGTAAAAAAATAAATAATAAAATCATCTTGCTTTTAAAAGTATTCGTATTTCCACATCTATAACTTTAGACCATATAGAAATAATCAAACTCCAGAAAAGTCCTTTCAGGTATTATATCTTCTCAGAATTACTTTTTCTCATGATAACAATTCAAGTCCGCAAAGTTTTATTTTTTAATTTTATTGGGATGTCTTATAGCTACACAATTTAAACTAACTTTATTTCGCTGCAATTCTAAATTTTCAAGTTGACCATTTATAGATATATATTATACATGTAGGTTGCACTTTTTAAATGTAGCTGATGTATATACAACACCTCTTTTTGACCTAATATTGTGGTTATTTGTTTAAACTACTTAATTTTGTTACCAAAAATATGCTTTTGTACTAGACTTAGGATTGTCATAGTCATAGTAATAATTTGGTTATTTCCCCTTGAACGTACGTGTTTTACATATATACCGTAACGTTTAAAACTCAAAAGCTGAATGAAAATCCTGCTATATTTTCTTCTTCTGTATTTGATTACGTTTCAAAATTACAATTGCAACTTGGTATTGTGTGCGTTTTTACACGTAATCATGTAATAAGAAAAAATACTATTAACCTTATTTTACTGAACATATCACATTTGTAAAACTCATGTAGAGATCCTGCGCGGGTAAGATCATACTTTTAGGGATCATTTCTATAGTATGTATCGCCGGGACGTCAGATAACTCTGACTGGACCTAAACCCACGATGAAGAGAAATAGCGTTTTCTTCTGAGCGTGAAGCTGACCGAGACTGTCTCTAGCTTGGTGAGACACGGTCTTCGGTCATTGATGACCGTTCCTCTCCCTCTTAAGTGGGGAGTTGGAGGAAGGAAACGCATTCTGAGTGGTAAAAAAATAAATAATAAAATCATCTTGCTTTTAAAAGTATTCGTATTTCCACATCTATAACTTTAGACCATATAGAAATAATCAAACTCCAGAAAAGTCCTTTCAGGTATTATATCTTCTCAGAATTACTTTTTCTCATGATAACAATTCAAGTCCGCAAAGTTTTATTTTTTAATTTTTTGGGATGTCTTATAGCTACACAATTTAAACTAACTTTATTTCGCTGCAATTCTAAATTTTCAAGTTGACCATTTATAGATATATATTATACATGTAGGTTGCACTTTTTAAATGTAGCTGATGTATATACAACACCTCTTTTTGACCTAATATTGTGGTTATTTGTTTAAACTACTTAATTTTGTTACCAAAAATATGCTTTTGTACTAGACTTAGGATTGTCATAGTCATAGTAATAATTTGGTTATTTCCCCTTGAACGTACGTGTTTTACATATATACCGTAACGTTTAAAACTCAAAAGCTGAATGAAAATCCTGCTATATTTTCTTCTTCTGTATTTGATTACGTTTCAAAATTACAATTGCAACTTGGTATTGTGTGCGTTTTTACACGTAATCATGTAATAAGAAAAAATACTATTAACCTTATTTTACTGAACATATCACATTTGTAAAACTCATGTAGAGATCCTGCGCGGGTAAGATCATACTTTTAGGGATCATTTCTATAGTATGTATCGCCGGGACGTCAGATAACTCTGACTGGACCTAAACCCACGATGAAGAGAAATAGCGTTTTCTTCTGAGCGTGAAGCTGACCGAGACTGTCTCTAGCTTGGTGAGACACGGTCTTCGGTCATTGATGACCGTTCCTCTCCCTCTTAAGTGGGGAGTTGGAGGAAGGAAACGCATTCTGAGTGGTAAAAAAATAAATAATAAAATCATCTTGCTTTTAAAAGTATTCGTATTTCCACATCTATAACTTTAGACCATATAGAAATAATCAAACTCCAGAAAAGTCCTTTCAGGTATTATATCTTCTCAGAATTACTTTTTCTCATGATAACAATTCAAGTCCGCAAAGTTTTATTTTTTAATTTTATTGGGATGTCTTATAGCTACACAATTTAAACTAACTTTATTTCGCTGCAATTCTAAATTTTCAAGTTGACCATTTATAGATATATATTATACATGTAGGTTGCACTTTTTAAATGTAGCTGATGTATATACAACACCTCTTTTTGACCTAATATTGTGGTTATTTGTTTAAACTACTTAATTTTGTTACCAAAAATATGCTTTTGTACTAGACTTAGGATTGTCATAGTCATAGTAATAATTTGGTTATTTCCCCTTGAACGTACGTGTTTTACATATATACCGTAACGTTTAAAACTCAAAAGCTGAATGAAAATCCTGCTATATTTTCTTCTTCTGTATTTGATTACGTTTCAAAATTACAATTGCAACTTGGTATTGTGTGCGTTTTTACACGTAATCATGTAATAAGAAAAAATACTATTAACCTTATTTTACTGAACATATCACATTTGTAAAACTCATGTAGAGATCCTGCGCGGGTAAGATCATACTTTTAGGGATCATTTCTATAGTATGTATCGCCGGGACGTCAGATAACTCTGACTGGACCTAAACCCACGATGAAGAGAAATAGCGTTTTCTTCTGAGCGTGAAGCTGACCGAGACTGTCTCTAGCTTGGTGAGACACGGTCTTCGGTCATTGATGACCGTTCCTCTCCCTCTTAAGTGGGGAGTTGGAGGAAGGAAACGCATTCTGAGTGGTAAAAAAATAAATAATAAAATCATCTTGCTTTTAAAAGTATTCGTATTTCCACATCTATAACTTTAGACCATATAGAAATAATCAAACTCCAGAAAAGTCCTTTCAGGTATTATATCTTCTCAGAATTACTTTTTCTCATGATAACAATTCAAGTCCGCAAAGTTTTATTTTTTAATTTTATTGGGATGTCTTATAGCTACACAATTTAAACTAACTTTATTTCGCTGCAATTCTAAATTTTCAAGTTGACCATTTATAGATATATATTATACATGTAGGTTGCACTTTTTAAATGTAGCTGATGTATATACAACACCTCTTTTTGACCTAATATTGTGGTTATTTGTTTAAACTACTTAATTTTGTTACCAAAAATATGCTTTTGTACTAGACTTAGGATTGTCATAGTCATAGTAATAATTTGGTTATTTCCCCTTGAACGTACGTGTTTTACATATATACCGTAACGTTTAAAACTCAAAAGCTGAATGAAAATCCTGCTATATTTTCTTCTTCTGTATTTGATTACGTTTCAAAATTACAATTGCAACTTGGTATTGTGTGCGTTTTTACACGTAATCATGTAATAAGAAAAAATACTATTAACCTTATTTTACTGAACATATCACATTTGTAAAACTCATGTAGAGATCCTGCGCGGGTAAGATCATACTTTTAGGGATCATTTCTATAGTATGTATCGCCGGGACGTCAGATAACTCTGACTGGACCTAAACCCACGATGAAGAGAAATAGCGTTTTCTTCTGAGCGTGAAGCTGACCGAGACTGTCTCTAGCTTGGTGAGACACGGTCTTCGGTCATTGATGACCGTTCCTCTCCCTCTTAAGTGGGGAGTTGGAGGAAGGAAACGCATTCTGAGTGGTAAAAAAATAAATAATAAAATCATCTTGCTTTTAAAAGTATTCGTATTTCCACATCTATAACTTTAGACCATATAGAAATAATCAAACTCCAGAAAAGTCCTTTCAGGTATTATATCTTCTCAGAATTACTTTTTCTCATGATAACAATTCAAGTCCGCAAAGTTTTATTTTTTAATTTTATTGGGATGTCTTATAGCTACACAATTTAAACTAACTTTATTTCGCTGCAATTCTAAATTTTCAAGTTGACCATTTATAGATATATATTATACATGTAGGTTGCACTTTTTAAATGTAGCTGATGTATATACAACACCTCTTTTTGACCTAATATTGTGGTTATTTGTTTAAACTACTTAATTTTGTTACCAAAAATATGCTTTTGTACTAGACTTAGGATTGTCATAGTCATAGTAATAATTTGGTTATTTCCCCTTGAACGTACGTGTTTTACATATATACCGTAACGTTTAAAACTCAAAAGCTGAATGAAAATCCTGCTATATTTTCTTCTTCTGTATTTGATTACGTTTCAAAATTACAATTGCAACTTGGTATTGTGTGCGTTTTTACACGTAATCATGTAATAAGAAAAAATACTATTAACCTTATTTTACTGAACATATCACATTTGTAAAACTCATGTAGAGATCCTGCGCGGGTAAGATCATACTTTTAGGGATCATTTCTATAGTATGTATCGCCGGGACGTCAGATGACTGGACCTTTAAACCCACGATGAAGAGAAATAGCGTTTTCTTCTGAGCGTGAAGCTGACCGAGACTGTCTCTAGCTTGGTGAGACACGGTCTTCGGTCATTGATGACCGTTCCTCTCCCTCTTAAGTGGGGAGTTGGAGGAAGGAAACGCATTCTGAGTGGTAAAAAAATAAATAATAAAATCATCTTGCTTTTAAAAGTATTCGTATTTCCACATCTATAACTTTAGACCATATAGAAATAATCAAACTCCAGAAAAGTCCTTTCAGGTATTATATCTTCTCAGAATTACTTTTTCTCATGATAACAATTCAAGTCCGCAAAGTTTTATTTTTTAATTTTATTGGGATGTCTTATAGCTACACAATTTAAACTAACTTTATTTCGCTGCAATTCTAAATTTTCAAGTTGACCATTTATAGATATATACTGTGAAAGTACTTTAATTCGTGGGTATCAATTTTCGTGGTTTCAGGAATATTTACATGTTCGTGGGTTTTTAAATTCGTGGATTTAAGTTTTCTAAAAAAAAAATGAAAAATTTAAGCCATTAGAAACCACGGTTACACATAGTCTGGATTGAAGGAAATTGCTAAGTAAACATTGACCTGTATATATGTATAAATCGTAGTGTCAACACTTATTAACTCAATATAAAGTGATCAACAGATTAAAGACCATCAAATGTGTTAATTAGGCCATAAACATGTCACCTAAAGAAAACAGTAACATAATCAAATGCTATAAACATATCTTGAATTGTAAAATAATTCTTATCAAAATCAAGCCCAGCATGAAATTATTATTTCCCATATGTACGAGAACTATGAGGATATAAAATGAACACTTTATCATACTAGCATATCAATACCGGAAATCTGACTTCATTGATCAAAATTATTGTATGAGGAATTAAAAGATCAAAAGTTGTACAGTTTAGGTTCTTAAAGATTAAATGGATATAATCCTGCACGCAGTTGTAGTTCATAGTTCATTTGCCCTTTCTTTCCATGACTTGATTTGGACATTGGTTGTTTTAATTCGTTGAACACTTAAATTCGTGGATCAAGTCATCCACGAAAACCACGAAAATTGGTACCCCACGAATAAAAGTACTTTCACAGTATTATACATGTAGGTTGCACTTTTTAAATGTAGCTGATGTATATACAACACCTCTTTTTGACCTAATATTGTGGTTATTTGTTTAAACTACTTAATTTTGTTACCAAAAATATGCTTTTGTACTAGACTTAGGATTGTCATAGTCATAGTAATAATTTGGTTATTTCCCCTTGAACGTACGTGTTTTACATATATACCGTAACGTTTAAAACTCAAAAGCTGAATGAAAATCCTGCTATATTTTCTTCTTCTGTATTTGATTACGTTTCAAAATTACAATTGCAACTTGGTATTGTGTGCGTTTTTACACGTAATCATGTAATAAGAAAAAATACTATTAACCTTATTTTACTGAACATATCACATTTGTAAAACTCATGTAGAGATCCTGCGCGGGTAAGATCATACTTTTAGGGATCATTTCTATAGTATGTATCGCCGGGACGTCAGATAACTCTGACTGGACCTAAACCCACGATGAAGAGAAATAGCGTTTTCTTCTGAGCGTGAAGCTGACCGAGACTGTCTCTAGCTTGGTGAGACACGGTCTTCGGTCATTGATGACCGTTCCTCTCCCTCTTAAGTGGGGAGTTGGAGGAAGGAAACGCATTCTGAGTGGTAAAAAAATAAATAATAAAATCATCTTGCTTTTAAAAGTATTCGTATTTCCACATCTATAACTTTAGACCATATAGAAATAATCAAACTCCAGAAAAGTCCTTTCAGGTATTATATCTTCTCAGAATTACTTTTTCTCATGATAACAATTCAAGTCCGCAAAGTTTTATTTTTTAATTTTATTGGGATGTCTTATAGCTACACAATTTAAACTAACTTTATTTCGCTGCAATTCTAAATTTTCAAGTTGACCATTTATAGATATATATTATACATGTAGGTTGCACTTTTTAAATGTAGCTGATGTATATACAACACCTCTTTTTGACCTAATATTGTGGTTATTTGTTTAAACTACTTAATTTTGTTACCAAAAATATGCTTTTGTACTAGACTTAGGATTGTCATAGTCATAGTAATAATTTGGTTATTTCCCCTTGAACGTACGTGTTTTACATATATACCGTAACGTTTAAAACTCAAAAGCTGAATGAAAATCCTGCTATATTTTCTTCTTCTGTATTTGATTACGTTTCAAAATTACAATTGCAACTTGGTATTGTGTGCGTTTTTACACGTAATCATGTAATAAGAAAAAATACTATTAACCTTATTTTACTGAACATATCACATTTGTAAAACTCATGTAGAGATCCTGCGCGGGTAAGATCATACTTTTAGGGATCATTTCTATAGTATGTATCGCCGGGACGTCAGATAACTCTGACTGGACCTAAACCCACGATGAAGAGAAATAGCCTTTTCTTCTGAGCGTGAAGCTGACCGAGACTGTCTCTAGCTTGGTGAGACACGGTCTTCGGTCATTGATGACCGTTCCTCTCCCTCTTAAGTGGGGAGTTGGAGGAAGGAAACGCATTCTGAGTGGTAAAAAAATAAATAATAAAATCATCTTGCTTTTAAAAGTATTCGTATTTCCACATCTATAACTTTAGACCATATAGAAATAATCAAACTCCAGAAAAGTCCTTTCAGGTATTATATCTTCTCAGAATTACTTTTTCTCATGATAACAATTCAAGTCCGCAAAGTTTTATTTTTTAATTTTATTGGGATGTCTTATAGCTACACAATTTAAACTAACTTTATTTCGCTGCAATTCTAAATTTTCAAGTTGACCATTTATAGATATATATTATACATGTAGGTTGCACTTTTTAAATGTAGCTGATGTATATACAACACCTCTTTTTGACCTAATATTGTGGTTATTTGTTTAAACTACTTAATTTTGTTACCAAAAATATGCTTTTGTACTAGACTTAGGATTGTCATAGTCATAGTAATAATTTGGTTATTTCCCCTTGAACGTACGTGTTTTACATATATACCGTAACGTTTAAAACTCAAAAGCTGAATGAAAATCCTGCTATATTTTCTTCTTCTGTATTTGATTACGTTTCAAAATTACAATTGCAACTTGGTATTGTGTGCGTTTTTACACGTAATCATGTAATAAGAAAAAATACTATTAACCTTATTTTACTGAACATATCACATTTGTAAAACTCATGTAGAGATCCTGCGCGGGTAAGATCATACTTTTAGGGATCATTTCTATAGTATGTATCGCCGGGACGTCAGATAACTCTGACTGGACCTAAACCCACGATGAAGAGAAATAGCGTTTTCTTCTGAGCGTGAAGCTGACCGAGACTGTCTCTAGCTTGGTGAGACACGGTCTTCGGTCATTGATGACCGTTCCTCTCCCTCTTAAGTGGGGAGTTGGAGGAAGGAAACGCATTCTGAGTGGTAAAAAAATAAATAATAAAATCATCTTGCTTTTAAAAGTATTCGTATTTCCACATCTATAACTTTAGACCATATAGAAATAATCAAACTCCACAAAAGTCCTTTCAGGTATTATATCTTCTCAGAATTACTTTTTCTCATGATAACAATTCAAGTCCGCAAAGTTTTATTTTTTAATTTTATTGGGATGTCTTATAGCTACACAATTTAAACTAACTTTATTTCGCTGCAATTCTAAATTTTCAAGTTGACCATTTATAGATATATATTATACATGTAGGTTGCACTTTTTAAATGTAGCTGATGTATATACAACACCTCTTTTTGACCTAATATTGTGGTTATTTGTTTAAACTACTTAATTTTGTTACCAAAAATATGCTTTTGTACTAGACTTAGGATTGTCATAGTCATAGTAATAATTTGGTTATTTCCCCTTGAACGTACGTGTTTTACATATATACCGTAACGTTTAAAACTCAAAAGCTGAATGAAAATCCTGCTATATTTTCTTCTTCTGTATTTGATTACGTT
Source organism: Mytilus galloprovincialis (assembly GCF_965363235.1). Classification (NCBI taxonomy): domain Eukaryota; kingdom Metazoa; phylum Mollusca; class Bivalvia; order Mytilida; family Mytilidae; genus Mytilus; species Mytilus galloprovincialis. Next base: position 70,650,510 of record NC_134841.1, on the reverse strand, counting down.
TCAAAATTACAATTGCAACTTGGTATTGTGTGCGTTTTTACACGTAATCATGTAATAAGAAAAAATACTATTAACCTTATTTTACTGAACATATCACATTTGTAAAACTCATGTAGAGATCCTGCGCGGGTAAGATCATACTTTTAGGGATCATTTCTATAGTATGTATCGCCGGGACGTCAGATAACTCTGACTGGACCTAAACCCACGATGAAGAGAAATAGCGTTTTCTTCTGAGCGTGAAGCTGACCGAGACTGTCTCTAGCTTGGTGAGACACGGTCTTCGGTCATTGATGACCGTTCCTCTCCCTCTTAAGTGGGGAGTTGGAGGAAGGAAACGCATTCTGAGTGGTAAAAAAATAAATAATAAAATCATCTTGCTTTTAAAAGTATTCGTATTTCCACATCTATAACTTTAGACCATATAGAAATAATCAAACTCCAGAAAAGTCCTTTCAGGTATTATATCTTCTCAGAATTACTTTTTCTCATGATAACAATTCAAGTCCGCAAAGTTTTATTTTTTAATTTTATTGGGATGTCTTATAGCTACACAATTTAAACTAACTTTATTTCGCTGCAATTCTAAATTTTCAAGTTGACCATTTATAGATATATATTATACATGTAGGTTGCACTTTTTAAATGTAGCTGATGTATATACAACACCTCTTTTTGACCTAATATTGTGGTTATTTGTTTAAACTACTTAATTTTGTTACCAAAAATATGCTTTTGTACTAGACTTAGGATTGTCATAGTCATAGTAATAATTTGGTTATTTCCCCTTGAACGTACGTGTTTTACATATATACCGTAACGTTTAAAACTCAAAAGCTGAATGAAAATCCTGCTATATTTTCTTCTTCTGTATTTGATTACGTTTCAAAATTACAATTGCAACTTGGTATTGTGTGCGTTTTTACACGTAATCATGTAATAAGAAAAAATACTATTAACCTTATTTTACTGAACATATCACATTTGTAAAACTCATGTAGAGATCCTGCGCGGGTAAGATCATACTTTTAGGGATCATTTCTATAGTATGTATCGCCGGGACGTCAGATAACTCTGACTGGACCTAAACCCACGATGAAGAGAAATAGCGTTTTCTTCTGAGCGTGAAGCTGACCGAGACTGTCTCTAGCTTGGTGAGACACGGTCTTCGGTCATTGATGACCGTTCCTCTCCCTCTTAAGTGGGGAGTTGGAGGAAGGAAACGCATTCTGAGTGGTAAAAAAATAAATAATAAAATCATCTTGCTTTTAAAAGTATTCGTATTTCCACATCTATAACTTTAGACCATATAGAAATAATCAAACTCCAGAAAAGTCCTTTCAGGTATTATATCTTCTCAGAATTACTTTTTCTCATGATAACAATTCAAGTCCGCAAAGTTTTATTTTTTAATTTTATTGGGATGTCTTATAGCTACACAATTTAAACTAACTTTATTTCGCTGCAATTCTAAATTTTCAAGTTGACCATTTATAGATATATATTATACATGTAGGTTGCACTTTTTAAATGTAGCTGATGTATATACAACACCTCTTTTTGACCTAATATTGTGGTTATTTGTTTAAACTACTTAATTTTGTTACCAAAAATATGCTTTTGTACTAGACTTAGGATTGTCATAGTCATAGTAATAATTTGGTTATTTCCCCTTGAACGTACGTGTTTTACATATATACCGTAACGTTTAAAACTCAAAAGCTGAATGAAAATCCTGCTATATTTTCTTCTTCTGTATTTGATTACGTTTCAAAATTACAATTGCAACTTGGTATTGTGTGCGTTTTTACACGTAATCATGTAATAAGAAAAAATACTATTAACCTTATTTTACTGAACATATCACATTTGTAAAACTCATGTAGAGATCCTGCGCGGGTAAGATCATACTTTTAGGGATCATTTCTATAGTATGTATCGCCGGGACGTCAGATAACTCTGACTGGACCTAAACCCACGATGAAGAGAAATAGCGTTTTCTTCTTGAGCGTGAAGCTGACCGAGACTGTCTCTAGCTTGGTGAGACACGGTCTTCGGTCATTGATGACCGTTCCTCTCCCTCTTAAGTGGGGAGTTGGAGGAAGGAAACGCATTCTGAGTGGTAAAAAAATAAATAATAAAATCATCTTGCTTTTAAAAGTATTCGTATTTCCACATCTATAACTTTAGACCATATAGAAATAATCAAACTCCAGAAAAGTCCTTTCAGGTATTATATCTTCTCAGAATTACTTTTTCTCATGATAACAATTCAAGTCCGCAAAGTTTTATTTTTTAATTTTATTGGGATGTCTTATAGCTACACAATTTAAACTAACTTTATTTCGCTGCAATTCTAAATTTTCAAGTTGACCATTTATAGATATATATTATACATGTAGGTTGCACTTTTTAAATGTAGCTGATGTATATACAACACCTCTTTTTGACCTAATATTGTGGTTATTTGTTTAAACTACTTAATTTTGTTACCAAAAATATGCTTTTGTACTAGACTTAGGATTGTCATAGTCATAGTAATAATTTGGTTATTTCCCCTTGAACGTACGTGTTTTACATATATACCGTAACGTTTAAAACTCAAAAGCTGAATGAAAATCCTGCTATATTTTCTTCTTCTGTATTTGATTACGTTTCAAAATTACAATTGCAACTTGGTATTGTGTGCGTTTTTACACGTAATCATGTAATAAGAAAAAATACTATTAACCTTATTTTACTGAACATATCACATTTGTAAAACTCATGTAGAGATCCTGCGCGGGTAAGATCATACTTTTAGGGATCATTTCTATAGTATGTATCGCCGGGACGTCAGATAACTCTGACTGGACCTAAACCCACGATGAAGAGAAATAGCGTTTTCTTCTGAGCGTGAAGCTGACCGAGACTGTCTCTAGCTTGGTGAGACACGGTCTTCGGTCATTGATGACCGTTCCTCTCCCTCTTAAGTGGGGAGTTGGAGGAAGGAAACGCATTCTGAGTGGTAAAAAAATAAATAATAAAATCATCTTGCTTTTAAAAGTATTCGTATTTCCACATCTATAACTTTAGACCATATAGAAATAATCAAACTCCAGAAAAGTCCTTTCAGGTATTATATCTTCTCAGAATTACTTTTTCTCATGATAACAATTCAAGTCCGCAAAGTTTTATTTTTTAATTTTATTGGGATGTCTTATAGCTACACAATTTAAACTAACTTTATTTCGCTGCAATTCTAAATTTTCAAGTTGACCATTTATAGATATATATTATACATGTAGGTTGCACTTTTTAAATGTAGCTGATGTATATACAACACCTCTTTTTGACCTAATATTGTGGTTATTTGTTTAAACTACTTAATTTTGTTACCAAAAATATGCTTTTGTACTAGACTTAGGATTGTCATAGTCATAGTAATAATTTGGTTATTTCCCCTTGAACGTACGTGTTTTACATATATACCGTAACGTTTAAAACTCAAAAGCTGAATGAAAATCCTGCTATATTTTCTTCTTCTGTATTTGATTACGTTTCAAAATTACAATTGCAACTTGGTATTGTGTGCGTTTTTACACGTAATCATGTAATAAGAAAAAATACTATTAACCTTATTTTACTGAACATATCACATTTGTAAAACTCATGTAGAGATCCTGCGCGGGTAAGATCATACTTTTAGGGATCATTTCTATAGTATGTATCGCCGGGACGTCAGATAACTCTGACTGGACCTAAACCCACGATGAAGAGAAATAGCGTTTTCTTCTGAGCGTGAAGCTGACCGAGACTGTCTCTAGCTTGGTGAGACACGGTCTTCGGTCATTGATGACCGTTCCTCTCCCTCTTAAGTGGGGAGTTGGAGGAAGGAAACGCATTCTGAGTGGTAAAAAAATAAATAATAAAATCATCTTGCTTTTAAAAGTATTCGTATTTCCACATCTATAACTTTAGACCATATAGAAATAATCAAACTCCAGAAAAGTCCTTTCAGGTATTATATCTTCTCAGAATTACTTTTTCTCATGATAACAATTCAAGTCCGCAAAGTTTTATTTTTTAATTTTATTGGGATGTCTTATAGCTACACAATTTAAACTAACTTTATTTCGCTGCAATTCTAAATTTTCAAGTTGACCATTTATAGATATATATTATACATGTAGGTTGCACTTTTTAAATGTAGCTGATGTATATACAACACCTCTTTTTGACCTAATATTGTGGTTATTTGTTTAAACTACTTAATTTTGTTACCAAAAATATGCTTTTGTACTAGACTTAGGATTGTCATAGTCATAGTAATAATTTGGTTATTTCCCCTTGAACGTACGTGTTTTACATATATACCGTAACGTTTAAAACTCAAAAGCTGAATGAAAATCCTGCTATATTTTCTTCTTCTGTATTTGATTACGTTTCAAAATTACAATTGCAACTTGGTATTGTGTGCGTTTTTACACGTAATCATGTAATAAGAAAAAATACTATTAACCTTATTTTACTGAACATATCACATTTGTAAAACTCATGTAGAGATCCTGCGCGGGTAAGATCATACTTTTAGGGATCATTTCTATAGTATGTATCGCCGGGACGTCAGATAACTCTGACTGGACCTAAACCCACGATGAAGAGAAATAGCGTTTTCTTCTGAGCGTGAAGCTGACCGAGACTGTCTCTAGCTTGGTGAGACACGGTCTTCGGTCATTGATGACCGTTCCTCTCCCTCTTAAGTGGGGAGTTGGAGGAAGGAAACGCATTCTGAGTGGTAAAAAAATAAATAATAAAATCATCTTGCTTTTAAAAGTATTCGTATTTCCACATCTATAACTTTAGACCATATAGAAATAATCAAACTCCAGAAAAGTCCTTTCAGGTATTATATCTTCTCAGAATTACTTTTTCTCATGATAACAATTCAAGTCCGCAAAGTTTTATTTTTTAATTTTATTGGGATGTCTTATAGCTACACAATTTAAACTAACTTTATTTCGCTGCAATTCTAAATTTTCAAGTTGACCATTTATAGATATATATTATACATGTAGGTTGCACTTTTTAAATGTAGCTGATGTATATACAACACCTCTTTTTGACCTAATATTGTGGTTATTTGTTTAAACTACTTAATTTTGTTACCAAAAATATGCTTTTGTACTAGACTTAGGATTGTCATAGTCATAGTAATAATTTGGTTATTTCCCCTTGAACGTACGTGTTTTACATATATACCGTAACGTTTAAAACTCAAAAGCTGAATGAAAATCCTGCTATATTTTCTTCTTCTGTATTTGATTACGTTTCAAAATTACAATTGCAACTTGGTATTGTGTGCGTTTTTACACGTAATCATGTAATAAGAAAAAATACTATTAACCTTATTTTACTGAACATATCACATTTGTAAAACTCATGTAGAGATCCTGCGCGGGTAAGATCATACTTTTAGGGATCATTTCTATAGTATGTATCGCCGGGACGTCAGATAACTCTGACTGGACCTAAACCCACGATGAAGAGAAATAGCGTTTTCTTCTGAGCGTGAAGCTGACCGAGACTGTCTCTAGCTTGGTGAGACACGGTCTTCGGTCATTGATGACCGTTCCTCTCCCTCTTAAGTGGGGAGTTGGAGGAAGGAAACGCATTCTGAGTGGTAAAAAAATAAATAATAAAATCATCTTGCTTTTAAAAGTATTCGTATTTCCACATCTATAACTTTAGACCATATAGAAATAATCAAACTCCAGAAAAGTCCTTTCAGGTATTATATCTTCTCAGAATTACTTTTTCTCATGATAACAATTCAAGTCCGCAAAGTTTTATTTTTTAATTTTATTGGGATGTCTTATAGCTACACAATTTAAACTAACTTTATTTCGCTGCAATTCTAAATTTTCAAGTTGACCATTTATAGATATATATTATACATGTAGGTTGCACTTTTTAAATGTAGCTGATGTATATACAACACCTCTTTTTGACCTAATATTGTGGTTATTTGTTTAAACTACTTAATTTTGTTACCAAAAATATGCTTTTGTACTAGACTTAGGATTGTCATAGTCATAGTAATAATTTGGTTATTTCCCCTTGAACGTACGTGTTTTACATATATACCGTAACGTTTAAAACTCAAAAGCTGAATGAAAATCCTGCTATATTTTCTTCTTCTGTATTTGATTACGTTTCAAAATTACAATTGCAACTTGGTATTGTGTGCGTTTTTACACGTAATCATGTAATAAGAAAAAATACTATTAACCTTATTTTACTGAACATATCACATTTGTAAAACTCATGTAGAGATCCTGCGCGGGTAAGATCATACTTTTAGGGATCATTTCTATAGTATGTATCGCCGGGACGTCAGATAACTCTGACTGGACCTAAACCCACGATGAAGAGAAATAGCGTTTTCTTCTGAGCGTGAAGCTGACCGAGACTGTCTCTAGCTTGGTGAGACACGGTCTTCGGTCATTGATGACCGTTCCTCTCCCTCTTAAGTGGGGAGTTGGAGGAAGGAAACGCATTCTGAGTGGTAAAAAAATAAATAATAAAATCATCTTGCTTTTAAAAGTATTCGTATTTCCACATCTATAACTTTAGACCATATAGAAATAATCAAACTCCAGAAAAGTCCTTTCAGGTATTATATCTTCTCAGAATTACTTTTTCTCATGATAACAATTCAAGTCCGCAAAGTTTTATTTTTTAATTTTATTGGGATGTCTTATAGCTACACAATTTAAACTAACTTTATTTCGCTGCAATTCTAAATTTTCAAGTTGACCATTTATAGATATATATTATACATGTAGGTTGCACTTTTTAAATGTAGCTGATGTATATACAACACCTCTTTTTGACCTAATATTGTGGTTATTTGTTTAAACTACTTAATTTTGTTACCAAAAATATGCTTTTGTACTAGACTTAGGATTGTCATAGTCATAGTAATAATTTGGTTATTTCCCCTTGAACGTACGTGTTTTACATATATACCGTAACGTTTAAAACTCAAAAGCTGAATGAAAATCCTGCTATATTTTCTTCTTCTGTATTTGATTACGTTTCAAAATTACAATTGCAACTTGGTATTGTGTGCGTTTTTACACGTAATCATGTAATAAGAAAAAATACTATTAACCTTATTTTACTGAACATATCACATTTGTAAAACTCATGTAGAGATCCTGCGCGGGTAAGATCATACTTTTAGGGATCATTTCTATAGTATGTATCGCCGGGACGTCAGATAACTCTGACTGGACCTAAACCCACGATGAAGAGAAATAGCGTTTTCTTCTGAGCGTGAAGCTGACCGAGACTGTCTCTAGCTTGGTGAGACACGGTCTTCGGTCATTGATGACCGTTCCTCTCCCTCTTAAGTGGGGAGTTGGAGGAAGGAAACGCATTCTGAGTGGTAGAAAAATAAATAATAAAATCATCTTGCTTTTAAAAGTATTCGTATTTCCACATCTATAACTTTAGACCATATAGAAATAATCAAACTCCAGAAAAGTCCTTTCAGGTATTATATCTTCTCAGAATTACTTTTTCTCATGATAACAATTCAAGTCCGCAAAGTTTTATTTTTTAATTTTATTGGGATGTCTTATAGCTACACAATTTAAACTAACTTTATTTCGCTGCAATTCTAAATTTTCAAGTTGACCATTTATAGATATATATTATACATGTAGGTTGCACTTTTTAAATGTAGCTGATGTATATACAACACCTCTTTTTGACCTAATATTGTGGTTATTTGTTTAAACTACTTAATTTTGTTACCAAAAATATGCTTTTGTACTAGACTTAGGATTGTCATAGTCATAGTAATAATTTGGTTATTTCCCCTTGAACGTACGTGTTTTACATATATACCGTAACGTTTAAAACTCAAAAGCTGAATGAAAATCCTGCTATATTTTCTTCTTCTGTATTTGATTACGTTTCAAAATTACAATTGCAACTTGGTATTGTGTGCGTTTTTACACGTAATCATGTAATAAGAAAAAATACTATTAACCTTATTTTACTGAACATATCACATTTGTAAAACTCATGTAGCGATCCTGCGCGGGTAAGATCATACTTTTAGGGATCATTTCTATAGTATGTATCGCCGGGACGTCAGATAACCCTGACTGGACCTAAACCCACGATGAAGAGAAATAGCGTTTTCTTCTGAGCGTGAAGCTGACCGAGACTGTCTCTAGCTTGGTGAGACACGGTCTTCGGTCATTGATGACCGTTCCTCTCCCTCTTAAGTGGGGAGTTGGAGGAAGGAAACGCATTCTGAGTGGTAAAAAAATAAATAATAAAATCATCTTGCTTTTAAAAGTATTCGTATTTCCACATCTATAACTTTAGACCATATAGAAATAATCAAACTCCAGAAAAGTCCTTTCAGGTATTATATCTTCTCAGAATTACTTTTTCTCATGATAACAATTCAAGTCCGCAAAGTTTTATTTTTTAATTTTATTGGGATGTCTTATAGCTACACAATTTAAACTAACTTTATTTCGCTGCAATTCTAAATTTTCAAGTTGACCATTTATAGATATATATTATACATGTAGGTTGCACTTTTTAAATGTAGCTGATGTATATACAACACCTCTTTTTGACCTAATATTGTGGTTATTTGTTTAAACTACTTAATTTTGTTACCAAAAATATGCTTTTGTACTAGACTTAGGATTGTCATAGTCATAGTAATAATTTGGTTATTTCCCCTTGAACGTACGTGTTTTACATATATACCGTAACGTTTAAAACTCAAAAGCTGAATGAAAATCCTGCTATATTTTCTTCTTCTGTATTTGATTACGTTTCAAAATTACAATTGCAACTTGGTATTGTGTGCGTTTTTACACGTAATCATGTAATAAGAAAAAATACTATTAACCTTATTTTACTGAACATATCACATTTGTAAAACTCATGTAGAGATCCTGCGCGGGTAAGATCATACTTTTAGGGATCATTTCTATAGTATGTATCGCCGGGACGTCAGATAACTCTGACTGGACCTAAACCCACGATGAAGAGAAATAGCGTTTTCTTCTGAGCGTGAAGCTGACCGAGACTGTCTCTAGCTTGGTGAGACACGGTCTTCGGTCATTGATGACCGTTCCTCTCCCTCTTAAGTGGGGAGTTGGAGGAAGGAAACGCATTCTGAGTGGTAAAAAAATAAATAATAAAATCATCTTGCTTTTAAAAGTATTCGTATTTCCACATCTATAACTTTAGACCATATAGAAATAATCAAACTCCAGAAAAGTCCTTTCAGGTATTATATCTTCTCAGAATTACTTTTTCTCATGATAACAATTCAAGTCCGCAAAGTTTTATTTTTTAATTTTATTGGGATGTCTTATAGCTACACAATTTAAACTAACTTTATTTCGCTGCAATTCTAAATTTTCAAGTTGACCATTTATAGATATATATTATACATGTAGGTTGCACTTTTTAAATGTAGCTGATGTATATACAACACCTCTTTTTGACCTAATATTGTGGTTATTTGTTTAAACTACTTAATTTTGTTACCAAAAATATGCTTTTGTACTAGACTTAGGATTGTCATAGTCATAGTAATAATTTGGTTATTTCCCCTTGAACGTACGTGTTTTACATATATACCGTAACGTTTAAAACTCAAAAGCTGAATGAAAATCCTGCTATATTTTCTTCTTCTGTATTTGATTACGTTTCAAAATTACAATTGCAACTTGGTATTGTGTGCGTTTTTACACGTAATCATGTAATAAGAAAAAATACTATTAACCTTATTTTACTGAACATATCACATTTGTAAAACTCATGTAGAGATCCTGCGCGGGTAAGATCATACTTTTAGGGATCATTTCTATAGTATGTATCGCCGGGACGTCAGATAACTCTGACTGGACCTAAACCCACGATGAAGAGAAATAGCGTTTTCTTCTGAGCGTGAAGCTGACCGAGACTGTCTCTAGCTTGGTGAGACACGGTCTTCGGTCATTGATGACCGTTCCTCTCCCTCTTAAGTGGGGAGTTGGAGGAAGGAAACGCATTCTGAGTGGTAGAAAAATAAATAATAAAATCATCTTGCTTTTAAAAGTATTCGTATTTCCACATCTATAACTTTAGACCATATAGAAATAATCAAACTCCAGAAAAGTCCTTTCAGGTATTATATCTTCTCAGAATTACTTTTTCTCATGATAACAATTCAAGTCCGCAAAGTTTTATTTTTTAATTTTATTGGGATGTCTTATAGCTACACAATTTAAACTAACTTTATTTCGCTGCAATTCTAAATTTTCAAGTTGACCATTTATAGATATATATTATACATGTAGGTTGCACTTTTTAAATGTAGCTGATGTATATACAACACCTCTTTTTGACCTAATATTGTGGTTATTTGTTTAAACTACTTAATTTTGTTACCAAAAATATGCTTTTGTACTAGACTTAGGATTGTCATAGTCATAGTAATAATTTGGTTATTTCCCCTTGAACGTACGTGTTTTACATATATACCGTAACGTTTAAAACTCAAAAGCTGAATGAAAATCCTGCTATATTTTCTTCTTCTGTATTTGATTACGTTTCAAAATTACAATTGCAACTTGGTATTGTGTGCGTTTTTACACGTAATCATGTAATAAGAAAAAATACTATTAACCTTATTTTACTGAACATATCACATTTGTAAAACTCATGTAGAGATCCTGCGCGGGTAAGATCATACTTTTAGGGATCATTTCTATAGTATGTATCGCCGGGACGTCAGATAACTCTGACTGGACCTAAACCCACGATGAAGAGAAATAGCGTTTTCTTCTGAGCGTGAAGCTGACCGAGACTGTCTCTAGCTTGGTGAGACACGGTCTTCGGTCATTGATGACCGTTCCTCTCCCTCTTAAGTGGGGAGTTGGAGGAAGGAAACGCATTCTGAGTGGTAAAAAAATAAATAATAAAATCATCTTGCTTTTAAAAGTATTCGTATTTCCACATCTATAACTTTAGACCATATAGAAATAATCAAACTCCAGAAAAGTCCTTTCAGGTATTATATCTTCTCAGAATTACTTTTTCTCATGATAACAATTCAAGTCCGCAAAGTTTTATTTTTTAATTTTATTGGGATGTCTTATAGCTACACAATTTAAACTAACTTTATTTCGCTGCAATTCTAAATTTTCAAGTTGACCATTTATAGATATATATTATACATGTAGGTTGCACTTTTTAAATGTAGCTGATGTATATACAACACCTCTTTTTGACCTAATATTGTGGTTATTTGTTTAAACTACTTAATTTTGTTACCAAAAATATGCTTTTGTACTAGACTTAGGATTGTCATAGTCATAGTAATAATTTGGTTATTTCCCCTTGAACGTACGTGTTTTACATATATACCGTAACGTTTAAAACTCAAAAGCTGAATGAAAATCCTGCTATATTTTCTTCTTCTGTATTTGATTACGTTTCAAAATTACAATTGCAACTTGGTATTGTGTGCGTTTTTACACGTAATCATGTAATAAGAAAAAATACTATTAACCTTATTTTACTGAACATATCACATTTGTAAAACTCATGTAGAGATCCTGCGCGGGTAAGATCATACTTTTAGGGATCATTTCTATAGTATGTATCGCCGGGACGTCAGATAACTCTGACTGGACCTAAACCCACGATGAAGAGAAATAGCGTTTTCTTCTGAGCGTGAAGCTGACCGAGACTGTCTCTAGCTTGGTGAGACACGGTCTTCGGTCATTGATGACCGTTCCTCTCCCTCTTAAGTGGGGAGTTGGAGGAAGGAAACGCATTCTGAGTGGTAAAAAAATAAATAATAAAATCATCTTGCTTTTAAAAGTATTCGTATTTCCACATCTATAACTTTAGACCATATAGAAATAATCAAACTCCAGAAAAGTCCTTTCAGGTATTATATCTTCTCAGAATTACTTTTTCTCATGATAACAATTCAAGTCCGCAAAGTTTTATTTTTTAATTTTATTGGGATGTCTTATAGCTACACAATTTAAACTAACTTTATTTCGCTGCAATTCTAAATTTTCAAGTTGACCATTTATAGATATATATTATACATGTAGGTTGCACTTTTTAAATGTAGCTGATGTATATACAACACCTCTTTTTGACCTAATATTGTGGTTATTTGTTTAAACTACTTAATTTTGTTACCAAAAATATGCTTTTGTACTAGACTTAGGATTGTCATAGTCATAGTAATAATTTGGTTATTTCCCCTTGAACGTACGTGTTTTACATATATACCGTAACGTTTAAAACTCAAAAGCTGAATGAAAATCCTGCTATATTTTCTTCTTCTGTATTTGATTACGTTTCAAAATTACAATTGCAACTTGGTATTGTGTGCGTTTTTACACGTAATCATGTAATAAGAAAAAATACTATTAACCTTATTTTACTGAACATATCACATTTGTAAAACTCATGTAGAGATCCTGCGCGGGTAAGATCATACTTTTAGGGATCATTTCTATAGTATGTATCGCCGGGACGTCAGATAACTCTGACTGGACCTAAACCCACGATGAAGAGAAATAGCGTTTTCTTCTGAGCGTGAAGCTGACCGAGACTGTCTCTAGCTTGGTGAGACACGGTCTTCGGTCATTGATGACCGTTCCTCTCCCTCTTAAGTGGGGAGTTGGAGGAAGGAAACGCATTCTGAGTGGTAGAAAAATAAATAATAAAATCATCTTGCTTTTAAAAGTATTCGTATTTCCACATCTATAACTTTAGACCATATAGAAATAATCAAACTCCAGAAAAGTCCTTTCAGGTATTATATCTTCTCAGAATTACTTTTTCTCATGATAACAATTCAAGTCCGCAAAGTTTTATTTTTTAATTTTATTGGGATGTCTTATAGCTACACAATTTAAACTAACTTTATTTCGCTGCAATTCTAAATTTTCAAGTTGACCATTTATAGATATATATTATACATGTAGGTTGCACTTTTTAAATGTAGCTGATGTATATACAACACCTCTTTTTGACCTAATATTGTGGTTATTTGTTTAAACTACTTAATTTTGTTACCAAAAATATGCTTTTGTACTAGACTTAGGATTGTCATAGTCATAGTAATAATTTGGTTATTTCCCCTTGAACGTACGTGTTTTACATATATACCGTAACGTTTAAAACTCAAAAGCTGAATGAAAATCCTGCTATATTTTCTTCTTCTGTATTTGATTACGTTTCAAAATTACAATTGCAACTTGGTATTGTGTGCGTTTTTACACGTAATCATGTAATAAGAAAAAATACTATTAACCTTATTTTACTGAACATATCACATTTGTAAAACTCATGTAGCGATCCTGCGCGGGTAAGATCATACTTTTAGGGATCATTTCTATAGTATGTATCGCCGGGACGTCAGATAACCCTGACTGGACCTAAACCCACGATGAAGAGAAATAGCGTTTTCTTCTGAGCGTGAAGCTGACCGAGACTGTCTCTAGCTTGGTGAGACACGGTCTTCGGTCATTGATGACCGTTCCTCTCCCTCTTAAGTGGGGAGTTGGAGGAAGGAAACGCATTCTGAGTGGTAAAAAAATAAATAATAAAATCATCTTGCTTTTAAAAGTATTCGTATTTCCACATCTATAACTTTAGACCATATAGAAATAATCAAACTCCAGAAAAGTCCTTTCAGGTATTATATCTTCTCAGAATTACTTTTTCTCATGATAACAATTCAAGTCCGCAAAGTTTTATTTTTTAATTTTATTGGGATGTCTTATAGCTACACAATTTAAACTAACTTTATTTCGCTGCAATTCTAAATTTTCAAGTTGACCATTTATAGATATATATTATACATGTAGGTTGCACTTTTTAAATGTAGCTGATGTATATACAACACCTCTTTTTGACCTAATATTGTGGTTATTTGTTTAAACTACTTAATTTTGTTACCAAAAATATGCTTTTGTACTAGACTTAGGATTGTCATAGTCATAGTAATAATTTGGTTATTTCCCCTTGAACGTACGTGTTTTACATATATACCGTAACGTTTAAAACTCAAAAGCTGAATGAAAATCCTGCTATATTTTCTTCTTCTGTATTTGATTACGTTTCAAAATTACAATTGCAACTTGGTATTGTGTGCGTTTTTACACGTAATCATGTAATAAGAAAAAATACTATTAACCTTATTTTACTGAACATATCACATTTGTAAAACTCATGTAGAGATCCTGCGCGGGTAAGATCATACTTTTAGGGATCATTTCTATAGTATGTATCGCCGGGACGTCAGATAACTCTGACTGGACCTAAACCCACGATGAAGAGAAATAGCGTTTTCTTCTGAGCGTGAAGCTGACCGAGACTGTCTCTAGCTTGGTGAGACACGGTCTTCGGTCATTGATGACCGTTCCTCTCCCTCTTAAGTGGGGAGTTGGAGGAAGGAAACGCATTCTGAGTGGTAAAAAAATAAATAATAAAATCATCTTGCTTTTAAAAGTATTCGTATTTCCACATCTATAACTTTAGACCATATAGAAATAATCAAACTCCAGAAAAGTCCTTTCAGGTATTATATCTTCTCAGAATTACTTTTTCTCATGATAACAATTCAAGTCCGCAAAGTTTTATTTTTTAATTTTATTGGGATGTCTTATAGCTACACAATTTAAACTAACTTTATTTCGCTGCAATTCTAAATTTTCAAGTTGACCATTTATAGATATATATTATACATGTAGGTTGCACTTTTTAAATGTAGCTGATGTATATACAACACCTCTTTTTGACCTAATATTGTGGTTATTTGTTTAAACTACTTAATTTTGTTACCAAAAATATGCTTTTGTACTAGACTTAGGATTGTCATAGTCATAGTAATAATTTGGTTATTTCCCCTTGAACGTACGTGTTTTACATATATACCGTAACGTTTAAAACTCAAAAGCTGAATGAAAATCCTGCTATATTTTCTTCTTCTGTATTTGATTACGTTTCAAAATTACAATTGCAACTTGGTATTGTGTGCGTTTTTACACGTAATCATGTAATAAGAAAAAATACTATTAACCTTATTTTACTGAACATATCACATTTGTAAAACTCATGTAGAGATCCTGCGCGGGTAAGATCATACTTTTAGGGATCATTTCTATAGTATGTATCGCCGGGACGTCAGATAACTCTGACTGGACCTAAACCCACGATGAAGAGAAATAGCGTTTTCTTCTGAGCGTGAAGCTGACCGAGACTGTCTCTAGCTTGGTGAGACACGGTCTTCGGTCATTGATGACCGTTCCTCTCCCTCTTAAGTGGGGAGTTGGAGGAAGGAAACGCATTCTGAGTGGTAGAAAAATAAATAATAAAATCATCTTGCTTTTAAAAGTATTCGTATTTCCACATCTATAACTTTAGACCATATAGAAATAATCAAACTCCAGAAAAGTCCTTTCAGGTATTATATCTTCTCAGAATTACTTTTTCTCATGATAACAATTCAAGTCCGCAAAGTTTTATTTTTTAATTTTATTGGGATGTCTTATAGCTACACAATTTAAACTAACTTTATTTCGCTGCAATTCTAAATTTTCAAGTTGACCATTTATAGATATATATTATACATGTAGGTTGCACTTTTTAAATGTAGCTGATGTATATACAACACCTCTTTTTGACCTAATATTGTGGTTATTTGTTTAAACTACTTAATTTTGTTACCAAAAATATGCTTTTGTACTAGACTTAGGATTGTCATAGTCATAGTAATAATTTGGTTATTTCCCCTTGAACGTACGTGTTTTACATATATACCGTAACGTTTAAAACTCAAAAGCTGAATGAAAATCCTGCTATATTTTCTTCTTCTGTATTTGATTACGTTTCAAAATTACAATTGCAACTTGGTATTGTGTGCGTTTTTACACGTAATCATGTAATAAGAAAAAATACTATTAACCTTATTTTACTGAACATATCACATTTGTAAAACTCATGTAGAGATCCTGCGCGGGTAAGATCATACTTTTAGGGATCATTTCTATAGTATGTATCGCCGGGACGTCAGATAACTCTGACTGGACCTAAACCCACGATGAAGAGAAATAGCGTTTTCTTTTGAGCGTGAAGCTGACCGAGACTGTCTCTAGCTTGGTGAGACACGGTCTTCGGTCATTGATGACCGTTCCTCTCCCTCTTAAGTGGGGAGTTGGAGGAAGGAAACGCATTCTGAGTGGTAGAAAAATAAATAATAAAATCATCTTGCTTTTAAAAGTATTCGTATTTCCACATCTATAACTTTAGACCATATAGAAATAATCAAACTCCAGAAAAGTCCTTTCAGGTATTATATCTTCTTAGAATTACTTTTTCTCATGATAACAATTCAAGTCCGCAAAGTTTTATTTTTTAATTTTATTGGGATGTCTTATAGCTAAACAATTTAAACTAACTTTATTTCGCTGCAATTCTAAATTTTCAAGTTGACCATTTATAGATATATATTATACATGTAGGTTGCACTTTTTAAATGTAGCTGATGTATATACAACACCTCTTTTTGACCTAATATTGTGGTTATTTGTTTAAACTACTTAATTTTGTTACCAAAAATATGCTTTTGTACTAGACTTAGGATTGTCATAGTCATAGTAATAATTTGGTTATTTCCCCTTGAACGTACGTGTTTTACATATATACCGTAACGTTTAAAACTCAAAAGCTGAATGAAAATCCTGCTATATTTTCTTCTTCTGTATTTGATTACGTTTCAAAATTACAATTGCAACTTGGTATTGTGTGCGTTTTTACACGTAATCATGTAATAAGAAAAAATACTATTAACCTTATTTTACTGAACATATCACATTTGTAAAACTCATGTAGAGATCCTGCGCGGGTAAGATCATACTTTTAGGGATCATTTCTATAGTATGTATCGCCGGGACGTCAGATAACTCTGACTGGACCTAAACCCACGATGAAGAGAAATAGCGTTTTCTTCTGAGCGTGAAGCTGACCGAGACTGTCTCTAGCTTGGTGAGACACGGTCTTCGGTCATTGATGACCGTTCCTCTCCCTCTTAAGTGGGGAGTTGGAGGAAGGAAACGCATTCTGAGTGGTAGAAAAATAAATAATAAAATCATCTTGCTTTTAAAAGTATTCGTATTTCCACATCTATAACTTTAGACCATATAGAAATAATCAAACTCCAGAAAAGTCCTTTCAGGTATTATATCTTCTCAGAATTACTTTTTCTCATGATAACAATTCAAGTCCGCAAAGTTTTATTTTTTAATTTTATTGGGATGTCTTATAGCTACACAATTTAAACTAACTTTATTTCGCTGCAATTCTAAATTTTCAAGTTGACCATTTATAGATATATATTATACATGTAGGTTGCACTTTTTAAATGTAGCTGATGTATATACAACACCTCTTTTTGACCTAATATTGTGGTTATTTGTTTAAACTACTTAATTTTGTTACCAAAAATATGCTTTTGTACTAGACTTAGGATTGTCATAGTCATAGTAATAATTTGGTTATTTCCCCTTGAACGTACGTGTTTTACATATATACCGTAACGTTTAAAACTCAAAAGCTGAATGAAAATCCTGCTATATTTTCTTCTTCTGTATTTGATTACGTTTCAAAATTACAATTGCAACTTGGTATTGTGTGCGTTTTTACACGTAATCATGTAATAAGAAAAAATACTATTAACCTTATTTTACTGAACATATCACATTTGTAAAACTCATGTAGCGATCCTGCGCGGGTAAGATCATACTTTTAGGGATCATTTCTATAGTATGTATCGCCGGGACGTCAGATAACTCTGACTGGACCTAAACCCACGATGAAGAGAAATAGCGTTTTCTTCTGAGCGTGAAGCTGACCGAGACTGTCTCTAGCTTGGTGAGACACGGTCTTCGGTCATTGATGACCGTTCCTCTCCCTCTTAAGTGGGGAGTTGGAGGAAGGAAACGCATTCTGAGTGGTAGAAAAATAAATAATAAAATCATCTTGCTTTTAAAAGTATTCGTATTTCCACATCTATAACTTTAGACCATATAGAAATAATCAAACTCCAGAAAAGTCCTTTCAGGTATTATATCTTCTCAGAATTACTTTTTCTCATGATAACAATTCAAGTCTGCAAAGTTTTATTTTTTAATTTTATTGGGATGTCTTATAGCTACACAATTTAAACTAACTTTATTTCGCTGCAATTCTAAATTTTCAAGTTGACCATTTATAGATATATATTATACATGTAGGTTGCACTTTTTAAATGTAGCTGATGTATATACAACACCTCTTTTTGACCTAATATTGTGGTTATTTGTTTAAACTACTTAATTTTGTTACCAAAAATATGCTTTTGTACTAGACTTAGGATTGTCATAGTCATAGTAATAATTTGGTTATTTCCCCTTGAACGTACGTGTTTTACATATATACCGTAACGTTTAAAACTCAAAAGCTGAATGAAAATCCTGCTATATTTTCTTCTTCTGTATTTGATTACGTTTCAAAATTACAATTGCAACTTGGTATTGTGTGCGTTTTTACACGTAATCATGTAATAAGAAAAAATACTATTAACCTTATTTTACTGAACATATCACATTTGTAAAACTCATGTAGCGATCCTGCGCGGGTAAGATCATACTTTTAGGGATCATTTCTATAGTATGTATCGCCGGGACGTCAGATAACTCTGACTGGACCTAAACCCACGATGAAGAGAAATAGCGTTTTCTTCTGAGCGTGAAGCTGACCGAGACTGTCTCTAGCTTGGTGAGACACGGTCTTCGGTCATTGATGACCGTTCCTCTCCCTCTTAAGTGGGGAGTTGGAGGAAGGAAACGCATTCTGAGTGGTAGAAAAATAAATAATAAAATCATCTTGCTTTTAAAAGTATTCGTATTTCCACATCTATAACTTTAGACCATATAGAAATAATCAAACTCCAGAAAAGTCCTTTCAGGTATTATATCTTCTCAGAATTACTTTTTCTCATGATAACAATTCAAGTCTGCAAAGTTTTATTTTTTAATTTTATTGGGATGTCTTATAGCTACACAATTTAAACTAACTTTATTTCGCTGCAATTCTAAATTTTCAAGTTGACCATTTATAGATATATATTATACATGTAGGTTGCACTTTTTAAATGTAGCTGATGTATATACAACACCTCTTTTTGACCTAATATTGTGGTTATTTGTTTAAACTACTTAATTTTGTTACCAAAAATATGCTTTTGTACTAGACTTAGGATTGTCATAGTCATAGTAATAATTTGGTTATTTCCCCTTGAACGTTCGTGTTTTACATATATACCGTAACGTTTAAAACTCAAAAGCTGAATGAAAATCCTGCTATATTTTCTTCTTCTGTATTTGATTACGTTTCAAAATTACAATTGCAACTTGGTATTGTGTGCGTTTTTACACGTAATCATGTAATAAGAAAAAATACTATTAACCTTATT
This sequence comes from Mytilus galloprovincialis, assembly GCF_965363235.1. Taxonomy (NCBI): domain Eukaryota; kingdom Metazoa; phylum Mollusca; class Bivalvia; order Mytilida; family Mytilidae; genus Mytilus; species Mytilus galloprovincialis. Next base: position 70,630,958 of record NC_134841.1, on the reverse strand, counting down.
TTACTGAACATATCACATTTGTAAAACTCATGTAGCGATCCTGCGCGGGTAAGATCATACTTTTAGGGATCATTTCTATAGTATGTATCGCCGGGACGTCAGATAACTCTGACTGGACCTAAACCCACGATGAAGAGAAATAGCGTTTTCTTCTGAGCGTGAAGCTGACCGAGACTGTCTCTAGCTTGGTGAGACACGGTCTTCGGTCATTGATGACCGTTCCTCTCCCTCTTAAGTGGGGAGTTGGAGGAAGGAAACGCATTCTGAGTGGTAAAAAAATAAATAATAAAATCATCTTGCTTTTAAAAGTATTCGTATTTCCACATCTATAACTTTAGACCATATAGAAATAATCAAACTCCAGAAAAGTCCTTTCAGGTATTATATCTTCTCAGAATTACTTTTTCTCATGATAACAATTCAAGTCCGCAAAGTTTTATTTTTTAATTTTATTGGGATGTCTTATAGCTACACAATTTAAACTAACTTTATTTCGCTGCAATTCTAAATTTTCAAGTTGACCATTTATAGATATATATTATACATGTAGGTTGCACTTTTTAAATGTAGCTGATGTATATACAACACCTCTTTTTGACCTAATATTGTGGTTATTTGTTTAAACTACTTAATTTTGTTACCAAAAATATGCTTTTGTACTAGACTTAGGATTGTCATAGTTATAGTAATAATTTGGTTATTTCCCCTTGAACGTACGTGTTTTACATATATACCGTAACGTTTAAAACTCAAAAGCTGAATGAAAATCCTGCTATATTTTCTTCTTCTGTATTTGATTACGTTTCAAAATTACAATTGCAACTTGGTATTGTGTGCGTTTTTACACGTAATCATGTAATAAGAAAAAATACTATTAACCTTATTTTACTGAACATATCACATTTGTAAAACTCATGTAGCGATCCTGCGCGGGTAAGATCATACTTTTAGGGATCATTTCTATAGTATGTATCGCCGGGACGTCAGATAACTCTGACTGGACCTAAACCCACGATGAAGAGAAATAGCGTTTTCTTCTGAGCGTGAAGCTGACCGAGACTGTCTCTAGCTTGGTGAGACACGGTCTTCGGTCATTGATGACCGTTCCTCTCCCTCTTAAGTGGGGAGTTGGAGGAAGGAAACGCATTCTGAGTGGTAAAAAAATAAATAATAAAATCATCTTGCTTTTAAAAGTATTCGTATTTCCACATCTATAACTTTAGACCATATAGAAATAATCAAACTCCACAAAAGTCCTTTCAGGTATTATATCTTCTCAGAATTACTTTTTCTCATGATAACAATTCAAGTCCGCAAAGTTTTATTTTTTAATTTTATTGGGATGTCTTATAGCTACACAATTTAAACTAACTTTATTTCGCTGCAATTCTAAATTTTCAAGTTGACCATTTATAGATATATATTATACATGTAGGTTGCACTTTTTAAATGTAGCTGATGTATATACAACACCTCTTTTTGACCTAATATTGTGGTTATTTGTTTAAACTACTTAATTTTGTTACCAAAAATATGCTTTTGTACTAGACTTAGGATTGTCATAGTTATAGTAATAATTTGGTTATTTCCCCTTGAACGTACGTGTTTTACATATATACCGTAACGTTTAAAACTCAAAAGCTGAATGAAAATCCTGCTATATTTTCTTCTTCTGTATTTGATTACGTTTCAAAATTACAATTGCAACTTGGTATTGTGTGCGTTTTTACACGTAATCATGTAATAAGAAAAAATACTATTAACCTTATTTTACTGAACATATCACATTTGTAAAACTCATGTAGCGATCCTGCGCGGGTAAGATCATACTTTTAGGGATCATTTCTATAGTATGTATCGCCGGGACGTCAGATAACTCTGACTGGACCTAAACCCACGATGAAGAGAAATAGCGTTTTCTTCTGAGCGTGAAGCTGACCGAGACTGTCTCTAGCTTGGTGAGACACGGTCTTCGGTCATTGATGACCGTTCCTCTCCCTCTTAAGTGGGGAGTTGGAGGAAGGAAACGCATTCTGAGTGGTAAAAAAATAAATAATAAAATCATCTTGCTTTTAAAAGTATTCGTATTTCCACATCTATAACTTTAGACCATATAGAAATAATCAAACTCCAGAAAAGTCCTTTCAGGTATTATATCTTCTCAGAATTACTTTTTCTCATGATAACAATTCAAGTCCGCAAAGTTTTATTTTTTAATTTTATTGGGATGTCTTATAGCTACACAATTTAAACTAACTTTATTTCGCTGCAATTCTAAATTTTCAAGTTGACCATTTATAGATATATATTATACATGTAGGTTGCACTTTTTAAATGTAGCTGATGTATATACAACACCTCTTTTTGACCTAATATTGTGGTTATTTGTTTAAACTACTTAATTTTGTTACCAAAAATATGCTTTTGTACTAGACTTAGGATTGTCATAGTCATAGTAATAATTTGGTTATTTCCCCTTGAACGTACGTGTTTTACATATATACCGTAACGTTTAAAACTCAAAAGCTGAATGAAAATCCTGCTATATTTTCTTCTTCTGTATTTGATTACGTTTCAAAATTACAATTGCAACTTGGTATTGTGTGCGTTTTTACACGTAATCATGTAATAAGAAAAAATACTATTAACCTTATTTTACTGAACATATCACATTTGTAAAACTCATGTAGAGATCCTGCGCGGGTAAGATCATACTTTTAGGGATCATTTCTATAGTATGTATCGCCGGGACGTCAGATAACTCTGACTGGACCTAAACCCACGATGAAGAGAAATAGCGTTTTCTTCTGAGCGTGAAGCTGACCGAGACTGTCTCTAGCTTGGTGAGACACGGTCTTCGGTCATTGATGACCGTTCCTCTCCCTCTTAAGTGGGGAGTTGGAGGAAGGAAACGCATTCTGAGTGGTAGAAAAATAAATAATAAAATCATCTTGCTTTTAAAAGTATTCGTATTTCCACATCTATAACTTTAGACCATATAGAAATAATCAAACTCCAGAAAAGTCCTTTCAGGTATTATATCTTCTCAGAATTACTTTTTCTCATGATAACAATTCAAGTCCGCAAAGTTTTATTTTTTAATTTTATTGGGATGTCTTATAGCTAGACAATTTAAACTAACTTTATTTCGCTGCAATTCTAAATTTTCAAGTTGACCATTTATAGATATATATTATACATGTAGGTTGCACTTTTTAAATGTAGCTGATGTATATACAACACCTCTTTTTGACCTAATATTGTGGTTATTTGTTTAAACTACTTAATTTTGTTACCAAAAATATGCTTTTGTACTAGACTTAGGATTGTCATAGTCATAGTAATAATTTGGTTATTTCCCCTTGAACGTACGTGTTTTACATATATACCGTAACGTTTAAAACTCAAAAGCTGAATGAAAATCCTGCTATATTTTCTTCTTCTGTATTTGATTACGTTTCAAAATTACAATTGCAACTTGGTATTGTGTGCGTTTTTACACGTAATCATGTAATAAGAAAAAATACTATTAACCTTATTTTACTGAACATATCACATTTGTAAAACTCATGTAGCGATCCTGCGCGGGTAAGATCATACTTTTAGAGATCATTTCTATAGTATGTATCGCCGGGACGTCAGATAACTCTGACTGGACCTAAACCCACGATGAAGAGAAATAGCGTTTTCTTCTGAGCGTGAAGCTGACCGAGACTGTCTCTAGCTTGGTGAGACACGGTCTTCGGTCATTGATGACCGTTCCTCTCCCTCTTAAGTGGGGAGTTGGAGGAAGGAAACGCATTCGCATTCTGAGTGGTAAAAAAATAAATAATAAAATCATCTTGCTTTTAAAAGTATTCGTATTTCCACATCTATAACTTTAGACCATATAGAAATAATCAAACTCCAGAAAAGTCCTTTCAGGTATTATATCTTCTCAGAATTACTTTTTCTCATGATAACAATTCAAGTCCGCAAAGTTTTATTTTTTAATTTTATTGGGATGTCTTATAGCTACACAATTTAAACTAACTTTATTTCGCTGCAATTCTAAATTTTCAAGTTGACCATTTATAGATATATATTATACATGTAGGTTGCACTTTTTAAATGTAGCTGATGTATATACAACACCTCTTTTTGACCTAATATTGTGGTTATTTGTTTAAACTACTTAATTTTGTTACCAAAACTATGCTTTTGTACTAGACTTAGGATTGTCATAGTCATAGTAATAATTTGGTTATTTCCCCTTGAACGTACGTGTTTTACATATATACCGTAACGTTTAAAACTCAAAAGCTGAATGAAAATCCTGCTATATTTTCTTCTTCTGTATTTGATTACGTTTCAAAATTACAATTGCAACTTGGTATTGTGTGCGTTTTTACACGTAATCATGTAATAAGAAAAAATACTATTAACCTTATTTTACTGAACATATCACATTTGTAAAACTCATGTAGCGATCCTGCGCGGGTAAGATCATACTTTTAGGGATCATTTCTATAGTATGTATCGCCGGGACGTCAGATAACTCTGACTGGACCTAAACCCACGATGAAGAGAAATAGCGTTTTCTTCTGAGCGTGAAGCTGACCGAGACTGTCTCTAGCTTGGTGAGACACGGTCTTCGGTCATTGATGACCGTTCCTCTCCCTCTTAAGTGGGGAGTTGGAGGAAGGAAACGCATTCTGAGTGGTAGAAAAATAAATAATAAAATCATCTTGCTTTTAAAAGTATTCGTATTTCCACATCTATAACTTTAGACCATATAGAAATAATCAAACTCCAGAAAAGTCCTTTCAGGTATTATATCTTCTCAGAATTACTTTTTCTCATGATAACAATTCAAGTCCGCAAAGTTTTATTTTTTAATTTTATTGGGATGTCTTATAGCTACACAATTTAAACTAACTTTATTTCGCTGCAATTCTAAATTTTCAAGTTGACCATTTATAGATATATATTATACATGTAGGTTGCACTTTTTAAATGTAGCTGATGTATATACAACACCTCTTTTTGACCTAATATTGTGGTTATTTGTTTAAACTACTTAATTTTGTTACCAAAAATATGCTTTTGTACTAGACTTAGGATTGTCATAGTCATAGTAATAATTTGGTTATTTCCCCTTGAACGTACGTGTTTTACATATATACCGTAACGTTTAAAACTCAAAAGCTGAATGAAAATCCTGCTATATTTTCTTCTTCTGTATTTGATTACGTTTCAAAATTACAATTGCAACTTGGTATTGTGTGCGTTTTTACACGTAATCATGTAATAAGAAAAAATACTATTAACCTTATTTTACTGAACATATCACATTTGTAAAACTCATGTAGCGATCCTGCGCGGGTAAGATCATACTTTTAGGGATCATTTCTATAGTATGTATCGCCGGGACGTCAGATAACTCTGACTGGACCTAAACCCACGATGAAGAGAAATAGCGTTTTCTTCTGAGCGTGAAGCTGACCGAGACTGTCTCTAGCTTGGTGAGACACGGTCTTCGGTCATTGATGACCGTTCCTCTCCCTCTTAAGTGGGGAGTTGGAGGAAGGAAACGCATTCTGAGTGGTAAAAAAATAAATAATAAAATCATCTTGCTTTTAAAAGTATTCGTATTTCCACATCTATAACTTTAGACCATATAGAAATAATCAAACTCCAGAAAAGTCCTTTCAGGTATTATATCTTCTCAGAATTACTTTTTCTCATGATAACAATTCAAGTCCGCAAAGTTTTATTTTTTAATTTTATTGGGATGTCTTATAGCTAGACAATTTAAACTAACTTTATTTCGCTGCAATTCTAAATTTTCAAGTTGACCATTTATAGATATATATTATACATGTAGGTTGCACTTTTTAAATGTAGCTGATGTATATACAACACCTCTTTTTGACCTAATATTGTGGTTATTTGTTTAAACTACTTAATTTTGTTACCAAAACTATGCTTTTGTACTAGACTTAGGATTGTCATAGTCATAGTAATAATTTGGTTATTTCCCCTTGAACGTACGTGTTTTACATATATACCGTAACGTTTAAAACTCAAAAGCTGAATGAAAATCCTGCTATATTTTCTTCTTCTGTATTTGATTACGTTTCAAAATTACAATTGCAACTTGGTATTGTGTGCGTTTTTACACGTAATCATGTAATAAGAAAAAATACTATTAACCTTATTTTACTGAACATATCACATTTGTAAAACTCATGTAGAGATCCTGCGCGGGTAAGATCATACTTTTAGGGATCATTTCTATAGTATGTATCGCCGGGACGTCAGATAACTCTGACTGGACCTAAACCCACGATGAAGAGAAATAGCGTTTTCTTCTGAGCGTGAAGCTGACCGAGACTGTCTCTAGCTTGGTGAGACACGGTCTTCGGTCATTGATGACCGTTCCTCTCCCTCTTAAGTGGGGTGTTGGAGGAAGGAAACGCATTCTGAGTGGTAAAAAAATAAATAATAAAATCATCTTGCTTTTAAAAGTATTCGTATTTCCACATCTATAACTTTAGACCATATAGAAATAATCAAACTCCAGAAAAGTCCTTTCAGGTATTATATCTTCTCAGAATTACTTTTTCTCATGATAACAATTCAAGTCCGCAAAGTTTTATTTTTTAATTTTATTGGGATGTCTTATAGCTAGACAATTTAAACTAACTTTATTTCGCTGCAATTCTAAATTTTCAAGTTGACCATTTATAGATATATATTATACATGTAGGTTGCACTTTTTAAATGTAGCTGATGTATATACAACACCTCTTTTTGACCTAATATTGTGGTTATTTGTTTAAACTACTTAATTTTGTTACCAAAAATATGCTTTTGTACTAGACTTAGGATTGTCATAGTCATAGTAATAATTTGGTTATTTCCCCTTGAACGTACGTGTTTTACATATATACCGTAACGTTTAAAACTCAAAAGCTGAATGAAAATCCTGCTATATTTTCTTCTTCTGTATTTGATTACGTTTCAAAATTACAATTGCAACTTGGTATTGTGTGCGTTTTTACACGTAATCATGTAATAAGAAAAAATACTATTAACCTTATTTTACTGAACATATCACATTTGTAAAACTCATGTAGCGATCCTGCGCGGGTAAGATCATACTTTTAGGGATCATTTCTATAGTATGTATCGCCGGGACGTCAGATAACTCTGACTGGACCTAAACCCACGATGAAGAGAAATAGCGTTTTCTTCTGAGCGTGAAGCTGACCGAGACTGTCTCTAGCTTGGTGAGACACGGTCTTCGGTCATTGATGACCGTTCCTCTCCCTCTTAAGTGGGGAGTTGGAGGAAGGAAACGCATTCTGAGTGGTAAAAAAATAAATAATAAAATCATCTTGCTTTTAAAAGTATTCGTATTTCCACATCTATAACTTTAGACCATATAGAAATAATCAAACTCCAGAAAAGTCCTTTCAGGTATTATATCTTCTCAGAATTACTTTTTCTCATGATAACAATTCAAGTCCGCAAAGTTTTATTTTTTAATTTTATTGGGATGTCTTATAGCTACACAATTTAAACTAACTTTATTTCGCTGCAATTCTAAATTTTCAAGTTGACCATTTATAGATATATATTATACATGTAGGTTGCACTTTTTAAATGTAGCTGATGTATATACAACACCTCTTTTTGACCTAATATTGTGGTTATTTGTTTAAACTACTTAATTTTGTTACCAAAAATATGCTTTTGTACTAGACTTAGGATTGTCATAGTCATAGTAATAATTTGGTTATTTCCCCTTGAACGTACGTGTTTTACATATATACCGTAACGTTTAAAACTCAAAAGCTGAATGAAAATCCTGCTATATTTTCTTCTTCTGTATTTGATTACGTTTCAAAATTACAATTGCAACTTGGTATTGTGTGCGTTTTTACACGTAATCATGTAATAAGAAAAAATACTATTAACCTTATTTTACTGAACATATCACATTTGTAAAACTCATGTAGCGATCCTGCGCGGGTAAGATCATACTTTTAGGGATCATTTCTATAGTATGTATCGGCGGGACGTCAGATAACTCTGACTGGACCTAAACCCACGATGAAGAGAAATAGCGTTTTCTTCTGAGCGTGAAGCTGACCGAGACTGTCTCTAGCTTGGTGAGACACGGTCTTCGGTCATTGATGACCGTTCCTCTCCCTCTTAAGTGGGGAGTTGGAGGAAGGAAACGCATTCTGAGTGGTAAAAAAATAAATAATAAAATCATCTTGCTTTTAAAAGTATTCGTATTTCCACATCTATAACTTTAGACCATATAGAAATAATCAAACTCCAGAAAAGTCCTTTCAGGTATTATATCTTCTCAGAATTACTTTTTCTCATGATAACAATTCAAGTCCGCAAAGTTTTATTTTTTAATTTTATTGGGATGTCTTATAGCTAGACAATTTAAACTAACTTTATTTCGCTGCAATTCTAAATTTTCAAGTTGACCATTTATAGATATATATTATACATGTAGGTTGCACTTTTTAAATGTAGCTGATGTATATACAACACCTCTTTTTGACCTAATATTGTGGTTATTTGTTTAAACTACTTAATTTTGTTACCAAAACTATGCTTTTGTACTAGACTTAGGATTGTCATAGTCATAGTAATAATTTGGTTATTTCCCCTTGAACGTACGTGTTTTACATATATACCGTAACGTTTAAAACTCAAAAGCTGAATGAAAATCCTGCTATATTTTCTTCTTCTGTATTTGATTACGTTTCAAAATTACAATTGCAACTTGGTATTGTGTGCGTTTTTACACGTAATCATGTAATAAGAAAAAATACTATTAACCTTATTTTACTGAACATATCACATTTGTAAAACTCATGTAGAGATCCTGCGCGGGTAAGATCATACTTTTAGGGATCATTTCTATAGTATGTATCGCCGGGACGTCAGATAACTCTGACTGGACCTAAACCCACGATGAAGAGAAATAGCGTTTTCTTCTGAGCGTGAAGCTGACCGAGACTGTCTCTAGCTTGGTGAGACACGGTCTTCGGTCATTGATGACCGTTCCTCTCCCTCTTAAGTGGGGAGTTGGAGGAAGGAAACGCATTCTGAGTGGTAAAAAAATAAATAATAAAATCATCTTGCTTTTAAAAGTATTCGTATTTCCACATCTATAACTTTAGACCATATAGAAATAATCAAACTCCAGAAAAGTCCTTTCAGGTATTATATCTTCTCAGAATTACTTTTTCTCATGATAACAATTCAAGTCCGCAAAGTTTTATTTTTTAATTTTATTGGGATGTCTTATAGCTAGACAATTTAAACTAACTTTATTTCGCTGCAATTCTAAATTTTCAAGTTGACCATTTATAGATATATATTATACATGTAGGTTGCACTTTTTAAATGTAGCTGATGTATATACAACACCTCTTTTTGACCTAATATTGTGGTTATTTGTTTAAACTACTTAATTTTGTTACCAAAAATATGCTTTTGTACTAGACTTAGGATTGTCATAGTCATAGTAATAATTTGGTTATTTCCCCTTGAACGTACGTGTTTTACATATATACCGTAACGTTTAAAACTCAAAAGCTGAATGAAAATCCTGCTATATTTTCTTCTTCTGTATTTGATTACGTTTCAAAATTACAATTGCAACTTGGTATTGTGTGCGTTTTTACACGTAATCATGTAATAAGAAAAAATACTATTAACCTTATTTTACTGAACATATCACATTTGTAAAACTCATGTAGCGATCCTGCGCGGGTAAGATCATACTTTTAGGGATCATTTCTATAGTATGTATCGCCGGGACGTCAGATAACTCTGACTGGACCTAAACCCACGATGAAGAGAAATAGCGTTTTCTTCTGAGCGTGAAGCTGACCGAGACTGTCTCTAGCTTGGTGAGACACGGTCTTCGGTCATTGATGACCGTTGCTCTCCCTCTTAAGTGGGGAGTTGGAGGAAGGAAACGCATTCTGAGTGGTAAAAAAATAAATAATAAAATCATCTTGCTTTTAAAAGTATTCGTATTTCCACATCTATAACTTTAGACCATATAGAAATAATCAAACTCCAGAAAAGTCCTTTCAGGTATTATATCTTCTCAGAATTACTTTTTCTCATGATAACAATTCAAGTCCGCAAAGTTTTATTTTTTAATTTTATTGGGATGTCTTATAGCTACACAATTTAAACTAACTTTATTTCGCTGCAATTCTAAATTTTCAAGTTGACCATTTATAGATATATATTATACATGTAGGTTGCACTTTTTAAATGTAGCTGATGTATATACAACACCTCTTTTTGACCTAATATTGTGGTTATTTGTTTAAACTACTTAATTTTGTTACCAAAAATATGCTTTTGTACTAGACTTAGGATTGTCATAGTCATAGTAATAATTTGGTTATTTCCCCTTGAACGTACGTGTTTTACATATATACCGTAACGTTTAAAACTCAAAAGCTGAATGAAAATCCTGCTATATTTTCTTCTTCTGTATTTGATTACGTTTCAAAATTACAATTGCAACTTGGTATTGTGTGCGTTTTTACACGTAATCATGTAATAAGAAAAAATACTATTAACCTTATTTTACTGAACATATCACATTTGTAAAACTCATGTAGAGATCCTGCGCGGGTAAGATCATACTTTTAGGGATCATTTCTATAGTATGTATCGCCGGGACGTCAGATAACTCTGACTGGACCTAAACCCACGATGAAGAGAAATAGCGTTTTCTTCTGAGCGTGAAGCTGACCGAGACTGTCTCTAGCTTGGTGAGACACGGTCTTCGGTCATTAATAACCGTTCCTCTCCCTCTTAAGTGGGGAGTTGGAGGAAGGAAACGCATTCTGAGTGGTAAAAAAATAAATAATAAAATCATCTTGCTTTTAAAAGTATTCGTATTTCCACATCTATAACTTTAGACCATATAGAAATAATCAAACTCCAGAAAAGTCCTTTCAGGTATTATATCTTCTCAGAATTACTTTTTCTCATGATAACAATTCAAGTCCGCAAAGTTTTATTTTTTAATTTTATTGGGATGTCTTATAGCTACACAATTTAAACTAACTTTATTTCGCTGCAATTCTAAATTTTCAAGTTGACCATTTATAGATATATATTATACATGTAGGTTGCACTTTTTAAATGTAGCTGATGTATATACAACACCTCTTTTTGACCTAATATTGTGGTTATTTGTTTAAACTACTTAATTTTGTTACCAAAAATATGCTTTTGTACTAGACTTAGGATTGTCATAGTCATAGTAATAATTTGGTTATTTCCCCTTGAACGTACGTGTTTTACATATATATACCGTAACGTTTAAAACTCAAAAGCTGAATGAAAATCCTGCTATATTTTCTTCTTCTGTATTTGATTACGTTTCAAAATTACAATTGCAACTTGGTATTGTGTGCGTTTTTACACGTAATCATGTAATAAGAAAAAATACTATTAACCTTATTTTACTGAACAAATCACATTTGTAAAACTCATGTAACGATCCTGCGCGGGTAAGATCATACTTTTAGGGATCATTTCTATAGTATGTATCGCCGGGACGTCAGATAACTCTGACTGGACCTAAACCCACGATGAAGAGAAATAGCGTTTTCTTCTGAGCGTGAAGCTGACCGAGACTGTCTCTAGCTTGGTGAGACACGGTCTTCGGTCATTGATGACCGTTCCTCTCCCTCTTAAGTGGGGAGTTGGAGGAAGGAAACGCATTCTGAGTGGTAAAAAAATAAATAATAAAATCATCTTGCTTTTAAAAGTATTCGTATTTCCACATCTATAACTTTAGACCATATAGAAATAATCAAACTCCAGAAAAGTCCTTTCAGGTATTATATCTTCTCAGAATTACTTTTTCTCATGATAACAATTCAAGTCCGCAAAGTTTTATTTTTTAATTTTATTGGGATGTCTTATAGCTAGACAATTTAAACTAACTTTATTTCGCTGCAATTCTAAATTTTCAAGTTGACCATTTATAGATATATATTATACATGTAGGTTGCACTTTTTAAATGTAGCTGATGTATATACAACACCTCTTTTTGACCTAATATTGTGGTTATTTGTTTAAACTACTTAATTTTGTTACCAAAAATATGCTTTTGTACTAGACTTAGGATTGTCATAGTCATAGTAATAATTTGGTTATTTCCCCTTGAACGTACGTGTTTTACATATATACCGTAACGTTTAAAACTCAAAAGCTGAATGAAAATCCTGCTATATTTTCTTCTTCTGTATTTGATTACGTTTCAAAATTACAATTGCAACTTGGTATTGTGTGCGTTTTTACACGTAATCATGTAATAAGAAAAAATACTATTAACCTTATTTTACTGAACATATCACATTTGTAAAACTCATGTAGCGATCCTGCGCGGGTAAGATCATACTTTTAGGGATCATTTCTATAGTATATATCGCCGGGACGTCAGATAACTCTGACTGGACCTAAACCCACGATGAAGAGAAATAGCGTTTTCTTCTGAGCGTGAAGCTGACCGAGACTGTCTCTAGCTTGATGAGACACGGTCTTCGGTCATTGATGACCGTTCCTCTCCCTCTTAAGTGGGGAGTTGGAGGAAGGAAACGCATTCTGAGTGGTAAAAAAATAAATAATAAAATCATCTTGCCTTTAAAAGTATTCGTATTTCCACATCTATAACTTTAGACCATATAGAAATAATCAAACTCCAGAAAAGTCCTTTCAGGTATTATATCTTCTCAGAATTACTTTTTCTCATGATAACAATTCAAGTCCGCAAAGTTTTATTTTTTAATTTTATTGGGATGTCTTATAGCTACACAATTTAAACTAACTTTATTTCGCTGCAATTCTAAATTTTCAAGTTGACCATTTATAGATATATATTATACATGTAGGTTGCACTTTTTAAATGTAGCTGATGTATATACAACACCTCTTTTTGACCTAATATTGTGGTTATTTGTTTAAACTACTTAATTTTGTTACCAAAAATATGCTTTTGTACTAGACTTAGGATTGTCATAGTCATAGTAATAATTTGGTTATTTCCCCTTGAACGTACGTGTTTTACATATATACCGTAACGTTTAAAACTCAAAAGCTGAATGAAAATCCTGCTATATTTTCTTCTTCTGTATTTGATTACGTTTCAAAATTACAATTGCAACTTGGTATTGTGTGCGTTTTTACACGTAATCATGTAATAAGAAAAAATACTATTAACCTTATTTTACTGAACATATCACATTTGTAAAACTCATGTAACGATCCTGCGCGGGTAAGATCATACTTTTAGGGATCATTTCTATAGTATGTATCGCCGGGACGTCAGATAACTCTGACTGGACCTAAACCCACGATGAAGAGAAATAGCGTTTTCTTCTGAGCGTGAAGCTGACCGAGACTGTCTCTAGCTTGGTGAGACACGGTCTTCGGTCATTAATAACCGTTCCTCTCCCTCTTAAGTGGGGAGTTGGAGGAAGGAAACGCATTCTGAGTGGTAAAAAAATAAATAATAAAATCATCTTGCTTTTAAAAGTATTCGTATTTCCACATCTATAACTTTAGACCATATAGAAATAATCAAACTCCAGAAAAGTCCTTTCAGGTATTATATCTTCTCAGAATTACTTTTTCTCATGATAACAATTCAAGTCCGCAAAGTTTTATTTTTTAATTTTATTGGGATGTCTTATAGCTACACAATTTAAACTAACTTTATTTCGCTGCAATTCTAAATTTTCAAGTTGACCATTTATAGATATATATTATACATGTAGGTTGCACTTTTTAAATGTAGCTGATGTATATACAACACCTCTTTTTGACCTAATATTGTGGTTATTTGTTTAAACTACTTAATTTTGTTACCAAAAATATGCTTTTGTACTAGACTTAGGATTGTCATAGTCATAGTAATAATTTGGTTATTTCCCCTTGAACGTACGTGTTTTACATATATATACCGTAACGTTTAAAACTCAAAAGCTGAATGAAAATCCTGCTATATTTTCTTCTTCTGTATTTGATTACGTTTCAAAATTACAATTGCAACTTGGTATTGTGTGCGTTTTTACACGTAATCATGTAATAAGAAAAAATACTATTAACCTTATTTTACTGAACAAATCACATTTGTAAAACTCATGTAACGATCCTGCGCGGGTAAGATCATACTTTTAGGGATCATTTCTATAGTATGTATCGCCGGGACGTCAGATAACTCTGACTGGACCTAAACCCACGATGAAGAGAAATAGCGTTTTCTTCTGAGCGTGAAGCTGACCGAGACTGTCTCTAGCTTGGTGAGACACGGTCTTCGGTCATTGATGACCGTTCCTCTCCCTCTTAAGTGGGGAGTTGGAGGAAGGAAACGCATTCTGAGTGGTAAAAAAATAAATAATAAAATCATCTTGCTTTTAAAAGTATTCGTATTTCCACATCTATAACTTTAGACCATATAGAAATAATCAAACTCCAGAAAAGTCCTTTCAGGTATTATATCTTCTCAGAATTACTTTTTCTCATGATAACAATTCAAGTCCGCAAAGTTTTATTTTTTAATTTTATTGGGATGTCTTATAGCTAGACAATTTAAACTAACTTTATTTCGCTGCAATTCTAAATTTTCAAGTTGACCATTTATAGATATATATTATACATGTAGGTTGCACTTTTTAAATGTAGCTGATGTATATACAACACCTCTTTTTGACCTAATATTGTGGTTATTTGTTTAAACTACTTAATTTTGTTACCAAAAATATGCTTTTGTACTAGACTTAGGATTGTCATAGTCATAGTAATAATTTGGTTATTTCCCCTTGAACGTACGTGTTTTACATATATACCGTAACGTTTAAAACTCAAAAGCTGAATGAAAATCCTGCTATATTTTCTTCTTCTGTATTTGATTACGTTTCAAAATTACAATTGCAACTTGGTATTGTGTGCGTTTTTACACGTAATCATGTAATAAGAAAAAATACTATTAACCTTATTTTACTGAACATATCACATTTGTAAAACTCATGTAGCGATCCTGCGCGGGTAAGATCATACTTTTAGGGATCATTTCTATAGTATATATCGCCGGGACGTCAGATAACTCTGACTGGACCTAAACCCACGATGAAGAGAAATAGCGTTTTCTTCTGAGCGTGAAGCTGACCGAGACTGTCTCTAGCTTGATGAGACACGGTCTTCGGTCATTGATGACCGTTCCTCTCCCTCTTAAGTGGGGAGTTGGAGGAAGGAAACGCATTCTGAGTGGTAAAAAAATAAATAATAAAATCATCTTGCCTTTAAAAGTATTCGTATTTCCACATCTATAACTTTAGACCATATAGAAATAATCAAACTCCAGAAAAGTCCTTTCAGGTATTATATCTTCTCAGAATTACTTTTTCTCATGATAACAATTCAAGTCCGCAAAGTTTTATTTTTTAATTTTATTGGGATGTCTTATAGCTACACAATTTAAACTAACTTTATTTCGCTGCAATTCTAAATTTTCAAGTTGACCATTTATAGATATATATTATACATGTAGGTTGCACTTTTTAAATGTAGCTGATGTATATACAACACCTCTTTTTGACCTAATATTGTGGTTATTTGTTTAAACTACTTAATTTTGTTACCAAAAATATGCTTTTGTACTAGACTTAGGATTGTCATAGTCATAGTAATAATTTGGTTATTTCCCCTTGAACGTACGTGTTTTACATATATACCGTAACGTTTAAAACTCAAAAGCTGAATGAAAATCCTGCTATATTTTCTTCTTCTGTATTTGATTACGTTTCAAAATTACAATTGCAACTTGGTATTGTGTGCGTTTTTACACGTAATCATGTAATAAGAAAAAATACTATTAACCTTATTTTACTGAACATATCACATTTGTAAAACTCATGTAACGATCCTGCGCGGGTAAGATCATACTTTTAGGGATCATTTCTATAGTATGTATCGCCGGGACGTCAGATAACTCTGACTGGACCTAAACCCACGATGAAGAGAAATAGCGTTTTCTTCTGAGCGTGAAGCTGACCGAGACTGTCTCTAGCTTGGTGAGACACGGTCTTCGGTCATTGATGACCGTTCCTCTCCCTCTTAAGTGGGGAGTTGGAGGAAGGAAACGCATTCTGAGTGGTAAAAAAATAAATAATAAAATCATCTTGCTTTTAAAAGTATTCGTATTTCCACATCTATAACTTTAGACCATATAGAAATAATCAAACTCCAGAAAAGTCCTTTCAGGTATTATATCTTCTCAGAATTACTTTTTCTCATGATAACAATTCAAGTCCGCAAAGTTTTATTTTTTAATGTTATTGGGATGTCTTATAGCTACACAATTTAAACTAACTTTATTTCGCTGCAATTCTAAATTTTCAAGTTGACCATTTATAGATATATATTATACATGTAGGTTGCACTTTTTAAATGTAGCTGATGTATATACAACACCTCTTTTTGACCTAATATTGTGGTTAGGGAGCTACCATTTGATTTTTATGGGGGGGCTAGGATGAAATTTGAAAAAAATAGGCAGGACAGGAGTTTTGAGTAAAAAAAAAGGCAGGTTGAGACACTTTGCAAAAAAAAAGGCAGGATGACAATTTAGGTAAAAAAAGTCAGGATAAACTAATAAAAAAAAAGGCAGGACCGAATAGAGTGAAAAATAAAAAGGCAGGACAGAGATTACAACTAAAAAAAAAATGCAGGACAAAATATTTCATCCTAGCCCCCCCATAAAAATCAAATGGTAGCTCCCTTATTTGTTTAAACTACTTAATTTTGTTACCAAAAATATGCTTTTGTACTAGACTTAGGATTGTCATAGTCATAGTAATAATTTGGTTATTTCCCCTTGAACGTACGTGTTTTACATATATACCGTAACGTTTAAAACTCAAAAGCTGAATGAAAATCCTGCTATATTTTCTTCTTCTGTATTTGATTACGTTTCAAAATTACAATTGCAACTTGGTATTGTGTGCGTTTTTACACGTAATCATGTAATAAGAAAAAATACTATTAACCTTATTTTACTGGCAGGAGGGGAAACATTTCACCTGATGGCACATCGGAAAGCACAGAAATGCACATTTTAAGATATAATTTACCACAATTCTTCCTTTTATGTTCTTGTTTTAGTTTTTAAGGTAAACAATCTGCTAGGAATGCAATTGATGTTTATTTTATTGTTTGCTGTCCTTAGCAACCAAATATACACATTTTGACACTTAGACATGTTGCGGTCTTAAATTTG
The DNA here is from genome assembly GCF_965363235.1 of Mytilus galloprovincialis. NCBI lineage: Eukaryota > Metazoa > Mollusca > Bivalvia > Mytilida > Mytilidae > Mytilus > Mytilus galloprovincialis. Next base: position 70,613,625 of record NC_134841.1, on the reverse strand, counting down.
TACTCCGTTAGCATCGCCCTTGTAACCAAAGATTGCGCTTTATATGATATCCTCAGAATGTATCGCTTTATATTTTTGAATACGAATAAGTCAAAAAAAAACATTTTTAGCTGGATTTGATATTATAATTTGGCATTAATTAAATTTAATGATGCCAGTACTGTTAGAAATTTATACCCTGCTTGAGAGCTTCTAAACCAAGGTTAGGAATGCTATTTACAGCAAAATTGACCTATAAGTCCTTTCAAATACCTAAAAATTGTACAATTTGTCCTCTTTTAAGGTAATTTTATGATTTTAAATTAAAAAAAGGGAAAAGTTTTAGAAATTTACCCCAAAAATGAGACAGACTTGAAGTTTTTCACTATGATCCAGCATTTATTTTTAAATCACTTTTTGTCGCGTTTGAACATCAACTGCTAACCTTCATAAAATCTTTATTACTGAACCAATTTTAAAAACTAAGGTACCATTTTCATCGTAACAGCCAGTAGAACACAGAAAATATAATAAAAATTGAGGCAGGAGGGGAAAAATTTCACCTTAATTAAGGTAGCACTCCACAGTTAGGTGTGTAGTTTCGCATTTTGGCCCCTGGGGATTTTTCAAATATGAGAGCTAGTGTGCAATAAAATTCAATTTTGGATAGCTGAGTATTAAAACAGCCTTTGTATTGGGTTTATATGAACATCAAGGTTATGTAATGTATGTAATATAGGCTGTTTTCTGTATGACAGTCCGTATTTGCATGTCCATACCATACATTGGTCCGGCAATTATTGTTATGTTTTTTTCCGACTTTTTATGGCACGAACTTTGTGATTGGATTTTAGGAAAAATGAGGCGAAAGACACCCATTTTTTATTTGATCATTAGGAAGATTAATGTAAACAGTTTCTAAAAAGGTATCACTCAAAGGCATTGAAATTCTAGTTTGATCCAAATTTTGGGGGGATATGTGACATGTTCACCCCCCTTTTTGCAATATTTATGGTAAATAAATGCAGAATGTTGCCATGGATACACATAAAAGGAATTAATTTCCACCCTTTTAACTTTTGAAAATCAAATCTATGGAAGATACTGATTACATACATATGCACATGTACAACACAAACTGTTAGGTTAATGTATTAGATATCCAGGAATAAGAGATGATAAAATATTTTATGGCTCATTTTTAATTTTATTTTCTAACTGTGGAGTGCTACCATAAACACAGTTTTTGTCCAGCTATTGTAGAATTTTTTCGAAGTTTTGACAAAGTTAATGATATCTTTAAACGTTAACCACATACTGAACCTACATGTATATAGTTATAATATTGACACCGCCGCCGAAATTAAGAATCGAAATGTCTCGTTTCCCGACATAAATGTCAATGCATATCGGAACTTAGTACTTAATGGATTGCTTTAAAAATAAAAAGGAAAGTGAGTATAGAATTCACGGTAGATTTAGACTTTGACAGAAAATAAATAAATATAAAATATGATACTAATTTTAGCCAGTTTCATTCGAAATTACATGCCATTGAAGAAAGACTAAAAAGCCCGCTGATGTTCTGGTAACCAATTCTTTTAATTTTATTTAGATGATTTTTTTTACAAATTCAAGTGCGCGCCCGGGCGTTTTGACGTAAACGTAGCTACGTACATGACATTTAAGGGCATCTGATACAGTTTCTCGATATAATTTCATTTTTATAATTTTGAAATATGTTGTAGGCCTTGGCGAATTATAAAATAAAACACAAAATAAAAAATAGGTCACCGTGCTTGTTTTCGAGATAATTGAGGCTGAAAATTGGGGATTTGTGCAATTTTGAAAAAAAAAGTTAGGCAATGTTACAAAATTTTTGGAGCAGATATTCTTCGTCGTAAATAATTAAGATCGGGTTCAATCTGAAGCTGTGATAAGAGACAATAAGGGGAAAATAAATCCCTAAACGAATGACTACACAATTATTCAAGCCTTGTTTGACATTACTGACCTGGAGTCGATTTCACCAAAAATCTTACGACTAAGATTGATCGTAAGTATACTGATTTGTTCATGACTTTTATTTAGACCAATCTTAGTCGTAAGTTTTTTTTGTGAAACCGACTCCAGATGCTCAAAAGTGGTATTTTTTATAACCTAAAAATATGGAAATAAAGTGTTTTTGAAAATGTCATTTTTATCATTTTTCTGCATAAACTGCATTTTGTCATGCTTTCTCCAAATCTCAAATAAAAAATATATATCACCGTGCTGGATTTCATGATAAACACGATTTATCCTAAAAAAAATGCGTTCCCCCTTTTTAACCTCAACGTTAGCGCTAAAGTGCACGACGTCGCTGGCAGACAATTTCGACAAGTTACCGGCGACATTTTTCAGATGTATAGATATTGCTTGTAAAGAGCTACCCATAAACTGGTAATATTGTTTTCGGAAATAAAATCGTGTGAATCATACATACCTCTCTCTGTTTGCGGTCTAAGTGAGAAACATCTCAAGAAAAGTTATTACAGACTGTTGATAAATTTTACGGCTTTTGAAATAAAGACTCAGCAATTTAGAACTTGACATTCAGGTACATGTAGTGTACACACTCGTGTATTATTTTATACCATATGTTTACCTTTTGATGTTGTTTTTGTTTTGTTTTGTTTGGTGGGCTGCTGTTTCATTACAACACTCCTTAAAATATTTTATTCACGTACTAATCACTTTTTAAAATTTTTCACATTTATTCAAAAAACTTTTATTCGGGTCAATTATTACAATTGAATAAACTTAAGAGGCTCCTAAACATTTTAAAGTTCACTTGTATATACTTATTTCCACTGGATCACAACACAAAGGTTACTTACAAGAGGTCTTGTCCTGCAAACGGAACTTCTTTTTTGTAAATAAATTATGCCGTTAGTTTTCTCGTTTGAATTGTTTTACATTGTCATTTCGGGGCCTTCCATAGCTGGCTATGCGGTATAGACTTTGCTCATTGTTGAAGACCGTACGGTGACCTAAAGTTGTTAATTTCTGTTTCATGTTTTCTCTTGTGGAGAGATGCTCATTGACAACTAAACCACATCTTTTTTATGTTGTCAGAAAACAAAAACAAAATCTTATAAAGGAGAATCTTCAGTTTGCTAAAGGATGCTTTTAGCCAGACAGAGAAACTAAACCCCCCATCTTTGGGTTTGCTTTTGTTCCTCTCGCAACTTTCCACACTATACCCGCGTAAATTCCGATTTCAAAGCAAGTCACTTGTATAAACTTGTACTATTAAGAATAATTTAACTAACATGTAAAGTTTTAAGCAATAATTATAACAGTTTCTGATATACGGCGCGACATGTGAAAATCCCCTCTTTTTTTTTTATATTAAACTCAATAATTCTACAATAAAATTTAAGCAATAATCATAAATCGTTTTTGAGATACAGCGCGAACTGTGAAAAAAAAAACACCTTGTTTTAGTTACAAAGTTCCGAAACTCAAAAAGTTCACAAAAAAGTATACAGATCGTTTGACCATCATAAAAAACAACCATGGTAAGTTGAAATTTGGATATTATACTGTACCATGTTTAAGACGGACAGACGGACGCCGGACATTTGTATACCATAATACGTCCCGTCACAATTTTTACGGGCGTATAAAAATAGTGTTGGCTATTGCCTTTTGTTAGATAAAATACGTGGAGTAAATATGAACTTTGTTCTTTTATTAAAATTGTATCATTGTTAATATCAGCGGAATACCATTATGTATTTAACATAAATAAATTGAATAAAACGTTCAGTTAGGAAATGGACTTCGTCGTGTACCTAAATTTTCGGTATTAAAATACCGTTCAATTTGGTTTTCTGTGCTGTAATAAAATGTCAGAAAATCAGATCCGGACAAAATCATGGATGATGAATGAAAAAAAAATGATAATTGACATGCAATATATAATTATTAGTAACACCAAAAGGGTCAGTCAGTCTTGAGATTGCTCAGTTGAGGCTATACAATATTTTGTTGCAGATCTCACAGAAACAGTAATGTGTTTTATTTCTAATGATTGTATTAGGCTGTTAGAATCAAATGCACTAATATTAATGGTGTAGAAGTTAGCATGCGGGAGAAACCGAAATTGGAGCATTGAAAATCCACATTACGTTTCTTATTACGGAAAACTACACGCATTACGTCCAGCAAACGTTTTCGGGAATTCAAACGTTTAACGTCTAGCCTGGGGTCCTGGCTAATCTTGTACGACGCGCAGCTACATGTAGATATCGGGCCGGGATACCAGGCTAGTTTAACGTCGCGCCAAGAGTTAACTCCCTTGAAACTGTATCGGATTGAGTAATATTTCCTAAACGTCTTATTAACTAACTTTGAACCACTTTATGTTTTTCACATTGTTGCAGTTTCCATGGTTACGGTGGTCATCTTGAAAATTGAGATTGTCATTATAGTACAGTATTATCAATGTGTGTCAAGGCATCTACGAAAACTACAGCTGGACAAAAAATGTGAACTATATAATCGTAGAATAACAATTTGTGTCCCATTTCCAACGGGGTGACCTGATAAAACAACAACAAAAATAATAGGTAAATTAACACCTCATATAAATACATGCGAGTACCTCTAAGTTATTAAGGTGAACGGTACTTCATACATACCTTACAACCGAAAATATTAGTTATTTATGACAGCGAAGGTCAATGTAGACCACAATAAAGTCATACTGTACAACAAAATAAGAAAAAAATACTAATTAGTTGGAAATAAATACTTTTTCTATGATATTTCAAAAGGTAGTTTACGTCTTCCACATTGCGTTCACATATACATAAAAAGTCACATTTTTGATTGTTTATATAACTGTTTGGTGGTATTCTTCTAAATGGTACAATGAATGTGTAAAGTCTGACCATAGATATATATCAAATAATTTATTTTACTCTTCGGATGCTTAAATCATCATGAATATTTTAAAAAGTTTATCTTATTCCTATAGGTTAGACATAGTTCTATTAATATCACTTTTGAAAAAAATACTACATTTTTGTTATGGCTTGTTCCTTATAGTTTGACATAGCGAAATCAATACTAGTTTGAACAGTACGTGTCATATTCGACTTGTTCCTTGATTTAACCATGGACGTGTTATATTGGCGGTCATATATTGCCATGGTTTAACATAGTCATATCAATTCTAGTTTGAACTGTATGTGTCATTTGTTTGGCTTGTTCCTTGATTTGACATAGAACTATATCAATATCGGTTTTACATATATACATGTCATTGGCTTGTTCCTTGGTTTGACATAGTTCTGTCAATACCAGCTTTAACAACATGATGAGACTTGTTCCTTTGTTTTAGTATAGTTCTGTTAATACCAGTTTGAACAGTTTACGTAACGTATGTATACTTGTTCTTTGCCGTTTGACATAGTCATATCAATACCAGATATAACAAAATATGTCACTTATGTTTGGCTTGTTCCTTGGTTTGACATAGATATTATCTATACCGACTGTAACAACATGTTGTGGCTAGTTCTTTGGTTTGGCATAGTTCTATTAATACCAGTTTTAACAATATATCATATGTCAATTATGTTTGGCTTGTTCCTTGGTTTGACATAGTAATACCAGTTTGAACAGTATATGTCAGCCTTCTGCCATTAGTACATGCATCTTCAGTGCAACATTTACACATATCTTTAAATTCCTTTCTAAATTTTAAATTAAAATATCCATATATAATTGGATTTTGACATGTGTTCAATAATGCTATAATAATTGTGACCGTAAACTGACTCGATGTTATTTGGTTATAATTTACTGCAAGAAAACTTAATACAAAGAACGGTAACCACATTATTACGAACACGCATACAATGGCGGCAAACATTTTCACTAATCGTATTTGTTTTCTAGATGACGATTCACTTCTATGTTGACAAGCTGCAGTTGCTGACCTTTTAACTAATCTATAAATTTTATAATAATTCATTGTTATAACAAGCAAAGGAATAAGGAAAAACAGAACTCCCATAGAGGCCAAATATGCATCGATGTGGAAACCACGTGGCCATTCTATTCCACAAAAAGTTTTACTGGTGCCTTTTATAGTTGTTGACATTTTTGACTGAGCAAATGCAACTGGTATTGGAAAACATGCAGACAATATCCATACAAGGATAATACAAAACAGAGATATCTTGACGGTCATCTTTCGATTAGGAGAATACATTATGCATGTGTACCGCTCGATGCTGATCAACATCATAGTTAAGATAGAGCTAATCCCAGACAAGAACTGCATGAAGGTTACCAGCTTACAAATCTCGTCCCCGAAAATCCAGTCACTTGTAATTCTTGTCGTGGCGATGAATGGTATCCAAGATGCAAAAAGAAGGTCAGCTATAGCCAAGTTTGAAATGAAAAAGTTCGTGACGTTCCTCATTTTTTTACGCCTGTATACTGCAACAATTACCTGAAATTCAAAGCAATAAGGACTCGATAACATGAAGATTTATTTAAAGCAATAAGGAATCGATAACATGTATATCAAAAATTGTATGTGTAGTGACTTTGTTGCTAAATGTAAATTATTGGCTACTTTTAATACGCATGTTACTGTTGGACGTACCTTCATTCGAAACAATGCGGGTCATTAATAATATTCTACTAGTTACCCAAAGTGACTGAAAATCTGCTGCACTCAATATGCATTGCTACTATAGTATGAAGAGTGCTATGGCAAACAAAACAACAAAGGAAGGACAATAACACGGAGAATCAAAATGATGCGACATTCATAAGTTATTATATTTGCAACTGTTTCAAAGTCTGCAGTAAAAATTAAGCCTTTAAATCATATCAAATTCAGGAAAATTAAATGTTGCTGTTATATTTACTCTGCAAATATCTATACTCACCATAATATTTCCTGTAAATGCTGCTATCATTATTATAACAAGTATAATCACTTCTATTACTATTTGCCCTGGAAAAAAAAGAAGAAAAAAAAGTATAACTTTTAATGTTGCTTTTTATTTAATGGTTATAAACTTACACATGTTACAGTTGAATGGGTATATGATAATCACACTAATATACAACGACTGAATTTTGAAGTATAGTATATTTAGAGGTTGTTGTTTACATCTTTTGTTTTGGCTCTAAATACACTGACAGGCACTTGTCTCAGAAAAAATCCTATATACTTTCTTATAACAGGTATAAAGGGGAAAAAACTTCGGCAGGTGTCCCTGTCTAAATAGGATGGATACTAGCATTTGGCAATTATTTTACCACATCTTTTTTATTTTCAAATAACTGTATCTAAAGTTTGAGTAAACTGCCTTTTGGGGACATATGGTTTAAATCAAGTACAAATCGTATTGTATAAATGTAAAACACATTTCTAGAGTAACATCAGGTACACACTCGAGACTAAAAGCATTCGAAAGAATTCTGTAAACAAAAAGGCAGGACTATAACAGCTAAACCCGTCCTAGGCGGATATTACCAGTACGTTTACCCTTTGGAATTTATACAACAATACAACAGAGATACCGACCAAGTGGTTATCCTCGCTACAAATTCCGGTGGACCTCCTACGGCACCCATTAGTAGTTGAAGATTTGATTTCATTCAACAAACTAATTTATTGCCTGCGTATACGTGTCGCTTAGAACACGGCCATATACCATTTATGTGATTTGCTCTATCAGGGATGTTTGCAAAATTTCAGCGGAGGTAATTTCTTGGCATGCATATAAACATACCCCACTGATATTTTTTTTGCTATTGTTATGTACTCTGAAATTTTTTGTTGGGTGCCGTTCTTTGGTAAATTTCTAGGAAAAGGTTTAAAGAAAAATGATAATCAACTATAATGCAAATATGCTGATATGGCATATATCATTCAAACGTATGCACTTCAATATCGTAATTAATTTGGCCCTCAAACTGTTTGATGCGACAGCCACTGATGCACGAGTCTTATGCAGATGAAATACGCATTCGGTGTGAGCCATGGCTCCGTGTTGAAGGCCGTACATTATAATGGTTTACTTATTAAACTTGTTATTTGGATGGAGAGTTGTCTCATTGGCACTCACACCACATCTTCCTATATCTACCAAATGAATAAGCTTTTTAACATTTCCCTAGTTAGTTTTTACAACCAAAAGGTCAATGGTACGACTGGATGATATTTCATTTTTTTTACATTAGTGTGGTACTCTGGTGTTTGAACCATTTTCTGTAAATTTACGGTGTATCAGAACGTTGAATAATTCAATACGCTCTAACAAAGATGACATTATTGACCCAACTTTGTGATGTATTTGGTTTTCAATGCTCTTCCAGTTCATATCCAACTGTTAGAAGATGTTTTAACCACCACTAGTTAGTGATAGCTAGAGGTATAGAAGAAAAACGCATTCCGTATTGTGTACAAAATTATAAAACTGATATCTTTGATGGACACATTAAAGTTACATTTTGTATATTAGGTAGTTTCGTTGTTAAATGTATCATCTTAAAACACAGTTAAAATTAACAGACAAATTAAACAGACTGAAATATATTAATCATTACAAAATTAATAGAACAGTAGCAGATAAAAGCAATAACTCAGACAAACATAATAAATATTCGTTTGATGTTGTTAAATGCTGAGCTAATGATGTGCCGAAATGTTTACAATGAGGGAACTGGTTTTTGTTGTATTCGTGATATACAAAAAATGTGAAATAGAAACATTTTGGTGATACTGGCTACGTGACTTTGAACTTTGAATAACATACAAAAAACTGTACGCATATATCCTTTGATTTTCCTGGGTTTTAAGGGGGTTGAACATATTCATACAACTGGAGCTAGTATCCGGACAAACAAACAAGGGAAGATGAATGGGGAACAAAAAGACAAAGGGGCAGGTATCAGTCGGATAAATTCAAAGGTACCGAACAAACAAATAAGGAAAAGGGAAGTTGAATGGGGAAAAGGCAAAGGGGCAGGTATTATGGGTAGCAGTCGGATCATGAGTAAATTCAAAGGTATACCGAACAAACAAATACGGAAAAGGGCAGTTATCCGGGGAAAATAATGAAACAGACAAATTCAAAGAAAAGGCGCATGTATCTTCACCGATAAAGAAGGTTTTACGTATTAGTTATACACCGAGGGAAAGGTGTGTCTGGATAAGAAACCCGGTCCCGCCGTATTCCGAGGACTAACTTACATTCCATTCTAAACTCTATGTTGTTGACATTGATTATTAAATTAAAAAAAAAACCGATAGCATATATTTTATTGACAATATCAAACCATGATTTATAAGATTTTTGTTTTATTACATGAAACCCCACTGGTAACCTTTTTTGGTTATCTTCGTTCAAACTTTGACAAGTAAGTATATTTTTCCAATGTCAAGGTTGTTTTGCATATTCCAATTAAATTCTTGGGTTAATATGGATCAGCAGGTCAAAGTTGACTGTATCGTGTATTCACAGTACAAACACAAAATACGTCATGCTCCTTGTATACAGTTGTCAATATGGAAGGAGTTGAGACGGATGACATTTTTTGGCATTTGGTAGAAGAGACTAAAGATAAAGGCAATATTAAAACCCAAAGTACTTACCTGTACCAGTTTTATAAAGGTAATCATAACTATTTTTTTATCTTACGGTTTTATAGAAAAAAAGCTCCCCTCCTCTCGAGAATAAATAAATAGAGAATATCATATGGCTTTTTCAATATCGCATCCGTATCAACCCGAGTCACCAATATAATCCCAAGAGCTCTGCTCGAGGGATTATATTGGTTGAGGGTTGATATGGTGTGTGATATTGAAAAAGCCATATCATACACTTTATTATATACATATACCTCAAGTAGATGTTTTTATGTAACATGACGTCATACAGATTATAGGTTTGACATGACGTCATACAGATTAGGGATTTGAAAGCCTTTGCAACAGTGACTGCAATCGATGACGTGACGTCATACAGATTAAAGGTGTGATAAAGCTTTTGCAACCGTGCTGATATCGATATTATCACGGGTGGCTGATACAGCACGCTTGCCAATGATTGTATTACAAATACAATTTATCTGTATTTACTACTAAGTATATAATAAACATTCATATTCGGACCTACAAGGGGATAAGTGTGTCTGCAATAGAAACTCGACTACCTGCAGACACGCTCAGCATACAAAGATACAGATTTGATATTTTGTAACTCTCTTTTGGAGAGAGGGGCTGATCCAGCTGGGGTCCCAACCTATCAGAAAGGGGATGGAGTTCCAATCAGTCAAATTCATTGATCTTTTAAATCGGGTCCAACCCGCGGAACCCCTACCCCGAATCGGCCACTTGATAATGAGGGGGGGGGGGGGGGGGGTCCGAGAGTCAGAATTCCCTTTTTTAAGAATAGAAACATGACTGGGATAAAAATATTATTTTCAGCAAAGGAGTAATTAAAGGATTTTTTTTTTGTATTCAAAATAGATGCTTAATTTTTTTTTCGGTATTGGAATTTCCGAAAATGTTTTTTTTTAAATATCTTGAAATAATTTATAGTGAACAGTATTAGTAATTTCTTATGTTCATGCTATTTAAAGAATAATCAATTTCTATTGTTATGAATAACAATGGACTTTGTTTGCGGGCTGTAGAAGCAGGGTTTTCTAGAAACCCCGCTTGTTATACAGCCTGTTGTAAAAATCCAGTGTGTCTGCTCTATGGTAGGGTTGTTGTCTCTTTGGCACATTCCCCATTTCCATTCTCAATTTTATTATTCGTAACAATAGATCTATTCAATTTACACGTGTTTCAAAAATAGAAACTATGTAGTATAACAATAGAACTGGGGTGTAAGCACAACGAACACTTCAAATCTGTTCAAACAATCGAAATATGAAAATAAAATCACACAATATGTTCATTACAAAAATATATAATACATCTGATGATCACGTAAATTACATGCCAGAATAAACATAAGATACTCGGTAGATCAAAGGCTTTGTAGATCATATATTCTGTCCATGATAATTATAGTAAAAGCATCCAGTCCTATTGTTTTTATAACCGTAAATTGCAAAATCATAACGATATGACGCGAATCGACAATAATTGTTATAGCCATTATCTGCATACAATTAGATCGTGAAATGTGACAATAAAGAAAGCTAATAGAAAGATAAGTAAAAGTATTTTCAAACACGTACTCTCAAGTGGATATATGCTAAAATCCCCGATTAAACCTTAATTACTGATAAGCGTAATTTGTGTGGTCATTTTTGTTGTTTTCAGGGTCAGGTTTAGTTTACAGGGTCAGGTTTTAGTATTTTTCTGATTTGAAAGCCTGTCACATGTATGCAATATCCTGCTTTCTTTCAGATAGCTTAAAATTTATGTCAATTTCAATTGATAAAAACATTATTTATATTACTATTAAAATGGCCATCACGAACAGATAAGAAATATAAGCAGTGTTCCATCATAATTTGTTAACTTTTAGTATTGAGTTTATACATGTTGTGTATAAGAATTTTAGACTTTTAAAAAAAAGTAATTGTAATTTATAATAAAGAAAATCATTTCAAATTGTGGTACACATACATGTATATAAAATGCAATTATGCAGTGCATCTACAGGATTAATATACTATTTCAATATTTAAAAAAAAAACAATGGCTCAATGGGTAATATTTTTTTATGTAATAACTTCTCGTATGTGACAAAATAAAAACAAACAATTTCAAAGACATCACTACAGGCAAAACATTACTTTCAGTATTACCGCAGCTTTGAGGATGACCGAGGAGATTGTTGTCCTATAACATGACTATAAGCAGTATGATATTATAGTTAGTTATATCATTTGTTAAGTCTCTTTCTTATGGTTAAACTTTATTAATTCTTAAAGTACTTACCAGGCCATACTTGATCAAATTCCGACAGAAAAGTAAACACACTAGTATTTTCAAAAAATTCTTTTCCCATTTTGATTTTTTTATTTTCCAACTACACTATTAACAAGATTTGTCATCCACTGGTTGCATTAGTGGTTGATATTAGTACATTATCGTAAGTATAACAGAAGCAGGTTGGTTATTTGTTTACTTTCGATAAATTACAAAGATACCTCAAAGTACTTAATTTCCTCTACCTAAAAAGGATATCAGTCACAACACTCTGGGGTGTACTTCCAAGAATATTATCCACAAATCAATTATGATATTCAATAATTACCGATCTGTTATTAGAATCTATAAAGAAGAGCCAAGTCATCTAAAGACCAATGTCAACAAATAGCGAAACAGTCAACGTTACTCCATCATAATTAATATGGAAACGATGAATTGTGTAAAGAAATGAAATTCAATCAAGCAGTTATTTCCTGAAAATGAATCCCACATTGGTAAACATTGTAAATATCTCGACACATTTTTGTGGATTAACTAACGATCCTTGCTAGATAGAACGCCATTTTCTATATGAGACCTGTACATGACAAAGTTAGTTGAATTAATCAAATTGTTGCATTAAATAAATTTGATTATCTTCGCTCGATGACCAGAACAACGCGTTGTTGAAGGATGTTGTCGCATATAATTTTATTATCCAGGACTGTAATTAAATTATGTACATGTCCGTAATTATTCACCCATAATTTTTTTGACCTTTTCAATACTCTTAAAATTGTCCACTTGAAATGAACTTTTACAAGATTTACAACATTGTACTAAAATTAAGGGCAATCGATCAAGTCATAATTGCCTGGATAGGTCCTTAAGTCAACATATTTGATGTCACGTTAGCTCAATAAACAATATATCAATGTTCAAGATAATCCCTATGCTAATTATGGTGTTTTGCAAGTATAAATTGTAAAAAAAAAAATGTGACCGTATTTTAAAAGTACGGTGGTTGGACAAAAAATGTTCAATTTCAAGTCTTTCCTGTTTGAATTCCCTGTGATAAATATAAACGGACATCGGTTAACATACAATTGTTTATTAAATTAAGATAATAAAAAGGTTTTTACACATGATTGATGGCGCAATCCCTTCACATCCCTCCACTCACCATACCCTTTTTTTTAGCGGCGTAATTGTTCACCATAAAAATAACTATAACATTTGATTGAAAAGGCTTTAACAGCGCCAGATCCAGAACTTTTCATAAAAGGGGGCGCTGACTGACATAAGGGGGGCGCCCCTCCAGTGATGCTACAGTGCTTCCCTATATAATCAACCAATTTTTTTCCCACGAAAGGGGGCCCGGGTCGAACAGCTCCCCCTCCCTTGGATCCGCCTATGTTTAATCATATCGAATGACAGCACATGTAAAACAAAACTAACAAATACACAAAAGACACAACACATAGATCTGAGTAAACTCGCAATAATTGAAGCAAGTTCAATGCAACAAATCATGAAACTAAGGCTTGAAGATTCAGAAAAAAAATCAGTTTTTGACTATGCTGGAGGAACAAACGCACGGAAATTGGCACTACCCATCGACGAAAACACCTTGTGGATAATTCTATGCATGAATGTTCAAATGACTTATCTGATAACTATATACTAGTATATATATAGGTATGTTAGAAATATCCAGGTAACTTTGGATAAAGGTTTGTAATATGTTTCAATTTAAGAATTGAATGCTTCTTTTTGTAACTTTATTGGGGTGTAAAAGCGTTGACCGAAGTACATTTTGTATGAGCGCGGAAGCGCTTCATACTAAAAATGTGCGTACGGTCAACGCTTTTACAACCCTATGAAATTGGCACTACCCATCGACGAAAACACCTTGTGGACAATTCTATGAATGTTCAAATAACTTATCTGATAACTATATATATAGGTATGTCAGAAATATCCAGGACCGAAGTACATTTTGTATGAGCGCGGAAGCGCTTCATACTAAAAATGTGCGTACGGTCAACGCTTTTACAACCCTATGAAGTTACAAAAAGAAGCATTCAATACTTATAATTACATTTTTTAGCAATGATCATAAAAAACACGAATTTATTATTGTTTTATTTAATTCACCTGTGCACTTTATTGTGGGACCACGTGTTATCATGAATGAAAAGTTTTATTGAGCAATGCAATTGCTTACGGAATAATACGTGATGTGCAGTTAGCCAATCAGAATAAAGTATCATAATGAAACATACATCTAATGTAATTATTGTCATATGAACATTTTTATTTACGTGCAACTGTTATGGACTTTTACATCCGAAGACTGGAATTAAGACTTCATCCATATATCTCCAACTGTTTCATTTCAGAAGTTATTGAAAATAATTACCATCTAGTAACCGTGTTGAGTTTTTTTTTCTTTTGAAAAGACCATTATGTAAGTGTTTGAAAATATTTCTAATTGGAAGAGGATGCTTATAACTTTATAACAGAAAGTTGATATAGCAAACCTTGGTCAAAAGGATTTGCTGCTGTTGCCAAAAAATTTCTTAGCCCTTCGTCTGCAGTTTTAGTATTCTTTTTTTACTCGGAAAGGAATACACAATATTCAAACTACTATGTATAGTGTAGTTAATGTAACAATCGTTCTCCTAATTTTAAATCTATTGCATTTAGCATGGCTATAAAGCTGAAATTCAGGAACGTAAATTAGAACTAGTATACTATAGGAGGGATTAAAATATACAGGGCCGGGTCTTGCTTGTTTGTTGTTGCAAAACTGTCCACCGAAATGAATCAGCCACAATTAAACTAAAAAAGTGTTTAGAATGCATTACCTCTGTCAAATGAAATTTTTTTTCTTCTTATTTCAATGTTTTTCGTTTGAACGTCAAATCTCTATTTCGTATTTTTATTGACACATTTTTTTAAGTAAGCAATATATGGGTGTGCATGTGAATTTTTAATAGCAGCAAAAAGGAAAAAGTAAAAATTTAGATATAGAACTTATTTTAAACATGAAACTGTATATTACTAAAAATTGTAATGCTCCGCGCTCCAATATCGAAATAAAGAAAGATTCTGATCAAAACAAAAATAATTAACTGACAAAATCATGACCTAATAATGAATAATCGAATGGTAAAGGGGAGAGAACTTATATATTAAACTCTAACTATGACATACATGTTATAAATTTTATCTCTCAGCCATATTTTTCTAAATTTTGTATTGGTAACATACATGGTACAATGTACTGGTATGCCAATTCCGGCATGGTGTCAGAGAATAACTACTAGTAATCGTAATTTCATGCGTGTCTGAAGATTCTTGTCAACGTTTTTTTTTTTTACAGTTTACAGTCACAGTTTGATGCGAGTCCGTGTTAGCTAGTTGGTCCAAACGATGCTATATGGTGAAAAAATCTCTCTCTCAGTATTGCTATGGTTTGAAATTATCTCCCGTTTCAATGAATTCATTGTTATGCGTTTACTTTTCTACATTGGCTAGAGGTATAGGGGAGGGTTGAAATCTCATAAACATGTTTAACCCCGCCGCAATTTTGCGCCTGTCCCAAGTCAGGAGCCTCTTGCCTTTTTTAATCTTGTATGATTTTTAATTGTAGTTTCCAGTTGTGTATAATTCGGAGTTTAGTATGACGTCCATTATCACTGTACTAATATACCTATTTTTAAGAGGCCAGCTGACGGACGCCTACGGTTGCGGGAGTTTCTCGTTACATTGAAGACCCATTGGTAGCCTTCGGCTGTTTTCTGCTCTATGGTCGGGTTGGAATTGTTGTCGCTTTGACACAATTCCCATTTCCTTTCTCAATTTTATGGTAGTGCTTCTAAACACTGTACATGGCGACGCCTAGCTTATTGATTGATAGTGTTGCCAAAAATCCTATAATGAACCAGAAGCTTCCACAATCAAGCATGCTATATTTCAACAACATCTGGTGGATAGTTGTCTTGAAAATACTAAATTCTCATAGTTAAATGATATTCAAGCGATTGTCGTTACTTTATTATAAGGTCAAAGTTTTGTAACATATGATTTCAAGGTTTAGAATATAGAATGTTTAATTTGGGTTTCAGTCTATTTTGGTATAGTTATGAGGGGTCTGTGGGCTTACCATAGTCATCTGCGGAATTTGAGATTAGATATGTTGGAGTTAATGTATATTATGCGGGAATTGTTCATTGTAATACTTTTATTTTTAAAGTTTTTATCATTAGCAATACAATTACAAATTAAATAATTCTTAACTGATTGTTATTCTAAATTACTATTTCGAGACTGCACTAGCTGACGTCTGACCTCTTTTGGCCGAGGATTTCATTTGAGTTAAAGGAACGCTCCGGGCAATCGTCGGCTATTTAGAGGTCTAACTGTTGTAAATTTTAACGGTTTAATAATTTAAGTTATTTTTCATTTAATGTTAAAATTAGAAAAAAATCACAATTAAGAAGTTTTGGCCCAGATTTTTTTCTGGCTCCTTTTTCTAGTTAAAGTGACAACTTCAACAACTTGGCTAACTTGACTGTGTATTACCCTCGATGTATTATATAACGATAACCAATAAACGCTATGTCATTTGAAATAATCAATAAATGCTGTAATGATATTATAATTGAAAAAATGATAATATCAAAAGATAAAAACTTAGCAGACATTTAAAAATCTACCATATATAGGATGACTAAACCTTTTCAGTAATTTGTCTTCAGCAATGCTTTTCAACTTCGTACTAACATGACCTAGCCTTTTAGAGTTTCACTGAGGTGTCTTTTGTTCTTGTGTCTGAAATTAACATACAAATCCTTTTTCAGGTCCAGCCTATTCAAGTTAAAAAAAAAATGTGAAAACTTATAAATATGAATAACATACAATCTCTAAAAAATAATAATTAATAAAAGCTATGTAAGGTGAATTTAAATCAGAATTTAAAAAAAAACATTACCACGTGTTCTTGTTTACACCGGAAGTCTATTTTTAGATTATTGAGTCCCTAGTTACACAGACAGAAAAGAATATATCCATCCGCACACGCTTATTCTTTAAATTTCACGACACAATTTTGTTAAATTCAATGCAGTTTAAAATGATGCATGCTAATCAGTTAATAAGATACTGATTTGTGGTCATTTGTTCGAATCAAGTTATATATTGACGATTAAGACTATTTTGTAGCACGCAAGCTTACAGCATCAGCTGTGGTGTGGTCAAGCTGATAATGGCGGAAGTTTCAAGAAACGTACCTCCTCAGCTGTCGAGGATGAGTACAACTTCATACTTTCCCACAATTCCTAGAGGAGTTCCAAAAGCTGCTATTTCATATTCACAGTATGTTTTGTATATTATTTCATGTGTTTATTCAGGTAACAACGTTCAATATTTCAGAAACAAACATTTTCTGTGCAACTTCAGCAAAATCATAGTAAATTATAACCTAAAATAAAATAAATAAAAATGATTGAGATGCCCTAACGAAAAAAAATATCCATGACAGTTTGCTCTTTAGTCTTCTCAAATTTTTTAGCTGCTTAGCCCTGCACAAAATTTTCAAATGACAAACCAAAAAGAGATTTATAAAGGAGGGTTTGGATGGGGTTAAATGATTAGAGAATAATGCCCTTAAAAAATGAAGATTAGAGAATAACGGGCCAAAAAAATAAAGATTAGAGAAATGTATGGTCTAAAAATATAATGAATATTGAATAATCAATAAAAGAAAACTCTAAAAATTAAGTGTTTACAGAATTTTCCCTTCTTAAAATTTAAAGAAAATTATCAAAATTATTTGTACAAGAGCATGTCCAAAATGCGAAAAACGTCCAACAGCTTCATGTTAACGTGACAAATGGCCCACAAGGAACCGTGTCTAACAAAACCTGTAGACCCATATAGATACTCGACTCCGAAATAAGCGAGTTGACTAGAAATGTTCACGTGTTGTCTTCGGTCAGTATCGCACAGAAGCCTCTACTTTGCTTACTTCTATTGTTGAAAACCCCCATGCCGTATCGCACCTCCAACACCAAACATTTTCAATGCTGGAATGTGCCAGGGATTTCAGTACTATCACTGGAGAATCTCTTAAAAGAGTATCTGTTTGGTCTCTAAAGTATTTCACACACCCAAACTCCTACTATCCCGTTCCTAACAGCAACATACCTTTATCAGACGTTTTCGACATTAAATTTGACTTGGAAATAAAGAAGGTATCTAAAACTGATGTACATGTAGTTGCAATGAAATCATGGATAGAAAATTACCGACCCATTAGACAAAGAAGCGTCAGAGATGAAACAACCAAAGACAAAGCTGGCACTTTACCAATTTCTTTATACTGGAATCAGGACATTCAAAACAGGGGACATATTGAATTCAGAATAAGCAATGAAGTGCGTGTTACAGAAGAGACAATGAATAAACCAAACGAAATTTTAGTTGACAAAATTTTAGATGACTCCGATAATTCAGATGAATATGACTCATCCAGCAGTAGTGATGATAGCCATGATACACAGGAACAAACTGAAAATGAAAACATTGGTCATATCAGTAGGTCAGGTCGTGTTGTAAGGGCCACTGTGAGATTAGACTTGTAAGAGACGTTAAGGACATTTTATTGTTGTATAATTGTTCATATATATATATGTTAACTCAAAAAAGGCACAATGAAACTGTATTGTTAGTTTTCTCGTTTGAATTGTTTTACATTTTCATTTGGTAGCCTTTTATAGCTGACTGTGCGGTATTGGCTTCGCTCATTGTTGAATGTCGTACAGTGACCTATAGTTGTTAATTTCTATGTCATTTTGTCTCTTTTAAAGAGTTGTCTCATTGGCAATTACACCACATCTTCTTTTTTATATGTAGTCAAAATCACTGGAAAGAACTGATGAGAACTTGGACTTGTTACTTCAAGGAACTAGCATTTATAGCATGCAGAACAATACACATCAACACGTCATTGTTGAGAAACAAATGAAAACCTTGCTGTTGTTTGGAAATCACCGTTCTCATTCATTTAAAGGAATGTTTTTTACTCTTTTTTTTAAAGATTAAAGAAAACTGGTGAAAAAATTAGAGAATAATGCGTAAAAAAACACTTTTAAAAAATAGACTTATTTTTTGAAGATGAGAGAAAAAAGGGGTGAAAATTAAATGTTTACAGAATAACAGACCCCCCATCCAGACCCTCATAAAGACATGTTAGAGGCACAGAATAAAACTATTTCAAACTAAATCTTTAAGTCAGAGATAAAAAGCTGGAGTGAAAATGTAAACAACACTTTGTGTATTAATTATTTATGCTTCTGAAACTCTTTTCTGAATTCACCTGCATCTGGAATGCTGATATTTGAATTTTAAAAGTCAAAGATAGAAATGAAACAATTGACGACTAGAATAATTTGGCAGAAAGGATAGTCAATTTGTCTCTGCAGGGTAGGGGAATTAAAACCTTGTTTTCCTATAATTTTCAAAATTTATTAACGGAAAATCTTATATAGTGTTGTTATCAAGTACTGTATTAGTCCAAATAATTATGCTGTCTGGCAACACGGGCAAGGCTCTATTTTTTCCTTCTTTCTGGGATGCCTTTGTTGTAAGAAGACGTCCCAGAAAAAAATAAAATAGCCTTGTCAGACGTCATAATTTTTGGACTTGTATTGTAGGTTCATGTACATATACTTAAAATTTTTAATTCTCCCTTATTTTTAAGCACCCCTTCAAAGCTGCAATGGTCAGACAGGTCCAAGGGAATTTGTGAACACTCTCTCATTGGATTTATATAGAGAATCAGCTGTATCACTTACTTTGATACTTTGTTTATAAATATACTTACTTATTCTTAGACACCACAGACCACCCTAATAGTATTATACCAACATGACCAAGGGTGCAAACCTCTTTTTTTTGGTTCTAAGTCTAGAATTTCTTTAGCAAAACCAATAAGAGATGACCTTTTAGATTTTAATTTAGAAGAAATGCATATCTATATCACTAAATTATCTGATGACTTAGGAATATCTTTATTGTTGAGCATGAAACATGCATTTTTCATTGCTTTGATTAAGCGTCATATTGGCCTTTAATTTTTATCTATATTAGCTATATAGTCAAATCTCATTTTGGAGCTACTGTTTAATGTTAGCATTAAACAAATGGTAAATGGATTAAAACTTTAATCATATAAACATTATTTTAACAAATATTTTACCATCATTCATCATATCATATTATGCATGTGTTACCCCATTCCTACTTTCTGAATTCATGTATGTAAAATGAAGTGTACATGTGTTCATAGTCTAATGGTTAAAACTAGGTACAGTCAGGGATCTCCATGGATGAAAATTGAACGATGGAGGAACTTTCACCATCACAAACCCTGTCTACGCTGTACAGTGTAGCGCGATCAAAGTATTTCATCCCTCCGTATAAGGAATGGTGAACATGCTAATTAATTGCTTATTTAAATTATGTTTATTTGAATTTTCCTTATAGAAGTTAGTGTTGAATATCCTGGGGTCGCTCCTAACTCTGGAAGTTTTAGTACATTTAATAGTGTGTACTGTACAGTGTCATTTTGACCTGCCTTTACTACATATATATATAATAATACTAGTACCAAAACTGGTGTTTCAACTAGAATGGGTCTCTAGAAGCTGTGGTTGTTCACAGAATCACACTTCTTTAAACCTGGAGATCAATCTGCAGAGATGGCTTTGGTTGTTCTGTTCCCACTTAAGAGCCCTGTAAAATTATGTGCACATGATATTGATGTTGGTGCCTAGTATATTTATTTCTACATTTGTCTTTCTTCTAATGAAGCTCAAATGATTATGATAAATTATGTAGTTTTGTACTATGTTATTAAAAAAAATACTGTGGGGTGTTTCTGCACTTTGGTGGATTGTTGTTATTTCTATCTTAAAATACATAATGTTTTTTTTTGTTGCAGATCTGTCAATGAAGCACCATATACAGCATTGATGGGTGTGATTGTGGATGGAAGATATCCAGAAAGGGTAAATAATTATTAAATCATCTGACAAGCTATATATATAACTTAGCTTGATGGTGATTGCTTTGATGGCATTAATGATTGTAGATTTATAAATTCAAGAGATTGTTCGATATCATAACTTATGTTTCCCTATGCTCACATTGGCTTCTAAAATTGAAAAAGTTTTATCTGGTTTTAATTGCTGTAAGATATTATTTAATGATAAATGTGTACAGAAATCTGATGATTAATACTGAAGTATTGCTTATGGGAAGGGATACGAATGATATTCAATATTAAAGTCTGTTATGCTTGCATTGGAGAAAGAACTTATTAAGGAGGGGGCATGCATCTGATATTTGTCAGTGTACTGTGCTTATTATATCAGTATTATTGTAGAGAAAGCTCATTCTTGAAATTAAAAAAAATACAGATTAAGCAATATTCCAACAAAATAAAAAAAAGATACAAGAGGTTATTTACAGGATACATACATGTATGAGTGAATCTTCATATATATGTAGGATAGGATAACTGTTAGAGCTACATGTATCCCAATTTGAAATATAAATGCTTGTGTACACAGTCATGATAGTAGGATTGCATTTATGAAAGAAACAAATCATTTTTTTTTCCATCTGACCATTATGTTTAAGATTTTTTTATACAATTTACAATGACCAGATCAGCATCACGGCCTGAGGCTCGATATTTAATTTAAATGGCTTAACCCCTGGCCAATACTCAATATATATTAAAGTTACATGTTTATACATTTGTATATTGTAATTATAAATGCAATTGATCTTAACCAACTGATTATTATAGATTGTTCTAGTGGCAGATCCAGAAATTTTCCTAAGAGGGGGCCTGCTCCAGTCATGCTTAAGTGAATTCCTATATAATCAACCTTTTCCAACAAAAGGGAGGCCAGGGCTAAATTGGGCTGGTAATTTTTTTTAATTGAATTGTTTTATATTTTTCATGTCAAGCCATTAAAAACCACCTATACAAATTTTTTTTTCATCTTTTGAAGGTTGTATGGTTCCCTATAATTGCATTCATCCACTTCATTGAATCTTTGGTGGAGAGTTGTCTCATTGGCAATCATACCACATCTCCTTATTTTCAAATTAATGTTTTAAGACTTTTTTAATATTAAAGTGCAGGTACATGCAGTGGTCCTGCATTCTGCATTTGTTGTATATTCTAATTTAAATCACAAGACTGAAAACTAAAAATATTTTGACTGTGAAATAACTGTGTAAACACAATAACACAAGTTTGATAAAGTTACATTTGTAAATTTAAGGTTTCATTTTAAGTAAATTATAAAGTGCTTTAAACCCTCTCTGTTATGTTTACTTGACAAATATTGATTTTAAGATTGGCAGGTTGTTCATATTAAATCTAAAATGACTAGGGACATTTAATTGTTTACAGACTACCTAAGTTATAAAGAAAATACTTCTAACACTTATATTTAATAAGGTAATAAGATTATTGAAGTACGTTGAAATTGATTTTTGATATACATGTGTGTCGATTATATGATAGGGAGTGATACTGAATACTAAAATATTAATAAATTGGATTTAGTTTTCAGCCAATTAATATATATGTCAGCATTGCTTTACATTTTCTTTCAGATCAATTTATTTCGGATCAGAAATGAACATCTGATATTTGAATATAATTTGTTAAAAAGCTAATACACATTTCTGAATTACTTGACAAATGAATACCAGGATTAATTACTTTTCTTTGCCATGTGGGTTGCTATTGAACATGTTGAATACAATTTGATCCTTCAAAAATTAATGTCAAGTGAATTATAAAGAAATCTTTGCCCATGTAAGCAAATTTCAACATATTGAAAATAGGAATAAATTAAATAAGATCCTTTAGGGTATAACTTGATAATAAATGGCACAAAGAATCTAATGACATCTATTAAAGCAACAAACACTTCAACTATAGACAAGAAACAAATATAATTTAATTGTTTGATTTTGCCCTACCTACGAAGAAGAAGATATTTTTATTCCAATTATGGGCCTCAAAGGGCATTAACATTACAACATCAATAATTTTCATAATATGTATACCAACCTAAAAAGTAGCCTACCTGAAATTTTTTATGATCTTTTTTTTTTTAATTTGTTCTTTTATTATCTTATGTCATTTTCTTGTCTAAAACATGCAACTGACATAAGAATAGTAAATCCCCTACCTACATTTCAACATCACACAAACCATTTTTTAAGGGTGACCTAAAGACATCTTTTTGGCAGCAAATGCTGTATCAATAGATTGGTATATACATTTGTACAAGCTGCAAATTGACCCAAAATTAAAAAAAAAAGTAGTGATCTGAATAAAGATAGTTTTGATTTAAAAAATGGTAAAGCACTAGTGGTAGAACCCTTACTGTCAGAATTGGAATATTTTAATTTCAAAGGTTACTCGTTAGGAATATATGTACTGTCACCAGGACACACTAAGTTTATTTAGTATATGAATGAAATACATGCAAACAATTATGAATAAACTTTGTAAAGTCACTAATAGGAAAAAGCTGATGATCTATGAAAATGTTTGTCAAAATCTATGTATCCAACCCCTCTACAATACATTTTATACATTGTTGAAACAAGTGATACTTTCCTTTCAAAAAATATATTTCTACAATCTTTTATATCTTTAGAATTTATATATTTGAACAAACATAGAAAAACTTGGTACAATTAACTTAATTTCGTGAGGATAGGATTACTTGGCAGGAATTATAACAACCAAGTTGGCCACGTTTACAAGGTTGAATTGCTTAATTATTCGTCGCAAGGTTATATCACAAGAACTCTGACATTGTATCGATATTTTATAAAGTCGAGATCTCAAGGTGCAAGCAAATTGACTTGCGTTTATTCACCAGCGTAGACAAGAGCATTTAAAGTTATCAACTAGAGTAGGCTATTTATTTTATAGCCTTTTGAAACACCTCAATAAGTTGAAGATTGATTTTTATCAATTTAAATATGTTCAATGCATTATTATGTCTATAAATGATCTGTATTCATATCAATAAACTGAAAGGACTATTAGTTGAGACACCCGCTGAATAGCGCCATTTAAATTTTCTGATCATTTAAACATCTATTTAAACCTTTTATCTACGCAGTAAATTGCAGTATCATGAAACAGTATTAAAGTATTGAACTCCTTAAATGGTACATCATAACAATGAAATTTTATACATTGATGTTTTTTTTATTTTCTTGATTCATTGAATTTTGTTTGAATACTTTAATGATGATTTAAGCCATTTTATTGAACAGTGTTCTAGTTCAGGTATTTCATCCTTATGATAATACTGGTACATACATGAATTATTTCATCTATATCTATTATTTGTTTTGTTCCAATGTCAATGATGGTACCTGTACATGTATATGGTCATAAGGTATGAAATCCACATTTTCAATTTGTTTTTTAAATTAATTTGTAAACAAGATTATAAGATCAACTAAATTAAATAATGAAATGACAGTTGTAATTTTTATTTCAAGACTGAATACGTACATTTTGGTCATTTTATGTTTTAAAAGTTATTTAAGGTTTGATTGATTAAATATACATGTATTTTACAGTTTTATAATAATTAGATTTTTATAGTACAAGTCGCATCTTGTTTCATTCAAATCTTGTATGTTCCAATGGATGACATATATGTATATGTATAATAAAAAAACAGGAAACAATAGGCCTAATCACAATTTTGAATCTTCTGCACTTGACTTAAGAATTTGCTGCACTTGAACTATTGACGTTATACACATATCACTTTTCCTCTGCGGCTTCTGACATTTTCTATTGTGACGTCATAATTTTACTGAAAAATTTGAGATATTTAACTTATAAGATCTGTAAAAGACCTAGCATATCAATATGTGAAACAATTTTAAAAAGAAAACAAGCAACAGAATTGTTTGCTAATACAATTATGGCAGACTGCAACCACATACATCATGTGTACATCATGTACATATACAATGTATAAATAATGTAATAGTGTCAAAGATGTTGTTCAGCCCTCAACTCTACCCTAACCTGACACAGTAGAGTTAAAGCACAACATACATGATTTCACTAATTTCAGATACACTAGATTTGTAAAATCGAAGCACACAAAAAACACATTGTACTTAAGTGAACTGGCATTTACTGAAAGCTAGTTTAAAGCCAATTCCAACTAATGTATAATCAAATTTTTCAAGAAAACGAAAATGAAATTACAAATATTTTATTTTGTTGGAACAGCAAAATAACGGGTGTTATATAATATGTATTTATTATTTCAGCATGCAGTTACACCACGATGTAGAGTTAGGAAACAAGTTGGAGGCACCAACAGATGGCGCTTGCCAGATTCCCTTGGGAGCGATCTCCTTGGTAGTAGGCAAGCCATCAAATCTATCAACATGCCATACAACTCAAATATGATAAATATTATCACAGGTTAATATTTTATTGATTTTTATCAAATTTAAACATTTGATATGTTTAATTGGCATGGCTAAATCTTTAGTTTATAGATAGTTTTTCATTCTTGTCCATGAATCCATTGCTTGCTGGGTATCGGTTTTGTCTGTGTTGACCTTTGATAATTAGAATGAAAAATACTGTGTAAATATAACCTTTGAAATGATAATGCTGACAATAAGATGTAACGCAAGTTCAAATTTGGTCTGGTTCTTTCTAAAAAATTTGCTTATTGTAGTACTAGTGTTACAGTGCATATTGATTATCTCTAAATTTTAAGTGTTTTTTTTTTGTGTAGATTTTTGGGTGTTCTGCATAACGATATCATATATAACAGCCATACAACATCCCTGATAATCTGTTTATCATTCTACTTCTGGTCTTTTTCTCCTGCTTCAGGAAGTTTTATGCTTAAAAAACTAAGCTTTATAAAGATCTACACTCGTTGTACATTAAATCTCAGACATTGTGACATTATACTGATTAATATGGCCCACATCTAAAAGCCTTATATAAAAAAAATTACAGAGTAACTGAGAAGGATGATATAGTCAGGAAAGACAATAATTGATTATCTATCTTAATTTATAGAACTAGATTAGATTATGTTGTTGAGAAATGGGATAATCAATCATTGTTGTATTTAAAGTCAATGATTAGTAATTTAGTTTGAAGAATTTTTTTTTTTTTTTTTGGTCATTTGTTATTTCCTAAAGGATGATTTCATGTTTGCTATACAAATACATATCTATTTTCAGATGTTTATGTTAATTGTACAATGTCAAAAAAAATGAATGTACTAGATTCAGAAAATATAGGACAAATGTAAAATGTATATAAATTGCAAATATTGGTTGTAAATCAATATGATATCTCAAATTATTTTGGATAATTGTTACAGTATTTCACTTTTTATACCATTGATCAGCACAAATACATATATGTGGTGAAAGTGATCCCCATGTGCACCCATCTTATATTGCATGAAGTAAAATGTGTTGTTAAAGTATCAAAAGTGAAAATGAATAATTGTAATAGAAATGAGAAATCTTAAGCTATATTAAAACACAAATAGGGGAGAAAGAAAAAAAATCATCAAAAACACTTGGCTTTAAATTTTGTCAACATACATGATTTTAGTCTTCGAAAGACTGGTCAGTGACGCTTGATTTAAAAAAGTTAAAAGGCCATTTAACAAATGTTTAAAGTAAGAAGTTGAACATGAAGAGTACAAATATTGGAACGAAATTTCTAAAACAGAGCAAACAGATTGCATAATATTGGGAAAAAAAACCTAATAACATACCAAATATGCAACCAGATGGTTAATTAGCATTCTGAAGAAGTGTAACACGGAAGTGGGAGTTAAAAAAGATTCTGTAATGAATAGCATTATAAACATTAAAACCTTAAAGTAAACAAATGATGAATATCTTTTAACACTTAGAGAGTTATAATATTTACAAATACTTTTTTGTCAATATGAAAAAGTGGTGATAATTGTGAGGGGTAGGATTTTCAAGCATTATGATATCGCTAGGTGTGAAATAATTCTGTACTGTTAGAGTTCTACATGAACTTATTTTAACGTTTGCCTGAATAAAATTTAACTTGTCCAAAATAAAAAAACTACCAGTTTGAATTCTGTACTTGCTTCATGGCATATGATATAGAGGCAGGGACAGATGATAACTCATCGAATGTTAAGCTCATTATTTTTTTGGCAACATTGCTAATAATATGCATCAGCATTTCCCAGAAACATCTTCAAATCAGTTGCATGAAATTGAAAGCTGTAGTGAGCTACACACTTTGTGTAGAAATTACAAAAAGAAATATTATTAGCGTTGTTGTATAGGCCTGTTTTATTGTACACTACATTGTAGATCAGTAACCTTTCACAGAGTATTAAAATTGTAATTCAATATGTGTTATACAAACACAGAATACATTTTTTTACTCAATTGCTTAACTGTCTAATTGACATATACCTCAGATCATATCTCCTTTTATTTTGATTTATAGAATGTTTTTGTCATAATTTTGTTGATTCTTTACAGCTGAGAATCCTCAGTCATCTTTACACCTAGAGGCTGACAGACCTTATGTATTCCATCAAGTAGTAGATCGTCCTGTCACAGTTTCTCAAGTACCAAGTACCGCTAGCAGTAAACTAGGTTTAGGACTACTTTCCAGGGAATCTACTGTACTGGTGAGAGCTCCTTCAAGGCTAAGGGGGTATGTACAACTACTGGCTAGACAATGAAAATATGGTAAAAAACTGAACATAAAAACATAAAATATTTACTTTTGATTTAAAACATGTTTTCCGTGGTCAAAGCATTTCTTTTAGTTCAATAAATAAATCTTGTACTAATTTTTGTGATTAGATTTTATGTCTACCAGAACCTGTCAAAATAGCTGTATACATTTATTACAGGTTGTACCGTTTTTTTTTTTTTAAGAATAAATGGCATTATTAAAGAATTCAAAGATTAAATATTTAGAACTCAGAAACGAACTATACTGCGTATTTGTCTCCTGGTGAATTTTTTTTAGAGAACTTTGATTTTGATTTTATTGATGATTCCTTTTTTGTAGACCAACACCAAGTACTTCAGGTCCAATTAGGAAGTTTATACCAGCTAATGCCAGACCAGCTACACCTAAAGATATATTTCTGTATCATTCCAAGAAAAGTCAGAGTTTTATTGGACCAGGTATTGTACATGGATTTATTATTTTAAACTTCCTAGCAATGCACAATATACGACACAAGCAAGCAGTGTGATGAATAATTTAAAATGAATTAAATGATAGCCTGCTTACACACATCATTTGCACATGCACAAGATATCTTCACAACAGTCTCATTTCAGATTTAGTGATACCAAATATAACCCCCCAAAAAACAAGAGGAAGAAAATGTATAGATACCATAAGCATCAAACAAGAATTATGATAAATTAAGAAAGTATAGTTATCTATTAACCATGTTAAAGAACCGATTTGGACTGGGAATTTTTGTTATATGTCTAATGTTTATAGTTAATACTGCAAACAGACATGAAAGAAGTATAAACAGATTTCCAGGTTCAATTTACTTCAATTTTAACATGTTTTACTGTCTTTATTATACTTTCAAAGAAGTTGGAAGAAGAACAGTGTCTTTTATTGCACAAACTGTTTTCATAAACTTTACATATATTGGTATACAGCAATAGAACTCAATTGCAGTAAAACTAGAAACCATTTCCAATTTCCAATTTAAAGATTTTATTGCATAAATTATATTATTTATATTCAAAGAAAGGGATTGGATAAAGGTTCAGCCTATATAAATCCTTTCCTGTTTTAGGAATTATAGAAATAACATAAATACTTCAAAAACAGAACTGATTCTGTATCATATATCAAAAACTTTGTTTGCCCTATCTTTTAATAAGTTTGAATTATTTTCCATCAGAAAATTCTTGAATGAACAAAAAAGACAAAGAGATGATATATAACTGTCATGATTCCTGACTATGTATGGCACAATCAAATTAGCAGGGTTTTCATTTCTAAAATAAGTTTTATTCAAACATTTAAAATTACAGTTAGAAAAATACCAGACCATGGTGAGTTATAGTTTTTGATGTTGGGTAGCTGGTAGTTTGATTTAGGTTTTTATATGTGTATAGATATATATCATATTGATTGGTCTGTTTTGGCAGAATATAAATGTGATTTATGACATGCATGGTTTATATACAGCCAATTATATTTTAATGTCCATATTCTATAGATTAACATCATACAAGCTGATCAAATATATATATATATTTATTTAGTTTAATCACATATACAAACATGTACAACTAGCAAGTTATAATATGAATTTCTGTAGAAACATTGCAACAATCGTAAATACTTGTTTTAATTGCTTACTTCCCATGTTCTTTAATATTACTTTAATTTCAATGTTGTGTTTATTACCTTTTTCTATATCTGTACAGTAATTTCTTTTTAATAACCTAAAGTAGTTTTTTAATTTAATATTTATAGTTATAGAGCAATAAATATATGATATCATTGCTGTATTTGTGATATTAGGCCACGGTGTGTCACAGTTTTATAACTGGAAACTAGAAAAATTAATCTGAAAATATTTTTGAATAATCAATATATTGGTTTATAAAACTGACTGTTTCTGTAATGTTTATTGATATTTTTGGCTGTATAGTGTTACTTTCTTTATTAAAAACTTGAAATGTATGTATAAAAAATTTTAAAATGTACATCGACAATTTGTTTTAATCCATTGTTTTTATACGACCGCAAAAATTGAAAATTTTTTGGTCGTATATTGGTATCACGTTGGCGTCAGCGTCGTTGTCGTCGTCTTCGTCGTCCGAATACTTTTGGTTTTCGCACTATAACTTTAGTTTAAGTAAATAGAAATCTATGAAATTTAAACACAAGGTTTATGACCACAAAAGGAAGGTTGGGATTGATTTTGGAAGTTTTGGTCCCAACAGTTTAGGAATTAGGGACCAAAAAGGGCCCAAATAAGCATTTTCTTGGTTTTCACACTAGAACTTTAGTTTCAATAAATAGAAATCTATGAAATTTTGACACAAGGTTTATGAACACAAAAAGAAGGTTGGGATTGATTCTGGGAGTTGAGATCCCAACAGTTTAGGTATTAGGGGCCCAAATAAGCATTTTTCTTGGTTTTCGCACCATAACTTTAGTATAAGTAAATAGAAATCTGTAAAATTTAAACACAAGGCTTATGACCATAAAAGGAAGGTTGGGATTGATTTTGGGAGTTTTGGTCCCAACAGTTTAGGAATAAGGGGCCCAAAGGGTCCAAAATTAAACTTTGTTTGATTTCATCAAAAATTGAATAATTGGGGTTCATTGATATGCCGAAACTAACTGTGTATGTAGATTCTTAATTTTTGGTCCCGTTTTCAAATTGGTCTACATTAAGGTCCAAAGGGTCAAAAATTAAACTTAGTTTGATTTTAACAAAAAATTGAATCCTTGGGGTTCTTTGATATGCTGAATCTAAAAATGTATTTAGATTTTTGATTATTGGCCCAGTTTTCAAGTTGGTCCAAATCAGGATCCAAAATTATTATATTAAGTATTGTGCAATAGCAAGAAATTTTCAATTGCACAGTATTCAGCAATAGCAAAAAATCTTCAATTGCACAGTATTGTGCAATAGCAAGACATTTCCAATTGCACAGTATTGTGCAATAGCAATAAATCTTCAATTGCACATGATTGCGCAATAGCAAGAAATATCTAATTGCACAATATTGCACAATAGTAAGAAATTTTTCAATTGGAGTTATCTTTCTTTGTCCAGAATAGTAGTTGAATCAAGTTAAATCATTGTTTTATACAATATACAATGTATATTCACTTTTACTACCAACTGATAAATTTTAAAAAACAATCTTTACCATTCAGTGATAACAAGCACTTTTTTTACATTTCAATATTTTATGATGTATTTAAATGAGTAGTTATTGTTGCAAACTCCATTAATAATTTGAATTGAGATCAGTTTTGGAATAAGGGAAAGGGGGGTGTGGAAAAAAAAATGGGGGGGGGGGTTCAATTTTTCTCATTTCAGATTTCATAAATAAAAAGAAATTTCTTCAAACATTTTTTTGAGAGGAAGAATATTCAACAGCATAGTGAATTGCTCAAAGGCAAAAAACAAATTTTAAGTTCATTAGACCACATTCATTCTGTGTCAGAAACCAATGCTGTGTCAACTATTTAATCACAATCCAAATTTAGAGCTGAATCCAGCTTGAATGTTGTGTCCATACTTGCCCCAACCGTTCAGTGTTCAACCTCTGCAATCGTATAAAGCTGTGCCCTGCAGAGCATTTGGTTCCTAAGTATTTGTGTTTTGATCTTTTAAAGTCAAACAGGGCTGTCATAATTAGATTTGATAAAAATTATTGTTTTTTTTTTGAAAAACATTGCTTTTCATCCTGAAAACATCAGCACTGCTTACATTAATTTTAACAGTTTATTTTTATAGCAAAAACACATTACTATCGGTGACATAGGTAACTAAAGGACACAAACACATTTAATTTCAAATTGTATGTCCACCACATGTATCAGACTCAGTTTTCATGTATTGAACACAATTACTTTATTATACATGTTTATGATATCTGCACGTAATATATTATATTATAACATAATAGGTATAGTTATGTCCATCTGTTTGTCAATTCATTTGACTTTATAATACTTCCCATTAAATTGCCAGATTTTGATTGGTTTATTAGAGGGAGATATTCTACTCTATCTCATAGCAAATATTAAAAGGTATTTAGTCTTAAACCATATTTTGATATTGCGTATAACATTAAATATGCTGTGTAAAAACGAAAGCCCAATTTAGTATTTTTGATGGTAATTCTAATACAATAATATAATTCCACTCAGGTAATTCTATGACAAAAAGTCATTCTAATCACTATTTTTAACGAAGAAATAAGTATGATATTTGCTTTGTAGGATACCTAGGACCTTTGTCTAAATATGGTTTGTTTTTCTTTTTCATACAGGATTTATGATTGAGTGTTATTGTGTGGTAACCCAAGCTTAATATTAGGTTAATAAAAATGCATGCTAACTGCATGGATATAATGCAGTTTGAATAGTTTCTTACAATGAGTTGAAAATTTTGTTTTATCTGTATAGCATGTACTCATTGAATAACATACTTATAAATATTTATAACGTATAATATATAAAGTGAAGGAAGTAGGTGATGTTGAAGTAACATGTATATGTTTTCATACACTCACATTTAATAGATGAATACATATTTTATGATATATGTGGCATGATTGTTGGTAGCTATTTAAACTTGCATGGAGATTTTAATATGTAATCTGCATGCCAAATGTATTGCATATTTATTACTTCATTTAAAAACTAATCTACTGTAAAAACAGAAATAAATTACATGTTAACATATCTTTTATGTATTTGCCCTTTGTTGGTTCATGATAAGCATGTTAAGAAGTTATAAATGAAAATAAGAAAAGTAGATATTTGTCAACCTTTCAGATTGAACACTATAGAGTCTAGACTAAAGGACCTCATCGTAAGGATTTTTATTGATAAATGCATCTAGCATAGAATTTTGATGCACTTTTATTTTTATTTTTTATTATCAGTTATTGCTACACTTGTTCTATGCTTCACAAACTTTTTTATTGATAGGTTGACCAGTTAATAGATTGACACAGACTAATTATGAATATAAAAATGTTTGAAATTAATTGTCAAATCCATTAAAATGATCAAATTGATTCAAATTAAAAGTTTATCACATTTTCTATCAAGAAGTTAATAAAACTCAACTATTTATTGGTTATCACATATCCTGTCTTCATGTATCTGTATACTGAGGTACTAATAATATGGAAAGCCACAGCTGTCTTATGTGGTTCTCTGATATTACTTTATGTTGTTTTATCATTACTTAATAATAGTTTGTCTTTATTTGATATAGTTTTGACATTACGTAATGATGTTTTAATATAACTCAATATGGAATAGTCATTACTTAATGATATTTCGATATTACACGATATGGTTTCATATTGACTTGATATAGTTTTGTCATTACTCAATATGGTTTTGTCATTACTCGATGTAGTTTCACCATAATTTGATATGGTTGTGTCAATAGTCAATGTGGTTTTAACATTACTTGATGTGTGTTTGACTTAACGTAATGTAGTTGTTTCATTACATGATGTGGTTTTGTTATTTCGTAATGATGATTTGTCTATTCTTTATATGGTTTTAACATTACGTAATGATGTTTCAAAATTTGACCATTTTACACTACTTGATGTGTTTGTTTCATTATTTGATGTGGTATTGTCATTCTTCGATGTGGTCCTGTCATTCTTTGATGTGGTTATCCCATTACTTGATGAGGTAAAACCACGTGACCAATTCGGAAAAACCTGTTCTATTTTTAGATTGATTTCTATGTTGTATGACTGTGCCTTTAATGCATTAGGCCATCCATCTAATTAGTATTCAAACTAAAGTTCGGGTTACTGTTTAAGTTAAACTTTGAGTGAGTTTTCGAATGAAAGTCATACTTATAATTAAAGTTCTAGTTAGAATTGATTTTCGAATTGGACTTCGAGTTTCAATCACATTTAAAGGCAGAGTTCTAGTTTCAACTTTGAATTTGAGTCACTTCTTGGGGTAGAGTTTGAGTTGGATTCGAATTTAAGTCTCATTTAGAAATTATTAAGATTTCGAGTTGAAATTCAAGCTATTTTATATGTCTTTTTGAGTTCGTAATTAAATTTTCTATCGCCTGGAACAAGGGCTTTTGCTTGGGCTTCCGAAAAGAGGGCTCAGGGATATGCGTACTAAATAAACAATGTTGCAGTATACAAAACGCAACATAGGAGTTGAAATAAAGTTAAATGTGGTGTGATTGCCAAGGAGACAACTATCCACCAGAGTTTAAATGCAGTGGATGTAAGAAATCATATATCGGCAACCGTACAGCCTTCAAAAATCTGTATAGTCAGCTACAAAAAGGCCACCATGCACTATGTGAAAAAAATTCAAACGAAAAAACTAACTGTCTATTTTACAAAAAAACAAATATGACACATATGTATACAACGACAAAAATTGAACTTCATGCTCCTGACTTGGGTCAGGTAAATAAAGAAAGTGCACGTGGCGGAGTTTAACATGTATGTGAGAGAACATCGAACTGTAACAGTAGTGTAACAACACAACACGAGAAAAAAATGTAAACTAGACAAATCGATGCCCCGCATTCCACTCATTGAACCGCTTGTACCCCAAAAAGGACAAAGTTCAATTATTTTTCTCCCATAAGAGGAAAAATAATGAAAAGAAAAAACCCTGACCACATGCACACCATCAATACATGTACAAACAGCTAGCAGAGTGAAAAATTCCTAGCATTCAATTTGTAGGAGGAGTTATCTGGAAACGCCCTACTTATGCAAGTAAATGTCCCAAAAATAACAAAGTTCAACTCTCTCCCGAAGAGCACATCTTAATAAAAATTAAACCCTGACCACATACAGCACACCTTCAACATATATGTACAAACAGACAGTAAGGAGAAAACTTCCTAGGATTCAAACTGTTGGAGGAGTTATGCGGAATAACTACATGTATATACCCATAATGGGACGGAAAGACGGATTGACAAATGTTAAACACTATGCCCCAACTTTCAGTTGCTGTAAAGTTGCGGTGGCTTAAAAAACATATCAATTGGCTGGCTTAATAGATCGGTATGACTTGGTAATTTAAATCCATCGGGGTGATCTCGGGTTCCCTAGAAAGGTAAGGAGATTCTGCTCAACGTGTGGCATCCGTCGTGTTATTTGCGAAATTACAAACCGAGTGATGTGGTCTTATTTGGAAG
The DNA here is from genome assembly GCF_965363235.1 of Mytilus galloprovincialis. NCBI lineage: Eukaryota > Metazoa > Mollusca > Bivalvia > Mytilida > Mytilidae > Mytilus > Mytilus galloprovincialis. Next base: position 70,578,621 of record NC_134841.1, on the reverse strand, counting down.
TTCACATTCGAGTAAATGATGAAGGAACATGTTCGCCGTCACATGTGAAACAGATGTTTATTTTTCAATTAGTGCGAGGTAGATCAGAATTCAATTGATTAAAAGTAAAAAGATTGATATTTTTTTTAGAGAATTGTTATTTTATAGTATTGATGCTTTGTCGCTTAGTCCGAGCCACCCTCCTCCAATTTTACTGTGACTTAAGTTTGAGTTGATTTTTTTTAACGAAAACGTATTAGTCTTTTGATTTGTGTCGAGCCTGTGACATAAATGTAGCGGCAGTGAGACACAACAACGTCATCGAAAGTGGCGTCATTTCGGGACCTTTTATAGCTTACTATAGGGTATGGGTTTTGCTCATTGTTGAAAACCATACAGTTTTGTTTTAGTAAAATAAAACCGAATTAAACTGTTTTGACCTGATAAATTTATTACCTCCATGAAGTGTTTTAAAACTTGTATAGGAGTTTTTCTTCAATATCTAGAAAAAGCATCTACAGAAAAATATTTTTTTATATTTTTTGACCGATGAATGTACAGCTCATCAACATTATGCTTTTACACTGAAATCAGCAATATCAGGCGAGACACAGCGTTCCGTGTACTTTTTTACAAATTTATTATAATACTGCTTCTATTTGAAAACTTATAGATCAAATAACAGGACCAAGTGGTTTGGGGATATCCCAATTATGTCCAAAATACTGTAAAATTTTTAGGATTTTTTTTTTTTTTTATTGTCTGCCGTTCCCTTTTTTCATACCAAATAACTCTGAACAACCACTCGAACTTTAATTTGATTTTTAACTTTGGCGATACCCATCCAAAGCACATTAAACAAACGACATATTGAAATCTGTTAAAAAATAGATTTTTTTCACATTGTGCATGGTGGCCTTTTGTAGCTGACTATACGGAGTGTTGAAGGCTGTACGGTTGCCGATATATGATTTCTTACATCCACTGCATTTAAGTAAAACTCTGGTGGATAGCTGTCTCATTGGCAATCACAACACATCTAACTTTATTTCAACTCCTATGTTGCGTTTTGTATAATCAACATTGTTTATTTAGTACGCATATTCTGGAGCCCTCTTTTCGGAAGCCCGAGCAAAAGCCCTTGTTCCAGGCGATAGAAAATTTAATTACGAACTCAAAAAGACATATAAAATAGCTCAAATTTCAGCTCGAAATCTTAATTAATAAAAATTAGACTTAAATTCGAATCCTACTCAAACTCTACCTCAAGAAGTAACTCAAATTTAAAGTTGTAACTAGAACTCTGCCTTTAAATGTGACTCGAACTCGAAGTCCAACTCCAAACTCAATGCTAACTAGAACTTTAATTATAAGTATGTATTGACTTGAATTCGAAAACTAACTAAAAGTTTAACTCAAACAGTAACCCGAACTTTAATTTGAACACTAATTAGATGGATGGCCAAACGCATTCAAGGCACATACAATATGGAAATCTATCTAAAAATAGAACAGGTTTTTCCGAATTGGTCACGTGGTTTTACCTCATCAAGTAATGGGATAACCACATCAAAGAATGACAGGACCAAATAAAAGAATGACAAGACCACATCAAATAATGAAACAAACACATCAAGTAGTGTAAAATGGTCAAATTTTGAAACATCATTACGTAATGTTAAAACCATATAAAGAATAGACAAATCATCATTACGAAATAACAAAACCACATCATGTAATGAAACAACTACATTGCGTTAAGTCACATACACATCAAGTAATGGTAAAACCACATTGACTTATGACACAACCATATTAAATAATGGTGAAACCACATCGAGTAATGACAAAACCATATTGAGTAATGACAAAACTATATCAAGTCAATACGAAATCATATCGTGTAATATCGAAATATCATTAAGTAATGACTATTCATATTGAGTTATATTAAAACATCATTACGTAATGTCAAAACCATATCAAATAAAGACAAACTATTATTAAGTAATGATAAAACAACATAAAGTAATATCAGAGTTCCACATAAGACAGCTGTGGCGTTCCATAGAATAAATATACCAGTTATTATTATTAAGCAAATAATAGTAGTGTTGATGTGGAAGAATCCAATATTTCTTATTCAATTTACCGAAAGAAAACAACACATTTAAAATATTTCATAATCCTTCCAATTTAAAAAATAATGCATTCATTATATACAACCACAACTATATTACTGTTGATTTTTTTTGTAATGTAAGCGATTGTAAGAAAATCTCATTTAAAAGCATAAGTTGTTGAAAATTAAATTTTTTATTTGAACACTTAACAATTGATGCAAAAATCAGGTTACACATGTGTCTTTTTGTTTGTTATCTTCTGTAAACATGAAAATGTAAAATTGGTAATATGATATTTTTATTCTAACCTATTTTTTATACTCTTTTCAAAATTACTTGATATAACTTTACTGAATTCTAAAGAAAACTCAGATATAAAAATGATAATGATTGTTGAGAAGAAAACAATTGCCAGCTGTCAAATAACAATTAAAAAAATTTGATTCCTATGTTTCAGATGTAGTATTAAAGTGTCTAGGAATGGACTGGGAGTTACATCGACCATACCTACAGAAATCTGAGGTTCTATCACAGTTACTGAAACAAGCAGGAGAGCCTCACATGCAGAAATATTATAGAAATCCAGCCTCTGAAACATTGGATACATACATCAAGAAAAACAATGTTTACAGTAACGAATACAAAGATATAAGCAATAGGTATAGACATGATAAAATAACTAGAGACTTGTCTAAACGAATACAGGCTCTATTTTAGGTTTTTCAAAAACAGTCTACAAAATGAAAAATAACTTTATAAACTAGTTAAAGTGCTTATTTGACTTTGTCTTCTTCAAGAATGTTGATAATGATTGAAAACTAATGTTGTGAAAATACTTGAATATTTGAGTAGCTGTATAACCTTAGGAAACCTAAAACAACCTTAGGTCAACTTTACCTTTGGAAGTTAAATGTTTATCAGAAATTTCTAAAACATATTGTTTTTATAAGAGGGTAAAAACACTTGTATGAATGACTTGATAGTTAATAACTTGTCAACCTTATCACTACTTTTGAGATAATAAAAAAATCCTACGTTAAAATAATATTTAAAATCAGAGTTATATTCCTTTGTCTTGACTGTAGTTGAAACAACTTCAATTATGGACAAAGAAGATTATCCAAATATAGGTTTCAAATTTTAATATATATCTGTTATACTTCTTACCTTTTGAGGGGCCTCAGAGGCCAAGTTACTACTGGAATCACTAGCCAGTCAACACTTAGATTTTGAGATCAAACCCTGCTTGTGTGGGCCCACTCCACTCCAATCTTAATTGACTAGGAATGTCAGTTTTCCTATGGAAGGTCATGAGTTTTCTCTGGGCACTTTGGCTTCTTTCATCATTAAAAACTGGCCGCCACTACATAGCCCAAAAGTGGTGTTTAAAAGTTGCGTTAAAACACCAAAAAATCAAAATCAAATATTACCTTATGGATCAGTATTTTGGATATCATCAAGTTTCCCAAGGTACTTCTTTACCTTTTACTGAATGTATAACCACAAAAAATAAGAATTACTTTCATTTAGGAGTTGTAATATTACATCACTTTTAGAAATATAGCCTTACCTTATTCTCATTTTGATTTGATAAAAAAAAGACGTTTTAACCATCATTCTGAAGAAAAAAAATGTATTCTGAATTTGTCTAGGCATGTTATTTGATAGGAAAAACATAAATCTTTGAAATGGTTACAAATTAAGTTTATAGATATTAGAAAAACTATTTTTATTACAGATTAAGCATGGTAGAAGGAGATGAAGAAGGACCTAAGAAACTAGATCATCCAGCACATACATCAGAAAAGAGAATTAGTAGTGTTACAATGATCAAACTGGATATAAAAGATCCACTCATCACTAAAACTGGTAATTATCTTATTACTGATAAGTTGCTGCATATGTATCATACTGGGAATTCTGAAATTATTGCATGTATTTGTTATAGCGATAATTAAGAAAAGACAAAAATGCAAAACTTAATTATTGCAATTCCAGGAAAATCTGCATACAGTCATAAGTACTGTAAATTCAGATATTATTGCAATGTTTTTATTATTGCGAAAAATGGGACAGGCTTATAGTCACAATGATTTAACCTTGCATTTTGAAATTTTTAATATTAATTATACTGGATTTTTTCAATATCGCAAAGATAACAATTGCATTTTAGTCTTAAATGACAAAATTGCAATAATAAATGCATGCAATAATTTTTTGAATTTACAGTATTTGATATCATTATGCGAGTTCTTGTTATTCACATTATAAAGTTGATAGATTAGGAGTTATATTTTTTACAAGATACAGAAAAAAGTATTTTGAATCTAGCACTGTACACTGATTTTGGTAAGTCTCTCTGTTGTATAAAACTAAAAAAAGGGTTTTGATGAAATTATTTTTGTGCAGGTAAAAGTATCCAAGTCAGTTTAGAATGTTTAAGCCTTATTGTTTTATTGGATGAACCTCTCTACACAGCATAATGTATCAAAGTAATAATTATGGTTATTAAAAAAATAATGAGATGTGGTATAATTGCCAACTGTCCATCAGAGCTCAAATAAAAAATATGTATAATGTTTCTTTGCTTCAGGTTTTGTCGTGTATGTACTGTAATTTCAGAAATTATTGCATGCATTTATTATTGCAATTTTGTCATGTTAGACTTAAAATGCGATTTTAATTTTTACGATTTTGAGAACAATCCTGTTAAATTCATATGAAATATTTCAAAATGCAAGTTTGAATTATTGCGTTTACAACTATGTTGCATTTTTCGCAAAAATAAAAAACCTCGCAATAATTTCTGAATTTACAGGATATGGATTTTTTGTCATGAATTAGTACACTATCTTTTTAACCGGATTTTTGTGACAAAAATGTCGGTTATTGATTTGGGGATGTACGGCGGGCGGGCGGTCGGGCGGGCGGTCGGTCGGTCGGGCGGGCGGGCTGCAATCAAATGTTGTCCGTGCATTAACTCATGAACCGTCCAACCAAAGCTTTTAAAATTTTAATATGTTGTTACTGACAACTAAATGAAGGTCAAGTTCAATAATGGCGATTTTGACTTTTACCGTTCAGGAGTTATGGTTCTTGAAAGATTGAAAAAAGGTTGTTTCCAGTCGTGTCCCTGCATTTACGCATGAACTGTTGTACCTAAGCTTCCCAAATTTTAATATGTTGTTACTGATGACAAAATGGAGGTCAAGCTCAATAATGGCGATTTTGACTTTTACCGTTCAGGAGTTATGGTTCTTGAAAGATTGAAAAATGGAGTTTCCAGTCGTGTCCGTGCATTTACGCATGAACTGTTCTACCTAAGCTTCCCAAATTTTAATATGTTGTTACTGATGACAAAATGGAGGTCAAGTTCAATAATGACGATTTGGACTTTTACCGTTCAGGAGTTGTGGTTCTTGAAAGATTGAAAAATGGCGTTTCCAGTCGTGTCCGTGCATTTATGCATGAACTGTTTTACCAAAGCTTCCCAAATTTTAATATGTTGTTACTGATGACAAAATAGAGGTCAAGTTCAATAATGACGATTTTGACTTTTACCGTTCAGGAGTTATGGTTCTTGAAAGATTGAAAAATGGTGTTTCCAGTCGTGTCCGTGCATTTTCTCATGAACCATTCAACCAAAGCTTTTGAAATTTTTATATGTTGTTACTGATGGCAAATTAGAGGTCAAGTTCAATAATGACGATTTTGACTTTTACGATTCAGGAGTTATGGTTCTTGAAAGATTGTGAAATGGCGTTTCAATTCACGTTGTTGCATTTACTCATGAACCATTCAATCTAAGCTTTTCAAATTTTAAGATGTTCATACTGATGACAAAATGGAGGTTAAATTTGATATTGACGATTTTCACTTGCACCATTCATCAGTAATGGTTCTTGTGATATTGCCAGGACACAAATAAATATTAATAAATCCGGTTTGCTGTCGTTGTGACAGCCTCTTGTTTAAATATTGGAATGATTTTGCATTGTAAAGTTAAATTTTAATTAGATAAAACTCATATTGAAAACATACAAATGTTTTTCAGCTATGGCAGTTGCTCTGGGTAACCTATACCATGATGAGTTAGATGTTGACCTTGAAGACGTAGCTAATGTCCTTGCTGCATCTTCACAGATTGGTTATAAAGCTTTACAAAATGGGTGAGTAAGAATTTACTGGAGAAGTATGATTGGGAAAGAGACATTTATATGTTAGAGTTCAAGCGAGGAAGATAAAAGCAAATATAGGCCAGCCTTCAGCAATGAGAAAAACATTTACGTTAAAGCAGCTGTAAACGGCCCCAACATGAAAACGTGAAAAAAATTCAAACAAAAAAAAATAATGGCCTAATTTATACTTTACAATTGATGAGAAACAAATATGAGAGACATGAAACATTGACTACCACTGAAATACTCTTCTCGCTTGGGACAAGCACAAAAAGAATGTGGCAGGTTTAAACATGTTTGTCAGTGCTCAACCCTCCCCTAACCTAGAATAGTTGTGTTACAGCACAACATAATAACAATCTCATGACATCAATTGCAAAAGGCTTAACTTAATAAATCGATACAAAGCACAAATCAAACAACTAACATTACAACAAAAGTCAAAATCTTGTATAAACAAATCTGTTACAGAGTTACATATTTTTTTGTATAAACCCTGCTTAGAATCTTTGGTTATGGACTTACCTTTTTAATTAATTATTTTCTTTTCAGATGTGCAAGATTAATGCTAAATAATATTTCCTATAAAACTGTGTGTAGATATCACCATGCTTGTACAAAGGTAGGTTATTCTGATGTATTTTTATTTAGTCACTTCAGATTTGAAGAAGTAAAGACAATAAGTGAATTCACTGCTAACTACTGATATGAGGATTTCTGTTCCAAGAAAGATAACTCAATTATCAATTTTTCCAATACTGAAAAACTCATATTTATGCAGCAGCTTTTAATGAATTATTTCCTGTTGAAAATAAAGTTAAACCAGTGAATGTAGAAGAATCAAACATAATTGTACCTTAGTTCTACCTTGTAAGATTGTAATAATAAATAAAAATATGCAAGAATATTCTCCAAAGTATTCTCTAAAGTTAATCTGTGTTATTTAAAAAATTGTTTGTATTTTGTTGTAAATGATTGATTTTTTTCAGTATCAACAAGAAGAAGTTGTGAAAGCTTGTGAAAGGTGGTTAGAACTGAACTTGTTACCAGAGGTAGGTATTAGAGATGTTTTTATGCCCCATTTATGGGCATTATGTTTTCTGGTCTGTGCGCCCGTTTGTTTGTTTGTAAAGTTTTTGGTCGAGGTAGTTTTTGATGAAGTTGAAGTCCATTCAACTGGAAACTTAGTAAACATGTTCCCTATGATATAATCGTTCTAATTTTAATGCCAAATTAGAAAACTTATTCCGTTTTCACAGTCAATTGAACCTAGAAAATGATAGTGCAGATGGGGTATCAGTGTTCTTGGTACACATTCTTGTTCTTTTTGTATTTATATATAACAACTTTCCTTTATGATTTTGACTAGTCCATGATCTTTTTTCACATAAGCCCAACAATGTCTTTTTCATTATTCAAAGAAGCCATTTTATTTGAAGAATTTTTGTGGTTTCCTTGGCAATTAAAAGCATTCAGCATTCTACTTGACATCATCTGAGAGTTGTCTAGTATTCTCTCTTGATATGAACATTAGCTGAAGAACCATGTGATACAAATTGAACAATCAAGTTTTCTTATTCAATGAAAAACTAGACTTATTGAGATTACAAAATAGCCTACAAATCTGGACCATGGATGTTCAAATTCTTGTTATAAACTGATTTATTTTCTTTTCAGTTGTCCAATCAGATATACCTTAGAGAAATCAGTATGGAACTGTTACAGAAAATACTCAAGTCTAATAGGTTAGCTATTTAATTAAGAATTTAACAAGGCACAGTTTTTTACATCTTTTTAAATGTCGATTCAAAAATCAGATTGCATATTTACTTTTATTTTGTTCTTATGGACTGGATTGTATCTCCTTTGCCATTCATTTCCAATTCTTTTTAACTCAATGTTAAGTGTATGATTCTAATGAGGTCTATTTATACACAATACTAAGAAAACTATTACTACAGAGAACATATATGGTCATTGAATAAATTTTTAAACCATATTGCACAACAATATACAGAAAATGATTTTGTATTTTGATAATACATGATATACAATTTTTGAACGTCTTTAAAAAGATTCAAGTTTTGGACTTCGATTTTTGATTTAATATTGAACGTCAACTTTAGACAGGGCCTTCATCTGAGTCTAACATGTACCAAACAAGTACACTCAATATTTAACCTATACATGTATTAACATTTTTACAGGTTATATGTACCAAATGAATCCACTGATTATTGAACCTAAATATATATTACATTTTACAGGTTATATGTACCCAATGAGTATACTGTATACAGAACTTTATCGTACTGGTTATTCCTACAACTAAATTCAAGTATCCAGTTAATGCCATCTCATAGTACAGTATTATCATACTTTAATAGGTAAGACTTTACAACTCTATAAACTATACTGTTAAAGAAAGGTGCAGTATTATTACAAAAATATTGGAATAGAAATTTGCAAAAGTGGTTAAAAACTTATCTTCCAATCCCTGGAGTGAATATATTTATTATCTCTAAACAAAGATATTGTTTACACTAAATTACGAACAGTAAATTTTGGAAACATTTTGGTACCTATATGATCTTTGCATAAACGAAACTTCACACTAGCTTCATGTAAAGATTTCTTGTTGCAACTTTCCGATATTCTCAATAAAGGGGAATAACTTTGAAACCCAGTTGAGTATAAGTAAGATTTTTTCTTTGAAATTATTTTTCACATTTAGGTGATACTGATAATTTCAAAGTGTACCTAATATTACATATATTTTCTACAGAAAGGATTGCAATAAGGTACATTTCTCTGTGGTAATGATTCTATTCTTGTAGCTATTAGAAAAATTCAAATTATTTATGTAGATGGTTTGAGGTTGTGGGTAATGATCTATTCCCCAGAAAAGGCCATTTAAGAAATATGAAACAATGGTGAGGTTTAGAACAAACATCTACCAAACTAGAATAGATATATATTTTTATTAATTTGTGTACAATTGTCATTCAGTACACATGGAGTGGTCATTACACAAGTTTTTAAATTCAATTAAAGTTTTCTGAGCTAGCTACAGTAGCCATGTTTACTTTTGAATATGAAATTTCCTCCCAAAAAAGCATAATATAAGAAAACAATAATCAAAGGAGATATAATTAAGGAGTGTTTTAAGAAAATGTTTTGTTTTCTGAAAATGAAAGACATTGTTTCCTTTCAGTTTACCGAAAACAGGATCATTCCTAGAAAGAGATGATGGCCAAATTTATGGACCATTGTTTTCAGCCGTTAGATTACAAGGCGTTACAGATAGTAAGTAAACATTCATATATTAGCAAAGCATCAGAGAAGTATAAATGATATAATTTTTATGTATTTAAACATGGAATTTACTTACTATGACTTATATGGCAGTTTCCCTCTTGTGATAGAATCATAATACAGAATTTTTTTTATGGCCCCGCAATGAAGTTGTTGGTGCCATTTAGTTTTACCCTTGTCTGTAATTCCCTATTTCGGTAATTCTGTCATTCTGTCATTCCGTCATTCCGCAACAAACCATTTTACAGAGTTTTTTTCTAAACTCCTTCAGGTATTGGGATGATTTTTTGCATGTGAGTTAACTATGATGAGTAACAGATCAAGTTTAAGTTTAGTTCCGCTCCCCCCTTCCTAATTTTTACTGAAATTACGGGCTTTGAACTTTGATAAATTGTTGAACATCACAGTTATATGCACTTTTTTCTAAATGCTTTCAGATATTGGGCTGATTTTTGGTCTGTGAGCTAACCATGATGAGTTACAGATCAAGTTTTAAGTTTTGTTCCCCTCCGCTAATTTTTGCCATAATTAAGGGTTTACAACTTTGAAATTGTTTAAAATCACAGTTATACAGATTTTTTTTCTATACGACTCCAGATTTTTAGCTGATTTTTGATATGTGAGACTACCATCATGTTTGTGTCCACATGTGTTATTGAAATTACAGATTTTTCAAATTTTTGAGACGGGGCCATTCCTGTGGCTTTGACACATCTAGTTTTTATGTAGTGTATTATTTTAACAAATATAATCTGCATTACTTTATAACCTGTGCAAAAAGTAAAAAGTGCTTTAAAACTATATTTTTCAAAATTTAAATGTCTCCTATATTTAATTTCAGCTAATCAAATCCGAGATATGCAGTTGATGAACATCTTACCACAAAGTCAGTTGATAGATTTATTAACACAACATTACCATGCTGTAAGTTTACCATATATGGAGGTTTTATTGTGTCACCTGACAATCCATTTCCCACAACACATTGGGATCACCGCTGTTTTATGGAATCCAAAATGTCATCCATAAAGAAAGGTAAGATGTGGTATGATTTCCAATGAGACAACTTTCAAATGAAAAAAAACAACATATGTCCTTCATTATTAAATAAACCCTGTATAGTTGGCTATTTAAAGCTATCTGAAAAATATGGGACAATTTAATTGAGAAACCTAACAACCTAATTTATTACAACATAATTTACAAAATACAAATATGACAAGACATAACCAAGTCAACCACTGAATTACAGGCTCCTGACTTGAGACAGACACATGTGGCAGGATAAAACATGATACCAGACCCCAACCCTTCCCATAACCTGGAACAGTGGTGTAATAGTACAACATATGAACATACTACAAAAATCAGTTGGAAAGGGATTACCTCATCAGATCAATACATAGCAGATAACAACCCACAAATACAGACAGGACATGGCAGGGAATTTATACATTCCTCAATGCTTTTTTTTTGTTATTCACACATTTTCTATGAGGTCAAGAAATGTTTACATACTTACATCTGTTTCAGCTACAAGGAGGAGGTGATATGTCTGCATTAAAGCATTTCAACACAGGAGCTATTAGACAGGGATTTATTATAGATGAGGTAATACTAATGAAAAAATCTACACAGTTTTGCATGTCTCTATATGAAAGGACTTTAAGATTTTGTATGTGAATACTATAATTGATAGGTTAATTGATGATTGACAGTTGCTCAAGGCCCAGCACCAAAAAATACGATCAATTGTTTTAAGAATTTTCTTTTGAAAAGCCCCAGTTCATTTGATTTCTTGCTTCAGAAGGGGAGATATTTCTACTTTGAAAATTGTTCCATCACACAACAAATGCATTATATGTATTGAAGTAAAAGTTGTTTGTTGAGAGAAATCTCTACAAGCATCACTGTAAGCTTTGGTGTCAAACAGGAGAAAATTAGTCTGAGAAGTACCTTTAAAGGCTGTTGCTGTTGTTTCAAGTATAAGGTTAGCAAAGATATAACACATTTTCTTGTCTACATGGTCTAGAATTTCAAATTTCAAATTTTTAATGAATTCTTGTGTATAGAAGTATCCTGTATTAAATTAGATTGTATACAGATATAACAGTGTTAAAATAATGTGTGTACTTAAAACAGTGAAACGTATGTAATTATTTCCCAACACTGAGTGTCATTGACCAATACTTAAGATTTCAGACCTCTGGCTGATTGCAAGCATCCTTTCAAAGTGAGGTACAGCTAGGTATTAATTATATGTCCACACAGTGAATTATTATTTTTTTTTGTGTTTGCAGGAAAAGAAAATCTTTCAACAACCAAATTAAGACTGGTAATATTGACTTTAATGAATAAATGATTATATATTTGTAGGAACCACATTATCATTCAGAAGTGTTATCCATACATGGATTTCACTTTGAATTAAAAGCTGCTAGAAATGCTATAGGCCAATTATCTATATATATGCAGGTATGAAAAGATATATCTATAGTCATTGTAACCACTATTTTTTTTGCATATATATGCAGTTATGAAATGGCAGATTTACAGCCATTGTAATAGCTACTTTTTTTAGAATTTATTATACATATAACATAATAGTATATATTATTAGTAAAGCTAGTTTGCTGACGTAATGTTATATTTCTTTTCAAGCTAAAGTGTGTTTTAAGTTGTGTAAAAGAGTGAAAATTATCTGCATTTTAGTCACTTAAGCTTATGTAAGTATATGACATGGTTATTCCTTTCCACACACAGTTGCTTTCACACAATAGTCATATGTATCAACTATATCTACAAAATTTATCCCTTGGAATCTGTTTTTAACTACCTTTTGGTTGGTCTCTAGATGTCTTTTGGTTTATGTGTGTGTGAGTGGTCGCCCTTTCTTTGATATTTATATGCATCTACTTTTATTCATATTTATAAATCCTTCTTTAAAAGTATTTGGCCAATTTGAACCAACTTGAATGTCCAGTAAGTATTCTTGTTTAGATTATAAGTGACAATTTTTCTGACCACTAGACTGACCATTTTTACATTTTATAGAATATTTTGTTAAACATCTGCATTATGTTATTCTTGAACAAAGATATTCATACCAAAAATTTACCCCAACAAAGATTCAGAGTCTTGCTGTTAAAATTAGAAACAAAGGTATCATATATTTCACCCCTGTTTAAATTTTTGAACTTTCATTTTGTATAACCCTGGCCGACTTAAAATATGGCCACCACTTTTCATTAGAAACTATTAAATCCACTTTTGAAATTGGAATCAAACATTGCTTGGATGATCTTTACATTATAAGCCTGGTACCTTTGATAACTTTTTACAGATTTTTATTATGCCCCACCTACGATAGTAGAGGGGCATTATGTTTTCTGGTCTGTGCCTCCGTTTGTTCGTCTGTCCATCCGTCTGTTTGTCCCGCTTCAGGTTAAAGTTTTTGGTCAAGGTAGTTTTTGATGAAGTTGAAGTTCAGTCAACTTGAAACTTAGTACACATGTTCCCTATGATATGATCTTTTTAATTTAAATGTCAAATTAAAGTATTGACTCCAATTTCACGGTCCACTGAACAAAGAAAAAGATATATATAGTGTGAAGCTCAGGTTAAAGTTTTTGGTCAAGGTAGTTTTTAAAGCAATTGCTTTTATGCCGTCGCGTATGGCCATCTTTGTGACCCAGATCAGAGACTCCGCCCAGATCAAGCCATAGTATTTTGTTAAACAGGCTCCTGGTCAGTCATTCTTTAACACCTATGTATGTTTTCTAATGCAATACATAGCTTGAAACTTTAAAAAAAAGTTAGTGGATTTAAGAAGTTTCAGAATATGTTCTTGTAGATGTATTTTTGTATTTAAAGGGTCAACCGTTTGACTATCAAATAATATAGAAGTCCGAGTGAAAAAAAGTACATTTTTATAAATGCGATTCCGTTTTCCGCCGATTGTACGATGTTTCAACAAAATATGGATTCATTTCAGTTGTTGATTTAGTATTGAAAATTTAACTGAATTATCTCCTAATAAATACGTTTTTTTATGTTTAATTTGTGTTTCTTTAAGAGGTCAGGTGCTCTTGTTCATTCATAAAATTATCGTTCATTCATACATTTATCGTAAAATCAAAATCACTACACAGGTTAATGCGTAGTGTCAACTTATTACCTGTAATCTAAAAATAGACAAACTTTATTTGCGCAAATAATTTAGCGGAACGAAACCCTTGTTGAAAACACATAACAATAAGTTCGTTTTCCTTTTCTGTCAAAACTCCGTAATATTTATCGATCACCTTACTAATGAAATGGACCCGTCCAAACGTAGTAGATGCCAAGTCGGTCCAGATGAAGAGATATTTACAATTTGGAATTTTCTAGTTTATTAATACATAGATTGAAAAAAAGTACGTCTTTTTAAATATCATGATCAAAACTGGGTTTGCATAACAAATGTCAGATGAAACCATTATCCTCGTCTTTTCAGTGAACAAGTCTACTACGTTTGTTGACACTCGACGGTCCACCGTGTTAGCAATTTTATTTCACATGTTTTCGAAATATTGAAGATCATTTTTCGCAATGTTTCCTGAAAATTGATAAATATCAAAGCAACGTAGAGCTGTTTGTTCTTGTTCGTATAATAAAATTGAGAATGGAAATGGGGAATTTGTCAAAGAGACAACAACCCGACCATAGAAAAACATGCAACAGCAGAATTAAGGCTCGAGAATTAAGGTCACCAACAGGTCTTCAATGCAGCAAAAAATTCCCGCACCCGGAGGCGTCCTTCAGCTGGCCCCTATACAATATATATACTAGTTCAGTGATAACGATTTAATGTCATGTTTGTCTGTGATGACCCCCCTTTTCGGGATTGCATGAGAATTGTAGTTATCTCGTACCCACATGCACTTGTTTCTATCCATAGGAAGGTCGACTATCCATATAAAACTATTTATATGGATAATCGACCTTCCTATGGATAGAAACAAGTGCCTGTGCTCGTACCGCATCAGAAGGACACATATCAACTGAGCAATAATGTTTGGAACTTAGTTTTAAAAATGATGACAAAGTAACATTATGAAAATATTTTTATTAAGCTGAAATATACATTTATTCTTTACATGTTTATGTCTTGTAAGATATTTTATTTCTTTCCCGTTTTTTAACATTTGCGTCTGGAAAGTTGAAATGTTTTAACTTAATCATTTGTGTTAATGGTTAAATATAAATTAATAATGAAAATTGTTAAAATTAAATCAATAAAGGAAATTATTGCCAAGGAAGTTACAAACACTACCAGGGGATAATCCATGATGATTTCTTTTTGAGTTATATGTTTCAGCACATGTATATTTGACCCCAACTTTAGACTGTTGTCTCCTTGTGAAATATAAAACATATTAAAAATGACTTTCTGCTAAAGTCTTTTATCTATATAAAGTTAAAACCTTCTTACTTTTAACTAGACAACACTCATGTCAGGTTTAATTCTTGTATATATGTGGATGAAAAATAAAAGTCCCCAAAAATTAACATGGCAGCAATTGCTTTTACAGCCTTTAAGGCTTTGATTGATGAAGTTGAAGTTCAATCAACTTGAAACTCAATAGTACACATGTTAACTATGATATGATCTTTCTAATTTTAATGCCAAATTAAAGTATTGACCCCAATTTCACGGTCCACTGAACATGTAAAATGATAGTGCAAGTAAGGCATCCATGTACTATGGACACATTCTTGTTTGTTCAGAATTGTTTGTAAAACCCAAACAACTGGAACAACAACTTGTAAATATTATGACAAAGAATAATTTTAAGAGAAAGAATACCAATGCAAGTAGTGACCTTTTTCTTTAAGTATCCTAAGATAATCTTGACCAAATCTTGAAACAATCAAATATAACAATTCTGAATACACCTGAAGAGCATCTGTATAAATTTAAAAAAAGAAAATGTCACCAAAAAATTAGAAAAGTTACTTCTACACTCCTTTGATCATGTGCTTGTTTTTTGACTCGAAAATATTATTAATAGTACATGTATTCAGTATAAATTTTATACTATTGACAATATTGAATGGAAAAAAATGTATTTCATAGCTATGTAGTTAAATGTAGATTCCTGGAATTTGTTGATTTTGGATAAATATTTTTTCAGAGATTAAAACCTGGAGACCCCATTTTAAGTTTCCGTCAATGTGAGCGTCACACATTTTCAATAAGGACTGATCGCGAAGTTAGATACTGTATAATGGTACAAGACTCAGGGGATGACTTAAAAACAACAGGAATAGTATCACAAAAGTTTGGATTGGGTGAGAAAGTAGGGAAAAGTGAGGTAAGTTTTTGTGTTTAAATACAATTTATACTTTCTATTGATGTTAATGTAGCCTTTACCACTGTCAAAATGGCCCAGCTCAATGAATAAAAAAATCATATTGTATGAACAAGTTTCAATTCTTGAAGATCATTAAGTTGAATACAGCTGTCATTGATTGTATACTGTTATGGAAAAACAAAGCAAAAAATTTCAGATTATTTTTCAATTTCATTGTCCAGTTATAACTATTGAAAAGGAAATAATTTTGATATGCTTTTAACACTACATTATGTTAATAAAATTGAGAATGGAAATGGGGAATGAGCCAAAGAGACAACAACCCGACCAAAGAGCAGACAAAAGCCACCAATGGGCTTCAATGCAGGGAGAAACTTCCGCACCTGGAGGCTTTTTCAGCTGGCCCTTAAACAAAAATATATACATTTTGTACTAGTTCAGTGATAATGGAAGTCATACTTTACTCTGAAATATACACAAGAAACTAAAATTATAAACATACAAGACTAAAAAAGGTTAGAGGCTTCTGACTTGAAAAATATTTGAAATTCTGTTTTTCTGTTTTTGGGACATTTTCAATATTTATTTTGCCTTTTATACAAATTTGTGTTACTTAAATTCATAATCAGTAGCCCAATTATCTATTAAAGTCATGTGTACTTATTGCCAGAATAAAATGGCTTCTGTGAAAGGAGTAGGTTCAGTAAGACCCCTTTCTGGCCTCAAAATATAGCAGTTTTACAAAATTGTGAAAATGTTAGCTATTTACTGGAAAGTAGAATGCTTCTGCTACACAAATATGGGCTGTTTTTGACAATACAATGCACATATATCAAGTACTAGCATCATTAAGTCATGCTAAATTACTGAAATCTTCACAATTTTAGCATTTTAGTTAAATTTTAGACGGTTTCCGTCATAAATGAAAGTGGCCGCATTCGTGTTCATTCATAATATTGAAATGGAAGTTGTATTTGATGATAATACATAACATAAATAAAGATTGAGGATGAACATGGATGCGGCCACTTTCATTTTTGACAAAAAACATCTGAAAAGTGACGTTTTTTGGCATATTTGATAGATTTTTCATATTTAAGCTCAAATCGGCGTTTTTAATGACTAAATTAGTTAAAATCTTTTACTTAAACTAATTGAATCAATTGAAATAGACACTTAAGTGTTTAAAAAGTGTCCAAAATCTTTCGTTAGATGAACCTGAAATTTGAGGCCAAAATAGGCCCTTACCGGACCTACTCCTTTGTGAAAGATTAAGCACTGCTAATAGAAAAGAGATATATAACTTAAAGTTATTTTGAACTTGGATGCTGGTTTATTGAAATTGGTTGTGTTTCTTTCACCTTGTTATATACAAGTCTGTCTGAACAGAAGAGCATAGATTATCGTTCTTAGGTCATATTGTATAAAAAAAATCTTTCAAGAAACCAGACAAAGTAAAAGTTCCTTATTTAATAATTCTCGTGCAAGAAGAATGAAAGTGTGAGAAAAGTGAATAATCATATTTCACTTTGATGATTTATGTTTGGCAGACAGAAATGGATTTCTTTGCCAAATACAAATTAAATTTTATTCTTCAGAGAAAATCTCCCTTGACAAAACCTGTCTTTCTTTATCGCCAGGAAATGAACAATCTATCATTACATACTAGGTTAAAATTGTCTTCATGTCTGTCTTACTATATACTTGGGTAATTTTTTAATCAACTTAGGTCCTATGTTATAAATGATACTTTTGTACGATTATTTCTAAACAACAATTTAGCTGAAAACTTTATCGAATAAACTTTTAAAGATATTTCAAGTTGAACTAATTTAACATTTATTCTTAATTACATTTTTTTTCTGTTTTTAAAAAAAGATGTTGAATGATACATATTTAGCGTTGTCTGTTATTTAGTGCTAAAAGGATTCTCTTCATCTTTTGATATATTGCTTTCTCAACAGTAAACTTGTTACAAATTCTGCGTTCACTTTGTGTTTTCAACCTTGATAATATTTTTTATTAGTCTGGTGCTTATTCAAGCAGCTTCAAGAAAAAATGTTTGAATGGCAAAAAGTACTCATAAAAAATACCAAGCACTTAATTTTGAAACCTAGACACTTGTTTGGTCTACGAAAGGCTCATCCTTTAAGCTGGAATCAAAAAGTTATGGAGGAAATAGGAGGGGATAGAAAAATGTGATATAACTACCCAAAAAGAATCTTCAAATATTAAAGGATATATTTTGATTTCTGTTTTGATTAATGACTGTTCAATCCCAAGTGGCAAATATTACATGCATTTTCAGGAATACATGGTATTTTGATAAGTAAATGAAATCTCATTTGTTGTATATAACATTTTGTGATGGACTTCAACCATTATATCTCACAAAGTAGTTGTCAAAAATTTCCTTTAGTTTTTTACCAATTAATGAACTTGCTTTATTCAAATTTATCTATTTTTTTTTTTTAGATATTACAACTGGACAAGATTAGAACACCTCTGTATATAAGTTTCTCTCTCCTGTTTCCTGCATCATGAAACAGTTTATATTGACAGATAACACTTGTATTATAAAACTGAGCATTGCTGGATTAGTGTATTCTACACATGTATATGTTATGAACTTACTAGATTAAATGTACTGTGGATTAATTATTAATTGTGAGGTACTCATACTTGTGGATTTCAAGGGTAAAAATAAATCTTAAATATAAAATTTCAATTACCGGTATATACAAATTTATTGTGAACTTCTGTGCAGAGATTGTCAAAATTGTTAAACCAAAGTATCATTTTTTTCTAAATGTGCAAACAAGGTTTAAGGGGGACAACTGTGATGTCACCATTAAGTCTGATTTTTGAGAAACCTCCTCCATTTGAATAGATATGTATGCATGTTGCTTTCTTATACCATGGAATAATTTACAATGATTTTGATAGCCATTTAAGTTAGGGGGAGACACACTTTTAGGATGTGGGATATTATGGGTGAAATTTGTGGGAAATGTGAGATAAAGGGGGTAGAATAAGGTGGGATCTGGGAAACAGAAGGGAGAAGTGGGAAAAAAATTACCTAGAAAGTAGTTTTGGAAATGAGCATTCCTGTGTTTCCCCTTCTATGTATTTGAATCAATTTGTATTTGTATTTAACAATGTATGCAAAAGATATATTTAGGAACTTTTTTAATGCAAAAATAAATTTGATTTCAGCATTTAATTTATAGTGTAGAATATCATGAGATGTATTACATACTGGGATAAGTGACTGCCAGGTTTTGCTCAAAGTGCTTGTGTGTTGTCTTTTTGCACATTTTAAGCTGTGATATGACACCCTGTTGTTGTGATCAAATATGTTTATTTTTTGTTATTGACTAGTCAATTTCTAAATTGCTTTACATTGTAAATAAAAAATAGTTCACAATCATTTATAACCCTTTTGCACAAAATGTTGTTTGTTTAATAAAAGGTTGGCATATTTCCAATTTAGTTTTTTTTTTGTTTTTCTTCAGATATTGAATATGAAATTTTAAACTTATTTTCACTTTTCGTATGAATTATTTATAAATCATGTGCAGTTATTCAGACCTTATATTTTTACATTTTCATAGTTGTCATAGTCCTTTATTTGTTTTTAAAAGTATTATCTAAATGCAGTTCTGTTTGACTGATACTACAGGGTTAAATCTTTGTTGCTACTTAGATAAGATATTTTGTATTGATGGAAAGTTTTCAATCATTCCTTGTATATCTATTTATTTCATTGACTTTTTTATATTTCTTTTATATATATTTTATTTCAATCATTTTGTTTTCATATTTGATTTTAACATGTATGTATGTGTGTTTGCGTGTATGTATGTATGTATGTATGTATGCGTTTTATTATGATAACTTAACATTATTACAAGATAAGTTTTCAAATTTTGAAAGCTTGATTACAATTTGTGTTGAGTATGAGTGGATTAAAATTTTTTAATTTTTTTTTTTTTTTTTGCACAACTGATGTCAATTTGAAACTTAACCCTATTCATACATTTGATCGCCAAAAACTATTTTCTGTTCAAAGAATAAAATATTCTATCTGATATTGTAGAATTTACTAACTTCTAACATATTTGGTTTTTTTTTTACAATTTTTAACCTTTCATTTAGAAGTAGGATTAATCAACAGCCTGTTTGTTTTTCATGGGATAATATTTTGTCCTGGATTAGAAACAGAATAAAAAATTTGACCTGGTGATTTATCATCAGTTCGCACGATCTTACAAAACATAGCGATGGATGGTAATTTTCTTCTTCTTATAATTTCCCAGTTGGCTAATTTACAAATATAATTTTTCACCCTGGATAGAAGTGGTTAAGAAAAGGAAAAGAATGTAAAAAAAAATTATAAGAGAGTAAAAAATATGTTTTATATTGAAGATGATATTTTACTGAAGAATATTGATTATGTTATTATTATACCATAATTTCTAGTCCACGGGGAACCTAAATCAATAATAGATGATGGATGATATCACAGTTCTACGATGAAAAAAAATGGATGTCATCTGGTGTCATCTTTCTTAAGCACCGTTATGATTAACATAATCTTATTATCTCCGTAACAATACTTTCGTCAATTTACACGGTGCAGATTGTTCATCTTGTGGGCGAAAATCAGAGAGCACGTCTAATTGTGCATACTTCTTTGTTGTTATATACTAAAAAAGTGATTACTACCAGAAACAATTGAGTTACTTGGCAATTCAATCAGTTTCTACCAGATACCACACTTTACGTGCTATTGAAATTATCACAACGATTTCATGTCCCTTTAAATAGAGATTACTTCTCTATATATGAAACTTTGCCCTTATATTTCAAAATATTTCTGTCTGAGAAAGCAAATTTCATTATTCCCATACACACTATTTTTATTTATACAAACATAAGCACTTTTTAAACAAATTTAATTGTACTTTTATTTAATTGTTTTTCTGTAAGTTAGACTTCAAGTGGTCTTACACTCCAATTTGATTACTGCACTCTACTTTAACTGTCAAGGATGTTTTTTCCTCTCTTGAATTATTTAAATTATTGACGCAGCTGAAATCTTTAAATTAGAGAAATGACGAACAGAATTCATGTCAGGCTGTACTTGAAAAATAAAAGCAACAGAAATAAATTCTATCAAACTGTCTTAATAAGTTGAGGAGTTTCTATTTCTAACTTATTATTAAAATATAAGGGGGTGGGATATTTTTATGTTACTTGGTTTAATATCTGTTTTAATTATTGTTTTAATTTGATAGTTTTTTAGTTTTGAAATATATACTGATTGACAAATAAATGGTTTACTATTTGAAAATAGGTAACTTTGATTTGAGAAAGTAAAGTGTCGTTTAGATGATAATACAGTACAAGATTTGGGGGAAAAAAGAGAATCAAAACATATCCCATTTTATTTTTTGGTAAAGCGTATTTTTGAAAATTGTAATGAATACAAATCAAAAAAGATCAATATTATCAAAATCATTTAAATCTCATTTCAATGTAATCATTATTTTTCCTTTATGATTTAGAGGTACCAGTTATATAATAATTGAAATTAAATTACACTTTTGTTTACATAACTTACTTACTTCAACCGAAAGGTCTGTGTTTCCAGTTAATTATTTCGAATGAAGATGAATGATGTTGTTTTGTTAAGTCTTAAAATTTTGTGATAATGTTTGCATTTATATAATTGTTGTTATTACATTACCTACAGTCTTGTTATTTTATTATATAACAGCAAAACGAATCTGTGTTGCACATCACAATAATTATATACACTTTTTTGCTACATATGAAGTCAACTCCTTTATTTTGTTTTGTTTTGTGAAAATATCTAATATTTATTAACTTTTTGCACTCAATTTCATGTATTCAGACTGCAGTTTATTGGTTATATTTCAAAATAGAAAATTATTGTTTCTATTTGTTTTCTTAATTATTTGATCTTTTGATTTATATTTTTCATTTTGATATCATTTTGAATTTCTTTATTGAATAGTCCATTGATGGAATAATAATATTGATAAAAAAAAATTCAATTACAGGTATTTTGCATTCTTCTACAGATAGCCTTCCCACAAATCTGAGTGGCTTTTCGATATACTTTGCATATATTGCATAAACTTTCCAGTTTTTATACAGTAATGTGGATTCATTATTTTATTTGTGGAGTACTATCGTTTGTGGATTTAATGATATAGGAAAAATTCAGCCTTGGGTTAATTTAATCCCAACTATTTTTATAAGACAAAATACTATATGGTGCCATATATCTTAATTTTTTATATAATTTTTATATTAAAATATTTGGTAATACATTAATGTATAAACCACATGGTACCTTCATTTGTCAAATAAATCATAGTACTGTTGAAAAACATATTTAAATTTTTTTATCAAGATACAGCCAAGAAACCTATATATTTCTTCACTAACTCCCGAAACATTGAGAAAAACATTGAGACATGTTTTGGATACTTTTTATATATGAACTTTATGGTTTTATTTTCATTTTTGCTCTGTGTAAGTTGACAACTTTTTAAAAATCATTCAGTATTTTGCTTATACATAGCTGTGATAAAACCTTATTTATTTTTGTATGATTTCTGATCAGTATTTTCAAATTTGCTGTGATATTACCTGTATTTTTATGTGCTTCTTCCTGTTGAATAAAATGAATATTACTTTTATTTAGATTTTTATGAAAGTAAGGTGGCATATGATTGTTTTACCACTGTCCCTCCTTCTGTCTGTCTGTCTGTCCTGCTGTCCGTCCATCTCATTATGGTATATAGTTATTCCAGATAAAACTCCCTATGGTGTAAAAGCTAGAAAGTTTTCACTTGGGTATCTGTTTGTACATGTTTGAAAGGTGAGCATGTGTTCAGGGTTTTGATTTTTATTAATATTTGCTATTTTGAAAGAAAGTTGAAAGTTATTTCAAATAACACTTTGTATCTGCAGGAGCATCACTTGTGTCTCCCAGACACAATAATATCTCAAAGAAAGTTCTACAATGACTTTATTATAATACAGTTACTTTAGAGTGGGACATAACTTTACCTAGTTTTTAGCTCACCTGGCCCGCTTTTCTCATCACTTGGCGTCCGTTGTCGTCCGTCGTCTGTAAGCTTTTACAAAAATCTTCTCCTCTGAAACTGCTGGGCCAAATTGAACCAAACTTGGCCACAATCATCATTGGGGTATCTAGTTTAAAAATTGTGTCCGGTAACCCGACCAACCAACCAAGATGGCCACCATGGCTAAAAATAGAACATAGGGGTAAAATACAGTTTTTGGCTTATAACTCAAAAACCAAAGCATTTAGAGCAAATCTGACATGGGGGTTAAATTGTTTATCAGGTCAAGATCTATCTGCCCTGAATTTTTCAGATGAATTAGACAACCCATTGTTGGGTTGCTGCCCCTGAATTGGTTATTTTAAGGAAATTTTGCTGTTTTTGGTTATTATCTTGAATATTATTATAGATAGAGATAAACTGTTAACAGCAATAATGTTCAGCAAATTAGGATTTACAAATAAGTCAACATGACCGAAATGGTCAGTTGACCCCTTTAGGAGTTATTGCCCTTTATAGTCAATTTTTAACCATTTTTCGTAAATCTTAGTTATCTTGTACAAAAATCTTCTCTGAAACTACTGGGCCAAATTATTCCAAACTTGACCACAATCATCTTTTTGGTATCTAGTTTAAAAAATGTGTCCGTTGACCGGGCCATCCAACCAAGATGGCCACCACGGCTAAAAATAGAATATAGGGGTAAAATGCAGTTTTTGGCTTATAACTCAAAAACCAAAGCATTTAGATCAAATCTGACTGTGGTTAAATTGTTTATCAGGTCAAGATCTATCTGCCCTGAAATTTTCAGTTGGATCGGACAACCTGTTGTTAGGTTGCTTCCCTTGAATTAGTAATTTTAAGGAA
Organism: Mytilus galloprovincialis; assembly: GCF_965363235.1. Taxonomy (NCBI): domain Eukaryota; kingdom Metazoa; phylum Mollusca; class Bivalvia; order Mytilida; family Mytilidae; genus Mytilus; species Mytilus galloprovincialis. Next base: position 70,554,679 of record NC_134841.1, on the reverse strand, counting down.
ATTTGCAGTTTTTTGTTATTATTTTGAATATTATTATAGATAGAGATAAACTGTAAACAGCAATAATGTACAGCAAAGTAAGACCTAAAAATAAGTCAACATGACCAAAATGGTCAATTGACCCCCTAAGGAGTTATTTTTTTCCCCTTTATAGTCAATTTTTAACATTTTCATAAAATTTGTAAATTTTTACTAACATTTTCCACTGAAATTACTGGGCCAAGTTCATTATAGATAGAGATAATTGTAAGTGGCAAGGATGTTCAGTAAAGTAAGATGTACAAACACATCACCATCATCAAAACACAATTTTATGATGAATCTATCTGCGTCCTTTGTTTAATATTCACATAGGCCAAGGTGAGCAACACAGGCTCTTTAGAGCCTCTAGTTATCAGTTGCTGATGAATTGAAAAGTTGTAGGAAGATGAAATTATGGATAAATTTTGAAAAATAAAACATGTAATATATATAGATTTGACTGTTGGTTTTTCAGTATGAATGGTTTTACACTAGTCTTTTTGGGGGCCGTTTATAGCTTTCTGTTCGATGTGAGCCAAGGATCCGTGTTGAAGGTTGTACTTTGACCTATATTTTACTTTTTACTTATTGTCTCTTGGATGTAGGGTTGTCTCATATGCACTCATACCACATCATATATCTTTTTTCAAAACCTCCACAGAAAATTATGACAAGACCAGGTTGATCATCCTGAGCATAAAACAATGATGTCAATACAAAATGACACGCAGTAAGCCAAACTTCCATGGGAACCACCACTGCTTAGCAAATCATACCTGAAAAAATACGGAAATGTCAAATTGATATCAATATTTAAGTAAAATAATACAATTGTGGCCCTCTTTCATAATTGTAGTTTTTATCTTAAATATGACATCTATTGATACTATTATGAAACAGAGTCCAGTTTTCAATAATCTGAAAATTTCAACTATGTGAACTTATATTACTGATATTGTTCTGTTGCGTTAAATTTCAAAACAATGCTTTAATATTATTTAAATTAAAATGGTTTGAAGACCAAAATATTTACATATTTGAAAACGAATTAATATGTTTTTATGAAAGTTTACAATACTTTTTTAATGTTTCATGAAGCAGTTTCACTACAAGTGAATTACCTTCATACTGTAAACCTTCATACTTATGTTTCATAGATATTTATTTATTTTATGTGCAATTTTTAAAGTGTGAACATTGGTTTCATTCTTGATTGTTATCTGACTCCACTGTTTTGATAATGCATGACCTTAACATGACCTTAATTCAATTGCCTATAATTATCAGCTTTGTTGACCAGTTAACCTTGATTGTTTTTCTGTGATTGAATTCCGGTTATTTTAATGTACATATAACTGCATTAGGATTACTTTCATTAATCAGTTATGTAGGATATTACACCCGATACAAGATTGTTATTGGATGCAGATAAGTGATAATAGAACTGAGTATCTAATTAGTTATCAAAAGTACAAGGATTATAATTTAGTACGCCAGACGCGCGTTTCGTCTACATAAGACTCGTCAGTGACGCTCATATCAAAATAGTTATAAAGCCAAACAATACAAAGTTGAAGAGCATAGAGGATCCAAAATTCCAAAAAGTTGTGCCAAATACGGCTAAGGTAATCTATTCCTGGGACAAGCAAATCCTTAGTTTTCGAAAAATTCAAAGTTTAGTATCAGGAAATTTATAAAAATGATCACATAATTGATATTCATGTCAACACCGAAGTGTTGACTACTGGGCTGGTGATACCCTCGGGGACGAAACGTCCACCAGCAGTGGCATCGACCCAGTTGTGTAAATAGTTATCAAAAGTACCAGGATTATAATTTAAAATATTTTTCTATGCTAACACTTATGCGATACTAGTAATGTTGATGCCGACAATTTGTATCAAGAACACATTGTTTGTAATAAGCTCTAAGTTCGGATTACAAAATATTGGATAGCAATACTCATTTATGTCCGGTTACACAAGTGGAAATGTTGCGATGGTTTTTTTTTCAGACGGTGAAAAGTTGGTACCTTGTGTGTTACCTTCTCGCATATTGTTGAAGCCTACAGAAAATCAAGAATGTGATAGTTGTTTTACATTCGTTTAATGTGTTTGAACTGTTGATTTTGCTATTTGATAAGAAACATTCCACTAACTTTGATTTTTCCTTAGAGTTCGGTGTTTTTGTTACTTTACCTGTTTTTGGAACATTATTGAAATTGTGCACATTTTATTGCAATATTGCTTCAGTAATTTACAAGACTGTGGAACAAACTTAAACAAAAAAAAAACCCAAAAAATGGTACCAATATTGTTTAATCAACAACCTTTGTAATTTTCAATTCAGATTCTTGGAATTTTATGTACGTACTGTAAACTGACATATTGTAATTGATATTACATAATGGTTTAAAGAATTATGGCAATTTAGTCAGTTTTAAAAAAAGACAGTAATAATTAGTGTTATCAGCATATTTCCTCTTTTCATTTTCAATCAAGATCAAAGTTTGAACATCTATTAAAGATAAACTCCTTTCATGTAGTTTTTTTTTTATTAAATATCCTCATCGTTATAATTCAAACGTATTAAAATATTCATGAAAGCCCATTTTCTATTAGTTCGGAAATATTCTGTGCAATCTCCCGGTCCGAGTCCTTGGTTCGCTTTAAGTATTTGGCATGACCTGTGCCTCTCTCTTGAGACACACTTTCCCTTTTATTTAATGATTTAGTGTCCGTAAATACAATCAATTCACCGATTCATTTTTCCGAATATTTTGATTGATGATCATCCGTATTTCGATCTTTGTTTGATTTGTCTTAACTCATTTTTGACACGTGGTTGTTTTCAGCATGGCTGAGTTTGTGTTTACAGTATTAGAGATGTCAATCAACTACTTCTACGTCTTTTATTTGATTAGTGAAGTAATTACTCTTTGCCACATATTATTATTCCTTCTTCCTTCAAGGACAGAGAAATTTTTCAAGGAAAAAACACAAATATAGCCATCAACAAAATCAGGAAATTTTCATTCATGAGATTTTTAGCAGGTATCTTCTGAATGGTTTTGAATGGCAAAAGAATATTTTGTTATTGTCTTAATATTTCACTTAAATTTCTTCTAGTGTATAAAGTTTTTGCTTTATGTTCATGAAGTAATTATTTGAGTAAAGAGTTTTCAAACAATGAACGATATTTGCAATATAATGTATAATTATATTATAAATAATTATTATGAAAAAAAGATTACGTGCAATCTTGCAGTAATCATGAAATAGTTTATCAGATTCTGTTACATTGATAGATTTCTCTTTTTCAGGGAATAGAATGATTGCTGACAGGAAAACTATCCATCAAAGATCAAAGGATCTCCATTTTTCTACAAATTTTCCTTTGGGTTTTTATCTTAAATGGCATTTGAGATTCTAACCCACATACTTTTTTTTAATACATTTTCTGGTGTTTCTTTTACAGAATAACTTAACAAAACAACAATAATATATGCAAAAGTTGTATTTCCCCCCACATGATATATGGTAATGTTTCGTCAAAGTTGTTTTATGACATTTTAAGACATTTACACAGCCCACATACCATGTCGATAAATAATAGTCGAGTGGAAGCTATCATTTAAGTTAGACTGGAACCCGACCGTTATTTAACGAGTAAGATATTCCGAAGGCATACCGAATATTTTACGGAGAGGACAAACCTAACACGAAGTCGACTTCATCAGTAACAAGAGAGAGCTTGGTCACAGCCAAAAGTCATGAATGCAGTAAAATGTAGGCCATATCCGATCTATTCACTCGTCGTCGGAATCACACTGAAACTACACAAACCAACAGGAGATACGAATTGAGAGAATAATGTGTGCTATTTAAAGCGTTGCTGTAAAGCCCTAAGCAGTTATTAAATGAGAAATGAACACTCGATGTTCAGGTTGGTATTGAATAAAATGATGTCCGATTTTGTTTTGCAGTCATATTTACTTTTGCATAGGTTGGCATTGAATCCCATATAAATGATTTGAATTAAAGTCATATGTAACTTCAAATAAAAAAAAAAAAGTTGAGCATGTTTTATATACTTGAATGGAGTTTCACTATAAAACAATTGTACGTGACAAAATCCTGTAGATTATCAAAATCTTAAATGTACTGTTATTTAATTATTGTCTTCCTGTACACATATTCGTCGAAATTCTCTCGTATGCAGTGACCTTAACTTCGAGACCTCTCGTTAAAACAGTTTAATACAACAAATCATTACACACTTGTTAAGGAAAAGTTGAGTTAACAAATGGAAATGCATGGACAAAATAAAAATAAAACATCAATGCTTTATCAATTCACTTTATATGTGTTACGTGCACCATGCTTTCTGTATTACCATTATCACGATTCGATAAACATCGGCAACACAATCCAAAGACTATAAGCCTGCGATTAACAATCACTGACTGAACTATTATTTATCGATAAAACATTATCGATTCGTAATTATTATACAAAACGTTCACACAGGACTTAGTTAAGTGTATATATGCATGTAGGGGACAGCTGAAGAATATTTGTTCCAAAAGGAAAACTTATTCTGGAATATTATTTCCATAGGAATAAATATTACAGTATATGTTCCTAACGGAATAAATAGTATAGAATATTTGTTCCAATAGGAATAGGTATTATGACATTGTTTATAACAAAGTTTCCAGTGGAACTTCTGTTAGGCGGAACAAATATATATTGACAGGCTTTTGACTGTTTTCTGTCCTTGGATATTGGTTTATAATGATATTTTAGTTTTTTTTTTAATGGAAGTAATCTTGATTTAACTAGTGAATTGTCTAAACATTCTGTGATTTCGTTACGTTAATTACTAAAACTAAATTCTTGCAAAGATTTTAATAAATTTGTTGAAAGTATATCTTTACATGCTGAAATATTATACAACCTAGATATCGGCCCCAACTCCCATTTTTAAGGTGATTCTGTTAAAGAGCACGCTACTTTTGGATGCATGAATGACTGATTTTTGTTTCATAATAGTTATCAAAGGTACCAAGCTTATGATTTGATACGACATACGAGAATTTCGTCTACATGTGACTTATCAGTGAAGATCAGATCAAAATAGTTAGAAATCAAAAACAAGTACAAAGTTAAAGATCCTAATTAATATATATGGCTATTATTATGGTAACTATTGGTCCTTCATCTTTTATAACTATTTTGATCTGAGTGTCACTGATGAGTCTTGTGTAGACGAAACGCGCGTCTGGCGTACTAAGTTATAATCCTGGTACCTTTAATAACTATATATTCATATCGGTACTTCTCTTTTGGCATTGCTCAATGTCAAGTATTTCTCATACTTTTCATGACATCTTAACACTTTATCCTTATGTATTGATTTAAGTTTACCTCTCGACAATTATGATTTATTAAATATAAATTATTGAAATTTGTATACCCTAGCTTTTCATAACTGCTAGTTGTATGTTTTTATGTTAAATTTTTGTGTGTTTTGTGCATAACTGATGAGTTTTATCCTTAACTCAGTTTACTCTTACGTGCGTTATGTTCTACGTGAAATGGTTAAATTTTCATAACTCCAGCACCTTATTTTTTTCAAAGTTTCAATGGTTGTCTTTTGTTGATGTCAGCTATATCAGTTTTGTCATGCATCAAGTAACTAGTTTTATCTTTTGATTCATTTTCACATTTAGTCATTCCTGAGACCTTTAAAGCCTACTATAAGGTATTAGTTTTACTAATTGTTTTCGGAAGGCCTTATGATGACGTTAAGTACATTTACTAGGTTATATCCTTTATATAGTAACTGTAATTCGAAGGCCCATGCTAGGTTATTAAGAAAACGTACAAAAAGGGAGAAAAGTATGATATTGATTTCAATGAAGACGACTCCTTTTTCTGGTTCGTAATTCAACCCGAACTTGTTTCTTTTGAGTACTTCGTTTTCATTTTAACTTTATCTTAACAAATTCATGTATGTGCGGATTATTTAGTTCGTTATTGGTTTATTTCCAGTTCAATAAGTAAACATTGTTCCATTAATTTTAAAAAACTGTGACGTTGGTAAAATGTCAATTATATCTGCTAAAGTATTAACCATCTAGGCATGCCTTTAAATCATCTACATATCAGAGTGTATCTAATTCTAGATACCAGGCATGTTTAAATCAGGTTTTGTCCCTCATAATTATGCGAGATTGCTCTAATTATAATTTTCTATATAATTTGACAGAAACTTTAACGAGTTCCTGTAGGCACATCTCTCTTAATCGTTCATGATTATATTGATTCAGCATAAAAGAATGTCTTTCTTTTCTTCAGAACAATCAGCAATTGTAATCAAAAGTTTAAATTTACCACAAAGATTACAGGAAGATGCTGGTTTTTCCTTAAAGGGTCGTCGAAGAAAATATATTTACATTCAATCATTCAGTAATTGTATAAATATGAATGCTTGTGTTGTTTCCTGACTTAAACCCAACGTAGAAACACACATCTTGCTGTAATAAGGGAAACATTATATATATATATATATATATCAATCAAAAATCTGCTCTTATTTTAAGTTCTTTGAAGCTTGACATTTTCAAGATCGTTGATAATTTTTGAAAACAAACAGTCGAAAATCTTATGTGACAAATAGTGATTTTCTTCTCGTCCACATGTACCTATATCCATATGAGATTGGCTTGTAGTTGTTTTTCACTTGTTTTGTTGATTGAAAGCGTTTGTTTTTGTCAGTTTTTGGGGTCTTTTCCTAACGAATTTGACTTGGATGTGGTATTTTTGTAATACTTTTGTTCTCTTGCACAGTCTTTTTCTTTCACTTTACCTGTGTTTCTTTAAAAAAAAGAAACTGGTGTTGTCTTTTATTTTCAAAGTCTGTTATGTAGATGATGAATATCTGTCACTCTTTTCACTCTCGCTACAATATATATTCGAAGTGAATTGTCAGTACAAATTCCTCAACAATCGGTTCTTAATGTGGTTCTTTCGTTTTGGATGTTGTTACGAATGTTTTTTTAAATTGGTACCAATATCCTGCAGAAATATCAAATGTTTTAAGAACATTCAAACAGCACATGTTTTGAAAGTATTTATCTTCATGTTTGATACGATAATACAAGGCTGATAGAGGGTTGTATTTTACAGGAATTTTCTAAACCTAGAGTTCATAATGGTAAGGCTAGAGTCATCTATTTGAATACTTTATGGAAGTCACATATGTTTGTTGACCGTTAAACAATACCGGCATAAGATGACTATAGATGTGATCCCCTCGTATATTATTTAAATTCCTGTCCTCGTTTTCTCGTTTATGTCACACATTACCGAATAAGAATTGTCTCCGGATCTCATAAGCAACAAAGGAGTTATTAAACCTTCAGAACTTGAAATCTTCCCATGTTTGTGGTAGGTCTCTAATCATCTGTGTAGTTATCAAATATGCATTTAAATTTGATTGATAAAATATGAGACAAAAATAAACGCCAACATACATGTACATAGAAACGGGCTATTTGATAACAACTGTCATATTACTGACTTGAATGTCCATCTTTTTCAAACTTAACAAATTTATATGGTTAATGACTCTGGAAGATACAAAAATTACTTTGAAATTAAGTGACTTTATTTTAGAAAACCTTCCCACTGTATGCTTATTTAAATATATATTGCGCCATGAAAGTATTATACAATATATTGTTTGCTTCATTTTTAGTACTGAATAATAATTTGTTTTGCAATTATAATTTAAAATGTAAAACTGTTGTATTTTGTGTATATGCCCCTTGAGGGCCCATGATTAGAAAATAAAAATCTTGAATCGTGAATCGTTAATCTTGACTTGGTACAAGACATTGTTAGAAACACATGTTGGGTTGAACCTCGTATTATGGCTAGCAAAACCTCCTGCTTATATGGAAAAATACCGCTAAAAAGACAACATAACGTGACAGGAATACAATACAAATCAACGCATGAACAAAGAATTCCGAAAACAGATCTGGCATGAAAAATGTCTTTTAAGGAGATACTTTCACAAAAAAAAAAACACAAGGCATTAACATATTTTATTTTTTAAATGTCAACGACAAAGTAGAGGCAGTTTAAACTACAAATTAACAACATGACAGTAAACGAATAACATATTATTTTAGTCAAGAGATTTTAATTGAAACGTGAAATACTTAAACCTACACATAGTTTTTAAACGGTTTCAAACTGATATGTTTGTACTGACAACAACGAATTAATTGGTAAAATAGGTTAACTTTGTGCGGTTTAATAGGTCAGGGCGGATAGAGCGTTCATAAGTATGTCTTACCCCCCTACATTCTTAATTTGCCTCTAGTTCACTGGTTGGCGTTTGTTGATGTTGCTAAATTTGCTTTGTATTTGTCGTTTAAGATGCCTCAGGTCGTTGTGTTCTCTCTTAAATTGTTTCACATTTGTCATGCCGGAAACTAAGTTTGTGACGCACTGGCACCAAGTTCATAAATTGATAAACCAAAAGCAATTTTGCGGTTGGGGTGGGAATACAACTTACGCAATACTCAATTATAATTATTCAGAGTCAACAAATTCGATTCACATTTATCATTCTACATTTAAATTCGAGAGGGAGTGAACAAAACACCTGGTTCCGTATCTCCAATTATATAAAAGACATATTGTGTAGTCAAAACTAAAATAGCATGGCTTTAAGTATATCAAATTACGTTTAGAATAGAAACAAACACATCTAAAATAGTAAAAACATGGTATTTATAGAGATGATAAGGATAAAACGGACATCAATTAGACCTAACATAACTCTAAAAGAGTATTGTGTTGTTAACAAGTACATGTGAAAACAACAGTGTTTCCATATCTGTCACCATAACAACCGAAATTATTTCCTATAGATTTATCAAATGCAAAAAAAAAAACAATTATGTAATTGAAGATTTTGGTTTGACAAATATTTTATTTGACTTTAGGGAAATGATGATATGTTCCTTGTGGAATTTTCTTGCAAAAGAACATAATCATTTCAAAATGCCATTGTTGAATTGATTTTAACATCAGACTTGTTTTTGATTTTTAACATTTTAACCTCGAGGATTATTGTCTAATACAATAACAATTGTTATCAATCTGTTTCTGTCTGATGTAAACATTTTCTAGGGCACCTGATGTTGTTACTGCCATGATTACAATGTATAAGAATATATTTTTGTCAAGGGAAACAATAGACGTCACTGAGAAATATGACCCTGCTATTACTTGAGTAGCCAGTAAATAAATGTTTTCCTATACAGAACAAAACTGGTATACATTTCAAGACAATGTATGGCTATTCTTTAATACAACAACTCTCATTCTCTGGTATCTTTTGTTCTTACTTTACAACTCTGTCAAATGAATTATTTGGGGAAACAGTAATTTTTTCCACAATTTGAACCCCCATATACATACTTGCATACAACTGTTAATTGGTAGTTTGTCTTTTTACGGGAAAATGTTTCCAGCGAAAAGTTCATATCCGGTAAATAGTTTACACTTCTTTTTATATTACAGACATTTCGGTAATAATATTAAATTTATTCTTCTATATTTTTATAAAGTAAAATAAAAACTGAAGTATCATAAATCATACTTGTGATTTTAAGGCCGTAGATTGTAGTTATTGTTATGATTCAGTTTTGTGTCAATGCTTTTATTTTGTAGAACTGAATTAATACACAAAACACCATATCAATCGTCAAAAAAATGCATCTGAATATCGATACTTGTTATTCTTACAAAGTATGAATGTCCCAGCAAAATTTACTTTTGTATGCATGCTGTCTTTAGAGCCCTATGACCATCCCAAAAATATCAGTTGGGTCTTATTGTACTCCTAATTTTGACATCTTTACATATTATGTTTGTTTGTTTTGTCAACACATCGTTATGAATATAATGAAATTTTATGCGACTGTCATACAAGTGAAAGGTTTAGCTGGTTATAAAACCAGGTTTAAGTCACAATTTTCTTCATAAGAAAATGTGCGTACTAGGTCAGCAATATTACAGTTGTTATTCATTCGTTTTAGGTGTTCACCATTTGATTTTGCCATTTGATTATGGATTTTCCGTTTTGAATTTTCTTCCGTTTTAGTTATAAATCCTTTTCTAGTTTACTTTTATCTTTGCATGATCACTTCTTTTTTTTACATATTTTGTTTATTTTGATATTTAACTTGTATATGTAACTTATAGTAGGAAGAAAAACTCGGAGTAACCATCCAATATAATAGGACCAATATTTATAGCAACGGTAGCGGAATATAACGACTGAACTATTAAGGGCAACAGTTTATGTTTTGATGATAAAGATCGGAATAGCGAGGAGAGTATTTCATTTTTTCTATAATTTCATACGACTTGATTGGAACGACTCTAACAACTATATACCCCTATTATCATCGCTCGACAATCATTAACCCTGAAATACATTATATATACTAGTATACAATAAATATAGCTATGTAATACATAAACAAAGATTATAACATCTATTTATCTATATCGATATCGATTTTCATTTTTTTATGTATTATATAGTTATTACATAACAAAGTCTTGGAGTTCGGCAAATCTGTTAATCTGATTTCTAATTATGCAGATGTTTTATAATCAAAGAAGGTAAAGTGTAGTCATGTTTTAACATTACTTTTTTGGTCTATTACATAATCTGGATTTTATTTTGAAATAAATGTCAATCATAGAAGATTTACTGTTTTGAGTTAGCCTAGTTTATATGTATTTTAAATAAAATTACTTTTTTAAAAACTAACGCTGCAAATTTATATTGACATTTATTAAATTCAACTATATCTGATTCTTCCTAAAAGCAAGAGAAATTATTGTCCAGGAAACATTTATTAACATAACTATATAAATTATTATATTCATTAAAATAAGAAGATGGGGTATGAATGACAATGAGACAACACTCCACAAGAGATCAAATAACACAGAAATGACCACCTATAGGTCGCCATACAGCCTTCAGCAATGAGTTGCATTGTCTTAGTATGTAGAAAAAAACTGATATACAATCATCGTGAAGATAAAGACAGGGAAACTGATAACAAAGATAAATGTGACCTTCTGAAATAACTATTTTGGTTGTAGTTTCATGAACAAAGATACAAAACAAAACTATTTCCTACCAACACAACACAGAAATGAAAACAAAAATCACACTAAAAATACTAAAAGAATATCAAAATTAAAAAACAAACGCATCTTGATAAATTGAGGGTTGAAATTAGGCACTCCAGAGTTAAATGTGTGCTCAACTATTTCGGATGGTAAGTAAAATCTAGAGATTAATCGAGTCTGTGTAAGCCATTTACAATGAGAGGATGAAGGTGTTGGTGCTACGACTCATGGAATGCACTTATATTCGTGGTCATCTGTAGTAGGTTAGTTCAGGTAAGTTATAATGACGTCTGTAAAATTTCATAGGAATCACTTTAAGATTAATGCATACGCAAACTAAAATGTGTGTGGTTCATTTTAATGAACCAGCAACCAAACGGCAAAACAAACCGAAAGACATATAGAGGTGAACGTATGATGTACAATTTCAAACTCTTATTGCAGTAATTTCATTTTACGCCATAACCCTCGATAAAATATCTTGGTAGCATAAAACCATTAATTAATTATTCAGGAATATATTTGAATATAGATATATGATCAAAATAGCGAACACACTGACTGGTAATTTTTCTGTCTACTTTTTATATTTCAATTTCATTTTTTTATTTTACACTTAAAGGATGATACTGATGTGTTTTCCTTTAATTGTTGATTCTAAATTTAATGTGTACCCAAAATATCATTTATATCGGCTTTTGATATTAGTTGTATTAACAATAAAGTTGCAGCACCAAAACAAATGTAAAACAGCGAATATAACTGATAAAAACATTAAATAAGAATCAAAACGAATCAGATTGAGTTTTGCACAATACAGAACAAATGTCAAATGAAGGGTTATTACGACATCGACTACCAAATGGATGTCACACGGTATATCCTTAATGTTTCGTCAACCACCGTACGATTTTATAAGGTTTATATTTAAAGCATCAACATGCATATCTAAAATCTTATCGAAGATACCAAAGTTTTGATTTTTTACGCCAAACGCGCGTTTTGTTTTCATTAAATTCACTAATGGCGCTCGAATCAGAGTATTTGGAAGACCCAATCAAAGTTAAAGAGGAGGCATAAAAAACATTGTTAAGAGTTCAATGACTAGGACAATTTATGCCTGGGGGATGAAAAAACCTATGTATTTCCTATAGTTCAGTAAATTTACAGAAAAGGAACATATAAATGGTTTTTCAATTGAACACAAAAGTTTTGAATGCTTGGCTGGTATTGCTCTTGGGGACGAAACGTCCATTAAGTAAATCCATCCTATGGTTGAAAAACTTCTCAAAGATAAAAGGCAATTTCGAGAAAAAAACAATTTGCGATTGGTTTCCATTGTCCTGTTCAACAATTTTATTTGCCAGTTTTCCTGGGTCTCTTTAGATAGGAAATTTGAAATCATTATGTAAATATCAAATCAGAACTTTTTTTAACGTCACGTGTTTCTCGTGCAGACAGTAAAATGTGAAATCAGAAGCCGGAAATTTCAGGAAACCTGTGTCGTAACTTATGAAATGTCTGAAGTTTTAATTTCCGCAGTCTTCTACGTTACAAACGGTATCCGTTATGCATCTCATGTTCCCACAATGAATTGTGTTGATAACCCTCATAAAATGTATCATTCATATATAAATAATGACCTAATAATGTTTGATAGAAAGTTTATCATGTGTTTCTAACTATCAACAATTATGCAATATAGTCTAAATAAAATGTGCATGAAATTGGCAAGCAGCAACTGCGGGTTGCTTTATCAAATGCAAACGAACAAGAAATATTGCTTTACACAATTATTAGACTGTTTATTCATTTGTCAGTCGCTTCAATATATCAGCTTGTACATTGCATTGTTACATTCAGATGTATCTCATATATTAATAGTTATCAAAGGTACTAGGATTATAGTTTAGTACACCAGACGCGTGTTTCGTCTACATATGACTCATCAGTGACGTTCAGATCAAATAGTTACAAAGCCAAACAAGTACAAAGTTGAAGAGCATTGAGGACCCAAAATTCTAAAAAAGTTGTGCCAAACACGACTAAGGTAATCTATGCCTGAGATAAGAAAATCCTTAGTTTTTTGAAATATTTAAAGTTTTGTAACAGGAAATTTATAAAAATGTAAAACTGTTTTAATATAAAGACATTAATTGATAAAGATTCATATCTTAAAATTTATAGGAACAAAAACAGAGAATGTCTTAGCTCGAAAGGTAAGCTGTATGTGCTTCTTGGAACATATAATGTATATTATTCTATAAGGCCAGTTATCATCCTATCAATTGATTACCCATTTGTGATAAGCAACATGTATGTGCAATAAGTATTGGTCGTCCTTTTTAACTCCAATTTGCACTACCAAATAATTATATTTGCACTCATGTTTATCTATTTTATGGCTTTCTGTTTTTAAAATTTTTAATAAAGACAGACAAGTTTAAAAAGGCTTTAAAGCAATATAATCAGATGACATAACATATATTATCCCCTTTTTTCTGCATTGTATCATTGTAATTGTGTACTTTTCTGTTTCGTAGAGAACATTTGTCAGCTGACTTTTACATATAAGTGTCAGAGTTCATTGATTAAATGGCTACATTGTGAAACGTTTTATAAAAAAATAATTGGCACTTAAATATCACACCGTACCGCTGGAATATTACGATCTCGACTACGAATAGGATGTTTCACGTTTTATCCTGAAACCAATCATAAAATGATTTTATAAATACTATATTTAAAACATCAACATCTATTTAAAAAATTTCATTGAAAACTGGGCGTTGGATTTGTTTCTCCAGACACGCGTTATGTCTTCATAAGGCTCATCAATGGCGCTCAAATTCGAATAGTTAGAAGTCCAAATCAAGTACAAAGTTGAAGAGAAGAACAATGAGTTGTGTCTGAGGGTAGAGTATTTTGAATAACTCAACCTTTTATAAGCAGTACATCAATAATATTTCATGTGAACACACAAAACTTCAATACTTGGTTATTTTCTCGGAGACCAAATATCAATCAGTAGTAGAGCACATTCTGTGTAGAGAAAACATGCATTAACAACACTTGACACAGCTTCGATGACATTGCATTTTCACGGCTTTGATATGATTAAAATCCGAAATGAAAATGTCAAAACAATCGATTTGTATTCTTATAAAGTATATTAGGGTTTTCAAAGCCTTCAATTTATGAATGTTCACAACAAGTATTCAAAGTTCAAGGTAATACAACTGATACTTGTTATATTTCTAGGGTTTTGAAATACATGTTTGGTTAATTAATGCTTCCATTTTTTAATTCTGAAAATAGAAGAATCTTCCAGATTGTTCAATATAGGTGAAAGGTTGGACGTTGTTTAGAACACATTTGGCCTAAAGTTAACAAAAACAAAATACTTTCAGATAAAACCATCAGGGGTTAACCAATTTGTTTCCAACTTGTCAAATAAGTTGAGATAAAAACAATTTACAGATAAGAAAGTTGATATTGCGTAGATTAAACCACTAGATGCAGGAGTCTTTTCTAAATTACACAAGATTTACTAAGATTGATCATTCCATATGAGCAATTTGGTGTTGCACCTGACAGTTTTTACTGCAGGTCATGCTAAAATTCACTTTAAACCTTATCACTGGCAATTGTATATACATTCATGTATCGTCTATGTTGAAAGATTTGTTAGTTTTGGGGTTCTTTCGACAAAAATGTTTAATTAACGAATTAAATGTGGGTAATTATTTCCAGGTACTGATTTGATAAAGTCATTTCACCGCGTACTTTTCACAAAAATTAACCGCCACTTTTTATTGTTTCTTTTACTCATTAGGGGATGGTCGATTATCATTATTGCAACTATCAACACAAAAAAAAACAACAAGAAAGATGACAAACATAATATATACATTTATATTAGTCACAAGCCAAAACAGCGAACAAAGATCTACATCGTATACTAAAAATACAACCATTGTACTGCCGCATAGAATGTAACCATGTTTCATAACTTTTGTGCGAGTGCTCTTTACTTCTTTCAACTTTGGGCACTGTTCCCGCATACATGTTGCATCCAAAAAAACTAACATGAGAGTGTTCATGTCTTTTTAAATTTTGGGCAGTAGTTCTGTAAAAACAAACAACATACAAAATTGAAAAACTAGTGGAATTACAAAAAAAATCAGAATCAGACAACTACTACTGTTTTTACATATTATATTTGTAAATTATTTCACCTCCTAGTAATTTAAATAGTACCAATTATACTCACATTTCACATAATTCCAACATCTGCAACACTTAATTATTAATTTCTTATCGTCCCTATTTCCTGTTAGTGTCCATACCATTCTAATACACCAATTGCATCTGCTATAGTTCGAAATTCAGGACTTTTAATGCCTACCGATATAAAATGAAGCAGCTGGTTAAGTGCTTGATACTCATGCACTTTTCAATCATGATCATGGTATGCATATTGCTATGTTTGTCTGATGTCATCACCTTCTTCAGCGATTCTTCCCCTGGCATGCGCCATCAAATCTTATTTTTTAAAATCCTGCCATATTCTAGTTTGTCTTTATGTTACATCGGTTGAGAACAGTTCGAATTGGCGTCGATCGTCAGAAAGACATGTTTATGAAATGCGTCAATGTGGGTTTAAAAACGTGTTCAGAATATTTCAACATTCAATAAACAGAAACCCCGAAGCAAAATTAGAAGCAATAAAAGTCATATGTAGGATTCATAGAAACGAAGAAATAATAGTACTTTTTTTATACATTTCAAAAGGTGCTTCTTTTCACAACCTGTTCTTAACACCACCTTTCCCGTTACATCATTCCAAACATGACACTTGAACACGATATATATATATATATGCATAAATAATACACATTATCAATAGATATCTCAATTTATTATATAATTAGAAGTAAATTCAAAAACAGTGTATGTGTAAAGAGAATATCATATGGCTTTTTCAATATCACATACCGTATAAACCCTCAACCAATATAATCCCTCGAGCAGAGCTCTTATGTAATAATTTCTATTCGGAGGATGTCTTTGATGGCAGCTGCATTATAAGATCTTTTGGATTTCCTGAACTTGATAATTCTATAACTACAAGTAAACAAACTCAATCGTAGAGAAATGTAGAAATATTTATCAGAACACTTCTATGTATGTTAAACATTGATTACAAGAATGAAAAACAATACATATACAGAATCTATCATTTCATGTCACAAGAATGAAAAACAAAACATATACAGAATCTATCATTGCATGTCACAAGAGAGAAAAACAAAACATATACAGAATCTATCATTTCATGTCACAAGAATGAAAAAACAAAACATATACAGAATCTATCATTTCATGTCACAAGAATGAAAAACAAAACATATACAGAATCTATCATTGCATGTCACAAGAGTGAAAAACAAAACAAATACAGAATCTATCATTTCATGTCACAAGAATGAAAAACAAAACATATACAGAATCTATCATTGCATGTCACAAGAATGAAAAACAAAACATAATTATACAGAATCTATCATTTCATGTCACAAGAATGAAAAACAAAACATATACAGAATCTATCATTGCATGTCACAAGAGTGAAAAACAAAACATATACAGAATCTATCATTTCATGTCACAAGAATGAAAAACAAAACATATACAGAATCTATCATTTCATGCCACAAGAATGAAAAACAAAACATATACAGAATCTATCATTTCATGTCACAAGAGTGAAAAACAAAACATATACAGAATCTATCATTTCATGTCACAAGAATGAAAAACAAAACATATACAGAATCTATCATTTCATGCCACAAGAATGAAAAACAAAACATATACAGAATCTGTCATTTCATGTCACAAGAGTGAAAAACAAAACATATACAGAATCTGTCATTTCATGTCACAAGAATGAAAAACAAAAAATAGACTAACATTTCATGTCAACATGACAAAGAATAATACATTTACATTAAAATAAGAGAAAGCTGAATAACATGAAGCATTATGAAAGTAAACATATATACCAGAAATTATCTTCTAAACAACATCACGACTAAACAGCACAATGCGGATTAGAAATTGGTCAAGAACTTTGACTTAATTATCCAAAGGTTGGAATTTGTAAAATGAAAATAACTCTCCATTATTTGTTTGAGTCCGAATGAATCACTTTTCTGGATTTGTCGTTACAACGGAACGGTCAAAGCAAAAACAAAAAAATGACAGGAAAAACAGAAACATATAAAGAGCTCAATGATGAAAATGAAATTAAAATAATAGTCAACTCCAACAATTATTAACTTGCTCTTAGTAAGTTTAAACCATTGTTTTATGTTAATTTACTAACGATATTATTTTAAAAATGACATGTTATAAATCATGTCAGACCGGAGTACTGACAAATAAGTGACACATGTGGAGCAGGATCTGCTTACCCTTCTGGAGCACCTGATCTCATCCCCAGTTTTTGATGGGGTTCGTGTTGCTTAGTCTTCATGTTTCTATGTAGTGTCTTCTGTAGTATTATTTGTCTGTTTGCCTTTTTATTTTTAGCCATGGCGTTGTCAGTTTATTTTCAATCTATGAGTTTGACTGTCCCTCTGGTATCTTTTGTCTCTCGTGGATGATACACTCAAGGGCCAAAAATTCTAGCAGCAAAATCAACCAAGTGCTAGTAAAATAAATAATTCATTATATATTGTAAACGTCCGAATTTTATTTCCGTATTTACTTTTATCAGGAACGAATTATAAGACCCGAAACATGTGCAGAGCGACATGCAAAACATAAAACAATAACCAAATCTACTTGAGGTCACCTTTGCATGAAGGAGTTTGTACCTTAATTAAAACGGAAAGCATCGAGTTTGTTTACGTGAAAACAAGTTTGTTTTTTGTAACTGTGTAGGAAAGTGACCGTATGACTACTACTACGAAGACAGATTTCGAGGGAAATGCTTCCACTCTAAAAGGAACGAGACTGGATGCATTAGCAGGGTAAGCGTCACCTACTTTGTATACAAATTGCCCGCCATGCATATCCACACTCAGTCAAAATGGCATAATAGTTGGAAATATTAAATAACAGATTAGAAGTCTTTTATATATCGAAAGATCTAAAACTGCGTAGACATATCGCAAGTGATGTGAGACACAGACATATCGTACCAGTCAACCAATTCGTGACGGTAACCATTCAACTTAGCAGTGTTTGTGTGAGGTTATTAAGTCTTATAATTAAGTCTCGTTTCAAATGAGATTTGACACGTAATGTTGTTATAGTAGAGTTAAGCATAAAGAAATCAATAGTTTTGATATTGTCGCAAAATTGTTAATATTGTTATTTAAGATTTAGTAGTAGATCTTTTTTTAATTTGTAAGAATCCACATGTCATTAACACCGCTGGTTAGATATCATTTACCTTATCACAATATTTATAAAAGCCATTTTTATTGTTACATACATGAGCTTTCGGACAGAATACAAGGAGTTGCCATTATTCTTTTACTTCACTTTTCGCTGTAAATACTGTATGCAATGTCACTGAAATCAAATCAGTAGTCAGATTTTTTTTAAATTTAAAGTGCAAGTTTGTAACCTTTGTTCGTTTTTTTTCCTGATCATAATATCCTGTCGTAGCATACATGCATATAGAAATACTTATTTTGATAGAGGGTATATCTCAACCACGGCATCTCCTTAGGTAAAAGTATATAAAAAAATCAGTTCTTTGTCTCTGAAGTATGCGTCTCAAAGAAGGACATAATCATAAGCAGACTCTTGACTTTTACAGAATTGTGAGGTTACACGAAACTGATATCAATTCCATGTGTTTTTGTTTTGTTTGCGTTTATGAGGAATAATCATGTCTGAGTGTCACAAGAGCCTGAACATCAAATTTACATCAAACATATCTAAATGCCACAGAAAACATATAGAAAGCCAACTAGACGAAATTTGTTACAACATTGACACCAAAACATTATTACTTTTAGAAAACTCGGTTAAATAATGAGATCACAATTGTAATGAGTAATCTTTTAATAAGAAAGATGTAGAATTGTAAAGGAAAATTAAGCACTAATCGGAAAGCAAAAACTATTACATGTAACAATCAGTATGAAATATGTACAAAATGATAGTGTTATTGAAATAAGTGTCCTCTTATAAGTGTTATTAACCTTATTTAAAAAATCTGTTGGATAATTATACTTCTCTTATTATTTCAGATCTTATATTGACAACTATAGTCTTGTTACCATATAAGTTTACATCAAACGTATTTTATTTAGTGAACACATGTTGAATATGAGACAAGAAGTCGGCTAATGAATTCAAATTGTTCTACACCGATTAATTTGATTAACTAATTACACTTACAAAACTGCACCTAATGTGATTTTAGATCAGCAGTACATTACTTGTAAGGTTTCAAGTGTGACCAATCACCAATGTATATTTGATACTACAATGAAGTCATCGGCCAAAGTAGGCACGGTTGACACAATAACAATCAAATCGGAGTCTGCATCAGTTTCCTCGAAAAGTTGCGGCAATAGATACATCACCGTTATCTGAAATTACTTTTCACTTCCCTATGTTAGAAAAATAAGCCACTTTTGTTTCATCAATTCAATTATCAGACATATAGCACTTGTTTATATGAGATAATGCATTGGTCAGTCACTCGTATTATGTTTTGTGAAATCTAATTACCGAGCTATTCGCACTATCTCTCTCATCAGACTAAATGAAACGAGGTCAACAACTTCTTACTAGCGATATTAACCTGTATTGCATTGATGTGAAGGATGATATACACTACGATTACCAATAACTGGAAATCAATTTCGTCCGGAACCGACTCCGTAATTAATATCTTGTTCTGGTACAGTACATTAGTATTTCATAAAAGCAGGTGTCATTGTTTGATGAATTAGTCGGTTTGTTGTAGAGTCTCTTGAGAAATTGTGTAAAACTGACAATTTTAATAAATTCAAGTAAACAAAGGATTGACCGAAACATTTACGATGTAACTGTTTAATCAACTTTTCTAAGATCTACAAGATTTTTTTTGTACACCCCCAACTTAAATTCTATTAGTAAGAAAAAAAAGCTTATTCAAAGGCTTTGGTAATATATAAACAAATCAAGAGGCTGCTTATTTCTATTGCTTAATAGAAAACCCCGCAGTTCTAATAACATATGTGGCTAAAAAGCAATGTAAGCCCAAACATGAAGAACACCTTGTCTTTTTTCATATGTTTGTAATAGTTTTCTTGCTTATCATGATAAAGACTACAATCATATTGCAACTTACAATAAAAGAATATAAATCAGTGTGTACCAGACTCTCGATCTAAAGTACTTGGCCTCATTTAATGTTTATGTGCAATTAAATAATGTAAAAACAAACCATTCATAGTGATAAAATTATAAATCCGTAAAAGACTAGTTCACAATCTGCCCTACCGAAATACAATTTATAATTTGAAAAATCCTTAGAATTCAAATAAATCGATTTATACTCGATGTATTCCACCATTATTATTTCCTATTATCTTTTTACTTGATTTATTGTGATTTCTATGCATGTTTCTTTACCACTACCTTAGTATTAAGACCATATATCTGTTATAAAAAATCAGTGACCTTGATAAAATCTAAATTTTTATTTATGAGGGATTACGGGGGAAAATTCGAACATCCGAAGGTATTGATAATTATATATTTTTGTTAGTATCTACATAGGCAATTGTAGTTATATCAAGATTCAGACTCTTGAATTTTCTCATAGATATTTCTGATGAACATCTTTAATACTTAATACTTTAATTGCCATATAACATTTATATCAATAACCGATCAATCTAATTTCATTACTGGATTTACTGTTTATTGAATGTACATCCCCTCAGTCTTAAGAGGGTGACAGGACCTTTTTTGGGACGTCGGGTTCGGGTGTTTTTAGGCTCGGGATTTCGGGATTGACCATTTCGGGATCCAGGATTTCTTTTTTCGAATTTTGGGATGTCGGGATTTATTTTTTTTTAAATTCGGGACCTCGGGATTTTATGTTTTTAAGACCAGGATTTCGGGATGGGGACCCTCCGAACCCTTCTTAAGGAACAGGTATATAACGAAAGACAACTCGTTTTAGAATGATGAATCTCAGGTAGGCAGCATGGTCACGATAATAGTCTAAATGCTGATATATGTTTGATGTTGCTTTTTTTTAAATTTATTTACGCCATCCATGGCCAAAAAATTATTTGATAAAGAAAACAGCAGTATACCAGTGTTCAAAGGTCATAAATCAATCAAAAGAAAACAAATCAAGGTTACAAACTAAAACCAAGGGACATGTATAACTATAAGAGGGACACACATTAATAGCTGATACAAAAGTACATGTATGTTTCGCAAAGTTGGTCAGTATTAATACAACAGTTTTCCGTTCGTTTGATGTGTTTCAGCTTATGATGTTGTCATTTTATAAAGGACTTTTTGTTTGATTTTCCTTTACCGTTAGATAATTTTGTTATTCTACTTTTTATAAATCATTTCAATACCGAAATACAAACTACTGAGCTCATGATACAAAGTGTTTATTCGATAAAAACAACACCATATATATAACAGTCGAGAAGAATAGTAAGTAATAGATGTTTCCTGTGCAAATATGTATCCTTTAATGTGTTATCGTCTTATTGCACTTATATAATGATGTAATACTAATATAATGTTCATTTTTTACTGATACGTTTTAAGAAGATAAAAGATACTTAAACGTAACACGTAATATCACAAATCTATGGTGTTTATTATGCATATGTTACATCAGTACAAGGAAGCACAAATTACGAATGTCTGGTAGTTCAAGGCTTTTTCTAGTACAACATTTATTGAGTTTCATTACATGGCGTCTCAATGGATTTCATTGATATGTACCTTACATTTTTCATGAAAAACATTTTACGATTTCATTGTGTTTTCATAGATATAGGAGATATGTTATGAGTGCCAATGAGACAACTCTTCATCCAAGTAACAAGTTATAAAAGTAAACCATTATAGTTCATGATTTTTTTCTCTCTTTTTTTTGAAATCATACATTTTTAGCAAGTTTGATAAAAAAAAAGATATTTAGAAAAACAAAACAAATATAGTGTCTTTATTGGTTACCTTTTCCACCATGTTCATAAAACTAATCTAATTTATGAGGAAATTGCTTGAGAAAGATTGATAGTATCTTTATATATGTAACAGAAGCTATTTCTAACTAATAAATCTAAGACAATTCAATAAAAAAGGGATCCTTAATTGACATTTATCGGCTCTAAGGCTGAGTATTTTATGGACGGATAAAGAAGAATGTGAAATTGACAAATTTGTCATTCGTCTGTAATACCCACGTTTTCTACACTGTTGCACAAACCTCCATTACTTGTAATGAAATTCTGAAAGGTTTGATTTAGCTCAATATGTATAGTATTGTTTATGGTCATATTAAATAACAGGTGGTTGGAGCGCGTATATTTGCACAGCGATTAGTAATTATCGGTAGAAATTAAAGTTATACGTGGCCTTACAAGAGGGTACCCATAAAATATCGTTGGTTTGATTACTGAGAATTCTGACACCGATTAACATGTTATTTATTGAAGAAGATGTTTCAGTAAGGAAGATATATTTTTCACCACATTTAAATAGGTTTGTTTTGCCGATAAAAGGCATACTAATAAATCACGGAGAGTTAGATATTGAAAATAGATGGTTTATTTGTTTAATAAAACAAAATCTGCATATCATAAAACAAGTTTATCAATTAAAAAGTAGATCTAGAAAATCCTGACATTAAAAACCTATCAAAGGGAACAGTTTCAACAAAGCAAAGTTATATATATTTATAATTGGCTTTTTAATGATTTGCAATCATATTGAAGATTACCTACAACACAATACATTTCTAAGATTCGATTTAAATATTTTATTCCTAAAAGTTTTATATCATTATGTTTGTGAAATAAAGTGAATTTTGGTCGATAAAGGAGTGTTATCTTAAGCACATTTTGCATATTTGTTGGGTAACAATTAGATATTTATGTCAGCTACTTTATGTAATACGATCTTGTTGCAAATAAAACTTGCTTTCTTTGGTAAATAATTTTAAGAACAGACAAATTGAAGTAATTTGTAATTTAACAAAATTTTCTTAAAACGCACTTTATGTTGAATGTCGATTTTATTCGATTTGAATTTGAATCCGAATTTGATTCCAAATTGAATAAGTCACTGTATTTCTAAACTCAACAGAAAGAATATTGTGGTAATACAAATACGATATTAGACTTTGACTTCCTTTTGATTATTGTCACACAATGCTACATTGGTCACGTAACTTCTCCCATTAGATTAGTTTGTCATCATATGTAGTTTCTCATGTTGTCAGCTATTGCAGTCTAAAGCAGTGAATCGGTTGGTATTTAAGACCATGTGTACGTGTTTTGAAAAGTTCATTTGATGCGACTGTCATACAGGTGATAGGTTTAGATAGTTATATAATCAGGTTCACTCCACCATTTTCTACATATGAAAAGTGTACTTCTTAATCAAAACATGTGCTATTTCTGAATCATCAAAGAACGATCTTATAGCAATAATGAATTGTAAGATAACAAACATAGTTTCAAATGCTTCGTAAAGCAAATACAAGTTAGCCACCGTCAAATCAAAATGGTTCAATAATTTTTCCTGTTTAGTTTTAAATTATATACACACTTTTCTCAATTTTTTTTTGCCTCTATCCTTTCTTAAGCACTTACTACTCAAAGCAACTTTGGAAGCGTATGATGGATGATGCATATTTAACATGAATAGATAAAGGCAACAGTAGTATACCGCTGTTCAAAAGTCAAACATCGATTGATAGAAAACAAATCTTGGTTTCAAACTAAAACAAACATAAACTATAAGAGGAAAACAATGAACTAACAGAACACAGAAGTGAAACAAAAAATTGGATATGGAAAGGAAACATATGTTTATAAAGTAGTTTTCAAAAAATGAAATAAGATATGAAATAGATTTGCATAAAACAAATAAACCCGTTCATTGATTAGTGTTCCTGTGACGCTAAAAATATGAACTTTTTTTAATGAATGAAAGAGGAAATTTTTAGTCTTTTTAATGTGCTTTCATAAAAATGAAACCCAATATTTTTTTGTTCCGATATGTTTTCTATTTGTTCGTAATAATGTACTCTCTAGGTATTATAGATGTTATAAATGTTTAGTCGAAGTCAATTAGGAGAAATTTCTTTTGATATAGAGTGACAGAAAATGAGTGATTTTTGTTTATGTAAATGTATTCATTTACAAAGAACATATTTTGTTTACTTAAATGTGTTTCGGTAGATAATGTAAAAAGGCACTCATTATTGCTGATTTATTTTTGTATACTTCTTAATCAAAACATACGCTATTTCTGAATCATCAAAGTTAACGATCTTATAGCAATAATGAATTGTAAGAAAACAAACATTGTTTCAAATGCTCCTTAATGCAAAAACAAGTTTGTCACCGTCAAATTCAAAAGGTTCAATACTATTTTCCTGTTCGGTTTTGAATTTAATTCACATTTTTGTCATTTTTATTTGGCCTCTTTCCTTGCTTAAGCACTTACTACTTGAAGCGACCCTAGAAGAGTATGATAGATGATGCATATATAACATGAATAGATAGGCAACAGTAGTATACCGCTGTTCAAAAGTCAAACATCGATTGATAGAAAACAAATCTGGGTTTCAAACTAAAACAAGCATCAACTATAAGAGTAAAACAATGAACTAACAGAATACAGAAGTGAAACAAAAAAAGAGACGAAATCTTATATAACAACTGCCATATTCCTGACTTGGTTCTTACCATGCTTTTTAAACGCAGTTTATCTTAACATGGAATGTATGTTAGTACACAAACACTCTGGTTGATACTCATATGTTTTCTTTTTAATATGTGATCAACTTACATCGTAATATCATTTTTATACTATTTTATATAACCGTTATACTCTCGTTTTGCTATTTTAATATTATTCTTATATTAGAATGAAATTCAAAACAGTGTAGCTGTGGCCATTGATTGACACATTAAAATCATCCATTGACTGGTACAATTTACGTGAACGTTTGTCTGTAACGACCACTGTTCACGACGTACCTACGATAGACATTTAAACTGTGGGGTCACCAAAGGTTTCTTAACGCCTTTAATTATAAAATAATTCGAAAAATTAATCAGGAATAACCTTTGTGTTTTGATTTATATAATTGATATAAATCAAAATATCGTGTTATTTCTGATTAATTTTTCGAATTACTTTATTTAGGTGTTGAGAACCTTTGGTGACCCCATAGTTTAAGTGTCTTTAAAAAGTACATAGTGAGCATTGATCGTTACATACAAACGTTCACCTAAATTGTCCCAGTCAATGGATGATTTTAATGTGTCAATCAATGGCCACAGCTACACTGTTTTGAATTTCATTCTATCTTATATTATTATTATACTATTGTTATACAATCTTTATATTATTCTTACTCTATCGTTATATTACCGTTATAAAATCGTGATACTATCAATTGTATTACGCCTATAACCGACTTCATTTTGTTGTATTTAGTTTTGCCATATCTTCTTTCAAAGTTCAAGTTCAGAGCGTTTTTTAAGTAGATCTTATTCATAAATATGACTCGAGAGGTTTATATTTCGCATTAATTTCTCAATCCAAGGAAATAATTTATCATATATTCTAATATAATTATACTGTTGCTTTCTCTTTTTGTTTTACCATTGGTGTATACAATTCTCACTTTGTTAATTTATCATCATCCATTTTTATTCATATTTCATGATTGTACCACGAGGTATTTATCTGTATAATTCATTTTCCTCGTTTTTCAATGTCCAGTTTCAAGTGTCAACAAATTTAACAATATTACGATATCCACATGATATCAAAAAACATGTGTTAAGCAATGATACATAAATATAATTTTCACTTATAGACCTAAATATAAAATTAGGAGATGCGGTAGGATAGATAATGCGATAACCATCCACCAGAGACCAAATCATGGAAAATGACGTAAATAGGAGCAAATATAGGTCACTAAAGATCGGTAAACTTGTTTTAATTCAATTTTCATATTTTTTGTTATCTAATTTTCTAATTTCACTGTGTTTTTATCTATTACAATATTTCACCTTTTTGTGTTACATTTTGTGATAACTGGCTTGTTTATTGTAAATTAAGTTTTCATTGTAATCATACAGGTTTTGTTGTGTATCGTCTTTTTTTCTATTTTGATGTTTGGTTTAGTCGAATTTGTCTTGTTTTATTGAGAGATAAACAATAATTTTATAAATTTCCTGTTTAAAAACTTTGAATTTTTCGAAAAACTAAGGATTTTCTTATCCCTGGCATAGATTACCTTAGCCGTATTTGTCACAACTTTTTGGAATTTTGGATCCTCAATGCTCTTCAACTTTGAACTTGTTCGGCTTTTTAAATATTTTGATATGAGCGTCACTGATGAGTCTTATGTAGACCAAACGCGCGTCTGGCGCACTAAATTATAATCCTGGTACCTTTGATTACTATTGAAACAGTCTGAAACTAAAGACGTTATGTTAAGTGAGTTTACGTAACTTTAAGATTTTTTAAAGATTATGCTGACGTTCAGTTGGTTGCATATAATCCAGTTCAGTTGGAAAGCTTTTCATCAAATTAAGAATTTTTGTTAAATGACAAAATTGAAATTGCCTTTGCAATTCCAGGTTTTTTGCATAATACGTAATACAAAAGTAAAATCACAAAAATACTAAACTCCGAGGAAAATTACAAACGGAAATTCCCTAATCAAATGGCAAAATCAAATGACAAAACCCATCTAACGTATGGACAACAACTGTCTTATTCCTGACTTGGAACAGGCATTTTCAAATGTAGAAAATGGTGGATTGAACCTTGCGCTAAACCTCTCACTTGTATGACAGTTGTATAAAATTCCATTAAATTTATAACGATACGTGAACAAAACAGGCATGATATGTAAAATTGTCAAATAGAGATACCTCAATCATCACCGTGTCACAATCTCAATCAGAACAAAAACAAACAAATAATTAACAAAGAAGCAAAAATAAGGATATATAAGATTTAACAACCACATGCATTGCTTACTCATGTATGTATTTAAAAAATCACCCAAATATTTGAAGTCCTGTGACTTCATGGCAAGGTTCACATCAACTCTTGTTGAGAGTCGCGTGTTTGACGTTTGAATGTTACGTCACACAGGAAGAGATCAAAGTATTTTATTGCTTACTTATATATGTATTTAAAATCAACCCAAATATTTGAAGTCCTAAACACAGTATGTTGTAAAGAGAATAATCCTGATGGGTTGGTAAAATTTAGTTTATTTAGAGGGTATATGCTGTCAAATTCATGTTAATCGATTTTGACACTAAAACATATATCTGAATTACAAAAAAGTCTAAAATGGACTATTAGCAAAACATGACTAAAAAATAAGGATCAACATTTTGTTTGTACTTTTGTCTAGACGTCATATAATTCACCATTGAGATTAACTAAAAAGAACTGCGTATACCCGATATAAACATAAAAATAAGTAGATAGCAACCATGTGTAATTGGATAATAATAGGTCTGTTTGATTTCATATTTTGGGTTAGAAGGATGATAATCATAACTTACCTGTATAAATAATAACATAGACAGTTTTAATTTGTCTGCACCAGATGCATAAATATTTTTTCAGTGATGCTCTAGACCAAAATATTTCAAAATCCAAAACAAAGTTAATGTTTCTGTGGATCGAATCAGTCAATGAAAAAAAATCATCTTTGTTTCACATTCATTGTAGATATTATTTTCCTTTCAATAGCTGAATACATCCGTAAGCCAACCTAAGCTAATTCTTTTTTTTCGATTTTTTTGGCTTATTTTGACAGGATTAAATCACATAAGTTTATAAAAACTAAATTACAATCTCACAATGTCACTGCTATCTACACTGACTGAACCAAAGAAAATCAAGTTTTATTTTTTTTTATATCTCTTTTAACCCCTGTTAAAAAGACCTATTGGGAAAACGTGTACATCTTAAGTGAGTTATTTTTGTTGAAACTACTTACTCTATGTACTTGTATCCTGTATTTCAGATAGTAATTTTATCGGTTTCTTATCATGATGTCAATAAAAAATGATAGACACTTAATCTAAAGGTCTTTAGTATAGGGACAGAACTTTTGTCTTCCATCCTGTCACCTAGGAACGGTCAAACAGAGACTGTGGCACTCTCTTCATACGAGGCATCATAATCGAAATCCCGTTCAGTATGTTTACATACTGCAAAAACAAACGGGTATCCCTCTTTAGCATAGCTTTCACCATACATAGTCGCGCTTGATTGTCATGAAAAGAAATGAGTATCGTCATCATACAACCGGATGAACTAAGATGACAGTAGTTTACTAATGTATGAATCTCGAAAATCTAACAGGAAGAGATCAACCAAGATAACCGAACAAAACATGAGGGAGCATGACTCAATAGGAAGCAAGACCAGTTGAAATCTGAAAAACGCCTGTAAAAAAGTGAAAATATTAAATGCCTGAATCTTATATGCATTATAGAAAATGTTTTAAGTTTTCAGACATTGTAAATAATGCTTTAAGTAAATGCCTAAGATATATACGGATAAGGTATCAATATTAACACGTTTAATGATGTGCATCTATGTTGTCCATTTGTTCAATACTTTGAGGGTAAACCAATCCCATGGGATCGCTGTAAGTTGATAAAAGCTGATAATTTGTGACATCCAGTCTATTGTTAAACATGTGAAAATCTAGCATGTCCATAATTGCATTGCAAAAAGAGACAAAAACCCTAATATTCAATTCATCAGATTATTTATCTTTAGAGAAATACTGACAATATGGCGCGGGAAAATAAATTGGTGTTCTTGTTGAACAAATACAATTTTCTGCTGGTTTGACAGGCGTAACTTTGATAAATTACATGTTAATACCTAAGCTGTTTGATAGATGAAAATTGAAAACAAAACAGAACAATTAGAAATAGAATTTCACACAAATGTCGGTATCAACTAGTCGTTAACAGCAAAATATAAATGAAATTTAGCAACATGGTTAAAATAAGAAAGCATTTGGTTTCCTCTTGGGGAGATTACTTGAGACAAAACACTCCTAAGAATATTTCTGTTGCTCTAAATTGACTGTGAATATATAGATTAACCTTATTTAAAATAATGCTTATATTGCTATTGGTAGTATGATTAATATCGTAAAAGTTGCTAAAAGATTAATATTACAACATACGTATGTAGGGAAAATATGATAAGAAGACAAATATTAGTTTTGACAATATAATCGAGGGAACAATAGTGTAAACAAATTGACCATATTCGTCTGAGACTCGATTGGAATATTGACTTTAAACTTTATTGCATATGGAAAGTGCTGCGCTCTCAACACGTGAAAACTTTTTTTTCACAATTTTTTAATGGCTTTATTTGTAGTATTTGCAAGTGAAAATATCTGTACCTATACTACAACCTCATCCACTATTTGAAGTATCCGAAACCGCCCTACATCTCGCCGGCCCTATTTGCCACCTATATCTTTGGTATTTATTGCAAGTTTCGCGTCCTGAAAAAGAACATTTGACATACCAAATAAATCAGTTTTTGAAAATAAAGAAAATTGCTTAATTTGAAAAAAAAACCATACACTTATTTCTTAATAAGAGGAAATTCAATATGAAACATGTTCTTTACCGGTTTTATCGATCAGTTCGTTTTAAATTTCAACGGAAAATCAAAAGGTAAAGACAATGGTTCTAGTATCCTAATCTTTTTGTAAGGGTTTACACTACAATCCA
The DNA here is from genome assembly GCF_965363235.1 of Mytilus galloprovincialis. NCBI lineage: Eukaryota > Metazoa > Mollusca > Bivalvia > Mytilida > Mytilidae > Mytilus > Mytilus galloprovincialis. The sequence goes on along the minus strand of NC_134841.1, from coordinate 70,524,381 downwards.
ATTATATAACAAATGATTAAATAAAATGCTCTGCATTTTCATGTGAATCCAGAGCTCCGTTTATTTTTTCACTACGAGTGCAATGTCCACCGTACTATATCATTATTGTGAGATTTGTTAAACCAAGAGTTCAAAATGGTGAAGTTGAAATCGTTCCTTCGTAAATTTTACGGACTCCATCACGAGTTGGTTGACCGTTATGGAATAACCGTTTCACAAATGATATCGATATGTTCCTTATGTCGTAACTACAATCCCCTTCCCTTTCATGAATGTGACCTACCGAATTGGATTAGTTACCGGATTTGTTATTACATAAGCAACACGACGGGTGCCACATGTGGAGCAGGATCTATTTACCCTTCTGGAGCACCTGAGATCACCCCTAGTTTTTTGGTGGGGTTCGTGTTGTTTATTTTTTAGTTTTTTATGTTGTGTCATGTGTGCTGTTGTTTATTTGTCTTTTTCATTTTTATCCATGGCGTTGTCAGTTTGTTTTAGATTTATGATTTTGACTGTCCCTTTGGTATCTTTCGTCCCTCTTTGTTAAATGTAGTTAACAGCCACGCCAATAACTATATATGTATACTAAGTATATTCGTAATTTTCATATACATACATTTGAAGTACTACAATGTACATATTATGGCATCCTATGATATATTCTTGAACTATCGTTACAAGCTCAATCGTCAAAACTTTGGTGTTGACATCAATTTTCATAGATATGGTCATACTTATATATTAACTGTTTACGAAAGTTCGAATATTTCGAAATGATGAAAATGTTCTACCCCAATTGATTACCATAGCTGTATTTAGAAAACAATCAGGAAATGTTGGGTCATCAAGCTCTGCAACTTTAATTTTTATTTGGTCTTTTTAACCTTTTTACCAGTGTCACTGATGATTTTGTTTGTAGATGTGCGTCTTGTGTAAACAATTCTAACCCAGGTATCTGTAATGAGTGCAACCAATGCTTGCACTTTGATGTTGCTACTGCTGTTTGCAGTTTGTATGTTCTGAAACTGTATGTTATTTAATCAAGCCTATGTATCCTAAGATGGTATTCACGTGTTCTGGCTAGGTTATGTATTTATGCAAAGACAATTCTACTCTTTAAATTGTTTGCCTTGACTGTACTGAGGAAAAGTAATTTACAAAAAAGCACATCTATCAACTTATATAATTTGTTTATTTTTTCTAATTACCATACACATCATGATGACCATTTTCTATTAACACTATGGTGCTTTTAGTGATGAGTATACTCCGTTCAACAGCAATGGATGTAGACAATATAAAGTTATATAACGCGTGATAAGTAGAAATAATTATTTGAAAAAATTAATCTTGGAGAAAAACATAATTCATAATACGTATTCATTTCAATTTTCCTATAGCATCACGACATGGCTATCCATCCATCGGAAACCCTATAGTGAAATGGAAATTATTTTCCTCAGCATCCGCCAAAATCATCGTTTTCTCAACGTTTGTCTTATATTAATCATTAAACAATGTCATTTTTGTTATCAATAATGGAACTTTTGTTAAGTCCTCATTGGATTCTTGAACTTTGTTATAGTAAAAAAAACATTCCACCTTTTTTTCAAGAATTAAATATTGCACTAGGAGCGGCGTTGATTTTCTGTCACGGAATCGTTACTTTTGTCAGTTATTTGATAACGCCAAAATGAAATAACTACATCGCCTTTACTTGTGAAATTAAACTTGATTGTCAGATATTGCAGTTCAGATTTCTATTTTAAAACATGCCCTATTTTAATTTACAATTTTTTTAAAACTTTTTGTTTTAGTTTATCATGCTTAAAATGTAGAAATACAGATTGTCATGACAATTGCATGCATGTTTTATAATACTTGTTTTTAATAAGGCAAAGTAAAATGAATTAGGTAACATTCTCGATTTTAATGAATTGTGTATGCATTTAGAACACTTTGAACTGCATCTGAATGTCGAAATTAATGTAAAATTTATACTTTTAAAAGTAGGGTCAATTTATAATTGTCAAAAAGGTCTAAAATGTATAGAATGTATATGAAAAGCGGAGAACAATATGATATGATTTTTCCCCTTTAAATAGCGATTTCTCAACATAACGTCCGCAGAATTTTGTTTAAGAATGACAAGCCGGAGTAAGTAATTGCTGTGAACATTTCTGTGTTATTCTCCTATGTGAATATAAGGATTTCTATTATTTTGCATTTTTAATCATAGTGTGTATGTGTGGTATATAAAAAATACCAGGGAAAATACGATTTGTTGTGTAACACCGCCACAAAGATACAACTTTTCGTCGTTTTGACTTTTTCCTACATATCTAGATTGTAAATTATAAATTCTATAAAAAAAACATCCCGGTATTTCTTTTATGTTTTCAAATCATTAAAATGGAAATGCTAATAGCAATACTAAAAACAAATCTTCTTTTAATACTAAAATATTGTGTAAAATTTAAAGAAAAAACGTAAATTAAATATAAACATGCATATTTATCGCTGCTTTATACCTACATTTTCAATAACGCATATAACAAGGCACATTTTCTTGATTATACTGTCAATGTTACATTTGTTTGCACATGAAGGCATTTTTTCCGAAAAGTACGTTCGTCGTTCCTCGTTCCAATCAAATATATTTGTATAATATTTCGAGTAATATAAGTAACGAAACAATTTATTTGATGAATAAAAGTAAAGATTGTTATATATTATGAACTAAAAAAATCCCATAAGATGGCTAGTAAATATTTGTTTTCTAGAAAATGGCTATTAACGTCAAAATCGATATATTAGGCAGACAAGAAAACCAACTTAATGTGCAATTGTCTCGCACAAAATGTTTGATTTACATTGTTGATAGACAGAATGTCACTGCTCCATTCTATAGTTTGAGTATATTAAACCGAGGAAAAGTAATGCAAACAAATATAGTAACATTTGTCTTCTATTCCGATACTATGACGCGAGTTTATTATATGTTGCATATACTTCTTCCCCTTATAGTAATAAATAAACATTGAAGTTAAATCATTGGGATACATCTTCTGTAATTGTTGGAGTAGGAATATACATAGCCAACCATTTCAAACATATAGGAAAAACCTATAGAAAAACGTATGATTAAGATTTTGGCGAACATGCTGCATTTTTATTGGAATAACGATAAACAGTTAGCGCGCGCATTAATCGAGCAAACATTTTGCAGTCCAAAATATACGTTTGATTACATAAAAATTAAAAAGGCTATATAAAGAACAGCCAAGACAGTAATACATTCGAAAGCAATACAAACTGAAATGTCAAACATATAATAGCCAAGACGGTGTAAGATAAATAATGATTTAAGAAGTTGAATAGTTAAGATACAAACAGATAATTTCTGCACTGGAGATTTACAGAGAAAGATATCTTTTGAGTCATGGAAGTTTCAAAGTTGATACGAACAAAAGGCTGCGCTTATTGAGGGACAATTCACCAACTACAATACCACATCAGTTAGTTTATAAGTCACATTTCACTGCATGCAACGCGTGTGTTTGTAGAATTTCTGTGTATGAAACGCGCGTGTTTGTAGAAATAATTACCCAATTTAATCACATAATCCTATATTTCGTTTAGTTAGATAGCAACCAGGCTCGAACATTATTTTGGTTGAATGGTTACGTACTAAATACAAGCAATTATACATACTAAAACTTAAATATTATTTAGAAACACATTCAACATATTTTGATAATAATAAACTCATCACAGATAACAGGTTTCACATTTTGTACGACTTTTTAAAAGACATCTGGATTTCAAATTAACCAAGTGACTTTAGTAATACTGGAATAAAAAAAATGTCGTGTGTGCAATGAATTCATCAATAGCAACATAAAAATTATATAAACTTTATACAAACTGTTTTATAAAATACAAGATTTACATAATTTTTTTATCTCAATTAAAGAAATTTTCAAGGATCTTCGGATATTGGTGTCTCAGGAAGACAAAAAATCACTCAAGTCAAGTAAATTTTCCGATGTAACAAATGCTCTTATTTCAATCTCAAAAACGGACGTAGTACACATAGATAATATTGATAAACATTTTTGATAGAATCATTGCTACATATTAGATTTCTGACATAGTCAAATTTGTCAAAACGTCATAAAAGCATTTTCTCTGACACATTTCTGTATTGCTCTATTTCATTCACATATTATTTGACACAAACCATGATTGTTATACAAGTTTAATATCAAAAAGGTATTGTTCAAAATGAGTAGATTCGTAGATGCATCGGTAAAACGCATCGATTTTGCATAAACGTTAACAACATGAAATAGATCAAACAGATTTGTTTTTTACTCACAATGTTGCTTAAAAATGTGCTTTGAAAAGTCCCAGTCAAACAAGGACATGTATTTTATATATAAAATTTATCAAAAATAAATAAAAATCTTTAAATCGAAATAATAACTGTAAATCAACCAATCACTCTTAACAAGATTTAATATAGACAATATTTATTAGCGCAAACACAATTATAACAATCCATAAAGGCTCAAAACAATGCACAATGCATTATAATACATAAAATATATGGCTCACAACTAATATCAATAGTTCATGTTAAATAACTAACATTTATATGTTAATTAAAAGCAAAACAACAAAAATACCGAACTCCGCGGAAAACTATGAACAGAAAGTCCTTAAGCAAACGGCAAAGTCAAAAGCTGACATATTCCTGAGATGGTACAGGAATCTTTTCAGAAATTTTTTTTATCATTCAAGCTAGATATGTTTTAAATACCAAAAGTAAAATACCTTTGCCTTTCAGATATAATGATACAAAGGGATATTATTCATTTGCAGTGCCACTGCTTGTTTTTTTTTTCTATGTGAAATAACGACCACTGCGAAAGTGAAATATGTATCTAGCAACTAGATATAGATAAATTGTGGATATAAATTGTCCTTAGGAATAAAGATTAAAAATGTATCATCAAAACATTTTTACATGAAATGACGAAACTCAAAGCTCCATTACAATTAACAATACTAATACGTTTCATTTATTGATTCTGCTGGGAAATCTTTTTTCAACAAGAAATTAATAAGAAACTAATTGAAATAAAAGGATATGAGTTTATGAAAAAAGATCAAATTGAAACAATAGATTCAACTGAAAATTGGATAATTTTCTAACTTAGATTTGTATATAAGTAGGCACACTATTTTGAATTTCTGCGACTGTCATACAAGTGAGAGGTTCAGCTAGCTTTTAAACGAAGTTCAACCCACCATTCTCTACAAAGGAAAATGCCTGTGCCAAATCAGGAATATGACAGTTATTATCCATTCGTTTGATGTGTTGAGCTTTTGATTTTTACTTTGATAAGGGACTTTCCCTTTGGAATTTTTCTCGGAGTTTAGTATTTTTGTGATTTTACTTTTTACTGTATAACTATTTATTCGTTTAATATAGTTCAAAATTTTAAGTCCATTGAGAGTGAAAATCAAGGTAACAGACACAAACTATGAAATCCACATGAACTGCAAAAGAAGCGAGGCCGGATGAATCGGCAGGGTATGCGATTCCTGCTATATTTGCATTAACCCGCAATGCGAATCCGCACAAATTCAAACTGTCACAATCGGGAATATAACACCATCGGTTAAATCATTAATTATACGACTATTCTGAAATCTAAACATCTAAAATTGCAAAAACATATCGCTTATGAATTAGGTCTAGACTTATGGTACCGGTCATTAATTCGCTATGTTGACCGTAACACTCTTGTCGTGTCAATTTCTTTCGTTCTTCTTAATTACTGATTCCTGATGTTCAGTTGTTGTTGTTTTTTTTTATATTTGTTTCTTGTTTCGTGTTTGTTTTTATATTTAAATTAGACTGTCAGTTTCCTGTTAGAATAGGTTTAGTCGATTTGTGACTTTTAAACAGAGGTATACTACTGTTGCCTTTCTTTACATTTTTGGGGATCTTCGTAGCGTTCTGTTTGGTGAGGAAAATGATTCTGTATATAAGGCCGTACTTTAACCTATAATGGTTTACTTGTTCAAATTGTGACTTGAATGGCGAGGTGGCTCATTGACTATCAGAATCAGCTTTAAGAATGCCAGTTTTTATTGCAATACTTACCGATTCTCATAATTTGCATTAAATAACTCCTAGCAATAACATACAGTGTCAGAAAATTAGAGAAAGTAGTATACATGTGTGTATCTAATGAAAAAGTCAAAGACATAATCTAATGGGAATAATAAAAAAAAGAAATTATATAAAAACAATCAAAATCGAAATTAATAATACAACCTTTCATTTCCCTTCCAACTTAATATGCGTAATGATAATGTTTATTGCGAATAAACTAATTGTAGCGCTTTAAATCATCATTACCAGAACATTGCACCCACTGACTGTCAAGCCACACAAGAGACATCAAATTGGGAATAAGAAGCAACAATAAAAGATATGAAAATGTTGCTTCCGTGTTCATCAGGATATTCGATTTAATACTCTCTTTAAAGCAGAATCCCAAGTGAAAGACACTCATGTACTGTAATAAAAAAGCTAGTGTAAAAAGGGAATAGTTCGTTATTACGTATTCCTTTCTTTTTAAAGAATGAAAGCATAGTTAAAACCAAATTACAAATAAAAAGTGGTAAAACAGGTAGAATCTCAATTAGAATCTAAATTCATTAGTTTTGATTCAGTATTTAGCATGATACCAATGCTACAGTCTAAAATAATGTCATGATCACAAACCTTTTAATTGTGCTCGAAATCTTTGACAGTTTTGACTCTTAATTTTTTCCTGCTCCGTCAATTATGGATCTCGAGCAATAATGATGACGTTTATCAAGACACGTATTGTACACACAAACATAAAAGTCATGTATGGTGGAATATCAGTGCCCGATAGACAACCAGACAAAACCAACACAGTAGCTAGAACTTCTGTATTGCCATGCTATATGATATATGTGACCCGCCAGGACATTTTCACGCTTATTTTTCACTGCAGAAGTTATATGATCTACCTAAAATATTGTTGTACTTATCTCAGGGAAAGTGAGCGAAGTGGGTTTTAGGTGTTCTCTCTTGGTCTTTTTATTTATTAAACTTACGAACGTTTTAAAATTTTTGCTTTCCAATGTTTTTTTTTAACGAGCGTACCTGTTGAAGGTTAATCTAGTGTGTACACATGTTGAACGAAAGAAAATCATGTCATATGATATTTTTCACAGGATAATCTGATCGGTGATAGGGTTGGGTTTAAGCTCTTTAAACAATATTTGTACTGTACTCTCAAAGCTTTTATGTTGTTGATTTCGAACGTTTGGTCTCAAAAGTATCTGATAAAAAAATGTTAAAACTGTATGTGTCTTGAACACAGAATTCATATCATATGTTACTAGATGCAAAGATATTTTTTTTATTATTTCCTTGTGAATATTTTTTTTTACTTTGATTTTCCCTCCACTTTTAAAACATCATATTTCTTCTCCGACTTCATTTTATAATTTTGTAACATGCAACATAGATCACGTTTTGAATATCAGCTTAAATATAATGATGTCTATCATTTGATTAAAAACACCGGTTAAAATATTGTTTCCATTTTGTGAATTTCTCACTTCCGCTCAGTGACCATGGTACAGTTTAAGTGATCAAGTCCGTATCACCGATACTATGAGCAATAGGTCAACTATATTTGGTGTATAGAATGATTGTTCAGTTAAATGTCCGACTGGCAGGTTACATCTAACCTTGGCCTCATTTTCACGGTTCAGTAAACAATGTCTAGTTGTTGTGGTCGTTTATTTCTCAGACACTATATACAATAGGAACACTATGTTGTGTTGTTGGCATATTTGTAACTGTATGTTTGTGTGTAAGGTTTCGTATGATCTTGGTCTCATTTATGATGCATTTCCTCTTACTTGTATGCTTGCAGTTCAGTTGCATTCACGGACACCTGTTTCTTTTCCTTTTTTTGTACAGTCCTTGTATTGTCCATCTTGTTTTAAAAAGTTGAAAATATGTTGGGTAGAATTTATCATATATAACATAACTAAAATTTGATTCGTTTCATTAGTTATCAAAATGTTATTCACAATAACTTTCAAGATTAAAGATCGAAGAGAAATTTAACATCAAGGCTAAGTGAAGTGATTTAAACGGGTTGTTTAATTTTGATTGACATTTAAATTAGAAAATTTAATGTATCATGAACTCTTTATATTTTCAATGTCAAATGCAAGATGCATTTAAAGCATTGTCAATGAAATCAGATCTAAAAGAATGACTGATATACATGACCGCTTCCCCTTCCATAGCACCTGAAATAATTCCTAGTTTTTGGTGGTTTCCGTGTTGTTTGTGTACCCCTATTTGTGACATTTTGGTCATGCATCATTGTCAATATAATGGAAATTGATGCGACTGTCATATTATACAAGTGAGATCTTTAGCGCTATAAATCCATCATTTTCTACATCTTGAATGCCTGTTCCATGTCAGGAATATGACAGTAATTGTTCAATCGTTTGATGTGTTTTATCATTTGATTTTACCATTTTATAAGGGATTTTCCTCGGAGTTCAGTATTTTTGTTTTATTTTATACATTACATATCATTGGTCTCTAATAATAACCGAAACACTACATGTCAGTTATGTCCTGTAGTAGAAAAGGATGAGGTCCTTTAGAGTTTATTGCAATTTATTCAACCTCACACATTCAGGGAAATAAATTACGATCATTTTTAAAAACCGTATTTAAAACTGAAGACAGGGGACGCTTGAAAAACATGTAATTTCATTATGTATTTCAATGATCATGTTGATATTGTTCTTTTTAAATTATTCACAAGTTATAAATATATAGTATAAAGGCAATAAAGATTTGAATTACATTAAAGACCTTGCTATGTGTCCCGTGAATTACTCATTCCAAATATTTCTATGTAATGTATTGTGGACTATTGTTTGTCGGTCGGTCCTTTTCTTTGGTCATGAGGTCTGTTTTCTTTTACTGTGTTTGTTTTTAATTATACTCTTGTTATCTTCTTATCATATTCTAAGAAAGTGAACAGCAACAAATGTATTGTTCTTCTATATGTTATTTCCTAGTAAATTTATCCGAAAAAACCTACCTTACCTTTTCTATGTTTTACTCAAACCATTCATTAGGTAAAGTATTCCTCTGCCAATCTTATTACATGTTACGTTACAACCATGTTGAGCACATACTATACTATTATAAGGCATGGGTATTAGCATAGTGTTGTTGTTTTATTTGGCAAAGGGTGTTATAATACGATACGACATGCTTTCCTCTGTGTATTTTTTTTTATAGTAGAACTTAATAAAAATGTGTTCGCATCTTTGTACTCTAGAGTTCATGCAGCTTTACGCATTGGCAATTATAGATTATTTCCTTATTTCTTTTATATGCACACTTCTAATGAAACAGTACTGTATCATTTCTAATTCGGTTTAAATAACATGTATTTATCTGAAAAGAATTAGACAAAAATAACCGGTAATAATCCACTGGAAGTCTTTATGAACCATATTGTTGCAACAATTAGAGGTAAATTTGCCCATCCTCTGTTATTTGATACCGTTGACATTTGTTTTATTTCGACTGTATCTGCAAGCAGACGACATGAACAAAAGGAAGAGTATTTATATATCGAAAATTGCTAATTAGATTATAATAAGACCGTCTGGTCTTGATGCAACATTAACATTGAAGAATACATTCCTTAATATGTTTAGAGACCTTACAGTACATATAAGTTTTAAGCTTACGTGTTCGGTGTTGCAGTTAACCTTGTTAGAAGCCTTGGTAATTATACGAATAAAAATCCTTTTAATGCTACAGACAGCGAATTAGCTTGGTATCGACTCTTTGTATCCAACATTTGTAGGGAAAAGTGTTAATTTACTTAAAAGGGTCACACACTGGCATGATTTTCAGATTGCTATTAAATCTTGTTAAATGTCGTGTTAAATCTAGGACAAGATGATTGCCTTTACTTTGCATATTTAACTGTTTAAAATCAACAAAGTAAGTTAGACAATGTAATCCTTCGGTTATCCTTCTTGTCCCAAATACGGATATGAAGATAACGATATATGGGGTATACACAGATATGCAAGTCAACAGCATGAAAACACCAACGACACATGAAGGTCGTCGAACGATTTTCAACAGCAGACACGTGTCTGTATAATATTTAAAGCTCTATATAGTTTCGAGTGAAACTTATGAATAGCAAAGACTATCAAATAACTGCAAAATTTCCGAATTGCAAATACAGTCTGGTAGAATACGACATACAAAATGGTAAACGCATACCTACAAGACATGGTACAAAATGCTGGTTTTTCATGTATGGTGAAAATATCCATAATTGTAAATCCTTGAGATAAGGCCACAACAATTTAATTTCTTGTTCTACGGATTTTTGGACTCCAAAATTTGGGGCGAGCGAGCGATTTGAAAATTTTAATAAAAAAATATTTTATTTGCAAATTTTTGAGGCGAAGCTGGAAAAGTAAAGGCGAGCAATTATATTTTCTTTTTTGTAAACATAAAATAGTAGGTTTTGAGAATAATAAAACTTGATTTATAACTTGTACTTTGACATTTGTCATTTCTTTGATTTCTGAAGTATTTTTTCCCTGTTCACCAAGAAATAATTAAATCTGGTCTATGTATGTGTGACTGACAATGAGACAATTCTCCATCCAAGTCATAATCAGTTTTGGAGCAACCCCTTAATGTTATAAATATCCATTTTCCATGTTTTATGAGGGATCAATATAAGTTATAATATATTTGTTTGTACAAAAGGGCTCATATTTTCTAAAAGAACTATATATCTATCTAGTATTAAATGGTCAAAACATGTCCAAGAATTTTGTAATATTCCTGGACTTTAACCATGTTAAATTAACACATTTACTTTAACAGTTTAATATTATTCAAAATAAGTGGACCCTCTTTTAGAAAAAGTTGTTTAAAATATGATGTAACTCTCCTCTTTTTGAGTACCAAATTTTAAGTTTTCAAAGGTTTTGTATTGAAGAACTATACAAATCCTTGGTATTTCTATTTTCTTTTCTACATCAGTAAAATGACCCCTTGTCTGAGGGAGGGTTGTTCTCAATCTGACAATAACAAACACAGGTCAAAGTACGGCCTTCTACACAGGGCTTTGATACAGACCAAACAGCAAGCTATAAAGGATCCCAACATTATTAGCGTACACAATTCGAACAGGAAAACCAACGATCTAATTTATATATCCAAACGGGAAAATACCAATGAACAACATCAACAAACGATAACTGCTGAACGACAGGCCCCTGAATCAATCAGGACAGGTGCATAAACATGCAGCGGCTATAGATAGTTTTGTTTTGCCAGCATACAATATAATTGCAGTTGAAGGCAAATCCTTGAAGTTCTTTGTACTTTATTCTAACAACGAACATTTTTTGATAGGGAATATAAGTAAGGGGGAAAGAAACCAATGTTGATATCTTTTAATAATATTTACAAAAAAAAAACGGTGCGGGAAATAGACATGATTACATTTCCGGATGCGGGAAGCGGGAATATAAAAAAAAATAAAAAAATTCTGTTTTGAAAAAAAGAGGTGCGGGCGGGTCCGTCGAACAAGGAATCAAATTGGTGTGGCCTAATTAACAGATGAAGGATTATAGTTATCTTTTGGAATGTTTGGATAGAAAAGCTGTGGTTTCAATATTTCAAATTCAATATGAGAAAAAAAAGTATAGAGAAATGCCCAAAAATAAATACCGTTTAAAATCATAGATACTTTAACAGCTCTTAGACTACTATATAGATGTCTCGATGGCACTCATACCATGTGGTGTTATTCTGTAAAAATGATTTATATAAAGCAACACAAGATGTCTGATTATACATGGGGGAGTTACAACCTTGGCAATTTTTATGAGCTGGGAAGGAGAAGATTTAATAACAATCAAGTAACATCCTTTCGATAATCCCATGACATTAGTAATAATATATATTTCAGAATTTCATATTCATATTATGACTTTGCTATCGCATCTTAAGTAAAACTACCAAAATAGCATAACAGTGAGATCTTCTTGTAAATATTAAGATATTATCCAATGATGTTTTGATTGAAGATTATACAAATAAAAAACGTAAAAGACCTTATATCATTTTGATAAAAGAGGGGCGAAATATATCAAAACGACATTCAAAGTCGAAAACTGACATTGCCATGTAAAAAAAAAAATACCGAAAGAAAAACAATTTTAGACCAAACAAATCACAGAAAACGAAAGACTGAGCAACACGAATCCGACTTTAAACAGAGATGATCTGAGGTGCTTCGGAAGGGTAGGCGAATTCTGCTCCACACGTCGCACCCATCATGTTACTTATGTTAGTACAAACCATGTGATGAGTCTAATTCGGTAGGTCATATTCGGAGACTGGATTGTTGTGGTGACAATTGATTACCGTAAAATAGCTATTAAAGGTACCAGGATTATGATTTAATACGCCAGACGCACATTTCGTCTACATAAGACTCATCAGTGACGATCATATCAAAACAGTTAAAAAGCCAAACAAGTACAAAGTTGAAGAGCATTGAGGACCCAGAATTCCTAAAAAGTTGTGCCAAATACGGCTAAGGTAATATACTCCTGGGATAAGACAATCCTTAGTTTTTCGAAAAATTCAAAGTTTTGTAAAGAGGAAATTTTTAAAAAGGACCATATAATTGATATTCATGTGAACACCGAAGTGCTGACTACTGGGATGGTAATACCCTCGAAGACGAAACGTCCACCAGCAGCGGCATCGACCTTTAAAAAACTAGCAGACGAAATGGATTGAAAAAGGCATATTTATATTAAGGTAAAGAATAGCAACTTTAGTTTAGCGACTGAACCAGAAAATGAATAAATAGCTAAATTGATTCCTCTGGTGGAAAAAAAAAAACCACGAGGACATATTTGCTTGATCTTTTATTTTCGTAACATGATATCAAGCATTAATTTGTTAATCAGTCTTGAAGCTTCTCCGATTGAAAAGTTATTTTATTTTAAACTACACAAGATAATCATCATTAATCATTGAAGATGTATATCCTTTAGCCTACCAATGTGTTTGTCAACCAGAGATATTTGATGCACCCTTTATATAGGTTCTAAAGTTGACAAATAGTTTCAATGACATGTCAAAAGATTAAATGAACTTCTTTGCTTCCTAAAGTAAATGGAGGTCATTAAAGTTTTATCGAAAATGAATTTTGAAAAAGAGGGGCAAAAGATAACAGAGCAACAGTCAAACGGTTACTGAAACATCCAACACGGAAACATCCAACACTGAAACATCCAACACTGAAACACCCAACACTGAAACATCCAACACGGAAACACCCAACACGGAAACACCCAACACGGAAACATCCAACACGGAAACATCCAACACGGAAACACCCAACACGGAAACATCCAACACGGAAACATCCAACACGGAAACATCCAACACTGAAACATCCAACACGGAAACATCCAACACTGAAACACCCAACACTGAAACATCCAACACGGAAACATCCAACACGGATACATCCAACACTGAAACATCCAACACGGAAACATCCAACACGGAAACATCCAACACTGACACATCCAACACGGAAACATCCAACACTGAAACATCCAACACGGAAACATCCAACACTGACACATCCAACACGGAAACATCCAACACTGAAACATCCAACACGGAAACAATCTGAAACTTGAACATCTTTTACATATTTCTTGGATGTTACCTCTCATCCCCAAGAAATAACTTGGAAATGTTATAATTGCTTGACTTACTTAAACAGTAGGATATTTGTGCTTATTGAAGTTTGAAATGAAAAGGAAATGATAATCGTCTTTAAAATGTCATGACTAAAAATATGACAGGAAGTGGGTTGTTTTTGGTGGTCAACAAATCTATACCAACAGCAAATTCTTTCTACTTTCTGGAAAGTTACACAACGAATTAGGCCATATGGTTTGTACTCGCATGCGCAACACGACGGGTTCCACATGTAGAGCAGGATCTGATTACCCTTCCAGAGCACTACAGATCATCCTCGGATGTAGGTGGTGAATGTGTTATTCTCTCAATAGTTTTCTATGTTGTGAACTAAATGCTGTTGTTTGTCTTATGTTCTTTTTTAAATTCTTTTTTGTCATGTTATTGGCAGTAAGCTTCCGACTTATAAGCCTACTTATCATTTTGGTATCTTTCGCTACTCTTTTAGTATTAGAATTTATGTAATATACATAAATTCGGTTATTCTAGTGGAAAGTTTTAATCTCGACCGTTGCAGTGCTTTCCTTTATAAATTCATATGTAGTCGATAAGATGTATAGTGGTGACGTCAATTTGACGTTAGCGTTCTTTTTAACTTTGAGCTGCAAGTGAACAGACGTGTATAATTACAGAGAGAAGTATTTTGAAAATATCAAGTTGAATTGCTATAGTGGATATTAAAGTTGGTATTTTATATATGTATAATAGGCAAAGAGATATATGGATAATACAAAAAAAAATTGTTTTAATAAAAAAGAATTGTAAAATAGTTAGAAATTGTTGAATTTCGAAACGGCGTGGCCGCCACGTGATGCCGAATATGAAATAAAAGAAAAATTATTTAATCACAATACGACTGATATTTTTGTTGTGACTTTATATTTGGTGAACAATTCACCCAGTGATTCTGCTGCGGAAGTAATTACTTCGTAGAACACGACATACTATCACTTCAACAAAAACGATACATACATCGTTTGAACGGCTACAGCTTTAAGATATATTGTCATTGATTAAAGACTTTTGGTTACACACACAAACAAAACGAATAAATTTTAAATAAGTAAATAAATAAATTTAATAAAAATAAATAAATAAATAAATCTATTTGTGAGTTTCAGTATGTTGAGAAGAGGTACCAGGAAGCGTACAGCATCAGCGAGAGCTGGAGTAAGAAGGACCCCGGTGGTGTCGAAGGGAGTTTCGTCACAGGCGTCAGTACAACCATCTATGACGGTTACAAGGCCTGAGGCTATCTATACAAATTATGGACATGACGGCGCTGCTATACCAACAACTTCAACAGTATCAACGACAAGAATGTTGATGCCAACATTTTCTAGCAATCAGGACAACTCCGTCCACATTCCGGACATGTTACCATGGCAACCGAGACGAGCAATAGACCTCCAGCCAACTGTTGATAACACACAGTTTGTGTCACAAACAGGTAATGTGACCAATAATGATTATGTACAAATTCTTAATAGAATTGAAAGTGTTCATGAGAATCTAGGCATAAATGTAACACAGTCAATTAAAGAAAAAATATTGAAAGGGGAATTCATAGATTTAGCTTGTCTATTAAATAAATCAGTCAACACGGGTTCTGACAAACAAAAGTTGACATGGGCTCAAAGGGAATTCATTTTACAACCCATTTCTCAACAATCAAAAATTACAAATATTGAAAAGTGGACAGATGCTTTCATCATTTTTATTTATATTTATTGTGCTGTGCACGTAAACCGATTTAAGGAATTGTTAAAATACATTCACACAATACGCCTTGGGGCTCAAAGAAACCAAGGTATGGGTTGGAAAAATTATGATGAGCAATATAGACTTAAGAAAAGCTCATGAACCATCCAGTTTATGGAGTAATATAGACAATGAGCTTTGGTTGTTATATAGGCAACCAGTGAATACTATCTCAAATGTGTCCTTAAATGTATCTAATAGTAATATTCAAGACAGTAGTGGTCAAGGTTTTATGATGTCATAGGGTCTATAAAAAATAAAAAGCCTTTTTATTCAATTAGAATAAATAATGATCTCAGAGAAGATGCAAAAATTTGGCTGATTTTTATGGAACATTTTAACGGAGATTGTTATCTATCAGAAAACACGTGGATAACAAATGAAACGTTGCATTTGTACACTCACAGCTGTGGTAACTCTGATTTAGGTTGTGGTGCATATTTTGATGGTAAATGGGCACAATATAAATGGCCGGAAGCATGGTCAAATATGCCAATCATGAGGGACATTACTTTTTTAGAGTTAGTTCCAATTGTTTTAGCTATGTTTATATGGGCATCAAATTTCCAAAATCGAAAGATTTTATTTCGATTTGACAATATGGAATTAGTTAGCATTATCAATAAAAGAACTGCCAAATCGAAGCGTGTGATGGCATTTATTCGCCCCCTTGTTCTTTTTACAATGCAGCACAATATTCAGTTTAAAGCACAACATATTGATGGTTGTAAAAATGAAATTGCAGACTCGATTTCTCGTTTTCAGTTGAAGAGATTCCGGGAACTAGCACCCGGGGCCGAGTCGGTTCCAGAAAACAACCCAGAAGAGTTCAGAGATTTGATATTGAGTCTGAAACAAACAGATTAATTAATTGTTCGCTTGCTCCTTAATACAATTCAAGCTTATCAACGAGCTTTAAATGCTTTGGCTAAATTTAGGGATAATTTTGATTTAGATCATAGTTTTCCAATACCATTGAACCACATTACTCAGTTCATTGCATACATGTCTTGCTTGGACATGGCTCCATCTACGGTGAAATGTTATATCGCAGCTATCAGTTTTTAATAAGATTAATAATTACGAAGATATGTCTCCATTAATTGTTGTAAGGAAAATGATTGATGGAATGGCAAGGTCAAAGTTGAAAAGACCTGACAGTAGATTACCTATTACTTTAGATCTGTTAAAAAATATTATAAACATTTTGCCCGCATTTTGTAGCTCCAGATATGAAGCTGTCTTATTTTCTAGTGCTTTTTCAATGGGATTTTTTGCATTTCTGCGAGTTGGTGAAATGAAAACTGCATGTGGCAGGGAAGGGTCTAATCATGCCATAAAAATTGAAAATGTGGAGGTTACTAATCATAATATAAAAATATACTTGGCGTCTTCAAAAACAGACCAGCTAAGTCGAGGGACTTCAATTTTTGTGGCCCGACAATCAGATGTTGGAATTTGTCCGGTAAAATTACTGCAAGAATATTTAAAGATTCGACCTCGAATTAGTGGTCAATTATATTGCCACTTTGATGGCTCTCCAATGACTCGATATCAGTTTTCAGGAATTCTAAAACAAGCCCTGGGGTATATTGGTTTTGATCAATCAAAGTATGGGACGCACTCATTTAGAATCGGTAGTGCTACTTCAGCAACTATGCTTGGTTTTTCTGATGAGCAAATTAAAGTAATGGGTCGTTGGAATTCTGATACTTTCAAAAGTTATATACGAATACCACAATTTTGAATAAATTTCGTTGAATTTGATGGTCAATTTAGAATATTTCATGTCAATACATACATGTATTAAATTGTAGGCCATCTTTGATAAGAAATGCATTTGTACACGCAAGAAGTAGAACAGGTGGTGTAAATTTAGGTCTCCATAGAATAGGAGTTAAAATTTGGTGGCAAGGGTATGGTGGCATGGGTTTAAAAGATTTGGAATCAACAATAAAAAGACTGATGAAATATGAAAAGCGCCGAAATATCTTGTCCTTCATATTGCTGGAAATGATTTGGGGAAGACAAAACTAGGGTTTTTAAGGAATGAAATCAAGGCCACCTTTGAGAAGGTACAAAGTTATCTACCCAATAGTTCGATTGTCTGGTCTCAAATTTTACCGAGAACAAATTGGCGTCATTCAATAAGTCAGGATAGCATGATGGCATGCAGAATTAGGATAAATAGTGCCATTGCATCATTCGTGTTAAAGAATGGGGGGCATTATATAAAGTATCCAGATATTCTTCCTAATAGTACTTTTTAAAGGAAGATGGTGTTCATTTGACTGATCTAGGAAATGACATATTTCTGAATAATTTGCAAGGTGCGCTTGGAATGTTTATTTGTTCTGGTTCTTATACATATCCAGATACATTTGGTACTATATAGTATGTGTACATCTTAAGTAATTTTAAAACAGTATTGGCCACAGTCCTATCGCAGCTTCGTCCCCACTTTAGTGGCGGTTGATCAGGTACGGTTGAGTCAGTGGCGTAGCTAGGTCATTTGCAAGTGTACGCCCGAACTTCGGTCAGGGCCTAAAGGCCCTATTGGATCCAGGCCAATGAACCAGCTGGTAGTAGATGAGCGGGTGCTAAGGCTCCGGAAGGTTTTAAGTTATCTAGAATGACATACCATTATTGATCGGGTATTAATTGTGTTTTATTGGTGATGTTGTACCCTTTTAGACTTGTTATATATTATATTTTTTTGTGTAATGTATCATAATTATATGACCAATCGCCCCGTTAGAATATAAAAGATGTTCATGCGCGTAGCTACGTTTACGTCAAAACGCCCGGGCGTACACTTGAATTTGGTAAAACAAAATATTTTCATCTAGATATTATTAAAAGAATTGGTTAACAGTACATCAACCTTCTAAGTCTTTCTTCAATTGCTTGTAATTTCGAATGAAGATGACAAAATTGGTGTCATATTTATATATTTGTTCATTTTCTGTCAAAGTCTAAATCTACCTTGATTTCTATACTCGCTTTCCCTTTTTAAAGCAATTCCTTATCTACTTCGAAATGTGGTTTGCATTTTTTTTAATTATAACTGTGTAGATGTAGGTTCAGTATGTGGTTTAAGTTTTTATATATTAATAACTTTGTCAAAACGTCGTATGATTTTACGATAGCTGGACAAAAACTGTGTATGGTCAAAAGAGTATCCAGCGCAACATGACGAAATTATATATGATCAATTTTCCCGTAAGTTATGGATTTTTAAAAGGAATTTCTTGAAGAAGTTACATTCTGAGGTTAAAATTTGGTACACATTAATTATTTGTAAAACCTTGGTCAAAGTTTAAAACGCGTATAGCGCAAGAATAAATTTCCATCCTGGTATCTATGATATCGAGTTAATTTACATGATACATTTATAAACCTGCATATTTTGTTTTGAAACTTGTGCAGAAATTAAATGAAAATATTTGATTTGTTTAAATCCTGTTATGGACTGATAAATGAATAAACTTTTACGGGGAGAAATTTCAAGCGAAAACCAGGGTTCTATTTACATATTTTAATATTGCACCTGAACAACTCAGAAAATTAATCATTTCATGTTCATTTATGATTGTAAATAAACAATGAATAGATTAAACATAAAGAATAAGCATTTTGAATCTAAAGAATGTTGTTATTGATATGAGTTTTCAGTTGAGTTGTTATATATTATATTTTTTTGTGTAATGTATCATAATTATATGATCCATCACCCCGTTAGAATATAAAAGATGTTCATGCGCGTAAAATCATACGACGGTTTGACAAAGTTATTAATATATAAAAACTTTAACCACATACTGAACCTACATCTACACAGTTATAATTTAAAAAAATGCAAACCACATTTCGAAGTACATAAGGAATTGCTTTAAAAAGGGAAAGCGAGTATAGAAATCAAGGTAGATTTAGACTTTGACAGAAAATGAACAAATATATAAATATGACACCAATTTTGTCATCTTTATTCGAAATTACAAGCAATTGAAGAAAGACTTAGAAGGTTGATGTACTGTTAACCAATTCTTTTAATAATATCTAGATGAAAATTTTTTGTTTTACCAAATTCAAGTGTACGCCCGGGCGTTTTGACGTAAACGTAGTTACGCGCATGTGAGTTTGACATATACCGTACCTAATCAATTTGGCAACTTCGCTGCGTGTGATAAACTACAGTTACAGTTGTCTATATTTTAGTGATATTAAAAGTACATTTTGTGGATCGCTGTATCCCAGGATCATACATCTATCTATCTATATATATATATCTATCTAGTTATCTGTAGGTTGCCAGAGGTAACCAAAAAATGATCTATACATCTATGAATCTAGTTATCTATGAATCTATCTAGTTGAACAATATATATCGTTGAATCTATATGTGTACATATTTAAATTTGTGTTTAATAATAAAAAGCTGTGGTCAATACTGCCAATAAATCTTAGTTTTACAAGCCATTTCGAATAATAGAATTTATGTAATATACATAAATTCGGTTATTCTAGTGGAAAGTTTTAATCTCGGCCGTTGCAGTGCTTTCCTTTATAAATTCATATGTAGTCGATAAGATGTATAGTGGTGACGTCAATTTGACGTTAGCGTTCTTTTTAACTTTGAGCTGCAAGTGAACAGACGTGTATAATTACAGAGAGAAGTATTTTGAAAATACCCACCCTCCCTCTACTATATAAATAGTTAAACCATTTAGTTTTGTTTGGGTACTGCTCTTTTGTTCTTTTTATTTTCAGGTACATGTATATTCGAGTAGTTAGAGTTCCAGTATGAAAAATTCTTCTCCATTGATGATTTGCCATGTGATGTCAAAAATTGCAGTAGTCAGTTAGATGTTGGTTGTATAGAAACATTTGATCGTTAAAAAGTGAAAAATGTGTTTGGCAACTTCGCTGCGTGTGATAGGCAACTTCGCTGCGTGTGATAAACTACAGTTACAGTTGTCTATATTTTAGTGATATTAAAAGTACATTTTGTGGATCGCTGTATCCCAGGATCCAACAGCTAAGTTAGTTGATCGCTGTATCCCAGGATCATACATCTATCTATCTATATATATCTATCTAGTTATCTGTAGGTTGCCAGAGGTAACCAAAAAATGATCTATACATCTATGAATCTAGTTATCTATGAATCTATCTAGTTGAACAATATATATCGTTGAATCTATATGTGTACATATTTAAATTTGTGTTTAGTAATAAAAAGTTGTGGTCAATACTGCCAATAAATCTTAGTTTTACAAGCCATCTCGAATAAACGACTGTTTACAAAATGTGCTACACAAATGTCGTTGAAGACAGATTTGATAAGGCCTCAGGGTATTTAAAACTAAAGATGTCTAGACAAAAAAAAACTCAAAATAAATTTGAAGTAGTTTTTACATAAATATAACAATAAATAAGAAGCTAAAGCAAAGATATTTTTATATAAAACAAGACAAATATAGCTAAATATAAATTATAATGACTTCGAGAACAGTTCTAATTATGGCTAAAGGCAAAATGTCCTGAAAAAAAAACCTCTGTTTTATATATTCACGCAAACAATACAGATAACTTAAAAAGATAAATGATTTACTATTAAGGTATTACAGCTGTTTAGAGAAACATTAATACAGATAACCTAAAAAGTCTAATTTGTTATTACAATATTACAGTTATGTTTATAGAAACCCTTTATCTTTAAATTTAACAAGTCAGCTGAGTGTCGTAAAATACAATACTTTTATATCTTGATGATAGCTTCAACCTATTCTGCCAACAAATCCATCTAGAACGACAGAGCTTCACTTTAACCTGGAGATAATAGTTACCAGTTGATTAAAATCGATTTTAGAAATCTCCTAAATGTTCTTCAAGCCATTTTAATTTTCTCATACAACCATGCTAAATGTTTAGAAAATACCTTTTTATGTTTTCATTGATATCTGACGCAGAAATAAGTAACATTTGGTTAAAACCCACTAACTATTAATCATATGCTGCCGAGATTTAATACAGTTCCAAGTAAAATGTTGCAGCAAGCATTTAATCCACAATTCAAGATAAACATATCAGAAATTGAGGACAAATATTATACATTATTGAGATTCGGAATAACTTACGGGTAAATATTGGCAACTTACCAAACCTCCTGCTTCTGCTTCTGTCTGATAATGGCCACAATCAACGAGCTGATTATTAGCCATGACTTATGGACTCCGGATTTAATAGTTTAACCTGTTCTCATCCTATTCTATACATGTAATAGATGTTCATTAAAATAATGAATTAATCAATGAACTAATTAAACTTGTCTGTAAAAGTTGTCAATGTTTTATATCGTTTTGGTACACTTTTTTTTAGATTTTATCAGTAGAACTTAAGATAATTCTGTGTAAGTGAGGTCTTGTACTGTCTGATGCCAATCAGAAAATGTCACTGCTCTCTGAGGCGGACACTAAAGGTTTCCTTTCATTATGTCTATTGTTTTCTCTGATATAATTAAGCTAATTTGTCCCTCTCCATCCCTCTGGCATTCGTACATAATTAAATACTTTCTGTAGAAGCTGCTAAAATCATTGCGTTTAACTTGACTGGTCATTTTACATTAAATAAGCGTCTAGTACATCACGGAACGAATGATTCATTGTCCATTTACAATATGAAATATAACATGCTTTGTAGCTTTAAGACAAACATAGAAAATTTGATATTCTCTCTGGTTCTCTTTCATGCAAAAAGTCTTCATTAGTTAGGGCTTGTGGGTTTATTATTTGAACATAAGTCTTATTATATCGTCCGCGTATGACATTGATAAACCCCAATTGACCGTCATGCAAATTTTACCTTCTATCCGCACGCCATCTTCGCTGACAAGCGGTTATAACCCAGTCCCCTGTAACCTTTGGCTACCGAAGATGTTGGCATCTATCCTGAACAAAAGATAGGTACGTCAACGAGAAAGCTAAGTCAAAAACTTCGACAAGTTTATAATGCCACTTTAGTAGCCAATTAATGTTGGTTTTTTTAGGACTATCACTTGTCTTTGAATTTTTAGATTTGTTATTTAACTATCGGCAGTTAATTCCACTATGGTATATTTGATTATCAAGTAAAATAATTATGACACTTTAAAAGAAATCTAAAATAACAATAACAATAAAATATGTTTTATAAAATACAAGAAAATTTGTAAAAGTGCATTTATATCGATTATATCGTTTATATAATACTGTTTTGATGCAGGGTTTTTATGCATAATGAGGTCGAGGACCCTATGAAATTGATATCGAAATAATAGTCTACTATACAATGTACTTTTACAGAGATACTGTAATTCATATCATTTTCGGTTACATCACAGACTGATTTAAAATTTGAAATATTTCATTAGCAATGAGTGGGATTGTTATTATCATTCATACCGTTTTATTCATTGTGTTTACAGTCCTTTTTAAGTTATCATCTTTTTTATATAATGTGAACTTATCGCCTCTAGTAAATAACAAACAATTGCTCAGACACGATTTGTGGCTTAACACAGCTTGAGTTATATATGTAAAATCACAATAAATGTCTTCTCATCAGTTATTATAAAGTGTTTGAGGCGTGAAATATTTTTTTAAGCATGCTTCAATGTAACGATTTGATTTTGAAAGGAGCTTTTAGTTTTGCAATTTGAGAGGCACTTTATTTTTTAAATTTCACTTTGAGAATGGTATTTTGTTACTTAACTTTTTATTTTTGTGGTTGGTGTTGATAAACTTAAATAGTGCATTACATGTTAAAGACACGTACGCGTCATATCTTAGTAAACATTAGTTTTAAAAAGAATTGCTGCATTCTGTTGTCCTGAACATAGATTAATTGTCTAAACATTTTTTGTATGAACTAAGCGTGATCTTGTTATTTACTATGATTAATTCATTTTTAGGAATTCCCCCATTTTGAATTTATTTAGAGTTCGGTATTTTTGTCCATCCTTCTGTTGTCTGGTATTCGTTGCTGTTGTTGTTGTTCGGTTGGGGTATTTTTGTCCCTCCTTCTGTTGTCTGGTATTCTTTGCTGTTGTTGTTGTTCGGTTGGGGTATTTTTGTCCATCCTTCTGTTGTCTGGTATTCGTTGCTGTTGCTGTTGTTCGGTTATTTTGTTTCTATTTAAATCACAACTTGCCAATATGAAATTGAAGAAAATGTGCGAACACATAGATTATATAAAAATATCACAAAAATACTGAATTATGAGGAAAATTCAAAACGGAAAGTCCCCAATCAAATGGCAAAATCAAATGATAAAACACATCAAACGAATGGACAACAACTGTCATATTCCTGACATGTCATGATACCCTTGCTCAAACTCCTCCTCCGACGATTAATTTAGAATTTCCAAGTTCAGAACCCTTAATCATTTTGACTTTAAAAAATAAAGCCTATTTTTCATTACCTCAACTGGACTATTCTTTTTAACATTCAATTTGGTTGATGCACAATGAATTTCTTTTCACAAGTGATTGATATTTGCCTGCAGATTAATTATCTTTGATATTTGTTTAATGTCAAATTGTGATGTGGTCTTTACTTTTGAGTTGGTTTTTTATTTACTTTAAATTTAACTATTATGATAAATATTTTTCCATCCGTTTTATGTTCGTGTGATTAATCTCATAGAATTTGAAATGCTGAATACCACAAACACATTCATACTTGCTTCAAATATTGATTGTTATGCAGATTTAACAGTGGACTTAAGTTGGTTATTAAGCTGTTCGACAAAAAGCCTTTTATTATTATTATTATTGTGAACTTCTTGTTGCAATCTATGCACAGACCAGTCGGAATCGTAGGTTTACATTATATTCTGATTTCCTTGAATTGAGAGTGACTTCTTACATGGGTGGTATTAAATCAAGCGTTTCAGTCATATCTTCTAAAGGTTTAAAGATGCTTTCAGGATTTGGTGGATCGTCATAGAGTATCTCTGTCAGGGAAAACAACTGATACGTTCCTTTTGTCATAGTGACAATTCCGTCCTCTTTTGTGATATGACCAGAAACTTGACTTGTTCCTCGTCACTAAGAATACGACGGTAATCATTATTGGAGCGAGGACTGCTTATCGCTTCCAGAACCTGGTTTGAGTTCGGCTTCTGATATCAATCTTATATTGTCTGCAGCATGTATGTAGTATTTTGTTGACTTCAGCTTGTTCGTCTTTTCGATTGATTTCTTTTGTTCGTTGTGCCGTTTGTTTTTCCTTGAATGTCTTTTTTTCAGTCTGCCTTTATTGTCTTTTAACTATACCTTATACATGCTATTAATGAAAATGAAAACTAAGAATGTAATTGGTCTAATCCTTGAAAAAGACACAGAGTATAAATTAAACAAACCTAAAGCTCACTTGCACATTAACTGCACATTAACATATAAAACTGAATATTTTTCTCCAAATGTTTAAACATATCCTTTCTTTTCAAGAATTTAGGTAGAAACACGAATTCATTTCAAATGATGCTTTAAATTGAACAAGAACATGACTATAAAACTGTAAGTAAAATTAAATGTTCTGTCTAATTAAGTATTTTGTTACAATACCTCTATTGTGTTTATTCATTACAAAAAGGTATGTCTAACAATTAACTTCTGAAAATGATTTTTGATTTCACCCAGATTTTTTTTTCTATATTTTGCTACTAAATAGAAAACTATTCTGCCATTTGTATATTGACATTTAATTCAGAAAAACAGCACCTTACCAATTCTGTCTTGTATCGCTTCTTTGTCAACCGTCATGTAATGCTCATCCGCGTGACACAACTGTAAAAGCTATTTTCTGTTAAAGTTTAATCCGCATTGTATTTAATGAGTTTCGATGTCTTGTCACGAAGAATTTTCCAACAAAATTTAAGCCTATAAAATTCAATTAAATTGCTGACAAGCCGAGTGTATAATGAGCATTTTTTTCTTACACCATTTCATTTAAATCGAATTTTGTAAATACGTAAAAAAAAAACTATTGATTATATTTTTAATAAAATACCACAAAACTCCTTTAGTGTGTAGATTGATAAATGGTTAGATGTTCTTTGATAATGCAAGGTGTCGTTAAAATACATTATTATTGCAAAAAGATGAAACTTAAATAGAAATTCAATATCTGATTTAGTGCTGCACTAGTCGATCCTCTGTACAAGCGTCTCTCAAGATCGAGTGTTATGTAAATCATAATCAATGTGCTTGTCATAAAGGTAGAACGCCGATGTATTATTTATATAATTGTTAAATAAGTTTCTAGTATCCTGTGATTTCTGTCGTTGATGGAAGATGTTCGTTGTTGTTCTGCGGTTTGCATGTTTTATCGACTATAATTTGTTTGTGCGTTTCTCTGTGAGTGTTCTTGCATGTGTTTGTGTTGAATTTCTGTCACGTTGTGTTGTCATTTAAGCAATATTCTTTAACATTGCCATTAAAGCGGGAGGTTTGGGTAGCTTTTCTATGTATTTTGGTGTTTGTTTTTGTTGCACTTAAGCGCTCCTGTTTTTCCTCTGTTCCTTAATTTTCTTTTATAGTTGATGTGGTTCCCTCGGATTAAGTTTGTAACTCGGATTTGGTTTCTCTCAATCCATTTATGACTTTTGAACAGCGGTATGCCTCTGTTGCCTTTATATCTAACAAAACTGGGGTAAATATAACTAAACAAAAAAGGAATGACAACAACTATTATCACGTGATCTCATAATGGAATAAGACCAGTTCAGTGAATATATTCCTATAAAGGCATCACCCGTCACACGAGTTTACAGGTAATATCAAATGTACCGATATGACAAAGCCAGTGTCAGTCTTACATTAAGGGACAGTTGGAATGGTTTAGTTACAATGTCACTAGTCAGCTCAGAAACTCAGACACTGTAACACTAGTCAATCAATTTACCAACGGGACTGAAGAACTTAATAATTGTAGTCTATCTTCCAAAGTATTTACTTTGTCCGTCTTCCACATACAAAAATAAGATGTGATATGATTGTCAATGAGACAAGTATCCTCAAAAGGCCAAATGATAGGGATGTAAACCACTGTAGGTTACGTACGCTCTTCATCAATAAGCAAAACCAATACTGTATTCAAGGAAAGCTATAAATATTCAATTATGAAAATCAACAACCTTGTTAACGTTAGAGTGATGAACGAACGAAAAACAAATATTACCAGCAGCAACCAATGACAACCATATAAATACAGTCGTCTGACTTGGGACAGGCACAGTAAATATGTGTCGGGGGTTTAAAATGTTCATGAGTGCTTAACCCTAATCCTGGTCTGTGATGAAACGGCAAAATAACTGAAAGAATCTGTTGGAAAGGGCTTGACAAATGAATACGGCACGAAACACAACAAAATACATGGAAGACAAGTTACTGATCTATGAGTACACTGTAAATATCGTTTTAAGAAAACAAACACTTGTAAGTTGTAATACATGTTGTGTTCTATGCATGTTGTGTTCTGAACGTGTTTAGGATACTGTTTGATATCTGAACACATTTTTAAGTAAACACGTTAAATGTGCACATGTCTAGTATAAAAAAACGAACTTTTTAAATGTGTTTTAGAATTTAAGTGTTCAGGACAAAACATGTATTTCTAAAATAAACACGATCATAAACCAGCCCTAAACATTTGCACACAATCAGAAAAACCTTCTTACAGTAATAGCTGTTCCTAAAAGGTGTAACACCACTAATTCAGGCCCGGCCAGAAAGCACATACCAGAAAGTAGTACATATTTAACACAAAATAGTTCCTACGCATGAACATAACTTTCAAAATATTTAGAATATTTTATTAGGTTTGGTATCAAATGAAAGCTGCATGACTGGTGATCATTGCAGAACAATTTTTGACTGATAAATTTGAATAATAAAAAATGGCATGAAATTTAAAAAGGAGGGTACATTTTGCCCTTACGTCAGATTGGAAGTACCTGTTTTGGTACATCCGAAGTTCCGGGAACCAGTTCTTTCTTATATGCAATGTAAGGTATGTTGATTTTTTCAGTACAGGACACCAGAAGGTGTTGCTTTGACATGCAATGATTGTCACTTTATTTGAACTTAAGATAAAAGAGCTGTGACCACTCGAAATTGAGGAATTTAACATAGAAAGGAATGGGGCCATTAATTAGTGGTGTACTTCCTATTACAGAAAATCACCAGGAATCCAATTTTTAGAAGTTGTACCTATTCCAATGAAAATAAGTCCAATTTGATGTTAGTAATTATGTTTAATCATCTTTTTTTGGTCAACCGTCCTGCTTATGGGAAATTTAAGCTCTTAAATTGGCATACTCAAGTATGTTAGCCTTTTATGGTCATACAGCATGCATGCAGTTAAGACTTGACTCCAAGTTCTTATTTTTGCATTTTTTCTGATTGAAATCAATAAAACAAGTATTTTATGACTTGTATATGGAACAAAATAGCTCTTGGTCAAAATAATCTTATGATTTTTCAAGTTTTTTTGTTTTTCTTATGGTAGCCTTTTACAATCAAGGCAAATGGTACATACTCATATAAGAATTCTAAAATCTCACTGTACATGCAATTTTGAACCAGTTTAGCAAGTTATCTAGCTGAGGGATATATAAATTGCTCTTATTAATCTATGTTTTACCACAGAATTATGGTATATACAAAAAAAAAGCCCTTTTCCAGTTTCAAGAAAAAAGGGGGGATAATTTCTCATTTATGTCTTAAGTTTAAACTGATATATTTTTATTTAATGAAGAACCTCTGATAAAAATATGACTATTAGTAAGCACATAGCTTTCCTAATAGAAATTAATAAATAAAACAATAATATTGAGAATAAAAAAGGTATATTGGCCAATGGTAATATCCAAATGCAGTTTTCTTTGAATAACCCCTATGTTACTACCAGTCCAATTTGAGCTTAAAATTAATAAAATAGTATTTGGACTAAAGCTTTATATGTTTTTTATTGCTTGAAATAGATCATAGAATGAAATAAAGTAATGCTGAAGTCAATATAGACAAGTTTGGTTCTGTTATAGGTGTAACACCACTAATTCAGGCCCGGCCAGAAAGCACATACCAGAAAGTAGTACATATTTAACACAAAATAGTTCCTACGCATGAACATAACTTTCAAAATATTTAGAATATTTTATTAGGTTTGGTATCAAATGAAAGCTGCATGACTGGTGATCATTGCAGAACAATTTTTGACTGATAAATTTGAATAATAAAAAAATGGCATGAAATTTAAAAAGGAGGGTACATTTTGCCCTTATGTCAGATTGGAAGTACCTGTTTTGGTACATCCGAAGTTTCGGGAACCAGTTCTTTCTTATATGCAATGTAAGGTATGTTGATTTTTTCAGTACAGGACACCAGAAGGTGTTGCTTTGACATGCAATGATTGTCACTTTATTTGAACTTAAGATAAAAGAGCTGTGACCACTCGAAATTGAGGAATTTAACATAGAGAGGAATGGGGCCATTAATTAGTGGTGTACTTCCAAAAGCTATATCAAAGCTAATCTCAACCAACAAATAAACCATCATGATCATGTCTATACGTAGTTTCATGGTTAAAGACTATACCTGCAATTTTTATTATTGGTCTAGAATGTGTTCTTCTATTATGATCGGGCAGACGGCATGCTACTACTTTACGATGGAAAGTTTGGTTTAATGTAAAACAAAATTGCGTGGGTCCTTATATAGGTTTCTAGGATTATAGTAATTTGTACATTCAAAGCTTGTAGAGGAAGGCCGAGTACATGGTTCTTTGTAATTGGAAAAGAAATCTCCTGAGAGAAATGTTTTGTATTTAAGTTCTAAATTTATTGTTTTAGCTAGTTAATGGATTATTTAGATTAGTGGTGATGGTCTTTTTCTATGTAAAGAAAAAAGATACATCACTTTGCAACAAGGAAACGAATTTGCAAAAGGCAATTGTTTTGAAGGGGAATTTTATCACTGTCAATGCAAATGAATTGAAAAGCAATAAATTATTGTAAATAGGATAATTTATCTTAAAAACAAATGCATTTTACTAAAACAAACTTGTTTATTGGATCATCCTATTTTCTGTACTTCAAAAATTTATAAAGTAGATGTATCTGTAAAAAGATAAAGTTTTTAATGTCAAATGTTTAGTTGTATTCAAAGGAGAAAAGGCTTGCACCCACTTAACACCACAACAAAAGGAACTTGATGAAATATATGGGAAATTGTTTCTGACAAGAAAGACTGTCGTATATATTTTGGTTTTTTGTTCAAATCACACATTGGTGGTGACGATCTGAAATTGTGATGGTATGAGTGGGTTTTCGAATAAAACATTTATTCAGTGTATTAAAAGATTGCTACTTAAAAAGTTAATAATGGTATACATATAAAGTAATTGTGAACCGTATATTTCGACTTCCATTTGCACGTTGAGTTGTTTTGCATAAATATCTTTATCTTCAAATTATTACATGATAGATGTTTTTGTTATATTACATGTTAACATTATTTCGTGAAATAAAGCAAATGCAGTTTAATTTCTTTAAATATTTTTGTTCCAAATCGGTATTATTTTCAGAAAATCAATGAAAATATCAAAAAGTAACAAAAAGCAAGATAAAATGAAGTCAAGCATTTTACCGGGAAGTTGGTTCTGTTATGTTGAGAAAACATGGAAAGTCGTTTGGTCAAAACCCAAGAGAAAGGTTGTCGCAGTGATCCTTAATTTTAAGAGACTAGAACAAAATCTGCTTTGTATTCTTTTTTTTTTTTTTATAAATCTGCTAAGAATTTAAGAGCTTTACATTTTAAATTGACTTGCAAAAGTTTGCTGCCTGTCATGTGCCTGAGGAGGAATATAACTTTACTTTCAGATCTATGGATTTTGCCCCTTTGTTTCAATTTTTTAATCATAATTATGATCTTATATTGCGTACCACACTAACCCTTATATTTCAGTTGCAATTTTTGCCCAAGCTATAGTTTCTAGTTGACACAGTTGTTTATCCCTTCATTTATTACAAGTAACTCTAACTTAAATTATGTGTTTTCATTCTTGTGATGAGGGTGTTTGGTTCAGTGTACATTTCCAAGAATTCCATGTCTTTTTGGTAATCTTTCTGTATATTTCTTTTCGTATAAAGCTTAAAAAACAAACTGTAGTATTTAATCCCATTGATCAAACGAGACCTTGGATTAATAGTAAATATTGAGGGAGAAAAACTTGATTCAGAGTATAGACTAAAAGTAATTTAATTGCTAATGTTACGGCTAGCACTATGTAGATATAACGAAGGAAAAAACTAATATCAAACTGCAAATTTGTGTTGTAGAAGAAAAATGACGGACAATTTTTATTAGAAAAATGTAAAGAAAAAATACATTCCATGTCAGGCAGTACCCTTTTTGCTAAAACCGACCAACAGTCAATTAAGTTTATGGAATAACATTATATTTTGGAATATAAAAGCATTTTATAACACTCCATGACGTGTCCGATACTTGTAACCTGTCGTCAAATTAAAACGTTTAGTTAATTACAGACAAAAAAAGGCCAAATTGCTTTGACAAATGTATATTTCTCATTTTAGATTACAAGTAGCTGGGATGTCTAAATGTCCGACAAAACAGTTCTCTTTGACTTCAGTACAAGACTTCTATGTCAATGAACTTTTTAATTTCAATATTAAAACTGGCGGGTCACCGACCTTCTTTTAATTCCCTTAAGATGGGTTTAAATTAAGGAAATCACAATAACTTTAAAGTTAACATTAGTACCAAAGAACCACCTATTACTCATTAGTTTTTGTTTGTAGCAAAGGGATATTATAGGTAGCCGAATGATCATATCTACATGACCTTATCATCACTATATTCAGGGTTTGAGCATTATGTTTGCCAGTTTTCATTCTTGAAGAATTTCTTTTCGTGAAAGTCAGTACTAGATAATCAAATTTTATTAAGCAATGTAAAACAGTATAAATTATGATCATTCGAACTTATGTATGACAAATTTATAGCAAAAAACACATCTTATTCGATAGTTCTTACAAACCAGCTGTGGAAAGATACGGAAAGAAAAGAATTACCAAAAAGCGATTTCATATATCAGAATGCCATTTCGAATTACAACAATTTTAAAGACATTCTAGCCACATACCAATGATAATTATATCTTCAAATAAAAGAAGTTATTGACAATTTTCAAAGAATGTCTCGAGGGTAAAATATCTCGCTAAAGCACTGTCAAGTAATCAGTAAAGACAGCAAATGGGACACTGTCGTCAAGAATTTGTCAACACCTTGTGATAAATGGCTTTGTCAGAAATTCATTGCTATTTAAGTTAAAAGTGTAAAAAGTGATTTCCACGCTTCATTGTAGCATTGATGTGAAAAGCGCACAACTCCATTTGACTGAAGATGTTTCAACGTTGGAATAAAATATTCACACGTCAAACAGATAACAACCCAACGACACAAAATAACCTAAACACTCAGTCATGTTAATAGTTAAATTTTTTTCTTGCTGTGTAGCTAGTACATGTTACATGTAACCCTAGATCAGTGAGTCTTCTTTCGTCAAGAAAATTTTATTGTCATTCATAGTGAGGTAAATAACTAACATCATATAATCATGCACATAAAAGTAAAATAACAAAAATACCAAACACCAAGGAAAATTCAAAACTGAAAGACCCTTATCAAATGGGAAAATCAAAACTGTTATATTCCTGACATGTTTCAGACATTTCCTAATGTAGAAAATGGTGGACTAAACATAGTTTTATAGCTAGCGTAACCTCTCACGTGTTTGACAGTCGCAGAGAATTTAATTATACATGACTTTTTTGTATTTACAAATTGATAGACATTCTTACAATAGCAATTATTTATCTGACATCTTCCTTCATCAGGCTTTTCACTTAGCTCTTAATGACGAGACTGTAATTGTCTGACCATTAGTCTTTTGGGGAATTATGGTGTTTATACAGAGATGTTCTCTCACTGATGTTTAATTGATTCTCAAATGACTTGAGGTAAGTAAACGCTTTACCATATGATGACCAAAACGTGTAAATATGGTTTTTTTTATAAATGTGGTACGATTGTAAATGAGACAACTTTCCACCTGAGACTACATTACGTAAAACTTGCTATACGGTCCACTATAAGAAGCAAAAACCATACCGCATAGCCAGTTATATTAAAGGCACACACATGATAAATATAAAACAATTCAAACGAGAAAAATAAACCAAGTGAACTATTTTAAATTTTAAAGAGTCTACAAGACATTCTTCTGAGTATTTTCTGTGTAACATCAAACTGCCACTGTGTAATAAATTGCTGTTACTAAAAGATATAAAAGGTTAAATTATTGTAACAACAAAAAAAGTGTACCTGCATTCCTATATTTTATTTGTTTGCCTTAAAGGGCATCCTGTTTAAAGAAAAGGAAAAAAAACTGTTACAGCAAAATGCATTGAGTGCATTTGTAGGTAAAGCTAATATATTTGACTAGTTTGCTTGTTTGCTGAACATTGAAGTCATTACAAGTAAGGTATACTGCCCTCCTTTCGAAGTAGTCCAGTCCTACAGACAGATAGGTTGGTAATTTGTCGGACTAGCGTAGTATATCTAACCTAATAATGACTCCACGGTTCAGCTAGCAAACAAGCTAGTCAAAGATATTACCAGTACTACCACGCTCATTGCATTTTGCTGCAATGTGTTTTCTCCTTTGTTCACACCTTTTCAACCTTTCTGTTCAAACTCGGGGAATTATTGTAACTGCATATACCCCATATGTTTGGTTTTTTCATGTTTTGTTTTTGTTTTTTATATTTTCTTTGTTTTGTTTTTTTAAATTCATTAAAGGATATCTTGAATAAAAAGATAATCACAATGTTTCCCCTTTGTTCGTACCTTTTCAACCTTTCTGCACCAACCTGTAAATTTTAGCCACTATTCAGTTATTGCTTTTAGATATTATTCGAATAAATTATTGCAACTACAAGTATCTCATGCATTTTGTATATTTTCTTTTATCAAATGACATCCGAAACTTAACAAATAACCTTAACATTTTTTTATATACTTCTTCATACAAATAGCGTATGGCATAAAGTGTGTTCTGAATTTTCCCGTGTGAAAATTCACCATATTCAGATAACCGAGTGCAAATGCAGTAATAAGTCAAAAGAAAATCACATTAATATGAATATAAATGCACGCATCGTTTATTTACTAACTTCATCAATATCAATAATAATAAATCAAAACAATAAACCATAAAATGCTAGGAAGAGGATTCAATGATCCGTGATAGAAGATTCGTAATACATACATATAACATGCACGGCACCATTCACAATTTTTTTTTATTTAATTAAAATATGTATATATACGATTGTGTACCCTTAAGAACTGATATCTCAAGTACGGAGAATAAATGTATTGACCCCAAGTTTCAGTATCTTTCATCTATTCAGCTTCATTCATCTGTTCATGTGAACAAATAAATGTATTCTATCTAAATTGCATTCAAATATCTTATTAAGAATTTCCCCAAAAAGTAAAAGGACGGCTGTAGCTGAAATGATTACAAACAAAAAATGTCTACAATACCATTTGACATCAGCGTTCCAAATGAAGAGTTGTTGAAAACTAGACTCTTCAATCGAAGGAGTTAACGTTGTCCTATACAATAAATCCGACAAAAGTCTTGTCCACAATTTGATTATGGCTACAAATAGAATTATTTTCATTTTCTAAAATACTTTTATTTGATTACTTTCTGTCTTTGGATTGTTTGTACGTGATTTTTTTTGTCTGCTGTAGACGGATCGAACTGTCTGAAATCTCATTAGTTAAAAGTCTCTAAAGCAAATTTATAATTAAACCATAATTTGACTCCTAAATCAGTAGAAAATGAATGTTTTTTTCGACATTAGCTAAATACGAAAGAAGTAAAGAGTTTTATAATAACTGCTCATACACACATATTAAGCAAAGGAGTAGTGTCGCTTTACAGTCTTTTAATTTCTGTTACCGAGTGCGTTTTTGTTTGCTTGGAGTACTTTTATACAGTAGTCTTTGTAAACGTTTACAGTGCGGGGTAGGATGTATGTTTAGGATTACAAAGACGGAAGCATCATAATATAATTAAGGTCAAATATATTCTGTTAAATTGTGAAAACAGATATCTATCTTCAATACATTTATACATTTTAAATCTTTTAATTTATTGCATTCTATTTGTTTTGACACTATTAAGTCATTTTGATTTGTCATTTTTTTGTATAGTGCTTAAACACAGTTATTGATTGTTGATAGATGTAATAAAGCCTTGAACCCGAGGCCATTGTGTTCATATATCTTGCTTGAAGCAAAAAAAAAAAAAAAAACCCAAAGAAAGACAGCACGAAGATGCGGTTAAAAATGCGATTAAAAATTGGAAAAACATTGATATTCATCTTTTGACAACTGATTTTTTTTTTCACGAATTGTGTTTGATGTAAAACTTGAAACAAATCATGCCGTGAAAATTGATGCAATGAAAATGCATATACAGTATAAATATAGCGCTAAGGTGAATCAACTTTAATAAACTAGAAAAATGCAATAAACCTAGAACTAAAAGTCTTAAATTGTTGCTTATTGGCACTAAGGTTATTTTATGGGCTCTATTTCCAATTCCATTTCAGTTAGTTTTCGACTAATGAGTTTGAATATCCCTATGGTATATTTTGCTTCTCTTTTCCATTGAAATTTTTCTCGGTAAAACACATTTCTGAATTATTTGTGTCTAATTAGGGAAGTTGCAACATATGCATTTTTCTTGTACAATTTGCAAGTTTTAGTTGTCAATAATAATATATCGGGACATTCTTACAATAGAAAATTTAATGATATTGTCAAAAAGACGTAACAAAGTAACAGAAAAATCTTTAAATATGGGTTGAAAAATAGCCTTCTTTCTGTATTATTTGACAATCTTTATTAGTACTAATAACAGTACTGTTATTTAAGAATTGAATGCTTTACTCAATAAAACTTTTTCATTCATAACACGAGGTCCCACAATAAAGTGCCCAGGTGAATTAAATAAAAATTTGATAAAACTCGTGTTCCGCGCTTCATACAAAATGTACTTCGGTCAACGCTTTTACACCCCAATGAAGTTACAAAATGAAGCATTCAATACTTATAATTATATTTTCTAGCTAGCATCATGAAAACACGAATTTTATCAGATTTTTATTTAATTCACCTGGGCACTTTATTGTGGGACCTCGTCTTATCATGAATGAAAACGTTTTATTGAGTAATGCAATTGCTTAAGGAATAACACGTGATGTGCAGTTAGCCAATCAGAATAACGTATTATAGTGAAACATACATCTAATGTAATTATTTTAAAATACGTTTTTGTCTTTTATAATTACATCCTATTACGAGAAAGAAGTATACGAATATAGTAGTCACACCTGCAGGAACGAGGATTTGGAAAACACTAAACCCCCTCGAAAAAAAATCCAACTTTTAAAGACTATGAAAGTTGACATTCCGATTAAAGTTTGACTATTGATGTCAGAGCCTATTATCCAAAAATAACTCTAAAAGAAATCTCTTCTATGAGCAAGGTGTTGTTTTTTTTCCAATAAAATCTGTCTAAAATTGATCTTAAGTTATATATATCCATCACTTACGCAGTTTTTTATCCGTTATATTTTATTTGTAATAGGTCGCTGGTACTTACTTTAAATTTTGAGAAAAATGTAAGAAGAAAAATATCGTATAGTTTTAAAATTACCATTATATTACCATTATATTAATAAGTTTTAGGTTTAATAAATTAAGTGGTAAAGTTTATATAAATATACCGTCAGAACTGTTTACAATGTTGCAAGACTGGTATCTTGGATGAGTTTTTCTAAACAATATATGATACCAGAGAGCTTATACATACTTTAAGCCAATTCCTCATATTTACTTTTATATTTCATATCAAAAAGCATTTATTTTATATTAAAAAATCTATGAACAATAAAATTGTATAGGTAAAACAAAGAAATATGTTCAAATATTTAAATTTTGTGATTCTATTCAGCCGGCAAATGCCAATACAGGAAGCCATATTTCAAAAGAACCACTAATGTCCAAAACATGAATGTAGACTTCAAAAGACCCATCATTCAATTTTAAAATGTATAGGCTTAGATCAAACAGCATTTCGACAACTGGAAATATCGTTTGAAGTTCAAATAACGTTAATACTTTTTTTCTGATTCTAACATTTTTTTTTTTAAATTCTAACAACTATAATGATGGTCTTGATCAGTTTCTGTTTCTAATTTGTATTTGTTCGTTATGAAACACTTCAAAAATTTAAGACTTGCCTCATTTACGACATTGAAAATAAAATTCGTTTTATTTGACTACTGATGGTAAATGGCTTGGAAATTGTTCATATCACTGATTTATGATCTATACTTGGCATATTTATGTAGTTGGATTGGTAGTTGCATTTTCTAGTCAATTTGATATAATGTCATATATGATAGTAACTGCCGGGGTAATGTTCTACAATTTATTTCAATATACGGTTATATTAATGGTTATGACGTTGTGTATACTGCTTATGAATTAAAAAAATCAGTTTTCAATTTCACTTCCTCTTTTTATTAACAGTTAAATACATATTTCCCAATATCCAATCGTTGAGAAATGACTTTTAGTCAAAGATGAGAACTAGTAGTCAATATTTTTTTCATCCTATAGCTTAAAATTAATACAAATCTATCCCCTGACAGAAAAGTAATGTTTTTAAAATTACCAAATAAAACCAGTTATTGTAAAACATGATGGATACATGTCAGATTGACTCAATTATGATTAATATCTTTACATTTTAATGCCATCAATAATTATGGAATCTGGAGAAAAACCTATAAATAAGACATTAACTTTTGGTTTTGGAGTTGGATGATCGGATTATCCAAGATACATTTGTAACGCATGGAAATTACGTCATACCGTTTTTATGTCATGTCAAATATGCAAATTCGTCATTGCATCTACCATGCATGGAATATTCGCAATGGTGAAGATCAAACAGAATAGAGTGTCCATACCATAAGGAGTTATCAAAAAATAAATTGTAATGAACTTTGGACACTTAGATATTTTGGCCTTGAGTATCACTTTGTCGGAAAGCACATCTGGTGCCTTAAATTTGGTACTGTGGATGCTATTGATAACACATTTTAGGAAGATGTAATTTTGTTAAACGTCGAACGATACTGGTGTCACCTGACGTTACACACTCAAAGACGTAAGCCAAAATAAAAACGTTGGAATGCATGTTGTTCAGATGGCTCTGATTACACCAAGATAACGAATTTATTTCTTATGAACAATACCTTTACTCATTTTGAAACCAGGACGTAAAATTGTAAAAATGGTAATGAAAAATTTCCAGCGTAATATTATTTCAATGTCCATGTTGCTGCACATTGTCAAACACTTTTTTACTTTATTTTTGGAAAAATTCAGAAAATTTTTGTGTTCTTTTGAGTTTACAAAAAAAAAAAAAAAAAAAAAGATATTTTTTAAAAATTTCAGTTTTTTTTTTTTTAGCATTTTCTTCTTATTATTTTTTTTCTGATTTGTTATTTCTTTATTTTGTGAAAATTTTATTTTTTAATCTTTTTTTGGCAAAATTTCATTTTTTTTTTTTTAAATTTTGGCAAAATTTTATTTATCCCCGGGTGAACAAGGGTGGGGTGTTATTTACACCGGGGTAGTCAACCAATCAGATTGAAGTATTTTTGCTGCATAAGAAATAATATATTTTACCACCGACGACTGCCGACGGTGATATAATCCGATATAAACATACATATATATATAAATAGATAGCGAACTCGTGCAATTGGATTCTTCTAGGTCTGTTTAATTTCATATAACAGTTTTAAAATTATATGTTAATCACCCTTTTTACATGTGTAAGAATGAGTGTTTTATTTAACACTTTCTCTCTTATTGATTGAATAAAAAAAATCATGGTTTATGCTTTTTATTTCTCAAAGCTAATGCCACTTTAACAAGGTAGTTTAAAAACAAATCAAAGTACATTTCTCAATGAAATTACAGTAGACATTTCGATGAAATCTTTATAGTATTATATTATCATCACAGATCAATTCTGAGTACTTACAACACAAAATGAAGTTTAGGAATCTTGTTTAGATTTTTTTTTCAAATTTTGACATGGACACTAAAGGAAATATCACTGATTACAAGAACATAATTTGCGCTTATATTAATCCCTCCAGGCTAAGTTGACGTTTTTGGAAGTTTTGTTTTTCTTCGCTTTCCAATGTTTTATATTTTTGTCTTTTACAAACATTTGATCTTAAAGTTATTTGAATCTAGACTATGACAATTATAAGATTTAGCTCCAGTCAGTACCACAGGGTGAATGTTTAAAGAGTAACTCAATAAGTCTTAATTAAACAAATCATGAAGGTACCGTTATGTGTCGTTAGATATTTTCTTAAATGAATTTTGACGAATCTTTATTGAATTTGACCACAAATGCTCAGGAAAAGTCAACTATTACAAGAGAATAATTGGAGCCCAAACGAATTCTTTTATCATGACGAAAGATTGTATAGCTGAAATGGTTGTGAATATTGTCAAGGAGAAAGTTCGTTGGTCTATTATTCTATTCCCATTTCCAGTAATGACAGTCAGTGCATTTTTTTTTTTTTTTTATGAAATCTTAATTTAAGTATTTTAACCGGTTTTTGGAAAATATTATCAAGTAGACTTACAATTCAATTGATACTGTACGATAGTACGAAGAAAAAATCACCAACATTCAAACAATAACGTTTTCACCGTTTAACAAATTTTACATTCCATAAATATCATTGAAAGCGACATTGATCAAAAGGTTTACTTGGTTTTAGAACAATGGCAACTTTGCAAAACGGCGCTTGCTTTTGAAAATGTCTGATTGGCTATGCGAGATTTACAAGGCCATGCCATATTTTTGATTTGTTGACACCATCAATACTTGGTTGAATGTTATGGACCATTTGTTTCACAGATGACGACGAATATGTTCCATTTTCTGTAATTATAATCCCATCCCCTTTCCGCCGAATGTGCCCTTCCGAGTTATACTTATAACTGGGTTTGTGTCAACATGAATAACACAACGGATGACACATGTGGAACAAGATCTGCTTTCAAAGATGATTATTTTTTTCAAAACTTTAGAAATTTTTGTCCCCCATAGAATACATTTTTATTTTATTTTTGATATTCAAATACGGCGATTAGTTGTACTTTTTATCATTGAGAATCAGAACATAAAATCTTTTTTCTGATTTATTCGCATTTGTTGGATTTATTTTGGCCGCATTTCTTTCTGAACAAAATTTTGCAAACGTTGTATGGCGTTTGTTGTTGTTTTCTAACCGCTTCAAAAGTAGAAACAAATACATCGTTTAATAAGTCTTTACTGACCCTGTTTGAACTTTCAATAATGAATGCTCATGTTGTCGGTAAACATTTTTTTTACAAAAAATGCATTGTTTAATCAGGTTGAAGTTGGAAAGAAAAGTAGCGTTTGTACTAACAAACGACGAACGACAAACTGTGGACGCATCTTTTGCGAGTGCATAGTTTGTCAGAGTTTATGTAAACTTTGCAAACGTATGTTAGAAACAAATGATC
This sequence comes from Mytilus galloprovincialis, assembly GCF_965363235.1. Taxonomy (NCBI): domain Eukaryota; kingdom Metazoa; phylum Mollusca; class Bivalvia; order Mytilida; family Mytilidae; genus Mytilus; species Mytilus galloprovincialis. The sequence continues at coordinate 70,483,876 of NC_134841.1, read as the reverse complement.
AAAACAGCAAATACCGGTCAAAATGTCAGATAGAAAAGATTGATGCAGATTTTGCAATTATATTTTGTAAGGATACTGTTTTAAATATACCCGTACTATTAATTGTTGATATATGACACACTTTATTAATCAATTAGTTTTTAAGTTTTACTGCACAAATCTTCAATAAGAAGTCTGAAGTGAGGGCTGCTTCAGGGGTCCAGAAAAAGACGGGCAGAGTATCGAGAGTGAATATAAACGAATTCTTGGAATTACAAATCATATCAACCTTTATCTATTATAATGATCAATTACATATCGATAGGGTAAAAAAAGGCAGTGTCGATCGAAACTTTGAACGGCTTTGACAAAAATATTATAATGAATGTTAATATCTTATTGAGTTCGAAATTGAATGCTTATTACAATTATTATTTTCATTAGAGTTATGTCCAATGGAAATATAGAATTATTTGCCTAAAAAATGCCTAGCAGGCCTATTATTCTCACAACTCTAAATCTTTGATAACACAGATTCGAGTAATCAGCCAAATATCTCCACACAGAAAGGTACTTTGAAATATCAATTATTAATATTTTCTCTGTCTACCATATTTTCACTAACGTTTTCCTGAATCCTTCGTTTTGACCTAACATAACCGTATTGATTCAATGTTCATATACTCTAGATTTCTTTTCGTAGAATAAAAAGCAATTTATGTCAAACTTTGATCTGTAAGTTCTACAATTATCTATATAGGAAAATTCTTATACTAAGGGTATTACTTAAAACGAACATTAACATTCAGAAACGAAACTAAGCATGAATAGATATGCAAAAAATGGCCGTCTTACATGCTTGATACTTATTTAAATTACATGTTGTTATCTGTATCAGATACATAGATTGTTGTCAACATGTTGTTTTCTAAGCTCTGTAATTACTTCCGCTGAAGGACACTTGTCCGACTTTAATAACGTAAAAGTCATGTTTCATCGTCCAGAATTCATTTGACAGAGGACAAGAAACTTGATTGAGATGATTGAATAAGTTATTCAAAAGATGTCTAACGGATTAGTTATCGGAGCAGATGTTTTCCAACTATATTCATTAAACGTCGAAATTGTATTAAGAGGATAACGCCGGAGTAAGATTAGACAGTATAATTGTCCGAGAACGAAAAACAGATACACATTATATAGGCATCTTGGTTGTATCTTTTATAACGTCTACGCGTTGAAAAATGACAAGTCTGAGGTCAGGCACACTTATTATGTATTAACGTTATATTTAATTCTATATTTAACAGGAATATTCTGCGATAGGTCTTGGTATGTACTGGAATCAAAACGTGTGAAGAAACCTTAAAATCTTTTAGAAGAAAGGTTTAAATTTAATACGAAAAATCCCACAAGTTTTAATTAAATTGGTGTATCTAAAATAGAAGTAAGAGTTAATTTTGCAACATCGACGAATAAAATAAGACTTCAAGAAACATATCGAACATGTATCATTTAGTAGGCGTTTGTACCAAAAAAAAATATTTAAAAGCAAGAAGACAAATATTTTATTAATAAAGAAAAGGACAGTGGCAAAATTAGAAAAAAAAAAAACACAAAAAAAAACCATTAGCCAAAGATATATTAATTTAATAAATATACGTAATTAGGTTATATTTTGGAGTTTTATGAAAGTTTTGTCACCTTTTCATCTCGTTGAACTGCATTTGAAAAGCGAAAATATCAATTTGTAGCGTTTAAACTCTCAGAGAAAAAATCAATTTAAAGTAAGAAGGTTAATATACTCTGTATCTTTTCACTCGTAGGGTCAAAATCTAAAAGCGGTCTAATCCTAATGGAAATGTATTGATTACGAGTATATATCTTTTATACACATTTCTATAAAATCAAATTGTTATTCAACTTTATGTGATGAATTAAATTTTAATTTATCATGTTTTTTTGTGAAACCAAAATTAATTAATTTGTATCTGAACGACACTATATGTACAATGTATAATGCGCTACTTCAACCAAATTTTGGTTTTGGTTAAGTATTTTATTTCAGATACATTTTTGTTGTGATAAATACTTAACATGTGTCAAAAAATACAAGTCAAAATAGCTGTTTTAGGTTATCTGCAGACGTTTTTGAAAAATAACTGTTCGGTAATTTGAATCCAAAAAAGATAGAAAGACTTAAGGTGGTACCTAACACCGTGACTAAAATATTTGGCTCGTTTAATTTTCATAAAATTTTAACAAAATATTTACTTTGACCCTTTGACAAAAATATTAAATTTTAAAACATTTGAACCAACCAATTTATCAGAAAATTTACACTGGTTATATAGCAGTTTGACAAATACTAATTTTGATCAATGAGAAGCTTAATACTACCTTAACAACACAACGTTATTAAAACGTTTAGCTGATTTTACAGAGTTATCTCCCTGTAGTGTTAGGTACCACCTTAAAGCACACTTATTCAGCTATATACTGAGGATTTAAGTACCGATAAAGAGACATTTTCAAAAGGCCCTGGTATGATATAATATTCATAGGTAACATCTCTTAAAAGGTTAAAAATGATAGAAAAAAATATGCTTAAATGCTTTGTTTCCCTTTTAACTATAATTTCTGTAGAACCTGTTCACAAAATGTGTTCCAAAGTGAAAATTCAGATATACATTTTTTAATAAGTGAAGGCCGTACGGTGACCTATAGTTGTTAATGTCTGTGTCATTTTGGTCTTTTGTGGATAGTTGTCTCATTGGCAATCATACCATATCTTCTTTTTTATACATTAATTTTTCTATGCACTTAAAGTTAGTAAAGTCTTAGGTTTTTGTCAAGATGTTTATACCATGATATTAAAATGGAATGTTTAGCCTTGAATTTTCCTTGGAGTTCTGTAGTTTTGTTATTTTACATTTTACACTAAGACCATCTTTTATAGCAGTGATTTTCGTTTTATGAAGAAAGAAATGGCTTTCTAGGTTTGGAATACAACGTAAAAAAAATTAACTATAAACACATGCAATTTGTTGAACAATATAATTATTTATATTTAATTATGTTGTAGTCTGGGATAGTCATTTCTGTTTTTTTTTATAGACATAGTTTTTGCATTGACACAATAGCAATATGTCGGTACAAATGCAAATTAAAAGGATCAAAAGAAAGAGAAAAACATAAAACGAAAACCCCATCCTGTTTACTTTTGATCTTATGTAAAATGTTTGTTACGGTAATTTACAACTGTATCAAAGAATATTCAAACAATCGGCTGTCACAATCGTTTGGTTTCTTTAATCTCAACAAATGGAATCTGAGAGTCATTTGTCACCTTGAACAACCTTAATTTGTTTGAAATGGACAAAAACAACTACGATAACCTAAAATAGAGTTCGATCGAGACAATTACACATGTTGCAGCATTTTTAGGTCATTTGCAGTCATAAATGACAGCTGTTAACAATATTCCACAATTGTAATTAGTAAGAACAGGTGTCTGCAAAAAAAAAAACCATAGTGGAGCGAGAATCCCCCTTTTTAATAGTTCATTGATTCCCCCCCTGATTAAAATAAGCGAGCCAAAATATGCTTCTTTATCTAACCTCTTCCGTTTTATCAAGATAAATTAAAACAATTACTATTATAAACATGGTATAAGTTACATGAATATCATATGTAATGCATTGATGGAGTCATTGCATAGTTAAGACAAGGTAAGTATAAAATTAATCATAGAGCAAAATATGTTCACGCTGTGAAGTTGTTAGGAAAAGGTCTTAGTAAAAGGGCAGCCATTTCATATTGTTTACACAAACAAGAGTTACACAAGTAGCATTAAAGTCACTTAAATTTCTTCAGTCTGGTATTGGGGATTGGTGTCTGTTTTAAACAGAATAACGTCTGTTTAAAAGTGCATTCATTGTATGTATAATCCAGTATTATGACAGTGCAAATCACATTGTTTTCTTTCTGGTCCCTTCCGAGCATCCTTGCCCACAGAACCTAGACAATTGCGTACATGGTAAGTTCTAGTATTCTAACGTCTTTTACAAAAATATACAACAGTAGTATAAAAAAATCTTCCCGTTTGATGGAGATAATCTAGCAAATTCATACTAGAAATCGGATGATAATATGACATGGTTCACAAATGATTTTTTTGTTATTTGATATAAACCATCACGATTGATTTCCGTTTCATGACTGAAAATGAATAACCAAATTCAAAAAGAAAAAAAAAGTAACTTCAAAAAATGTTTGATTCTCTGATGCATGATTTTTATAACTATTAATTGTTTATGGCTTTTAACTAGCTGTCAGTAACTGCGAGTACTCTCAAATCGAATTTTCTTGTTAATTCGACCTGTTGATACTGTTTATAATGCTTTTTTTTTAATTTTATATTTATATGGATCTTGTCTATATACCAGCTTAGATTATTTGGAATATATTCTAAGTTTCACTTCTTCATACTACATTTGTATAAACTTCAAGATTTACCTGTATTTTTTTAAAACCGGTTTTTTTTCTAAAGTGAATATTTTCGAAGGGTTAGATATTTTGCAGTGGTGACTTGTCATGGCTTTGTTTGGACTTGTTTGTTTGCCTTTTGGCCTTGAATGTTTGTCCCTAATATTTTATTAACTGTGCATTATCATTTAGATATCGCAGATCAAATTTATTTGTTTATAGTGTATTAATGTACGTTTTTTGATTGAGTTAAGCCTGCAAATTGATATTTTACCGTGTGTTTTTCTATGTTGTGAAGTTATGCTATTGTTTCAGAAAAAGGGAGAAGGTTTGGATCCATTAAAACGTTAATCCCGCTGCAAATGTTTGCACCTGTCCTAAGTCAGGAATCTGATGTACAGTAGTTGTCGTTTGTTTATGTAATTTATACGTGTTTCTCGTTTCTCGTTTCTCGTTTTTTTTTTTTTTTTTTTTTTTTTTTATTTTATATAGATTAGACCGTTGGTTTTCCCGTTTGAATGGTTATACACTAGTAATTTTGGGGCCCTTTATAGGTTGTTGTTCGGTGTGAGCCAAGGCTCCGTGTTGAAGCCGTACATTGACCTATAATGGTTTACTTTTTTTAAATTGTTATTTGGATGGAGAGTTGTCTCATTAGCACTCATACCACATCTTCCTATATCTATTGAACAATAATCATTTGTTCTTAATTCTGTTGTTGTCTGGAATAATTGTTTCTATTTCTAAAAGACATCATTTGTCATTGACGCAATAGCGAAATGTAGATAAAAATGCAAACAAAAGGATCAAAAGAAAAAGAAAATATGAATAAAACGGAAACCACGTATTATTTACTTTTGATCTTATGTAAAATGTGTGTTAGAGTTAATTAACATCTGTATCAAAGAATATTCCAACAATCGGCTGTCACAATCGTTTTGGTTTCTTTAATCTCAACAAAGGGTATGCGAGAGTCATTTGTAAAGTTTAACAACCTTAATATGTTTGAAACGGGCAAAAACGACAACCAGAACCTAAAATAGACAATTACAGATGTTGTAACATTTTTTAGGTCATTTGCAGTCATTTGTGACAGTTGTTTTACAATAATGTCGCACAGTTGGCTTTGGGAAGAACAGTATAGAACAGGGTGGCAACTTTTTAACATTTTTCTTAATACATACTTCTAAAACAATGTAAGATTAGAACAAGTCTTTTGCGCTAAGAAGATTGATATATCATATTGACAGTAAACAAAAGTAACACCATCAACACTAGAAACTCGTCAGATGCTACATGCAGAGCAGGATCTTTTTAACCTTCCGGACTATCAAACACCCAGCACTGTATTTAGTTGTTATGTAGTGTTTTGTAGATTGTTGTCTGTATTTTCGTTGCTTTTAGGTTGATTTTTGTCATGGTTGTTTCTGTCACTTTTCAACTTATTTATTTTGATTGCCCTACAGTATCCTCTGCCAGATAGGACTCACCAGCTGTCTGCACCAAAAAACAATTGTTATTTCACCTCCATTGCCAAAATAAAATATTTACCGCCACTAACACTGAAAGTGGCGTTAAACACCAAAAACCATTCGATCATAAATTTTCTGAACAATTTCTATCGACCGGAACATTATCAGTTTAACATTAGGTTTTCCATGTTTGACCAGAATGCAGCACAACAAAACATGTTTTTGTATGTCACGGAACGTCAATTTAAACTATATTACTGCAACTGTGAAACAATAAACAGCAGTTGCACATCTCTAGACAGTTAAAACAGATGTAGTAACTGATCACGTATTTCTTTCACATCATGCCTATTTATGGCATGTTCGTTTGTGATACAGAAGCGCAGTAACGGAAATTGATTGACAAGCGGAAGTTTTGTTCAATTAAAAGATGAAATTAAAAGTACATAGTTTGAACTGGATCAATTCCCCCAAATCAACTGTTGCAATTAATGAAGCCATTGCAGTTTTATAGATTGAAAAAAATTCTAATCTTGCTCATGTTTGTGAAGACCTTTACACAGCAATATATATGAAATTACGAAAACATGTTGATGACCATAAACTGACATGTTTATCGGTGCTGTATCAGTAATATTTGTCGTAGATGCAATCATTTGCCATATATCATCAATAAATTTAAGAGTTCTGACAATTTTTGGAACCTTCCATCAAAATCCTATTGATCATTTAGCTAACTTGACTTGATTTATTAACCAATATGCAGTCAAACAAGGGAAAGTGCTTTATTCGTTAAATGTTAATGTATATTTCTCCTTGCTAAAACCTACTGGGTTGCTCTGTAAATTGAAGACAAATTATTACAAGCTTCAAATTTGATTCCTTGGATCAATTTATTTAATTCTTACTTGTTCTAAGTAACGCTAGACTTCACATGTAGACGAATTGATACAGTTTTGAGTGACAAATTACCCAGTCGTTCTTACATCACTCCAACTTCTAATTTGACAAAGAAGTAATAAAAAATGAAGTCAGTCTATTTTCAAAGATATAGAATGTATGAAAGATGTTTAAATTAAAAACATTTGAACTAAATGAATTCTTAATTGTAGCTGTAACACTAAATACAAATCGATTTTTCTTTGTGGAAGAAGGTTTAACTTTCACTCAAAGATTTCAATATTAATATAAAAATGCAGGATTATTTACCACCCAATTCTAGAAATAAAGCAGTTGTATTCAGATCCAACCTGCGTTAATTCATACATATCTAACCTTTCGGTTAATGTTCTCTTTCTTAGAAAAACATACTTGTCCAACATGATTATAATGTACTTGATATAAAATAAAACATGATAATGTGTGTAAAATATCCATTTGAGTAAAACCTAAGCTCATATGTTATTCAGTTATAATAGCTTTGTAAAACCGTGTTCCGTAAAACATGTTTATGACATCACAAGGTGTCATTTTCCTCTAAAGTGTCTAGACTATATTAACCTGTTTTTTCATTAATAATATTTGCAAACTTTCGAAATTTCATTATTTTATTGGCAATTTCAGGGGCCAAATAATTATGTCTATTACCTCGTCCCTGTTACAAACAGTTTTTTTTTATCACAATCATTTTATTCTATTAGACATATATTTGAATTAGTTCATAGATAACATACATATTGAAATAGAATGAAGATCTTGTAAGTTTGATTTATTACGACAACCGTGTATGTGACGTAGCACGTTTTAAAACAAGACACGTTTCTGGTCTTATAGGTGTAATACCATCAATGATTTCCCCTATTAGACTTTGTTAAATTTGCAATTTTCAAAAAAATGTGCAGAATTTATCTTGGTTTCAAATAAAGAAATACTTGGTATGAGTAAAGTTTTATCCTGTCCAGTACTATAGAAAAAAAATTCACATAACATTTCATTGCATATATGAAAATAACTATCACTGGAAGTTAACCAATCAAATTTCCCCCTTATTTAAACTGTGTACAATATTTAGTGGCCATGTAAGCACAAGTTTCCAAAATATTCTATAGAAACCCCATATAAAAGATAGTGGTGCTCTGAAGTACACGAGACATATGTTTATGGCTCAGAAAATGTTTTACTGCAATAAAATGAAGGATTAATTACCTACAACTGTCAAATTCATGGGAAAAATATATTTTCGACCTTTTTTCGTATACAACCGGATGTGACGTACCATGTTTTGGTGGTATTATACCTTATAAATAAAATGTGCTACGTCAACTGTAATCATCTTGCTTTTAAACAACTTGCAAAACAGCGTCAAGTAATTCGTAGAACTTCCATTCATTGTGGCGTCTTTAACCTATCACAAAGTGTTTAAGAAGGCTTTTTGAAATATTAATCCGAATTCATAGGATTCTGACACGGTGTTGTTTTTATGGCGAGGCCACCAAGAAGAAAATTCTGGATGTTATGGCGATGATTGTATAACACTTCATGCTTTTTTTTCCCTTGTTGTTTTATGATGCAATCCTATAAAATGATTCACACGCAACACATTACAACAATCAACATTTTGTAGGAAGGATAAATGCAGAAAAATGCAGATAAAGGAAATTATCCATTTATTCAAAAATGATATTAGCCACTGATGATCTTTGTATATTTATTTTTCAGAAAATTAATGAGTCTGGTATTCAAACTTACAATATAGAATGTGCAGATGAAGCACTGAAACATGCCATGCACTCATCTATTTTTCATTATAAAATGTTCGGTGTGTGTTTAATTAGTAATGTCTTTAGCCTAGTAAACACGTTGTCACTTCATCTCCCTAGCGTGAACACTTTTAATTACCGGAAGTGAAACATATTAATGAAAAACGTGTTAACAATTTTAACAAGTCGCGCCTGTGCTGAACGAAATGATTTTACCGAACATAGTTACATAATGATCGACTTGAATTTGGAAAATAATACAAATAGCTTTGCGGCCATCTAAGTTTCAATATGAATAATAAAATGGCTTCACGTATGCTTGTTACTTTTAAAAGCTTTCTGATGTTATTTCTGGACACTTGCATAAAACTGTGGGAGCATAAATGGATGATTGAGTTGCATTTTGTAATATTTATTTCAAACGGTTATATATCAGAAGAATCGTGTCAGTTAAGGTACTATTACATTTGCATGAATAAAAAGGAACATAAAACAAACATAGAAGAAAATGGCTTCAAACTATAGAACTTACCAAAACATTAACATTTACAAAGACTTTCTTTTAAAGACTGTCTAGGTCATTTTCCGATCTAATCTAAACACGCACAGTATATCATCTAAATAATTAACATAAACAATACATCGTATCAAGTGGTAGCAGCTAAAACGAAAATATCCCTTCTATGATTAATAATCTAAATTTTATATATTTTGTTTTGAAAATTATGAAATGAAATAGTCATCCACAAATTCAACTGTTTTCGATGGCAATTATTTTTATGATTAGACAATTATAACTTAAATTATAAAATGATTTGATATGTTCTAGAGTATAACTTTCACAAGCAATGTTCCAAGGTTTAGTGTAGAACAGCTTCTACAGGTGTCAGAAGAATTGATCAAGGGTTAACCTGCCCACAATGTTTTTAATATGTTTATAGGGAGCACCTTCAATAGGTACCAGAATAACTGTTATAGTTATTGCTTTTGAACAGCTGTCATTAAAGATTAAAGAGGTTGAAACTGCTCGCAAACTTTATTTGCGAATTGATGAATTCTTTGTTAAAAAATGCCTACCTAGATACAATGAATTCACAATACTATTATCACAACCTTTATCAGTTAGTCTGCATACCCAATTAAAAGAGTTGAAGGTCCATTCTTCACTGGTGGTACTTTATACGGTTTCTGTATTACAGAAGATTAGTCGTCGTTCTACCTGTTGTGGTTAGTTTGTTTTTGAATAAACCAAGCCATTATAGTATCCTTACATCCAGTGGTTATACCAACTTTGTATTTTTATTTTGTTGTTAAAAGTGACTACATACATGTTGAGTTTGGATGAACTTATTTTTAATAAAACATATGAAACCCGTCTTCGTGCACTCTATTTTAATTCACATAAAGCATAACACGCGGAAGTGAATTGTAATCTATGCCGGTTTAAAATCAGCTGATTACCGGAAATAAATAAGGTAAAGTGCAAGAAAAACCAGATAATAATTTCCTGTAGCATTGTTTCAAACATTCTGCCTTCCTGTTGAAACAGTTAAAGAATCTCAGGCTATGATTTATTTTGTAATTTCTGTGCAAATGTCTGGAAAACAATGTATTTTTGAAATTACACTCAAGATATTAAACCAAAATCAATGAATTAGAAATTTACTAGTATTTAGACACTCAACAAAATGCTTACAGGCTGTTAAGTTGACTATATGTAAGTTTTCAACGTCAGAGTTTTTTCTCAGAATTACTCGGTCAAAATTGGCTCTCTATTAATAAGTTTAATTTCTTTTCGAACTCAGTTCAAGGCAACCAGACAAATAAATAGCTATTTATCAATATAGAGGTACCAGAATAATTGAAAATGATACCAGACAATATATAGTTATCAAAGGTACCAGGATTATAATTTTATACGTCAGACGCGTGTTTCGTCTACATTAAGACTCATCAGTGACACTCAAATCAAAAAAAAAACCAAACAAGTACAAAGTTGAAGAGCATTGAGGACCCAAAATTCCAAAAAGTTGTGCCAAATACGGCTAAGGTAATCTATTTCTGGGATAAGAAAATCCTTAGTTTTTCGAAAAATTCAAAATTTTGTAGCAGGAAATTTATAAAAATGACCATATAGTTGATATTCATGTCACCACCGAAGTGCTAACTACTTGGCTGGTGATTCCCTCGGGGACGAAACATCCACTAGCAGTGGCATAGACCCAGTGGTGTAAATAGTATAATATTCTTTATCACTAGTTTATGGTATTCATAACTTATATTTCGGGATAGGAAACGTTTGTCTACTGTCACGGTATCAACCGCTGATTTTTGGTGGGGTTCATATTGCTTAATGTCTTAATTTTTCTGTGTTGTTTTTAGTGTTTTTTCTTTGGTTTGCCATTGCATTCTCATTTGTTCTTCCGCTTATGAGTTTGACTATCCATTTTGGTATCTTCTGTCTTTCTTGTTTCTATTGTTGAAAATCGCATGCTATTCATGATATGTGTTTTGTGATTTTGACTTTGTTTTCTCATTGACGATTTAGATTTTATTTTTTTCACACTTCTTATTCGAAAAGCTGATAAGAGGTCTTTTTCTCCAATTTTTTATTGTGAACTGCGATTTTCTTACTTTAATAAATTCACCAGAGAGTCATGTAAAAAATGGCCCTTTATAGCTTGCTGTTCGGTGTGAGCCAATACTCCGTGTTGAAGATGGTACTTCGACCTATAATTGTTTACGTTTATAAATTTTGACTTGAATTGAGAGTTGTCTCATTGGTACTCATACCAAATCTTCTTATATCTAGATGTAAAAATGAAATTCCATTTTAATATTACTATATTTGAATTTAATATAAAGAACACTCAGTATACGTATAATAAATTTTATACCGCGTAGTGTTATGGACGACCTGTATAGTTACAGATTCTAATTATTTGCATACATTGTTATTAAACTGGTGTAAGCTTTTTGAAACATGTATCATTAAGAAAACCAAAGCTTTTTCTGTATCTTTTCAAAGTAGTTATCAAATTCAATTAGTCAAAGTTACATTGACATCTTTCTCCACGTCAAAGTGTTGAATAACTATCATTATATACTTTCATTAGGTAAATACTAACAGATTGGATTCGAGTATTTAGATAAAATGGTGTTGCACGCATGTTATTTAATGCATGTTTAAATTCGTTTTCAATTTCCAAATCATTTTCTCTAGCAAGTACTTAGTACATTAGCGATGCAAATTGTCAATGAATCCATGAAGTGTTTTTAAGATAAGACATAGTGATTTTACAATGTTAAAACAAAAGATTAGATGAGGCACATGTAACATTAACTAACTATTTTAATACAGTGCAACTGTTTTAGCATACACTTCACAAGAAATACTGTGATAAAGATTTGCTGATTAGTGTAAATACGGAGCGTTAACAAATTTGAACGGACGCGAGATTAATTTAACTTCGACTATTCGATAAAAACAAACAAAGTTATTCCATAAACATTATTAAATGAAATGTTTGACCTTTATGTGATCTTGCTGTTGTGAATCGCATCATTTTAAACGATAATTGTAGTCTTACTACGATAGTAGTTAAGGGCTGTCTTCTCTTACTCAAATATACTTTTAACATTGTCAATGGTCCAGTTGAAGCTTATTTGTTCAATATGAATGTGCTCAATTTATTATTGTTTGTTGAATCCTGACATCCAAGTTTACCCCTAAATACTTATCCAAGGTACCAGGCTTATAATTTAATACGCCAGACATGCGTTTTGTCTAAATAAGACTCATCAGTGACGCTCAAATCAAAATAGTTATAGAGTTAAACAAGTACAAAGTTGAAGAGCATTAAGGACCCGAAATTCCCAAAACAAAAATGTGCAAGATACGGTAATCTATGCCTGAGAAAATCCTTAGTGTTTCGAAAAATTCATACTTTTGTAAACTTAAAAATTACCATATAAATAATATTCATGTTAACACCGAAGTGCCGTCTACTGGGCTGGAGATACCATTTGGGACGAAACGTCCACCATCAGTGTCATCGATTCAGTGGTGTAAATAGTTATCAAAGGTACCAGGCTTATTATTCAATACACCAAACGCGCATTTCGTCTACATAAGACTCATCAGTGACGCTCAGATCAAAATAACTATAAAGCCGAACAAGTACAAAGTTGAAGAGCATTTATGCTTTTTGATAGTATTTCAAAGCTTTAAATCATTTTCCTTAGCAACAGCATAGTATTGTTTACAAATAATGACACCACTTGGGGAATTCCGCCGAAAGGATATATTCAACGAGTTAAAAAAAAACGCAACTTTTACGTAATCGTCAAATGTACCTAATGAAAGAAGATTGTGTACGTGTGTTAATCAAAGTATGTTCAAAGAATGATAAAATGAATTAAGACAGCATGATGTTTGATGTATCACGTTAATACTTTAGAACGATATTTATATAATTGGTGTGACGTTGACGTTGACTATGCTAGTTTCAGACATTTCACGATGACTTTACCAGATGCCAGCAGTGGGGAACAAAACAAATAAAGTGACACAATGCAAAACTGGTCCTTTTATTGTAAAAAAAAGTATAAGCCTTAGCACTATTTTCAAAGAATAAATATAATAATCTAGTTCAGAAATTTTTATTGTTAAAACAATAGAATGAAACAAATTTTTGCCGAATTGTTCTTATGAGATCTTGGCTTATTCTTGTCCAGCTCATTTTTTTTTTAATCTGAAAATGAACACCACATTTAAAATATATTAAATCATTTTAACTAGAAAATAACTGAATTATAGGATTGTAAATCCCGTGCATTCCATTTGATAAATCCATCTACCAGCTACAAAGATTTAAATAAATAAAACAATAGTATAACGGTATTCAAAAGTCATTAATTGATTAAGAGAAAACAAATCCAGGTTAAAAACTAAAACCGAGGGAAAAATCTTCAAATACAAGAGGAAACTGAAATGAAACAAAAACAAACGCAAAAATATATAGAAACCAACTATATATAAACCTGCTATATTCTTGCTTGGTACAGGACATTTTAAGAAATAGCAGCGAGGTCAAATATCCCTTGAAATATATAAAGGCAACAGAGGTATATCGCTGTTCAAAATACATAAATCGATTGAGGAAAAAACAAATCCAGGCTACAAAATAAAACTGAGGGAAACACATCACATATAAGAGGAGAACAACGACACAACAGAAACACAACACTAAAAGCCAAACCTCCCACCTATATGGCAATGTCATTTTAAATATAACGTTAAAATGACAACATTTCATGACAGGAATTTAAATAAACAAGTTATGAACTTGATAGAAATGTCGTCTCTACACAACTTTTTCTAATATTGGAAAAATTTAAAAATCTATCTATATAACATTATCCCGTGTCCATTTATGTTTTATTTCTATGTAACTTTCAATAAAAAGTAAAATTAACAATCTAACCAACTTCAAGAAAATTCAAAACAGTAAGTTCCTAAAAAAATTACAAAATCAAACGTTCAAATGCATCAAACGAATGAAAACAACTTGACTTTGTACATGCAATTCTTTATCGAGAACATGTAGGATAACACCAGGTTTTGTAGCTAGCTTAATCTTTCACTTGTGTGACAGTCGCATAAAATTCCATGAAAAAGTTAATGTGTACTTTCTGGTTAAATAAAAATCCTTTATCATATCAAAATCTTCATGAATGTACTGCTATTGAATTATTATAGAACTAACTAGTAGATACTTTAAATCGTTTAAAAACTAATGGGAACGCATGGAAATTTAAGCAAAAAACTAACATCGCTCTTTCTATTTACGTATTTTTACTGTGTTCAATGATTTTGTGCTGATTTATCAACGTCACGATCCGGTTAACTTTGGCAACAAACACGACCTTTATTAAGTATGAATCACTGATTAGTATGGTATTTGTCGATAATACGTTATAGAGTCAAAAAATATATATAATATTGGCATACATGACTTTTTTCACAAGAAAAATGGTCTCATATGACTTTATTTTTGGCAATACAATACTACATGTATATACATTGTTATAAATGTAAGCTAAGGTGGAAGGTCCCTTTATTGCACATTTACATGTACATGTTATATGCATAACTGCAAAGAAAGAATCGTGTCTTTGTATGGTTAACTAGTACTTTTGATATATTTGTTTTTTCTTAGCTTGGACAAGGAAATTGTATCTAGACGACCTATCTGGTGTGAAATATTACTGATATGATTATAACTTTAGTACCGTTTTTGTTGTAATTATGTTTGCTTTATTGCTTTTGTTATCAATTAACAACCGCATAGTATTTTAATTTACGGAGAAATAACAGGTTATTAATGTGTCATTAATGAATTTCAACCCTTTTCTAAAAATTTTTATGTATTAGCACAATTATCTTTAATCATTTAAATTTATGTTTCCTTATAATTAATAAACCTAAAACTAATTATACTCTTAGCATTCTAGTCAGACGTAAATATGCTGATATGAATAATATATAGCCTATAACTGTTGTAATATTCTGTTCACGTCTGTTCTATAGGACAATGTATAAATTGTGCATATTTTGCATGCACTAGAAACAAATAATTACAGTTTAAATTAAATTGTATGGAAGTTTCCGATTAAATACTATGCCCTCGATGGTTTAAAGGATGTTGCATTATTTTACAAATTACGTATTCTTATTCTCCGGTGAACTACTTGGATGTGTTCATTGACGTTAGATTTATAGATCTGGAAAAGAACAGAAATAAATTGATCAAAATTTTAAGTTTTTTACAAAAATGTTTAGCGATTTATCAAAGACTGAATTTTATATCCTCTGAATTTATTCATCACAGGAACCAGTATTAAAAATGAAAGGTTTATTCGTTAAAACTTAGATTATGACAGATTGAAAGCTGTCTTTTTGCTTTTGACAAAATAAGTTTTTGTCTTTCTATTTACAGTAAAAACTGCTTAATGCGGGTTCACACATTCGGCTTGTTGCTCCCGTTTGATATCAGACAGCGATACGACACGAGAAGAGAAATAGTCGGATTACTATCCTCAATTATCTGGAATGTCCTATCATTGTCTGAACGCAGTCATTTAAGTTCGTAACAGATTCCTACGGGTCGGGAAGGGTCCGAATAGTTCGGCGAAGAACCCCGACAGTTAGGTGTTCCCCGTAACATTCGGGGATACTCAGCCAATTTAGTCTAGTCGGATTACAATCGTGCCTATGTCGTGACAGTTTTTACTGTATCGGATCAAAATTCTCACAATGTTCTGTGTATTCTTGATGGTGTCCTATGGAACGGGAATGATCTGGAGAAATTTTTCATTGCTGTTTGTCTTCCGATTGAGTCCAGATTACATCCAGATCTTATAGATTGCGAACCGTTTTTGCCGAAACCGTACAATACGACTGAGACTAGAAAAGCCGTTTGCAAAGCGATAGAGCGGACCGTGATAGGATTACGTTCCGACAGTTCCTGCTCATCCCGATTATGTCGACAGTTTTCGAACGGAAACTTCCGTCAGCGTCGGTTCACTGTCTGATCTCTGTCGGATTACATTCGATAGAATCGGGACGCAGTCGTGACAGACTCGGTCGAATTTTAGCTGGCGAAAGATGCAAATCGGATTAGAAGAGGATTGAGAACGGGATTATCGGGATAAATTCGCTTGAAAACGGTTGAATATCGACGCTTCCTGAACAATATCTGATTGTTGTCGTAATTAGATTATTTGTTTAACAAATTCTAATTAAAGTTTGAATTTTCATCCACGATTCACAGGATCTTGACCAGAGTTTAGACAAATTTTAATCGGGAATGGTCCTGTCAAGGACGGCAGTAAAAATCGTGAATGTGTGACCCCAGCTTAAGAGACAACCTGTTTTAAGCAAACACCAGAGTTAAAAGACAAAGAAGTTTAGATCTTTATATAGAATATCCATATAATTTGAACCTGTATTGAAAGATCATCTGTGTGAAAAGACCACTTTTTTGCTCTCCCTTGAGTAGTCTCTTACAACAGGTTTAACTGTAAATATTACTATTACTGTATCTATTTTGATACAAATCTTTGACCGATATCGTCGATGTGCTTTGTGGTTTATAAATACAAGAGACAGTGTGATACTAATATTGTTTTTCTATCATTTCTGTGAAGTCATGGCTTTCTAAAAAGAAATTAAGGTTAACTTCATGTTACTTGAATTTCAGTCCCTGTAAAAATTGTATTGCTTCCAAGAACATAACATTAGATGGAAGTAGATCAAACATAATGTGTTCCCTTTTCATTAGATTTAAAACAAAATTAGTTAATGACTTTAATTGTTATGAATTGTCTGAATAGTCAATAAATAATTAAAAGTATACCTTCATTTGCTTCAGAAATGACTTTGTACATGTTGCAATAGAACATATTAAACTACTTAATTTTTCATGGGGTTCGTGTTGCTCAGTATATACATCCTTATAAACTGTTTTATGATATGAAACCTTAGAATTTATGATTATGTTTGTTGACTTTTTTAATCATAGAAAGTTCCAAAGATGCGTAAGGTAATCGGTGTATAAGGGATAATGTTTTCTTGATTATAATGATGTTAGAGACCTTTGCCATCAAACCTTTCGATATTTCTTGGGCATCGGCACAATACACATATAGTACCGATGGTGATGTGATAACTGGAGACCTTGGCATCGTCAACAATGAACAACTTTGAGAGCTGTTAACCAAAGACCCGAAATATTGAATTCTACATCCAATCAATGGAGTAGACGAACTTCCGGTTACTGTTGGATGTAGTTCAGAACTGTGCCAGAAAATAGGTTCAGCCAGATATGATCGTTCATTATAATGAATTAAAGCTGTTCTGTCATGCATTCAGAGGCTCTCTCAAAATTACGGTGTATGATAAGCTCATGGGTTTCTGACCAATCAAAAAACCCAATGAGTATATGTTTATCCTCTCTTCACGATAAATTTGTTGGTGTTCTAGCAGACAAAGCCTGAAACATATCTTCACGATGAATATGTTGTTATTATTAACAGACAAAGCATCAACCAATATATTAGATATGGAGTAACAATTATTTTGAATATATCAATACGATACTAAGTTAACAACAAAACTTGGAATCCTATATTACATAAATCGCGAATGAGATAGTCCTTCTCTCCAATGTTTTTAACCACAAATGAGAAAATCAAAATATTCCATCTTATGCTGAATGCCAAAACTTCATAAAATTCCTTATTGAAAAGATACATTTTTTGGGGGCCAAAATGATCGACTAAACATGTTTCTAAAGTTCGTTCCTCCATTCTTTCTAAATAAAGGTAGGTCTTCAAAAATATTGGGATAAAATATTCAACTAGCGATGGTAATCAGATGTGGATTTTTAATGATTTACTCCAAAATCCTCGATCTCAACAAGTAACTTTTTGGTCCTCAATACTCTTCAACTTTGTACTTGTACAAGGTGACCCGCTCTCCCCTTATTTGTTTGTTATTGGTGTAGAGTTATTATCGTTGAAACTTAAGTCAAACCCCAAAATTCACGGTGTCCTCATTAATGAAAAACAAACACTTTTAAGTCAGTATGCAGATGATACTTTTCTAACTTTAGATGGTAGTGAGACATCACTACAAGAAAGCCTCAATTGCTTTGATTCTTTTTATATGTTATCTGGATTGAAAATGAACAAATCAAAGACAAGAGCTGTTTGGATTGGTAACAAAAAATATTCTGATCAAATATTGTGTCCTAATTACAATCTTATGTGGTCACACACAAACTTTAGACTTTTAGGAATAGATTTTTTCACTTGATTTAAAAAGTATTCTTGATATTAATTTTAGAAAAAAGATCAAAGAGGTTTCAGCTATACTAAAAAGCTGGCAACATAGAAAATTAACATTACTAGGTCAAATTACTGTAACAAATACTCTGCCATTGCCGAGACTGATTCATTTGTTGACCGCCCTGCCAAATTTACCTCACTCACAATTAAATGAGCTGAGTGCTATGTTTTTTAATTTCATTTGGAATGGTAAGACTGATAGAGTAAAGCGTAGTACTGTTATTGCAGATTTTTCACAGGGAGGATTAAATATGGTGCATTTGCAGTCATTCTGTACATATCTTAAATTAGCTTGGGTAAAGAGATTTTTATCAAATTCAGATGATACTTGGCAGAATTTATTACTAGTAGAACTAAAACAGTTAGGTGGTGACAGAGTCTTTGCATTACAAAAGGATAAGATTAAAGAAATGTCTAATCACTTTAAAAAATCCATTTTGGAAAGATATATTTGAATGTCTACACATGGCAAAGCCTTATACAAAGTGATATGTTCCAGAAATTTTATCATTGGATATTTTAAACTTTATACCAGTATCTGAATACCCTGTTTATATGAAATGGAAGTTATATGGTATACAGTTTATAAGGGACATTGTAGATTGTCAAAGTAAATCACTACTAACATTCCAACAAGTAAGACAAAAACTTAATTTGGAAAATTTTTTGAGATACTATAGTTTATTATCTAACATTCCAAAATATATAAAAAAAAATACATCAAAGATTATTGTGATTTGAACTTAGAAAATTTTGTTCCTTTTGATGCATTTTCTAAAAGGATCTTGGAAAATAAGAAGTTAAAATTTGTATACAGAGATCTTGTAGATAAAATATGCATACTCCCATATGAGAAATTTTTAAAATGGGAGGATGTAACAAATTCTGAAAGTATTTTTCTCTTTTGAAAAGATGTTGTAGGGATACATATTTAAAGAATTTTTAATATAAAATATTACATAGAATTATACCAACTAATACATTTTTATATAGAATTAAGCAAAAGAAAACAAGTCTATGTACCTTCTGTAATGAGGAAGAGGAAACAATAGAACATTTATTTTATGATTGTAATGTTACATACAATTTTAGGTTATCATTTTTACAGAAAATTAAATTATTTGATGAACATTTCAGCATTAGTAAGACGGAAATTTTATTGGGATTTATTACTAAGAGTTTGTTTATAAATTTGTTAATTATTATAGCTAAAAACTACATTTTTTAGATGTAAGTTAAGAAATATAGCTCCTAGTTTTATAGGACTTAAATTCAGAATAAAACAATACCAATCTAATGAATTTTATATTGCAAACAAAAATAATAGAGCAGCATCTTATGAAAGATTCTGGTCCCCACTACATATAATTTTTTCATGATTTATTATCATTTATACTTTAAATTATACTATAGTGAGCAGTGGTATTTTGAATTTTCAATTTATATATAGACATGCAAGCATACTATTTCAAATTTAATTTCATTAGA
The DNA here is from genome assembly GCF_965363235.1 of Mytilus galloprovincialis. Taxonomy (NCBI): domain Eukaryota; kingdom Metazoa; phylum Mollusca; class Bivalvia; order Mytilida; family Mytilidae; genus Mytilus; species Mytilus galloprovincialis. The sequence goes on along the minus strand of NC_134841.1, from coordinate 70,463,838 downwards.
AACGTGAAGATTTGAACATTCTAATAGTCATCTTCTCATTTATTTGCCGTAAAGTACTGCCGTAAAATACTCTTTATGGTATTGGTTTACATGTAACAGACATTCGTAATAACCTTACACTCGTGTATTTTCATGGTAAACGGACTTTGTTAACCAGGGTCTGATTCTTTAGCAAAATCTGCTCCTACAGATAGGAAGAAGACCGACTGAAATCACACTACTTACGTTAGTTTAAACATATTTATTTACAGTAGATTGGGAAACAAGTTATTGCAACTTATAGTAAATAAACTCATCATAGATACCAGGACTAAATTTAGTATATACGCCAGACGCGCGTTTCGTCTACAAAAGACTCACCAGTGACGCTCGAATCCAAACAAGTTAAAAAGGCCAAATAAAGTTAGAAGTTGAAGAGCATTGAGGACCAAAATCCCTTTTCACTTTGCGAGTGTGAGTGCTGCCTTGTTGTTGCATTAGCCTACTCTTTTTCGAAATCTACAAGGTGTTTGCAAAACTATGTTTTATAGTCACCATCATGAATAATTTGAATGTGTTTCAACTCACTAGCGACATCTTTTTGCATTCATACATCTGTAGATACCAGTATTGTTTTCTTATCTGTAATTCTATTCCCGATTGCGGCATTTCAACTGAGTATAAATTTACATACTTAGTAGAAAAGGCCATTGTCTCATTCCTTCATGGTTTTTTTTTCCATTTTGATGAACATCAGATACATGATTCATCATTTATTTCTATGGATGGTCCTATTTATTTGCTTCGTTCATTAAAAAATAGAGAATGCTTATTAAATTTGACATCTATTGTCGATAAACTTAAATGTATCTAAATTTTTTGCCTGACTAACAAAATGTAATTTTGTCACGATTTTTTGTTACTGAAACATGTGTTTCCTATTTAAAAACTAGCGTTGGTGCGACTTCTATTGATTCTGTCTTTGAGTGCATGAAGTTTCTATTATGAATTAAGTTTTATTGTATTTATCCTTTGTGTGATCTACATTGTAAGATGGTATCTTTTTGTAGACTTGATACATGTTGTATTCAATGCCAACATGAATAGTCTCTGTTTAATTTAATTTAATTTAAATGTATGTCACTTTGTGCTTCTTTGTTACATATTTGTTATATTTTGTTACAAAATATGTCGTTAGTGATTTAGATTATAACACAGTGTTGATTGCTGTATATTTGGTATTTTAACCTATTATGTCTGTTTGTTTTGATCACGTATCGTTGTCAATATAATGAAATTTGATGCGACTGTTATACTGGATTTCAAATATTTTGGCCACGAGCATCACTGAAGAGACATGTATTTGTCGAAATGCGCATCTGGTGCAGGTAAATTGGTATCTTTAATATTATTACTACCACTGGGTCGATGCCTCTGCTGGTGGACTGTTAGTATCACCAGCCCAGTAGCCAGTACTTCGGTACTGGCATGCAAATACGTTTTTTTTTTCGTGTTATTCAAATTTGCTATTACAAAATGTTTATAGTATAACTAATCGCCGTATTTGAATATCAAAAATAAGACAACGCGTGACCGAACGACGCATGGATTAAACGAGTGCGCAGCACGAGTTTAATCCATAGCGGCGTTCGGTCACAAGTTGTCTTATTTTTTATATTTGAATACGGCGATTAGTTATACTTTTTATTACATTGGCTAATGGCTTTCTTTTATGAAATTAATGTAGAAAATGTAAGGAACTGTATGTTTTTCCTACGCATTCACAATTTGTTTTGATCCGACGTTATCGACGTCTTGACAACGCCTATTGTTGTATGACGTCAGAGAGTGAAATAACCACGTTTATTTCACATGTGAAATTATCGGTTTTTATTTAACTGGGAAATCAATGTAATTTATTGCAACCAATGTAATAATAGAAATTATTATAAATTAAGGAATGTATCTCCCTCATGCAAAGCTCTGATTTCTTTCACAGATTTGGCTTTACTATTTGGACTGCTTGGATTATAGCTCTTCATCTTTTATATAAGCTTTGGATTTTTAATATTTTGGCCACGAGCATCACTGAAGAGACATGTTTTGTCGAAATGTGATTCTGGTGCAAGAAAATTGGTACCGTTAATGTTATTATACAAGTGAGAGGTTTAGCTAGCTATAAAACCAGGTTTAATCCACCATGTTCTATACAAGAAAATGCCTGTTTTAATTCAGGAATATGACAGTTGTTATATATTCGTTTGATGAGTTTGAGCTTTTGATTTTACCATTTGATTAGAGAATTTCCGTTTAGAATATTCTTCCGAGTTCAGTATTTTTGTGATTTAACAATTTAATAGATCGCTGAAATCGTAAATATGTCATTGAGATCAACCCCGATTTTTGGTTGGTTTATGTTACTCAATTTTTATTTTTTGTTGTATTTTGTTTAACAGTTTTCTTTTTTTATATTCTTTTTGTCGTTTGTCTGGTTTAGTTTGTTGCTTGTAGTGACGTTGTCATTTCCCTTTTTGACTAATCTCTTTTGATATCCCTCTTAATATTTTTTTTACTCTATCTCTGTAATTGCTATCGCTGTGGGGTCAGACATTTTTGCCTTTACAACGTTAGTTGTTGATTATTAATGACTGAAAACGAAGTACTCTTACAACACAATTACAGATTTATATTAAATGTCTGCTTCCAGCCAGACATAGATGCCAATACCAAGCGAATGCCCTCTCTTGGTGATTTGAAAAGGTCCTTATGATGGGTAGGATAAGTCTATGTAATATACTACTTAAACGAGTTGGTTTTTTATTACACTACATTTATTTACTGATGTATTCGCCTCTCAACAATAACTTCAAAATCTTAACGTATTTCTTGTCATGTTACATATAATTATTTGCCTGAGATTGACGTATTATACTTCTCATAATATTGAAAATTGTAAATTTATCCGATACAAGTGTTATTGGTACAAGTTCACATGTCCAACGAAGTACGTCTGTAGTTGTAAATAACACCAATAAAATGTGACCTTTGTCATGGATCTTTGAAGTTTTGCTTAAATATTGCTTTTTATAAATGAGTTAATAATATTTTACCTTACATATATCAGCTTTCATATCTGAAATATCAAAATACTGACCTAACAGAGGTCTCGTGGCAATAACGGATCGACTTTTACTGGCTGAGTAAATTCAATCATATCTTTTTATGGTCATTGAGCTGCTAAGTAATATAATAAAATATAAAATGAACTGATTAAATGTTCAGATTCACTGTTAAAGAAATAACATATTCCTCAACATGTTTCTTATGGTTTCCATGCGTCTCCACTATCAATATATATCTGGAAAAATCATTCATGTACCACTTGATCTCAACATCATTATAAAATGCTTAACAAACATGGTTATTTAAACTCCCAGGAGGCACACAAATAAAGTTACGAATTTGATCGTAGACAGTTTCAGTAGTTCTATTGGTTTTATACTTCAAATATATACAAGGTATTTCAATTTTAATGTCTTTTTAAGGTTTATAGATCATGAACCAGGAAGCTAATTAGTCTTTTCGCGAGTGTACTTTTTATTTGTATAAGACGAAAAACGCCAATGAGATAAGCCAACACTGTAAGAACGTCTAGAGATCATATAGTTAACAATTGGCAACGGGAATAATGTTATGTATCTTTTCAACTTTTTTTTATTTGAAAAGTACAGTCAGACATAATTATTATGTAAAAATATGAAATCAAAATGAATGTACCAAGTAACTAATATCACAGTTGTTTTTCATTCGTTTAATGTTTTTGAGCGTTTGGTTTTCCTTGGAGTTCGGTATTTTGTATCTTGATTTTTATTGCTAAACCAATTATAAATGACCACTGACATTATATCAACCTCCGAGTACAGGTAAGTTAAGAGTACTTAAAGGGTCTCAATATTATCTTCAAAGTTGAAATAATAAATATCTTCTTGTACCATGGGAGAAGATTTTGAAAGACTATTAAACCAGAATAAAGACTTTGTCGGAAGACAATGTTGTTAATACAATAGATATCCTGTTACAAACCTTTGAATTTTTCGAAAAACTATGGCTTTTACTTATCAAAAAAAAAAGATTACCGTAGCCGTATTTGGCACAACTCTTTGGAATTGTTTGGTCCTCAATGCTCTTCAACTCTATACCTATTTGGTGTTATAGCTATTTTGTTCTGGTATTATTCTGTGAACCTTGTTTTAAAATATCTGTGAAAAAGAAAAAAAAATCATGATTTGACATATATTTTTAGTTGGAATTATATGTCATCAATATTGAAAGAATATTTGTTGTATTTACTAACAAGATATATATACGCCTCCGGATGCGGGAATTATTCGCTGCATTAAAGACCTGTTGGCGACCTTCTGCTGTTGTCAGTTCTATGGTCGGGTTGTGTCTCTTAGACACATTCCCCAATTCCATTCTCAATATTACATCAATGACTAAAGTCAAAGTATGTAATATCTACAGTAATCCGTTATCAACGCTAGAATAACTAAATGTGAAGCAATTCTTAAGAGAAATCATATACCTGGTATTAATACACTGAAAGCTGACATTTTGGATAATTTTATATAAAAGAAGAAATACTATAAATCAGGTTATGTTTCAGTGAATTTAAATCTTACATGCCTTTTGATATTCATTTTTTCCAAGTCTACAGACGTCTGAATTTCATTTTAAACTATCACTTACACAGGCTATATCAATTATTGTTGTCACTCTATTGTCTACATCTATCAATAAAGTTCACTAAATTTATTGTACGAGCAGATCTATACGATCATCCATGCATTGCAAAATTCATTGAAGAAAATGCATTTCATTTTTATTCATCTCAGTTCAGCACTGCGTTACAAATGGTCTAGGTAAACAGGTTTCATCTGTCTTCGGAGTTAAACTTGTGGTGAAAGTACGACCATATTTCCCAAAAAAGATTATGATGAACATTAAACTGGGACAACGTTGGTGTAACAGTACCAAATAAAAAGGTGGTTACTTGTCAAAATCAGTGAGAGAGGTTTTCACTCGTCAGATCCTTAGCACAAAAATAATTTATAAGAATTTATGACTAGAAAATACCGTTTGCGTAAAGTTCAAAATTAAAAAGGGGATGTCCAAACATCATTCCCCGAACCTTTCAAAATTTAATTTCATACATTTTAAGAGAATATTTAAAAACAATGAGAAAATTAGAATCAAATATCACAAAAAACGTCTTCAAGAAATCCTACAAATGTAAATCAATTGACAAAAACAATGTTTAATTCTGACAAAAGTCATATCATTTATTTGGTGTGACTCGTGTAGACAAATTGTGTTGTTAAATTAATGTTGAGTATCAGTGATCTTTTTCAGTATCAGAACAGTCATGTGAGGTGACAGAGTCGTCTACATAATGTGATATTTACCCCGCCTTCAGTGAATATCGCCGACAGAAGATACTTTATAGAAATGAGATTTATCAGTTATAAGTGTTAATTCTGGCCAATAGAGGATATATTTGCACATTTCTATAATTGATAAAAAAAAATCTCTAGACGTTAAGATATATATATAACGTCTAGAGATTTTTTTTATCAATTATAGAAATGTGCATATTCATTGTATCTTCATTACAGACTCTAGATTAAGGAGCATATTGCATTATCATAGGCATACATATGATTGTTTGCAGCCAGTTATCAGATTATGACCTATATTTAACCATTTTATGCATTGAGGAGGAGCCTATATATAATCAGCATAGTGAAGATATAATGTTATCTCATAGTTTCAGGGGATAAGATTTATGAAAAAAAGTATATATCAGAATAAATCATAAATCAAAAGGCAAAATGAAGAATATTTGTAGATTACCATCTATTATATAATTTCTGTGAAGTTTGTTGACAATGGCCATGCAGTTTTATAGAAACATGATTTGCAAAATGGGAATTATACATCACTTATATAAAAAGAGTAGCATAAGTGTTATTTCTAATAAGATAAGTATCCACCAATAACCATAGAAAAATTATGTACATACCGTATAGTCTTCACACGTCAAACAACTATGACAATAGTCATACCATATAGAAAGTTAATATTTAAAGAATTAGAACAAAAATTTGACACAATTCAGAAATGAAACCAAATGCGTGGTTTCAGTTGAAAACAATCCACGAAAAACAATTGTTGCAGACAGTAACCAACAACAGCTATCGCAATAAAGGCTTCTAAATAGGACAAGAATATAAAGAATCGTTTAGTGTTTAACATGCGTTTTAGTGTTCAAATCCTCCCTTAACACGGGTGTTACAGTACGAAATGACAAGATAATTAAAAAAATCAGTGAACGAGGACACAACTCATCTTATCATTACTTATTACAAAAAATATTTTAAAAAAATACAATACCAGTATGTTTGCCATCCGATCAATTTTAGATGTTGGTCTTTTAAACATCATTCCAAGAATGTTTAGAAAGTTGCACTTTGTAGGGTAGAATATTTTTTAAAATGAGCAATTAAGAATCATCGAATGCATGAAAAAAATATCAGGCAATTGGATAGTATGACGGTGAATTGAATGAATATTAATTGACAATAAATATTTGAATCTGAAAAAGGTCATATTATAGTGTTTGACTGGTGAAAGACTAAATGTGCTGTTTAATTAATGTTGAGTATCAGTGATCGTTTCCTGTATCAGAAGTGTCGTGTAAGGTGACAGAATTGTCTACGAAAAGTGGCAGTTACTTCGCCTAAAATGAGAATTGCCGCCAGTAGAAACTTTGGGAATTAGATTTATCAATTACTAGTGTTACTTCTGGTCAAGCTGGGATATATTTGCACACATTTAAAATTCACAAATAAAATATGTTTACGTTTTGGGATTTAAAAATATAGGTCTTGGAAAATGTGAATCAACTTGAAGCCCAATCAAATTAGACAGGGTCATTCAAAACTTACATTCAAACTTGTAAATATATTCGTGTTTTCTTCATTTAAGAATCAGGTCGAAGGAAAACACGTCTACAGCATCATCGGCGTACATGGCATTGTTCGAGTCCAGTCATTTGATACTAACCGAAATTAAGACTTATAGCTTAATGTTCAGGTACAGCTTGCAAAAAAAAGTCTGTTTACATTATACAATTCAAACATTGATAATTTACGGTTCGCTGGCATAATATGTAAAAAAATAATTACTAAGATTTAAAACACCTTCAGATTTTATACAATACAAATGTGACTTTTATTTTTAGGAGTATAACATCCACCATTTTCGGCAAACTTCAGTTCTAAAACAATAGATATCATAAAAAATATCCTTATATAAATCGTATCATTCTGATATTTTATGCTTCAATGACTTACTTGGAAGTCGAACGTTTTGATTTAGGTACATGTAGCAGACGCTTGGTGATCTACAATATCATGTCTACGTACAATGATGCACCAGTGAGAGTATGACTTTGCATATCAACAAATACATGTAATGGTAATCAGCATATCACGCTTTATCGACTCGTGACGTGTTTGTGCTATACGTTTATAATCAGTAATCTTACAACTAAGTATTTTGTGTATGAATAACTATGTCGGCTTTCAATAAATTTTAGTAACACTAATTTGGGTTAATTTCAATAGATTTTTCATACATTTTCTTTTAAACTTTTATCATATGTGTTTGATTACTAGTAGCCATTTTCCACGGATCCGTGGCTGATGTCAGCCATCTAAAATACACGAATGATGGGAATGTTGAATTTTAGACCTTCAAGCATACATCCATACCACGCACACACAAATTGAAAACAAAACCAAAAGACATTTCGAGATAAACATATAATCTCTAACACGAGACATTACTTTAAGTGTCTATACATAAATTCAAGCTCTAATAGGTCGAACTGAGACGTAAAAGATGTGAACTGCATCATGAGATTATGAACTATCTATCGTCAACACAAAATGTCCCATATGACAAATTCAATATTGAAAAAGAGCAAAAGTCAACCGCTGGCGCATTTTCTAACTTTTCAATCGTTCAAAAAAAAATTGACCATGGGTTATCAATAGTCTAAGAGATAACCAAATTAACCCCTTCATAAAAGCTAATTAAAAGCTCGTCTTGAATTAATTTGTTTGAAAGCTGATGACTTTTTCCAAAGCTGTTTATAAACCCTTGTTAGATTCTACTGTTGTTTGATGGTTCATCATGGGTTTTCGAAATACTTAGGATTGTTTTCCGCAGAAATAGATTACATTAGCTGTATTTGGCAAAACTTTCGGGAATTTTGGGTCATCGGTGTTATGGCTTCGTGCTTTTGACATTTAAGATTCGAGCGTCGCGTGTGAGTCTATTGTAGACGAGGCGCTTGTGTGGTGTGCAAAGTTTTGATCCTGGTATCTATGATGAGTCGATTTCTTGATACATTCTCAGATCTGTAATACAACGAAATAAGCATTTTCATAAATCTCGTGCTTCCAAACAGTTTCTCATACTCTACCTTATTTTGTAACGCTTAAACCAAAACATTTGAAAGCCAGGGATGTGTAAATAGTTACGTAAAATCATAACAATGAAACACAGATAGCACAAAATTACATGTTTAAGAAAGGTGAAACAACAGCACACAAAAAAAGACTTAGAACACGAACCCCATCAAAAACACGGGGTGGTTCAAGTATTCCAGAAGGACAAGCAGGTTTCTCTTCCACATGTAGCATACGTCGTGTAAATGTTATAATATATGAAACATTACTCAGCTTGACGGTAAATGCAACAAAACAATAAAATGTCATTTAGAAGTGTTAATCTAGAATTCAAAATATAGATTATCGGAATGATGACGCAACCAGTAAGTACAAAATGGAACAATAATTCAAGATTTTATTCCTTGATGAATAAGAAATATATCTACATCACGAAATCAATCTGCATACAGAATCATATTTGATATTATAGATTTATTTAAATATCAAGGTTAGCAATTGTGATTTTGTTTTAACTTCAGTTTTCCTGTACATGATCAGGTTGATAGGTGTCAGTGGTTAATTCAAACGATAAAATGGTTCAGTTTTGAATATACTTTAGTTTATTGCGAAATATAGTTGCAATTGTACACAATTTCCCTTAATATTTATGAAATTGTTTTGAAGAACTATTATTTTTAGAAAATCTAAAAAGCAATGGTAAATTTAAGACATTATTATTTTTTTACCTTGATATTATGTGGTACAAGTTTTGATAAATGCTTATTAGTGCCAGTATATTAAAATTTCATGTTAAAATCGTTTTCAAATACTGTGAATAAGGATGAAAGCAAACGGCATGCATCAACAGGACAAGCTAAGCAGATAACATCATATGACTCTATCTTTAGGATACTCAATCATTCTTGCATACGAAACAGTAAGAGGTTTATACCGCCATGTATATATTGTCTTAGTCTTTTGGATTTTATACTATTTGATATTTTTTTTTATTTGTCCTTCCATCTGCTTTAATTCGAGCACCATTTTTGAGTTTTTAGTTTGTAATCCGAATTTGTTTTCTCTCAATCGATTCATGACTATTAAACAACGGTATACTACTGTTGCCTTTATTAATGATGACGAAACGCATTTCAAGCTTTCCAAATAACAATACTGATATATTTAATGAGTGTTTACAACCACTTGGAAGATACCATTGAAAATGGACATTCGTTCCCGATGAAATGACCCGTCCAATATTAAAATCCTTTTGCTCATTGATATTTCCATCCAGGTAAATTGACTGTTCATTTTTAAAACATTTAAGTTTTCTAAGGGGATTTTTATGATTGTCTCAACAACAAATGAATCAACCTGAGTACAGTGTACAATGAGAAGAGGATGTTTAAAATCATTGGGCAGCTGTATGGCCTTCAAAATTGAGAAAAACCCATGGATAAATTGCCTTGACCGTATTTGGCACAAACTCCTTCATTTTTTTCATCTATTGTTGCGACTAGTTTATGGAAATATTTTTTTCTTTGCAAATAAACCGTTTAATAATACAATATTCTAATTGATATCCTAGGAGACAAATGGTCATTTCAGAAATGTATCCTTCTAGTTCTCTGAACAGCGCTTGTCAATTCTGATTGGATTGATAATCAGAGTGATAATCTTCTATATTGACCAAGATTTTCTGACAGATTTCATTTTAAACAATTTCTATACGTGAGAGACATTAGTAATTGACATATTGATGCATACAAGACGACTATAACTGCTACTAGAAAATTTGCAATACGATATGTTTTCTTTGCTTGTTATCATTCTAATGAAATCTGAAAGCATGTAAACAACCTTTGTTTGTTTTATTTCTTCTTTTTTACATTATATGTTAGAAAGGTTTCTATATGTTGAAATTTTCACCAAATTCGGTCAGTCTTGATCTCATTTAACAAAAATTTTATATAACAAACATGATATTTAGTATAATTTTGTTTCGCTTGTATTCAAGTTGAATAAGTTTTTCAATTGTAAAATGAACACTGACATTATTTACATGTACCCTTTGATTGTTGAAGACCATGCGCATGTTTTCTGTGTCGTTAGATTGACGTTGTGTTTACATTAGGGATGGCAACGAGTACTCAGGTACTCGCTCTAAAGGCCGAGTACTCGAGTACAGTTTTAGTACTCGGATACTCGATTGTCTGTTATACGTCTTGAGATATTTTTCTTCACATTTCCACACACTTTAGTTTCGTTGAACTATCCCATTCGTAATAACTAAATACATTTTGTTAAATCAATTAACAACATAAATATGTTTATCCTGGCGATACTATTTGTTATAGTAGTACCATTAACGTCCTTTCATTTCGAGGGAATGTTTTCATGTGCACTACTTGTAACAAAAAATTAAAAGTCAACCCAATCTTTCGTCTGAAATTATTGACCAGATCATATTTCTAAACAAAAACAAAAAAAAAACATTCAAACATTCAAAGTGACCTGCTGTGATCCCCACGCAACTGATTAGAGACAATTTTAACGGTGTTTGTAACGGATCAACAATTTCATTGATTAATAATTTACTCATCACTAGCCGTAAAAACGTACCTTTGTTTGTTAATCAAGACTTCAGTAAACGTGATTGGTATGAGATATACATTTAATTCAATTTAATTACTCTGTGTTTGAAACTTAACTATAATTGTTTAATTTACAATTGAAAGATATGTGAAAGTACGAGAGCGACATTGAAACACCAAAGTCGAAATTAAAGTGACAACGTCATGGCTAAAAAAAAGAAATCAGACAAACGATAGTGCAAAATAACAGAACACAGAAAAAGTAAGACTGAGCATTACGAAAAAGCAGAAGTAATTTGAAGTCGATTTGACAATTTGTTGTTGACAATTTAATAGACACGTCGTATTATAAAAAAAATATGAACTTCTCAGGAACATATGATACATATATTGTCTACTTTGTCTGACTTTATATGCAAACATTTTTGATTTTATTGGAATTTGTTTCCTGAACACGTACACAAACAATAATTGTTATTATGATAGTTCTTTTTGTAGAAACGGCATTCGGGAGTTCATAGTTTAATTGACACAAACAAAATTGGATCAAGCTATTTTTGTAGTATGTTTGTCTTTCGTTAATATGTTTATGAAAGGTAAAAAGAAAAACACTGCATCCCACCTGAAATCTAAACTGTTCAATAGACGTTTAAGATTCAGCCGAGTACTCGCGAGTACTCGAGTAGTATGACCGAGTATTCGAGTATTCCATTTCAGATCTTTTGACATCCCTAGTTTACATAGATATAAGAAGATTTGTTATGAGTGCGATGAGACATCTCTTTATGCAAGTGAACAAATTTCAAGTACATCATTATAGATCAAAGTACGGCCTTCAACACGGAGCCTTCGGCTCACATATACAACAGCCAGATATAAACGGCCCAAAAATGACTTATGTAAAACCATTCAAACAGGTTAACCAACGGTATAATCTATTATATAAATAAACTAGAGACGAGAAACACAAAAAGTATTCACATTACATATATTTACTTAAATAACTACATTACTCTGTGCATTGAATGGTTTTCATGTAAAGCAATCAACAGATTGGAGAGGCAGAACCAATCAAAATCACAAGTTAAAGAAGAACATACAACTGGGTGACATATGAAAAAAAAGTCGAAAATACAATCGACGGTCATCAACACATTTACACAGAAATAAAATATCAAACAACACTATTTTCACTACAAACATTGATGTATGTGCTACCGATTACAGGTTATGTTCCAAAAAAAGACCTTCCATACTGCTTGCTCTTTGCATTTAATGACTTAATTAATGATTAAAAAGGGAAAACGCAATAGTGAAAATTGAAATAAAAATTAATATTGATAATATTCTATTAAGGTCGACCAAGCCTTGATTTCGACCATATAAAGATAGGGTCATATACAACTTTGTTTACTTAACAGTCAGGATTCTACTTCGTCAGAATTATCTCACCATATACTCCAGTTGATTTTCACAATCGTAGAAAAGGAAGCCATTGTAGGGATGACGCGCTACCAATTTTGCTCATGGAAATCGATAAATTTATCCACATTGCACCATTACGATCCCTATATGTCAGTTGTATTTTAAAAGATAAATGTATCAACTAGCTAATGAGCATCAGTTAATGATCTTGTCTGCATTGATTCAACTTAAAACTATTGTCTGATCGGTTGTCAGGTGGAATTTTCGAAAATTCATAAACATTTAAAAAAAATTCTAATTAAAAATTTCGTGGAAGGGCAGACTAGATTTTTTTTAGTGTATACAGACTATAAACCCTAGTTTTCACATACAATAAATTATATTTTTTCAAAGATATGCATTTTTATCATACAACTTGAAAGACTGTCGTCAAGTACTTTAAGTTAAAAAATAGCTATTCGAACACACCTTCTCTGTTTTTGTGACTCATTAGATAGGTATTTCACTTGACCCATATATTTCATCTTTTAGTACTGTTGTTTTTTTGTGTTATAAAGTCAATCTGTAGCTTTGATATATAAAAAATAATAGAATCTGAAGCGAGACGATGTATGAAATAATCTTACTATTTTTAGTACGATATCAAGACACATAATGGAAGGGCAGACACGAAAATTTTTGAACTAATAGATTGGTATGTTTTCCGTCCGTGGTAATTTTTTTTCAAAGAAATCGGAGGTTAAGCATTTTCATCACCCAACTTGAAAGATACCCATGTCGACGACTCGAAATCTAAGTATTCTGCTTAACTATGTACTAGATAAATTGAAAACCTATGCAAATGGTGTTTTTAAAATAAAACACCTCGTACATTGTCGTAATTGAGAAGAAAATTGTAATCTTGTTTGTTTCTATTAACTTTTAAAATTTTTGTCACTATAGTAAACAATACAGTACACATTTATCGCCTTCTCTAACAAAGAGCTTCGATTCTTTTGTTCTATCTAACCGGATTTCCAACTGTAATAAAATACAAATATGTTTTATGTTGATTTTTTATAAATGCAATTTGCTGAATAAAATGAAGAACTGTAAGTGTACTATTTCTGCTAAATACTTTAGATCTTCTTTATAATATTTACTTTAATTATATAGCGGTACATATTTATTTAAAGTCTAAACATTGAATCAATTATAACAAGCTGCTGACCACTCTGGCAAAACTCTGTCGTAAATAAGGCTTTGACATAATGCCAATAAGTATAAACGAATTTAATCTCGGAATTGCATGCAGAGAGCCTATAATTTTACAATAAACGTCATGTCCGACTTTCACGCTAAGTTAATTTCCAAGCAAGGCCTTTACAGTAGTTTTGTACAGTGTTATCATAGACCAATAACCTACGATGTTGTCATGTGGCGAATTAAATGTAAATAAAATTAGAACTGCCATATATACTAATAGTTTTCTTTTAGAATATAAAAACATCTCACGCAGCTTTAAATTGCAATGCCCTTTTATATTTCATAGTTTAAAATTGGTCCCGTATTAAACATAAAATCTTAGATTATAAGTATTTCGATTGTATCGCACAACTTGTTCACAATTCTTATAGGTTTCGTCGTTCAATAGATAGAATAAACATGTGCGTGTGTGCAAGAAAAAATACATTTATGTAATTATATTATTCAAGAAACTGAAAATTAGAAATGTTTAATTCAAATGATGTGTTCTAGTTAATATTTTAAGTTTGAATTAATTGAAATACAATTTTGTAGAACGCCTTATGTGAGGAATTTATAATTTACAAAAGGGAATCATGTCTTTTAATTGATAAGCCAGCAGTGTCTCTAAATATGAATAATAGTTCACGTTATACATGTATTGGGACCTGTTAAGCTCCCTCTGTTTGCATGTGTTCTAAGTAATGAACCTATTGTTCATTGGTTGTCGGTCGTTGGTGTGGTTCATCAGTGTTGTTTCTTGTTTCTCTTTTCTCGTTTTCATATAGATTATACCGTTGGTGTTCCTGTTTGAATGGTTTGACACTGTGAGGCAAAGTTTTCTCATTGGCACTCATACCACATATTTTTATATCTATTTAATTGGATATTGTTAATGTGTTGTCGTCCTGAATATGAATGGAATATCTTTTACTGAATTTAAGCCAAACGACAATTAGGTGTCAATATTAATCAAAGGTACCAGGCTTATAATTTAATACGGAAGACTCATCAGTGACGTTCAGATCAAAAAAGTTACAATGTAAAAAGCCAAACAAGTATCAAGTTAAAGAGCAGTTAGGACCAAAAATTCCAAAAAGCTGTGCCAAATACGCCTAACGTAATATATGTCTGGGATAAAAAAATTCTTAGTATTTCGACAAATTCATACTTTTGTAAACAGTTATACTGCTGTGTAAGGCTATATTACTCACTTATCATATAGGCATAGGTAACAGCTTGGTCTGCCTTATAACCGAGATCGGAGGCTGATTGGCTGACAAATTCATGTTCACCGATTTGACAATTGACATGGGCTCACTAATATGTGTCATCGGTTCGTATCATTGTAGTCTACACGCCATATAATTAACCTTCGAACTGATCCCGAAGACAACCGACGGTCATATATGCGATATAAATATTGATATAAATAGAGGGTTAACTCGTGTAATTGGATTTTTCAAGGTCTGTTTAATTTCATATCAAAAGGTTAAAAATATATATGTTAATCATCGCTTTCACCTGTATAAGAATGCGTTTTTCAATCAAATAATGTACCTTTATTCCACTTTCAATTATGGCATTATTTTCCTTTAACAACTGAGCACGTATAATTTATGCGTTATCCATATCTAGCTATGGTCACACGGATTCAATGAGGTCGAATTATTTATTTGAAAGTGAATAATTCATTATATATGATATTAGCTTATTTGGACAAAATTAAACCATACTTGTTGCTAAAATCCAATTATTATTTCAATAATTGACTTTCATTTTTAATTTAACAAAAAGAAGGCATATCTTAAATGTTTATTATATCTTGTAGCTTGTTCCCTTTTAAATCAAAACTATAATCGTAAGAGTATGCTGTGCCCCTTATGATAATCCGTAAGCATGACAAGTCTATTAGGTTGTGTGTTGACTATAGAACATTAAATAAAAGATAACACGCGACGCTTATCCACTTAAAAAGTTTGAAAAAGCAACAAACAGTGTGAACGGAACAAAGTTTTATACAACTTTAGATTTTTCTCATGGTTATTATTAAGTAGCAACCTATGAAAGAGATATTCATAAGAATTGTTTTATATACCTCGTAGTTAGTGTCCCTTTAAGGAATGATTATTCAAATATTTTTTGTTGAAGCGACATTTATTATGTGAACTTCTTGGACTTTTTATAATTCGATCAGTTCGCCTATAGAAACTGTTATATTCTTGCAGGTCATCTGATTTATTCGGAATATATTTTCATTATACCACGCCAAATTATCTGAATATGAATCCTCTTAACGATCTTCCCTCGTGTTTTTTAAGTTATTTTTGTTTTTTTCTGCATTTTATAATGAAACAACGGTCTAATTATGATTTCATTTGTTAGATTTCATTGCCTATTATAGTCTATAATCTGTTAACAGTACTTCTCTTCTGTGTCAGACTAGATTTCGTGTTTAGCTTGCAGTGAGATTGGGATTATGCACGGAACGGAAGGTTTCGCTGTACTTTTTCAGATAAGAACAATTGAAGTTCCATGGTTTTATGTTTTATTAATTGTGTGTCTGGATTTTGGATTATGATTTTTTTATTCAACAATGAAAGCTGTTTGAGTTTATTTCATCACAGTTAAGTTTATAATCATAAAAATTACACCTTAACTATTTTAGAATGTATAAATACTTGTACATGGTATAAGATGAATGATTCTGAAGGGACGGACACTATTCTTATGCAATAGACTGCATGTGTCAGGGCATTCACTATAAGATTATTGTGGTGATGGTGTATGACATAATACATTTAAACATCATTTTATGAATAATATTGTGTATTTTTCTTTAACTACATTCCTATCTCGCTTTGAAAAGCATGTTTTTAAATACAATGAAGCATGGGCTACACGTGATTGACGTCACAATTGAAACTGCAAAGTCAGTATTTTGAACTGCGCATCAGATCGAAATATAAGTACTGTTTACAAATGTTGAATATTAGTATTGAAATTAGAAATGTCACTAAGACCTATTTACGCATTTAACCACCACGTGTGACACATACATGTAACACCACAAGTGATAAATAACTTTAAAAAAATAAACATTTGACTGGGAAAAGGACAATAATACTCATTCGGAATAAAATATAAGAATGGCTGAGGAATAGAAATATGATCATACATGAATATTCTACCGTCAATAGTTAAATCCTCGCATAATGATGTTTCCGTTCAATTATATAAATACACAGCCATGTACGATCAGAGAGGGGTTGTCAAATCTGATGCATCGTGGTCGATCGGTCTTTGTACGTCAGAGAACATTTGAAACAACTCTCTGAGAAAAGTCTGTTCCAGTGCTAGTCAAAAAACCTAATCCTACTTCGACCCAACTTGAAGAACTTATTTACAATGATTGTTCATTGTTTCTCGTCCTTAAACTTTTGTAAAAGCTTCTTTACTTATCAACGGATTATTAATGAAAACCATGTTCTTCCAATTCTAACATTGTTCTCTTAACTGCATTTCAAGCTTGAAGAAATAAATTGGCCTGCTTTGTAGAAAATCCGAGCGTCTGTGTCCTGCATTCGAAGCTTATTCGTACTTATACTTTGTTCTTAAAGGTCAAACACCTTGTTTTAGAATTATACATTATATATAATTAGAAATATCATAACCATATATCAAAGATCTATTGAACGCAAATATGAAACAAGTATGTATTTTATCTCAAACAAAGCTACCTTATAGCTAATGATAAATCATATCGTATTTAAAAATTAATATCAATGATTGCACATTTAGGAAGTTAATTTACGATGTCATAACTAGACTATTCTATCATTATGCCTCCGTATTGCTTCAAGCAAATGCAAATTCAAAGTAGGTCTTTCAATATTGAGAGGATTGGAAAATTACGTGACTGCTGCTTTATATCGCTCGAAACAGAAATCATTATTCGATCTTTTCCGGCCAAAAATTTACATCCGAGTTATCAGGAGCTTTAATACAAAAGAATCCTTAAAAGTATATAAACGGAGCTATGTGAAGCCGTATGGACACGATAACACGACATTCATTAGATCATAAATTGATGGTAACTACAGATTTATCTATTGTCACTATGTGGCTTCTGGTTTTCACAAATTGCCTCGTGGATAAATTTTTCTAAAGATAACAAATATTTCTTTGATTCTGGGTATCTATGAGATAAATTTTCCATGGAATGCAATCCAGTTTGTAATTGTATTTGACTGGTAAATTATTCTTCAAAAGCGAGCTAAGCGAAAGATCCAAAAGAAATATTCAAACTCGTTTTTCAAAGAACTGTATACAAAACACAACATAGACAATTAAAGACTGAGCAACACGAAATTGTGTGTAATAACTTATAGCTAGAGGTGATAAAGAGCATATGTCACTTAACTAGGTTTTTATAGCTAGAGGTGATAAAGAGCATATGTCACTTAACTAGGTTTTTATAGCTAGAGGTGATAAAGAGCATATGTCACTTAACTAGGTTTTTATAGCTAGAGGTGATAAAGAGCATATGTCACTTAACTAGGTTTATGTGCATCATCAACATTGTAGACTACTGTTTACAGTTTCTCTCTATCTTATTTTGTTTTCGTCCAAAACAAAAAAAAAGAGCAGAACAAAAATTATCATTTAGCGCAATTCCTCCAATCTACATTTTGAACTTACTTTTTCGGCAGAATTTGACCTGATTGTAAATTTTCTAGAAGAACATTTTCTTCGTTAATTAGAATTTTTATATATCTTATACTGCTTTCAAGATAAAAGGCAAAAACGTGTTTCTATATTATCTTTAAAGCTGTAAAAGGTAGGTACAAATAAAATGGTACAAATTGTTGTTAATAACTCTCATAGGCACACAGACAACTTCCGCTATTTGACTAAAAATTGATTTGAAGATCTTGTCTCGCTGATAATGTTTGTTGTTTAAAGTCAATCTCTTTCTATTATAATAGTTTTCAAGATAATAGTCTAAAAATGGAGAAGAAATAAAGTAAAACTGGTCTTTTTAGGACAATAACTCCTTTAAGATGTCGTCTGAGAGTTTTGAAGTAATTAGACTGTAGGTATAGAGTTTAACGTTGTAGCATCACTACTGTGAATTAAGTCTTATTAGCACTGGTCCAGACGAATTTCACTATTTATAGCAGTTTACAGAATAATAGACAAATAATGGCAACAGTATACCGCTTTTCGAAAGTCATAAATTGAACTCACATTTTTTATTTTGTTTAGTCATTTCGGCCGTCATGGTTAGCAGGCAGTTGTCATCGGACAATTTTTTTCAACTGTATACCCATATGATGATTTAGGCTAAGTTTAGTTAAAATTGGTTTAGTAGTTTATGACAGTTGGCAAGTGATGGAAAAAGCTAATATAGCTCTTCAGGGCAGGTTAGCCAAAAATCAAAGAGCAACAAAATAAAATGAGTGTCAACTTTTTCTTATCAGGATAGTTATAGTCATACCTCGACGAAATGAATTCTAACAAAGTTGATCTCTTTCGGTTGACCTGTTTATCATGTTATGGCTAGTAATGCCTAGGGAAAGTATGTTTGCGTCAATTAAATAATCAGATTTTGACACAACAGTAGTCCTAAATCAATAAGTTATATAACAAGCATTGTTATGAATACATGTTATTCTCTCTTCCAAATAAATTGTTCATTTGGGTATTAATTCTGTTTACAAGAAAGTTCCTTTAAAAGAGAAATACTATTAGATTAAAGTGCTTTGTTCGAATTATTTTTTTTTCAACAGCGATGCATTAAGCTTATAAAGTACAAAACATTATTTTTTATACCTTCGTACTTGGTACCGTACTAATATATGAACATTCTCCTGTGTGTTACTGGTTTGAAAGAATAGTACTTTAGTGAAAAATATGTCCCTTATGTAACTTTACTCTTTAAACCCGTATTGTATAATTAGATATATTGTTACGATATGTGCGTAATTGACAAAAAAAAAGCATCAATACTGGCAATAAAGTCATATTATAAAAAATATTTGCTCTTGTTTCTGTTGAACTAAATGTTGATGGAACTTTATTTTCGAAAACAAACTCGAATCTTTTAAAAAAAAAAAAGATATTGTCTTTAGGGTGTTGAATTCAAACCTAGATCTAATCAAACTAATTTGAGCAAAAGACAATTGTCTTTAAAAAGTTTGAGTTTCAATTTCTTTTCCTTAATACGAATATATGAATAAGGTATAATAATCGAAATAACCACCTTCCGCGGTTCAGTTAAATACCAAATCTGTGGCAACGAAATATATGAAAGGTTATCAAAAATTAGCCGAATTTACAGAATTATCATAGCAGATACTATGTTTCTATGGAGTATTTTATTTTGGGATCATTATCAGAATATCTTCTAGGTATAGAAGTTAAAGGTTACTCAAATACTATGAAAAGGTCCCGACATAAAAGAAAAAAACCAATTCAAACGAGAAAAATTTATAACAAATCAGTTTCCGAAAAAAAAAAACAACATATAATTTACATGTATGGCACACACAAACCAACGACTTCTACTGATTGGCAGGCTTATGTGTGAAACAGGCATCCCATAACACATGTGACCGTGCTAACCATACATGTGATCCCATAACCTTCCCCTAACCTGGGACCATGTTGTACCAGAACAGCATAAAGAACAAAATATTAAATTCAGTTGCAATAGACTTTACTCAATTGATCCGTACGAAACACAACACACAGCTAACATACATACAACAGACATAAAGCAGCAGTATAAGAGTACTAGCGGCTTCTGAAAACTAGTTCAAAGACAATCACAACTAGTACATAAATCATTTTCTCCCAGACTAAAGTCTATTCAGGCATCATTAATTGTTTCCTATGTAACTTTTTTAATTTTAGTTAATATCTGAGCATTCTATTATGATATCAATTTAAAGAGCTCCTATCAATAGTGCGGAACATGTAATATATTTGACAATTAATGTGCCTCCAAGGGTATGCAGCTTGAAGTCATGATATGTTCTCTTGCTCCTTCTCGTCGTACAGATGACCATAACTAGTCAAGTC
Source organism: Mytilus galloprovincialis (assembly GCF_965363235.1). Classification (NCBI taxonomy): domain Eukaryota; kingdom Metazoa; phylum Mollusca; class Bivalvia; order Mytilida; family Mytilidae; genus Mytilus; species Mytilus galloprovincialis. The sequence continues at coordinate 70,443,011 of NC_134841.1, read as the reverse complement.
GACATTAGAGGAAGTACACCACTAATTAATGGCTGCATTGCTTTCTTTGTTAAATTCCTCAATTTCGAGCAGGCACAGCTCTTTCATTTTGTTCAAATAAAGTGACATTCATTGCATGTCAAAGCTACACTTTATGGTGTCTTGTACTGAAAAAATCAACATACCTTTAATGACATATAAGAAAGAATTGGTTCCCGGAACTTCGGATATACCAAGACAGGTACTTCAGATATGACAACCAGGCAAAATGTACCCTCTTATTAAATTTGGTGCAGTTTTTTAAATATCTGAAATTATAGGTCAAAAAGTGTTCTACAGTGATCACCAGCACTACAAACTGCTCAGAGTCTGAAAAGACCAGTTTTTGTGCTCGATCAGTAAAGTTGATCACATATTTTACTCCACTAGTATCGACCTTGTTTCGACAGTACTTAACTGTACTTAATTGTACTCGACTAGGTCTCGACTTTACTTAATTAGTCTGATTCAGTACCTGATGATCTTTGTGTAGTCTGAAATGGTCTCGACCAATACACTTCAATTCTTTTAGAGTCTAAGAGGGTATAAGAAATATATCGTTTATTATAATTTGGGATAAAGTATAAATATGATATAGTCATATACTTTCTTAAATGTTTCAATTATTCCTTTTTTATATGTATTATATGAATATATCAAAAAGGGATCAAACATTAAAGAAATTATCAAAATAGTTCTTTTGATTAGTGGTGATGTATAAAGCAATACCTCCTGCTTAGGGCAAACTTATTAAAAAGATAATACATACCAGAGAGTTTTTAATTTTTAATAATATTCATTCAAAGTTGCAACATTAAACAATCTGTTAAATCTAAATCGCAGGGCTTTTTGAATTCACTATTTAAGTGATACACGAGTTTAAGAAAACTAGAGCTTTCTGTTTACCTCTAAAACTCACTTGTACTGAGGTAATTAAACCATATTGTATTTCTTGTATATTGGTGTATTACTGTCAAATTTAATGACCTAGTTAATAGGTAAAACAACCTAATTTCTCAGTTTTGACAAAATTCAGATAGATACTTATAATTTAGATATTTAAATTTGACAGCAATAAAACAAATTACCAAATAAGAAAATCCAATTTGCTTTTAAATAATCTAAAGTGTACAATCTGAATATTGTCTGAACAGCAAATCCTAGCTTTTTTTACCAAGATTAAATTTGACAGCAATACACCAAACTACATAATGACCTGAGATTCAGTAAGATCAATATATTACCAAGGTAGCTATATAGTTTGAAGAAACTCCATGTTGATTTGAAAACGTTATATAAAAAAAATTAAAGTGCACTATCTCTATTTTGTCCGAATAGCAAATCCTAGCTTTATTGACCTAGATTAATATAATTCTTAAATTTCAAAGCAATACACCAAACTTCTTAACAACCTGTGATTTAGTAAGATTAATATATTACCAAGGTAGCTATTTAGTTTAAAGAAAATCCAAGTTGATTTGAAAAAGTTATATAAGAAAAATTAAAGTGCACTATCTCTATTTTGTCCGAATAGCAAATCCTAGCTTTATTGACCGAGATTAATAAAATTCTTAAATTTTGAAGCAATACACGAAACTTCTTAACAACCTGGGATTCAGTAAGATCAATATATTACTAAGATAGTTATATAATTTGATGAAAATCCAAGTTGATTTGAAAAGTTATAAAAAAAATAATGTGTACTATCTGAATTTTGTCCAAATTTGCAAATCCTACCTTTTTTACCTATATTTGATTTGACAGCAATACATTAAACTACAAAATGACCTATGATTCAGTAAGATCAATATATTACCAAGGTGGCTGTATAGTTTGATGAATATCAAAGCTGGTTTGAAAAATTTATAAAAAAAAAAAATTAAAAGTATTATCTGAGTTTTGTCCGAAATTGCAAATCCTAGCTTGTTTGACCTACATTAATTCAATCCCTAAATTTGACAGCAATACACTAAACTTCTTTAAAACCTGTGATTCAGAAAGACAAAATTTATTACAAAGATAACTGTATAGTAAGATGAAAATGCAAGTTGATTTGAAAAAGTTATAAAAAGAATTAAAGTGTACTATCTCTATTTTGTCCGAATTGCAAATCCTAGCTTTTTTACCTAGATTAATTAAATTCCTAAATTTCACAGGGATACACCAAACGTCTTAACAACGTAGCTGTATAGTAAGATAAAATCCAAGTTGATTTGAAAAAGTTATCAAAAAAATTAAAGATGCCTATCTAAATTAAATCGTTTTTTTTTTTTTACCTATTAGTTAAATGCTTTCATTTCACAGCACTGAATCAAACTAACAAATAAACTGGAATTTTGTAATATCTTTATTTAATTTAGTTAGATGGGCTGATTTACACCATTGAAAACTAAATTTGAAGGTCAAGACTAGTAGAGACAAGTCGAGACTGGTTGAGACTGAGTCGAGACTAGTCGATACAGGTCGAGACTAGTCGAGACAGGTCGAGACTAGTCGAGACAGGTCGCGACTGATTGAAACAAGTTGAGACTGGTTGAGCCTTGGTCGAGACCATTTCAGACTACACACAGACCATCAAGGTCTGAATCAGATTAATTAAGTAAAGTTGAGACCTATTCGAGTACAATTAAGTACAGTTAAGTTCTGTCGAGACAAGGTCAATACTAGTCGAGTAAAATGTGTGCTCGACTTTACTGATCGAGCACAAAAACTCGTCTTTTCAGACTCTGAGCAGTTTGTAGTGCAGTCATTCAGCTTTCATTTGATACATATTTAGAAAGTTACACTCATGCATAGGAACTAGTTTGTGTTACATTTGCACTACTTTCTGGTATGTGCTTTCTGGCCGGGCCCGAATTAGTTGTGTTACACCTAGAACAAGGTATCAAGCCGTTGATTTTACCCTCATACTATAGAATATTTTCTTAATCAAATATTTTTCTATATGATAAGTAAATTAATAAGCTATTTAATATTTTAGTTGAAAATAACTTGTTGTTAATGCATGAAGCGAATATCACATAGTTTTTGGTAAACATCATAAAAAGAAAGTCGGTTGGATAATGGACTTTTGCGGGCAGGTTTTTCTCATTTCCGGAATATGCCAAGACGAGCTCGTAAAAGTTAAACATGTAATGTTTATGACAGTCAGCCAACTATTTAAAGTACAAATATATATATACAACAACAAAAAACCATAAGTTCAATATTCCTACAAGAAGTGCACATAGCAAATATTTTCATATAATGAAAAGGATCATTAGATCTTTAGCTGAATAAGTAGTAATTAACGGGCATAGGAAACGTTGATGATATAAATTGTAAGTTAGTTCACAGACACTCCGTAATTATCGGTTATCATTATTAGCAGACATGGTCGCAGACAAAAATTTTTAAATAGATACTCATATGATGATTTTGACTAAATTTGGCTTAGTATTTTCAGTGGAGAGGATCTTTGTAAACGTAAACAGACGACGACGACAGATACATATTGATGAGAAAAGCTAACGTTGCCGTCGGACCAAGTGAGGTAAACATCAAATAGCAACAAAACAAGATGAGTGTCAACCGTTTTCTCTAAAATTATAATAATCACACCTCAACGAAATTCTTGCAGTGTGTATCCCTTTCGGTTGACCTGCTTATTTTCTGATGGGATAGCAATGCCTAGAAAAAGCATTACTGCGTCAATTATTTAATCTGAGTTTGAACCAACAGTATTCCCAAATCAATAAGTTATATAACAATCATTGTTATGAATACATTTTATTCTCTCTCCGAAATAAATTGTTCATTTAGGTGTTAACTTTGTTTACAAAAAACGCACTTAAAAGTCGAAATACTATTAAACTTATTAAGTGCTGTGTTCGTATTCCGTGTTTGATGCATCAAGTATAGAGTCCACAACATTATTCTCTTTTTAGAACTTCGTACTTGGTACAGTACTTTTATATGAACATTCTCCAGTGTGTTACTTTATTGAAAGAAAATTAATGTCGTCACAAATATGTCCCTCATGTAATATTATTCTTTAAACCCGTACTGTATAATTAGATATATTGTTTAGATATGTGTATAATTGAAACAAAATAGCATCAATACTGTCAATCAATTCCTATTTAAAAGAGAATGAGCTCTTGTTTGTGTAAAACTAAATATTGAAGAATTTATTTTTCGAAAATTACCTCGAAGCTTTAAAAAAAATATAGTCTCTACGGTATTGATTTCAAACCTACTGATCAACACACGATTTTTAGCAGAAAAGACAAATGTATTTAAGTTTTAATTCTAATTTCTTTTCCTAAACACGCATGTATGAATGAGGTAATAATGAATAACCACCTCAATGGTGTTAAACAGATCACCGCAGTTGAGGTGATCCCAACATGGCGGAGCCCAAAACAGGTGAAATCGTCTGTTTGTAATTTCTCTGTGTACATGCATTGTTTTAAAGAAATACTCATCCGCTAGGTTGATATGTACTGTATTGTTGTATGTGTGTGTTCTTAATATCATAGTTGACCTTGTTATTGAAATAATTGCCACTGAAAATTTACGGAAGATCATCGTAACTCCCAGAATTTTGTTTGTAATATGATAGTGTTAATTTGATTATTAGATAGTCGTAACTTGTCAGTGATGATCGTAACTTTCAATATATACTGATGGGCAACTATATATAATCGTGTTTGAATGTTTGATTACTACTGAATAATTAACTAGTTTACGTTTTGCTTTGTAGGTATAGTCTTAATATTTTACAAGTCATAATGTACGGTAAATGTTCATCATAAACAAGGATGGAGAGGCAAACATTTTACATGTTCACACATTATTAATGGAAACTATAATGTTTTAATTACGTTCGTTTTCAAGTAAAGATATGCTTTAGGTCACGGTATCTTATTTTCCTGTGAGTTATGTACCCTTTTCAATCACTTTTTGTTTGTAATCTGAATGTTGTATTAGTTCCTTTGGTGTTGATAGTTAATGTGTGCGCCAATACTGCGTCTGCACTGGACATAAAAGAACACATATAGCGCATATAACCTACGAAAAAATGAAGTTACTAAGGGTGTTAAATAAATATATTGTGGCGGAATCTTTTTTTTTTTTATATTGAAAATTATGTGTAGGATGGCTTATTTCTGTTTCCAATTTATTTTCATCGATTTATTTGCTAACATGTTCGTGTCCAGGATAAACTAAAAGGTGTAGTTGATTTTTATTGTATGATCAGTAAAGACTCTCACTGTTTCACAAAAAGCTTTCCTTTTCTTCTCGGTAGTAACCAATAGATGTTTATATTAAAGTATTTTCGAGTGCACCTTTATATACAAGTTACAGTGAAATGCAGTGAAGTTTAGCATTTGATAGTTCATTGATAACATTCTGGCGTATCATAAACAAACAACTTGTAACGTCTCATTTCATTGGCCGAAAGATTCAAATACAAAAACAATGTAGTCAGTGTGCACGTGAATTGACACAGGTGACCGAAAAAGGAATGTACTATGTTACTACGAACGTAAAAGCAAGGATTTGTTTTAATTTACAAACCTTTGGTCAAAAGAATTAAATAAATCTTTTGTTAACTTCAAATAGTGGGGTCGAAATATTATACTGATATTTTGTATTTAGTAATATTCTAAGTTCTTTATGCATGCAGCAACTCAATTATCGTGTACCGCATAATGAGAAATATAAGGATAAAATAAAATGCATGTGCGGCTTTTATACAAATGAATATATGAACCACTTTTAATTTCTTTCATACTGACGATAGGTTATAATCCTAACAATGTCGTAGTCACTTATAATAAGTATCTCATAATACTGATCCATTACAATAATTAATGATGGGTTGCACTGACATTCCTCTTTTATTATTTTCATGCTATAAAATATACACACAGTAGCTAAGCGTACCATAAACGGAGGAAATTGTCCCCAAAATAGAAACAAAATAACTTTAATCGTATCATTTGTGCACCTGAATGAATTCAGTGAAGGCATGTTGTTGTAATAAATTGAAAAGTTACATCGGCGAAGATTATTCAGTTCTTTTGCATGTGTTGAACAAAATAATAAATTAATACTTGTGAGAAATGTCGTAGTTTACAAGGAACAATTCTCGTTTGAATTATTTTACATTGTCATTTCGGGGCCTTTTATGGCTGACTTTGCGGTATGGGGTTTGCTCATTATTGACAGCCGTACGGTGATCTATTATAGTTGTTAATTTCTGTGTTATTTTGTTCTCTTGTGGAGAGTTGTCTCATTGGCAATCATACCACATCTTCTTTTATATATGTATTTATAGTATACAAGGTATTATCCCGCAGTTAAGATTTGTCCACTTTTTAAGAACACATCCGTAAAAAACGGACGCCCACCGGACAGAAGGGGTCAGAAGGGCAATCATACCACATCTTCTTTTTTAAATATAAATGTACTGTTTTCGATTTTAAATGGATAAACATTTATTTTTTAATTTTATACTGTAAGAATAGAGCTGCATAACATTGTTTAACTATTCGCTAAAGTACTTGTAGTATGTATTCGTATTTAAAATGAAAATGTATGATAAACTGATAAAACAAAATATCAAGAAATTAAGGATGACTAAATGCATGTACAAGAAGAAACTGGCCTTTTTATCAAAACATTTTATGAATAAACACTTTTTTTTAAAAACTGATTGTTTCTATTTACATGTACATATTTACAATTATTATATACAATTTACGTTCGTTTTTCAACCGAGAATAGCAAAACCTCATGAAGTATATCGTTGCAGTTTATAAACTACATTTAATTCCCCTGTGCCATGGTATGCCATCTGCGTTTTTTTAACAAAGCATGGTTGGTTACATATTATGAATTTTACTTACAATTTCGGAATTTTTTTTCTCAAGTATAAACGGAATCAGAATAAAAATCACTATCCTGTGTCGAATACCTAAAACTTATCAAAGAATATGAAAAGTGTTTGTAGAAAAGTACGGTTTCATTTTTTAAGTACAACGCTAATTCATCGAGTCCATTGAGTGAAAGAAAAGGCAGGATGAGCAACTTGTGGGGGGGGGGGGGGGCGGAGTCAATGAAAAAATATGTGGATTGAGTTTTTTTTAGTTTTTCATTGAACTTTTGATGTCGTCCCTTGATCCAGAGGACAAATTTGAATTAAATATTTCGATGTGAAAACTGTTAAGATTTTAAAGTTTAAAATTTTACTATCAATTGCAGAAAATTATAAAACCAATGAATTTCACATGCACATTCATAAAAGCTAGAATTGTGATTGCTTAATCAAGAACACAATCATGTACGCAAATACGACGATGGAAGCTTTAAACGACCTTGACCAGCTACGTGAATATTGATCAGTCCATTCAACGTTATAGTACTATGTGTGTTCTATTTTCGCAGGTGTGAGGTCGAAGGTTTGAATTGACCAATGAAAACGATCGTTCCTTAAAGAGTTAATCTAATAAAGTTTGTTTGACTGATTACGTCGCAATACCTTTCGCTAAGCTTTACCGCATATGAGTATAATATCAAAGTAAGCGGTTGATTAAATTAACAATTTGTTTCTGATAATTTGTCTAAAAAGTCCTGTGAAATAGTAAGACACAAACAAAATAGAAATAAAAAAAGGAAATCGTGATCAGATAATGAAGTTAAAGATTTGAAAAAAAAACAGTATTTGATTTAGGCAACAAAATGCGATCTAAACGATCTGATATGCAGCTACGTCATAATTCTTTTCTTCTTTTTTATCAATGTAAGAATCTTGTAAAAAATATTAATGTTACTTGACTTTTAGTGCTGCCGTCAACCTGTTGAACTTATTTAAAATTCTGACCAAATTGCAATTTGTTTTATAAAACCATACTGTTCAACTGGTCAGAAATTTGAACAAACTGCTGTAGAAAACTACAGTCAAGTTGTAAAAGAGCAAGGTGATAATATAAAACATACTTACAATCCTATAAGACTTTAACTCTACTTTAAAATTGTTGTGGAAATTTAGTGTAACAGTTTGTATAGATATGTTATAGTCATTGTCATGCTAAAGGTGAACTGTTGTTATTTTGACTTGTTATAAAAATGTCCAAACTAAGATTTCATATAGTTTTTCTTTCAAAAAGTCTTCTATATTCATAAGAATACTCATGAAAAATATATTCAGGAGAATGAAATAACAGATGCAACTTTCACTATAACAGAAGCTTAAAGGTGTATCAACAAATTAAAAATGGGGAAAAGTGCAGGACCAGATAGAATTGTAAATGAAGTCATTAAATATAGCAGTTATGTTACATGTAAGTCCATAACTAAACTTTTTGATTTAATTTTAGAAACGTGTAAATATCAAATTCAATGTCGAAAGTCGTACACAATATTTTTATTATTATTTAAATCTGAAGACTGTACTTATCTTAATAATTATCAAAAAATATTTCGATCACGAATGGTGTTGACGCGTTTGTTGTTTTTGTTTCACAACGTTTTTAATTAAATATTCTGTTAGCAGAGGTTTCTGACAAAATCAGTTACTATGATCAAAGACATATTTTATACAGTTACGATTATCTTTCAAGTTATTTGTCCACAAGTTACGACTATCTTCTTTTGGAATAACGATGATCTTCCGTAAAATTTTAATGGCTTTTATTCACAGGCATTCGTCTCAGAATATGTTTTTCCTTGTATATACCTTTAAATAACACAAGGTACTTAACTCGCGATTTAGAAAAATGTCAGGCGGTGACGAAATTCCGTTATATGCCGATGGCTGTCAACCCAACTCAAACTTGTTATTTCGTAAATCTAAATTGATTTATCTTCACAATGGAGCATAACACGCCTACTTTTGTTGTCGGAATCATCCGTAGCAATCCTAACCAAGGAGGTCAATCGTAATTATTTCGTCAACCTACACAAAATTGGCAATAAACGTCTCGCAGTAAATGATTAATTATAAAAATTGTTTCAGAAAAAACTGTTAGTTTTCGTATGAATAGAACTTATCGTCCAGTTAGTAAAATTGTATAAAATACCGTGAACAAAATCTAACATGTGTTATTTGTGGTATGTCTAATAAGTTACAAATTTTCCCATGACGTCAATGTCATGCAGACTCTCTCTTGACTTTACGTATGAAATGAAACAAGATCAGATAATTCCGAGAATCATTTAGACTTTCCCATAAAATTGACCAATCGGAAACTGCGATATATAAAAGACATGACGCGTTTATTGCCAACCATTGTTAGTAGACGAATTAATTACGATTGCCCTCCTTGGGTAGGATTGCTACAGATGATTCCGACAACAAAAGTAGGCGTGTTATACACCATTATGAAGATAAATCAATTTAGATTTACGAAATAACAAGTTTTAGTGGTGTTGACAGCCGAGAAATCATCATATAATGGAATTTCGTCACCGCCTGACATTTTTCTATATCGCGAGTTAGGTAGCTTGTGTTATATAAAAAAAAATCTGAGACGAGTGCCTGTGCTATTACTTCGGTAACTAGGTCAGATATGATATAAGGAACACACTCATACAACAATACCGTACATATCAACCTAGCGGCTGAGTTATTTTTTAAAACAATGCGTGTACACGGAGAAATTACAAAAGACGACGATTTCACCTGTTTTGGACTCCGTCATGTTGCAGTTACGGTGATCAGTTTAATACCAGTGGACCTACTGCGGTTCAGTTAAATAATTAATAAAGGCAACAGTAATATACCGCTTTTCGAAAGTCATAAATCGACTGAGAGAAAACAAATCCGGCGAACAGAATAAAACCGAGGGAACACATAAACTACAAGGGGGAAACAAGAAAACAACAGAAACGTTGAAGTGCAACAAAAAACAAACGACAATGCAACACACACAGAAACGAACTATGAGATCAAAATTGCCATTTTCCTGACTTCATACAGAACATTTTAAGAAAAAAATGGTGGGTTGAACCTAGTTTTGTGGCTAGCCAGATCACACGCTTTGTGGCAATGTTAAATATAACACTCAGATAGATCTAATAAATCTATTGCAACGAAATTTATGAAAAGGTATTAAAAATGAGCCGACTTTGTAAAACTATTATCAGATAATATGTTTTCATGGAGTATTTTATTTCTGGATCATTAAAAGAATATCTTCTAGGTATGGGAGTTAAAGGTTACTCAAATACTATGAAAAGGACCCGACATTAAAGAAAACACCAATTCAAACGAGAAAAAATTATAACAAAACAGTTTCCGAACAAAATATATGATATGCATGTCTGATACACACGAACCAACGACAACCACTGATTAACAGGCTATTGTGTTGTAACAAGCATAATACAACAAATGTGGTTGTATTAATCATATGTGTGTGCCCATAACCATCCACTAACATGTCACATAACAGCACAAAAGATTCAGTTGTAATTGACTTTATTCAATTGATCACTACGAAGTACGAAAAAAGCTAACATGAAAACAACAGACATAAAGTACCGGTATAAGAGTACTCGCAGTAACTGACAACTACATGTAGTCCAAAAACAATCACAACTAGTACATAAATCATTTTCTCTCAGACTAAAGTCTTGTCAGGCATTATAAATTGTTTCTTATAGAGGTTTGTAAGTCTGGTCAATACATTAATATGCTTTTGGTATCAAATTAAAGATTTCAGTCAATAGGGTGAAACATGTAACGAATTTGACAGTTTATGCCTCTGCAAGGCTATGAAGCTCGTAGTCACAATATTTTTTCACGGAAATATCATTTCTCTAAATCCTTCTCGTCGTACAGATGACCTTTACTATACAAGTCAACATTCGAACAAACGGTGCAAAGCCGTTGATTTTACCCTCATACTATAGCATTTTCTCTGAATCAAATATTTGTCAAAGACAAGTAAATTAATGAACTATTTAGTAAGTTTAACTATAACATAACTTGTTGTATATGCATAAAGCGAATATCACATGGTTTTGGAAACCATCGTTGATAGAAAATCGGTTGGATAATGGACTTTTGATGGCAGATGTTTCTCAAAAGCCATTTCCGGAATATGACAAGCCGAGTTCGTAAAAGTTAAACATATAATATTTATAACAGTCATCCAGCCATTCAAAGTACAAATATACATTATATACAACAACAAAAAACCACAAGTTCAATAGTCTTAGAAAAGTGCACATAGCAAATATTTTGATATAATGAAAAGGATCATTACATCTTTAGCTGAATAAGTAGTAATTAACGGGCATAGGAAACGTTAATAATATAAATTGGGCATTTTTAGTTAGTACACAGGAACTCCGTAATTATCGGCAACGGAAATGGTACCAACGAAACCAACAGACGACTACCAATTTAAGACAAAACCCGTCATTTGTAAGGAAATGGAATAGACGTCAATTGCCTGCCGTAAAAAATAGATACGATTGTATAATTGTGTTTACATTTCCTGTGAATTTGCCTTGAAAACATGAAATAAAATCTTCTCAGTTACCATTTCTAAAAAAGGTGCTGTCTATCAGTTCAAATCTTTATTTAGTCCCTTGATTTGCCGTCCGGCAAGTGGTTTGCACATCGACACTTATGTTACCGTATATAATTTTTACTATAGTCTGCTTTCAACATGCAATATTGATCTAAGTCCGCGCGATATTGGTGTTTAGAATAAACTTCATCAAGTACGCCGCGGCCCATGACAACAACAAAAAATGGGATGCCAAATACATACTACAAATGTATACCATAAAGCATCAAAGGTCTCTTCAATAGTGAAGTCTTAAAAAATATTGACAAACTCGTCTGAGGGACTCATAATCTGACTTAGGTTTTCTGTTGGAATATTTTTAAGCGAAATTCAATTCTATTAAAATCGGGCCGACTAAATGAAAGTATTTTCCCATAACTAGGCATTTAATACTTGATTGAAGTTTCAGAAATATTTCATTTTTTACGTTACAGCACCTATACATGTACGTCTGGGCCAGAAGCTGTGAATTTCAATGAATTTAAAGATTAAATGACTACGAAAAAAATATGTCTTTCCGTTTGAATATACAACAAATGAATAGTAACCCCAAAGACGTTGAATATAAAAATAAGAAGTTGTGGTATGATTGCCAATGGGACAACTATCCACCAATTATTTAATGAATTGGATGTCAACAATTGTAGGCAACCGAACAGCCTTCTATTACGAGAAGAACCCATACCGTATTGTCGGCTATCAAATGCACCGACATGAAAATAGAATGAAATTCAAAACAGTGTGGCTGTGGCCATTGATTGACACATTAAAATCATCCATTGACTGGGACAATTTAGGTGAACGTTTGTATGTAACGACCACTGCTCACTATGTACTTTTTAAAGACACTTAAACTATGGGGTCACCAAAGGTTCTCAACACCTTAATAAAGTAATTCAAAAAATTAATCAGAAATAACACGATGTTTTGATTTATATCAATTATATAAATCAAAACATAAAGGTTATTCCTGATTCATTTTTCGAATTATTTTATAATTAAAGGCGTTAAGAAACCTTTGGTGACCCCATAGTTTAAATGTCTATCGTAGGTACGTCGTGAACAGTGGTCGTTACAGACAAACGTTCACGTAAATTGTCCCAGTCAATGGATGAATTTAATGTGTCAATCAATGGCCACAGTCACACTGTTTTGAATTTCATTCTATGAAAGAATCTAACTGAGAAACCTAACGACCTAATTCATAACAAAACAATTTATGAAAAACAAATAGAATGAAATTCAAAACAGTGTAGCTGTGGCCATTGATTGACACATTAAAATCATCCATTGACTGGGACAATTTAGGTGAACGTTTGTATGTAACGACCAATGCTCACTATGTACTTTTTAAAGACACTTAAACTATGGGGTCACCAAAGGTTCTCAACACCTAAATAAAGTAATTCGAAAAATTAATCAGAAATAACACGATATTTTGATTTATATCAATTATATAAATCAAAACACAAAGGTTATTCCTGATTCATTTTTCGAATTATTTTATAATTAAAGGCGTTAAGAAACCTTTGGTGACCCCACAGTTTAAATGTCTATCGTAGGTACGTCGTGAACAGTGGTCGTTACAGACAAACGTTCACGTAAATTGTCCAAGTCAATGGATGATTTTAATGTGTCAATCAATGGCCACAGCTACACTGTTTTGAATTTCATTCTATGACAGACGTTAGCCAATGACAACCGCTGATCTACAGGTTCCTGAATTGGGACAGGCACAAACAGAATGTGACAGGGTTAATATAAAAAGAAGATGTGGTATGATTGCCAATGAGACAACTCTCCACTAGAGACCAAATGACACAGATATTAACAACTATAGGTCACCGTACGATCTTCAACAATGAGCATACTCAACACTAAAATGTCCCGAAATGACAAAGCATGATAGTGACTGCTCAAAGGTTCCTCTAACCTGGAACAGTTGTGTAACATCAAAACATAAGAACAAAGCGAAACTAATATGAAAATCATTTGAAAAGGGTTTACCTCATCAGATCAATACAAAAGAAAAAAATCAAAGAAAAACACAGACAAGACGTGTCAGGGTATATATCCATCCCTCACCCCTAGCAACTGTATAAAGCACTAAGCACATAACTAAGAGTCCTCGCTGTCACTGACAGCTAGTTCAAAGCCAATAACAACTAATAAAACATCATGTATCTAAGACAATTGTAGTTTTATTTGAGGAATTAGCCATTCTTCAATACAAAACTTTCTCCCGAGTGGCGTAAAGGTTAAAAGGTGTGAAAGTGTACATAAACTGGACAAATCTCATGTGGCCATAATTCACAATGAACAAATAAAATATTTTCTTCGGAGGTATCATAATTGATGACTTATTGATGGACAGTTTATAATGAGCACGAATGATAGTCACTTGGGTAATAAGTTGTGTAATTTTTCACATTTGATTAGGGACAAGGATGTACCATCTATTTACGATCAATTATTGTCATAGGTCCTGTCAAAATAAACCCTACACCATACGTGACATTTCTATGAATTGTTCATGGCATTAGGAAAAAGAAAATGATTAGAAATATAATTATCCGTGTTACAGGATGGTTATTTTTATGTAAATCCTAAGCATGAATGACAAGTTTTATATACAATTTAACCGGAATATTTTCTTTTACAGGTTGTGAAAATCTACACTTTGTTTAATTCCATATGAAGTAAGCCTACTTCCTGTTATTCCCGGTTTTAGACAGCTCAGATTTTGTTATTGCAGTATAGATTGTTAAATGTAGTTTGTATATGCAAAGGTGTCAAGTATAATCGACAGTCACTGCTTAACTACAATGAGACCATTACTGCTGAACGTTTCGACAATAAAGTTCATCGACAGGTTGAAGGTATTCCCATGGGCACCAATTGTGCCTCTTCAATCTGACAATTGTTCTTGTATTGTTAGGAATCACTTGTAAGTGTAATACTCAGTAAAGATCGATCAAAATAACATTTAATCGATATATTTTAATAAATAATACTTAGTACAATAACATTATATTTATGATATGTTTGCTTTAAATAACCGAGAATTCTCAATGGAATATTAGTCTATGTGGTCTCAATCTGAATAAATCTATCAAATGAATATCAACAGCATAACATATACTGCTCTAGTTATGGATACTTCTTTTCTTTTTTTTTTTTTTTTTTTTATTTTGTTGTTTGTTTTCATAGTGATTGGAATTGTAAGAAAGTGCTGAGTCATTTACCCTTAAAAAATACATTTATGCTTGGTGCGTCTGTTTGTTTTGATCATACACATTGTTATCAATGTAATGAAATTATATGCATCTGTCACACAAGTGAGGGGTTTTGATAGCTATAAAACCAGGTTTAGTCCACTATTTTCTACATAAGATAAAACTTGTAACATCTCAGAAATTTTTAACGGACGCCATCACGAGTTCGATGACCGTTATGGAATATAAAAACGGATAAGTTACAAGTGTCGTAACCACATTCCTGTTCTCTTATCTCGAATACCAGCATACGTACGCATATTAGCCTTTTCATTGGGTTAATGTTATCATGTGCAATAATACGGATGTCACACATGGAGCAAGATCTTCCAACCCTTCTAGAGCACCAGTCTGAGAGATAACACAGGTTTTTAAAGGGATTCATGTTGCTCATTCTTTAGTTTTCAATGTTGTTTACTGTTGTACATCTTTTGGTCGTTTTTCGATTTTTGCCATGGCAATGCCAGTAGGTTTTTCGATTTTTGCCATGGTATTGTCAGTAGGTTTTTCGATTTATGAGTTTGAATATTCATTTAGTATTCTTAGACTCTCTCATGAGAAAGCAATGTCTCAGTATACGCGGCGACAACATTCTTAACATATGACTACAAGGGTACAATATATGTACAAAATTTAATGTACGGGATAACGTTAGCGACACTATTGTTTAACATGATATCATGCCAAGAAATTGCCTCCGTTGAAATTCTGCAAACACCCCATAGAGCAAATTACATGGATGATTAATATTGACCATTTGGTATATGGCCGTGTTCTAAGCGACACGTACATGAAGGTCATAAATTAATTTCTTGAATGAAATCAAATCTTTAGCTACTAATGACTGCCGTAGGAGGTCGACCGGAATTTTTAGCGAGGATTTCTTGGCATGGGTAACATAATAATATGAACCCCTTGCAGAAAGAAACAAAGAAACAAACACACACACACACACACATTAAACAACCAATCATGTTTCTTAGGGTGGGGGAAGACCGTTTACAATTGCTTTTTTTTTAAGCAATTGATTCATATTGTAATAACGGCGTTTTTAACCATTCGTATGTACCGTTTCTTATTTAAAAAAAATGTCCCCCCTGGGACCTCCTCCCCCCTTTTTTTTGTTGTTTTTACCCTCCACTTACAGCTGCTGAATGAAGCTGTGTGCTATCTATCCTTTCAACGGAGAAGAACGACAACTCCGGGTTTGTTTTCTCTTTAATATTGTATTTACATAGATCTCTTCTGAAAAAAAAAAAATCCACATGCTTGTTATCTGATATACCTTGAAACTACAAGTCCAATTGACCTCAAAATTTGCAGTCAGCAGGGCATACATGTATTAAAACTTCACAAAACAACGTGGTGCAGCTACCTCCCAAGAATTTCCGTAGAGAAAAGAAATTGCAATGCCGTAAATATCGCTCTCTAGGTCCGTTAATCTCAATGAAATCCTACAAAAAATGTCTGCTCCTATATTATAATAAAATCTGTGTTACAAGCTGCTATTGAGAAATGTACATTGGAAGAAAATAATCAATAATCGTGTTTTAAAGTTACACAGGATAAATTAAATCCAAAGCAT
This sequence comes from Mytilus galloprovincialis, assembly GCF_965363235.1. Taxonomy (NCBI): domain Eukaryota; kingdom Metazoa; phylum Mollusca; class Bivalvia; order Mytilida; family Mytilidae; genus Mytilus; species Mytilus galloprovincialis. Next base: position 70,426,566 of record NC_134841.1, on the reverse strand, counting down.
GCACTGCTCAAACGTGAACTGTGATCGAAACGTCAATTTCCTACAATGACAAAAGAAATATACATCGTGTGTATTCCCTCGTTATATACATGTTGTCTGTCTAACGTCTCCACCTAAAAAGAAAGAAATATATCAAGTTTTCGCTATTATAAAGCCTCTTCACTTGACGCCATAACCTACAAAGTGGCGCGCGGGACCTGAAATAAAATAAAAACTTTCCTAACTAAATATAAAACTTAACCATGCCAAGAAATTGCCTCCGTTGAAACTCTGCAAACACCCCATAGAGCAAATTACATGGATGATTAATATTGACCATTTTGTATATGGCCGTGTTCTAAGCGACACGTACATGAAGGTCATAAATTAATTTCTTGAATGAAATCAAATATTTAGCTACTAATGACTGCCGTAGGAGGTCGACCGGAATTTTTAGCGAGGATTTCTTGGCATGACTAAAACATTCATTTTGATCTGAACGCAATCATAAACGTCTGAAAATCAAAATGTTGTCTTGTTAAGATTTAAAGGATTCGAGGATAAAAAAAAACAACAGCACGAAAAAATGCTGTAAATTATACAATTGTAAATTATACAATTTTCTGCGTTTATCATTACGATTGTACCATGAACAAACATGCAATTTAGTATAGCGATTTCAGGAAATGTTGTAAGTCACTCGCTGGAATTTTGAATTCGAATTTTCAAGTTTATGAAACCGCCGATCCCGTCGCAATTTTTTTTTAAATTATAATAAAACATAAGAATTTCTGAATTTACTGTGCTGATTTTACTACTAGAAAAATTCAAAGTTTATTTAAACTAAACGAACATTACTTCGTCTGTTCTGCTAATGCTTAACTAGTCTCCATTAATATTAAGAATTAAATTCCCTGAGGAATGTAACATTTAAATAGGAAAGGAGAAATCCTATGGGATTCAATGAAATCTACATAATTGTTTTAAAATAAAATTGCGTTGGGTTCTTTCCTCTATAATTAGTTAAATCAATGTCTTAAATTTTATATGGAACCAATTTAAATCTTTTCAATTAATAACGCTTTTGAATTTTTACTTTATCGTAGATCAATGGACGATTTTGAATTCCTATCCATGGGAAAATCATTAATTCATAGGATTATGAATATCCCGCTGTGATTTCAGTGATTTCACGGAAGAATTTTAATTTAAACTTTTTCAGCACGATATTTATCAAATTATCGGTCAAATTATATCTAACCGAATTGATGTGTTCAAATGCGTTTAGTAATTACGCTTTTACAACCCTATGAAGTTACAAAAAGAAGCATTCAATACTTATAATTACATTTTTTTAGCAATGATCATGAAAACACGAATTTTATTAATGTTTTATTTAATTCACCTGTGCACTTTATTGTGGGACCACGTGTTATCATGAATGAAAAGTTTTATTGAGTAATGCAATTGCTTACGGCATAACACGTGATGTGCAATTAGCCAATCAGAATAAAGTATCATAATGAAACATACATCTAATGTAATTATTCACGAATGCAAATTTCTGACTAAACGATTGAATATAGGTAGACAGAAACATGGAAATATGGAAAATCGATTAGAATTTTAAAAATTGTTTTCAAAAATAAAACGAATTCTACATCGCTTGATCAAAAATTGTGTGGAATTATTCATATGAAAAAAGCTATATGAGAGCTATTTTTGTTTTAACATGTAATTGCCGGTGAGATTTGTCTTTGCAATCAAAAAGTCAGTATAGAATTATTTAATATCCTATTGATGCTATCTGTATATGGTGTAAACTTATTCATGTGAAAAATATTAATTACAAAACATGCAGTATTAGATTGTGCACGTCACCACGGGACAATAATCCTAAACATGTTGCAACTAATGTGATCGAAATTAGAAGCAAATGTGTCATTTCAGGCAAGTCATCATTCACGCATCGTGTTAAATAAGTTTATACAGTATGGAAGTTGTCCAATATTAACTGTACAGGTTTATGATAAACATTCTTGTAGACGATTCATATGATGAGAATTGCTAAAACTTAATTAAAATTCTGCATCAAGGTTCACTTTTGGAAAAAATATGACCTCGAAATTCAACTTTATTATAAAATAATTTAATTTTGGATGTGATGCGTTTTTTGATTGGCTGACAGTGTTTTGTCTATCAGCTTATAGAATAATTTTGTCATTTGACCGTGTAACGTCATCAACGTTTTTTTCACGAATTACTTTGGCTTAAAATGGAATTTAAATTATAAGGAATGACTGTAAAAAAAAAAAATCTGTCTATACGAAATAACATAAAAAAAAATTGGTGCACACTTTAAAATAACGCACTACGCGGATTATTCAGTGTGCACCATATTTTTGATGTTATTTTTTCATAGACAGAAAAAACATAACGGTCATTCTTTAAATAAAGTTTAAAAAAAGAACAAACTGGTCTCTATTCAAAGCCTTAATGCTAGGTTAAACAAATCTCTTAATAAGTCTTAGGATACATTATAGTCTCCAAAGGCAGCACATTTTGAAGATATTGTCGAAATACGATGATTTTGAGCATTTTCAGTGCTCAAAGCGATACGAAAACTTTTCTCCAACATACGATTGTAAATATTCCGTAACTCATAACTTTATAATTAAGAATGTAATGTGACATACAGAAGTTATTTTGTATTAATCCAACTAACCACTCGTCTTTAATGATTTGATCGAAGAAAATATGTATTTGGGTTATATTCGACAAGAAGTAAAATAACCGGCTGGGCAATGAGCCAAATACCTCTCGAATTCGGACAATGTCTGAATGATAATCTTAAACTTATTTCACGACCCCGAAATACTCTTTCAGTGATTCGTAGCATTGCAAGCCTACATTTCTGCCTTTATCAAACATTTAATTGTTTTCCTGACCGCCCTTATTAACCCCTTTGCATGCACATCTATCATACTAGTACTCATTTGCAATTAACAATTGTGAAATATTTGCTACCGGAAGTGAAGCCCAAATACATATCACTCAATGCATCAAGAGTATCACGTTTTGTTTACCTATTCTGTTTATCTTTTTGTTTATTATTTTTAATTTTATTTAAATAGGTAGAAAGTACATGTACCAAATAAGACGAAGAGAGATCGACAAAAAATAAAAAAAATAATGAAAAGACAAACAACAGTCCAAAGGCACTACACAGACAGGTGAGACATGCATCTGTGTCAACAGCCCGTTGTATGGACTATTATACTCCTTATTTTTTTTACATTTTAATTATTTAATTATGAAAGCTTTGAACGTGATTTATGTACAACTATTGTCTAGCATATATGATACAATGGTTTGGTATATACAGTCATTGTTGTGGCATATATATCCATTGTTGTGGCACACAGTCATTGTTGTGGCATATATATCCATTGTTGTGGCATACAGTCATTTATTTGGTTTGGCATATATATCCATTAGCGGGTAATGTATATCCTATGCTGGGGCATAAATACATTGGATTGGCATATTAAAATTGGCGTTGATTCTGTTTTCCTTGTCGGAAACTTACAATGATAGTTGGAAAGGTGGTGCTTTCTTCTAATAAAATTAGTAAGGCATTACAATAACTATGTGGCATCAAGTCGGCTTAAGTATTATATATCTAAAATATATCGAACTCCAATGAAATAGCAAAACGGAAAGTCGTTTATCAAAAATCAAAATCTAAAACACTTCAAACAAATGGAAAACAAAGGTCTTTTTAATCGACAGGTGATGTATAACATGGTAACTAAAAGACAAACTTTGCACGTGTCTTTGTTTGTTGCATACATAGCGTAATAGCTACCACCGTTTTATTTCTCTCCCATTTTCAGTTTTTTAACAGCTAATGAATTTATAGCTAATGAATTTATAGCACATATTTCATTCTTTGCTTATTAACACTGTCATTTTTATTCTTATTTTTAAAGACTTTACTCCTTCTTCTCTTGGTATTTTTTAAATAAAATTAATTGGAGGCATTTCATTGTAAATTATTTTAGAAATGTAGCATGTGTTTCCAGTTAGATTTTGGTGTAATTGTCAGTAACGCAATGGTGAATTACTTTTCGTTCAATTATTTTGATATTTCTTCCTTTCTATAATTATTTGATTTTTTAAATACCTTAATAACTGCAGTGTAAATCGAAGTTTTATTGGTAAGAAGCATAGATCGGTTAGTCGTTACATATTAAATACAAAATTAAAACTGAAATTGTTCTGCGCCCTCATTTGATTTAAATGAAAATATAACATGTAAAAGATGTTTTAAATTTTGAAAAATTATAAGTTTGATGACTTTTTTATTATCTATTCGTGATCTACATTTTCATACTCAAATAAAAAAAAAAGCAAATTCCTTCCAAGAAGTGTATCTTCTATGAAAGCATCCTGGAATGTATCTAAAATGTTAAATTATATTATTGTGTAAAAGAAAACAGCAGATTTTCCGTCCAGAACTTCTGTCCTTATTACACTACACAAATAAATTATTAATTTTATACAATTGATTTACGTAATTTATCCGTTGCTGAAAATTAATGTAACAGTTAAACACTGCGAATAGTCTGTGTTAAATTTACGGCTTTTCAACCTCAGGCATAGTTTACCTTAGCTGTATTTGGCAAAACTTTTAGGAATTTTTAGTCCTCAATGCTCTTCAACTTTGTACGCTATTTGGCCTTTTAAACATTTTCTGATTCGAGCTTCACCGATGAGTCTTTTTTCAGACGAAACGCGCGTCTGGAGTAAATATAAAATTTTGATCCTGGTATCTATGATGAGTTTATTAGTTTCAATTACACAAATAATTTAAATCAAATTCAAGGAGAAAACTTTGATTTAAATCCTTGGCAAATTGTAAAATAATCGAGATAAATATAATGTTTTATCTATTATCTTTATCGGATGAAATCTTATTTCTTATAAGCAAACCACAAGAGATTCTTCTCGTACACCTGTACGTGGAGGAAGGAGGGAACATGTTTAAATGTTTTTTACCAATGCTTTTTCCAAATGATTTTACAGTCCAATATTAAAATAAAAATTAGAACACTTGAAACCATAACCACAAAACCAAACCTAAATTGTAAATCGAGAGACAAAATATCAGATCACAAAAACCCATTACTTGTCAAGTTGTATTAAAACGTGATTTTGTTTTGGCGAACTGCAGCAATTACGTTACCATAGAAAATTATAACGCTCTTTCACACAACGTCAGCCGCATTCTATTTTTCCTTTATCAAGATGAAAATCATGCAAGAAGTCTGCTTTAGTCATGCAAAAAAAAACATTGGTCTCCTTTCTCCTTTCTTAGACTGTTTCTGGGACATCACTTACAAAATACACCAGAGACTCTATGGCTTTGGAGCATTGTAGGGATGATACTAAGAAAAATAAAACATTCAGCGACCTTGCATCTGACCAAGAACAATATGTCTAAATGCTTTACTCTAGTGCATACAGTGGAAGACGTTTTAGACAGCTACGAAATAAAGAACTATTGAAAGCAGTCTGTTGAGAGGGAACACAACAAATACTACAGATTCCCATCACAGTGTTTTAGGGCATAGGAGACTGCACTGTAAATAACTGTTATCATTTTGTTAGAAGGCAGGAGAAGGTCGATACTCGTATGATACTTTATACTACAGTGTTATTAACTTCTGTTTCTGTATTGCCATTTTATAGATCCGAGGTTAGCTACATGTATTTGCAACGCCGGAGACTCAAAAAGTCGAAGGCGAATGCAGCTTTCTGATCGAGATTCTATAATAGGGCCAATACAGAAACAGTTCAGAACACTTTTATTACGGTAACTTATTCTTATATGCTTTTATTAAACTACAATATGATGATAAATACATTGTATACATGTGTAGGTTCGGAAACCGCGTCTTTAATCAACGGCTATACACGAAACAATGACGGGAAATTCAAATTTCTAGTCAGAAAGGAGGTTTAAAGATTCGACTTTAAATCGTCTCAAAAAAGGAAGGAATAAGTGCATCAGACATTAAAGGATAGGTCAATGATTTCAACGATTTTCAATTATTGGTGAGCCTTCACAAATTGAAACACTTGCATGTACTAATGAGTGTATTGTAAAGGTTTAGGATCATATGAAACACATCAAATCCTTCCGTTCTGTATTGGAAAGTTGAATATCAAAAAATATTGACTCTGGTAACTGCACTTTAAAGGATATTCTTAATCAGGATGTTGTCTTGTTGACACATTCCCTATTTACATTCTCAATTTTATTAATAACTGCTGCACGAAGATGATCAAGTAAGAAATTCACAAAATAAGCATAAATTTGCGATGCTGTTACGTTGTTTTATATTATTTTACAGAAAGAACAGCAAGCAACCGGAAATAATTATCCTCGTATCAGAATGTATTTTATTTAATTATAGTGTTGGTATTTACTTAAATCAAAAATATTAAATTTTATGATAGTATAAAATATATATTTTAGTGTTTTGTGGCCTTTGGTTACATATTAATTACATATATCACGATCGAAAGATAGCATGATAAATACAGTGTGTGTTTCCAGTTTAGAAAGGCATACATATTAATGTTTATTTCATCTCTCTCCAATTATATATAAAAGACATAATCATGCTAAAATAGTATTTTATTAAGAAGAAAATGCATTTGCCTCCGTAATAGAAATCCTTATAAATCTCACATAATACTGGTAAACTTTGTTCTTGCTTAAAGATATGATGATTATATGGCTGTAATTGCTCTTAATGGTTAATCAAAACTTTGGAAACCTTATGAAAGATGTAATGATATACAAACATAATATCATCGCCCACAATTAATATAATGTTATCTAATAGTTATTGACGTAAAACCTTTAATTCATACCCCATGCTGCTTATGCTAGATGTTAGCACAATTTTTCAGATCTATGGTTCAATGTAGATCTGAAAAAATAATTATTGCTAATCTATATAATTATATCTTACAAAATCAGCACACATCCGTGCTTTGCATGTATTTCAATATGACTATGCTGTTATTTATCTTGTCTGCATATTGTGTGTTTTTATATTGTGTTCGTGTTATTTTATATTCGGTAAAAAGCTCTCTTAAGAGCAGCTTATGTTTTGTATTGTTTATATGAACCTAATGAAAATAAAACTATCGTATTCGTATTCGTATGAATAACAAGCATGCCACATCTGCACATCATATACCTTTACTCCGGTGCACCTGAGATCACCCCCAGTTGTTGGTGCGGTTCGTGTTGCTTATTCTTTAGTTTTCTATGTTGTGTCATGTGTACTATAATTGTTTGTCTGTTTGTCTTTGTCTTTTTAATTTTTAGTCATGGCGGTGTCAGTTTATTTTCGATTTGTGAGTTTAACTGTCCCTCTGGTATCTTTCGCCCTCTTTTAAATCGTGCGGAGTCTCGATGGTATATGTATGTATATTTGGATACTTTGGATTTAATGTCAATTACATGTTTGTTTTACATCCCAAAGTTTTCGTCTAAAACGTATTACATAATGAATAGTGTTTCAGAAATGTGTTATCTTGTATAATTGACTGGGATATATGATTGTAATAACCGAGACTTGTACCATTCGGCGGTTAAACCAAGTTTAAGAGAGGCGCCTCGTTTGATTGTGTAGGAAGTATAGATATGCGGCCATTGTCTTGTTGGAAAGGAAACATACAATCTGATGATTCCATTGGACGTTAAGCAATGACATCCAATCAATCAGAGACGTATCGTGCACACTGAATCCAAATCATTTGTGTTTATAACTATTGATAAATCGACTGTAAATAAATTATTACCTTTTCTCAAACCTCTATTTTATGACACGTAATACTTTAATTTGTCAAACGAAAATCGAAGCAAGGGCTAACATAACATCGGAAACTATGAACTACTGCATGTTCAATATCTACTAGAAAGAGTTCGTGTTATTTAATATTATTGTGTGTATCGTGTGGCAATGGTGTTTTTGTTTTGCGATAGAAGTGTTTTGAGGGATAAATGTGTGTCTTATATTGTTGTTTATGCATAGTCAGTCCCTAACACGTACGGTTAATGTTTGCTCTATCTGTGGAATTGTCATATTATGCTTTAATAATTTTGTTTAAAGTTTCTTCATGTTTATAGAATAATGTCTAGCTGTCGTTTGAATTACAAGTGGTTGTAGCTTGCACAGCAGTTTATTTTTTATTGTAGATGGGGACAGCTACATGATTATAAGGACACGTCTTACATTAAAGGTTAAAACACTGTGCATTCATAAATCTGAAAGTTATTGTAAAATACCTAATAAAACTTCTTTATCTTGTTATCAACCTCTGGTTTTATTAGATATTTACATTAAGTTGTTTACTCGGCAATATTCAGTAAGTTTGTGTCCATCCAAATTCTCGACGTGTCTAATTATCTTTACGACATCCAACTGTTCTTCATTAATTCGATGTCATGATTAGGCTTAACAACTTTATACAGCTGATAATGTAATAATTGTGTTAAATTGATACATGATCCGCTGAACAAATATGATGCTGCCAATATGAGGATGAAGTTCTTCAGAAACAAGAACGTTTGGGTTGATATATCAATCCCGTCCATTGAATAATAAATTTTCAATATTTACTCAATGTCTAAACTCTGGTCTAAACCTGTACGCAGTGGTCAACAAATTATAAATGACTTTAGATTATATTTAAGACTTGAAAGCTTCTATATATAGCTATTTGTTATCTAATTGGAATATAAAAGCTACAAGCACTTAATTGTCTTTAAGTTTATAGGGGCAACAAAAATCAGAGACAATTCAAGTGTTTGTCGTAAAAGATTTGGCTGAAGGACATTTTGTATGAAACGCGTACACTAAAACCGTGCACAAGATCAACGCTTTTACAACCCTATAAAATAACAAAAATAAACTTTCGGTACTTATCATTTAGAAATAAATTTTAAAAAAGAGAAGTCATCGTCAATTTGAACGGTCGAAAATGCAGTTTTACTGGTAACGCGGATTGGAGCCAATAAAACGCATATTTGCGACCAATTTGACGATGGCTTCTCTTTAAATTCAGTACTGTTATTCCAATTCCAAGACAGCACTCTTAAAATGTTCAAAATTATACAATTCAAATATCCCGTAAACGTTGGCTGCCCCGATTGCACAGTAACGTTATTGCCAATGACTCCGACCATCAACCATGGAATTGATGTACCAAAAGTCAAAAGTGTCGTAAAAAAATTCATCTAATTATAGTTTATAATAATTCAGTGTCTATGCTATAGAACAACTATGAAATAACGATTTATGTAAAAAAAAAAAAAGAAAAAAAGATCACAAAAATACTGTGAATTACGAGGAAAATTCAAACAAATCAAAAGTTCAAGCACACCAAACAAATGGATAACAACTGTCATATTCCTGACTTGGTACAGGCATTTTCTTATTGTAAAAAATGTTCATTTGCTTTCCTATGCAATGTAGTGACGTTTTTCATGAGAATCCTGTGCAGTCATGAATGTTGAATTTTATTTGGAAATACAATTTGATTTAGGAATTGGCGAATCACAAGTCATGACGGAAGAAATAGAGGGCATGTGCCTTTGTAATGATTGATAAATAAAGCATGAGATGTTGAAATAATACTCGTTTCATCCTTTTTATATTACTGGGTAATGCATACCACACAATAAACCAATGCATATAACTGAATTGAGTTGTATCTGTGCGTTTAACTTTTCAAGCGAAAAATGCATTATTTTCATGACGTTTTAATATGATACTATCAACTATGTACTTCGAAACCTTCTGACACAAAATTACGTCTAAGAAGGAAGTAATTATGTTCAATACTTATGAAAGAGGTAGGAACAATTTCATTAGCTGGAAGACCTACAATCTTTACATATTTTCACAGTGTCACAGCTTCGTGTGTACTTTAAGGTATAATTATTGTCTGGCTTATTTTAAAATATGTGACCAAACTATAAATGGTGGAATGTAGACCGGACTACAAGTTTGAAAGATTTGAGCTCTCTTTGAGTTTCTATTCAACAATGAAGCAGAAAGAAATTCTTAACCGACGCAATCAAAGTAAAGGTTAAGTATTAGAATTGAGAAAGGAAATGGGGAATGTGTCAAAGCGACAACAACCTGACCATATTAGTTGGCTTTCGGACACAAATCAGTCTTTTCTGTTAACGATATTTCTATAAAAGCATGGAAAATATTGTTTTAAATTCAATTACTGATTATTGTCAGTTGCTTAACATGGCGTGATAAGTATTTCATGCACTTTTAATACGATATCAAATTAACCATAATAACATACTTATAGTTAGCTTTTACAAAAGCAGAATAAAGGTCGGGATAGTGACACTGCCTCTATGAAATAGGGGCATTTTGAACAGGAATAAAAAGCATGCCTTTTGCGTATCCTACTGATTTGTTGCAAGGTTGTGGTTAATGTACATGGAGGGTTGCACTCACTATCTGCAACAAACACACACACACACAATACTAACAAAGACAAAACACAACGCCACACAACAAAACGAACAATACAACTCAGTTTTAAAGATACAAAGATACCTGAGTCCGAAGAATAGGTAACAGAAGCAAAAAAGGAAAATTGCAATGACAAACATAAATTAACAAAGGACTACTATCAGTTGCTGACATGCTAGCTTCAGTTAAACTTATTGAAATATTATGTCTTCATCATATGAAAAGCAACCACAAACTGTCCCGTAAGTGGTTTAGTATAATGTCAACATAAATTATACCAGAATAATATAACTCGTATCATGCTTACAATGAAATGTGTTTATTTCAAATGCAAAGACCCAATGAGTGAATCGATATTACAAAATGCCATTTTAAAGACTTGACAACAGTATCGTAACTAAATCCCTTGTGAATATGGGAAGTCTTTTTAAAGGTTCGTTACTTTTAAGGTGAATGACGACATGTTTGTGCTTTATATAGTACATTACCATAATAGATGGGATGTGCACACAAATAATCATTGTGTGAGGTTTTTTTTTATTATTTCTGTTGTTCTTTTTTTTTTTTTTTTTTTTTTTTTTTTTTTCTTTTCTTTTCTTTGTCGTCTGCATAATTATTCTGTTGATGTTGGAACAAGCATTTGGAATTCAGTTATGCAAAGTGTAAAAATGTTTAAATAAGTTAACATGTAATTAAGGCGACAATGGTGTTCTCTGTGGCTTTAAACCATGAGTAGTTAAACAGGGTGGGAGGAGGCGTCAAATACTAACTGTTAGATAAAAACAAAAAGTCCTAGCGCAATTTGCAGTTCATTTGAATCGCATCTGGTAGTAAATAGAAGAATTTTATAAACTGTAGAAAATAAACTCATTAGAGATTCGAGTATTTCAATGTTGTACGCAAGGCTACTAAAGAATAATCAGTGACGCTAAAATCTAAACATTAAAAACAGGCTTAATAAAGTAAGAAGTTAAAGAGCATTTAGGGACTTAACATTGCGAAAGTACATATTTTAATAATACAGAAACTTTCATTTTGTTCCTACCTTTCCTCAAGGGTATGAATCATTATCGACTTATTAGATTTTAACCAGAGAAACTCATCATGATCTGCTTACTATTCCGGAAAACCCGAGTAAACCCCCAATTTTTGGTGGGGGTCGTGTTACTTAGTCTTTAGTTTTCTACTATGACGTGTCTTGTGTACTATTATTTGTCTGTTTGTCTTTTTTATTATTTAGCCATGGCGTTGTCAGTTCATTTTCGATCTATGAGTTTGACTCTGGTATCTTTCGCCCATCTTTTCAATGGGTGTCACAAATTGAGCAGAAACGCGTTTATGCCCGAACATTGTGTGGTTCATTATATCCAATTTTCCATTAATATTTTTTTTAATTTTAGCTTGTCCTCTCTTCTCTTTTCAATCTTTTCAATTAATGATGCGTGATTGGAATATCACACGAACAACTAGTTTCGCTTGTGTATCGGGAACTGTTTAACCTTCCAAAACACCTGATTTACGGTGTGGAATTTGTGTAAGGGGGCGACCATTTCATATTCGGGGAGAGGGGAATGTTTTAGATGGATTTACTATTGATTGATTTTATCTGTAACAGTTGCTACTCGTCGTAGAGTAAAAAGTTCAAACAATATTGTGTAGCCTTGTCTTCCATGACACAACATCTACATGCACATCATAGATTTTCTTGTCTGTACTGAAGGTGTTACCTGCTATCTGTCATATTCTTCATCGTTAATTTTCATAATTTTCTACTAATCGACTTACGCATCAATGGTTCAAGAAATGAAATAAATCACACCAATTGTTAATTTCATTTCCTGTCTTTGCACCTATTGCATTTCCCAATGTAAACTTGTTAAATAGCTTCCGATCATACATAAAATCACAGTAGCCAACATATGTTCCATTTATCTTATTAAACTAAAATTATTACTCCAAATAAATTGTAAACCTTCTTGGTTCTATCAAAATAATGTAAGCTTAATTGCTTTGCATATTCTTTTAAGAGATGTTTTTATTTTATTTGTAAGAGATGTAATTTTCGGAGGAATGCGTTTGAAGTGAAATGTATAATATGTCATAGTCTTAAATAGGAATTAGAAATTATCTTCCAAAGTGCTGTCAATATTATAAAATGTAAAATGAAACACAAGATAAAAGGTGGCAGATACAAAAATGTAAATTATAGACTAGCATTACGATTAATGAAAATTAGATATCTTCATCAAATAGATTTTTGTTATAAATTAATGTGTTTTATATACTATTATTTAAATTTTTGATGTAAATCTGTTTCATTCGTTCTCTGATGCTAATATCCCAACAACAGAACTATTGATAATATTGTAATACGTTCTTTCGATGACCATAAGAATGAGCTGTCAAATATTTAGCGAGCTTTTTAAAATCGTATTCCACTCGAACGTCGGGAGATCATCATGGATATATTCTGAATTGCTTACCCTTTAAGCGTAACATACATTTTTCGACCCTATAGCACAATTTGAATAATTGATTATCATATTTGCTTCAGTCGCCATACAAATTCAAAGATGCCATTGTTGTACTCCCACATATCAAAAGAAATAAAGGGGGACCAAATGAGGACCGTTACAAAACAAGTTGACCTAAATATACTTTCACTTTACCTGAAGTTGTCATAAACATTTTCTGTGTCATTATAATTTACGATATATTGATAGATATAAGCTTAGTAATTCGGATGCCTTGTAGTTCATATATATACATCATACGTGTAAAAGTCAAAGTAACCATACCAATTCAATTGTTATTGTTTTGTACATAAAACAGACTGTAAGTTTTCTTACTTTTTTTATTCATTTTTACATTTTTCATTTCGAGCCTTTTACAGCTTGCTATGGTGTATGGACTTGACTCATTGTTGTAGGCCGTATCATGACATTTAGCTGCTAAAAGTTATGACATTTTGGCTCAAGTGGATAATTGTTCCATTTGCAATCATATTACCATTAACTATATCTGCTTATTTTTATATTAATAATTGTTTATACCATTTCATCGTTTTTACTCTAACTGTCAGAATCTATATTGTGTGTAATCAGTTAGAAGTATATAATGCCTTTCAGTAAGGACATGGTAAAGTATACCAGAAGTACAGGTCAATAAGACAAAATCCGAACGACACCAATAACAAAGCAAATATTTCTTCAGTCTGTTATTCCTTTAACCTTTGATTTATGTTATTAAATTCTCTAAATATAACGAAGAGTGGAACTTTAAGTTAGTAGAAGTTGTTTTGTACAAGACATGCTTAATTATAGCTGATACATGGTTGTTTATATGTAATATTTGGTTAAAAAATAACGTTATCTACTACATATATCCCATGTATACATACTGATCAATAACTCCTAAGTTATCTTTTATTTGTAAGTATTATTAAGTAGAGAGCACCATTTCGTTAAATCACACAACAGCTGTTGTTATCATCCATCTTGTCACGATTTTGTGACATCGAACATGCGTATGGTAGACGTCATTCAGTGTCTGTCTCATACACTGAACATCGTATAATAAATAGTTCCAGTCTAAGTAATATGTCAATATGAATGCCGAAGGGAAAAGTTACAAAGTCAAAGAATTTCACATTTAAAAAAACAATGAAAACATGTTTGCTACATAACAAAGACCCAAAAGACATCTGGAGAATAAGATGGGTGATGTTGAAATATTATTGTCTGATGCAATACCAGGACATCTAACCATATTGTTACATTTACAATGATTTTTTGGCATTGCATTTGAGAAAATTGAATGGAAGTCGGCAGTGTAAAAACTGAGTCGAAAATACCTGCGAGTAATATTCAAATTTAGTTATTTACATGTATGAAGTGAAGTGTAGTTAGGACTTGCCGAATTTTAGCCCAGCACTTTATTAAATAGTTGACTGTTGTAATTATGATGACGCTTTGTGGTCAAACAGTGTTTTTGGTGGATTTTATTTTGGAATGCTTAGTGGAAAAGACAAAATATAAAACCTTCGATATCATTTGGTTCCTGTTTTCCTTTTTCTTTCTGTTTGTACTATAGGGATTGTACACAAAAACATCGAATATGGGAACAGTGTCCCTTTACAGTAGATTTAGTAATACCGGAAAATTAATTAAGTTGTTCGTTGTGATGGAGTTTGATCATGTCTATCATTTTTACAGCAATTATAAAAAAAGAACATTACTGGAATACCTTCTTGCTTGAATCAAGCTAAATCATAATTATTAAGATATATATTTGGGGGAAATTCAATTATTATTGTCCAAAAAGTCTAATGAGAACACACCCGAAGCAATTAGTTATACTAAGTGAAGCCTTCATCAGTGTCCAACTAAACAAGTTGTTTAATTGAAATTGCTACTGCGTAACACATTTGTTACACTTATCTTGCATGCTATGACCTTTTCTTTTTACATTTAAACTTCATCGCTTTACTTACAATTTTTTAAAATGTTTTAAATGAAATTGCTCTACATGCATGTGACGCTTACCATTCATGTTATAATGACATTAATTTTCCTTTGTACATTTAAGCTTCGTCTCTTTATTTAGAGCTTCAAAAAGAATTACATATCACCATACGTGTTTCAAAAGATTGTCTTTTTTAGCTTAATTGATTAAAATGTGTTTCTCATTGAAACTAATGCACCATTGCAGCCAATAACATATTTGTTTTGTTCTTTTTATTAGCACAACAAAAGACTTTCCTATTGGAGAAATTCGTTTTCAGATATTTGTATAAGGTTATGTTAGTACAGACCAAACAGTGTAATTTTACTTAATATTAAATTGCACATTTATTTTGTTCTTCCAACCAATTCGTGTAGGCTAAGTAGATGCAAGCAATGCTTTTATTAGTTTACATTTTATTGTAAAACATTTATCATTTTATGTTTAAATATCAATATACATGTAAGTAATGATATAAGGAAGATATATCCATCATTGAGATATCCAGACAAAACATACAGACAAGAATTCTAAAGTTTATCATGTTAACAAAAGCACTCCGATTGATACATATTATACTTATATTTCGTCATGTGAGGACCTTTCAAAGCCGATTGTACGGTGCATGTTTTTTCTCATTGTTGAAGCTTGCTTAATTTCAAGCCATAATGGTCTCTGGTGGATAGCTGTCTCATTTGGCATCAATATCCAATACCCGTACTGTTACAAGTATGCCAAATGTATGATAATTATAAAACTTTCTAAACTTGAAAATTAATATTCAATAATAACCAAAGAGAGAAACACTGCTATGGGAGTTAGGAACTGAGAAAATGGAATTAGAAAGTTATGAAAAGTGTTCTGTTACACATTTGTTGAGAATTTTACCACATTAAAAGTAAATCTGAATTTTCGCTGTTGTCATTTATAACTCAAAATATACATAGACAAAACACGTTTTCATTCGGATATGATAAGTTTACAAAGCTAGTACATCAAATAAACATTTATAAGACAATGAAAACTTATGTTATTATTTTACTCTTTTATCTTTAATTGTCTGAAGAAAAGGGGAATGTCGAAGAAAAATCTGTCTGCATTTAGCATGAATAAAATAACTTATAAAACTTATGAGAAAGTTAAAGCTATTAACCACAAACACAGATACACAGTGTTGTCTCTTTGATACATTCCTTGAGACACCAAGTTGGAATGTTTAAAAATTAAAATGTATGCATAAGTAGTTTGTGGGTTGAGTTCAGATGAATCTAAAACAAGAACAAAACCGTAAAAAAGAAAACAAAATGTTCAAATGCTAAAGTTATTACAAAAAAAGTCATGTTTAAAATTAATAGCGGTTTTTTTCTTTCGATTCGATGGACTCTATAATTATTCTGATTGGCAATGACTATGTATGAACCTTTATTTCTGTCAAGGATGTGTTTCTTTGTTCAAATGAAGCTGAATTCATCCAAGATACTGTTTTACAAAAGAAAAATGAATGTTAATCGCCAATTACTTTATATTATGTTTCCGCTATACAGGTTATGTCCTTTCCTTAAGTAAAGATTAATCTCAAATATACACGATTCCGACTTTTTTTAACCCCAATATTTATAATTGAAATTGGCTCTTGGAAAATCTGTATATCTTCTCCTTATTTAGCATTGTTACATCTATTTGGTCATTTGCGATTCCAATTAGTGGATTTTCTTTTCTAAGTAGCAATCTTCATGCATTATCCTCTTATTTTGTAAGCATTGTATGGCTGGTTCGCTTCCTTCGTGTTCGTATCAGCGAAAGACACTTCCGTGAAGGAACACAATCAAATTTGGCTAATAGCACAATACAAAAAACAAGATAAATGTACAAAACTACTACAAAAAAAGATAAACCCAAACATGGTCGCTACCTGTCTTCGAACAAACAAAATTGAATATGGTGGGTTCCGTCGACACAGGAGTCCTACTATTTCCTTATTTAAGAGAAAATAGCAAGTAATTAAATAAGAAAAGTGGGAAAAAAGTATAAAACCAAATACAGGATATACTTCAGTTCCTGATAGTTAAGGTTGATATATAGTTACATGAAAAAGTGGGAAATCGGTGGAATACACACAGTCTACTAGTAGTGTCTGAACAAGTTTATCAGCAGGTAAATGGTCAGAACTATGTCTGTTTGTGTTGCTCACACATTGTTGTCCGCATTATAAATTTTATGCGACTATGATGCAAGTGAGAGGTTATGCTAGCTTAAAACCAGGTTTAACTCACCATTTCCCTCATAAGAAAATACCTGTACCAAGTCGGGAATATGACAGTTGTATTCCACTGGTTTGATGTGCTTTTGTTTTTGTCATTGATATAGATTGTCAGTTTTGAATTTTCCTTGTAGTTCGGTATTTTTGTCATATTTTTTTTTTTTTTTTCATTCTGAAGTGAAAAGAAGAGATTATATATGTATACCTTAGGTTAGGTTGATTTGGATATTCTTTATAGGGTCTGTATATATCATTGTAGCTCACCAGGTATTCTAATATTCTTCTTTGGTTTTAAATTTCTTATATTTGGTCGTTCCTGATAAAGATGCATTCATATAAGTGCTTGTGATGCAGAAAATGAATAAGTTTTATTATAAATTTCTAACACTATGTCGATACCGCTGCTAGTCTCTGAGGTATATATTTTCTGCACTGACATGATTTCTGACATTTTTTTAATAAGTTCTACATTTATAAATTATGAATTTATAAAGCAAATCCCTCAGGTAAAGTTTATTATGGACGAGTTTGGTTATTATGGTTACTTCAGTTATAATCATTATAATATATTCTTTATGCATTAATAATACATGTACATCCACGCTTTTCATTTTTTGTTTTTTGTTTTTTGTTTTGAGGATTCCTAATGAATCTAACAAAGCGTTTGGGAACACTAAATTGTAAAATGTTCATTTAATTATGTTACGGTTAAGTCATTCGCATACATAGGCCAATTCCGCATATCCAGATGGAGCGAAGCGGATTCTCACGAGGATACCCGCATGAAAGTTAAGTATTATGAGTTTAGTATTATGGCATAAGAAACACTTGCATGTCTAAGAAAAAAATGTTTGTTTATATATCTGTTTTCGTTTGTTACAAAAATTTGCCCTTGATGAAAGAATCCATGTGAGCAATATTATGCTTGTTCTTTTATAATCGTTGCTTTCCTCTGTCGGGATTTGAAGGAAAGTCTGTTTCCTTTATAATGTGCAGGATTATGTGTACTTCATTCGCGAAAAAAAACATTCTAAATTCTTCAAGAACGACCTTGTTGGAATCGAAAGTAATGCTATCCAAGAGAAACTTTTTTACCTTTAAATGGTTTGATGAATTGGAATAAAAATTAAAGTGACGGTTCATGCACTATGCAGTCTGTATATGCGCATTACAAACATTAATTTATTCTGGTCTTGAAATTAGCATTGAAGGGGATAAACTTATGATTTGATTAACAGTCATAGCATATGTTAACTTCCTGTTATTCTTTAAGTTAGCTTAGTTAGTGCCCTCGAATATTTATTTTATAAATATTGGTTTGTGTACATGTATTATTGAACTCTTGGCATGCTTGCTTTTTATCAACGTTCTAAAGTTTTATCTGTTACTTTGTCAAATAAGTGTATATAATATGGCTTTTTCAATATCGCATCCGTATCAACCCGAGACACCAATATAGTCCCTAGAGCTCTGCTCGAAGGATTATATTGGTTGAGGGTTGATATGGTGTGTGATATTGAAAAAGCCATATTATATACACTTTTTTATATACATATACCACAAGTAGATGTTTTGTATGTAACATGACGTCGTACAGATACGGAGGTTTGAAATGACGCCATACAGATTATAGGTTTGACATGACGTCATACAGATTAGGAATTTGATAAAGCCTTTGCAACCTTGATCTTTTGCTATTCAATGCTATATATATATTATATGATATTAGAAATGGGTTAAGATATTATAAATCGACCGCAAATTTTACAAATTATTATTATAACAGGAAAACAAAATGTACGCAATGCTTTCATTTCTGTTACTCTTGTTTAATCAATGATGATAAATGGAGGAACAAACTCGTAGACAGCTTGCTACACCATTAAACTAAGGCAAATATGTGAACGAACAGTAGTATTAAAGAACCATTTCATTCCGATGATTCGTGGCTTCAAGTTTACTCTCCGCTTGCTGGTCATGTTTGTGTTGTTAAAACTTAGTTTTCGTGATATTGTTTTGTTGACTGATGCTTTTCATTTTTTTTTCTCCATGGTGCTGTCTATTTTCTATTCGACTTATGAACACTTATAGTCTCCTGTTTTTTTTTTTTTTTTTTTTTTTTTTTTTTTTTTTTTTTTTTTTTTTATCTTCCTTGTATTGCAATGGGTTAACGATTAACACACAGTGTTTACACGTTTGACATAATCACTATATAGATAGATAGATTGTTGCTTGCTTTACGCCGCATGAGCACAAAAAGGCTATATCGCGGCGAATCACTATATAGCAGGCTGTGCCAAAACAAAAAATGTCGACAGTGTACATATACATCTCATTTAAGTCCTAATCAGAATTTGTTCTCCACATCAAAATATCTTCATAACTGTGCATACAAAAAAAGTTTTACTCTGTTTAATATAGTTATGGTTTTGTATGAGCGTTAACATTTGTCCTTTATAGTGTGTGTTTTTATTTTATTTTTTTATCAAACATATCTTTTAATCGCTGTACATGTACTGCATTTGTATGTCTTGCCAAGTACTTTTAGTAAAACCATAAGCGTACACAATAACAATATTAAAATAGAAATGTTATTGGAGTGTCCTATTAATAATATACCGAATCTGCTTATTTAAACCATGTAACGACCATCTTTTCCTTTTTTTATGTTTTTTTTTTATATTCGTCACCCAGTGCATTTCACCACGAGTAACATGATTGATGTGTCTAGTAGGGAAAACACTTTTAATCCATCCTGTTTTCATTACCGCTTTTAGTGTGGTTCGTGTTGCTCTCTCTTTTGTTTTCTATGTGGTGTGTTGAAGCTTGATCTTTTTTTTCATGTTCGTGTTCCATGGAATTGTCGGTATGTCTTTATTCGACTAATGTTTTTTTATTGTCCCCTTGATATCCTTCCATTACAATGCAATTGAAAGTTTTACTATCATTTTTTGGAATGTGAACACATACCATGGATAGGTTAATGAAAGGCTCCAACTAGAGAGTTGAACGTTGCTATCATCGATATTAACTTCCTGTATAGAACTAAGAGTTCGATTTTATTTCACAAATAAAACAACAATTATGTACAGATAATGAATGAAACATAATCACACTGATAGTCACAAAGCGAAACATTTTTACAATATGATACATACAACTAACTGAATGAGCTTGTTTATTTTGTTTGCGATCTCCTACAAAGAGTTAAATATACCCTTTTGAAACATTAGAACATATTTTATGTTCCACAAATTCAAACATCATTCTAATTCATATAATCAGTAGTTTTAAGTATCTAGATTCCAAACTCACTCCGATTTGCCAGGCACTATTGTCAGACTGTTAATCGCGTGTGGTGTCACTCCGTGTGGCGAGATTTTACGAGAACACACTATAAACTGTCATACAGAGTCTTCTGTGTCACCTTCATGGTTAACATTTAGTTGAACTTTTTCTGATTCAGTGTCGTAATATGCTTTTGTAACCTTGCCATCTAGTTTATTGTCATCCGGGTCTTTTTGAGGAGATTTGTTAATTACAACAGAGGGTTGATTGTCAACATGTGTATACTGAGTATAGCTTCCGTTCACTGGCCTTTCGCGGTCTCTTCTAAATAGAAAGGGTAAAACTTGCTTAAACTCTTTCTTAAAATTGTCATTCATCCAAGCGTATAAAAATGGATTGTAAATAGTAGAGCTCATTGCTATCACGTGAGCGCTAAAGAATAACAGTGTATAGAAGTACCACTTTGAGAAAGATGAAATATATTCAGCTGTTAAAAGGACTATGTTCAATGGTAGCCAACAACAAACAAATATAGTTACCATAGCGATTAACATTTTGTTTGTACGTCGTTTTCTTTTAATTTCCATTTCGTCTCGCTCCCTTGATTTTGATCCACTTCCAATTTTTGACCGGGAACGTTTTTTCAAAGCTAGAGACACCTTCGTGTAACAATAAGTAATTATACTGCAAGGCACAATGTACTGGAGGATTAGACTAGTGACCGTGAAAAACTGTCCTGCTTGAACACGTGGCCATTTCTCCCGACACATAAAAGATTCGTCCGCTTGAGGAGTAAGTTCCATATAAATACCTAGTGGGAGGGATATAGAAATAGATATGACCCAGATAGCAACGATCATCAGCAAACATACAAAAACCTTCATTCGTGGTTTAAACGGGTATACAATAACAAAATAACGGTCAACAGCTATGGCAGTAGAAGTAAGCGTTGATACATACACACATATACCTAATGACATCGGTACTATATGACAAAGTGCCTCTCCAAATACCCAGGACTGGAGGAAATATCCAAGCGGAGTAAACGGTACTGCTAGCAAACACATTAAAATATCTGATACAGCCAAATTTGTTATGAAAATATTAGTAATGGTTTGCATTGTCTTGTTCCGTACGACAACATAAACCACAAGAGTGTTTCCACTTACACCTAACAAAAATATAATACAATACAGCAGTACAAATATACCCATCAGTACAGGTTTATGCATTACTTGGTCAGTGATTGTATGGTTACTATCCATTGTAGCATTTGTCATGTTTGTTGTGTTCTCCATCGTGACTATAGCAGTTTGATTTAATCAGCAAGATATGATATTCGTGTTGAAAGGTTTTGATTGATGGTTTATCGTGTCGTCTTTGGAAACTACAATACCTGAAACGATAAAAACGTTTAAATTTAAAATGAATCTCCTGCGAATTGATATTAACATACCGCAATATCAATAATATTAGCGGTTTTTATACTTGTTATCACTTCTTTTAAAAGAAGGTTTGCTTTGTAAAATGTAGACGATTGCATCATGCATTTATGTCGTAATTTTGCTACACATAAAAATTATCGAATGAAACGATTGAATCGCGGGATTTACCTCCAATCTAACTTCCGACCATGGTAATATTCACGGAGTTAAAATAAACTTCTATGCGTGCAATAAAATAATTCTTATCAATTATCTCTTTGATTTTTATACGGAAAGAGCAACAAACTTTTCAGAACTATTGTGTGACTTGCTTTTTTCAGTGTGTTACCAAGTCGATCTATCTGGGTGTGTGGTCTTTGTTAACAGTATATATGATTGTCCGGTATTTTTCCGGGAAAGGTGACGGGTTAGGGGTTTGTATGCTGGTGTACTGTCAAATATTTTGTTAATTTTTGTTATTTATTTTTACGTATTTCATGGTTAATATGAAATAACTCAATGATGAAAATATTTTATTTCTAATCTTTAACGATATCATGCATGGTGAGGAAAGGCATTACAACTGAAAACTGTAGTGCATTGTCTTATGATATAATCTCAAACTATTAAAGTTGAAATATTACGTCATACCGTCGTCATTAGAATGAGATAATGGGAAAGCATTTTACACACTTCTGCTTCTATGGAATCTTAAAATTCATTACTTGCTGATACAAGTCATCTGATGCACAATTTCTCTCATCAGTATCAGATACTAGTAACATGTTACAACAACACAATATTTCAAAATATAATAAATAATATGACTTTTCTTTTCACGTTACACTCCTCAAAAATCTATGTAATAGTGAATCTTATAAAATGATTCTAAAAATGTATATTTTCAATATCTAAGGTCTTCTTCAAAATGGGTAATTCCTAGACGACAACAGAAATAACCACTGTATAAGAATATGAAAACCATCTTCGTACAACTTAGTTACTTTCATAGAATAACCAGTTCATTTATATAAAAGCTACTTTAACGTTTACTGCATACACATGTGTACTTGTTTATCAGAAATTGCAATTTTTTAATAGCTGAATTTTGACAAAAAATAGCTCAATATAAAAATATCAGCTTCCAAACAAAGAGCGAAGCTCATAAACTCTGCAGAACTTCGAGAAAGTTTGAAGCACCGAAGTCCTTCAGAAGTTTATAAAACTATAAGGAGATATGGTATAATTGCAGGATATACTGTGATTTTTTTCAATCGGTTGGTCTTTGTAGAAAATTATTTTTTTAAGATTATTTTTTTCTTAAAAGATCAAAAAGGTATTTTATAACACTGTATCTTGAGAATTGTAAGAAAGTCGAAGTATAAGAAACCATTACCCGAATAAAAACCATAAACTAACTACAGTATAGACAAACTATCTAAATAAATGATTTGGCTGCAAAATTCTCTTCCCACAAACTTTTATACAATGACCAGTGAAACAACACCAAATTAGTAACGGAAACTGGTTTGATGGAAAAACCCAAAGAACTGTATCCGTTACCAGACCATCTATATTGAATATCTGATTAGCTTCAAGTGCCATTGCTTGTTTATTAGTTATTGTCCATAAACGATGACCCAGCGGAAATAAATGAGCAATAAATTTTCTTTTATTCGCCGCCATTTTAATAAGACACATAATCCAATAGCAGAAGCAACTGATCAGTTAGGTTAAATTAGTTTCATGGAGTGACTGATTACTTACAAATAAGTACTCTCTTAAGAAGACAGGCATGCTGGGACTATTTTGCATGGAGTGACTGATATCTTACAATTAAGAAGACAGGCACGCTGGGACTATTTTTATTTATTTTTGTCGTGATCTTCTCAATTTATAATGCTAAATGCCGATGCACTTTCTTAATGACAACTTCTAATACGTCCTTAACAGAGTTTAGGGACCATATAGTGCCATTTTCAATTCTGCCATATGTAAATTCTATAAGTAAACATGATCATAACTATTGTATGCTGTTAAACCTATGCACTGTTTTTTTTCGCACTGGCTGCTTTGATCGTTTTTGTCATGCAAATGGCCCGTAAAAAAGTTGTTAATGTGTTTCAAGGATAATCATTTTTAACAGCAACTGGACTGACAAACTATCCGGTTAAGTCTTATTATATATACTCACTTAAAACAAAAAGTTAATAGGCTGGGTTAACAGACTATAATTAATGTCTTTCAAAAAGCCATCCCTAAGATTTCAAAGAGAAATATATATGTTTAGAATAATGGACATCTAAAAGCGCCATGAGAATAGCAAGTTGAATAAGAAATCGTCGAGCAATGTTGAGTAACGCCAAATGTTTCAGAAGATGAGTGTGCATCTCCATTTAAGTATAACATACAGACAGTAAATGACTACAGAGAAATCAAATCTAAGTGTCTGAAAAAAATGAATATTTGCCAAGGGAGATAATCAAAATTAAAAGGTATCTTGAGACTAAAAAAGTAGTACGAGAAGTCTCCTAAATAAAACCTTTCGCATAATAGAGTCATGTGGTTAGAATAAAACTTCAATAGAGGACAAATAAATCACTATAATAGTTGAACATTTGAGTATGATCTCTTCACTTAAATATTACTTAAGAATTGAAATTATCCGATTCCTAAATCTGAAGAGCCACAATTTAAAAAAAAATGTTAGATTGAGATCACAAAAAAGACAGATTAACCCCTGCATATTTATGTATGTGTCCAAAGCCCGAAACCTCGTCAGTAGGCGTAGAATGCATTATCTTAATGGTTTTCGTTATTTGGAGAATATATGATTTTTTTAAATAGTAAGTCTTTGATTGTTTCTGTCATTTTTATTCACATGTTTTATATGCTCTGAGCGAAATATAAACACTTTTAGTACTTCATCGACGAATATGAATGTGGTATTTGACAAAGTACTTTAAGCATAAAATACATTCACTATCATATATATCAATATACCGTACGGAATATTTTATTTTAAGGTTAAATTTTTGTCAATTTTAGGAAAGACTAAATAAACATTGATAACATACACGAAGGAGAGCTCAAAATTATTTCTTGCTCATTTTCCACTTCTTATTTAAACTTTCTGCAATCACTTCAAAAAGGACTTTCGAGATCATCGAGGAAAGGCCCTGCCAAAACAACGGTATCGTGACGAACGTTTAACAAGTCAAGGACGAATTAGTCTCTGTGGGAGAATAAACATTAAATGAATTATAAACAGAATAACTTTCGTTTCTCGCTACTTTAAACAGCCAAGACGATACAGAACATTAGTTGTCAGCCATATATCCACATGATTTGGTTGTTAAATTACAGTGACTACTACAATGCAGAGACCTAGATAAAATGTAGTTACAAAGATATTTAACGCCAAGGTGAATTAAGAAATGTACAGTCCATAAAACTGACAAAAACAAAACGCTCGACTGAATCAACCAACCGAACGACTGATCAGCCATTTCTCGAAGAACGTGATTATTAGTTGATGTAAAAAAAAAGAAGATGAGGTATGAGTGCCAATGCGACAAATCTCAATCCAAGTCACAATTTGTAAAAGAAAAACCATTATAGGTCAAAGTTCGGTCTTCAAAATGGAGCCTTATACTTGTCTGGGTTTTATAGATAGTCAACCCTCACATTTATATTGTCCCTTTTATTGGCAACATTGCGTGAGCTAATCCATCTAGATATAATTGGTTAACGTGACAATAATTGGGATGCAGCAGACAAAATGGTGTGATCATATATCATAAACATACAACATAACTAAGTTCAACCCGTCTGCATAGGTGAAAGGACATGAAAATATACTAACACCCGGATGATACAATGTGAACAATTTTTCAACCCAAAGAAACAACGATTATTTCATGTCATATCGAAAAAATATAAGACGTTTATTACAATGACTTAAAAACAATTATGTTCCTATCCATTGCCCTTGCGCAAACTCATGTTTATCAGAATTTGTTATAAATAATTAGCAATTATAAAGAAATTTTCTGTTAATCGTACAGCAACTGTCGGTTAACCAAGAGTACTGGTTTATTCTATGAGGTTCAATTAATCCTGTTGTTTTATTATTAAGAACAGGTCATTTCTCTTCATCATTGAATAAGCGCAAGATTCGTTTTGCAATTATATCCACCATTACCAATTGTTCTTAGTATAATCAAATTATTCATGCAACAACTACATAACTATTAAATATGCACCTTGTTATTGTGATATCGTTGAATTTAAGCTTGGATAAGGATTGTTTGTATTAACAGTCCACTTGGGTGAACTTAAGTGTCGTATTTTACTTGTAAGCCGATTCCGAGATATGCATTACTTTAATCATTCACAGTGGTGTATCATAATGGATGCATATGTCATTGTGATATCATGTAAACAGATCGTATGACACTGTAACTAATTTTAGAAAGCTTAACAAAATATTTTTAAAGGTCAAACTCTAAATAGTAATATGTTAAGTAGAAGCAAAGTAAACTGTTTGCCCTGCAGTTCATTTATTATTCTGACCATACAAAATCGTAACATTCACTACATGTACATTGAAATGCTTAAATTGATAATGGTAAGTAAAATTTAACCTTTCAAATTATATGTATATCGTGTAAATTATAAATCCTTTAAGTACAAAAACTTGTCAAGAAACAGGGTTTATGGTTCGATCCTATATGATTCCCCAAGAAAAGCTTTTACAAATACTAATGAAAAGTTATTATATTAAAATAGAAAAGAACTCGTATTAGTGTATGTAATGATGATTCTTAAACCAGTTTTAAAAAAGGTATTCTTGTAAATTGATACTTAAGAAATATTCCACTATAGTAGAATGAGTGAATCGATGACATCGCCATTCTATTATCATATGTCAAATAAGTCAACACAGAGAAAAGGATCAGATTTCTTTATGTCGTCTTTTATGCATTGATAACATAATAGACTTGCCAGAGAAAATCTCATTTATTGTCCTTCATCAGACAGGATCCTATAATACTTTATTGTTCTCGAATGGACTTCAAACGTAGAAAAATACACAATCCTATTTATTTTTTACATTGTATCAAAGTAAGTCGCATTCTAGCTTTCTCCATTCCTGTTTAATTTGCATCAATCCCTGTCTTAGCCTGTCCTAATTGGATTGGATTAAGCAATCCGAATGTGGAAAATCTCGTCAAAGTCACGATGATGGAATTAATATATCAACTAAGATTTTGCCTTCTCGAGTATTACCCTTCAAATTACCGACTGACAGAATAACAAAACAATAAGTTAGTTATATACCTCGCTATATTAACTTTGTTATCGCTTCTGATTGAACGCCTTGTTCATGTCGATAGTCTTTCACTAATAAGTTCGACCAATCAATAAACAATGCTGCAAAAAAGTCGCGTGTCACATTATTTCACATTTTTCCCTAATTTATGATGGCGACCATAAATTTATAAGTAAATAAGGCAATATTGACGTCATTACAGGGATATCATTACTGTAGTTTTATATATATTTTCTCCCTAAAAATAGGAAGCGACAGATTTATGCATTTATTTTCCAAAATAGCACTATGAAATATCGGCTGATTTGGAACCAATTAAATCATTGTCCAAAACAATGATTTTCCGATTTGCTGCTTGACTTTGAACTCAATAACGAGAATTATGTGTCTGGTAACAGGTATATGAATCTTTGTGCAGACGCAAACGATTGCCTTTTTTGCGCCCCTCCAGGTTATATCGATCACACCGGAACAGAGCGAAGGAGATAGGGAAACGAGACCGTCTAAACGTCCTTCATGCCATACACTTTACTGATAATCAGCAAAATCCTTAATATTTTGGAAACAATAAAAGGTCCTGGCATGATACAATGTGAAACAATTCAAAAGAGAAAAACAACGCATGCATACGTTTTTCCTTCAAAGCTTGCAAGATAGTTTTGTTTTGCTGAATTAAGTACTAAGAAAACATACATTAATGACGAAATATCGGGGGATACAATATACTTAGCAAAAGAACAAATAGCAATTTAACAGATTTAAAATATTTGAATGCAATTACCATTTAAACTAAGACGATTTTTCTTTACCGACAAAGTACATGACAACACAAAAAACTGTACTCTTACAAAGTAGAAGATTGAAAAGACGAATCTTTTTTACATTCATATTACTGTAACATATAAATCCATAAATCAAAATCCCATTATATAAGAAATGTCCCACCCAGGTCAACGTTAAGCCATCAATTCAGTAATGGATGACGACAATTAATTTCCAACAAAATCAGAACTATTCACACGAGACCCATCATTTATATAGAATCTTTAAAACATACAATGGCAAAATAACAAGGGGATTAACGTAAATCATTTCATTGTTGCAAAAAGTAAGTGTTGCCATGGTGACAAATCTTTTCAGTATACAATTATTTTCATAGTCTTCAAGAAGAGATTTCATCCACGTATTAGTGTGGATTACAGAAACTTAACAAAATCAATTGAATATTCATTTTAAAGTTTGACTATCACAAATCAATAAACAGCCGTCAAGATTTTTACATGCACTTAAACCATCTAAAACCATCATCTTCAGACAATACTTTAGTGTAAAGTTTCGAAAACCTATTAAGATAAATTTTACCAACTGAACTATTCAATTTTGTGTTACATAACAAGCTGTATCATTTTCTTTTTTTTTTTATATTGAATTTGCCAAGTAATGTAGCCAGAAAATATACATTGATATTTAGTTCTTTAAATGAAATATGAACATCATTATCGCAGTTTTTTATTTCCGTATATAAATATACATGTAAATTGAACAAGAAGTGCTTTAGATAAAATCATGTTACAATGCTTCCTGATGTTTTAAGAATTTAAAATGTGTTCATTTGCATATAAATCGTACGTTAGTATGTTGAATCACGACACATGTTCACAGACTAAGACCCAGTTTACACTGACAAAAAAGATCGATCTGCTTTGGTTCAGTGTGAATGGGTAAGATCGATCTTCAATCGAACTTAAAAAGTCTACCTCTAAAGGTGATTTTAAAAAGATCGATCCTATTTGAATCGATCTTTTTTTTTTTTTTTTGGGGGGGGGGTGTAAACGCTTAGATCGACCGCGATCGATCTTTTTTTCAGGTGTTTGTTATATTTAGATAGAAAAATAAAGGTCAGACCGGTTCTTTTTATGTTGTAGTGTAAACGCACTGGATTAAATAAGATCGATCTCGATCGATCTTGCTTGTGCAATGTAAACGTGAACTGGTCTTTTTAAGATCGATTCAAATAAAGATCGATTCAAATTCGTTGCCAGTATAAACGGGGTGTTAGTATTTCTTCCTCATTTTCGTGTTCATTAATTATACAATGTCTTTAATTATAGGATATAAATGGATAACAATCAAGGATGTTTTTATAAGTGAAAGCAATATTTTTTTCCCCCTTGTTTTGTATCAAATCTAACTATTACGGCTCATCATCAAGCCAGTGAGAGAAAACACACAGACACTTCGGTATTCCTGTTGTTCCCTCGTTTTTCTCATATAGTTGATGTGTTTCCCTAAGCATTGGTTTGTAACCCGGATTTTTTTTTTTTTTTTTCGATCGATTTATGAGTTTTGAACAACGGTAAACTACTGTTAATACTGTTACTGCCTTTAATTATAAACACTGTTAACAAACCCCCAATAAACTACATGACATACAACTGGATGTCGTTTTAAAACAATACAAATATTTCTTGTTATTTTTTTTATTATCTAGAAATAAATAATCAATATTGAATTTTTGTTTTCCTGAACCAAATTTCATTTCTAGATTTTCAAAAATCATTTCCTCTGATAAATAATATATTTGTGTTTGTTTTTTCGTCGGACCTTATGGTAGGCTAAACGTTTGTTCTGTATGGCATACTCCAAAAGATTGAATTTATTTGTTCTGATAGGCATGATAGAGAAGGCTTGCCTTTATTATGCAAGTTATGACAGAGAAATCCAAATGTATCTGTTCTGAAAGGCAATGTTGAGAAGGCCAAATTTATCTGTGCTAAAAGACATGTTTGAGAAGCCCAATTTTTTTTAACCATCTTTCTTCCTATTCCCTTTTAGATGAGGAATGATGTGATACACACAAGCAGATATTGACAATAATCTGTCTGTGGTTGGTGCCTTTGTACATTTACTGGTTGAATCATGCAATTAAGAATAGAATCATGATGCATAAAGTATTTTGGGTTGGTTTTTCTGATGAGTCTTTCTATGTACTGCTCAACTACATTTATCATTAATATAAATCATCTTATAGCTATAGTACACTTCAATCGTATTTATCCACTTTCCATTAACGATTCACTGGTCATATAATATTAAGATGATCAATAACCGTTTTCAAATCTCTAAAATATGTATTTAATATTGAAACTAGATATCTATACATTCGTTTTGCCGTGGAGTAATATATAAAGCTAATGTTGTAATACGTTAAAGTTTTTTTTTTCAATTCTTATCTTTTGATTGCCACATCTATTTCATTTCCTTTTTTAGTAGTTTTACGGTGACTCATTTTCTATTTTATGCGGGAATAAAAGTTCTAGATTCCATGTCTCTGAACGTCATATCCGGTATGGGTGATACAGGAAATTGCATTTTGTTTAACCGATGAAGATAGGTATCGAAAGATATTTCCTCATTCTGTATTGAATGACATTCTACCGCCAATTTTATTTTTATGTGTTTGCAAAAATATTGAGAGGACACTAACTTCATATCTATAGAAATACTTTTCGAAATGTATTAGCTGTTTATTTCATACGATGTTAAACACAAAAGATTTACTAAATATAGTTGCGTAATTGTTATACCCTAAACAGGAATATTTCTTTTTAGAAAAAGATAATACAGAAAATTCAGTTCAGCTCATTTAATTTGTTCCAAAGAGTCATGCGAGTTCTTTTCTCGCCTTGAATTTCGGTGACAGAATTCCTCGCTGCAACTGCACGGAAAATTGGAACCAAGCTTTCCCACAATTATCCTTAAAGGTATTCATTTTCAGATTGAGCACAGACTAAAGGGGATAAAAAGCAGGTTTTTATTGGTATCATTAAAACCATGAGAGATACTAGAATGAAGAAGAAAAAACTGCACATCCAAATTATGTTTCTTCTATACCATTCTACATTTTCCCTTGATAAGCATGCATTTCATTTTCAAGGTTTTACCTTGTGTCCAGATTGTGTTTCGTACATAGTGAACGTTTTAAAAATAATTCATTTTAGTTTACTTTCAATACTTGCACGTTTGTTGATTTACTTGAATGTTCTTTTGCGTGTTTGTGCTGTATTTCTGTCAAGAAGTTTTGTCAATTAGCGATATTTTTTTAATATTGTTATAAAACAGAATGTTTGTCTAGCTATTAAATTAGATTCAACCCACCATTTTTCTTAAAATGTCCTGTACAAAGTCAGGAATATGGCAGTTGTTATTAAATAGTTTTTTCTATGATGTTGACGTTTGTTTTTGTTGCACTATAGTGTTCCTGTTTTTTTTTTGTTTTTTTTTTGTTTTTTTTTTTGTTTTTTGTTTTTTTTATTATTTCTATCTCTGGTAGTTGATGTATTTCTCTCGGTTTTAGTTTGTAACCCGGATTTGTTACCTCTCATTTATGACTTTTGAACACCGGTGTACTATTTTTGCCTTTATTTGTCAACAAGAATGTTAATGGTAATCCCGAATCGACTTTTTTTTTAATTTATCTTTATCTTTACCATTACACCACCGATGCATCTTTTTAGAAATTGCAAATGGTACGGAGTTGACGAAGCATGGCTTTAGAGTTACATTTACTAATAGTCATGATAAATTACAGTGGAATGTCATAGCACTTTATTGATTCGATATTTTGTAAATTAGAAATTTGGCCATTAGCTGGATATAACAGTGAGTGTTACAATAGATTTGAATTGGATAAGTTCAATAAAATAATACATTGAATATCAAATTGAAAATTAGTAATCGAGTAGACTTTAAAACTAAATGTCGCATATGTTTTTTTCATGTTGTCCTTGAAAAGTAAACACATATATAGCTTGAAAACCATGGTTGGATTATTCGAATTAAAAATTCGACCATGTGTTCTTTAAAAGTTTCTTCGTTTTATTCTTATTTATTTACTTCTTAATTTCATCTTGTCATGAAATAAAATGATGATTTTTTTAAAGGAGAACAATAATTTTAAATCCGTTGGGATTTGTTGCCTTAAAATGGAAATTCTTCGTTTTTGTTTTCTTTTAAAAGATACAAATACAATCCTGGTAGACATCTGATAGACTACATGTAAGCCCTAACAAGTTTATATATATATGTGATGAATTAGGAATTTTCAAATGCCCAAAGTATTATCAGTGTGCCGTTTTGGAATGAAGGTTACTCTGGTTTCGTAACATTAATCTGAGATCTTCCCCGGTTTTTGTAAAGGTTAGTCTTCTACGTTGAGTTTTGTTTACTGTTGACTGTCTTCTGATTCTTTTCGTTTTTTGCTATGGCGTTATCAGTTTGTTTTTTTTTTCTTTTCTTTTTTTTAATTTGAATTTTCTTTTGGCAGAGAGGTTAAGATGGCTACAAAAGCCGTTTTGTACATAAGGAAACGCCTGTACCAAGTCAAGAATATGACAGTGTATTTCCTTTCGTTTGATATGTTAAAGCTTTTCATTTTGCCATTTGTAAAGGGCAAGTGTAGAATTTTCCTTGGAGTTCGATAATTTTCTTATTTTATTTTCAGTAGAGACAATCATATAATATCATTTGTACTGGGGAAAAAGAATGTTTGTTAACTGGTGTCTATTTTGTAGTAAAATACGAATTAATAATACAAAACTGATTTGAACAAGTCAAGTAAGAGAATAGCCATTAACACCTGATAAATTGATAATATCAAAGAATCATATA
The DNA here is from genome assembly GCF_965363235.1 of Mytilus galloprovincialis. Lineage (NCBI taxonomy): Eukaryota > Metazoa > Mollusca > Bivalvia > Mytilida > Mytilidae > Mytilus > Mytilus galloprovincialis. Next base: position 70,393,524 of record NC_134841.1, on the reverse strand, counting down.
TCTCAAGTCTAGAGCTAGACAGTAATGGTACCCACAAGGAATGTAAAGATAATATTTCATTCGAGATATTGATTGTGATTTGTTTTCACTGAATGACCCTGTTTCGTTTATTGAGTTAATATGTGGCTCGTAATCGTATGTTAATGATGACCCAAAAAAGATGCGTAAGATACCACGGGTATATTCAAAAGCCATCAATCGCGGTGAAACAAACATCGCCACGGTAAAATACGAAAGACGACGAAAAGATAAATAAAGGCAACATCAGTTTACAACTGTTCAATAGTCATTAATCGATTAAACTGTAACACATCCGGGTCATAAACCAAAACGTGGGAACACACATAAACTGTAACACATCCGGGTCATAAACCAAAACGAGGGAAAACACATAAACTATAAAAGAAAACAACGAAAGAACAAACCCACTGAACTGTTTCAAAAAGAAACGCCAACATACATAGAAACGACCTTTTTGATAACAAAGGCCATTTTTGTCTTGCACCAAGTGATAGGTTCGACGGCATATAATAGATTTATTAGTAAAACATGAAAGAAATTCTTGGTCGACAACCGAAGACAGCCATATATAATTTCTTGGAACACATGTCAATACAAATTAATAACATATGTAATTCTAATCAAAGTTGTGATTCGAAATTATTATTATCTGTATTTCAGTAATTACTTTATACAGAATCGTATTGTCTGCACTGTTAATGTTTGCAAAAGTATGAATTATTCGAAATACTAAGGATTTCTAATCCTAGGGAAAGATTATCTTAGCTGCATTTGGCATAACTTTTTGAATTTTTGATCTTCAGTGCTCTTCAACTTTATAATTGTTAGGCTTTCTAACTAACTTATCTGAACGTCACTGCGCGCGTCTTGCGTATCAAATTATAAGACAGTTACCTATGATAACTATCTATGGCCTTTTTAAAAGGAATGAAACTAAAGGAAGTTTCAGAGTTGACCCACAAACATTTATCCATACCTTATTTGATCTAGCGGAGGTGATGTCGAACTTGGATATGGTGATGATAATTCCACTAAATTATTTTGTTGTTGCTTTTTTTTTTGTGTTTGAATGACCTACAACCCATATGTCAATTATTCTTGATTGAATGTCTAACCAAAGTAGCTTAATCTATATAAAATGCTGAAACCTGATAAATTAATAACTCTAGTTTTCTCGAAGCGTGATGTAATTTAATAGGAAAATTTTAACCAAGCTTTATTTGAAAGCTTATACTCATGAATATATAAAGCTTATATCTGTTCAAAGTCGAGATTTCTTACGGTCATTGGTATAGTATATTAAATTCTTTTATGAAAAGCAGATACTAAAATCAACCAAGGAGTGAAATTTGAATAACGTTTACATCTGCTAACCTATAGTAAGTCCAAATACAAAAAGTTACATGACAGAAAGTCACACCTAATTAGTTTTCAATCGTGCAAATATATAAAAAGGAAATTTATAAATTCATTTCTTCCTACAAGTCCAATTTATTTTACAGTTTCTGGAATTTTTCAATGAATTTGTCAAAATTTGTTCATACACAGGATCAATGCAGCCCGTCATTTAATTGATATTTCGACAGCTTGTTTATCTATTAAAAAAAATGTCAGTAATACTTCTTTGTACCAAAAAAGTTTGAGTACAAGGTTTAAAAAAAAAAAAAAAACACAAATGATTTGAAAAATTAGAACTTGGATATTTTTTGTCTTAGACTTTGAAATTAGAATTTGCTTGACTTAGAAAATGTTGATTGAAACACACATGATTAGAAATTTAATTGGAAAGTTGTTTTTACTGAAATTAATGTGATACAAATTTGCACGATACTAATAAAGATACGGCTTATTCACTGGAGAAATCAACTAACCGGGTGGTGAGTTCAAACACAGCTAAGAACTCAATTTATCATAATTTGAAAGATATGTTACGGACTCAATTATGCATTTGAACCTTTCTAGTAGCTGTGTATGATTTCCATTAATTAGCACATTGCATGATTAAAGATGTTGTAATTTCGTTAGTTAGCCGAGTGCATAAAGGTAAACATTATTTATGACTTCCTAAGATCTTATGCTGTATCAGATGAAGAGAAAAACGTTCTTTTTATATCGTTATATAACGGCTCGGAAGTGATCGTAACAGGTTAGATAATTAATATAAAGAATTAATACGTGTTTACCAACTGTTACCCTGAAATTGCAATATCTATGCTTACGTATACACATTGCAATTGTTACCCTGCAATTGCAATAACTATGCTATCATAGGTTTAAACATTAAAATTGATTCATCATAGATACTAGGATTAAAATTTGTAGACAGACGCCTGTTACGTCACAAAAAGACTCATCAGTGACATTCAAATAAAATAAGTAAAAAATACCAAATGCACTACGAAGTTGAAGAGCATTGCGGACACAAAATTCCGGTAATATATTCATCGGGAAGAAAATCTAAAGTATTTCAAAAAAATCAAAGTTTGTTAACAGTTAATTTATAATAATAATTATATCAATAATACATATGCCATGTATACAATGGAGATTCCAAAGATCTAGTATATTAAAAATAATAAATGAAAATAACACTTTCAAAGAGAGGATCGTTGATAAGAATATAACTATTTTTATGGAAATAAATCAAATACAATCACGTCGCAGTATATCAATACCAAATATTAATGACTGCTTTCAAATTCATTGACAACGTATACTGTAAATAAAGCAACAGTAGTATATCGTTGTCAAAAGTCCTCAATCGATTAAAAGTAAACAATTCTTGGTAACAAACTACCACAGAGGCAAACACATTAGCTATAACAGGAAAACAGAAACACGGAACTGCAACAAAACCTGGTTTTATGGCTAGCCAAACCTCCCGCTTCTGAGATTTACAATGCACATTTATAGAGTCTATTTTATTTTTCGATCGGAAAGGAATGAAACCTGAATGGACTTGCAACTACCTCCGCTGAGATCACTTACCCTCTAACGCATTTTCGTAATGCACTAAGACAACAAGGACAACAACAATACTTTACACCAAATGTTATTATAATACTGATTACTCACATAATTGCGCGGAAATTTTTGATTTACGAATTATAGTTTACATTAAAGTCAGCAAATTCAGAGTGTGCGGGAGAACTATTGATAACCAATTAAAAACCATTTATATCACATCCAAACGAACAGCTCAGTTTTCTGTTTTTATATATCTTATGGTTTCAAACACGTTAACGATATTAAATGATTAGTTTACAGCTTAGACAGGTGTACAGTCAGTTGTCAAAACACTCAGAAATAAGAAAACAATATGATCAGGTATAAAGATTCCTATCACAGGAAGCTATTTCTGATCTGCACTACAAATAATTGTACAAAGATGTAGTGCAATCAGTGCAGAAGTAAAAACGAGAATATATGCGTTAAAAAACAAACGCTGCTGCAGGGATATTTGTAGGATGAAATTTCGAATTAACAGAAGAATAATATGCTTAGTAACCTCCTCGCTAATTTCATGTTGACCTCTAATGCTCGAGAGTGTGTCCTGGTCGGATCAAACTAAAGACTCAAAAATTGCTATTTTCCTAATTCGGCTAATCATGTGACATTTAGAAAAAGTTCAAATACAGCTCGAAGTGAGAATAATGTGTCCGGGTAGGATGAAATGTCCTTCTGTGGACTGTTACCTTGTGAACTAGCTATCCATAAATTCTAATTCTTCCATCCATTACAAGGCGTAGCTGTTAAAATACATTTTATAATAATGTGTTACACACAGGAATTTTTAATCACCTAGGTTTAAACAATATCATTGAAGAATATTCCCAAACCACGACATTCGATAATGTGTTGAAAGAATGCAGAGTTGACGTCAATATCAGATCTTTGTCAGTCTTTATATGACGAAGCTATAAGATCTAAATCGGATCCGTTGATCTTAGCCAGAACTTATCTATACTCGTTTTTTAGAGCTTGTCACGTCATTTGAACGATATATGTAGTTGATCTGTAGATGTCTATTTACAGTAAATTCCTGATGTAAGATTACAGTGTCTCTCATCTCTATACCTCATCTAATTGTATCAATGCTGGAATTTCATTTGTTATTACCATGCATTTGCATCGATTTTTAAAATAAAATATTATTTGAAAAAAAACGTTATTAATTTACTGGAATGGTTTTGACTTAATAACGTTGACATTTCTATACATATCTTGCATGTCTTTAGTTTTCATTTGTGTTGTGTCGTTGCGTTTCTGTCTCTTTTGATCATACGCTACTTTAATAAATATCCTTCATAATATTTTAAAAATTCAGACAATGGAATCATTAAGAGTTGCTGCTATTGGCTACACTTACTTAAGAATGTAAAACAGGAAGCGTTACACTTCTTTTTCAAAACCATGTCAAAAGATATCTTCAAAACCTACATACAAAATGTCAAGTGTAATTGTCAGAGTATATCTTTCAAACACTTCAATGTTGCAAGTTAATATGAATATGATTTAGTGATTGCAGAGGTTTCGAATAGTTGGCGCGTATCTTCCACTCAAAAAGATAAGATCATTATATGTAATGATGTATATGATAAAAAATTCCATACAGTTTTATTTTAGAAACGTTAACCGATTACTGTTCAAGAAAGAACCTCTTCTTGTTGTAATCTATCTCGTGATAGATGCATGTAAAACAATAAACTCTGATTGTAAGATATTTGTATGTTTTAATCAATGAAATTATGTAATAACCCGTATATCAGTTAATCTGATTTCAAAAATTGAAGGTTACGTGAGATGTGTAACAGTAGGAAAAGGGAATAACTGAAATATAAAACTTTATCGAACCTTAAAATAAATTTTAGATTAACATTTCAATCGAGAATTTGGAAATAAATTGCCTTTGATATGGAAAAGAAGTCAGGCAATCGTCAATAAACCAGCAGCCAATAACGAAAACATGTTCAATAGACATCTAAATCTAAAATGTAAATGGTTATCCGATGGCTATTAACAAACTCAACCTGAATGACTAGATTTAAATCCAGTTTCAATATGGTATATGCACCGTTAAGTCTGTGTTTTTTCTATGAAAAAAAAAACAGTAAAATAACAAAAATACCTAACTCCAAGGGAATTTCAAAACGAAAAGTCATTAATTAAAGTGTAGTCTTTATACTCTTTAAGATATTTTTTCTTGCTTTCTGTAGCATGTTGATATCTATATTCAACTTTTTAGCTTTAACCATAATGTCGGAGTTTGGGAAGCTCACCAGTGGGATAAATTAAAGGACATATATAGTATACTTAATTTTACAATAATCCAACAAACATATTTATTAAGTTCAAAACCCCAATTAATCTAGACAAGTTGTAGAGATATTTTGTTAAAGTCTCTCTGTCATTTTGAGATGACAAACATAAATAAATGCGCCGTTCTGTTGCTGTGCATGTATTTTTTACAGTGCAAGATCTGATTTAGTAACAAGGATGGATACCCAATATTCCCTTTTTCCTGTTATACACACACAATTAAACTCAACAATTTCAAAATACAAACATAAAAACTTAACTGTTTCTTCACTGCTGCACTAATAATTAAAACTCGACACATTATCTTTACAAAAATGTATCACTTAAATATTCTATAATTTGTATGATGATCACACCCTTTTTGGTGAATTTCAGGTTTTGTTTGCTTAAGCCTGAAGAGAACATCACATTAGATTTCAACAACATGAACCTAATCTCGAAGACAAAGAAATTAATTTTCTCTAAGAAAATCTGTTGAACAAGTTAAACAGAGAAAAGCGTATGTCTAAATTCAATAAGACAGCAATGTTTTCAAGTCCTTGGAGGACCAAGCTAATCAAACCAGGACTGAATTGGTCATAAGAGAGAATTCAACAGACAATTTATTGTGAGAAGTAATGTCTTGAAGTGATTCTGCTTCAGGAAATTGTGTCTTTTATTTTGTTAGTTAGCTCTGACGGTCACTTTACGACTGACATGTTAGAATCTGAAGAAAAGTACAAACTTTACTTATGTAAATGTGGAAAGTAATCCTTTGAAACAGACATTTACTCAGATATAACATTTCCCGATTTAAGTAAAGACTAAATAAATGTCTGTTTAAAAAATTGAAAGTTATAAACATTTTCAAATGTGACCAGAGAGAGATACGCAAACGAGACAGACAAAAATAAAACAGCTTTCCATCTAGGTTTGTATACCTTGTATGAATAGCAATGCATTTTGAACAGATATATCATGTTAAGGATGGGTATTTGCGAAAAATACCAGTCGAGAGAATGTTAAATTTCGCGAGCCGTATATTACTTTGGCTTAATTTGCAAACTTTTTCGGGTTTTTAGTTCCTCGATGTTCTTCGACTTTGTACTTTATTAGACCGTTTAAACTTTATTGAATCCCCCTCACATATGAGTTTTTATTTTAACGAACCGTGCGACTGGCATACTATATTTGAATCCTGGTATCTATGTTGAGGTACCAAATACCGTTTGTCACAAGATAGGCAGAGGACAATATAATCAGTGGTCTTCTGAGATACATATATTCCATGACGGACAACAAAATAATGAGTACGTCCGTGAAACATAGACATTGTAAATTAGATGTTATGTGTGTTTGTTGTAAGAATAATATTATACTAAAAAATACAAAAGCATCTACAGATAAATGAAGCATACGTTTTTATATGAATACTAAAACAATGTGTTAAATGATTCGGAATGTAATGATATTTTCTCTGTTTGTATTTGTTTTTTAGAATATGTTTTATGTTGTTATTATTCTAAACATTATTGTTAATTTGAACCAATTTACGAACAGTGTGGCTTATCTTAATTTTTATGAAAGTTGAACGTTAACAACATACATTTGGCAATTTTACAAAATAAAATAATTATCTATACTACGGTTCGATAAACCTTTATGTTCTGACCTTTTGCTAAAACGGATAAGGTCGTAGTGATATTCGCATCCTGTAATTGCAAGTATGAAATTACAAGGAAAATGAAGTCTCATCTTTAATGATTATTGCTCCATGATATTCTTTGATTGTAGTTGTTTTATCTTACATGAATTAACCATAGATACCAGTGTTGAAATGTGTTACGCTTGGCGCACGTTTCGTCTACTAAAGACTCATCAGTGCTGTCTGCATAAAAAAAATCATACACTTTTAATCTGTATTTTAAATAAAAGGAAGTGTATACCGCTGTTCAAAGGTCATAAATCGCTTAAGAGAAAACACATCCGGGTTACAAACTAATACCGAGGGAAACACATAAACTATATATAAGGGGGAAACAACGAAACAACAGTAAAACTGATGTGCAACAAAAAACAAACAACAATTATTAACCAATTGTGTGTCATTTTTTTCCAAATTGAACATTTTTACGGAGTGTAAACTCGCATGTTGGGGGATGCATACATAGCAGGAGACACTAACCTTGTCGATACACACGGTCTTGGTCCTTTTTGAGTTCATGTGGTCTCCTTAATTTTTATATTTACGAAATTTGAACACAGTAAATTACTGACGCCTTAATTTACTTATTTTATTGGCATCTTACATATATGAACTACTTAGGTATAGGAAGATGTAGTATAGGTGCCAATGAGACAACTCTCCATCCGATTAACAATCATAAAAGTAAACCATTATAGGTCAAGGTACGGCCTTCAACACGGAGCCTTGCCTCATACCGAACAACAAGCTATAAAGGTGCCCACAATTACAAGTGTAAAACTATTCAAACGGGAAAACCAACGGTCTAATCTATATACATTTAAAATAAAATTATTCGTGTTTCTTATTAAGTTCAAAACTGAAATCAAACGTTTGGAAAGCTATGTGCTAAGATTAAAGCGTGAATACAACATTTTATTGGTCATTCGCAATATATTTCTTCCATAAAGGTAAAAACAACTGAATATTTCAGTTACAAATTTAGATATTGTAACCTTACGTTTATCCATTTGTGAATAAAAATATTCAGTGACAACAGTTGCCCCTACCTACCAAATTTGCTGTTGGTCAACATGAATAATATCTGTCGTTAGGATAAACAGAAACTAACATTTGATGACGTCGATTTCGTCATCATTGCACCATCAACGTACTTTAACACCAATCAGAAGTGTTAAATGTTTTGCAAGTAAGTTTATCGAAGCATTTATTATAACATGAAAGTAAAAATACAAGACTGGAATAATGATATTGGTTAAAAGGTTATGGCGACTGATTAGACATTGATTACATAATTACTTCTCGGTGTAGTCATAATTTTACAACTCATTATATTGTGGCATTATAACTTGTGATTGTAATTGAAATGTATTTATCAGTACAATGCATTAAGTTAATTATCGTCTCTGGTTATTGAGAGATGGAATTCAAAGTGTAATAAAAAAGGAATAAAATTACGTGTTTTTTAAAATTAGCACTTACATTGCATTCCATATAGAAGACGAGTATTTGCTGAAGTCGTTATCATTACTGTTACAACATAACAATCGTACCATAATTACTGTTTTAAAACTAACTGAATTTATTGTCTTTTTTTCAAGTAGTTTCCTTATCATGAGCAAATAAAAAATGGTCGGTTGTTGTTAACGATGAGTCTGATTTATGCAAAACTAATTTATTTATTGTTTAGGTATGTAGAAATGGAAAGAGAGGTTCTGCATAAAACAGACTATGGCTTGCACTTCCCGATGAAGACCATAAAGGACCTGGCAACTATTTTAGTATAGCTAAACAAGATAGTTCATGATGGGCGTTATAAAACTATGAAGAATCCTAAGCAATTTAAGAACCGATTTTATTTCGAATTAATCGAAACAAGAATCTTCGATATACTTTTGATGATATTTACTTAGTTTGACCCGTTTAGCTATTTGTAGAAATTACTTAATGTTCAATGAATAGCTGTAGTGTTGTCGATATCATCCTTCGGCTTTTTGTGAGGTTTGTGTGGGTCAGTATTTAGTTTTCTATGTTGTGGTGAATAATAATTTGTTGACCTTTGTTTGTTTTTGGTGTTTTTTCGTTTATTGTCATTACATATTCAGGTCTTTCTTACATAATAGTTTGGAGTCTTTTTTCATTTTTATAGAAATAAAAACGTTATTTTTAGAAAACAATCTCAATTTTTCTCGAAATGCATCCATCTAAGTGGTACCTGCAAAGTATGATAAATTTAGATATTTTCAACCTTATTAAAAACCGATCTCTCTTCGCTTCCGTTTTCTGATATGTTGCATCATATCAGTAAACGGGAATGGTGAGATATCGGTTTTTAATTGCACTGGGATATTTAATGTTGAAAATAATACGCCAACGTGTTTAAAAGATATGATCAACACTAAATAAAAAAGCTGATGCTATAAAAATTTTGTCCAAACATCGTTTTGTAAATTACAATATAATGATAACCGATTTCAGTGCGAACAACACGTGGTGTTTTTGGAAAACTTACATCGGATACGTATGAAAACCAAATTTTAATAAGCTCAAAACAAACATTTAAAAATTCAAAACTTTTACGACATAAACGATCGCAAATCATATAAGGTCCGTCCTGCCTGCAAAACTCTTTACCTTTCAGAGCCTCCTCATGGCTTTTTTGATTATGTAATTACTTGACCGGTTTTTTTTAGTGAATATTTGATTACCAGACCAAATATTTCATGAGTATTTGATTATTTTGTATAAAAAAAAACAGTAACAATCATGGGAGTATATTGGCAACAGGTTTATGATTATGTGATCTCTTTGACATCCCATTGAGGTGCCTCATTATAACGTACATCGATATATTCATTGGCTGCCTGCTCAGATCGCGTATTTGATGAATATAACTTATCATTAGCAAAAATAAAGTTAAGGCTTTTATAGCATTAGATGGAATTATTTTCATTGCATTTCGACGTGTAAAGTGTCTTAACTTAAGCTTAAGGCTTAAATTTTTTCAGAGATCACAAACTTTGATTACCTGAAAAAATACAAAAAGATCGAAAAGAAAAGCCAAAAAGAAAATTAAATATGGTATGATTGCCAATAATATAACTCTCCACAAGAGACACAATGACACAGAAATTAACAACTATAAGTTACCGGGCTTCAATAATAAGCAAAGCTCATATCGCATAGTCTACTATAAAAGGTTCCGAAATGATCACATGAACAGACCTCACATTGTAATATTGAATGCCTTGTTGGTTTTTTTTTTTTTCATTCCTAATAAGGTTATTTTTACACATTTTTCTCAGACATTATCCCGTGGCGATCTGTCAAGAATTTTAAGATGAGAAATTCAACAGCACAAGTAAATAAAATAAATAATACAGGACTAACATAAAACAAAATGCCACAGGAACTACAGTAAGTGGATATACCTTTCCTGTCCTGTTTGTCATGACAAGAAGGCCTGCACATTGTTAATTTTAAGTGCGATCATACTTATATTTGAACGGTAAGCAATTTTCTGATACAATGAAATGGTTTGATTTAATGAAATACATTGAACAATTATGATAATGTAAGCAAAATGCCAACACATGGTATCATTTTTAGTTAAACTACAATCATAATGCACGTAACAATTAAATTACAGTTTCTACGTTTAAACAGAACCTTATCTGTTAAGGCGATCTAAAACCATAAAAAAAACTGCTAGATAAAAAATCAATACACAAAGTATAAGAAGATACTGATAAGCCATGTTTTATTACAATTTGTAAAATTATGCACGCATGATGTCATGTATTACAACTCTACACAAGAAAATATCGATATTTGAATAGAATTTTCAAATGTTATCACAAATGACAAAATAAAGAATCTTTAACTCAATATAAAATTATTTGATATCGGAAATCCATTGCTTGTTATTTACAAATCAATATGATTAACAATATGTCACTTACCAAGTCCATCTTGTCACATCGAGGTTTCATCTGTTAATTTCCCGCCATTATTCCTCAAACCTGCAGACAAAAACAAGATGTCGTCGTTAACACATGTTGAAATCATGACAAAGTTTAAGATGCATTTGTCCAGTTTAAGTCTTGATATTCATTAACAATAATTAAATGGATTTAAACGTTTGAAAGAGCTTCATTTCTCCGCGACATTGTAGTTATTCTCAGCTTCTACAAAAATCGATTGGCAGAGCACCTGCAGCGTAGTAAAAGAACTACTGTCGGTTAGATAGCACTGTATACACAAGACAATCTTTCCTTATCATGTTATAAAATGATTTTACATTTTTTTTTAATATCTGAAAAAAAACAAGGAGATTTTCTCCAGAAAATTTCTTGGAACCAATTTTCTTTAAATTTATGCATTTTTTGCCGACTGCATGATGATCATGAATTGTAATCACTGCAGTCGCTATCATCAAAAATCACTTAAAATATTTCACCTTTACGTTTTTTCATTAAAATAATTAGCATATGATGTAGCTATACTTTAGCACATCGTCTCCTTCGTTCTTTATCCCATTAAATGTAAATCAACGAGAAAACTGCAGTTCTACTCGAGTGTTTTGAAACCTGAGCAAAAAGTTCAAACGTATCAATTTTCAATAATAGCCAGAAAATATATCGACGAACTGTGTAATAGAATAAATATTTATGGCGGTTATATGAAACACCGTGTTCTGACAAAAATAAATAGTAATAGTTGTCTGATCTGCCCGGAGGTCTTATTTAAGCAACCATTCTGTTAATTAATAATGTATAGCATATTTCACAGGGGATATTTAGTGCAGAATTTGTTTGTTGCGTCAAGATTTAATAATTAAGCAACTTATTACTAGTATCAGAATCTATGCCTTGTGTTAGTACTACATCTGGGAATTTACATTTTATCGTTTTCATTCTTAATATTTTATTACTTTGTTGCAAAATGTGTGCACTATAACTTTAATTTGGATGATGTTTGCAAATTTGATTTATCCGAAAAGTGAATATTTAAATTAAAATTACTTTTTTTTTCTAAACTCACTGTAGTTTTAATCCCAAAATACAGCTGGACTATATAATTATTACAGTGATTCCTCCTACCTCCAGGAAAATATGTGCGAATTATACACCTTTACTCTAATGAATCAAAGCTTTTCAAGAAACACATTATAATATATTGCAACATTTTTTGAATGAATCGGTTTGCATTTTGCACTTTTATATACACATCTTACAATATAGATCTAATTGATATTGAATGCGTAATGCGTGCATAGTGGAAACAAAAACTAACGTTGACCTATCAATACAAATGGAGAGAGATATGAATTTGTAGTTTTAATTAAGTTTTGTAAAGTTTAGATATGCTAGCGCTTGAAAAACATGTTAAGTGCATGTTAACCAAAACAACTGAATTATCAAAAGGTCGCGAAATTTTGATTGTGAACTGTTGAAGAAAGAAATTAAACGTTTTTCTGAATTTTTTTTTTTTTTTTTTTTTTTTTATTATTTCTATTATTATTTTTTTTTTTTTTTTTTTTTTTTTTACAAATATTGGATATAATTGAAATGTCATTGGAAGTTTTGTCAGCATATCTGACAGAAATTTTAGAATTACATTATTGTACATAATTATACATAAATTTCGCCTAATAAAGTAGTGTATATACCCATATACGTTATAATTATATTCACCTACCCATAAATAGGACAATATTAATCAAACAATTTTATTAAGTACAACAAGTGCTTATATATAAATAAAGCCATGCATCATCAATCTGACAGAGCTGCTTACAAATTGAGATACTTAATCCGACTTCAAATATACTGTTTATGTTTGCCGGTGTTTTTCATAGTAAAGTTTAAGGCATTATTTACAATATGAATACCACATACGTATGAGTTATCATGTTGAAAGAAATTTCATTAACAATATTTCTTGGTTGGTTTGTCTAGAAGCAAAGCGAATTTTGATTCAGAAGACGTAAAACTGATCAAACGTAAAATAAACCTTTCTCTTGATAAATCTTGCAACTGAAGAGTGAAATGACCATACTTTCATTTGAGCTGAAAAATATAGAATAGCCATGTCTCCAGTGACAGTCGATTTCATGTTTAGATTTACTGCTTTCTGTCATTATTATGTATAGTTCTCGTGCTTGAAAATATCATATCTAATATAACCATTGAGGGTTAATCAATTAACAAATCAATAAAAACAACTATGACTAAAGTATTTGTAGTAATGTATCTGGTAAAATATTTGCCCTTTATAAATCAAATTCGAAGCAAGGTTTTGTTATAAATCGGAAATTGAAGCACAATTCCTGGAAGCTTCGGAAGTTGTTTATAGATAACAGTTTTGAGATAACAAAACAACTGCACCAAAGTTGGAATCACAACAAATAAAAACCCCAATTAACGAGACAAAGAAAAAAAATCAATCAACAGGTTCAATTAAAGTCCTTGGTTTCTTCCATGTTGCTGTATATCTTAATGATATTAAACTTGAATTTTAATGAAAATGGAGTTCTGAAATGTTATCTGTTTAATATGAAGCAAAATACGCTGAAAAAACCTATACTTTTTTCATAGAATTTTTAACGGTTGTATCTTTGAAAGACTGAAAAACGATGCTCGCTATATGTGGTTTGCATTTCTCTAGGATTATAAATATTGAAGATCCTTTTACCTTTTCTTTCTCTTTATGAGTTCTGTTTTTAAGGCTTGAAACATCAACAGTTGTACGTAGAAGTGAGAAAACTCATAAAGTATTGGATGGAACAATTACAAAAATACCAGAATAAAGAAATTGATAGAATCCATTTTAAGAAATCGGTGGCCTTCAAATACTCAGCATGTCCCGAGAGGTAAATTTGGTTCTTTTACTCTTCATATCGGCAGTGTGTTATTTACTTATCTGTATAAAATGAATGTACAAAAAATGAATGATTTTTACACGTACCTTTAATTTGGACGAGCATACCATGAGGAATTTTATTGTATGAAATATATTTAGTGTATGAGAATTCTTAGGAAAGTTATCAAGATCTTAGTTGTATTTTTGTATTCAGTATATTTTTACGATTAAACAGTCCGAATTCTTGTACAATGCTTCTTTGTTCAAAAGCAAGAAAAATTTCCTCCACAGTTCAAAATTGTCTCAGTTTGGCTTTTCTAGCCTTTAATCGTTCGTGAGAAAATCAAAATCAAACACTACTTTAATGGATGATATGTTTTACATAAAACAAAATCTCTGTTCACACTGTTTAGTTTCCCATAATTGCCTGGTCGATATCATGCTTAATTGGAAAAATATTCTACAAAGTAAATAGGCTTAGATTTGACAGGGTTAGGTTTTCATATTCATCATATAATCAGTTATCAATGCTTTATCAAGTCAATTATTCATATTACATGAGAAATTACAAAGGTTGGAATTTTGTTTGTTGGTTATAGGTTACAATAGATCTTAGAAAGACAAAATCTATCTTCAATTAATTTTCTTTATCACCAGGCATAAATGAATTGCAATGATAGCAATTGAGACTTGTTTTTTCCTTTTTTATTTTTTTTATTTCTTTTTTGTTTTTGTAATACTTAATGTACATGCTTCTTTAACAGAAACAAAATTGATATTTAACGAGATAAAAATGTAAATTTGATTTCAGTGCCACGTGGAAAATAAAGTCAAAAACGTGAAAGGTTTTCATTTTTTGGAAATGGATTGTTGTGTAATTTATCATGATAAGTTTGGAAATAAACGCTTTTGTTGTTTTTTCTTCTTTTAAGAAAGCGTTAAACTTTTAAGTTGGGACATTTATGTTTGATCCATCCTCTTTTATTAATAATGTATTTTTGCTTTAATGCTGTTTTTTATCATAAAGTTGGATAAGGATCTTCAATGTTGAGTCAAATTATTCCTATTTACAAAAAGACCGATGCTTGCGGTATACAAACTAGAGTGCGACTACCGTAGTCAGACTCAGAAATCAACCAATCAAAATACTGGAATTGGTTTTTCAAGGGCAAATTTGTATTCCGAGACTCGCGGTCAATGACATTTCGAGAATGATTATTGTACTCCGGCTCAGTACGCTAAATCCGGATTTTGAATTTCGAGCAGAAAGTAGGTATTCAGAGTACAGAAAAAAAATGTTTTTTTATGACATAAAGACAAGGAGGACGTATTATGTAAACATTAAAAGCTACTCTTATATTTCAAGGCTTTTAAACATTTGTATCTGGGCGTCAGTAGTAAGTCTTGTATGGACAAAACGTACTTCTGGCGTATTAAACTTTAAACCTGGTGCCTTTTGTTAGCTATTATTCGTGTGTTTCTTTGTCAAATATGTTCTCCTAATTATTTGTATTGTAGTCCTGTAATGTTGTGTTGTTATTATAATGTTATATTTAACATGGCCATTAAAGAGGGAGGTTTGGCATGCCACAAAACCAGTTTCAACCCACCATTTTTTTCTTTAAAAAATGTCCTGTACCAAGTCAGGAATATGGTCCTTGTTATATTATAGTTCTTTTCTGTGTAATTTTAACGTTGTGTTTCTTTTGTGTCGTTTGTTTCCTCTTATCTTTGAGTGTGAATTCACATTACTATAAGACGTGTCACGGTACTATTCTATCCCAAATTCATGTATTTAGTTTTGATGTTATATTTGTTATTCTCATCGGATGTTGTCTAATGCTTAGTTCGTTTCTGTGTGTGTTACATTTTAATGTTGTGTCGTCATTATCCTCTTATATTTAATGCGTTTCCCTCGGTTTTGGTTTGTGACCCGGATTTGTTTTTTTTCTATCGATTTATTAGTTTTGAACATCGGTATACTACTGTTGCCTTTATTTATATTCATCGATGTCAGTAAAAATAATTATTTTTGAAAGTTACGATGTGTTGGAGTATTCGATTAATTACAATTTTTAATTAAATAACTGTTAAGATTTTCCTCTTATTTGAATATTGTCATTAATTGCTTAGCAACATATTAGTAATATAACAATAACAAACATTCAGACTACATCAATCATCAGAAATTTTGCAATTAGAATTCAGTCTCAAATGGGTAATAAAAACAAATGACATGAAAGAACAAACTCGGGCTAAAATGAAAAGCTTGAAGCAGTGATATTTGGGTAAATTCAGTAAATAATAAATATAAGTCACCAAGGACTTTCCTCTGGGAGAATATCTTTTTTGATAATGCTGATAGTAATGATTGTAATAAATATTTTTAATAAGATGAATTAAAGTAAAACATTGAAAAAATAAAAATATGAATGCACGTCTTTTTTAGTAGAAGGGGACAAAAATAGGGGTAAATATAGGGAATAATTGTAAATCTACAGATTTGTAAGCAAGGCTATGTCATTAAAAATACAACTATGTTTTCATTGCTTCAAATGTTGGGGCTTTATCAATTACAATTATAGCTATTACTACTAGTCAGTGTGTCATTATCAAATCATCATTTGTTTTATATATTGAATACAGTTGTAGAAAAACTTCTGCAGGTATATGCATGATGCAAAAATATTTTGAAAAAATAGCTCAACTGAAACATCACTAATTACGTCAAAAGTTTAAAAAGAAAACGTTATATCTAGTTTTATCCGCCAGAAGTGTTTTTCTCGATTTACCTTCATCAGGAAATTCAAAAACCAAATATTTGAAAGCCAAGAAAGTATAAGAAACGAAAAAAAAAGACTTGAAGTTGAAAGTTGGAACACTCAAAGTAAGACTCAAAATACAATACTTTATTAGAGGCTCACCATTTGAAATACATAAACACATACTCAATTCAAAGATAAACATAGTTTAAAACAAACTTGAAATACAAGTGCCGCTCTTTTAAAAGTACGAGATACCGTAAAATATTTTTCTTCAAGTACAATACCTATGTAACATAACATTGTAAAACAAAACTTTATAATATTGAAGCATGTCTTGGCAACCATCTAGTAACACTCGTTATTTTGAAATAAATAAAATTCACTCATTCAATAAACCAAAACTTGTTGAGATTGTATTTTTTTTTTTTTTTTTTTTTTTTTTTTTTGCATATTGCTCCTTACTTTGTAAGTGTTTTCTTTTTAATATTTATCATTCTTAAATGTAAAACTTTGTTTTAATATATAACTTATTTTCGCTTTAGGGAGCAGGATCCAATGATATACATACTCTTATATAAATCTGCTAACTAAGGCTGCATAAATTATCTCAAAATTGTACCCCTTTTTATGCAGCTTATTATTTTTTTTAAATAATATCGACTTGTGGAAATTATGTTTTCATAAAAATCAAACCAAGGGACATGCCTACTTTATCAAGCAAACGAAAGTGATTTTCTTCGCCAAACTTCATCTGCAGAACGTTCAATACACCATCGATTTGACATTTCATGTATACGATCTTGTAAATGACAATTACGTTAATGTATTTTTAAGATGCTCGATGAATGGGATATTACTAAATGATGTCTATAGTATATTGGAAAAAATCATATTTATTGTTATTTTTCCTAGGATATTCAAAATCCATAACATGATTTTATTGTAAAGATCATTGTCATTAAAATGTCAGCAAGGGCATGTAATAGAAAGTTCTTAGACAGTATCTTTCATCTCTGATCCTGATATTGAACGCTCTAGGGGGTTACTGTTTTATACCATTTAAATTATTACTTATAATAAATATTTTTTATCTGTAACCTAGTAACCAGACAATAGCAAATATATCACTTTCTGTTGTCCTTGATGATTTTCCGAACCTTTGACAACGCGAAAATAATTCCCGATTGATGGATTCTACAGCGGATTATCTTTTTACTGTGACAATTAATTTTTGAACTTCTTTGTTCATGTTGATGTAATATATGACAATAGTTGTTTGGATCAACATAAATTGAAAAATAAAATAGGTTTGGGGAGTTGATAAATAATATTCTAACGTTTGATATCATTTTTAATTCCAATAAAATTGTTAGATCAAACAGCAAGAAGTAATAAAAATAAAAGAGGTTTGAAAAGTTTTAGAAGCTAGGTAGATGAAATAGAAATTTGATTTGAAGACTATGAATCTTTTTTTTTCACGCAATAAATGTGCTGTGCATTTTATTCATTTAAGGAATGACTGTAATATTTTTTCTGTCTATGAAGAAATAACATAAAAAATTTGGTGCACACTGAATAACGCGCGTAGTGGGTTATTTAACAGTGTGCACCACATTTTTTATGTTATTTCGAATAGACAGAAAAAATATTACAGTCATTTCTTATAATTTAATTCTAAATTCCATTTTAAACCGTAGAAAACCATGAAAAAACGTTGATGACGTCACGGTCATATGACTGAATTATGTCTATGGGCTCATAACAAAATAACGTCAGCCAATCAGAAGACGCGTTACATCCAAAATTAAATTATTAGACATTAGAAAGTCTTACATTTGTATGGTTATAATTGGTAAAGGATGAACTTAGGCGAGGATAAATGAAAATTAATAAAGGAAGAGCATCAATTAAGGATAAATATAAACTAAAAATATTTATAGGTCATGGACCTCCTTTTCGAGATATTTCAGATTTAAAATATGGCGGGAAAAGACTTACTCGGACTTTTAACTTATATTTGCATTGGTATTATCGGGTCTCAAAACAAAAGAAAGAAAATTAAGAATCTTCTAAAATTTTGGTAAATGACCTTTCATGAGGTATTAAATCTTATATGAAAAAATAAATGGGTGTTATGGGGCAAAATATTTTACATTGTGTTGTATGGAAAAACACCAAGGAGTCCGAACATTTGACACAAATTCTAAAACCTCACCTAAGTACATCCTTAATACGTTTCATCTTTCGTTTGCTCTATCCACAAATAAAATGTTTCGTCAAGTTTTACTTAATTTCTAGAATGAATTATTATTAAAAACATAAAAATGACAAGTTTCATATTTTTAATACTTTTTTCAGTTTCCATATTCCAATGACTATATTCAGACAAATAATGTTAATCAGATCAGAGTTCAATATCAAACAGCATTAATTCAAGTCAATATTGGCGATTATGACGAAGAGTCCAAACAACTGTTGTATATAGGACGGGTGGGCGGACAGAGTAAGATAAATGAGTTCAACGGATATAACGATTCGAAACAGAAACAAGGATTAGTTCACAGACATTCATTGGAGGATTTCGTGTTAAATTTGCATTGACTTGTAGCTCCAGAATTATGATTGTAGCTTGACCACGCGGTTTATAATTTGGTAAACCACCAGGAATATAATTAAGCTAATCACCTGATCGCCGCTGGACAAATACGGTGAAGAAAATGTCAAGACTAGTTCCCAGTGGAAATCACTGGAAATAAATCATAAATGTTCATGAAGGGACGTTTTCAAACCAGAATTGACATTTTTGAATAATTTTCAAGTATTTTATTGATTTATCTATGACGTCTTCTCATGGGTATTCATTAAGCCAACGTAAAGCTTCAGTTTATTTCAATTTTGAGAACAAAGAATCTTCTAATTCTTCAGCTTGTCACTCTAAATTTCTATAGAATCCAGTCAAATAGACTGTTAATCGGTAACTTTGACAAACCGCCCAGGTCTACCGTGCAACATGAAACTAATTTACATTTCATTATTTGTAAGTTGTTAAGACGATAGGTTTAGCTGAAGGAGATGTATTTTTGCAGATTCGCAATTAATTTCTAATAGCCTTCTTAGACGATATAAGTATGGCGGTTACATCTAATTTTCCCTTTTTTGGTTTAACTATTCAAATATCTGATTAACGATCTCCAGACTTCAGCTCAGACTTTTCCCTCAATCATTGCAGCAAGATAAGATATTGGCTTTCATCAAAACATTAAATACCAAACCTAGATTCTATTCTTGACAGTCAAACGTAGCACATATCTACGTGTGTCACAGGGTTCATTTCTTATTAATGGCAATGGCAATCGATTAAATGCTTGTAGTCATCGGTCAAATCACCGATCATCGTAGCTTATTAAACACTTGGACGCGTTACACAAAAAAATATTCGTTTAGATGATAGCTATCCTTTAAAATTGTTGCCTCGGGTTGCTGTTTTATTGACAAATTCCCATACCTGATTATATTAATAATATCAAAAAGTCAGCTCTTTGTTATTTGTAAGCAAATTTTTTCTTATTTAAAAAGCAAAATCCCGACGAAAATTCAAACGGAAAGTCCCTAAACAAATGGCAAAAATAAATAATAAAACACATGAAACGGATTGACAACAACAATCATATTCCTGTCTTGGTACAGGCATTATCAATTTTTTTTAACTTTTTTCTCTTCTAAATTTTTGTCTCGATTCTCTCGAACCTATAAAACTGATTATGATAATCCCAGAAAAAATGTTAACATTACAAAGAAATACATATTCTGAAATCATGAAAGTATAAAGAATGCAATAAAGTCATCTGCTTTTAAATGGATTCACACTACAACTAAGTTTAAGGGACCCGTTCTAAGCAATAAAAACTTTGCTGCGAATTAAATATGCTTTGCTTTTTCAGTTATTCGACAGCTTTATATAAACGCTTTTACAAAATTCGAAATATGTAAAATTCAAATTTTATTTGGCACTTGATTGTATAACTCGGGCACATAAAACAGACTTACGTCACAGAAATGACCTAAGCGAGACAATTTTATTCTACGATAAAAGATATACAAAAGCAGTACTCTTGTATCTAAAACTTTAGAATTCAACACAGTATAATCCATTGACAGAAATCTGTCGACTTAATTAAGATGCAACTGTTGTGTCTAATTTATTGTATATTATTAGACGGAATATTGTATTGCTATTATGTATTTCTGTTTTACTTCTCTGATCCAGACATTGAATTGACCAGATATAGAGACATTGTTCTCAAATGTCCTTCAATTTTTAGCACCAAAATATAACCATTAGATTAAATGATCAGAAGTTCACTTCGGGAATATATTTACGTTTTTTGGAACAAATGAAATGAGAAATTCGTGTACAAATGGACAACATCACTAACTTGGACATTATAACAAATAAGATTAAAACACAGATACCACTAAAGAAGACCCAAATGGACATTCACACAGAAAGTACTGAATGAAACTAATGTTCTGTCGAGAGATTAGTTACACAATTATTCCAGAGACCTAACAATAAATAACTGATATTTTCGAACCACGCAATATCAATACTGCTAAATGGAAATATAATTTAACGAAAAGGAAGTATTCTTTCGATCGCGGACCGTGATTAGCATCATAACAAGATTCTACAGACAGCCATAATGTTGCATGACATTCATTAAACGTATTGACCTTCATCCGAGTGTCCATCTTCAAACTATACAATACACGACTCTATCATATATACTTTTGACATTTCATTTTTATACTATGTTATTCCATAAGACATCACGAAATGTCATAACTTTCACTTAAATATTACAAATAAAGAGACGTATTTAGAAAATACCACATCTCTAATCTGAATGTTAAAATATGGTCTTTCTATTTGTCTGAACTAAACAATTTAAAAAGTATACTCTGTATATATTGAATGGTAAATACATCTGCTTCTCTTTTTAATTAATCAATTTTCTTTTTATTACTTTTATCTTAACATTCTTTAATACTTTGCTTTTTTTTTCTATAACTAAACATGTCTGTTTCAAGTGACGAATATGACAGTAGTTATCCATTTGTTTGATGTGTTCGAGCTTTTGATTTTGCCATTTGTAAGGGACTTTCTTTTTTGAATTTTCCTCAGAGTTCAGTATTTTTGTGATTTTTTTTTCAATAAGGTACAAATACAATTATTCTGCTAGTCGTCATGTTTTGGTTTAAATATTATGACGTTGTAATTGGCGGTATTTCGATATCAACAGGTTAGGTTTTCTATTGCACATTTTTGTTACATGTATGACTTTAACAGCACACCAAATATCAGGTCATGAGTTTACACTTTTTGCAATTGGCATGTAACGGAAACATACGTTTCGATGTCGGATTAAGTAGATAAATGCATGCAATCGACATATGACTGAAACTGTTTTACTTAATTATAAAACTGAACATAAGCTTGATTGGTTGTTTGTATTTAACAGAAAACTATGCTGTATCATGGTGACCAGTTTTTGTAAGTAGATGGAGTGGGTGTACACGGAGTGAACCACCAGCAGGAGTATACCCCAAACAGCAAGACAAAAGTAAAATCACAAAAATACGAATTTAGAGGAAAATTCAAAGTCCCAAATTGAATGCCAAATCAAAAGCTCAAACACATCAAACGAACAGATAACTGATTATATTAAGTATCATTTTAATTTATATCTTATTTTTTTTAGTTTTTACAAGTTCAAAAGAAGCGAAAATATATTCAAATAAAAACTGTTCAACGTAAGGGTGCAAATGCAATGTTTATGTTGGTGTTGCACCTATATGAAAAGAAACTAAGCGAAATGAAGACAGTATTGTGAGGACAGATTGTTTTTTCATGAAATATGTAGAAAATTATATTGTCAAAGATGAAAACTATGTATTATATAACTAACTGTCAAGTATATGCCGATTTGCTCGCTAACTTATGTAACCAGGCTAGATCCTTTTGTTGTAATTTTGTTTATTCGTCCAATGCTGAATTCAGGTTTCAATTCACAGAGGACCATTTGTGTTATTGTATAGGCCAGATCTGCTATGATGTCTTATTTGAGAGACAAAAGGTATTTTATACAGCATAGTTAGTTTTATAGTTTATCATGGCTCTTTTTAAAATTCTAAATAACAAAAACGCTTTACTCCAAGGAATATTTAGAACGGAAAGTCTCTTAATAATTTGCATAATAAAAAGCTCAATCACATTAAACAAATGAAAAACAACTGTCAATAATAATCCACAATTGGTACAGGTACTTCCTTATGTAGTAAATGGTGTATACAACCTGTTTATATAGTTTGCTAAACCTTTTTAAGTTTATGAGAGTTGCATATTGTTCCATTATATTGACAACAATGTGTGAGCATAATGAGAAACAAATGTCAACAATTGGGAAACAGCAGTAAGCATTGTGTTATATAATGTCAATCGCTATAAAAGTGGCTCTTATTGCATTAAATTATAACTGTGACTTTATTAATTTATAAATTATATATGTTAATAGGGAGGGGCGAACTGTTTGTCTTTGCTTTGTCTGTATCGCAGCTAAAACATACCAAAGCCCTTTGAAAGTTTTATCCCTTTCTGTAGAACATTGTCATGTTTAACTGATAATAGAAATACTACGAAAACATACATCAGAAATATCAGCTTCGGAAAAACAATCCATCAATTTTCTTCATTACAACAGTAGTTAACAACATGCTGGGAAAGAATTGTAAACAGAAAATGAATAATATGCTCGACGGTAACACAATAAGCGAATTGTTCAGAATCTCTCCTTATATATTGTAAACGGAAGTAGAACGCTAACGAAATCTTGTCGGTACGTATAGATATCAGGAAAGTCTTTCAGAGATTTACGTATAATTGATTTTAATAGGATATGATTCAACCCAATAGCTCCATATATCATTTTCTATTGACATGTTGGTTGGGGAGTCTGAAAGGGATTTTCAAAAAGCAAGTTAGATCAAAGTACAATTTTTTGGTGCTTGAAAATTGACAATTATGAAATGATAACCCTACGTTTAGTAGTCATGTTTTTGGTTATACTTTACAAATTATGGATTCGATACCTTCTCTTTTTACTACCGTGTCATTATTCATTTATAATTCAAAAGGAATCTTTCAAGATCCAATTTCTGTAAAGCACTATAACATGTAAAACTGAGACAAGTTGAACACATTTCAACGGTTTTTCTCATCAAATTGAAATATTCGATACAATTAAATAATTATGCCATATCCTCAATGGATGCAAAAGTTTAATTTCAGTCGCTTTCTTTTAACATCTTTCGAAATTTAAATTAAACAAGAAGCAACAGAAAACTCAAAGAATTCTTTTTTTAGAGCATATCACATGATAAAATTAATTTGAATTTTACATTAGAAGATATCTCTCGCCTACAATAGGGAAACAAAATCTTGAAATTAAATTAAGGTACGGTAACGCTATACACATTTTCTCATTTATCAAATACATAAGACACTTTCAGTTTCTGAAATAATTAAAATACTGTCACTTAGGCTATTAACAGTGAAAGGTAATACGATTATGTGTGTTTTTTGGGGAAGTTTCTTATTTAAATAAATGATGATCATTCCACGTAACAATAACTTTAGTGTCGACAGACAAGTTTTGTTTACAATTAATGCATATATTAATTAATGCCAAAAATTTCTTAAAACGCATCTCACTCTCATTAATAAGAGAGTTTGTAATATCTGACAGACATAGCAATCTTGTCACAGGAAAACGTTAACACGTAACAACGATTTAAGTGCCGATTTTATAAATATTTACAAAAACTCAATATTACTACGATTTGAGCACCATTGATGAGACTTATGTTTAAAAAAAAAACCAACGCGTATGGCGTAAAGAATAATAGGACTCTTATTCTTTTTTTAATCTCACTCTTGTCAAACGGGGATTGTTAGATGACATTCACAACATCGTGAACTGGTTAAAACAGATCAACAAAACAATGTTTTAAGTGTCGACTGGCAAGCATCTTCGCTAGCCAAGGGTTACGATCCACCCCCGTTCTCTTCACCCTTGGCAGATTAAGCCAACATTTGTGAAAACAATGTTGCGCCATCTATCGGGAAATTAAAGTCATGCCCATTCCGAATACATTATTCTTGACCAATGGTAGCACTTAAACTCTTCAATTTGGAGGTAAAAACACGATGGTGTCTAGATTCTACACACTTGGTAAAGCCGGAAACGAAATATACATCAACATGCATGCACTTGTGCAAGAAATATACAAAGGAACTTCTATTAGTCGATTAAAAATATTAAAATTGTCACTGAATGTGGTCGTATATTTAGGGATGTAAAGACTTTTTATACAACAAACATGTGGCAATTGTTTACAAACACCTTCTACATTTACACGTGTCATGTTATTGGCGCTTTTTGATTGGATGCAGCGAGTTTCGACTGCAACCAATAAAAATCCTTACCTTGTATCTCCGAAATGTTATCTCAATCCTTCAATGGAGAAGAGAACGGGAGTGGATCGTAACCCTTGGCTAGCGAAGATGACTGGCAAGATCTTTAGTTAACTGTTGTTGCCTATATTGATGACAACATTTCATATCTAATCCACTCACTGTTATAAATATAAAGTTTGTAAAATGCCTTTCCAGGCATCGAAATCTCATCGCAAGAGAGAGAATTCGGCAATCGTTGAAAATAGTTAATAGAAGGTTAGATATTTTGATACTAGTAAATATATTACAATGAATTAAGCACATATTTTTAAAGTAAAACCTTCAAATTGATGACACGATTTTCCCTAGATCAATATGACTATTATTTCCCCTTGGTTACAAGTAGATTAAAATCTTATAAAGAATGATAGGCAAATCAAGTCCATCGGGCACTCCGTTCAATGTATTGTATTTATCATCTCTTTGAACAAATAATTGAAAACGAAATTGACGATCAATGACAGATAAAAAAAATATACAACGAAATGATTTTGATATAATGAAGCTAAAGCTTTAACTCCATTAAAATATTACGGATCTTCAAAAGACATTCACTGAAATTATTGTTATTATGGTATAAAGTTTAAAATCTATCCTGTCACAGTAGTGCTTTAAATGATCCCTTGATATTTGATATGCTACTCCTCAGCATCCAAAAAAAGATCAGTCTGCATGGTCGCCACAAGCTATCATTCATAAAGTGTATTGGAAGGTTAATACATTTTGTTTTTCATTATATTTGCACATTTACATCACGCACAGGTTTAAAAGGCACTGAGAAAACAATTTACTATACTCGCCTTCACATTCATATAAAGTTTTTACTTTCGAGACAATCCGAAAACTGTTGATCAAAACCTTCAAATATCACAGAGTTTGAAGAATTGTATTCAATCTTTCAGATATAATATTGATTTTTTGTAATTGTATTTACCTTAGGCCAACTAAAATTAATTAGTAGATTTTCATCCAAATTTTTGAAAAAAATGGGGCGGGTGGGAGGATTTTATTTTTTAAATTTTATTTCATATGAAACCTTCTGGTCACGGTTTATTCATATATGCAAGTGTAATAATAAGCTGATATGTAAATACAACCATAAGGTGTCTTGTATAAGACAGTAACAATCAAAACCAAGGAGTAACCAAAGACTCATAAAACCAAAAGACATTTACATCAACAGTTACAAATAATAAGTAGGAAACAACACGAACTCCACTAAAAACCAGGAGTGAAATCAGGTGCTCCGGAAGGGTAAGCATTTCCTGCACCGTATACGGCTCCCGTCATGTTATTTCTTTGTTCAGTTCGGTTATGATGGAAGGTTATTATGACTGAGGAAGAATATCACTGAGATATGATTTCTGACACACTTTTGTCATAATGGCCAATCAGCTCATGATGGCGACCATAAAATTGCTTGAGTGATGACTTTAATTTGATTGATTCATAGCCCTGTCTTATCAACTTTTGAGAAAGCAGTATTCCTCGTTCAACAAATCAACGTACTTTGAGCTAGCTCTAGAGTAACGTATCAATTGAGACACATATATACTCCATATGCTGGTGCCGCTTTTTCAAATTCGTAAATATATATCTCTGATTGGCAATCACTGTTATTCATGTTATTGCCGCTTTAGATACCTATTTTATAGTAAACAGCAGAAATGAGGAGAAATGCTCTCTTCAGTTGGACTACCTCCATCAAATGTATTTTGCTTTCTAAGCAATGTTTTGTTGTCTTAATAAAACGAAGCAAATGCATTGGTATGCAACACGAGTACGATAAGTACAGAATAAAATGAAAACTTAAACAGTGTTGAAATAATAGGGTTGGTCCTTAGTATGCAAGATGCAAATATAATTACAATGTAAAACATAAAGTTGTTTAATGACTATCGTGGGTATTGTGACAGAGGATGTTTGCTGTTTTTCTACAAAAAACGAAAGGCATGGCTAAATCTAAGTCTAAGAGCTTGCTATAAATTAATAAATAAAAAATGCGTATGTTTGTCGATTTTCTTAACTCAATATACCGTCACCAATCTAAAAAGTTCATGCTTGTGTCAATTTCTTTATTCCAGTCAAATGTGTTCCACGATTCTTACGCTTTTGGGATTCATTCACAGTTCAAATTTCTTGACACAAAGTCATTGTATAAATAAAATAAATCCAAGGTGTTTTATTCACAAACATTTGTGTCATTTGTGACATACGGCGACTTGCGTTTTTGGACACAGCATATTACTCGTAACCCGAATATTTCATGCCCTTCTCGTAATCAATCTCTATTCTCGGTAAATGATGTTGTCATCATAGATCAGAATATATCGACTTAATGATTTTAGTAAGAATACTCTGAGAAATACGAAAACCGTATTTTAAAACAGGAAGTTTTACATGAAGCGAAATTATCGACGGTTACCGGTAACGGAAATGAACAAAATCCGGAAATCATAATTTTTTCAAAAATAAAAAAAATCGGGGCGGGAAGATTTCAGAGGGGCGGGCGGGGATGAAAATCTATCAATTAATTTTAATTGGCCTTAAGGAATGATTGCAGACTTTTTTTAAAACCACGAAATTAAATATCCAAGAATATGCAAATTTTCCTCAAACCACGAAAATTGGTACTCATGAAAATAAATGAATCCACAGTAATTAAAAAGTGTCCTTCAGAATGGTTGATTCGAACCTTCAAATCTAATTATGCACCAAGAAGGTCTTTTCATGAAGAATTCTAACGTTTTAGGAAATTGATAAAAATCTTAATCATAATAGTGTATTAGGAAGCTTAAGACAAAACTTTGGACCTTAAAGTGTTTTATAAAGTTTTAATCAAACCTTCATATCAAATAATGCTTGAGGAAAGTTGATTCAAATCATAAGATATAATAGTGATTATGAATATTGATCAAATTTTCGGATCGAATTGTGTTTGAATAGTGTTGATCCAAATTTTCAAATATAGTACGAGTTGCAAAATGTAGAACCTAACCTTCAGATTTGATCTTTTCGCAAACGATTACTTATAAGTAGTAATTTAAAGCAGCATATTCTGTTTCTTCCACTTACTGGCTTTTCATGAATAAAATATATCTTAAGTCTCATGTACATGGTCTACAGAGAATAAAAACATCTGTTCTTGCCTAGCATATGTGTAACATCTATACTATATATCACTATTACCTGCATATTTAATACTTTTTTTAACTGATTTTACTATATTCTAATTAAATGTTGTCCGATTCGTATGTGTAACATCTATACTATATATTATTTTCTCTAATTCTATGGAAATATATACCTTTCCGAACGAATTGTATAAAAAAATTTAATCAACGTGTGGTTGCCGGTGATCTCAGAAGATGATTGGCTGAGTGAAAGGGTCATAACCTTTCTCGGCTCCCTGAATTGATCAAAATGTTCCAACAGGTGTTAATGAAATTAACAACTTCGTGGAAAGTGGAAGGCACTCGAAGGGGATTTTGGTTTAGAAAAGAAGAAAAATCATCTTTTACTCATTAGAGAAACAGATTATTACATAGTAACGCATGTATTATCGGATTTATCCAATCTCGATAGTTAAATTATCAATTTTTAAGTCCTCGCCGAGGCTTGGACTTTAAAATTGATAATTTAACTATCTCGATTGGATAAATCCGATAATCCACTTGTATCAATGTAATAATCTATGTATACCATGATATATCTAACACGTTTTAAACCGATTTTACTTAATTCTATATTAAATGTTGTCCGATTCGTATGTTCGGCACTTTTGATATCGATGCAATCTCGAGATTGAAGTCCTTTCACTAGTGCAACTAACATTTGACGATATAATATATTTATCATTGGTTAGTATTCAAAATCAAAATATATGCTAATGAAAACATTAACTTTGTTTGAAATTGGATATACAATATATTTATTGCCTATTTAATATTTTCTATATCTGTGACGTCTGCATAATATGATTTGAAGGATTTAAAACAAACTTCCTGTTTTCGTAAAAGCTGAACAAATATCAATATATGTCAATGAGAATTATGGATATCAAATTTTCCTTTTTTTAATTATCTGACAATACAGATAGCTATCAATATGTAAATAATTGATATCAAGAAAGTAATATAATACACATTGTCATGATAAGTACAAACAGTTTAGCTCATTTAACATTGTTTGACGATTTGTACCAGTATAGTTTTCTAAACAAAACAATCAAAGGATCTTCAAACATTTAAATAAATATCTATATTACATTGATGTTACAAATCGATTTTAAACTAGCAGAAAACATTCCCTTAGATTCAAAGGGATACATATTCATTTATACCTCAAAGTATGTTTCCCTTTATCTAAAGAGATCAACTTCAAGCCCTCGATATTTATGTCATATTGTATAAAAGTATAACAAAAATGCCGAAATCCAAGGCATGTAATTCCGTATCAACTGACAAAATTAAACGCTATCAATTAATGAAACGAGTGGAAAACAACTGTCATATTCCGGACTTGATATATTTTCCCCTTCTTTGATATTCCATGAAAACATGCAAGTTCCTGAATAGGGTTTGGAAATGGTTGTAATAACTATTGTTTTAACATCTTCAAGGTCCCACAGCACAATCCATACTATTACTGTAATTGCAAGTTTTAACACTTGAGGAGCATATAACTTAACCATCAAAAACACAAAAATGCAATTTTGTTTAACAGATAATGCAAATTAGTTATATACAATGTATAGTGTCAATAACACAATCATTACTACGAATTAACGTTAAAAGGGATTTTTCTTTCAGTTTTTTTTTCATTATTTTTCAACATATTAGGTCTGTATTTTCAATTGTTTCTGAATTAATTGCTCTCTAATAGATATTATACAGTGTATTATTCTATATTCGTTCAATCTTTATCGATACCCTCATCATATTTTATGAGGCCCCTATATATCCAAATTAGACAGATATCACATTCCCAAAGTACTTGTGGGAAATTTAATTAACAAATAAACTCATCATATATACCAGTATTAAATTTGTGCACGCTAGACGCCCGCTTCGTCCACATAAACCCCATCAGTGACGCTCGAATCACACCTGTTAAAATGGCCAAATAAAGTTGAAAAGCATAAATGGTCCATGTGAATGTTATCTTTGAAACCCTCATCACCTTCAGCCCTATCACTCATTAGTTAAGCGAGGATCATAAGTGGCAATTATTTTAAAATAGATACAATTCAAAATATAACACTTTAAGTAATTCCTTATTAAAATAAGTTTCAGATTTTTTACGAACCGGATATTAATGATAATTTAAGAACACATGCAAGGGTAATGAACGGACTAATATAACTATAATTTTTCAGCATAGCTGTGAATACAAATATACATGAATATAGAAGGTAATTGGTTATTTACACTAGAGTAAGTCCAGCATGGCATGATTCATTACTTGTAATGATAAAATTATTGTTGACATATTATCATTCGGGACTTAATGCTGCCATCCACAGTATCCAGGTTTTTTTGTTTTTTTTTTTTAATTTGGGGGGGAAGGGGTGTTTGGTTGCTGATTTTGGTTACGTATTTCCAGTACCTTTATCGTTTATATAAAAAGGATGATTATGATTTAATTAAGGAGAAAACAGTTCTTATAAGTATTATACTGAGTTATTGAAACAAAAGTACATTTAAAAATTCTTCGATGTGACTGACTTACTGAAAAAATTGATTGGAAGTATCGCAGTGAATATTTCTAAACGCATGGGATTAATTTTTCTACCTGTCTCCTTGGGCACCAGCGATAATCATTCATAAATTTATAAATGTTTTGAAATTAGAGAAAACAAAACTGCAATTCCGGGGGCGAATAATGTGACGAAAGGAACAAAGTCCTTATCAGTAAACGTAGCGAACTTTGTGGTATAATTTTAAACGAAACAGTGCAGTAATGAAATCCTGAACTTGATGATAAACTGGAAATAAAATCAGTATTCAGTGATTTAACGTAATAAGCATTCTGTCATTCCTCCATTCTACAGTACCAAGACATGATAATCAATATTTTCCATTTACAGCCTATTATTGTAATACGGTGCAATTTACACCTCAGAAACAGGCCAGTACAATTAAAATAACTTTATTATTTCTTAGTATTGATGTAGAGGAAACGGGATCTCACTATGTAACGACCGAGATGGATGACATTTATTTCCTTCTCATCAGACGAACTAAGGAAAACACAAATCTCCGGTAATAGCTAAGTTCACTTACCGACGTT
Organism: Mytilus galloprovincialis; assembly: GCF_965363235.1. Lineage (NCBI taxonomy): Eukaryota > Metazoa > Mollusca > Bivalvia > Mytilida > Mytilidae > Mytilus > Mytilus galloprovincialis. Next base: position 70,362,005 of record NC_134841.1, on the reverse strand, counting down.
TCACCACCAGAGTGAAAGATGAAGTGTTTTGGACGGTCATCGAAAAATGTAAAGTACATGTATATCAACATTGCAACGTTTATTACTTCGTCTTAAAGTCACATTACTTAAACGGATGTTCAGACATTTCTGTAAATCAAGTAGAAAATATCCTCTTTAAAATGTCAGTGGTCAATGGAATGTTTTAAGAAAACCGTTCTGAGAATCAGAATTCATTATGGCTAACACATACCAATCATCTTGCTTAAGTCTTGAATTTTGTTTTAAAAGGATAGTATAGAGCCACTTTAAATATTGACTTTCCAAATATTGATGAAATTTTAAACCATGTGGGCATCGTATTTCCAGCTGTCTGAACTTTAATATGTGAAAAGATGTAATACTATTACATGTTGAAGAACTGTAAGTACATAGACCATAAAGTGCACGTGTCTTATTTTCTTGCATACCTGGTACCAATAGCATATTAGAACATGCTGATATTTGAACGGACCTTTACAACTTAACTATGAAATCAGTTGTATCAATATTCCCTTTACAACTTTGGTAAACCTATCAAAAATTAGTCGCCGCATTTTCTGATAACATCTGTTTGTATATATGTATAACTAGTATGGTTACAACACGAAATAATAAAATTACCCTTTGTTCTCATTTGAAAAAAGGACTAATTAGTTATCAAAGGTACCAGGATTAATATTTAGTACGCCAGACGAGAGTTTCGTCTACATAAGACTCATCAGTGACGCTCATATCAAGTTGTGCCAAATACGGCTAAGGTAATCTATGCCTGGGATAAGAAAATCCTTAGTTTTTCTAAAAATTTTAATTTTCGTAAACAGGAAATTTATGAAAATGACCACATTATTGATATTCATGTCAACACCGAAATGTTGACTACTGGGCTGGTGATACCCTCAGGGACGAAACGTCCACCAGCAGTCGCATCAACCCAGTGGTATAAATAGTTATCAAAGGTACCAGGATTATAATTTAGTACGCCAGACGCGCGTTTCGTCTACATAAGACTCATCAGTGACAATCATATCAAAATATTTATTAAGCCAAACAAGTACAAAGTTGAAAAGCATTGAGGATCCAAAATTCCAAAACGTTGTGCCAATACGGCTAAGGTAATCTATGCCTGGGATAAGAAAATCCTTAGTTTTCTAAAAATTTAAATTTTCGTAAACAGGAAATTTATGAAAATGACCACATTATTGACATTCATGTCAACACCGAAATGTTGACTACTGGGCTGGTGATACCCTCGGGGACGAAACGTCCACCAGCAGTGGCATCCACCCAGGGTGTAAATAGTTATCAAAGGTACCAGGATTATAATTTAGTACGCCAGACGCGCGTTTCGTCTACATAAGACTCATCAGTGACGCTCATATCAAAATATTTATAAAGCCAAACAAGTACAAAGTTGAAGAGCATTGAGAATCCAAAATTCCAAAACGTTGTGCCAAATACGCTAAGGTAATCTATGCCTGGGATAAGAAAATCCTTAGTTTTTCTAAAAATTTAAATAAACGTTTATTATACTTAAGTCTACATTTTTAATAACAAAACTGAATAGTTATGAGTATATTCCTGGAAAAAAGTCGACGGGATATGGACGATTTGACCACAATTGTATACCAATTTGTATCGTCTTTTTCTTCTTAACCATAATGAAGTGATATTTTCCAGAGATATGTTTTATTAACTACCGTCCAATGACAATTATTACAAAAGAAAAAAATATTCCACATCAATATGTTCTAGCATCATTTTGATTTTTATAAATATCAAGTAATGATCCTACTTGATTATGATTTTAAAAATTTTAGGTCTAGACAAAGCTTATTAAAATATATAAAATGGTTTAAAAAGACAATTAAATACTTACTGTGCCACATCTTGCATGGTTTTTCTGACAACATCTGCTTATATAACTAGTATGGTTACAACACGATATAATAAAATTACCCTTTGTTCTCATTTGAAAAAGGAATAAACGTTTATTATACTTAAGTTACATGTTTAATAACAAAACTGAATAGTTATGAGTATTTTCCTGGACGATTGGACCACAATATATATATATTTATATTCTCATGCAAAACACGAATAGATTGGAATGCAAGCGATTATCTCAGTTTCTGTTTGGTTGATTTATCACCAGATGCTTTAGGCAGCAACCATTTGATTTTCTGGGGGGGGGGGGGGGGCTATGGTTTTTTTTTGGAAAAAAAAGTTTGTTTCCAGTTTTTGGAGAAAAAAATAATTGTTTTTGATTCTGAGAAAAAAAAATTGTTTGTTTCACCCTCAGCTGCCACTATATGTAATGCTAAAATTGAAAGAATTGTTTTCGACTTGTTGCGAAAAAAATAGATTGTTTTTCGCCGCAGGCGAAAAAAAAATTTGTCCAGAAAAAAAACCATAGCCCCCCCCCCCCCCAGAAAATCAAATGGTTGCTGCCTTATTCACATGCGAAACACCAATGGAGTTTTAATTCGTGCGATTCCCTCAGTTTCTGTTTGGTACATAGATTTACGATATTTGGGCTTCGTTAAACTACTGTTGCATTAATGCCACTTATAACGTCGAACAGAGTACTCTGCCCGTAGGTACTCTCTCTATTTTTGTTAGGATTTCCATACTTATTATTCTGTGCATAGGGCTTTGTTGTAAGTTGAAAAGGCGTTTTCGTCTCTTACCCTTGTTGTTATAATGCTTTGTGTCCAACTTTCACTTTAAACAATGAAATGCCTTGGTATCTCCAATTGTTTTCTTTTATTAAGTCGATGTTGGATATTAGGTCCACTTTAGGGTGAATACTGTTATGTTTGTCTTCTTAACAATACGATGGAATTCGTGTAGTATCGTCTAGTTGTAGTGTACAAACGTGGTAAATGATATTGATGTAAGTTTCTGCTTGTTTTATAAATGGGTGTTGTTTTTTTTCTGATCATTGTATCAGTAACGGCGTCTTGTTTAGTACTGCATAGTATCTCTGTTAATGTAGGAGAAGCGCTCTTACGATTGTATTACGTGTTGCATCGTGAAGATTTTCGTTTGAGCTCTAGGTTGATCATTGTATATCCAGTAACAACACTGTGAAAATGAGTGTTTGTCTGTTGTTTTATATTTGTCCATTGAAACATCCTGTATCTGGTTTAGTTATATAGACTTGTCGCATTGTTCATATAACGTTGTGAACTCATGTTTATCTTGTATTAGATCGATGCTGCCCAAGGTGCTGAATATTTAATCTATCTGGATGATTGTTGATTGGATGTGGCATGGTTTCCGGACCTCACCGGTCCTTTACTTAACTTTGATGAAGGTCCAGAGCGGTCCGAAATCCACGCACACCGCATAAATCTTCTGTCATTTTGAACATATATTCTCTGTTGTGTGATACTACATCTTGGCACTCATTCTTAAAAACATCTTCTGTGTTGCATGTGAGAATGGATCTTTGTTGATATTGATGAAGAAAAATTCGATGAATGCATAATTTCATGAAGTAATTTTTACTCAAATCTGTCCTGTAAAAAGTATTTAATCATCTCATAACATCATTACTTCAAATCTGATATTGCATGCATAACATGTCTTCAGTTGATAACAAATCAGAATATACCATTTCAAACAGGAAACAGCAAAGTAATTTGATTTGCACTTGATGAAATACAAATAAAACACAAATCTAACCATTCTTTGTAACTCTGATCTTTATGAACGTGATTTTAAAACGTTGTAATGTATTCGTTTCAATGGATTTTCCCCGTTTAATTTTGTTTGTCATATTTGCAGAGGAACCACTCGATATCGACAAACTAAATAAAGATATAAAGAACGTTTGAGTTATACATCGAGGTGTATAATATGGGATTAAACTAGCCTTTTGACAATGCTTACAATAGAAAAAAGCATTTTGTATATCTTAACTTAAATCGTAATGTCAAACAACTTCGAAAAAAAGAAGAAAGAAATAGTGGCAACAACTACGCTTTTCCAGTCAGTGTGATGTTCTAAGAATTGACTTATTTCACAAATACTTTTTTAAATTCTGTTGATCCCCTGATGTTTTTGTCCTTAAAACATGAACAGCAATTTTCTTTTGTTAAGCTTTTTATATTGAGATTAATGAGTTATATTTCCTGTCGATAATCGTTCAATACCAAAATGAAGAAAATTAACCCAGTACTTTGGTCGAAGAAGTGATTTGTATTACTTTATTTTCATTTAAGGATCTATTGTATAAAGTTTTCAAGAACCTTTGGCTATGCTTTACATTATGTTGTTTATTTTTCTCAGTCTTAGTCTAAAGTAGGATATGTCAACAATAAAGCTAATAAAACCAGTGATGGATCGATTCTAGATTTAATGGCAGCGATCTGGTGACAATTTTACAGCCAGTGATTTAATTTTCTGCAATTATTAGATTTAAAGAAAATCGAGTCAATGTGTGTTCTATCACCCTTTTCAATTTTGTTAAAGTAAATCTATTTCTAGTTCTGATAGAGAAATTAATTTAAGAATACATTTATTTTCGTTATTGCCTTTTAAGACAATTATGTAAGCTATGTAACTATGCTCTCTTTTAATATGCAAGTCTGAATAAGTCTGATATAACATCGAAATACTTCTTAAGTAATACCCAACTATTCGAATGCACTTTAATATTAATAAAAGGACAGGGAAAGCATGCGTATATAATAGCATGATTAGATCGAGAAATGATGAAATTAAAAAGAAGTCGTGGAAAATGACATCTTGTACAATTTGGAAAGTTAATTTCAACATGTGTTTTCGATGAAAGCATTGTACTTTTATAAACTTTTGTCAAGATTTTGATGAATCCTCCAAATAATAATTATACAAAACTCATACGTCATAATTGAATATGATAAAAGTTCATCATACAAAATTCGCAGTTTGAAATTTTGTATAGCTCTTGTTTCTATGTAGTGAAAAGTTAAATGACAAAAACTGAACTTCGAGGTGAATTCAAAACGGAAAGTCCCTTATCAAATGGTAAAATCAAAAGCTCAAAGACAGCATACGAATTCATAACAACTGTAATATTCCTAGCTTGGAACAGCATTTTCTTATGTAGAAAAGGGCGGATTTTCCATTAAATTGACAACAATGTGTGAACACATGTTTTTGATGGAAAGAGTGGTTTTGCCTTTTGAATATGAATAGAACCGGATAGCAACTAGAAACTGGATAGTCAATGTTAATATCCGTCAACTGGAACAATAGATTCCAAAAAAAATAAATTCTTGCAATAAAGAAATGTAAAAATGTTTAAAAAAAACACTTTATAATTTTACACGTCAATATACAGGATCCAATAATAAGACATGAATGTATGTCTCAATTGTACTATTCATAAAAACATGACATACAATGAGACAACTATAGACTCATTACATTAAGATTGCATGTACAAGACTAGAAATACAATACGGCTAAGTCTGCAAATACATTTTTAATCTTGCCTTAGGTTTTCATGTTTTCTTCATGTTATTCCTGATATAAAATATACATGAGAAAGCAAGGATCGATATGATCTTATTTCCTTCTGTTGTGACAATATTATGCAACTATGTAAGTGATAATCATACAATGGGCCTAAAAAATTGAGACCCAGACTCTATTTAGTCGGAGTCTATTACTATATGAAATGATATGGATTATTATCTTATTGTTACGGTTTCTTAAAGTGCATTCTGTACGTCTAGTAACCGGAGAATAGGCGGAGTCTTGGGATCCTTTCAAATAGATACTCAACCTCATCGGACAAAATGAAAACATATTTACTTTTATTCGTATTTGTAATGATAAGAGAGGCTTGCAAACAGATGAGACAAAATACTTAATAACACTCTGAATTTCAGATATAAACTTAAAACCGAACTTGGAGTATTTTTGTTATTGTACTTTTTGATATTCATCTTGAAAGTACTTCTATAAATCAGTAAATAATAGTATTCCATAATAAGCTTAATAATGTGCTTCAATTTTTAATCGGTTATAGTTCCATATCGTCATTAATGAGCTTGTGGGTATTATACTTCAATTGTCTGCTCCTACTGACAATATAATATTACCTAACAACTTTAGATGCGAAGGCAGTCTAACCCAACCTCTTAAACCTGGTTTCACTTCCTGTGTTGTTTTTCATTTGATTTTTAGTTACAGTTTATAAATCTTTGGAGCGCTTTAATATTTGTTTTGTGATGTTGGCAAATGCTAGTAAAGTCATAAAGCGCAAATGTCAATTTGAAATAGAAATAAGAGTCATTTAAACCTACAGTTCACTGTCGTTTACCGAAAGTTGATTGAATTGACTTAAAAATTTGCGTTGAAATGATTTTGATATACAGTAAGTAATTTCATGCGAATCTATCAATTTGAAGAGACATTTGACGCTCAGAAAATATGAATTCTATGATAACGAGATTCAGCTGTATATTTAGAACTAACAGTGTCACGTGTGATTTGGCATTTCATTACCGTAACGGAAATAATACAAGAAATGAAAGATTCAAAAATCCGAAACTATTTCAGATGAACTCATTATTATTCCTTAAGAATTATTGTTTCAACTTTAGCTAAACCTAAAGACGACCTATAAAAATCATATTGGAAAAATGAAAATACTAGAACAAGCAACATAAGGAATACATGAAAAATCGACAAAAGTTATAATACAGGGCAAGGTAAAATACCAACACCACTTAGCAGAACTTAACATACTGAAGAAAGAAAATTGTTGTTCCCTGTACAATTAATAAGATTTCAGAAGTGATATATATTACACATACTACGGTGACTCAACAGGTTAATACTAAGCAATCACTTATTGTTAATGGACGCGAAGATATGAATCGGAAACATCAGTTACAAATTTTGTATATCAGTATATGTAGAGGCAAGAATCGCATGATTAGAAGACAAGTAAACTCTGCTACATCCTTTTATTCAACATATCATCTAGTCGCTTATCATGAAGTCTTAATACAGAAATAAACCATGTATTGCTGAAAAACTTAAGTGCATGTACCACGCATTTTATAAAGGTTAATGCTCTATCAGACTTAGTAATTAATCGTAAGAGTACATTAATGTATAACATAACATAATACATTCGGTTTTTTGCCTGCAATTATAAAGAAATTAACCAACGCCTTGTTAATTTGGTGCATCCGTAATGCATTTTTGGATTGACCTTTTTCGAGAACTCTCATACCCAAAAATACAATAGACATAAGGGTGAAATAAAAGAATTATTTCATTTCATCAAAAATTTATTCCTACTAATTAGTACAAAGACTATCACCCATTCATATATTTTTTGACTATCGTTTACAGCAGTAGTTTTGCAAGAATTGATAACACATTTATTTTACATTAAGCCCCGATTGTCATTGCCAAACAATGAATTTCGAACCGTTGACAGCATAGTTTTTGTCTGCAGTCCCGATAGCGATTGCAATACAATGAATTTTGCAACAGTTGACAACACGTTTGTTTTTGTTTGCAGTCACGATTGCCATTGCAATACAATGAATTTTGCAACAGTTGACAACACATATGTTTTTGTTTGCAGTCACGATAGCCATTGCAATACAAAAAAGTTTGCAACAGTTGGCAGCATAGTTTTTTTTTTTTTTTTTTTGCAGTCCCGATAGCCATTGCAATACGATGAATTTTGCAACAGTTGACAAAACATTTATTTTGTTTGCAGTCCCGATAACCATTGCAATACGATGAATTTTGCAACAGTTGACAAAACATTTATTTTGTTTGCAATCCCGATAGCCATTGCAATACGATGAATTTTGCAACATTTGACAAAACATTTATTTTGTTTGCAGTCCCGATAGCAATTGCAATACAATGAATTTTGAAACAGTTGGCAGCATACTAGTATTTATATTTGTCTGCAGTCCAAATTGTTATTGTAATAAAAAGGATTTAGCGACCATTGACAGCATATGCATTTTTGTCGGCAATCCCGATAGCAATTGCAATACAATGGATTTTTCAGCAGTTTAAATCATATTTATTGTTGTATGCAGTTCACATTTCATTTCGATTCAAATGATGTTTTTGCAACAATTGGCAGCATAGATTTTTTTGTTTGCAGTCCCGATAGCAGTTGCAATATACTGATTTTTGCAACACTTGATAACATTTTTATTTTTATCTTAGATCCGGTTGTTATTGTGATACAATGGATTTTGCAACAAGTGACATCATATTTTCCCCTGCAGATCTGATTGCCATTGTTAGACAATGAATTTTGCATCAGTTGATGACAAACTTTTTTTGTCTGCATTTCCGGTTGCCATTGCAATACAAAAGATTTTACAGTTGACAACACATTTTGATCTGTGTTGCTAATTGCATTTTGTAGTTTCGATAGTAGTTTATGGGGTGTGTACATGCAGAATAACATAATTCCACATAGTCAAAACATCGATTGATGTAGTGTTTATCGGAATAAACACTATAAAAACGAGGGTCTCGGGAGACCTACCAAAGATAGTTGTATCTATAATCTCTCATGGTAATTCGATATCACGCACCATACTATAAAAGTAATACTTTTATAGTTAAAGGAATCAATATCCAAAGTATCATTTAACATTAACAGTTATACAACTTAAAATTATGTAATGTCATCACCATAATTTATCGAGTTTTTGTTTCCGTATGTTCCAGTTCTGACGCCTACTATTTGCTTCACTATACGTCCACGCTTCCTTTAAATTGTTTTCAAAATAATTAAATGTAGATATTCAATAACTTGGACATTTTTTTACAAAAACTATCCTAATCAGATTTTATAAAGGTTAAATACGAGCATTGATTAAAACATGCTAACGTCATTGGGAATCATTCGAGGAACAAATTATGTCGTCGAAAAAAGACAGAATCGAAATTTAAAAAAAAACTTGTACACGCGAAAATCTTTAATGTTTCTTCCTTCAATTTTTTTTTACGTATATAAAGACCTACATTATAGAAAGAAGACAATGAGTCGATAAATTATCCCATATTATCCGCCAGCTTTATTAGAAATAAAACAATACTATACTTCCTTTAAATACACAATGGTACATTTACTTTTGTCACGCTTCAACGGCGAAAAGCTATAAAGAAACTGAATACTTAGTAACAAATATCTCCATACTGGAAACTATGTTATTAGACTGTTTACCGACCGTTGATGTTTTCTTTTTCTTTCTTTTTTTTTTTGTGGTTGGTATTTGTTTGTTTTTTTACTGATTTATATAAGATCTTACATTACAAAACATGCTTTCAGGCCGTTTGTTGTCTTGTTTGAATTGTTTTTCATTATTCCTTTCTTTTTTGCTGATTATGTCTGATAATTCAAATCGATTTTATAAAAATACAAAATATAGCATTCGTTTTGTTTCTTTTTCATCCTTCGCCGACAACAATCGTGTATTTTTCCTTTTGAGGTCTCGCTCTTTGAAATGCAAAATATTCTGCGAAACGTGTGTTGCATATATTTGTTAGTTTTAATATGGGCCGCCCATTTATTTTGCTGTGCGAAACCGTCATCTCAAAGTCATTGTAATGATACAAAACATATTTCTGTTATCATTGTTTGTTTGCAAAGGAAAAAATACCAAAAACAATTGTATTTTTTGGGCTTCCAAATTTAAAGATTTACGTGTTCCTGATGAAAGTAAATCTCGGTAAGAGCTTTGACGCTGCAAGTTTATAAGGTGTTCGTAAAGCTGCAAACGACGCGGCACGTGCATGCATGCGCACAGTAAAAGATAACACGTTAATTATGTTGACGTCTATGGTACATTACACATTTGCAGAGAAAGTCGTATCCCTTGTGAAACTTTAGTGGTCTCAGCTAATATGTGTTTCAATTATAATTATTATTTCATAAACATTTATTTCCCTAGTAACATATACATTTACAAAAAAACGACTTGTAAATTATCATTAAATAATGTTCAAACATTTGTTCGCTATTTGCATATATGTGTAAAATTTGAATCTACATTGCTTGTTCACTGTACTGCCTTTGATCGTCTGAAGTACTTACAGTTTGCTTATAATTTTACAGCGAACAATGTAACAGACATTAATTGAAGGACATTACAAGTCTCGTGTTATTTATAAAAGTATTTTCGGTAAAATAGATAATCAAAAGAATTTCTAATAAATAAAAGATTTGAAGGGTAATGACCTCAATAACGGGAATAAACAACAGGTGTTTTTGATAAATCAAAATTGCATGTCTATCAATTAGGCAGAAGACAGATCCGTAATAATTTGACTTAACATAGAAATCTCATTTCTGAACTAATTTCTATTACGTTTAGTCTATGTATAATACCATGGCTTTCGGCGTCGTAGTAAAACAGAAAGGCGTTTTACGTTGATTTCAATCAAATTTAAGAGTAAAATAATTCAGTTTTAAGTTTTTTTGTTAAAATCTATAAAACCATGTTGATTTTAAGCAAAAACATCGTTTAAGTTGGTTTTGTTGTGCAATTTCATTTTTTGTACATTTCATGCTGGTTTCACTTAGAAAATACATGCTTACTTTAGATTGTTAGTATTTTCAAAAAATAAACTATAAAACTATAAGCTAGACAACCTTTTCAAAGATAAAATTGAAAAAATCACATTCAATACTATAAACGATCATGCTCGAGAGCAAAGGTCGAGAGTTTGATATGGGGTGTGTTATGATTATATCAACCATATGATTTACTTACTACGGGTTGTTTTGCATTTGATTTATTTGGGGTGTGACTGACATTTGTATCATGACTTTTGTATTCTGATATGAGCCATCAAGCATTTATTTTATCATCATGAAATACCAGTATTCATAACATACTATATGCTAACAGTTCTATAGTCATTTTGATAATTTAAATCTGTACATTTCAGGGGGGAAAATCTCCGTATCTATTTTTTCGTGCTTTTGAGAAGTTTCGTTTTTACAGTTTTTTTTTTTTTTTTATTTTTATTATCTTCGTGCACATATGACGTAGTCTTCTATTCCCGACTTCAAAATTAATAATGTAAAAATGTCTTTCAAGTTAATCATTTCAGCGTCCCTTTTTATACTCCATATCATTTACTTGTCAATCTGTCTCCGGAACAGCCTTCGGGTATTCATTTTATTTTTATTTTTCAAAACATAATTGTATAGTTATGCAAAATTGTAAAATGCATGGTCAGTGGCGGATCCAGAGGGGGGGTTCCGGGGGTCCGCACCCCCCCTTTATTTTGGCCGATCAATGCATTTGAATCGGGACATATGTTTGCACCCCCCCTGCACCCCCCCTTTGCCCTGGGCTAGCACCCCCCCTTTCGAAAATTCCTGCATCCGCCACTGATGGTTGACTTTATTCTAGATCTATGATCAGGTTTAACCACGTTATTGTTTGCATACATAATATTCCCGTAATGTTAAAAGCATCTGTCGGTTGTTTTCATACAACAATTTCAAAGTATTCTTTATTTATTGTCAATACTTATTTTCTTCTGCAATCAATAGACATGAAAAACTAAGTATTACACAGAAATTTACTATCTAAACAATATATAAATGTGTACATCAATTACACTCAAAATAACTGATAAAGTCGTATTACTTAGGGTTGTGAAACATAGAAATAATACTGAAAAGATAAACTTAAACTTCTGTAATAGTTATGCAAAACCAAAGAATGGTGCTCCCGTCCAGATTATGTTAGATATATATAAGATGCTTTTATACGCAACTTGTAATTTTTCTTTGAATTCGTTGATATTTAATTAAAATTAGTGTCAAATACATTTACCTTTAAAACGTTTACTTTACAAATAAACGAGAACTTTCAAATGTATAGAGAAATTCCTTCAAAAATGTATGACGATTTTTTTTCTTTCTGCTTTACTTTTTAAAATGAAACTGTTCTGCTTTTGCTTTTTTTTATATATTGAAAGCAATCATCGTATTTAAACATTAAAATTGAGAATGGAAATGGGGAATGTGTCAAAGAGACAACAACCCGACCAAATAAAAAACAACAGCAGAGGGTCACCAACAGGTCTTCAATGTAGCGTGAAATTCCCGCACCCGGAGGCTTCCTTCAGCTGGCCCCTAAATAAATATATACTAGTCCAGTAATAATGAACGCCATACTAATTTCCAAATTGTACACAAGAAACTAAAATTAAAATAATACAAGACTAACAAAGGCCAGAGGCTCCTGACTTGGGACAGGCGCAAAAATGCGGCGGGGTTAAACATGTTTGTGAGATCTCAACCCTCCCCCTATATCTCTAACCAATGTAGAAAAGTAAACGCATAACAATACGCACATTAAAATTCAGTTGAAGAGAAGTCCGAGTCTGATGTCAGAAGATGTAACCAAAGAAAATAAACAAAATGACAATAATACATAAATAACAACAGACTACTAGCAGTTAACTGACATGCCTGCTCCAGACTTCAATTAAACTGACTGAAAGATTATGATTTCATCATATGAACATCAGGCACAATCCTTCCCGTTAGGGGTTTAGTATCATACCATCATAACATATATGAGAAGAACATAACCCGTGTCATGCCAACAACTGTTTTTAGAATAAATGTGTTTAGTTCCGATGCAAAGACCTTATCAGTGACTCAATATTAACGCCAAAATATGCAATCTTTAATGACTTGACAACTAATTATATCCCTTCTTAATAAGTCTATTCAAAGGTTTTGTAAGTTTCTGAGGTGAATACTGACACCTTTGTGCTTTATAAAGAATATTTCCATAAAAAATTGGATGTGAAATACCTGAACGTATTAGAAGTCTGCATGTTGAGCTATATTTACGAATGATGTCTTTATACCGATGATAAAATTTAGTAAATGTTTTGACTAGTTTGTGATATCGAAAACCCTGGTGTAATAATTTTTCAGTAATACATAAATTGTTTGAATATATCGGTTACCATATATTTGTGATCCGTGATATAAGTGGCTTTGACATATAATTCCTTCAAAAATGTAAGACGATTGTTTTTCTTACTATTTCTTCCTTAATCGTCTGCTTTGCTTTTTAAAATAAAACTGTTCTGTTTTTGCTCTTTTTAAATGAAGGCATTCATCGTTACATTGTGTGCTGCTAACTATTAAAATATAAAATTCGTTTGCAGTGCAGCAAGTTTAACGGAAAACCTCATTCATTTTCAATCAAACATTAAAGTCGTTAACCAAGACAGAAAGTGTAGGTTATAATATTTTTCAAATAATGGGCATCTTCGATGTATCACGAAGTGTCATGTAAGCATTTAATTGTATTTTCACCATCAAATGAGACTTAAATTAATTCTAGATAGAATTGGTTTCAGGCTTAGTGTTTATAAATGCGTTAAAATTACGATTCCAGCGAAGCTTTCTAATTAGCAATTAATTTCGGAAAGTTATTGATTCCATCGACTAGCCCTGAGATATTCTGCAAGATAGATCACAAAAAGTGTTGGCCTTTGATGTAATATACAACCCAGGTGGTACTTGGTAATGACAACCTACTAATAGCGATCTATATTCTTTTGTTTCTTAAATTGTTTTCCAAAAGATTCCCTTGTGGTTACTTATTCGTTAGCAGAGAAACTTGTACCATCTTGACCTTATATCATAACCATTCTAGCAGATTCATTTCACGGCATTTAACAAAATATACTAGTAATTATTTAGTTCTAAGCACCTTCATCAGCACAAGTGGTTCGAATATGAGTACCGGGTGCAGGATTTTTTCGCTGTGTTGAAGACCAATTGGTGGCCCTCGTGTGTTTTCTGCACTTTGGCACATTTCCCCATTTCCATTCCCAATTTGTTTTCTATTTCATAACATTGAAATTTAAGGGGAAAAAACTTTTGGTAGTAAAGTGCGATTTTTACTGAAGATTTTATCGTTTCTTTTATCTACATATATACAAGGAAAACAGCATGAAGTGGTTTTTCACATTGTTGAAGGCCGTCAGTTTCCTATAACTGCTTACATACACTTCATTTGAACTTTGGTGGATAGTTGGCTCATTGGAAATAATACCACAACTCCTTTTTTTTTTATTAAGCGCAACCCACGTAGACTATGCTTTTCTTCGTTATTTTTTTTATTTCAAAAAAATATATTTTCCGTCAATAATTCAATAGAAATGTAAGTATGTTCATGTACAGCCCAAAGCAAAGAAAGTGTTTTGTTGTTCTTCATATCAAAGTCAGGGAGAAGTCTTAAATGCAGAGTAAAAGCTTACACCTGACTGCAAGTTTCTGGTGTCGGCGTGCTACTTCGTTAGCTGTTGATAACTTTTCCGATTTCGAATTGAAAAACCCAACAGATGCGTTGTAATATTATAATATAAAAGGCAAAGAAACAACGTCAACGTAAAAATATTGTACATTGTAATTCAATACTTCGTTTCTGTTGTATTCCAACGAAAAAAGCAAAGTTTCGAGTTAGTTTTTTTTTTATTTTATCATTCATCTTAAAACTGTTTTTTCTCAATTTACTTTAATAGAAATTATGAATTTAAAACCTTTGTTATGTTTTTCATTTTTCTTTTCCTATTTTGTCGCTTCATTTGTTGCTTCCAATATTTTATGAGGAAGCATACCCGCATCACATTTTTTTAACTATTCGAAATTGACACGTATTTTTGCTTTATGAAATTGACACTTATTTTTGCTTTTATATATATAAATCACAAAATCAAATTATAAAATGTAATGCACTTCTAAAATCTAATTATCAGAACACTTGATTGAATCTTGTAGTCTTATAGTTGACAATAAGTTTCACCAGCTTAAAAATGAAGAAGTTGAACACGAAGTTGAATCATATAAAAAATAAAACATGTTTTTCCGTATTTCATGTTTTAAGTAAGTGATGATGTAGGAAGCTTAAAACGACTGCAAACCTGCAAATTTGATAAAATTCAAGTATAAAAAAAGATAAGATTTATCCAGAAAAAATTACACAGCAACAATAACAACACACAATTCTTTGTAAGTGTGGAATAATAATATAAAAAGGCATCAAACCTGATTACTAGATTCTAGTTAAGATCCAGAAAATCTTCATCACACAGCGACAATCCTTCTTCAAACTCTACTGCAATCGATTTGACGATCAAGCTCTACAAAGCATATTGATATTAGCTTGTCACAGAAAAAAATCTCCACTAATCCAGGCGTATTACGAAAGACAACTCCAAAACACACTAAACAGACGTTAAGTGAGCACGAGTAAAATACTGGGAAAATGAAGGCAGAGGATATCGTCTGCTTTATAACCATGCAAATCAATAGATAGTGTTCATTATCATAGTGCGCATCCTCTACGAATACTATTGCTTGTTAACGGATGTTAAAAAAATAGAAATATTGATTAAAATGTGGCTGAATCAATTATGTAGTTATTAAAGAAACACCAGAGGATTTAAAATGGTCACCAGATCGTTTTTCTTTTGGATAATTTGGCTTATAATTGATTATAGTATCTGTTCCATTAACGACGATTTCATTATCAAAATATAAGCAAGAAATGAATATCTGTTGAGTCAACAATGATAAGTATGATTTTTTTACTGCTGTTTATCAAAATTGTTTTTAAATCTGTGTTAAAGACATTTTTATCTGTTGTACTTTTCTTCCCACTTTTTTTCGATTTAAAAACTCATTTCAGAATATCATATCAGCAACTGAACTTTATTATTGTAATATCTATAAATGGTGGTCATTAATATTTTAAAGCAAATAAGAAAAAACAGATAAAAAATAATTAATTGAAAATAGTTATAAAAGAAATGAGTTATATCCTACTGGCAACCAGCAAAACATTGTTTTCTATATTCCTTTAGTTGAAATAGTTATCGAAATCAATTGAAATTCTTAACGATTGATTGCCTCTGTTACATGTATATTATTACTGTTTTGTTAGCATGCTATTTAGTGGATAATTGTACTTGATATTTGTAGATTTCCCATAAGTATTAAAATATTACGTAAATGCTTTCGTTTAAAAAATCAGAATATTGGAGTTCTTGTGTTTTACAATCTTATTAAATAAAATATTTAGTAGCTTTTGTCAAGAAAAAAGGTAATTGTAGTTTTGAACCATAAAACAAATTACTTGAATTTTACAATGAACAATGCACTTATTGACCTTACTTACTGCATATAATTTAATATCTGTTTCAAAAGAACAATTATAACTTAGCTTCCTCATTCGTTATACAAGACAGAAGCGATTAGCTAATTTTCAAGAAATATCGGCTTTTATAAACCTTGTATGCATTGATTTTACTTCATATTAAGAATGCTCCGAATTATTATTCTTTCTTCCTTCTAGAATATCCTTGTTTTATGAAGTCAAATGAGATAAATTCCCTGTCACTTCCGGTCTATGTTTTTGTTAGATGTTTTTTCTGCTTTGTATTCATATGATT
This sequence comes from Mytilus galloprovincialis, assembly GCF_965363235.1. NCBI lineage: Eukaryota > Metazoa > Mollusca > Bivalvia > Mytilida > Mytilidae > Mytilus > Mytilus galloprovincialis. The sequence goes on along the minus strand of NC_134841.1, from coordinate 70,345,496 downwards.
AATTTAAAATAAAGGCCCTTTTTTCTTATGTTGTGTCCGTGATTAGAGATAGGGTTGGCGCTTTGTTTTGCGTGTCTGTCTCAAGTCAGGAGTCTGTAGCTCTGTCGTTGGTTCATGTATGTCATACTTGTTTTTCATAAATTGTTTTGTTATAAATTATGTTTTTTTCTAAATTGAATTGTTTTATGTTTTTCGTCGACTTTATGGTATTGAATTTCTCATTGATGAAGGCCGTATTGTTGGCTCAATTGCTTACATCAACTTCATTCGAACGTTAACGTATACTTGTCTTATTGTCACATCTCCCTTTTTATATACTAATAATGTATTTTTTTTTATCCTTTTTCAGGCAGAAGGACAACCACTGCTTTGTGTCGTGGCCTTGGTGGACGGAGATCTCAATTCTAGAAATCAAGCAAGCTAGTTTGCTCATTGTTAAAGGACGTACGGTGACCTATAGTTGTTGATTTCTGTGTCGTTTGGTCACTTGTGGAATGTTGTCTCATTGGTAATCATATCAGATCTCCTTTTTTATTTATTTATAATGTATTTTCGAGTCAGGCAGCTTCTTCTTCTTTAAAGTTTTCAACCAGTTATAAGAGGGTCTGACTGTGGTTTAGAGAATAGAGAATACTTCATAAAAAATGCATAATAAACCTGATAAAGGGGAGATTAAAGAATGGAGAACAATAAATAAAGATGAAGAATAGAGAAACATAGAGTGCTATACTGTACAGAAAAAAAGAATGGAAACAAGAGGCTCTCAAGAGCCTGAATCGCTCACCTGTATTTCAGAGGAGAAGATTTTTAAATGTTAGCAAAGATGGACGAAAGATACCAAAGGGACAGTCAAACTCATAAATCTAAAACAAACTGACAACGCCATGGCTAAAAATGAAAAAGACAAACAAACAACAGCACACATGACACAACATTGAAAACTAAAGAATAAACAACACGAACCCCACCAAAAAAACTAGGGGTGATCTCAGGTGCTCCGGAAGAGTAAGCAGATCTTGCTCCACCTTCATGAACAAATTATGTAAAATTGTCTTTCAAGGGCAATAATTCCTAAGGGGTCAATTGACAATTTTGGTCATATTCATTTTTTTTGTAGATCTTACTTTGCTGAACATTATTGCTGTTTATAGTTTATATCATCTATAATGATACTCAAAATAATAACAAAAAACTGCAAAATTTCATTAAAACTACCAATTCAGTGGCAGCAACCCAACAATGGGTTGTTCGATTCGTCTGAACATTTCAGGGCTGATTGATTTGTACCTATTGAACAATTAAATCACATGTCAGATTTGCTCTTAAAGCTTTAGATTTTGAGATATAAGCCAAAAACTGCATTTGACCCCTATGTATTATTTTTAGCCATGGCGGCCATGTTTATCAATGGCTCAAAACTTCGGATACAACATATAAACTAGATATATCCTAAGGAACATTTAGTTGAAGTTTGGAGGTATTTAGCCCCGTAGTTTCAGAGGAGAAGATTTTTAAATGTTAACTTGATGAACAAATTGTGTAAAATAGTCTTAAAGAGCAATTACTCCTTAAGGGGTCACTTGACCATTTCGGTCCTTGATCTTTTTTGTACGTCTTACTTTGCTAAACATTATTGCTGTTTACAGATAATATCTATCTATAATCATATTCAAGATAATAACAAAAAACTGCAAAAATTCCTAAAAGCTACTAATTCAGTAGCAGTAACCTAACAATGGGTTGTTCTGAAAATTTCAGGGCTGATAGATCTTGACCAATTGAACAATTTTACCCTTGGCAGATTTACTCCTTTAGCTTCAGTTTTTTGCGATAAAAGCCAAAAAATGAATTTGACCCCTATGTTCTATTTTTAGTCATAGCGGCCATGTCTGTCGATGGATCTAAACTTCGGATACAATTCATAAACAAGATACCCTAAGGAACATTTAGTTAAAGTTTAAAGGTATTTGGCACCGTAGTTTCAAAGAAGATTTTTTAAATAGTTTACAACGACAGCCGTCGGACGACAACGGACGCCAAGTGATGGCATAGACTCATATGGGGCCCTTTGGGCCCGTTGAGTTAAAAATGGTATAAATATAAATAATTAAGAAATGAACGCTAATATATAAAAAAGAGAAAAAAGCAGATAACCAAAAAGATTAAGAGAGGGGCGAAAGATACCAGAGGGACATTCAAACTCATAAATAGAAAATAAACTGACAACGGCATGGCTAAAAAGGAAAAAGACAAACAGCCAAACAATAGTATGCAAAAAACCACTTTGAAAAATAAATACTAAGCAATACAAACCCCACAAAAAACTTGGGGTGATATCAGGTGCTCCGAAGGGTCCTGCTCCACATGTGACACCCGTCGTGTTGCTCATGTTGTTAAACCTGGTAATGATTCAAATTCGGTACGTCACATTCTAGAATTAAAGCAAATATCCTTATGTTCAAAAATATATAGATCTTTTAATATTGGTACTTCTGAACATAGACATTTTAAAATAAGTTTTCCCAATTAATATTAGGAACTTTATATTAAAATCAAAGACTTACCCGCGTCAAATATGGCCAGTTTTTCTCATTTAATTTTTCCGTGGACTCTATCAAGTCAGAGTTGAAGGTTTTTATTAATATTTAAGAACGCACTTTGTGTAGATCGATGTGATCTCCTATGTACCATTCTTGCAAGCAAAAAATTATTTATAATGTTTTGACGGAAGGCGAGATCATTATCTTACATATGTAGAGTGGTCTTGGGCGCTGGACACAGTGCGGGCGGTGTCATCAAGATACAATGTATCCACATTGTATGAGTTCGAATCCCCGCGAGGGAACAACAAAAATAATTTGCAGATTCAACATTATTGTGATGATATTTAGACGAATTATGAATATCATATGTGTTTTCAGACGTATATCACCTTCACTGGTGATCCAATGGATAGATCAGTCTGGTATATGTCATTAATTCAGGAAACGTCCGTTGTTATTCTGTTGATTATATGATGTAATGTACTATTTTATTATTTATTTATATATGTCTCTGTCCTAAGTGTTCTTGCGTTCATTTGCACTGTATTCCTGTCACGCAATGTTATCTTTTAAAGCTTTTTTTATAAGCAAGAGGTTTGATATCCATAAAGCCAGGTTTTACCCGCATTTTTTCTTTGAATTTCCTGTACCAAGTCAGTGATATGGAAGTTGGTATCAAAATGTACATTTCTATGTGTGTTAGCGTTTGTTTATATTGCAGTTCCGTGTTTCTTTTTCTCCGTTGTTTTCCTTTTATAGTTTTTGGTTTTGATTTGTGACCCGGGATTTATTTTCACTTGTTCAATTTACGACCATTGAACAGCGGTACACTACTGTTACATTGGTTTATAACTAATTCAATCACCAAATTTTAAACGCCTAAAGACAGCCCAAAACCGAAATTTTGAAACATTTTGACAAATTTTTAGTAATAATCCCAAGCATGTGTAAACAGACAAAATCAGTGTATATAAAGTGCGAATCCAGCTAGTTCATTTTTACTGTTATATGCGGGTATGTCTATTGTAGAATAAAGGATCATGGGAAAACTGTATTTGTTTATGTTTTGAAAATATCAAGTTAAGTGATTTGAAGATAAGTTTTAACAAAGTTTCATTGTGATATGTCTTTATAATATACAAACATAGCATTAAAGTTCAAATAAGTGTTATAAAAGCATCATAATATAGCATATCGATTATTGAAAGCGATCCATTTTAGCTATAGATGCGATGAATTATCACTGTTAGTGCAGTCATTATTAATGTAGAATTTTCAAAGATGCGAGGAATTTTTATTGTAGAATTATGTGATAAATGCACTTGCAACAAACGAAAAAACTTAGTTGATGACTTTAGGATTTATGATACATGTATTTTCAAATTGAAATACAAACTCCTCATTCATTCTTCATTAAATATATAGCTTTTCAAACTTGTAACAAAAGCGATTCTCAAAATGAAAAATTCTAGATCCGCGAATGGATACTACCGCAGAGGTAAAACCATACACATTTGAGTTATTGTACACGAAATGATTGCTACAATTCATTTTTGTTGATTTTAGACCTTTTGGAACTCTATGTGGGCTGTTTCAGCAACTAGACAAAAAATCCCCAAACTAGATACACGGTTAGATTCAGCATGTCAACGAATCCCAAATATCTATATTAAAGGACTTTTGTCTTTAAATTTGGACCCCTCAAAATTGAAAAAGGGACCAAAAATATAAAAAAAAATGCATGCATCGGATACATTTGTTATTGAAGGCATGACTGTAACAATAGGATTGATATACACAAATATCTTATTCTGGGGGTCTCATTGGGGGGGGGGGGGGGATCCCGCTTACTGTTTTGGCAGATTCCCGTATACCGCTTATTGTTTTGGCAGATTCCTGTGTCCCGCTAGACTTCATTTCTCGTTTTTCACGACACAATCATTTGACTTTCACCTGTCACGCTTGCAAAAAATCGGCAATCCGGCGTCACGCTTATACCCAAATGCGACCCACTATTTTACTCTATTCTGAATCATATTAAGCTCATTATACATATATTAAAAAAGTAGTGTGGATTTTTTTATACCTTTTTATCCCGTCTCGTTTCGTTTTTGAGCCATATATAGATGTCGTATGTGACAATGAGACAACTCTCCATCCGAGTCACAATTTATAAAAGTAGACCATTATACGTAAACATACGGTCTTCAACATGGAGTCTTGGCTCACACCGAACAGCAAGTTATAAATGGCTCCAGTGTAAAACCTTTTAAACGGGAAAACAAAGATTCAATCTATATCAAGATGTACGTAATTAGTGGTGAAGTGTCATGGAAATGGATAAAAAAATAAGGATAAAGATCCCTATACGCTTTATAAGAAACTAAATGGAATACATTTGAAATAAATGTTATTTCTATTGAATTTATTAGAGTGTTTTAAAACCAAACTTTCCTCCGTAAGTTAAATTTTATCAAATCTTTCTCTTACTTTATCTATTGTTTGAGCAAGTCGGCTAAATTAAGGCCTTACAGCTAATTTCATAATGCATGCAAAGCAAAACTTTGGTTGGCTTGCTTGCTTTGTTTGTTTAATTGTTTATACAAACTTTGTAAATAAGATTGACATTTTTAAACAATATGATTAGGCATATGCTAGTTTAACCTGTATTTTTAATATTTGAATTAAATTGGGTGTTATCATAACGATTATCCAATAAAAGAAAAACAAGCAAGTCAACTAAAGTCTTCCTCTACATGCTTAAAGAAATGAGCTGTAATAGATAAAAAAAATAAATAAAAAATTATACAGTGAAAATGCACCGCATATACAGTACTAATGATTCGCTCCACAGTAAAAATGAAAGAATAGTATCATTATTCGACAGTAAACATGACTAGCATTACGAAATCATCATAGTGGAATTTAGTTAAATATGAAGAAACTGAATGACAAAACATATTCTACGTTATACAACTTTATTAATTGTATTAAAATGAATATTTTGTACTGCAACAACATCTTACCTGTTAGTTATAAAGCACCTGCACGATCTGTTCGTGAAATGTCATAAATATTCACCTATTTTGGTAAATATTTCAAAGCTGGATGGCTTTAGGCGCGATAAAACCCCGCTCGCATCTCTTACTTTGTTTTATTAGTATTATGTATTTCTGAACATATACATTTTAACTAATTTTCTTCATTTTCTTCGAAAGTAAAAAAAAGTTCGTCTGTTTATTTATCATTCTACATTAGACATTTATGGCATATACAGTAAAAATGATATTTTAGGATCCGCACTTTACATACACTGCAAAATGAAAATTTTATTTGAAGTAAAGCTTTGTTTCGTCTTTCGAAAAATAGTATATTGTTCTTTATTTCCTAAGCATCGTCCTTTGGTGCAAATTTGACAAACACCGGTAAATTTTAGGATTTTGTGTCAAAATGCCTTCAACAGCAGCAAGAAAAAAAAAACCAAAACAACATGTTGTAAATGTCACGCAACGGACGCGCATTTTTTTACCTTCATCGGGAACGCTGAAAGCCGAATATTTGAAAGTCAACGTCGTATACTAAGTGTATAAGTTCCGAAATAAATGAAGAGCTATATAATCCAAGGTCAATTTTGCCAGAGGAAGTTGAAATGTTAGTTTCTAAAATAAAATTTAAAGTTATGGACGGACAGTTTTAGTGAATTTGTGATATATCATGTCAGTGCCGAAGAACTGACATGATAATACCCACGGCAGTAGTATCGACTCAATGCTGTAAAATTGAAAACAACACTGGATAAATAATACATGCGTCCCAAGTGCTCTTCTTGATTTACTTTAATGAAGAACTGAAAACCACAAGATTTTATAAAAATTTGTAAAATAATTTAAAACGTATGTTAAGGATATTTTATTATTTTGACATCTTTTAGATTGTTACCCAGTTAGTAAAACATAACAAAGAGATTTGCTATATCCTATTCTTTTTTATTTACGTTTTCCTTATATTACAGTTTTATGAGAGTTATGGATAAAACAAAGTTTATAACAAGCAAAATAATTAATTTAAGGTCTGGTTCTGACTTGATCAAGCGGTTTGACATCTTTTAGATTGTCTAAACTATGCCATGAAAAGGGTATAAAACTGAAAAGAAGCTTCTCAAAAACTAACAAAGAGGATATTCGCCTTAAGATAATTTATTTATTTTGGTAATGCAGCAACTGTTTGTCCAATAACACTAGCGTGTTACAAAAGGTGAGAAACACTCGAGACTGAAAAAAAAACAACAAAAGAGCCGCTTGATCAAGTCAGAACCTGACCTTAAATTACTTATTTAAATTAAGAAAAACGTATATATATTGTTACTTTTTAAAATTAAGAAAAATGCTGCTCGAGTGTTATTATATACATTCTCTTTTTATTTATGGTTTCGTATTACTATGCAAGTTCTTTTATTCGTAGGGTTCCAATTTTCGTGTTTTTCGTGGATGACTTTATCCACGAATTTAAGCGATCAACGAAATAAAACAATCATTGTCCAAATCAAGACATGGAAAGATCCCCATCGGTAGGTTTGACTACTGATATGATCTAGAGAATATATTATTGAATAACGGGAAATCTGAGAATACTTTAATAACCTTTGATCTTTTAATTTTATAAACAATATTTTTGATCGATGAAAGTCAGATTTCCAGTATTGATATGCTAGTATGATAAAGTGTTTATTCTATATCCTCATAGTTCTCGTACATATGTAAAATAATAATTTCATGCTGGGCTTGATTTTGATAAGAATTATTTGACAACTCCAAGATACGTTTATAGCATATTTTTTTTTATGTTGCTGTAATCAGTAAAAACATGATTTCAGAGTTTTTGCGTAGTTGGTAAGTGTTGAAATGCGCTATAACATTTTGTGTGTTCGGTCTTAGTTACCAGAATAGTTGATAATGGAAATGGCGAATGCGTCAAAGATGTAACAATTCGACCAAAGGGCAGAAAACAGCCGAAGGCAACCAAAATGTCTTCAGTACATCAAGAAAAATTCTATTCCTAAAGTAATGAACATAGAGAAGTTCTTGCTCGGACCCACTCTCCGTAGTTATATAATATGTTATTTTACTGTATGTCCTATTTCCGTTTGTGACTTATTGGCTATCATGAAAACTAAACGTTCCAAATATGTGTAAGTGAGCTTTGAATCAAATGTACCTGACCAACAGATGAAACGCCTATGATTGTACCGGACAATTGACACCGTAATTTGGATACCATTACAAACTTACATAATTTTATATATTTATTTCTACATCATACCACTAGAAGTAGCAAATTTACATGACCATATCGGAAAATAGGTATTAAGTCGGATCTTAACACGTACTTGTGATTTGGTTAAAACCGGTTTTGATCAAAATATACGAAGAAATGTCGAAATGTTCAGGACTTAATTAAATCTGTATTTCGGTAGGATGGTGCAAGCATACGATTTTTATTGTGTCTTACACTTTGAGAAGCGAATAATCTTCAACTACTTTATTCAAATATTGTGTAAAAACGTTAATTTTGAGCTATGAAGGTGAAGTGGCTCGAGCATTTTTCTGAGGAAGTTTTAAAAAATTGCAAAGAAATATTTTTACAGTGGGTTAGCTTTCATTAGTCTTAAATATCTATAGATGAACAACTTTTGGTTATATTTATAATATAGAATCATCATTGAAGGTGGGGGACGATTGCAGAGATAATTAATTATATTGATGTGCCATTTGTATGCAAGAGTGACATTCCGTTGTATTATGTGCCAATTCGAAAAAGTTATGCGAGTATTCTCTCCCCTTAACAGGTTCATTATTTTATAATTAAGTTTAGGTTTCTGATATAATTTTGAATAATTACAAAATGTATCAATTCAATATATTTCAGTTTTTGTTATTGGTGTATCAAAAACATTGATGTACGAATATAATTTCATAAATTTGAAACGTTTAAAATGATTACATACCAATATAAAGGACCGTTCATCATTTTTGAAAAAGACTAGGAACGAAAATCGAATTTAATACCTTCTCTTGGTGATAGATTCATGATAATTGGAAATGAACCAGCGTAATCTAATGGTAATTACTGAGAGGGACCAGCAAGCAATTTTTTATTGTAGCTTATTCAACGTTAAAACAATTTTCCATTATAAACGAATGTTACTTTATACAAATAAAAGGACTTTGTTAGATAAATCTACAAATTTTATTAGATATTATGATTTTTTATGGCAATAGATTAATATGCTACTAGAAGGATAGTTTAATCGCATACATGTACTACTACTAAACAAATAATGAAAGAAACAATACAATACAATACAATACTGTTCAATACAGTACAATACAGTACAATACAATACAATACAATTATGTTTTATTGATTTAAACAGAGCATTATAACCAAATATGTTAACATTGCAGTCTTAGTTCTAGTTTTTGCCAAAATTACCAGTACGGCTGTATATAAACTTGCGTCCATTTGCATGTCTGTCCACGTCTTGATTTCAATCTTTGTCTTTTGCATTGTATAGCATGCCAAGGTCAAGATACATATATGAATTATAGAACGGCTTTTTAACTCTCGTAAATCCATCAGAAACTGAAAACTCAAGGTAACAAATAAAAGCTGAAGGAAACGCATGACATGAATTTCAAAAGGAATGAGCCCGAGTGAGTCGAAAGAGTAAATGCCTCTTACTATTCACGCATTAGCTGCCTAAATCAATAGGTTTCGGGTTCAAAATTCGGATTGTAAATGTTTTATGAAAAGATGAAAATTATTATTTCCATGAATTGAAGGAATAGTTATACAAAAGTAGGCAAAACCCTTTACTTTGACAAAATAAATTGTTTTTCTCTCGAACAATATCACCTTTCATTGTTGTGAGAGATTTCTTAGCTGAACTGGAATGTGCAAAGGTACTAAGTAAACATCTAAACTGAGTTTGATCAGTGACAATGTTTTGTGAATAATAATAGCTAATGTGGTATTTTTTGTTTTGTGATGTTCAAATCTCGTAAACATATTTAAGTAAACAAACCAGATCAAACGAACTACGGGAATCGCATAAACTCCAAAAGGAACGTGACCGGATGTGTCAACATGGAAATTTTCTTCAGCTACATGTATACAATCTCAGTCAAACTATTACAAAAGGGAACAGACACCATCGGTAGATCAATTATAGATTAGACGACTATGGTGCTATTCTTGATAATTTGATTGATTGGTTGTTGATTGCTTTACGCTGCATCTATGGCAAGCCGTTCTCGTCAAAACTATGTTTAAACCATTTTTCGAAAAATTTACACACTGAGAATTACAACAAAGCACACTGAGATTTAAAAACTTCAAAACACACACTGAGAATTAAAAATTACACACTGAGATTTCATAAAGACGCACTGAGATTACAAAAATGAAAAACACACACTGAAAATTGAAAATTACACACTGAGAATTGAAAATTACACACTGATGTTTCAAAAAGACACACTGAGAATAAATAAACTGAAAACACACATTGAAAATTTCGAAATTACACACTGAGAATTGTGCGCACTTTTTATGCGCACATATCTAATTAGCATACTTAATCTGAATCTATTACAAGCTTAAAACAACTAGGGGACAGAACTCGTTAGTCCTTCGATTTGGTTCCAAATTATTTATAAAAAAAACGTTAGAAATACAAGAACAAGAAAAATACCCATTTACTCTTATTACAAAATATAACCAAATGGTGAAAAACTTTATTAAAATTATAATAAAACATTGGAACAATCAGCAAAAAAACAAAGAATGCAGTGAAATTTTTACTCAAGTGTCTATTATAGCATATAAACGTAACACAAATATTAAAGATTAACTTGCGAAATCAGGGTAACAGTTGGAAGACTTTTGAAAAGGGAACCATGCTTAAACGGTTTTAGGTTAAAAAAAAATCCCGATACACTGGTAGTAATGATATCAATTATAGGGAACAAACTTATGAATATGAGCGATTTTTAAGTCTTGAAATTTATTACGAATGTTGGTTGAAGGAATCGCATTTCATTATAATGACAAGAGTTCTTGAGATCAAGATATTAATCTGTTGAATTATTCATGAATATTCATTAGTAATTTGCATATTAATCTCAGTGTGTATTTTTAAAATCTCAGAGTGTAATTAACAATTCTCTGTGTGTGTTTTTCAATTTATTTCATCTCAGGGTGTCTTTTAAAAATCTCAGTGTGTAATTTTGAATTCTCAGTGTGTGTTTTTTATTTTTTTTTAAATCTCAGTGTGTAATTTCGATTTCTCAGTGTGTTATTTTAGATTTTTAAATCTCAGTGTGTATTTTTTCGAAAAAAAGGGTTAAAACATAGTTTTGACGAGAACGGCTTGCCATATGCATCCTTGTTAATTGGAGGTAACTGGTAAGTACCTGCATTCACTGCGGAGATGCAGATAACGAATTCGTTGAAATTATTAGTTCGACTTTCATACTTATAAATCGAAGTTTCATCGATATTAGTACCAATATTCTCTTTGAATCTGTCAAATGTTTAAGGAAACCATAAAAAATACAATTAAGTTTAATTTACAATCAAACCACCTTGGACATCAAAGACAGTTCAGGACAATTCATTGAATACTAAACCATGACCTTCGTTATGAACTCATAAAATTTCATTAATAAGATTTTTATATCCTTTATTCAATTAAACTAACTGTGACACGATAAAGGGGACGAAATAATGAGGTATTGATATTTTATATTTTACCAACCATCAAAGTATGGTTTTAAATGTCAAGCCTTTCACATAAATACATCTGCAACACTTTATTGTTGAGATTCATTCTGTTATCTTTTTCTAGGCAACATATGTTCACTTCAAACAAAGTGGTACAGCTATTGATTATAAGTAGGTACATAAGTATATTAATTAATATATTTTTTTATGAATGAATTCACATGCATTTATCTTTATTTAAAAAGAATGATATTTCTTGATGATAAGTACAAACGTTAGCGTAATTTTTATGAATTGGTTGAATATTAAAAGACATCTGTATGTCAATAGTTATCAAAGGTACTAGGCTTATATTTTCATACGACAGACGCGTGTTTCGTCTACATAAGACTCATCGGTGACGCTCAGATCAAAATAGTTATAAAGCCAAAAAACTAAAAAGTTGAAGAGCATTAAGGACATACATACCAACTCTCTAGTGACATGTTTTCACAGTCTGACATCTTTTGATACCTATATACGTCATCACCCTTTTATTGTTCCGATTGCGATCTATTTCCGATTCTAATATATTGACTGAGTGTGGATTTGCAGCAATGTAAGTTGAATAGGAGAAGCTGACCGAAGACGCGTAATTGGAAATATTCTGTTTTATCTTCATTTTTCATTTCCCCCAAATTTGAATTTACCTTATATTCGGGTTTTTTATAGTCTAGCCGATTCCCTCATGTTTAGTTGTTAGCTTGATTTGTGTTCTTGTCTAAATGAGTCTCTAAAGGCTCATGCCTCATCGACCCTCAAATTAGCTTGATTTGTATTCTTGTCTAAATGAGTCTCTATAGGCTCATGCCTCATCGACCCTCAAAGACCCGAATTATTAAGCATCTTTCCTAGTTCCATGACGAATATGTTATTTTCCCAACATATATAATCCCAAAATATGAGATTTTAGTGTGTAAATCATATAGTAATTACACTACTAGATGCAGGAATTACTCGTAGGTATTGGCAATTCCCTTGTACACCCAACATGTACGACACGATACACAACATGTACGACACGATACTCAACAAAGAGGGAATCCTGAAAAGTCATAGGTCTGTGCTATTTTCCATTTGAATTTAAACCAGAAATGCAGAAGCAGATCTTTCTTCACTACATTGGATACCTGAGTTACATAAGTGTCCTGAAGATCAACGTTATATTGCTAGGCTTGCCAAACCTTTTTCCACTCTTATAACATCAATTTTAATCAGCAATCAAATAAGGGCTTCAGAAATATTGTTAATAAAGGCAACAGTAGTTTACTGCTGTTCAAATGTCATCAATCAATTAAAAAAAAAACTTATTCAGGTTACAAACTAACACGGAGGGAAATTAATCAATTATAAGAAAAAACGGAACAGCAGAAAGACTGAGATGCAACAACAAAAAACGCTAATATACGTAGAAACGGACTATATCATATTGTAATACATCCACTGAATGTGCGATGTAAATCAGATTTAGACCAAAAACAGGCCTTATCGTTGTACCTTGTCCTTTCAAACATCTGTCACAAAGATACAATCTTAGTCATTTTCATCTTGCAATAGAACAAATTCAACAATAACTGCATTTCCTTTACCAAACTTTCCCCATATAAATTTAAGGACAGATTACAAGAATGGATCCAAATTGGACTTTAATGTGATTGAGCTTTTGATTTTTCCATTTGATAAGAGACATTCCGTTTTGACTTTTCCTTAGAGTTCGATTTTTTGTTATTTTACTTTGAATAGCCTAATATAAATGACACCTGGTCCATACATTACTATCGCTTTAGTTTCCTGTCATTTTCCGGATACATCCTTTTTAGTATATTTTTTAAGGACAAAAGTTAGCTGTGTAAGCAAACATCGTAAACTGAACGGTTCTTGTCTGTTAAGAACTAGTTGGAGTTTTTAGTATGTAAAAAGCAAACGATTTTATGAACAATGTCATAATGGTAAACATTACTCATCCCCTCACCCCCTTTTCTTTCTCAATTCATCAATTTTGTATAGAATGAAATGCAAAACAGTATGGCTGTGGCCATTGATTGACACATTAAATTCATCCATTGACTGGAAAAATTTAGGTGAACGTTTGTATGTAACGACCACTGCTCACTGTGTACTTTTAAAAGACACTTAAACTATTGGGTCACCAAAGGTTCTCAACACCTTAATAAAGTAATTCGAAAAATTAATCAGAAATAACACGATGTTTTGATTTATATCAATTACATAAATCAAAACATAAAGGTTATTCCTGATTAATTTTTCGAATTATTTTATAATTAAAGGCTTTAAGAAACCTTTGGTCACCCCACAGTTTAAATGTCTATCGTAGGTACGTCGTGAACAGTGGTCGTTACAGACAAACGTTCACGTAAATTGTCCCAGCCAATGGATGAATTTAATGTGTCAATCAATGGCCACAGCCACACTGTTTTGAATTTCATTCTATAACATAAAAAAAAGAAGATGTGGTTTGATTGCCATGAGAGAGATCTTCACAAGAGACCAAATGACAAAGAAATTAAAAACTATAGGTCATATTACGGCCCTCAACAATGACCAAAGCCATACCGCATTGTCAGCTATAAAAGGCCCCTAATTGACAAATGTAAAATATTTTAAACGAGAAAACTAACGGCCTAATTATTGTACAAAAAGGAAACGAAAAACAAATATATAACACAACAACAAACGATAACCACTGAGTCATATGCCCCTGACTTGGGACAGACACATACATACAGAATGTGGCGAGATAAAATAATGAATTATACGACCTATCCAAAAGTGTTACTGTAAAATCTGTTTAAAATGACTATTGAATGAAAGAAGACGTAAAAAGAAACTCTTTAAAAAAAAGTATATTTCATGTATGATATTGTAGACGAATAACAGTAAGTAACCTATTTAACTTTAAGCACTCTAATGAAGTCCGTAGTTCACGTTTATAAGGATATTATGATATGATAACACATTTAGATCTGCTTTCGTGTACGGAAACAGCAGGGAACTTTCAATATCGAGTCTGACAAGTCATTAAAATGTAAATTTTGTAACTTGTATACCATGGTCGTGATATAAAGATTTGAAATTCTATATGGTTTACAGATTTATTAATTTCGAATTAATATATACATGAAAATATAGAACAACATATGTTACCCTCGACAATATTGTTTAAATTAATGAAAAAACTGTGCTTTTTATCGACGATTCGTTATCTATTTGATAAATGTCTATTTCGTTTTATAACATGAATGAAAATAATTATGTTCTATTCATTAGTAGATCGAAATTAATTGTTGGGTTTTATTACAAAAGAAGACATTTAATTGTTACTGATATCAAGTCCTGAATTTAAATGTGTAATTAAAACTTCATCATAGAATGTGAGTCTGAATTGATTCTGTTAAACTCGATTTGATAGTGAACACATTTAAATAAAACTGGTCTTAATTAAATTATGTACTAATATAATATCAAATATTCGATACGTTTGTGTAATGCATCACTTTTTGTTTTTATCTATCATACGGAATTCTCTACATAAATGTATGATATACGAATAATATGTCGTAGTCTTGGACCATTTTGTCGATAAAATTGACACCACGAGCCAACTCCTAGTTAAAAAAATATATTTTAACAAGGACAAAGTTTGAATCTTATGGTACGTAATTTTCATAAGGCATTGGGTAATGTTTGAAATAAATGGAAAACCAGGACGAATTGAAAGGATTATACAAATATAGGAAGATGTGGTATGAGTGCCTATGAGACAAGTACCCATCCATTTCATTTCATGTATTTATCTTTATGAACATATTAACAATATATTTCGCAAATTTACAGATCTAACATTGTTTGGTTGATGTTCAGACGAGTTGTATATACATAATGTACACAACCATGTATACTATCACTGCTGGTGGTCCGATGGATAAATCTGTTGTAGAGTTGTCACTGGCTGAGTGGTAAAATCCTTGTTTAGACAATCTTATTGGTAATATTGTCCGTACAATTGTACACATCAGAAGAAAAATTAAAGAGGACATTTAGGCATTGTTATGTCGCTTTTCCCCACCTTTCTCTTGTTGATAAGACTATAAACCTTTATGAACATATACTCAGACATTAGACAATCAATCAATAGTATTCAAATAAAAAAAAATATATTTTTACATTGAACAAGGATTTGTATAGTATCACTATACAAATCCTTGCTTTGAACTGCATATTTTTAAATAAAAAAAATTAATTGAATGCACGTTGTTGATAAATTATATAGTAAATACTATAGGATCTACTATGTTCTAATAAGGTATGCATAACATTTCAAAAATAGTTACAATGTAGAATAAAACATGGTTTCGCATATTATTGATCAGCAGTTGCTACACATAAATGTTTCATATTCGATGACTTTTTACTTTTATTGTATCTCCTTAATTTGCTCGTAATGTTTACATATATATTATATTTTTAAGGGAAACCACTAGATTATTGAAAAAAAACATGGACTGTGAACCAGTGTAATATCTATTGTATCTTGTTAACTTAAATCCCATGACAAACGATAACTCGAATAATGCAAACTCTTTCATTAGGGAATTTTCGTTATGGGCAACTGTTTTATTTGGATTAAAATGATTATATCTGGAACTGTGTCGGTATTACCTACATGAAAGAATTTGAATCAATGGTCATGATGTTACAACAAACTTCTCTTAATACATATTATCAATCATTCGGTGTCGTTAATTTTATTCTTAACCTTAACCTGCAAATTTTGATTCTATAAAACTAGAGAATTCCCTACACCAAATTTATTTTTAACAGATATTGATGTATACAGTTTTCCAGACTTTAGTGTTTTACTATTATTTCCAATTACTTGAAAACATTTTGTAAAGATTACAATATTCTAATATTACAACGATATATAGCTGTGAAAATACTCATCATATATACCAGGATTGAAATTTTATATTTACGCCAGACGCGCGTTTCGTCTACAAAAGACTCCTCAGTGACTGTCGAATAAAAAAATGTTAACAAGGCTAAATAAAGTACGGAGTTGAAGAGCGTTGAGGACTAAGAATTCCTTAAGATTTTGACAAATACAGCTAAGGTAATCTATTCCTGAAGTAGATGGGGATACGTATTCAACCCTTCCATGCACAAATAATATCCTTTTAAAACTATGTATGTAATTTTCACATCATACATTTTTAATATAATATTCATATTAAAAAAAGACTACAATAAATACAAGAAAATTAAATTTCTGAAAGATGTAGGGCGTGAAAACTTGATGAAATAGATGTTGATTTGCAATCTTTTCGTTTTCATGTGATCACGAACTGTTTTCAAACAATCAACAATTGTCACCTTGGCATTAAGCATCCTACTTCAAATTGTTTTCAGCGTTTAGTCCTTGATTGCGTTTGGTTGTTAATATGAGTGCATTTCTTTCTAACACAAACAATACAAACGGCTAAGCGCGCAATATTTTGATCGTTTGTTTCTAACATACGTTTGCAAAGTTAACATAAACTTTGACAAACTATGCACTCGCTAAAAATGCGTCTACAGTTTGTTGTTCGTCGCTTGTTAGTACAAACGCTACACTTGTTTCTAACTTTAACTTTGATTCAACTATCTGCACGTGGTTTTTTTTCCCCGCTTAAGACAAACATTGGAACAATCTGCAAAAAGACAAGCAATGAAGTAAAATCTACAACCAAGTGCCTATCATAGCATATATACGTAACAACGTAACAAAAATATAATGAATACCTTGCTAAATCAATCCAATAGTTGGGGAAAAGGGACCCTTGGTCCAAAAACACAGTTATTATACTTTACTTTCCCTAGTGTAACATTATATAACTTGCAATTTTTTTCCATACACTTTTCCAATTTATTTCTCCATACTTGATACATGAAATATCAAGGAAGGATATGAAATTACATGTTTTAAAAAAATGGGTGCTGGATCTTTATGTTAAGTAGTGATTTGGTCTAGTTAAAATAAGGTCAAAAATTAGTATGTCTGAAACTGTCAATCTGAATTTTAGACTCCTTGAACACAGCAATTGTCAATATTTTGAGTTAGATCTGGTAGACTTTTCTATCATTTTGAAATTTTTTGTCCCAATAATTGTACACTACACTGCAAAAACAAAATGCAATAGAGCAGGCGCAATATTTTTGATTTGATTTCATTGTCTAAAAGAAATGCATTTCGAAATAACTATGTTCTCGGGTCCCATGCTTTTACAGTATAAGCAAAAATCTAGAAACAATATAAGTAATAATCTTAATGATAGGCAACATCCTTCATATATATGAAATAGAATAAATGGTGTAAAGTCTTGAGATTTATTATGTATGCTGGTTGAAGGAATCGCATTTAATAATAGCATTATTGAAAGTTCAAACATGGTTAGTAAACACTGGTTAAACGATGTATTTGTTTCTACTTTTATAGCGTTTACCAAACGATAACAAACGCAACTCAATGTTTACAAAATTTTGGTTAGAAAAAAATGCACTCTAATTTGTTCACGGATTTGCTAAAAAGTGCATTGTTTTTAAAATGGCAAACCATTGATTGTTACATCTTGTAAAAATGTTAAATATAAAAGTTTAATGGTATTATTTGTTTTAATATTTCACTAAACAACAGCCATGTTAATTCTGGTGCACATTGAATGACAGCAGAAATCTTCACAGTTCACTCCAAACAATGTTGAGATATCATAATGGACTAAAAAATCATATTTTAATCTAACAAATTAGCATCATAGACATATCAGAATTCATAATGATTTTTTTCATTAATCTTTCATGCTGATTAATTATATCTGCACGTTTCCAAATAAAATAAGAGTTGTCTGTTACAGATGTACATAGATTTAATGCATGTTCTAGCACCTGAAATCCTATCAATTATGGAATTGATAGAAACAAATACATTTCTCTTGCAATATTAATGTGAAACATTTCCAGCAACACTGTCTAGGTGTAGCGATCGTCAATTTGCAACACCTTTCTCAATTTAACTTGTATTCATGGAACAATGATACGTATTTGTTGCAATTATGAAACGAAAAAGAATATTTATTTTAACAAGTAGAAAAGTGAAAGTAATAGTTTGTATTTTGACAAAATCAAATTATAACAGAAATTATCAGATTTGTTGGTTTTCTTCAAATTATAAATAATGTGTAAAGTTAAGAATAGTAAGTAGACGCAATCACTGATGTTCATATTACTGGTAGTATATTTCTATAACTTTGAAGCTCTTAACTGAGATTTTTATTCATAAACGTGTATATTTTAACAATTACTTCACTACGGCATTTAATCCATCACTTTTATGCTTCTTCTTCTACTAAAGTTAACTGTTATTACTGAGTGGAGTAAGGGATAAAGTAGATATCAAATTTGTTATCTTTTAAAAGTTGTTGTCGTTTCTACATCTGATTCATAGGTTAATGATTCTCTTTGCTTCTTTGAATAACCGAAAATGTAGAATATAAAAAACTTTATTTCAACAGATGTTGGTTCTGACGTCATCTTTATAAAATATACTCTAGAAATTGACAATGAGGGTCGATTGAAAACAAAACTTTACGACAAAAGAAATTATTATTTATTTGTATTTATTTATATTCAGAACAGTCAGTTAATAAATCATTGACACCAGTAGCGTCCTTCGTCGTTAAACAGTTACTTTAGATAGACGTTAAATCTAATGGTTAAAAGTGTTGACGATCCCCCATTTTGATTCGTTCAATTAATTGTGATTTCGACGTCATTTAGATTCTCAGTATATATTTTGTCTGCATTTTGATATTATATATAAAAGAATGTATGTATTGCAGTTAAATGATTCCACATCTGAATCGTATGAACCAAAGATTAACGCTATAGTTTAACAAAAACACACATATTTATTTCAATACATAGATACCAAACAGTCGAACAATAATCATTTATATTTAATGTTAACTGAAACGTTTATAGTTCAGAATTGTTATTCTGGAACGGAGATAAATATTTTTACTAATTTCCAAAACGGAAATAAATATTTGCATTGACAAGCAGACCGGTAAAATCGGGAAATATGACAATGATGTAAAAGTTCTTTAAGTTATATAAAACTACTAAATGAAAATTATTAGGAATAACACTGATCATGTTATGTCGTCTGTTACTCATAAATCGACGTTGCTTCAGTTATTTTCACAATCATTTATTGTTTGGCCAACACGACGATTAAGTGTCCCAATTCACTGTTGAGATGTTTGTTCGGTCTTAAATCTTTAGATAAAAGTAAAGTCCTGTCACATTTTGACTAAATGTAGACTCCTATGTTTGCAGGTGCATGTATAGCAGGTGACACTTACTATGGCGACGCATCGGTCTCGTTTCAATTAGTGTGTATGTTAACAACTCAGTTTTTATTACTTTGATTTATCTTTTCTCAATGGTTTTACAAGATTTTAACATCGTCAAATAAACTCATCATAGATAGCAGGATTACAATATTACATTGGCGCCAGACGTACATTTAGTCTACAAAGACTCATCAGTGACGCTCGGATAAAAAAAAGATAAAAGGGCAAAAAAACCACCAAGTTCAAGAACACTGAGGACCAAAAGTAATCAAAATATACATCATATAAATATGATTTGTCAAATTAAGATCCGACAGATTTACAGCCGATTACCATTGGATTGTAACTTAGTACGGCCCACCTGTCTTTCAGCAGTGGAACTATAATCAAAATATTTGGAAAATCCAACCAAGTGCAAAGTTGCAGAGCATTGAATATGATATATAAAAATTGTGCAAAGTTTATGGTTATGGATGACTTGGGTTGAAAAACATTAATGTCTTATTAATAGTTTGTTTCAGTAAAGGAGTCATGACTACTTCTGTACATTGTTTATACAATGTAGAACGAATAGCCAACCAGTAGTGACATAAATACGTTGCTTGTAAATTTGATGCAACTCAGAACTGTAGTATCCAAGGTTTAACTCTCATGAATACATAAAGATACAAATTTTGGTAAAATACAGAAAATGACACACACGTGGCACGTATCGTGTTGATACAAACCCGGTAAATAATCAAATTTCGGTAGGTCACATTTGTTGAAAGGGAACGGGATTGTAGTTACGAAATATCCGATATCATCTGTGAAACGAATGTTTCATTACATTCATATAAGTAAGCAGCAAAAATATATGTTCATTTAAAAATTTGAATCTTAATATTTAAGTTTAATTTCAAACATAACCCATAAAAACATTTACAAATCTGAATTAATGACTTTGAAATAAATGCATAATATTAGCGATTTCATACACAATTGGTCAATCGACGCTTTAAACAGCTCAAGAGAAAACAAGATATACTATTTCAATATGTCATGTTAACCTTTCTGATTCTTAAAAACTGCAAAACAACAGATATAATGGAACTGATTGTAACTTCATTGATATGAAATAAACATTACCTAAATGAACACATGTTTACAGCTATGTTATTTTCAATGTTGTTTTTTTTATGTAAAAGAATGGGAATTAACTTGACTTTGTACACTTTTCGTGGACAAATGAATAAATGTAAGAAGCAAAATGTCATATCTTATTCCACTTGACCTTGTATCTTTTGTTGTCGAGTTTTAGGAAACGAATGTTCGTGATAAATCATTAAAAAAACTTGAATTGCACAGTTGCAAAAACAAGATATACTATCTTTTTATTAAAGTAATGAGTAAGAACTAAAAAAAATAAAATATTGTAAGTGGAAGCCCACCATGATTCAGCATGGACTTCGAATAAAACTGCATATGTTTATATATGTTTCATCAGTTACATAGAACAAAATCTTTGAAATTGTGCCTTTTATAGGAATCATCTTGCATTCTTCGTCAGAGATAATATGTATACAGATTTCAATCTCCTGGAGATCAATAAAAGAAGTGTTTGCATGGGAAGCAACAAATTTAATGATCACCGGAGATGAACCCCAGTTTTGAGTGAGGTTCGTATAGCATAGTCTTTTTTTTTACAATGTTGTGTTTTGTGTACTAATGTTTGTATGTTTGTCTTTTTTCAGCCATGGCATTGTCAGTTTATTTCCGATTGATAAGTTTGAATGTCCCTCTGCTATCTTTCACCCCTCTTTTATAGCGTATCATTTTTGTTCATTTTGTAGCATTTGGTCAATCCCGCTGATGTTGGACTACGGGCCCGAGGGTAACATAAGGTCTTTAGTCCGTGCTTCTGTACTGATATGATTTAGACAATATGCACCAAATTTGAAAGGTGTTATTTTAATTTTTCTAGCGCTGGGTTGGTAAGTATGATCGTAGATTGCTATGCTTGATTAGCTCAGGAGTCGTTACTCTGGTAATCTGTCATGATTTAAGGCAAAAATCGTTTTTATTTCTTCGTTTGTCCATATACAACTTATGTTAGAAGGAACAATGACAACGTTTGCTGTATGTAGCTTTGGCTAATTGATATTATTTTGGATCCTATGGATGAAGTGTATACATCATTGATTTCAACAGTGAGGTTGGTGCGTTCCTGGTGTGTCCTTGACTATTCATCGAATGTAAAAAAAAATTTCTTTCTAAACATACCACGTTCATTCAAATTTGTATAACTTTATTTACTATATATTATTATTACTTTTTAATTTGAATGACTGTTTAGGCAAAATAAGGGTCTAATTGACGCTATACCTATGGTGATGTCTAAAGGTTAGCCAAGATATAATTACAAATATGTTTTGACATAATTCCTGCTTTCGTACGTACGTTTTGTATATTCTGTATACATTTATTAAATAACCATGGTCTGCTATTTTTAAACTGTAAATATTGGAATTAGTTAAAAAGTAAAAGTTCAAATCATAAATAAGTGTTCCGTGAAAATTGTTTTTGAAAATCTAATTTGTTCATAATTCTTTTATGCAATAAATTTTATTCAAATAAATTCGGATCTTCCCTCGTCTGATCACCAGCATGGCTAAATGTATTACTCCAAAAGGTATTGTGAGAGGTGTGAGGTGACACGTCCAAGTATTCAAGCGATTTCCTGTCGGGCTTGCAAGTTCATGCATCGAATCACTTTTGAGGGTATTAATCAGTGTACACGGCCGATAACTTATAACTTTCTATTTTGAACTATCAGGTTTATAATATACATCTCTGTCTTGCGTGTCCGAAAGTGATATAATATACTAGTCAGTACTAAACTCATACGCTTGTTTATAAATAACATTTCTGGGGTAAAGAATATTATTTATAAAAATATAAATAATACCAACAAAAAAAAAGAATTGATGAAATAAGAATATATATACATATTTTTATAAAATTGAGAAAATGTAAATAAAGGCAACAGTAGTATACCGCTGTTCAAAACTCTTAAATCTATGGACAAAAAGCAAAAATCGGGGTAACAAACCAAAACTGAGGGAAACGCATTAAATATAAGAGGAGAACAACGACACAACAT
The DNA here is from genome assembly GCF_965363235.1 of Mytilus galloprovincialis. Classification (NCBI taxonomy): domain Eukaryota; kingdom Metazoa; phylum Mollusca; class Bivalvia; order Mytilida; family Mytilidae; genus Mytilus; species Mytilus galloprovincialis. Next base: position 70,322,577 of record NC_134841.1, on the reverse strand, counting down.
TAAAATGTAACACACACAGAAACGGACTAAGCAGTAGACAAAATCCGATGAGAATAACAAAATTGAGCTGCGTCGATAGAAATCGACCTTATGCGAGTGTACGTATCTTTACATATGTATAAGACTTTGTTTAATTTTGGAACATTTAAAAAACGATTCAAAGTTAAATTATGGTCTGATATATAGAGTTTTCATATCAACGAAGTTATCTCATATCAACAGTTACATATACTGATTGTTCATAGCGATTTTTTTAAACCGACAAAATGTTAAAAGATGTATTGATATTCATTTGCATAAGGTCGATTTCTATCCGACGCAGCTCAAATATAACATCAAAACCAAATACATGAATTTAGGATAGAAAAGTACCGTGACACGTCTCATAGTAATGTGAATTCACACTAAAATATAAGAGAAAACAAACGACACAACGGAAACACAACGTAAAACTGTTACACACACAGAAACTAACTATGATATAACAATAACCATTTTCCTGACTTGGTACAGGACATTTTTAAAGAAAAAAATGGTGGGTTGAACCTGGTTTTGTTGCATACTAAACCTCGCACTTTAATGGCAATGTTTAATATAACATTAAAATGACAACATAATACTATAAGACTACAATACAAATAAATAGGAGAGCGTATTAGGCAAAGAAACACATGAATAATAGATAACAAAAGGCATCAGGTTTAAAATTCAATACGCCAAAAACGCGCCTCATCCACACAAGACGTACCAGTGACCCCCAGATATAAAAGTTCGAAAGTCAAAAAAAGTACAAAATTGTACAGCACTGAGGATTAAAAGTTGAAAAAGGTTGTGCCAAATACGGCTAGAGTTTTTTTCGCTTGTGATAAGAACATCCTTATTATTTAGAACAATTTATGCTATTGCAAACAGTAAATTTTATCAAATGAATATAAAAGATATGCATGATAAAACTGAAGTCTTAACATAATACAAAGACCAAAAAATACAGTACCGTAACACGTCTTACAGTAATGCGAATTCACACTCAACAAAACAGTCACAATTGGGAAAAAGTCACGTTCGGTAATTAAAAGATTAGACGACGTAATGACAAACCACAATCTACCATGTGGTAAAAATGTCCTTAGCTAGTTTGGTCAAAGACACATCGTATGGATCAACTAATTCGTGATGGTGTCCATAAAATTTACGCAATGTCAATTTTAATCTGTCCTCCACATAATTTTGTTGAAGCAGTTTCTGTGTAAGGAGCACACTTCTGTGTATGAAGTCGGGATAGTGTGAACAAGCACTATATAAATATATGCTCGTTGTCAATAGTGAAGGAAAGATTGGAACATACCAGAAATATTGATTTAAAAAAATGTACGCACTTTTCGAACATTCGTTTAGATAGAAATGAAAGTTCCGGAACTATAGCGCAATTTAAAATATATACATGTATACATTGAACATAAGAAAGAAACATACATGTTGTGTAAATTGGGGTAAAAGTTTTGTAAATAGACTAGTCCACGTATGCAAACAGTATGTAATCATTGAATGTCGACAGACTATTGTATGCCAAAAGAAGAAGAGAACCAATTTGATCTAAATATAGGTCGACATGTAACTTACTTTGGTTCATCGAAGTTATGGACAAGTAAAATCACAGTTTTATGTATCAGTTAGATTGTTCTCGAATAAAGGAAGAAATTCGTCATCATCACAATTGTTCCGACATTCATGTAATATATATGCAACTGGACGTACACTCATTATCTCCAAGGGATGTGAATATTTTCCACGAAAACTATTGAGTATGAAAGTTTCAAATCAATTTCGGGATTTATTTTCTTTCTTGATATTCAATGACAGCAATTTAAAGAATAGACTGCTTTTCCGTTTTAGGGGTATTCTTGCCAGTTAAAACAGATTTATAATTACATTCAAAAATAGGGAAAGATGACATTAAATTCGTTCTGTCTTTCTTTTTAAACATCGTTGGTCAAATAGCTAAAGTATTATACGTTGTGAGACGAAGACTATTTTAATAAGGACATTCCCGATTAAGAATTAATTTTGTTTATGTTTTTCATACCTGAAAAGAATAGTTGTTTGTAATTTTTCGATTCCATTCCAAGAAGATCCTAAAATTTCCTGTCAATTTTTTAAAACATCTTCAGAGATCGCTTTGGATGGACTACATTATATAATTGCAATTGTTAATGATCTGTTTGAAATATTAAAAATGCCGATTCTAATTTAGAATAGTACAATTTTTAATTCATACACTCGTGCTTAGAAAGCTATTTCTATTTATAAATTTACTCAATTAAAATAATTCAGTATTTTATCGTTACAAAAGTAATCAGAAGTCATAATTCATTTAAAAGTGAGCTTATGCAATGTATAAAAATATACAACAGCTATCAAGTTATTGTGCGACCTTATTACTCCCGTAAATTAATTTTAATTCTTTTTTTTTTTTACATTTCTGTGTCTAAAACATTCCTGACTCCCCTTTATCATTCATACGAAATGTTGTTCGCACCTGAAATGCCGATGAACCGTGACACCTAGATTTCACCGAATGAAGATCAAAAGATTAGAATTACATAATGCTAATCTTTTAATTACCTTGAGTTTAACTACGCATTCACTTTCACTAAGTGTCACAAAACAATACACATTTTATTTCCACAGTACAAGCAAGTGAAAATATTTGCTGGAATGAAGCAAAAAGGTCAGAATACAAACATGTATTTTTAATACACTATCGATCATGTAAGTTTCATATGCTTGTTTAAAGTGCAAAAAAAAATCATAAAAATGTTCTATTGTATGATTTACTTTTATTACTAGAATTCGTTTTAAAAAATCTACACATAAGTCCTACAATCTAATTTTTAAAAGTTGCATGGCTATACTTATTTTTCGTTGGTTAATAGCTACACCAAAAGTCGTCGATGCGCTTTAAATCACGTTATCAGATGGTTAACGAACAAGACTTAAATGTGATTAATTTCATTCCCAGCATGCAAAAAGACTTAAACTACGTCACATAAGTCAAGAAGTTTGAATAAAATTAATAATTCCCCATTTTCTTCTTTCATTAGTTTTCATATCACGAATTATCCCTTTAAAATCTCTTGAAAGATGCCTTTCCTATTTGACATTTCGTCCAAAAGTGTAGCAAAAGCATTTGTGTGATATTGTTCATCTAAATTTTCGTAGGTCTTTTGATCTTTTTATTTGTCTTTTGATTCGCTTATTATATTTTAAGGCCTCCCAACTGTTGTTATTCGAGCACCACTGATGACAAAGTAAAATAACAAAAGTACTGGCCCCAGCGCCATAAAACTATTTGAGTAAAGTTTTTTTACTCAGCCTGAGAATTTTCTCAATTTTTTTATTCTCAGTAAAATACTCCGCCATAAAAAAAAATTCTCAGTTATTTTCTTACTCAAAGTTAAGAATATTCTTAAATATTTGAGTATAGCCAAAACCATACTTAAGTATATAAAAACATCTTAAATGTTACTTTTGACGGTAATTTCATATAAAATTACAAATGATGATAGTATTTGCGTTGAAGAACTTCATTTATAATCACAAATCAAATTCTAGGAACATACACTTCTTTACTCCTTTACACATTTTTTTCATACATTTTTAAGGATAAATACTCAGCATCAATTTTGTCTAAAAAGCTAATTAATGGGCTGCTAAAATGTACATTTTTCTTATAAAAGATAAGAATAAGGTAAAACGAATGAAATGTTGAACTGGTCGTAATCGGAATTAGTCAACTGATGTTTGTATACATAAGCGATGCAATTTCTGTACATTCATAAGCATCAGTATTTGCTCCATAATCACGATCTGAGACGAGGAGTAAACAAATCTTTTCCTATCATTTCGTCCACTACTGCAGACAAAGTCCACCGTACATCCTTCTCATGTATTATGTCAGAAAAACACTGATAAAACAGTTTTACAATTGTATGACATTATTTTTGCTTTCTCTATTTAATCAAAATTTAACTTTTAACATATCTATTGTCTTGTTAAATTATATACTTTTCTGATCCCTGGTATTCCTAAGCATATTTGTTATAATGATTCGGCCTTGTATTTATGTTTATTTTGTTAATTAAATTACAACTGAAATTTAATGACAGAAGGACATATATACAAAAACAGCCGATTGCATTGAGTGTGTAGGTAAAGGTAATATCTTTGGTTAGTTTGCTGGCTGCAGTGAAGTCATTATTATAGGTTAGGTAAACTACCCTCTAAGAGTAGGCTAGTCCGACAGATAACCAATCTATCTGTCTGTCTGTAGGATAAGACTACCTCGAAAGGAGGGAAGTATACCTTACCTAATAACGACTTCACGATTCAACTATCGGCTGTAATAAAAATTGGAATCAAAAGGTTTGCGTTATCGCAAAGGCGTGTATTATAACTTAAAGGTTTGCGTTATTTTGCAAAGGGTTTCGTCATATGGCAAAGATTTGCGTTATAACACAAAGGTTTGTGTAATAATGCAAAGATAGGAAGACAATTTGCTAAGGGCTATCTGACTGATACTCCGGGACGGAAACATTGTTAACATTTTCCGGGGGGGGGGGGGGGGGGTTATAGCATTTTTAGTTGGACAATCAAGGATAAAATCTAGTTCTGGTGGTCGACTTTTTTCCTATCAGATTTCAGATATCTCTTAAACTTCTTTTCACAATTTACCTTTGGTACCTTAATTAGATTGCAGTACGGGTACTGTTACATGTACATCATATCTTCAAACCAAATACATGCAGGATCAAATATATCTAATGTCATCCTAATGTATATCCTCTCTACTGTTTATTATCTCAGATATCCAAATTATTACAAAGAACGTAAAATAATTTCTCCTTTGATTGGTTTTAAACAGATGTTAGTCAAAATTGATAAATATATCGGGGAGAGGAGGGGTGGGGTGGTTACTGGGTAGTGTCGTCATACAGATGTTAATGATACAGACAAAAAATCTATCATGTCAAACTCATGATACAGCAGGAAATTTCCATATCCACGATCAGAAAAATGGCCAATAAAAATATACCATGCCCTCTCACACGACGTCATATTTTCATCTTTTATAATAGTTATGTATAAGCGTCACTTCCTGCGCAATATAATATGGGGACAAAGTCCCGAATAACAGTAGAAAAATCAATAAAAAAAAGAAAAAAAAAAGTCGGGAAATTTTCCCGAAATTTTTATTGTACTAATGAACTCAAAATCGTTCAATTTTTTGATGTCATGTTTTGAATTCCCGCATCTGCGCAGAAATCTATAATGTAATTCCTTTTTCCGGTCTTGTTTGTATGAACTTTTCAGTAAAATATATATTTATCACGGTCTAGTATACAATAGGGAGGAACGCAATACCCATTTCATTTTTAATAATTCCTTGATATGAAAAAAAACGTTACCTGATGATAGCGTGTCCTTGTTTACATTGCATTTGACGTCATAACTTAAATAACGTCACAACTAAAATCCCTAACAACAGAACCAAAATTGGAAACGTTACGGTATTTCCGGTTTTCTTTTTTAACAAATATTTAAGTTACAAAAAAATAATTCATACAGACTTCGTCCCCATTTACGGGTAATGCCTGCCTCATATTAGTTTTAAAACTCATTATACACAGCAATTTGTATGACTACTTGCATAATTGTAAAATTAAATGATATTAAATTCTGTTCAAATTTATATTAATACTTAAAGTTACATAACTTGAATATTGAAAACGAATTAAAATTGTCACATGGTGTCTTCTGACTACACAATGTATGTTATTGATCCGTAATAATGATCTTAAATGTTTATTTGGCATGTCATAGTCGATAGAAGTGCGGACGTGAAAGAAAGCACTCTTCGTGTAAACGTGAACAAAGGTTGCATTTCAATGATTTGGCATTTATGAAATATAATAATGAATACGTGTATCTTAAGACAAAAGTTGTATGAAATTAATGTTGGCACCGATATAAATCTGCTGGATGTAAAATAGGTAAACTTCATGAAAAATAAAAATATAGATAATAAAGAAATATAAAAAGTTATACAAGTATGAAAAGCTACGGGTAAATAACTCAAATATTTCTTTTATAATTTCAAAGAATTGTCCCCAAATAATTTATATTATTTGTGACTTTATATATCCTGTGACATTTTATCTATCATAAAAGATTCTTTTAATGTTTTACATTATTGTAAAAGTCAAAAAGAAATAAAACCTGCATTTTTGCGAAAGTTTTACATAGAGTTGCGTGCTCATTTTCGCCATATCTTTCCATGTTATCTTCAGTTTATGTTCAGGTCTTTGTGTTTTTGAAGTATACTGATATTTCTATATGAAGATAACTTCAAATGCAAAATATTTTTAGCTTAAAAACGTGTTTGTTTTGAGAAAAATGATCTGAAAAGTGTGATTAAAAGGTATTTGAAATTTCATGATTTTTTGTCAACGGGGGACACATATTCGGCATTTTTACACATCTATTTAAAACCAAATAACTGCAGCTTTAAACAATATTAATCAAATAAATTTCATTATAGATGAATAGCAAACATTTGAAAAGTGTAAAAAAATGGAATTTAGGGCAATCAGCCAAAGAATTACTAATAAATACTTCTTTGAAATCTTTTTTTTTTCATTCAGGAAATTGGCTGAACATCGTTGTCCGTTTGTCGGTCCTTTGCCGAATTATTTATGATTTTCAAGTAAATAAAAGTGTACGAAAGACGAGTCGGAAAGCTTTTCAAATGTTCTTTGTGTATCTTGAATTTAAGTTGTAGATACAAGTTCTCCTAGATATTTGTAAATACAATCTGAGAATCTATATCCGTGACCTGTTATAATTATAAGATATTGAATATCTAATAATGCAATATTCCTTAAAATGAAAGAGACACATTTCTATGTAAAGTATATAAAGGATATATATAATCACGCAATATGCTTTAAAATGACAAAGAAAAATTCAATGTGAAGTTTATTTTCAGGATCGGCTAATTTACAACTTGTTCAGATAAAGCTAATTTCGTCTACTTTCTCGTTAATATGAACTTATTTCAAAATGTTTGCATGATATATTCCTAATTGAGTCCGGATATTTCTCTGATAAGCTTCGAAAGACAGAACAGAAAAAATTCTTGATGAAAAATTAGTAATATATCAAATAATGTTTTCGGTTGAGTAATATGATTGAGAACTCCTAGTTGATGAAATGAAACAAATATTTGATCATTTACCAGCATCTTTCGCTTATGGTTTTAACTGTACATAATATATATATAAATATATCAATTTGAATTGATAAAGAAAAAAAATGCGATATTGTTCGCTCAAATTTGTGATTAATTATAATTAACAAATAATAGAAGACATCAAAAATAAATACAAAAAAGTATAACAAAACTACCAAAGTCCAAAGCAAATTCAATGTGACAGTTCTTGTCCATTCGTTTTTGATGCGTTTTGTTATTTGATTTTGCCATGTGATTATGGACTTTCCGAATTGATTTTCCTCTAAGTTCAGTATGTTTGTGATTTTACTTTTTTCAAACATGTTGAGTCCGTAAAAACTGAAAAATCAAACGCTATCAATCAACAGACGAAGTAAAAAAACTGTGACTTGGTACAGGCAAATGAGTAAATATGAGATAAATTGTAATGGCATAATTAATTAGCTGATTATTTACATAATTTTATATAAGGAGGAAGTTTATGATATATTGTCCGTTTAAAAATGAGTTACAGTGGGAACACTTAAATGTCTTGCCTTATTAATATGTTATAACTCAAAAGTTGAGCGTTCAAGATAAATGTACTATACTTTCCCAAAACTTAACGATGATCAATGAATCAAGTAAATGGTAGTAAAGTACGACTAATCTTAAAGTTTAGAAATGACTGATGAACCTTATATCAAATATGTATTAGATAAAGGTCGTTATATGAGTGTCAAAAATATAAATGCTAAAAAAATGGTATAAAACATGTATCTTTCAAGCTAACCTTTACGTGAAACCAATGTAAGGTAAGAAGGCCGCAAAATACGTTTCATAACATATTAACGCTGTCACACAGATGTGTTCAACTTACAATGACTTTAAAAACCAAATATATTGTTGTTTTACACGTCTTGGTTATTAAGAAAACCTAACATTGATCATCTAACAAGAAGGACAGGGTCAGACAAATCTTGTCATATGACATAATCTACATTCATAATTATGAACACAATATAATGATTCATAGTGACTAAACAAAATAAAACGGTCGTAGCACGAAAACGTTACGCTGATTGATAAGATAATGAACATAATTCCATTCTCAACTAAAACATGCCAAAAACACATGAACAACTTTAAATACTTCTTCTGACCTAATAGATTTAAATGGATGATGTAGTTAATTGTAACTTCAACACCAGTCGTTTCATATTTCAAAATATTATTAATTCGTATAATTTCACTAATTTGATTTATTCATGGATACATGTTCTCAAATATTTTTGAAGGTAGATAGAAAACAGAGGATAGCAAAAGTGATATTGCACGGTTATTTTAAGAATATCTAAACAACCGATATACTTTGTGACGTCATCTAATGAATTTCATGATATTGTTAAAAGATTTTACAAAGTGTATATTTATGATAGATTATTTGACGAAAAATACAAGTATACAAGATATACACCAAAAAGCATTTACAAAATTTAAAATAAAAACTAATATGTAGTTATTCTCAAAGTGAAAATATGATATCTAAAACTTTCCAACAAAATTAAATGATTGAAAAATAGAGAATATAATTCACTGATGATTTTGATACAAATATGGTCTGAAATAATTATATAACAGTTATAGCATTTGTATAAGGTCAATACAGGATATATCGACCCAAATAAGTTTACCGACCTCGGACTTCGTCATCATTCAATATACTTCTTTCAGTTCCATATATCCTGGTATCGACCTCATACAAAGACACTAATTGTATAATGTTTATTTCTGGGTTTTTTTGTTACATTATGGAAATTAATACATTACGTCAATGCTGCCTCTAAATAATGCAAACAGAGGATACAAACAATAGACTACACCAGGCAATACATTTTCTGTAGTCCAAATTGCTGTCTTAGAAATTAACACAAAGAAAATTACAAATAATAGTACAACATACAAAGGCAGTCAACAATAAAATTGAGAATGGAAATGGGGAATGTGCCTAAGAGACAACAACCCGACCATAGAAAAAAAACAACAGCAGAAGGTCACCAACAGGTCTTCAATGTAGCGAGAAATTCCCGCACCCGGAGGCGTCCTTCAGCTGGCCCCTAAACAAATATATACTAGTTCAGTGATAATGAACGCCATACTAATTTCCAAATTGTACACAAGAAACTAAAATTAAAATTACACAAAACTAACACAGGCCAGAGGCTCCTGACTTGGGACAGGCGCAAAAATGTGGCGGGGTTAAACATGCTTGTGAGATCTCAATCCTCCCCCTATACATCTAGCCGATGTAGAAAAGTAAACGCATAACAATACGCAAATTAAAATTCAGTTCAAGCATATATTTTTACAAGCATATTTTTCTACGTTTTTTGATTGAGTTAAGCCTGCCAAATGATATTTTATCGTGTGTTTTTCTATGTTGTGATGTTATGCTATTGTTTCAGAAAAAGGCAGACGGTTTGGATCCATTAAAACGTTTAATCCCGCTGCAAATGTTTGCACCTGTCCTAAGTCAGGAATCTATTGTACAGTAGTTTGTTTATGTAATTTATACGCGTTCCTCGTTTCTCGTTTTTTTTTTATTTTATATAGATTAGACCGTTGGATTTCCCGTTTGAATGGTTTTACACTAGTAATTTTGAGGCCCTTTATAGCTTGTTGTTCGGTGTGAGCCACGGCTCCGTGTTGAAGGCCGTACATTGACCTATAATGGTTTACTTTTTTAAAATTGTTATTTGGATGGAGAGTTGTCTCATTGGCACTCACACCACATCTTCCTATATCTATATACACACAGTTGTTGGTGCTGAAAGTATATTGAGAGACTGATGTAACATATCAGTCGGATAAAATCGTCTTGACTAGTTACTTTGGTACTTCTGTAAGATAACATATTAACAAAACATATGTGTGACCTGCTCTGTTGTATTCTTCTGTTCTTTCAGAAATCAGTGCAGGAACAATTTTATAACCTGATACTTTGATACAAAACGATAATGATTCAGTTGAAGAACATTAACACGGTATGTTACATTATGTTCACCTACACGATCACGGATTAGTTTGAGAACATCTGCATATCCTTACATTTTGTGTTCCCCTTTAAGATCACAGATCAGTAGTACTTTCATGGCAAGCTATTTTGTGTTTGCCTGTAATATTACGGATAAATGGGAGAGCATATTCATTATCAACTACTTTGCATTCATATGTAAAATAACGGATCAAGTAGAACACCTACATAACCTAATCCTTTGTTTTCTGTAAGATAATGGATCAGCAAAAGAAAACCTTCATTCTATGATTCTTTGCAATATCAAGACGTTTATCTTTACGTGTTAGTGGCTAGATAATCGAGTCTATTCTTTTAGCATAGTTGAGATGAATGATTTAATGAGTTTATGTAACATGTAAAGGCAGTTTTTATTGTTATCTGCATCATGGCATTATAGATTTTAGCCATTTTACGTGATGTTTCTTGTTAAAACTCAATATAGTTGAATCACTTCAACATATGGTAATTTAGAGAAGTAAATAGTTAACAATGGATATTAACGTTTTGTTATCAATAATTACTTGGCTTTTTTCTATCACATTGTTTCCTGCAAATACTGTTGAAGAATTCTTTGAAGAACAATAAACGACTGGGACATCCGGATATTGTTTTCGATCTGCCACTATATTATATGTAGTTTATAACGCTTCAGTGATATGCACTTCCCCCATGAAAACTTCATTTTAACACAAATCATTTTCTCAATCAAATACAAATGCTTTGCTGCATCCTTTTTTAATAACATTTTATGATTAAAAAAGTTGAATCATCATATATTTTGGATGTGTCGATGCTCTTTGACATCTATTCTAGTAGTCCTAAATATACAATTAAGTGAAGAACTTTTAAATAAGCCAGTTTTTGATATTTATAGTAACTATACATATAACATGATGTGAAAAGGACTCTGGTATACTTGAAGCATTATATAGACCTTTTGTTGAGATGTCGAATGATATCAGGTTTCATTTTTTCCCAAATGCATTTTCAAGACCATGCATGTCTCTTTAAAAATGTTAAAAGCTAAAATATCTGAAAATCCAAAACCTAATACAAAGTTTATGAGCTGATTTTTCGAAACAAAACAACAACAATTATAGCTAAGTTAGTATAGACTGTCAGATCTATGTACATTGGGCCTATTGTCCTTGCTTGGCAACAATATTCCGAATTATAACCGCAAAGTCGGAATTGTCCAATACCTAACTCATATAGATATTGTAATTGTATAAGGGAAAAGCTCATAAAACTGACTTAAATACGCAATTGAATTTACTTACCAATGGAAATACTTGTAAACAAATGTCTTACTCTTTACCTTGTACAAGCATTTTCCGAAGAAAGTTGAGGGTTACACCTGGTTGTATAGCTAACGCAACCTCCTACTTATATTATAGTTGTGTATAATTTCGTTATGTTGACACAATTATACAATCAATATTAACAAAGACACCAATAAAAAAAGATTTGCAGTTGATGGTAAATCTAGTAAAACGTTATGACATAAACACCACCGCCCAAAATAGAATAGAAAAAGTAGAATATATATACGAGGGTACATAAAATAAAAATAGCACTGTAACAATGGCATACAACTGTAGCTCCCTTCTTGACCAACATATGACCAAAGAGACATAATAGTACACAGACAACCATATTTATTTAATATTCAATTAGGTTTTATACTTTTAAATGCACTGTTTGAGATAAAGATCTTTGACAAATCTACTGCTCATTAATATGTTGCTCCGACACCCATGAAGATTGAGTATAAGTACCGTCTGCAATATTTTCAATATCGTATCTGTTGGGAAAGGTATGTTTTTTTATTTTTATTCAGATGATATATATAAACTGCTACTCAGTTGAGAGAAATCAATCATTTTAAATCAAAATTTTCTCATTTGTCATAGACTCTGGCACTGCGATGACAAATTATGTCCAATATTAGATATATGTCTAAAATTATATAGAGGAAGATTTGTCGGTTGATTCTTTTATCTCTAATCCGACTCATAAGAAAACAAGAATAGGTCGGCAAGGTGGCGTAAATCTGATTCCCGTTGAAAGGAAAATTTCAATTAAAAATAATTCTGCATTTTCATTCCATATCTGAAGTTTTCAGCTACTCGGCTGTTATAGTGGTAAACAGTTATCATGTAGAGGTATCGACCTAGTCGACGTAATAATATAAAATATTATTTTATTTTTTTAAAGCACCAGACGCGCATGTTGACAATTGATGACCCTTCACTGATTCTAGAGACCAAATATTTAAGATCCAAGACCTAATACAAAGCATATAACCCTTTTAAAACATCGATCTGGACGGCATTTTTCTTAACTCATTGCTAAAATGTCCGGCTTTTTCTTACAATCCTTACAGTGTCATAAGAGTGTAGTAGTTTAGTAATTTTTTTCTCTTATGCCTGTCGGCATCATTATTTTCAATATGTCTTTGAAAAAGTAATATCTTCATACTGAAGCCAAATCACGTTGTACACTGTATTACTAAGGATCGTTTATGGCCAGAATATCTTGTTTATTCTATAAAAAAATATTACTGAGATTAGGCTAAACTGTTTCTCTGAGGTTTATTGACCTTCACCATAACAACAAATTTCCACATTCACTTTTCTTTTTTGTTTGTGACAAGTGGGTTACAGACAAAGACATGTCATTCCTGGAGGTAAAAATATCTCAATAAGTAAGGAAACGTTTTTAACAAAAATCTAAACGTTGAATCAATATCGTTTATTTGAAAGGGGAAATGAAAATCAATATTTTGGAATATCAAGTCGCCGTTGCCTGACAATTCCGATGAGGACAACGAAGTTATCCCTCGTCGTTTAAACGCGTCTTTCAGTTTGCAAGCATTTATCTGAGACATTAAAACAATCACCTTTGTTTGAACATAGATGGTAACTTTCTTTAACATATATTAAATTGTCAAGGAAAATGTTGTGAACACATGAAATTGTTTTATATATTCTCGTCATGCAAACCCCAGCGATAGCTGTTTCAAAGTTTTGTCTATGAATCCTATGCTTTTAATATAAATTGTTTATTCAGAGTTGCCTCCCGTTCACCACACTTTCTTCTTATAACCATGTCTAAAATAAAACATTGACTAATCCAACATTGAAATTTGTCCTTTTGATACAGTCCAAGCTAATTTTTCATGAGATAAAAATTTAACAAAGAAAAAACAAATAAATTTAATCTATATAGCGAAAACAAACTGTTTATCAAATAAGCTAAAATAAATATAAAATTCAAAAAGCAACTGTGCTACACAGTGCTGTCAGAAAATTTTATAGACTTTAGCTTCATCACTGCAGGAACACTCGATTTCCTAACAAACCCATATACATTCAAACCATTGCGAACATTAATTGAAAATTGAAAACGAAAATAAATTGAAAAAAATGACATATATTTACATAATATTTTCCTTTCTTCTAGAATGTAATTATAAAAAGACATGTTAATGTATTCCACGTTAAACCATTGTGGTGACGTCAGCCTATTCATTTACCGTGGATTCTTTTTCTAGAATCAACGCTTCCTAAATCTGTCGCTGAAATGATTCTTTTGTTATCTTTGTGTGCCTAATTTCATTAAGTTTGAATTGACTAATTAACTGATTTCTGTTCACTAATGGAATTGTTTTAAAAACTTACCTTTCATTTTTGTGATTTCTATATGCTTTCACTGGGATTCGAACCCGTCCATGAATTCTGATACGTGTTACTGACATCAACATATCGACGAAACCTCTGGACTAACAATCGGTTACGATTTAGATGTTTATTTTATATATATAAATGAATGTATGATATACATCAGTACAACAGACACACAGGGCTTCTACCTTTATATATATATACATATAACAGGCAAACGAATAGTATGAATAGGTAGCCACGAGGTTTCATAGTAAGATAAATGAGTTTAAGGTACGGACTTGTATTTTTAGGTTCGAATCCCTGAATTATCTTTGTTGTCCCTATTCTCTACTTTTCAAGTTTTTGTTCTTGTTTTGTATGTTATTGTGGATAATTTGTGTAATAAAAGCGAGTTTGGTCGTTTATTTTTGGATTATTGTTGGCTATTCCACATATTTGAAACAAAACTGATTACATTCTCATGATTTGTCCACTTTTGTTTTATAAATTAAAATAATATGATTTCATCTGTTTAACTACATAACTTTACAACTGTTAATTCGTAAATTCTTATGCTAGAAAATCGTGATGTTCCTAGAATTAAAATGTTCTTTGTCGGGTTGTATTCCCTTTGACACATTCTTCATTTCCATTTTCAATTTTAATAGAAATAAGTTCGAATATATCTTATTTTGTAAAGAACTGACAATATGCAGATCCCTGATAGTATGAAGATCTTTAAGGACAGACGTGTTGTGTTATAATATATTTTTATTTTTGTTTAGCCATTTAATTGTGATATTCAATTTATTGTAATGAATTGTTTGACACGATAACATGGTTATTTAAACTCACTTACAATACCTTCTAATTAAGAATAGGCGTTAATTTTTAAAAGACATTAACACAATAGTTTAAGTGATAGATACAATGGATAAGCGTTGATTCATGAAAAACAAACCATTCGCCCTCCGGGCTCATAGTTTCTTTTTCAAGAATCAACGCTTATCCATTGTATCTATATCACATAATCAACATTTTTAAAGTCATTCATTTTTGAAAATTTAAACATTCCAAATTCAAAATACAGCGCCTTTCAGATACAATAGGCTTATAATCAAAAACGTACGAAAGGCAAAATAAAGTGAAAAAATAAGATCCCAATTTCTCGGTACATGTATAGTTCATTGAAATAATGTCGTTGTTTGGCCACCCGAAAAAAACACAATACATACAACAAATAGCCAAAAAAAATCACCCTCCCGAAATGGGTAATTTGTTCAGTTTCATTCTTGTCGATCGTACAAAATATAAATCTGGCATCCTTTATGTGTCAGTTCATCCACTAAATCGATTACTTTGCTTCGAGACATGTCGTCCGCACGTTTTTACCAGCCTGGTAAAATGTCCCCTTTGTGTTGACACCAAATATCATTGGTTTGTTCATTTTTCAAATCTACTATAAATGAAATGTTGAATGATTTGTTTCTAAAAAAATATGAAATAGTAAATACTTGTCTCTGTCATTCTACTTTTGTTTTTATATTTAATAAATAAGGTAATCTATCAATATTTTGAACGCAAATTGGTTTATACTTAACCTCATTCATAGATGGAAATCTTCGGTTTTTAAAGCTCGTTAATATCGTACTTAAATTGCGAGCCAAATTATAAGCCTGGACTGTTTGATGATTTTTTGTTAAAAGAGAGGCGAGTAATCCTAAAAAGGACATTCAAACTTATAAGTCGAACATAAACTGACAACACCAATGCATTAAACATCTTGGTATAATATCATAAACGAAATTCCTATATCAAGATTTATATAGGACATCCGTCACTATATTTGTTTTCTTGAACTATAATAAGTGGATAAGTATAAACCAAGTGTATATCTAGAAGAATCTTTATTGTAGCCAAGAATGGATCACTTAAATATCTGTTTCAAGTTGATTTGTTGTAAATATCCTTTAAAAGGTGTTTTGTTTTGAGTTCTATAAACCCATAAGAATTGATATGCATAACCCTAAAAAAGTAATGCTGCAATATTTTTATTGAAACATACTGCCTCTTCAATTTGATTAATTTCACAATCCAACAACTTGTATAATTTATGTAATCAAACATCATTTGATGTGTAATGGATTTTTGATTTTGAGTTTCCGCTTTGAATTTTCCTTGGAGTTCGGTATTTTTGTTAATTTACTTTTTATATTTAGACTGTAGGGTGTGATATGTGGTATAAAATGTATATAGCAGCTTGTTTCACTATACTCAGTCCGTTAAACATGTTGCTGGGGAAAAACATGGGTTTTTTTCTTCTGTTTTAAACATTTTATTGATCAACACGATTCGGGAAGGTTGACATAGCATTTTAATCTACACATTTTAAAAACTTTAAAAAAAACAAAAGTATTTCCTAAAACGGGCAGTTGAATACAAATATGTCGAGGAATTTGAAAAGATAGAAACGTCAATGATGATTGGAGAAATAATTTCATTGTTTAAAAACCATTATATCGCTTTTAATTAAATTATACCGTTACAATGACAGTGTTGGTACATTTAAATTTTGCTAAGTTAGTTATAAGTGGGGCTGTAGGAAGATATAACCCGTCCTTTAGTATGGTGACATTAAATGATCATTTATCCAACTTGTTTGTGGTATAACAGATTGCATTACAATCATTTTGCACTAGATTGAATACTAATATATATTGACAGTTGTGAACCGCAAGTGGCCTGGATAGACCTGGTGTTAACCGATAATAATCTATGCAAATAAGGACTAATTACAATCTGATTTATTTCATCGTATTGCAAAATATGTAAGCGTAACATGTGTGAACTTCAGACATGGACTTTAAATTATAGATATTGTTTTGATACCCTTGAAGTAAGATATGATATTGACCTAGTCCTCTCTCTGCTTCTTATCGGATGCAACGACTCAGGACTTTATTTAACATCCCACCCTTATAATGGCCTTCCGTCTTTTTTCTTAGTGATATTTTAGTGAATTTCCGTCCGGTCCGGTTAATAGAAATTACTTTGGTATTTGCCTTTGTTTAATTTGTATTACATCTTATGATCAATAGTATATTTATTCTGGAATCAGCATATATTATGATTCAAAGAAGATCCTTACTTCATCGAGAATTATGTATCATCAAGATATTAAAAAACCAAAGCCAAATAGTTGTTATTTTTATAATGAATTAATCACAATGTTGTCAACATGTTTTACCTAACAGTATGTATACCCTATATAGATCTGTTCTATATTTAACGGATTTTCCTATTTTATTTATACGCTATCAATGTTAGTGACGTTATAGTCAGCTGATTATGAGAGACTATAAAATCCACAGTTAACAATTGTGCAGTCCTTTTATCTCATTTGTGTGAACTGAACAAGTTGTGTTATAGTATGCACTCGGAACTCCTTGGACTTATTCGATACAAGCTTCAACAAATGATTGCGATCAATATAAAATTCGGAAATGTTCCGAAAGTAAGAGACCGGAAATGGCAATGAATGATAGCATAGATTGGAATAAAAAAAATCCTAGCTATTTTCAACAAAAAATAGTCAAATTTTCTACGTTAATATTGAAAAGGTTTTGTCTTTAGTTTTTTATAGAAATTTTAAACAGGAAATTGTACAAAAAATAAATGAGAACATTCCTTTTAGTTGTAAATATTTCATGCTATCATTCATAATTTGTTATCGACTGGAATAACATAATATTTGTTGTTGAATATTTATTAGTGCATCATGGAAGATCATTAGCCAAAGTCATATAAATGTTGACGATATATATATATAATAGTTTGAATTCAGGTCAGATAAACAAGTTCAAAATCTAAGCTACAGAACCCTATATTTCAACTTAAGCCTTGTACTAACGGACCAAAACAACGCCTATCGTATACATAACTATAGGATTATAACAGATAACCTATACTTTAACCGATATGTACTTAATGTGGCCTTTTACGAAGACAGATAAATGGCTGATCACGCGGCATAAGCAAATACGCACATGTTACTGGGAAAATTAGTTGAAGTTAAATATGTTGTCATGTTGTTGACCTTGTTACAGACAAAATCAAAATTCTTCGGGCAAATCTTAAATTTCTTAATATTCACTTTTTGATACTTGCTAGGTATCTAAAAAGTTCAAATATGTCATAAAGACGGCATTTACCTTTTATATAAGTTTTTATTTGTATTAATGTTAGTATGACTACGTAAATATGTTATTTCAATTATCAATAACCACCAGACATTTTTTGTCTCGGTTACCTAGTAGAAACTTTTACTTTGAGAGCATATTAATGTATAAAATATAAAGGAGGATGAGAGCCAAAAACTATAATTTGACCCCTAAAATGACTGTATTTATAGAAAAATCATTCAAGTATTTCGATATTATAGCACTTTGATCGATACATGAATAGAATGATGTAATCTGACAATTTGTGGTCAAAATATATATAAACAAGAATGTGTCCATAGTACACGGATGCCCCACTCGCACTATAATTTTCCATGTTCAGTGGACCGTGAAATTGGGGTCAAAACTTAAATTTGGAATTAAAATTAGAAAGATCATATCATAGGGAACATGTGTACTAAGTTTCAAGTAGTTGCGACTCTAACTTCATCAAAAACTACCTTGACCAAAAACTTTAACCTGAACTTCGCACTTTCATTTTCTATGTTCAGTTGACCATGAAATTGGGGTCAAAACTATAATTTGGCATTAAAATTAGAAAGATCATATCATGGGGAACATGTGTACTAAGTTTCAAGTGGATTGGACTTCAACTTCATCAAAAACTACCTTGACCAAAAACTTTAACCTGAAGTCGGACGAACGAACGAACGAACGAACAGAGGCACAGACCAGAAAACATAATGCCCCTCTACTATCGTAGGTGGGGCATAAAAAAACATAGTCAAACCCAAAAGCTTTTTTCACACAATTTGCACCTGTAAACACCCCGTAGCACTATATTTTTTAGGGTAAATATGATGCTCATATCTGAATATTGAAAACAAGATTTCAAAATGAGTCTACTTTCGTATATTTTGTAGGTTTTCACCAAACGCAAACTTTTTGAATCCCTAATACACATATCTAATATAAATTTCATAAAAATATTTAAGAACAAGAATGTGTCCAAAGTACACGGATGCCCCACTCCCACTATCATTTTCCATGTTCAATGGACCGTGAAATTGGATAAAAAATATAATTAGGCATTAAAATTAGAAAGATAATATCATAGGGAACATTTGTACTAAGTTTCAAGTTGATTGGACTTCAACTTCATCAAAAACTACCTTGACCAAAAACTTTAACCTGAAACATGCACTTTCATTTTCTATGTTCAGTGGACCGTGAAATTGGGGTCAAAAGTTTAATTTGGCTTTAAAATTAGAAAGATCATATCATAAGGAACATGTGTACTAAGTTTCAAGTTGATTGGACTTCAACTTCATCAAAAACTACCTTGACCAAAAACTTTAACCTGAAACATGCACTTTCATTTTCTATGTTCAGCGGACCGTGAAATTGGGGTCAAAAGTTTAATTTGGCTTTAAAATTAGAAAGATCATATCATAAGGAACATGTGTACTAAGTTTCAAGTTGATTGGACTTCAACTTCATCAAAAACTACCTTGACCAAAAACTTTAACCTGAAGCGGGACAGACGGACGAACGAACGGACGAACGAACGAACGAACAGACGGACGGACGAACGAACGAACGGACGCACAGACCAGAAAACATAATGCCCCTCTACTATCGTAGGTGGGGCATAAAAACAGATATTAAGATGTGTTATGATCATCTGGAATATGAAGTTTCTCAGATTTAAAAATGCTCTTTGATTTTCGAATTACAGGGCACCACAAAAATGGCGTTATGATACATTGTCCTTTCACGCCTAGTATTTACTAAATAAATATGTTATTGTGTCATTCATTGACATCATGTTTAGAGTTTCTTCATTACAATTTCATTTGTAAAACTACGATAAAAAGTGTTAACTTCATCCCTTACCTCATCATATGTGCCTGTCTGGACCAACCAATAATCAAACGTTTAGGAGTTCTTCTGTAGAATAATTTCTATTAAATTATGTTTCTTTTATTTTTAAGGCATCCACAATATTTTTTCAAGAAGATAAAAAAAGACAATCAAGTTTGAGGTTCAATTGATACAACAGTATGTGATGACAACCTTAATCGGAATATAGACAACTAGAACTTCTACTGTTGCACTTACAAAATTGAAAGATTGCCTTTTACAATATCATTACTGCCTTGAAACTGTGATAAAAAACAAATCTGCCAAGGTTTGATGGCGAAAAACAATACTGTCTATGTTTGGTCGCTCAACATTATGACTACTTAGGTTTGGAGGCGAAATACCATTACCACATAGATATGGTCGCGAAACATCACCACTGCCTTGCTAAATGGATTGTGTAATTAGTTGGAAAGTTAAATACAGAATGATCTGTCATGTATTATTACAGGTATAGAACAGACAGTACTTTACACTTCAAAAGGAGAAAGATGAAAATAAATGCACACATACATTTCTATATAATTCTATGGAAGTGAAATATGGCACGGACAATCTACATTTCAGACGAACAACTGTTGCATATACAGTAAACAAGCATTTGACGTTACTTAGTCTAATGCTGAAATATGAAAATATATTTCAAAAGTGTCATATTTTTAAAAATATAGTATGAATATCTTCTTTTTATTTAAACGATTAGTGTAAAGATTTTTTAATCACGGTCTGAAATTTGTCTGATATGTAATTTTTGGATTGTGTCCTTTTCCCGATTAGACATTTCGACAAGATAACGGGAGATGCATGTATAGTAGTACACGCTACAGAATGCCTGTACTAAGACATCAAGACAAAACATAACAATTGTTTTCCATTCGTTTCGTTGAATGATAAAGTCGAGCATTTGGTTTTGTCAGGTTTTATGAACGTCTCCCTGTTTTATTTTTATTTCATTTTTGATCTAATCGATTTACAGAATTTGACCATCTTTACACCTCAGTTGCCTTGATTAAAGACAAATCAATAAACGAAAAAAAGAAGTGTGACACACAGCAAACAACGCCAAGTACAGTTTTGTGTCTATTCAAAATCAATAATTGGTCTTGAGGAAACGATGATAGTCATCGGAAGGGGACGAAAAATGGTAAACCCGTGTTATTAAAAAGAGAGAGAGTCATATCTCTTGAACGTACAAGACACCCTTGTAGATTTAAAAAAAGAGGAGGCTAATGCCGCTACAAGGCAGCACTCGACACGCAAAGTGGAAGCGGATTAACATAAGTTACAAAACTTGTTTCCCATTCCACCATAAATAGGGCTTGAAATTAGCCATTTCAAACGAAACACAAAAAGACATTGATCATTTTGGTTCAAAATACAATGGGGTTTTTTTCAATTGACATACGTGGAGAGGCAAACAGTTCTTTTGCTTGATATTTACTTATGTCTGTTGCATGTTTCACAAGGACTAAGTAATGTGTAATGAAAAATTAACATGACATATTGGTGAATATGCGACTTCAAAACGATAGAATCTTAAATACGACAGAAATTT
Organism: Mytilus galloprovincialis; assembly: GCF_965363235.1. NCBI lineage: Eukaryota > Metazoa > Mollusca > Bivalvia > Mytilida > Mytilidae > Mytilus > Mytilus galloprovincialis. The sequence goes on along the minus strand of NC_134841.1, from coordinate 70,300,907 downwards.
TGCCTGATACAATGCCTTCGAATGGTTCCTATGAGAGCTGTTTCATTTCTTTTCAATGTGCAATCAGTACCTTTCTCTACATGAACTTATTTATGATCTCAATATTACCGGACGTTTCCATATATGTATACATTAAATACACTTAAACATACGCGAAATCAAAACAATTTGTGCTCTCCAAACCTGTTAGGAGATTAATATAAAAGGTTTTATTTCAAAAATTTGCTCCATTTTAGAGATAATAAGTCAAATGAAGTATTTCTCAAACCTAGTATTGTGTTGATTGTTGTTGGTTATCTTGTAGATTTGCTTAGGCAAAAGATTTGTCAGATGCTCTTCGACCTTTTGTTTGCGGTTGCTCTTTGCAACCTTTTTAGCTGGATTTGGCAAAACTTTTAGGAATTTTGGTCCTCAATGTTCTTCAACTTCGTACTTTATTTGGCCTTTTTAACTTTTTTGGATTCGAGCGTCACTGATGAGTCTTTTGTAGGCGAAACGCACGTCTGGCGTATGTACAAAATTTAGTCATGGTATCTATGATGAGTTTATTCATTATTACACAAATCACAACTTTTATTAAGAAAAAATAATTATAAATTCATATTTCAGGCGTCCGAAGCGCATTTCTGAATTTACCTTCTTCGGGAATAAGCGCCTTGACATCATGAAGATATAAATAAAGGCAGCAGTAGTAAACCGCTGTTTGAAATTCATATGAAGCCTAGGATAATGACAAGAAACAAAGAAAATGCAGGGTCGTGCACTTCCAACATATCAAAATAAGAAGATGTTGCATGATTGCCATAGAGACAACTGTCCACAAGAGACAAACTTACGTAGAAGTTACAACGATAGATTAGTGTTCGGCCTGCAAATCCAATTCTGCATTGAAGCTGTAGAAGGTAAAACAAATGACAAAGGTTATGATATTCAAACAAGAAAAACAAAGACCTGATTTATGTACAAACCAATAAACGAATAACAAATGTAATATACAGCAACAAACATCAACCCCTGATTTACAGGCTCCTTACTGGGGTTAAACACATACAGAATGCGGTGGAGTTAAACGTGTTTGTTGATGTCAAACCATCCCTAAACTTGGAGGAATGGTTTAAAAGTATAACACAAGAACCATCTATACAAATCAGTTAAAAATGTCTTAACTGTACATTGCTTATTTTGGCGTTAATATTGATTCACTTATAGGGTCTTTGCATTGGAACTAAACACATTTATTAAAAAACCAGTTGTTGGCATGACACGGGTTATGTTCTTCTCATATATGTTATGATGGTATGATACTAAACCCCTAACGGGAAGGATTGTGCCTGATATTCATATGATGAAATCATAATCTTTCAATCAGTTTAATTGAAGTCTGGAGCTGGCATGTCAGTTAACTGCTAGTAGTCTGTTGTTATTTATGTATTATTGTCATTTTGTTTATTTTCTTTGGTTACATCTTCTGACACCAGACTCGGACTTCTCTTGAATTGAATTTTAAATGTGCGTATTGTTATGCATTTACTTTTCTACATTGGCTAGAGGTATTGGGGGAGGGTTGAGATCTCATAAACATGTTTAACCCCGCCGCATTTTTGCTGCTGTCCCAAGTCAGGAGCCTCTGGCCTTTGTTAGTCTTGTATATTTTTAATTTTAGTTTCTTGTGTACAATTCGTAAATTAGTATGGCGTTCATTATCACTGAACTGGTATATATTTGTTTAGGGGCCAGCTGAACGACGCCTCCGGGTGCGGAAATGTCTCGCTACATTGAAGACCTGTTGGTGACCTTTTGCTGTTGTTTTTTTCTATGGTCGGGTTGTTGTCTCTTTGACACATTCCCCATTTCCATTCTCAATTTTATTGTTGTGGTTTTTTTCAGTCCTCTTGTTATCATTTTAAAAGATATTTTATGAGTGTACAATGACCTGGAGTCTACGACAGTTTTCTGTGAATTAAATTAGACTTAAATCTACATTCATTCTTAATAGTCGAGGCTCCAAAATGGTTTAATGCCTAAATAGCACCCGATGTTCATTTCGACGATAAATGTCTCTTTGGTGAGGCTGCAGGTCAAAATATCTATAATTCAATCTCAAACAAACGTTGACAGGCTGTTATAACCGAAAACGAGCACAATTTTTACTAAAACGGACAAGGAATCAGATTTGTCAACTAGGGGGAAATATTCCTTCATTTGCAATAAGTTCTTTACTTTATAAGGTCAAGTTGTAATAAAACAGTGTACGTACTAAAGCATTGACCTACTGGATTGGTAAGTAATCGCATCGGAGTAATCGACCCTGCAGAGGAAATTACTTTTAACGGTACCTATTTTAATGCATAGAATGTGCATTTAGGTAATAAATGTCTCCTGGGTAATGCTCCAGGTACACATATTTTTAAATTCAGAAAATACATACAAACACAGATCAAACCGAATCAGGACCTGAAGTAACGCCAAACATGTCTCGAAAACCGTTTGGGGGTATTTGTCTGAACTCTATATCCGGTAATGACATGTTGAGTGAGTGGGAATTTTCATAGCAGGTAACGTGTACCCAGTAGAGCAAACCGATCTCTTCTTGTTCCTTTTGCATTTCGTTCAATTACTTCAGGTTTGCTTGTTACCTTCAGTAAAATGACAATATTCAGCAAATATGACCACTAGTAAAAATTTTACCGTATCTGAACTTCTGATTTGTTTCTACATAGGGTCCCAAAAGGTTTAACACAACCATTGAAACATCACTGTATCTATTGTTTTTATTGTTAAAAAACAACATAAATTGACGACATATATTTACATCATATATTTACAAACAATACTAGTCATTTCAGCACATTTGAAAGACAATGCATACCACTTCAGTTCTCCATGTTTCGGTTTAAGGCCATAAATCAATACATTATTCCTAATGTTAGTTTCTTCACACTATGATACTTCAAATATATACAAAACTCCAGTTTTGTTGAAGGCGTATTCCTGAATAACTGTTCGTTGTACCATTTGCCATTTCTGTTCATTTTCTAATTTTCTCATCAGTGGTTCTAAGATATCATTATAACATGACATATAGATGTATTCCTCTCTCATTGCAATTATAATATATCCACCTGTTAAGACAAAATTTGAATTTATCAAAAAAATTAATTAAAAAGATTAATGTTAAATCATTTAAACAGGAAACCCAATGGTCTTATCTATCTAATAAACGAGAAACTAGAACCACTAATAAACCACATCAACAAACGACAACCACTGAACAACAGGTTCCTGACTAAGGACAGGTGCAAACAAATGCAGCGGGTTTAAACGTTTTAACAGGACTTCTTTACTGTACAAAATTTAGTCCTGGTATATATGATGAGTTTATTTACTATCATTATAACGTTTTATATCAACAATTGTCCTCTTTATCTCCAATCTGTTTGTTACTTTTTTTTAAAAATAAATATCATACCTTTTTTAGTCAATCGAATCAGATCATGAAGTGCATCAGCAGGAATGTGTCCTAATCCAAACCCACCAGAGGTAGTTATACAATCGTAAAAAGCTGTGGATACAATATTATACTTTATTTTCTTTCAGTTATGTAAATTCAAACAGCATTTTGCAATTAAAAGAATAATGCTTAAAATGATCCATTTGTATTCATATGACAAAAAAAAACATTACTTATCACCAATAGCCTATTGTTACTACAATGTGCACCTAGATTCAATATTGAAACAAATTGTGCATGCTCAATAGAACTACTGCTCCAAACTGAGTAATTCCATCAGGTGTTTTGTAAAGGGAACTCACATCCTTTAATTTAACCAATTTTTTTTTTTCATGAAACAGAGTGGTTCGTTCGAGAACAAGGGTAAACAATTTAAAAAGAAATACAGTTAATGTACTAGTATTAATAAAAGTGGATCTTAAAATGAGGCAAATCATAATCATCTATAGTTAATTTTGTTTGCAATCATTTTTTAGTCAATTATTCAAAATATCTCTGTATGAGGCTTTCATAACCTTAGCCAAAGCAAAGTCCATGATACTTACCATTTCGAGCTGGCATTGTATATTCGCTAAGAAAATCACATATATAATTATTGTATAGATTCTTTTTTCTTGCCTGAGCCAACATTGAACCAGAGGGATCTAATGCATCAATATTAGTAAATCCCAATTGGCGAAGCTAAAAAAGAATGTTAGATCTGATCAATGTTAGAATTTGTTTTACCCAATTAAGCAAGCTATATTTCAATTTTGTTTAGTTTTGAAATTTGGAACTCTGATCGATCTGAGATATGCCGTTTTCTAGGGATGCATTAACTAATTTATAAGCTTTGTTAATTTCCCCTGTAGGCCAATATCAAACTAATTTTTTAGTTGCACTGGGCTATTTGATTAAAAAAATCTTCAAAAGAATTATTTTTAGTAACAAAATTATTAAGTTCATCGAAATAATAGACTTCAATAAAAACATGTGCATACAAACTGTGAGTTTAGCTTGCCATTTAAAAGTGCCGAAAGAAACATCACCATCAATGAAAGAAAAATAAGTCCCGTTTATCATATGGTATAGTATGGATATTATCTTGGGAATTTGTAATATTATGTTCTAAAGGGGACATTAGTCGCTATGGGTCCAACTTACTAAGAATTAGTTCAGGTGGATAAATTTCATGTGTACACTTAGAAACATCTTTTTTTTAAACAACTTATCATCTAACTGACTGCTTGCGTTGTTAAAGATGTCTTTCACATGCAAGTGATGTTTTGTTTGGTTTCTATAAAGCTTTGTTAAAGCTGTGACTAATAAAAGTAACTTGAATACATCTGGAGTAAGAGTATAACCTCAACCTTGTTATGAAATGTATAATTTTGTGTTGACATTTTTTTTTATATTTTTACTGGTTTATACTACCGCCTTACCTCTTGAGAGACTTTACCAGTTCCCGCTGCTACATCTAATATTTGAACTGTAGGTCGACGATTTGGTTCAAAAACTTCTGCAGCAGCTTGAGCCGTTATATGAGGGCCTTTATATCCGTTGTCTACTGATAAGTGCTGCACAAAAAAATATAAAAGATTGTTATTTGATGTGAAATATACTGTTTGAAACACAAAATAATGTCAAGGACGTTTAGAAAAGGCCAAAATTTCATTTTTTGAATCTAGACTTTTCAAAATTTTTAATATAGAATATGTTTCCTAAGCAAGTATCAAAATATAGAAATAAGACTCAAACACAAATATAATGTATGAAAACTTGGAAACGGCTTTAATGCCGATTATTAAATAAATACATTGATTCTAATACAATATGGTTTATTCAACTTTCAAAAGTGAGACATAACCCCTGTTTCAGTAAATTGATAATGTTCAAAATTATTTAATCAATTTGATCATCGTATGACAGATTCTATGACAATCATGTTCCTCTAAGTTGTATTCTAATAGTACCATCTATTAGCTGTTTTCCCAAACAAGAGGCCTGGATAAAAATTGTGATAACCGATACTCATCTATGCAAATACTGACTAATAAGAATCTGATTTATTTCATCCTTTCGCAAATTAATTCGATTTTACATGCATATTTGATTCTTATAGGTTTCGATTGAGGTCTTAAATTTTGTTTTGTTTTAGGTACTATTGAAGTTAGATACATCCCTTGTTCCTCGTTGAATGTCTATTTTGCATTAGTAATAGTGAGATGGGATCCCAGCTTAATTTATCTTAATATTATCAGAGTATAAGCCACAAATCGTAGTTTTTGTTCTGTAACTCAAATAAATTTTCAGTTTTCAGCACGTTTTATCAGTTTGGTATAACCAGGACATAAGTATGGTTATAATTCCAAATTATTGCTACATTAATTATTGTTTATAGATAAGGATGTAATTGAACATTTAAATCATCCCAATAAACATAGCTTCAACAATTTATTTAAATTTAATTTCTACCTTACATTGTACCTACGAACATATCACTTCTAAATTTAAAGGAGTTTCTTATTTATTTTTACATTATCAATGTACGTGACGTAGGTGTCAGCTGATAACGAGAGACTATAAAACCAACGGTTTACTATGGTGAAGTCCTTTTTATCTTATTTGTGCGAACTGAACAGGTTGTGTTAGATTGTGCATTCGGAACTCCTTGGACTTATTCGATACTATTTCCAACATATAATTGTGACTAAGATAAAAAGCTGAAATGTTCCGAAAGTAAGAAACCGGAAATGGAAATAAGGATGATAGCATGGAGTGCAAAATATTTTTCGAGCAATTTCTTACATCAATAAAAAGAAGTCAATAACTATTCATAATAAGTCTTGTCTTTCTAGTTCAGATTTTATAAAGGAAACTTTTGGTGTATTTATCATATATGATTATAAGTAATAGTTTATGCTATCATCCACATTTCCCTTTCATTCTGGTACAAGACAGACCTCTAACTTATTTTATTATTACAAAGTCTTTAACAGTCATCGCATATTATCTCTCATGGACAGCCATTAGACAGTTCAATATACTGTTTACTAACTATTCGAATCAGGTCAGATCAACAAGTTCAAAATATAAGGTGTACTATCCTATATTTTAACTTCAACTTCTGCTTTCCGACCAAAACAACGCCAATAATAAACATTAGTAAATACCTGTAAGAGATAACCTATATAGCAGTTGCAGTTACGAATATTGGTCACGCGTTTTAAGCAAATATTTATATGTTACTGTGACAATTGACTGAAATAAAATACTTGGTCGCGTTACAAGCACATATCTTTCAATAATTTTGGCAAACTTATAAAATAACACATTATCTTAAATGCTTACTGTGAAAAAAATAAACCTAAAATACTGACCTCCAAAGTAATTTCAAAAAGGGGGTGTGTTGATATGGGTAAATAAAGGCAACAGTAGTATACCGATGTTCAAACTCATAAATCCATGGACAAAAAACAAAATCGGGGTAACAAACTAAAACTGAGGGAAACGCATTAAATATAAGAGGAGAACAACGACACAACACTACAATGTAACACACACAGAAACGGACCAAGCAACAGACAAAATCCCACGAGAATAACAAATATATCATCAAAACCTAATACATGAATTTGGGATAGACAAGTACCGTGACACATATATTAAAAAAATGACAACTTGTCGTTCATCCATCATTGCTAGTGTTGTAGATAGTCATTATGTTAGCGTAACCATTAAAACATGTTAATCTAATTTATAATATGCAAATAACATATACCAAGACTACTAACTACCAGAGTTTTGATAACGTGTGTATGAAAGTGACTTTAAGAAATTGTAAGGACTTCAACAATGAGCAAAACTCATACCGTACATTCAAATATACATAACGAGCGATTACCGGTACTAACGACAACCACTCAATAATAGGTTTTGACCACTGGTAGTACCCTAACCTTGGTCAGTGGTGTAACAGCACAACATTAGAACAGTAAGATCTAATAGGGAAAAAACAAAAACAACTGCATGCAATATATTTTGCAAACAACATGGTGTAACAGCACAACATAAGAACAAAATGAGAGAAAATTAGTTAAAAACTGTTTGACTCATTAATCTTCAGACAGGAACAAAGTACAAAACAAACTAACAAAAAGACTAAAATACTGATCTACGAGTACTTTCAGTGACAGAAAGCTAGTTCAAAGCCAATTACAACTCATAGATTTATCAAGGAATGCGTTACAGTAATAATTTTTTGCCTTACCTCGTCATATTTGCCTGTCTGGGCCCAATTATTGTAGTATTTCAGTAGATCTTCAGTTGAATGACTGCCTTTAAATAATGTATCATTTACTTTTAAGGCTTCCATATTGTTTTCCAGGATATCTAAAAGAGAAAAGATTCTATGGAAAAGACATTCAAGAGGGTTATCTTGTGCTCCAAAAGAATATGATGAAAAGCAAGTCTAAAGATAGTACACTAGAACTACTACTGCTGCAATATTGAAGTTGTTATGGTGTCTGAACAACATTATTACCTTGATATGGTAACGGAACAACATGCGTCTGCCTTCTTAACTGGTATATGGTGGATTGGGTATGCGTTGCAGGGGAAATTGAATGCACTAAGTCATTCATCGTTTCGATGCAGGTTTGAAATTGAAACACCCTATATTTACATTCAGAAGTGGAAGACTAAAAATTATATTTGATAGAGAAATGTGAAACGAAACATATTGATTTATAAACAAACTGTTACTCTGATTCTATTTTGTTGAATTTGTCAAGTCAATGCTCAATAATAAAATAAATGAACAATCAAATTTATATTTTTTTTTAATTAGGTTATGTCAAAAATAAATGTGAACTTTTTTTTAAAGTAAGCTAGTAGTTGGGAATATAACTATTTGATGAAAATATACAACTAAATTAAATTCATGTAATGAAGACGTAAAAAAAGGTTGTAAAAATTATGAAAGAATTATCTGTTTTAAAACAAAATAATGTTTTTAACATTTAGCGAACATGGCTACATACAGCTCGTTCATGTTTTACTTGATTTGAAAATATCATGTACATGTACATTTTTGCTCGTATTTCAAATACTGTCCATTTCCATTCAAATCAATTAGTTTTTAATTTGATTTTAATTTGACATATCAAACGAAGTCTTCTAACTCAATGACACAAATAAAAAAATTATCATTTCATTCCTAAACAATGTCCTTGAAATATCACATTGTAGCGGAAATTATACACTTTCTGATTTCATTTGCATGCTTGAAAAGACAAAAGTCAGACTTCGCTTCAATCAAATACCGTGTTATAAGAAAGGTACATTAGTTTTGAGTAAAACAATTGTAAGCGGTTAGAAAATTAATTCCATATGTAGGTTTTTTTCTAGTTGATCGACCGTAATGTTGGGCGATAAATTTAGACTGCCGATTAAAACAGGGGGTAATGTAGATATCACATTAACAAACCTTGCAATAGCCAATCAATGTACCCCTTTAAGAGATATTGCAGGGTTTAGATAGCCTTCATGTTTTCTGCATGAGCTAGCGGATTCTGACCGGACGTATCTGTATATCTGTACATTCCGAAAGCCAACAGTAAACGAAAGCAAACTCGAAACGGTATCCGTTTCCTCAAAACTGACATTCATTATTTATATATTAGAATTGGTACGAATTCTATTATCTTCAATTTCATATACGACAAAAATACTTTTACTTCTCAAGTAGAACAACTGCATTATAAACATGATAAAAATCAATATTAACGGTATATGCATCTACATCATTATATCTGTTTTTAATCTTTCTTCAAATGTATAATAATGTAAAATGAACACAAACAATAAAACAAGCGTCTAATAAATAATAAAAGATGTCAAAAAATAACTCTCTACTTAAAGTTGACAATACAATTAAATAAAAAAATTATCGAGTGGCGACAATTTTGATTTTCCATACTGCAGTAATACATTAATCGTAGCAAGTAGAAGTTTGAAATATATACACAATATTTTTCGAATCCATTTTTGCGCCAGCTTAATATATGAATTTATACATCAATATTAGCTGCAGTTTTTATAGTTATAATATGCGCGGACTTCATATTTAGTGGTACTCTATCATGGATTTAACTATTTATGACAAAACATACTGCATGTACTGATCTCAAAGATAAATGCAATAAGGGAAAGTCAATGAAAAAAAGACAGAATGGAAATTTATATACTAGCTCAACGAGTGGGGGGAAATGGCGCTCTTTCGGGAGTTACTTTTTATAGTGATACTTGTATATCATGTTCTGGCATTTCTTTAATTAGTTAATCTTTTTTTTAAACTAGTACCTGAAATTATGCCTTTTTAAAAATTTATATATGAAAAAAATCGTAACATAAGTTTTCTGAACATAAATGTTAATTGAAACATAAAGAAAAATAGAAAATTGCTTTGCCCGTAAAACTAATGGGTTTTTTTCTTCAAATAAAACCAATTGGTTTACAGTATACTTTAGTCTTAAAAAGAATTATCATAAAAAAAAGAATAATATAGCAATAAAGACGTAAATATCATTATCAAAGAAAAAATATTAGCCACATTTAGAAAAAATGAAAAAGATCGATTCTTTACCTTTGAAAATACAGATTTAATTTAGACTTATAACTTACATTTTATAAAGTAAAAAGAGAAATAATTAAATACAAATATTTTATTAAAATCATTAAAGACACATAATTACCCATTCTTACCAGCGCAGTGATGTCTTTGGGAATACTGTTCTAACAGCGGACAAGTACACATTTATATATAATCAGTCTGACCCACAAAACTAGTTAAAACCAGAACAAGTGACGATACGCGTTTATATTTAACTTTAGGAGTCTTCGTTTTTAAACTTTAAAATGATTTTATGGGGGATAATATGTACTGAAATTGCTATTTCATGCTATATAAGCTATTTCTAAATCTATTGTGATTTGTGCGAACACATTTGGGGTGATTAGCATGATTTTTTTAAAACAGATTATGAAAAAAGTTAACAAACTCTGAAGAAGAACATCTATATCTATTAAAAAAAAGTGAAAAATAAAAAATAAAAAATATTTGTCCTAATATATATACATTAGAGTGATTTATATTTACTGCTATTTCATTTCATAAACATCATTTAGGCATTGAACGAAAGGTCTGTTATCTTTGTAGTTTGTATTTCGCAATAACTATGTGTATGAAACGATAACTAGTTATTTTTCTATAAAGCGTCGCTTGAGGTTATACCTATGCTATGAAAATATATGAAGTTTGTCTTTAAATCAAAGACAATCTTAATTTAGCAAACATTTAGTCAAGTTTAAAAGAAAATTTGTTAAAACTTGGACGCACAAAATATAAGCAAATCACTATGTTAATAAAAAGGCCTTTTTCTCAATTATATTTAATTTTTACTTTCATTTACGTATGTCTTTCATTGGTCATATAGTGTTTTTCAACTTTAACAGATCATTAATGTCATCGCTTTCAACGCAATAATCATAAACAAAAGCAGAGAGTTCACTTGAAGGACAGACTACGTTACCAGTTTTGCTGAATGGAAGGGAAACAAATTATCGGTCAATCTTTAAGAATATATGTTTTAATTCAAAACGGGAAATCCTGGACATACATCTATAATATTATAATACGTTGTTAGATCGGAGAGGAAGTATGGCACCGAAAAGGAAAAAAGAACTCCCAATGACTGCCTGTAAATACGGTTTATTAATAACGGTTAAATATTTGGAATTGCATAAATCACATGTATGTTGCAACGGTTATTTAACATGAAAAAGCCGAAACTCCACTAAATGATCCCTATACGTGCCATTGACGTGCATTTTTTTATTGGTATTCTTTTTTAAACCCAGCACAGTAAAACGGACACGCATGTGAATAATTCGAGCTCATTCATATTTGTTTTACCTCCAATTTAACCCATTAGCTAGAGTTAGGCTACGCATTAATAATTACATTAGATGTATGTTTCATTATAATACTTTATTCTGATTGGCTAACTTCACATCACGTGTTATTCCGTAAGCAGATGCATTGCTCAATACAACTTTTTATTCATGATAACACGTGGTCCAACAATAAAGTGCACAGGTGAATTTAATAAAAAAAATATATAAAATTCGTGTTTTCATGATCATAGCTAAAAAATGTAATTATAAGTATTGAATGCTTTTGATTTGACATGAAATATGATCGATACACTCATTTTCTGTACATAAATTGTTTATGATTTTTATTTTCGAAACACGATTTATTTTTCTTCTACAATGCATAGATAGTCTTATTCCTATTTTGCGAAACTTTTCGGTTTTTATTGTTCAACGTTTTGAATCAAGCGTTGATGGTTAGTTTTATGTACACGAAACAATCGTCTGGTGTAACAATTTATAAACCTGGTATATTTGGTGAGTTTTTACCAACGACTGGGTCGCTGGAGGACGTTTTGTATCCGAGAGTATAAAAACCAAGAAGTCAATACGTTTGTGTTGACAAGAAATATCATTGGTATGTTTATTGTTTGTAAATGGACTGTTTATAAAATGTTAAATTATTCAAAACACACTAAGGTTTTTCTTTCACAATACATAGATTGCCTTAGCCCCGTTTCGTACAACTTTTCTGAATTTTCAGTTAAGTTGCTCTCCTACTACATATTGATTAAGGCTTCAAACTGTATTGATTTGACCGGAACGTGTTAGTTTTATGTAGACTGACGCAACAAATTATAAGCCTTATATATTGGGGGAGTGTTTACAGCCACTGGCCAGGGTATATTCTTCGTTCGTCCCTGGGTGTATTAACAGACTTGTAGTCAACACTCTTGCGTTGATATGAACTACCTTTGATATGTTCAATTTTTGTACATTTACTGTTTATTGAAAATTCGTTATTCGAAACACAAACGTTTTTCTTCCCAAATGTACAGATTGTCTTATTCATATTTGATCAAACTTTACGGAAATGTAGGTTCTATTGCTCCTCAATTTGTATTTGATTTTGGCAGCAAATCGTTCTGATTTGAGCTTCAATGATGAGTCATATGTAGACGGAACGTGCGCCTTGCGTAATAAAACATACACCTTGTATCTTTAATGAAATTTTCCTACAACTGAATCGATTTTGTATTTGATTTGGCCTTCCACCTGTTTTGATTCGAGCTTCAGTATCGTATCGTAGACGAAACGCGAAACAGGTGCGACAAAATATATGCCTTCGATCTTTGGTGTGTTTTCTGAATAATTTGAATGTACTTTATTAAAACATTAGTTTAAGAGAACTATCGCAATCTTAGGAAACATATTATAGCTCAAATTTTACACATTTCATGTTTTGCGCAAGTTATAACTTCAGATTTATTTCCTCATAATAATTTCGATAATCCAACCACCATTGATGGTCTGGTGCTAGTGGAAGGTCTAGTGTTTAACTCTTCGGTTGGTTGAACCAAAGCCATGAATATTTGTGTTTGTTGTTTCTTGATAAGCACACAACAAATCAAAATATTGTAGAATGACATTTCTTTGAGCATGATTCAACAAAATCTGTGAAAGACCATGTTGGGAATTCCTAAATATACGTCTAAGTTAGAAATTAACACAGAATTATAACTCTCGCTTATGTACATAATAGCAAAATTTAAGGTTTCTGTATAATATCTTCTTGTTGATTTAAGAAAATCATTCGATATTTAAACAAGCGCTTAAAATCGCTTAATTTTTCTGAATAGGAGATGGGGTGTTAATTCCAATAAGACAACTATATAACGGAGTTGACATTTGTTCCGCAATGGTCATTCCTGTATTTGGTCAAGTTGATTTAAAAATTAGAAATATACTAGTATTTAGGTCTCCGATGAATAACTCATAAATTTAAAAAGCACAATCTTACCTACCATACACATGTTGAGTACTGTAATTGTATATATAGAATTTACATAGGCTTTCTGTAATAATACGGATGATTGAGTATTGTCATGACAAGTTCGAATTAAATATTGTGCTCAATCTATGCGATTAACAGTGCCAAAAAAAGGACAATTAGAGGTTTCTCTTCAATTGGTATTGCAGTTGCCAGACTTTAAAAAAAAACACAGCTTGAGACGAATTTGACGTTTCGGGTTGGTCTTTTCTGAGTTATTCCCTTAGTAATTGACAAGATAGAATTTTTCATTCCATACGGTAATAAATAAATTTGGTGTTTTTACTGTCTTCTGATTGGTTAAAATTATTAGTTTTATTTTCAATGTAGTCAATTTTGATTGCAACACGCCCACTCTGTCGACGTTGTGTATTCATACGCCAACATGTGTGTACGTTGTTATTGTTAATATAAATGATATAAAAAGTTCTTTGAGCCCTATTTTTGATAGAAATTTATTTATAATGAATGGCAATAATCTATTTTGATTTTATTGAACCATAAAACTAATTTTTGACTCTTCACATTTTACATAATCCGCGAATTCAATGTGAAGAGTCAAAAATTAGTTTTATGGTTCAATAAATTCAAAATAGATAATAGCCATTCATTAAATACAAAGAAATTCCATACATACACTATATTTTTTTTTATCGTTCAATTGCATATTTCATGAAGATTCGGGACGAGAGGGATAATCATAAATAAAACATACTTCGTCGATTGTTTTATAATACAAATACACAGAAAAACAGAATAAAAAAATATTTAGTCAAAATATACAACGAAATCTGGGGACTGAAATTCTAATAAATTAGGCAGCAACCATTTGATTTTCTGGGGGGGGGGGGGGGGGCTATGGTTTTTTTTCTTCTGGACAAATTTTTTTTTTCGACTGCGGCGAAAAACGATCTATTTTTTTCGCGACAAGTCGAAAACAATTTTTTTCTTTCAATGTTAACATTACATATAGTGGCAGCTGAGGGTGAAACAAACAATTTTTTTTTCTCAGAATCAAAAACAAATTATTTTTTTCTCCAAAAACTGGAAACAAACTTTTTTTTCCAAAAAAAACCATAGCGCCCCCCCCCCCCCCCCAGAAAATCAAATGGTTGCTGCCTTAGTATCTTGTGTACTTACCCTATATTTGGTTATCTACCAGTTGAATATCTGATGAATAAAATAAAAAGTTATCTTGTTTTATATGGAAATGAAAATTGAATATCTTCAAAACAAATCTAAAGACGTAAACAAATGACATGTGACGATGTTTACATCAAATACGCTGTCAATAGAAAAGGATAGGGATGTATGTCTATTTATAGATATTTTGCGTATTTAAAATTTAAATTAGGACATCACAACATCTGGGTAAAATATGACGAGTAAACTATGACACAATTGTTTATTCAGAATTCCAATTGGAACTTTATATGGTAATATATAGTTTTCCTATGAGATAATTAAAAAATCATGTCAATCTTTAAACACTATGTACAATAAATATAAACCTATATAAAATGTATAGCAGATAACAACTTATTGTCACATCTTTACGTTGTTTAACAACATTACGTCTCCTACCACCTTACAAAGTACCCAAAAGATAGGTTAGAAATACATACTATCTTTTCTCTATTTTTTGTGATTAATATTTTCACATTTCTTAATCTTTGCGAGAAATATATTTCTCGTCACTAGTGAATTATCTGTTCTCAGCAAATGATTGGTCGAAATTTTTTTATGACGTCAAATTTTCATGGGTTCTTCTTATTTTCCCATTGTGACGTCATGAAAAAGGCGACCATACCTGATGACCTCACACAAAGAGAACACAACTTTGTACACAACTTTGAAAAAGTAAAATCATGAAAATACTGAACTTCGTGGAAAATTCTAATGAAATGGCAAAATCAAACTCTCAAACACATAAAACGAATTGATTACAACTGTCATATTCCTGACTTGGTACGAGCATTTTCTTATGTAGAAAATGGTGGTGTAAATCTGGTGTTAAAGCTAGCTAAACCTTAATTACTTGTATGACAGTCGCATCAAATTCCATTATACATATATTAACAACGATGTGTGAACCAAACAAACAGACATAATATGTAAAATGTCAAAAATAGGGGTACAGCAGTCAACATTGTCTTATAATCTTAGTCACTATAAAATCAAAAAAAATGTGTAACAAAGAAGCACAAAATGCCATATAGGCCAAGCATATTAGCAAAAGCTAAAGACAAGACTACGAGAATTATCGTAGAACAATAATACAATGAAGGGATGTACAAGTACCGAGCCACGTCGAATGAATATCAATAAAAACTGACTAAACAGTAAAAGTAATATTCATAAAGACAAATAAAATAATAGTATAACACGGTATATAGATGATAATCAACGTCAGTACCCAGAATGTATACTTCAAGACCATCGTGTATTATTTGATACGGAATATTTATCATCAAAGTCTTTGTACCTTCCAGTGAACTTTTTTAGAATAAAAATGACAAGATGTCTTTGGCATACCCCTGATTTATCAAATTTCTGCTAAGACACTATAAGAGTAAAACAAAGGAACAACAAGAACACCAAAGTGTAACAAAAACAAACGCCAACACACATAGAAACGAACTAATTGTTAACAACTGCCATATTCCTGACTTGGCACAGTACATTTTTTAAGAAAAAAAATACTGGATTGAACCTGGTTTAATGGCACGTTAAAACTCGCGCTTTATAACAATGTTTAAAAATAATTTGCTTTGACGTTGGACTGCGTTATGTCACTTTCCGTTTTCATATACACCACGACTTGCATTAGGTAAGAAGGATAACTCTAATTGACACAAGTTGCACAAACATCGCTTTTATATTAAGCATGTGTACACATTAATCTAGTGGAAATTATTTTGTTTTATAAAAATACTAGTATAAACTTGGTTGTTTAGTTATTCCATAAATTGCGTTAGGGCGAAATATCTTTTACGTAACGAGATCATCAATAAATAGTGGTTGTTTTTTTTTCAAATGTTTAAAATCATTAAGTATGAAAACATTATTTATATGTACACCAATGTGGAATTTACTCTATAAGCAGTTTATTTCTTAAATTAAAACAAGACGCTGTCATAATGACAGCAAACTGGGAATTTCTGACATTTATTAGTGTCGCCGAAAAAAGAACTACAAAGGAGAAATCATCAATATGTTTCTTGGCCTCCATTTTGTCACGTCAAACAACATATTAAAACCTAAAATGGAACGAAACAAAAGTTCTCAAGTTATCGCACGGAATATGGACGGAATTGCTTAAAACTAAAAACCTGGGTTCAATCGAACGTTGTACAGCCCTGTTTACTTCAAAATGTGTATGCTTATGCTTTAAACCGAGAAACTACGATATAAATCAAACCTTAACGTTTGTGTCTTTTAACTCAATGTTGTATCCTGTCACGGAAAGCATTTGCAACCATGATTATTGCATTTCTTTGGGAAATCAAACATAACTTTGAAACACCAAGTTATTGTTTTTTCTGCTAATTAGTAATCATAATTATTGAATCCTTTTGGGATCTTTTGTCAGTGCAATGGCAAGGTTATCATTATCATATAGGTAACTGTAAGGGTCTACAATTGTGTTTCCAGGGATATGAATGTGAGTGGGTACCAACAAACTGTAAAATAATTTTCCTTATCGAGAATATTCAAATTCCTATTATTGTATTATTCATTAAATCCCCTCTCTACAGTGTCGAGGTATATAGAAATCTTCATGTGTGTCCCTCGGTCACATTTTTGGTTTCCATATGATGAAAAAGATAATTGCTTTTTGAAATACATTAAAATTTTAAAAGCATTCTTTGTACCACGTAAGAGAGGTTACGTTCGATTATCGTCGTATTCATTTTCCAGTTCAAGAATACTTGATTGTTGGGAAATTCAAAATAAATGTTTCAAAATGGTAAATAGAGAACCTCTTTTTGAAAATAATGGATATCTAAATTTAATGTTTTGGACTACTAAAGACAGGTAAAGTTCGACTTTTTTTTTCGTTTTTTTCTGTAAATATTTACTGTTCCAAAGTTATGGAGTCCCTTTATCAACTCTTTAGATTTTGAATCAACAGGTTTTTTTAATAACTTGAAAATCGTAGTTTAGTTATCCGACTTTTTGAAATCCTGGATCCAATTGAAATGCTCCAAGCAAGAGAAATGACTTGCGTCTACTTACATGATCAGCGTCTTCAGCTAGGCATTCATCACCCGACATTCTTACCGATCATTTTTCCTTCTTATATCATTAATTCTACATGTTACTAAACATGTATGTCATCATAATTACGGTATTTGTTTACCTTAACTATTGTGTCTGTATTTATATTGTATGTTTCTCTGTAAACTTGTATCTCTAGTTTTTAGAGAATAAAGTATCTATCTATCTATCTATCTATCTAATTAGTTCTCAATTTAAATTCCACGGCAGTGAATAGTTCACCATACGTAAGTTTTGAAATCAGACGACCTTTTTAACGTCTTTCGAAAAATTGGAAGACCACGAAAAAAAACCACTCTAAAGTTGAGACATATGCAGAAAAGTGCTTCGGACGCACGAAATTTGTAAGGTGGTGTTTTTATTTTGTATCTGTCTTTTTATGTCCAATTTAAAAGATTTCGTACAGTGAAATTCTGTTCTGATTTATTATACTAGGAAAATGCATGTGTTCTTATAACTTAAAGGTAGTTTCAAACGGGGAAAATACATGTAAGAGTCGAAACAAAAACAATTGAAATGTTCTGAGTGAATGTTTTAAAAAAGTATATCTGAACTTCAAGGCAATTAAATAAGGACAAGTCCATAAACACTAACAAATCAACGATTTACATATATCAATCAACGAAACAAATGAAAAACAACTGTCATATTCCTGACTTGGGATGGGCATCACAGTTTCAGAAGAATATGGTATGTTAAATCTGGTTTTATAGATAGCTAAACCTCCCATTTCTATGACAGTTGTTTATAACTCCGTTAACAACCCAAACAGAAAATCATACATTAATGTGACAATATTTGAGATCCGCAGCCAAAACTTTCTAAACATAGATCAAAGACATACAAGAGTGAGTTATCTCATTTGCAATCATATCACAGTCATACACCACAATGGGCTAAAAAATTATAACAAACATGCAAATTAATCTAAGAAAGAAGACAACAAAAAATGTGTAGTAGATATTACATTTTAAATTTGACAATGACTCGATGGTTAGATATTTAAAAACCGTGTCACGTCAAACGTTACATAAACGAATCGATCAAAAGAAAAATAATAGCAAGGAGACAAATAACGGAGAATCTAAAGTAAAAATGAAAAGATACACAACATCAGTACTTAGATTGTATAACTCAAGACCATCTTGTATTGTTTTTGAAGTTACACTGAATATTTATCTGTCTATACGGTCTTGGTATTTTCCGATAAAGTATTAGAGAAAGGGGATGAAAAGTTCTTTGACAAAGCCCTGGCCTCACGGTCATAAAACTTTCGAGCATGATTTTTGTACTCAGACTCGAAAATCAACCAATCAAATTGCTGGATTTCATGTTTCGAGCATGATTTTTGTGCTCCGAGCACTGAGCAAAGTTTTATGCCTTCAAGGCCAGGCTCAATATATTTTTACTCAGACACCGTTTTACAAAATCTGAGTAGCAGCTACAAGCTCTTGAATATCGTATGAGTAATATAGTATACCAGACGAAGTGGTTGTGCATTAATGTTTTAAATAAGATATTAATTCGTATAAAGAATTGAACAATTTTCTTTTTCCTTTTATAGCTGACTATGCAGTATGGGAATTTCTCATTGTTGAAGGCCGTACGTTGACCTAAAGTTGTTAATTTCTGTGTCATTCGGTCTCTTCACGGTGGAGAGTTGTCTTATTGGAAATCATACCACATCTTCTTTTTTATATTTACCAAGATCGTTTGATTATGTTTCATATCTTGTTAGTAAACTGAAGAAAACGTTTGAAGTATCCGTGATAGAGTTTGGGTTCTTTAGCCTTTTCGGACAAAGTAACTGGTGACATTCTATATTCGGAAGTAAGACACGAAGAAATGCGATGCACAACATGCAAAATTGAGCTCAAAGCTAAGGTTTCTTTGTAACGCCATAAGCAATGGAACCAACATATATATTCAACTAAAGAGATCTTTAAGTTTCAGAAAAATATTTTCATAATAACATTGTAAGTGCTGGATTTTTATTCAGGAATTCTACAAAGCGACGATTGAGGGTAAAATGTTAAAACTTTTGTCGTAAATTGTAGCAAGGAATTTCGTATTATCGACCTTTTTTATGAATTAACATAAACGAAAATATCTTTTGAACGTTCGTTTCTTTTCGAGTCTCGGGTCTAATACAGCTTGCCTCAGTTAATAACACTAAAGTTATGGTTGAAGACGGCCGGAATTGTAGTCGTATTTTCAATTGCAAACTTATCAAACCTATGATATCATGTTATGCATTGACTCCATTACTTTTTTTCTCGTCATTTACTCTTCATGAGCTCGGCTTACGGTGGTAAAAAGCTACAGGGGGGAAATTACTTATACAAGTACCAATTTTAATTGTGATCTAGCAAAATTCGTTTTAAATCAAATGTATATACGTCCCCCACCAATTAGTATCAAACAGCATAGACACGTGAAGAGATAACACGTTTTCTCCATAAACAAATGTATGATTTTCAATCAGGCAAAAAGTTATTGAAAGTTGTTTTTCACGAGTCTTTTCGAGATTTAAAAACTGATAGATTATAACTACAAACTACTCATTAGCAGGTTATTTGTAGCGTCAAATTCAATGATGATCGTAATAATATAATACTTTATTCCGAAAGCAATACAGCTTATAGGATACATATACACAATTTTACACCAATATAAGAATTTTACAAGAGATATATAATATATATAAATATAAGGTGTGCATGAAAGAACATATAATACATATAATACATAATACATAATACATAATACAAAATACGAAATACGAGCGGAGAATGATATAATAATGAGAACAAAAATATTATTTATTGCAATTAAATTCTAAGTTTTTCTGCAGATTTTAAAAATATACCTAAGTTATTCAATTCTTTAATATTTCTGACAGAGAACAACTGGATAAGTTTATATGTAGAAGGATTTCTCCAATAATACTTTTTTATATACTTTTCTCGAATTTGACTATATTTTTTACATTCAAGTATAAAATGGTATTCATCTTCAATAGAGCTAGTATCACAATTTGTACATAGTCTATTATTTTTATCAACATTATAATATCTACCTGTTTCTAAAATATATGAGCTGATATACGATATTTACAAATGTATGGTTTGTATATATAATTTACAGGTCTATCTAAATAAAATTGCAATGTGTGTGTACTATACATCTATACAAATGACATTTATTTGAATTCTCAAAAAACATAGTAACTTCACTAATGAATGCACCAAGCATTCTTTCTTTTAATTGCGATAGAAAAATATCTTTACAAACTACACTTTGGTTTAACCAAACATAATTAAATCCATATCTAAACAAAATATCTCTAATTTTACAACACCAGTTTTGTTTATCGTTCTTTTTAATAAAACTTCTGTCATACATCTCATCATAGCAATTCTTTAATATACAATTTTCTGTACTCAAAATTTTTAACCAGTATTTGACCATTCTATACTGCCTTTCAATGTACATTGGCAATCTACCTAATTCACAATAAATCATATTAGTTACAGCACTCATTTTGACTTTAAGAATACGTTTTAAAAAATACAAATGAACTTTTTCGATATTAGGTGCCATATGAAATAATTAATTTATATCAGAAGTCCGTAAACAGTTTTTGAGAAAAAGATATAGAAATCAACCAAATTCATTGAAATTTAATGAACTGATGAATAGTAAAAATCTTTCTGATCTTAACAACTTGTGCAAATTTATAAGACATGTAAATATTCATTTAGATCTAGGTTCTCCTGGGTAATTCATGTACTTGATATCATTTAGTTTAATATGTATACCGTAATATTATTAATTCGTATATTTTAACAAATTTGATTCGTTTAGGGATAGTCACATGTTAAACTATATTTTCGAAGGTAGAGAGAAAACGGCGGATAGCAAAATGCATATTGACTGGCAAAAAGCATATCGCACGGTTATTTTTAGAATATCTAAAAACCGATATACTTTGTGACGTCATGTAATGAATTTCAGGATATTGTTTAACGTTTTGAAACACATGATATCTGTGATCGCTTATTTGACGAAAAAAATCTTCAAATACATAAGATGTAAAAAAAAAAAAAAAAAAAGTAAATGAAATAACAACTAATATGTTGTTATTGTCAAGGAAACACTGTAATATCTATAAAATTCCAACAAACCTAAATGACGATTTTGATACAAATATGGTCGGAAATTAATAATATAACAAATATAGCCTTTGTATGAGGTCAATACAGAATATATCGACCCAAAGAAGTATATCGACTTCGGACTTCGTCCTCAGTCAATATACTTCTTTCAGGTCAATATATCCTTGTATCGACCTCATACAAAGGCTATATTTGTATAATATATGATATGTACCTCCCTCTTGCTTTCGTATAATTTTTGTATGTCTGTACATATACACTATGTAATTATTGTGTGTATCTCTATACCATTGTAATTTGGTTTGTTGCAAAATAAAGATACATATACAACCCTTTCAATAGTTTCTGTAGCGACCATGTAAGGTTCCGTTAATGTGAGATTGATATTTATGGGTATACTTGTACGGTATTGAAATAATTAATTTATATCAGAAGTCCGTTAATGACGTTAATGGAGCAACATAAGTTTTGGGTAATCAGTGGATTGTAACAGGGTACACGTCAAGAGAAACTTGGAATCTTGATAGTTTATGAAACAAGCAATATTTGATGAATAAAATTATTATGCAGTTTCGTAAATCATAGATATGGTTACTAAGAGCGTGAAATACACAATATTGTGTCGCGTGCTCAACCACACAATAGAGTTGTTTTCCAATTAATCTGGATTTAACATTTTGATTGTACAGTATTTTACACCAAACAATGAAGAACGACAAATTGACACTTAGCTTACACAATAGATTTATTCAATAATTGATAAATCAGCAAAAATATTAATGAATTAGCAAATTTATGACATACGATTAACAGCATTATTGCAATTAAGGACATATAAAATGCTGTTACATGTATATATAAACAATTGCTCACTTTGAGTGTCCGAGTGGTTTTCTTCAGTTACTATAAAATGGATTTTGTGATAGCAATGATATTGTGAAGAAATTACTTCATTTTGTGACTATAATGGACTAAGATGAAAGTGATCATGAGATTTATGTAAATTAAGAACATTTTCAAATAAAATTATTAAGAAATTTAATTTTAATTTAATCGTTCTAAAGGAACGAACGTTAAAGCTATATATACTGCTTCCAGCAACTTCTAAGTAATGAATAACAAAACCGCATATCCAAGATATCAGTGTTCAGAAGAAGTGTACCTACCAGTTAAGCTTCAATTCATTATTTGGGGATGGAACGGAATATTTGCCTTGATATTCAATAGCATATCAATCATATTAATTGCGACGAATTCAAAACTTCAAAAGAACCCGTTCTTGGTGTTAATTCTTGGTTTAAGTATAAGTTCTACTGGATTAAGTGTATGCATGATATTTATTTCTGCAATAGTTTTAGCGTGTGACTACAATGAGGAGTTAACTTTCGATGGAGGCTGCGTGGCAGGAATGGCTCTTCTGAAAGCCATGCAGCTTTGTTCCACCTTCCATACGCTTGTTTTGTGTATCTTTCAGTACAGCTCAACCTTTACGACAATGAATGACAACATCAAACGATTTACATCATGGAGACTGGTTCCCGTTTGGCATATTATAATCATGATCTATATTTTCATTGTATTCTATAGCTGTGCTGATGTTACCTCATTCGACTGCAATGAAGATATATTTTTCGGAGAGAACTGGATTCGTGCTTCTTGTTTTACTTATATTCCCTTGCTCAGTACATTTATCTTGGTCATAATTGTGTATGGCATGACAGTCTCTCGTCTGCTCCGAAACCACAAACGTATGGTGGCCTTAGTAGGCAAAAGGGAATTGTCCGAAAAAAGACTTAGACATAATGTCATAACAATGGGACTGTTCATCTGTCTGACCATCCTTCTAGTCTTACCAAAATTTGCGACACTTGTCATTATATGTTGTGGATTTGATGGATTCCAGCTTATAAAGTTTGTTTCCGGTGTTGTATGTGGATTTAAACCTCTGATGGATCCTGTTGTGTACACCTTGCGCATTGAAGAAATAAGGAACAGTCTAAAGCTAACCTGTAAATTAAAGCGGTCCAATCGTATCGACCAATTCCAAGACAGTGGTGTAACTACAACAGATACCAGAACTGCGTCGACAAGGTTACATGACATTTAATTGTATTTCCTGGAAGAGAGACTTAAGTTTATATTTGTTATCCGCATTCGTTATTTATGGATGAATATTAAATGTTATACAATTCAGATAAGATTATTACTTATAACATTTTTTATGATATTGTATTGACTTACAACAGTAAGTCGAAGCAAGTTCAGGGTTTCAAATTCATGTCAAATTGATCTTTTCATACGCGAAAAATGTGGTTTATTTCTTTAATCATAACCTCCCTTAAATTACATTCGAAATTTTCAGTTTTGTTTGGAAAGCATGTGGTCAAAAACACAATTATAACATTATTAATCTACTTGTTATTGAATCTAAAGGCAAAAGCTGTAAGTTACTTCATTAGAGTTCTTTTCAAGTTACGTTAGCAATTGTATAAGACATTTATAGAAATGTTGTAAACATACTAAAAGTCTTTAAATCTTAAAACAAGTGTTGATACTAGTTGCATAAGAAATCATGACTTTGGCAGGTGTTTTTACGTTTTGTCAGTGTTTAGACTAATCAAGCATTCAAGAAAATAAAAATGAGAAGTTTTTTAACATCAGATTTGATAGATTAAAGAAAAACGAGTTGCGCTTTAAATTAAGGTTCAATCTTTTATAACATTATAATCGAATGTCAAAGTGTGTTGCCCTTTTATTGATTTGTAGTTTTAACATGTGTTCACTAGATCTACATTAATTCCGAACAAGTTTATAATTATGACAATTAATCTCAGATCTTATGCTGAGTTCACACGTAATTCGAATTCGATTCGCATTAACTAATTCGAATTAGTTTAATTCGCATTCGAAACGTTTTACGTCCTAGTAACGTCAGTTCTGATTCGTATTAACAAAAACGTATTTCTAATGCGAATTGACTAATTCGAATTAGTTAATTCGAATCAATTCGAATTAAAAAAGAAGAGTGTGTGAACGTGATAAACGAATTCGATTCGCATTCAATTCGAATTAAATGTCCGTGTGAACGAGGCATCAATAAACTTGCATTGCGTGTACAGTAAGGACTTTCGTTCAGATATATTAATCTGATAAAAATTCAGATCTACCACAACTCACATGCTCATTTCATAAGGCAGACTGTATATACTTTTTATGTTCATTTTTGTAGACTGTTGTTTATCTGCTGGTCGTTTTTTGTTCATTTTTGATGACTTGCCATTATCAATTCGTTTTCGACCTATGATTTTGAATATCCTAGTTTGCAAAAACAAACAATATAGCCAAATCAGACGTTTCAAATTTATCTTTAATAACTTGTATAAGGGCGTACCATTTAAACCCCTGAATTACAGACGGTTCCTAACTTTGGACATGCACATACAGGATTTTGCATGGTTAAACTAGTTGAAAGGCGCCAACCATCCCCTAAACCTGGACAGTGATGTAACAGTACAATATAAGAAAAAACTAAAAATATCAGTTGAAAAACGCTTAACTCATCAGATGGATACAAATAGAAATACAACTAACAGAAACACAAAATGTACTAGGACGGGTATTTGTACACCCAAACACCAAAAATACACTAAATACAGATCTGAGAGCACTAGCAGTTACTAACATCTAGTTCAAAGCCATTTTAAAACAACTAATAGAAAAAAATCATGCATGTAAGACGAAATTATCAATCAGTAAACATCTAACACCAAATGGATTAAGTGTAAATACGTCATAAACAGTCTAAGAAAAATATGACCTTGTGTAATGCCACGATACAGGTATCGACAGATTGTAGAGCCATGCATGTTCATATGTATTTAACAATAATATTTAGTTTGATTTATAATTTACTGACAACAAACAATGTTAAAAAAAGTCATAGATCTAATTAAAGTGTTAAACTGGTAATCTTTTAAAATAAGTTTATTTAAAGGATCGATATGTTTACCAGGATCGTTTCTAAATTTCTAGGCTCGGAAAAGAACATCTCCGTAAAAATTACGATGTAATCCCGTTTGAAATAAGTTTTCTGCAACTACAGCCAAACTCAATACCAAATCTTTATATATGGAACAATTTACTGCATGTTGTGGTAACGAAATTCCTGACTTTATAATTTACCAGTAATACATAGATAGAGTATGTTCATTAAAAAACAAAACGTCACAAAAGACACGGGCACATCGAACGAGTTTTGATATATGAATACCGTGAGATGGTGTCAAAGGAACATCATCATCCAACAATGGAAAATTAACAATACGGAGCGAAAAATCGTCCCTTTTGTCGTACATTTTAATGTGGAGTTTCCCGTTTAAACTCAAATGTCAAAATCTAGGAAAGGACAATTATTATACCGTTTATATATGATTTATTTCAGGTAAGTTCTTTTGGGTTAATTTCGGAAGTGTATTTAGAAATTCTAGATTATAAGGCGGAAAGTTTGTTGAATTTATAAGTTTTAAAATGTAATTAAGACGGCCTTTTCGAGTTTGGTCATCAACTGTCTTTCATAACAGTGCAATAACAAGTCTGCTACCAAATGGGCCGCAAAGTGGAAAGGGATTAATATAAGTTGCAATAACATGTTTCCCAATCCACTATAAATAAATATGTTTAAACTAAACTAAAGGGGCGCAATTGGTGCCCATATAAATACCTACAATCATTAAATATCGGCGATAAACTTTGTTGCCGAAACGTATATAAATATTATCAAGGAGAAAATTAACATCTTCAATCATCTCATCACACTTACACTGAGTAGGTATACCTAGCATATTTACCTTTTTTAACTAACCTGTCACGATAAACTTTATTGTTCGTTTTGAGGAAAACAAACTAAACAGACACAAAACATTTTTTTCACAATTAATAATACGACGGATGTTTTTTTGCCTTAAGCTGTTAACAGTGGCGTAGCCAGGGTTGAAATGATGTGGATGCCTTCGCCGAGCGGAGCGAGGCGAATTTTTTTTTGGACTATTTTATGCAGAAAATTATATTTTTTCAGACATTGTTCCTGTAGGCACATTTGCTCCCATAGAATCCGACACTGGTTATATAGATTTTTGTTTAATTTCAAAATACCCACCAATTCATATAATTATATTTCAAACATAATTCTAATGTTTTCTCGAAATTCTCCAAAAGGAGAAACATTAATTTTTATTAGTTATTGCTCTTGTTCATTGGTTACATAAAATATGTGCAATGCAGGGGACATAGGAACTTTGTTCTTTTATTGAAAATAAAATTAATATGTGGACCTAGATAGGAACTGGAATTTTCTGATAAGCCTAGGAATGGTCACACTCTATTACAGATTAGTTTTTTTCACGTCGTCGTTCATTTCACAGGAAACGATATCAGGATATGGTGGTTTAGTTGTCAGTTATGTTGTTAGTCAGTTGTAGAAGCCATTGCTCCGCTAGGCTCAATTTCAGATGAAACAATTTCATGTCCGAGGATATGTGCATCATTTTCTGCACTTGCCGTAGCCGACGACGTAGTCTTTTCACGAAAAAAATCGAGAACACTTTTCTGCGATATCTTGTTTTATTACATGAACTAAATTATCCTTAATAAAAGACCACGCACACTTCATCGGAAATAACTGGATGCTATCCTCATATCCTAACCTTTGTTACATACGGATACCTCCGAGTTTAACTGCTGCAAACATATCTTTATTTATATTTTTTTTTCCCTGTCAAAATGATGTGGATGCTTGAGCATCTGAGCATACATGCAAGCTACGCCACTGGTTAAGACCATAAAACTTAAGTTAATTAAGTGAGAAAGTTAATAAAGCAAATTCCATGTTTGCACTACTGAGAAGGACTTTCCAATATTTAGATATATATACCTTTGTACCACTATACAAGACACTCGTAAGAACACATTTAGAGTTTGCAAGCTCAGTATGGGTTCGACGACTTACAGAAAAGAGCGACGATTTACAGAAAAGAACCGAAAAGAACCAAAAAGGACCAAAAAGAACCGAAAAAGACCGAAAAGAACCGAAAAGGAGATCAACGTTTTTTGTAATCGAAGAAAATTAGCAAATTGCAAATTATTTAAGTCTATTAAAAATGAAAAGATATTTTTGACAAAAGTTTATCATAAGTTTTTAAACCTTATACTACGACAGGACTACATATAATAAATGTGAAAAATTATAGGTAGGGTCGGATGCCTAACTTATGGAATAGAAAACATAGAACAGAAAAGAACATATAAGATATTTATTCATTACTGTCAAACAATCGTTCTACGTTAATTGTATTTATAAGCTAAGTGTCATTATTTTGTCCAATCTCGGTCGCTAATTCATTTCGAACATTACAACAGTTCCTTATATATATTTTTTTGGAATGTGTATATATATTCCATTCATCAGTGAATATATAATAACACGGACATTCGTACAATCGGACAAAAAAAAAAATATCGTGACGGAAAACTTTACAGTAGTTATTGAATAAATACGAATATTTCGTTCTTTTTTTGTGTTTGTGTATGTGTATTACATGAGGGAGGTAATGCCCTTTACCGTCAGGCGTCAAACAGTCATTTTCGGCTACCACCATAAGCGTCAAATGTATAATTTTTTACCGTGATTCGTCAAAATATCCTTATCGTGATTCGTCCGATGTCTTAAATAATTATCGTTACCGTTATTTTTGGGAAAAAATAGCGTGATTCGTCAAATTCAGCTGATTTTTTTATCGTCTAAAAGAAAGTGTACATGTTATCGTCATTCACTAAAAATTATCGTTAACGTCTTTGGTTAGAATTTTTACCGTTATACGTCATTAAGGTACCCCCATTCCTACCCTGATCTTACATGTTAAATGAAAACACATTAATTGTTACTTTGACACGTTAAACCTGTCAAGGATTTGAATTCTTCAAGGAAAAGTCCCGCTATCTCCATGCACAAGTTTCTCTATAGATACATATACTAGCACAGGCCAACATTTATTTTATCACCATCTGACATCGTTTCGCTAATGTACATAGCTGTTTTAAATGGTTTATAAGATAAAATTATTAGGAATCAACAGGCCATTAACTTTTTCACACCCTTTAATCTATACCTATAAAAAAGTAAACAGTTATCAATTATATCGAAAGCGGGTGCGCTTTTCATTTATCTATATTTCCTGAAAGACGAAATGAAATGAATGTGATGTGCACAACATTTATAATATGTAGATAATGATGTATTTTTTTTTTTTTATTGATTTATCTCCTTTTATTCACATGTAGCCCAACGTTTTATACCGTAAATTGAATTAAGAAATTGAAACGAACCAGGAACATCTTAAAGTTTGCCATGGTTTACATGTAGCAGGAATTGAAATTTTCTTCAAATGTTTTTTACAATTCTATTTTCTAAAGCAAGGAAATGACACTGAATTTTTATTTTTTTTTAAATATTTAAATGCCTTAATCTGATACAGGGAAATCTAACTTTTTTTGTAAGTCTACATATCCCTATAAATGTTCAAAATAAATTTGAACTATACATTCCTTTATTACGAGGGGGAAAATTGGTGTATATATATTAAATAATAATTTATATGTATGCTTGTTTCGGTTCTTTTCGGTACTTTTCGGTTCTTTTTGGTCCTTTTCGGTTCTTTTCGGTTCTTTTCTGTAAATCGTCGCTCTTTTCTGTAAATCGTTGGACCGGCTCAGTATGGCATCCATATAAAATAAAATGTATTGACGTGATTGAGAATGTGCAGCGCCGGGCAAATAAACCGAACTACCAGGATTAAAGAATTTAATTACATACTCAGAAAGACTGCAAAAATTAAAACTACCATCTCTAAATTTTAGACGGGTCCGAGGTGACATGATTGAATTATATAAAATACTGAACGGAAAATATGATAAAGAGGCGGCACAATTTGTTAAATTATGGAAAGATATGACAACACGAACAGGGGTACGCGGCAACAGGCTGAAACTGAATATTTCCACAGAGCAAGAACAGAATTAAGGAGGAATGCCTTTGCTCTACGAGTGGTGAGAACATGGAATAACCCGAAATTATAGTGACATCACCAACCACAAATACATTTAAGAATAGGCTAGACAAATACTGGAAGAACCAAACAATGATGTACGAAGACTATAAATCAACAATCACCGGAAGTGGAGAAGATTTAGATAAACAGACTGATGAAGAGGAACTTTCGTTCCTGTATCAGTAAAATTACCTAAGGTAAACCGAAGTAAATAATGATGAAAAAGTTTGTTGTGCTTCTTTGCGTTAGGTGAGAGGTTGGGGATTTGGCTTTATCGCCGAATTGACCTAGATCAAAACATTGAATTGACGTAGACACAGGAAAGCGTCAAAATGGCGTCCAAAAAGTCCAAAGAAACATTTACCGTAAAAACTGTCAATAATGGGCTTAGAAAAATATGTAAACCTGTTATCAGTACAGATGTAATGGGTAACAGAAATGTTGAAGTCCGTGCTGTTGGTGCTTGGGTTCAGCCAGCGAGCGCTTTTTCATCAGAAGCTGTGGTAAGCTAAAAATCTATGCAGTCGACATGTCTGATCATGTGTATGGGACCATAATTGTTTTATTTCTTTCTTCTTCTTCTTCTTCTTATGGTATCCAGTTATCCATCAGATTTTTGATGATTACTAACTGCTGCGCATGCGTAGGATAATAATAAATAAATATTTACAAAATAAGAGTGCCAAAAAATAAACAAATACTAACATGACTTGTGGTTAAAACTATTTACATAACTACTAAGTTTACTGTTCTATATTGTAGAGAACAGTAGGTGTCAACTGTTCTCTAAAAATATTTAGAGTAGGAGAAAGTACTACCTTTGGAGGTAGTACATTCCATTGTGTAATAGTATACGGGAAAAATGAATATTTGTAACAATCTTTAAATGTAAGTATATGTCTGTAAGTTTGTGGATGAAATTGTCGGGTTCTATTGTCTGTTGGTATGAGTAATGTTGATGGTACAGCGACAATTTGGTGAACAATTTTATAAAACATTATAAGTCTTGTTTTAAGTCTGCGTTGTTGTAGAGTAGGCCAATTTAAAGTATTGAGCATGTCTGTAACGCTACTGGTGTTATGATAACGATTACAGGCATATCTAGCAGCCCGACGTTGAACCATCTCAAGTTTATTGCATTGTTCAGCAGTGTGAGGGTTCCAAACCGAACAAGCATATTCTAGTTTAGGTCGGACAAGTGCTAGATATGCTTGAGACTTAATGTTTGTAATGGATGTTTTCAGATTTCTTTTTAGAAAGCCTAGGCTTTTATTAGCATTACCAATGATGTTATTTGTATGCTGTGTCCATTTTAAGTCTGATTGCAGTGTTACTCCAAGGTATTTTGCAGAGGAGACAGATTCTAGAGTGTGGCCGTGAAGAATGTAGTCGTGTTTGATGGTATTTTTCTTGTTTGAGGCAGTGAGAACTGTACATTTGTCTGGATGGAAAGCCATCAGCCAGTCTTCTTCCCACTTTGCGGCAGCATCAAGATCTTCCTGAAGGCTATCACAATCTTCTTGAGATTTGATGCTTTTGTATATGATGCTGTCGTCAGCGAACAGTCTGAGTTTACTGGATTTCAAATATTCTGGTAGGTCGTTAATATACACCAGGAATAGAACTGGACCCAGAACTGTTCCCTGTGGGACACCAGAAGTAACTGGAGCAATGTCTGATGACTCTCCATCCAGGACAACTGTTTGTGTGCGGTTTGATAAGAAGGCAGAGATCCAGTTAAGTGTTTCATTTTGAATACCGTAGAAATGTAGTTTATATAAGAGTCTTTGATGAGGGACTTTGTCAAAGGCTTTGGCAAAGTCCATAATCACAAGGTCTGTTTGGGTGTTATTGTCTGAATTTGAAGCTAGTTCTTGTATGAAAGATAGAAGTTGTGTTTCACATGATCTAGAGTGTCTGAAGCCGTGCTGAAGGTCGTATAATAGATTGTTTTTTTCTAGGTGGTTAATTAGGTGTTTAGTAATGACATGTTCCATTAGTTTGCAACTGATACAAGTGAGAGAGATTGGTCTGTAGTTGACTGCATTGTATTTTTCCCCTTTTTTGTATGCTGGTGCGACATTTGCATGTTTCTTTACCTGCTGTTTTAATTTTATCGTTGACATGTGCTTTTGCATGCATCCTTCTTTTCCATTAACTTGTTCAAGTGTTATTGTTGTTGTAGACCTGGCGATATCAAGGTAGTCTAACTAGTTGAGTTAGGGAAGATCTTCTTTGGCTCAATTGGTTAGAGCGCTGTCTTTAGATCCCGAGATTGAGGGTTCGAATCCCGCTGGTACCATCCATGGATTTTCACATCATTGGCGCTGCGAGCAATTACTACTTGTACAAACAAGTGTATATAGGTGCCTGGCAGTTTGATATGGGGTCATGGTGGTTGACCAGCGGTCATAAGATGACCATGACATATCTAGGTGGAACTGGCCAGAGGATTTCCGGGTAGATGTCTCGGGGTTGTACAGGTAGTGGACCTGTGAGTTGCTCGGATGGATGGTATGCAGCCCGAAAAAAGAAAAAGGAGAAGAGTGTTGTAGACCTGGCGATATAAAGGTAGTCTAACTAGTTGAGTTAGGGAAGATCTTCTTTGGCTCAATTGGTTAGAGCGCTGTCTTTAGATCCCGAGATTGAGGGTTCGAATCCCGCTGGTACCATCCATGGATTTTCACATCATTGTGTTGGGGTTTGAATTTATTTACTTTTTTTTGGGGGGGGGGGGGGGGTTCATTCCTTAATTTTCCTCTTAATAGCTTCTTACTTTGCATTTGGAATAATACACCTTAATGCTAATGCTATTTGGAGATCTGTGAACTAGCCAAGAAAATGTGTGCAGGTTGAACTTATGACGTCATACAACATTGTCCGAGATTACTCTGACGTCCAACAGCTGTTTTGCTAGACAAGCTGGACCCCACGGCCCCAGCTTGTCTGGCAAAACAGCTGTTGGACGTCAAAGGAGTAATCTTGAACTACATTCAACAATGATACTTTTCCATTGTGGGTCAGATATTTTCTATTGTAACGTCATATTTTACGGGAACCTAGTCCAAATAATTATGACGTCTTGAAAGGCTATGATAATTTTTTTCTTTGACGCCTTAGCCCTTACTTCGACGTCATAATGCTGAAGCCGCCATTTTCGGTTGGACTTTGAGACCCAATTTATCCATCAAATTTTCATTGAAAGCTATAAAAATTTCATATATAAAAATTCTTACCTTTTATGTGTTTGTTTGTGCAAGATATTTCCAATTAATCCCTACAGAAATAATAATATAAGTAACAATTCCATCCGAGGCGGGAACATGTCGACTGCATTTTTAAAAACGTTTATCTGATTTCTTTTTAGGAGATTATAAATTAATTTTTACACCAAATTCGGTAAAATTTGACAGACCCGAATTTCCGGAACTTTTGTTTTACATTATCTGGAAATTCAGGTCCGTCAAAATGTACCAAGTTTGGTTCAAAAATATATTTTATACTCCTAAAATGAAGCATCTTGAGGAGAAATCAGCTAAACGTTTTAATAAAGCAGTACATTCCCTCTCAAAGTCCAACTGAAAATATGAGTTTGGCGTTATGATGTCGAAGTAAGGCGTCAAAGAAAAAAATTATCATAGCCTTTCAAGACGTCATAATTATTTGGACTAACGGGAACCCAGTCCAGTAATTGCATATAAGGCACAAAACAATGTAAACATTGCTTCAACACAAAACAAAACAAGATACCTTTAGTTTATTCAGGTGCACATTTTGTGCCATATCTAAGTAATTGTGGTCAAATAGCCAAATTTTAGTAAAAATAAGCGAGACATGCAAAAAGAGCAGAGCAAAGTCTTAAAATAAATCAAG
The DNA here is from genome assembly GCF_965363235.1 of Mytilus galloprovincialis. Classification (NCBI taxonomy): domain Eukaryota; kingdom Metazoa; phylum Mollusca; class Bivalvia; order Mytilida; family Mytilidae; genus Mytilus; species Mytilus galloprovincialis. Next base: position 70,266,998 of record NC_134841.1, on the reverse strand, counting down.
GAGATGTGAAATGATTTCCAATGTGAGAGAATTTCGAACAACACACATGACACAAATGTATCCAACAGAATGACAGAGTCCAAATGACTTAGTACAGAAAATGTAATTTACAACTATACATTGTTTGTAGTTCACTGTATGGCTTCCATGACAATGAATATTTAGCTAAATCTGTACGTTATGAACAGCTAATATGAGGCAGGCTTTACATGTGAAAAGGGACAAAGTCTGTATGACTTTTTTTTAATTCAAACATATTTAAACTTCAAGATCTGCTAAAAAAAAAGAATCGAAAATACCTCACGAAATTTTCCCAATTTTTTTTTTTTTATTATTGATTTTTCTACTGTAACAGGGGACTTCTTCCCATATATACAAAGCCCTGATTATGAAACAATTTTAAAAAATGCAGTCTCTAAAATTATAACATTCATAAACATTAACAATGGTTAACATGGTTAATGAAAACAAGTTTCTTTTGGCATAAATCAAGGTTCTTGGTAACACACCTACATGCACATTACATGTGTCATTGCAATAAAGTTCAATTGACAAAAGGGAAAAATGTTACTATGTACATGTACATGTATGTTGTAGATATCTATCAAGATTTATTTGGTCAAGTAAATACTTCATCTTTATTAAACCAATTAGAGATTCGCATGAAAATCAGAAGACAGCCTTTCAAAGGTACATGTACTTCATTGCATTTAATTTAGTGTCTTTATAAAAATATAAGTGAAAAGGTTTTTAATTACAGCATGCAGCCCATGAAGAACAGGAAAGAATTCAGAAAATGCAAGAAGAGAAAAATGCTAGACTGAAAAGATTCAGGGAAGACGTCAAACACAGAGTCAGTATGCTGGAAAAGGCAAGAAAGAAACAACAGCAAGACAACACAATTAAAGCTGTAAGTTTAAATTTGATATATATAGATTCTACCACTGCTTTGAGTGTGATAAGATATTTATCCACTCAAAAGTTAAATTTTCAAATTTAAAACGCAAGGCTTGCCCAAGCATTTTAAATATTTAAAATTTAACTGTCGAGAGTGGATAAATATAGTATTACACGAGATTTGGTGGTGGAATCAGTTTCTCTAATGATTTTTATGCAGTATGCAGGCAAACTTATTCTGTCTTCTAAAAGATGTGTTCTTTCTATGTGACGTCATTAGGCATGGTCACTTTTTTTCATGACGTCACAATAGGAAATTCAGAAGAAAGCAAGAAAATCTGACATCATAATCGAATTTCGACCAATCAATAGCTGAGAGATCAAATGAACCACACGTTGATTAAATAAAAATAATCAACAGGTAAGGGAAAACAATAAATTGGCTAAGAATTAGAGAAACATATATATATATTTACACAGAAGATATTTGCCTTAAAAAAGTAGCAGAATAAGAGTGTTGAACAACTTTAATCTTACATGAGTGTATGAAAAAATGTAAAGAACACTGTACTTAAGGTGGCTCGGGCCTATTTGAAGTTTCTATCAGAAGTGCCGTATTTTTTGTTATTATATTCTTTACAGAAAGTTAATCAAATTGTTCAGAAAAAAATAGGGGGTCACGGACCATGTATGCTCAAAATTTTACTTTTAAGCAGGTATGTAAAAGGGACCATTTTTCAATGAAATGATAGGAAAAATAGAGGTGTTGACATATTTTTATCGGAATATCAAAAAAACGTTCTTTGACACTTGGTCCAAAACTGTAATCTAAAAAGCTGAAATATAGCTTCAAAGAATGAGCAAATAAAAAACATAAGTCACGGATAAGGAAAAAAAATATTTTGCCTTAAAACCCAAATTATGATGAAAATTGGTGAAATGTCATTTTGAGCCTTTCACATGTTTCACAGATACACATTATAACAATAATATTCTTTTAGTGACATAACTAGAATGATTTAACATTTCTAATCAATCAAAATATTTTAAAAAATAATATCGAATTTACGACACATAGTTTCGTGTGTATTGTAATCCATGCGTGAAATTATGTGCAGTCAAATGGTCCCTATCCACCTAACATGCCTAAAGGTTAATTGCTGTCTTTTATGTTTTTGTTGACAGAAATTATCAATTTTTAACCGGATTTTTGTGACAAAAATGTCGGTTATTGATTTGGGGATGTACGACGGGCAGGCGGGCGGCAATCAAATGTTGTCCGTGCATTAACTCATGAACCGTTCAACCAAAGCTTTTAAAATTTTAATATGTTATTACTGACAACTATTCGAAGGTCAAGTTCAATAATGGCGATTTTGACTTTTACCGTTCAGGAGTTATGGTTCTTGAAAGATTGAAAAATGGAGTTGTCCGTGCATTTACGCATGAACTGTTCTACCAAAGCTTCCCAAATTTTAATATGTTGTTACTTATGAAAGAATGGAGGTCAAGTTCAATAATGACGAATTTGACTTTTACCGTTCAGGAGTTATGGTTCTTGAAAGATTGAAAAATGGAGTTTCCAGTCGTGTCCGTGCATTTATGCATGAACTGTTCTACCAAAGCTTCCGAAATTTTAATATGCTGTTACTGATGACAAAATGGAGGTCAAGTTCAATAATGACGATTTTGACTTTTACCGTTCAGGAGTTATGGTTCTTGAAAGATTGAAAAATGGTGTTTCCCGTCGTGTCCGTGCATTTTCTCATGAACCATTCAACCAAAGCTTTTGAAATTTTAATATGTTGTTACGGATGACAAAATAGAGGTCAAGTTCAATAATGACGATTTTAACTTTTACCGTTCAGGAGTTATGGTTCTTGAAAGATCGTAAAATGGCGTTTCCATTCAGGTTGTTGCATTTACTCATGAACCATTCAATCTAAGCTTTTCAAATTTTAATATGTTGATACTGATGACAAAATGGAGGTCAAATTTGATATTGACGATTTTCACTTTCACCATTCATCAGTAATGGTTCTTGTGATATTGCCAGGACACAAATAAATGTTAATAAATCCGGTTTGCTGTCGTTGTGACAGCCTCTTGTTTAAAAATATTTTAGTGCTCACTTTGGATCTTATTACTTCTTTTGATAAATTAAGAATCACAGTAGACACTTAACATGCTTAAGTAAAAAAAAACTCTTTAAGGACTAAACTCATGAAACTATTATATCTGTATGTTGATCAGTACACAGATGCATTTTATACTGCAGGTTCAACATGAACATAAAGTTGTAAGACAGAGTGCTTTTGGTGAAACAGCTCATCGAAAAGATAGTTGCCTTGTAAGAAAGGATAATGCTTCATTGGGAATGAGACCAAAGTCAGCCCCTGATGGTAATATATATTGTATATATATATATACATGTAGGAAACTTGTTTTGTAAACAATTTTGCAAATTTAATGATTTTATGTTTTGAAGTTAATAGTTCAAATTTAAAAAGGGGCTTAAGCTTCTATTCTCAATTTTATTTACAGCTTTTTCCCTTTATCATCATTTGAAGATTTCCAGTTACATTTGTACTTTTAAAAAAACCTTATGGATTTGATGCAAAAAAAGCTTGAATAAAAAAAAAATCAAAAGATATTGTTAATTACTTAGATATATAAGAAGATATAGTATGAGTGTCTACAGTCTATGGAACAAATCTCATATCAAGTCACAATTTGTAAAAAGTAAACCATTACACAAATTAAGGAATGTTCTTTTCTAATTTGAATGAAAGGAAAAACTTATTCTCTTAATATATATATGTAGATGTGATAAGAAGATCGGGTATGAGTGTCAATAAAACAACTCTCCATCATAGTCACAATTTGTAAAAAGTAAACCATTATAGGCCAAAGTATAGCCTTCAACATGGAGCCTTGGTTCACACCAAACAGCAAGCTATAAAGCTATATTTGTAATTATTATTATACCCCATGCAACGATGTTGCGGAGGGTATAATGTTTTTGACCCGTCCGTCCGTCTGTCCATCATTCCTCTGTTAATTATCTTCTCGACTCCTTTGAAACCACACAACAGAATTTCATGAAACCTTTTTAGATAATAAGGACATTCTATGTAGATGTGCATATCAACAGGAAATTATGATTCAAAATTTTTCTAGGAGTTAAGCCCCTTTGAACTTATTTGCCCCATTATACTACTGCAACAGTTTGTCATCACAACTCCTCTGAAACCTCGCAACAGAATTTCATGAAACCTTTTAGATTATAAGGACATACTATGTAGATGTGCATATTGACAGGAAATCATGATTCAATTTTTTCTTCCTTACAGTTATTTTATTTGTCCAGTGACAATGAGGGGACGTGGGGTTTGTGAGTGTGCTCACTAGGGTTCTTTAATTTTTGTTGGTTGCAATGTTTATTTATTTCATATGTATACACAGGGAGAAGACTGCAAGATGATGGCACCGATTATAGAGCATTCTGTGATCAGACAAATGAGGTATGTCATTAGTTTTAACGATTTTATTGTTCAAAAGGCAAATGGTTCAGACAAAAGTTTTTGAACTTAGTGACATCTTCTCCAATTCAGACATATACATGTACGTACATATAAACATGAACAAACATTAAATATAATCTGATTTAAACATATTATTTTTTAGCATAAAGATGACAAAATTAACATAGAACTTTGAAGAATCAAATCAATGGATTTTTATCCAGTAAATATAATGAACCTAGTACATCTTATTCTAGAAAAAATAAAAACCAACACACCACAGGCAAAGCAAAGATTGACATTTAATCAAGTATTACTGAATTGAAGGTTAGATGTTTTCAATACTACTCCGAGCAAATAAATTCATTTAGATATTTATTCTTGAAATTTTGTGATATATTGTATAACTGCATATAGTAAAAAGAATAGTATTTTTTTCACACAATTAACAAGATAAACCTGAAACTACAGCCTAAGAACCATAACTGCATCACAATTTGTAATATTAATATTTAGAAATTCTTGTCCAAAAAAATTTTGTTAGATTATGTTACTGTGCCATGAAACAGAAGTATTGACATTCCTTTATAACATTAGTTCCAAATGAAAGAAATATTCTATTATTATGTTTCCATTAGAACAAATATTACAGTATTTGTTCCTTACAGAATAAAGGGTATAGAATATTTGTACAAGCAGGAACAGTTATTATGGCATTGTTAATAACAAAGTTTCAATAGGGGAAAAAAACAAAATAAGATAATAACAAATTGCAGAATTGTTCTGATTTATTAGTTATTAGATATCTAAAAGTCTGAGAAAAAATATTTCAGTTATCAGTTGCATTTTGAACAGATATATCATGTTAAGGAGGGGTATTTGCGAAAAATACCAGTCAGGGAATGTTAAATTTCAAGAGCCGTAAAGGCGAGGGAAATTCATACTCAAGACTGGTATTTTTCACAAATACCCCTCAAGAACATACTATATATCTGTTTAATTACACTGAATGTTAGCGTTCAAAAACGCATTGATGATCGTGATGCTACAAGCCTCCAGTCGGATAGAGTATATTTTGGCAAATACCACGGCAGAGAGGGTAAAAAGGCATATCCTTTTTGCAAAAACCCTGGCGGCATTAAAAAATGAACGATATTCATTTGATAACAGTAAATTGGTGAAAACACACTGGCTATCAACCAATAAAAATCCAGGATTCTTACATAAAGTTTAATTATATTTTTAATTAAAAAAAAATCATGTTAGCATTGGATAAATTAAGGTGGTACATTATACTAATGGGACGACTTTGAAAAAATCAGCTAAAAGTTTTAATCATGTTCTTTATATTGTTAAGTAAATTTTAAGCTTCTCAATGATCAGAATTAGTGTCTGTCAAACTGCTTTTTATCCAATAAAAAATTTCTGATCAAGTGTGTGGTTAATTTTTTTTAAATTTAAATTTTTATATTTTTGTAAAATGGTCAAAATAAATATTGTGTCAAATTTTACGAAAATTAAACAAGCCAATTTAATTTTAGTGTTTGGTATCACATTAGGGAAATTATTATTTTTACAGGTTCATAAATTAACAAACCAAGCAAGAAGACAGTTGGCAAAGAAACAAATAGTAACAGATGATTTCATGGCAGATGATTTACCTGGAGGTGTATGGAAAGTTTCAAGTACAAGAGATGTAAGACTAACAAAAACTACTTGTGGATCATAAAAAATCAGATGAAACTCTGTCAAACCCTCGTGGCATTGTATGAAACTTGTGACAAGTGAATTTTATTTTTAATTTAATTTAGATATTTTTGTTTTTCCGTATTTAATTGATATAAGGTAAAGGACTTAGTTAGTAGTTTAGTAAACATTTAAAGAAAGTCTAGGACTAAAGTCTTTTAGACATCAGTAAATAACTTCATGGATGTTTTGATAGTGTGCCTGAAGCTTTTTATGATTAAGAGATAATGTCTGATGTATTTTGAATGTTATGAAACTTGGACAGAATTTACTTCAGTTTTTCTGTATTTAACAGATAATTGCACATAGTTTTTGCAGCTATCATTACACTTTAACTCTGAGAGCAGCAATAGCAGGTATCAAATAGTTCCCCAAAACCCTTAATAGATTTTTTAAGTTTGAAATTAAATGGACTGAGTATACAGTAGTCCATAAGACTATTAAAGCATAATCATGCAATGTATCTATACATTTTAGTTGACTCATGTTATTTATGTTACAGCACCCTGCTTCTAGAAGTACAGCTGACCCTGAAGTATTTGATATAGAAGATAGTGAGTCTTTAGATTTACAAGGTAACATTTGTCAATGGTGTATAAACATGTGTACATATTTTTTGTTGATTTTACTAGCTTTAGCATCTTATATCTTTATCTTGCTATAAAAAGTTTAGTGTTTGTTTTTAAGATATTTAGTGTTTTCCTGTAAGTATTTTGCATTCCTCATACACTGATTTAAAGTAAGCGAGAATTTATGATCATAAATAAGAATGGAGACATGGTTGCAGGCAAATATGACACACTGCTTAGGGTTGTTCAAATGTATAGAGTTCAGGGGTTGGAAGGCACTTTGAAATTGGCCCCACCATACATACATTTTTAATTGGATATTTCCTTCAAATGTTTAAGCAATCTTTCTTAAATAACCACCACTCATCAAATTTTGATTAAATTGCATTCTGACCTCCTCCCTAAAATACAATTAATGCTGGAAAAACCCATACAAGAATATTTGTGTTTTGGTTATGTTTTTTCTTATGGAACGTATATTTTAATTTGATTTTTTTAATTTTGGTGCTATAACGCCACTTTTAAGCACCGCATTTAGGCTATTTCGTGGCAGCCAATTTTTATTGGTGGAGAAAGCCGGAGTGCCTGGAGAAAACCATGACCTTCGATAGGAAAACTGATAATCCTAGTCAATTAAGATTGGAGAAGAGTGCACAACCCCAGTGTTGAGTGGCTAGTGATAACAGTAGTAACTACTGTGACCACTCAGCCAACGAGGCCCCAACATATATTTTATGAAAAGGGGGTGGGGTCTCTATAATTTTAGGAAATAAACATGAGGGAAGCATTTTTTTCAAAAAACACTTAAGTCTTTTAAAATGCCTTATATTTGTTCGGTATATTTAGCATATGATAAGATTCAAGTAACATTGAATAGAGGATTTATTTGATATGTTTTGAGGCTAAAAAACAACACTTACTTATTCAACCTATCAAGAATTATCTTAAACTTAAATTTGTTTATAGTTTTACTATACAGATAGTACATGTATAAAGTTCTAGTCAATTAAAGGTATTTTTTTTTTTTATATATAAAGCAATTTGATAAAGACATTAAATTTGAACTTATTTGTACACTATGTTGATAGATGAGGAAAAAGAAAATATAGAAACAAGTAGACTGAAGGTTGTCCATTTTGATAAGGAACCAAGTAAAGGAGAAACAAGAGAAGAGAGGATTAGCAGAAAAAGTGGTAAAATTGTATTTTGTCTAGTAGTATTGCTATTAAAAAAATAACATAAGTCTTTCACAATAGCAAAAAAATTGGTGTAAAAAATAACCTTTTTCATAAACTAGTATGTTGTATGTTAAATTTAGCTGTTACATAAATGTATAGGGAGTTATGACAAATGCTGTAACTGTGTAATTAGCTCATGTAAAAATATGTCGATGAGACAAATATTAACTGGAGACCAAGGGATGCTGATATAAACATCAATAAGGCACTGTACTGCCTTTAACTTTGAGCAAAATACATAGCACATAGTATATAAAGTGTGTAACAATTCAAAATGGATAACAAGCATCCGGATTTACATATACATCCAACAGGGGGAAAATAATGCAGACATCCCTATGACAACCACTGGAGTTTATTATTCAAAAATAGATACACATATTTAAATCTTTAATCTTTTAATAAAATTTGTATTCCATTCAAACCATAGAAAGGTAACATTATATAGATGGCAACACAATAAGCATATTATCACAAAAATATTAACTTTTCATTGTTTCTATTTCAGCAACAACATGTAAAGGAACACAAGTTATGGGGAATGTTCCTAGAGTCAAGCAGGTACCTAGTATTTACACTGGGGTTCAGTCTGAGGAAGAAAAAAGACGACAGAAAAGTGAACATGCAACTTACAGACGACTTTTTATGGATTTAGAGAGAGAACAAGTTAAAGAAAATATCAGGCGCCAAGAACACAGAAAAAGAATAATGAAGTAATTAGTTTAGATAAAAGAATTTTCACATGTTAATAAAATCAAATCAAATCAAATCAAATATTTTATTATAGTCTCATCTCTCTACATGTACAATACAAACATGACTACAATATATACAACTTGTTTTAATTAAAAGTACAAAACAATCTTAAAAACATTCGAGAGCCACTCTCAAAAGAGTTATGAGAGACTTTTACATAAAAAAGGACAGCTCGATAAAAATACAAAACATTTTTTATCTATATAAAACATTCTTCCTTTGAATTAAAATATCATGGCAGGTTTTGGCAGAATAAAAGCACAAATTTTCATTTGTAAATAAAAATATAAATTTTTCATCATCATTTAAGTCTAAAAAATCAATATTAAAAGAAACTGCTTTAGTAAAAACCTCTTGTCTTGCCTGTGAATATAAAGGGCATTTGAGTAAAACATGTTTCTCATCTTCAATGAGTTTCTGTTGCATACATGAATCATTAAAACAAAATCTATTTTCACTTAAAACCCCTTCATATCTGCCTGTTTCAATTCTAATCGGCGCCACACCACATCGAAATTTAACAAAGGCGCTTTTATATTTTCCTGGCATATGAACACTTAAATAATGTTCTTTATAATATTCTTGTGTAAATAATCTATATGTACGCAGTTTACTGCAATCATTTGTATTTAAATCATTACACCATTTTCTCTTGTACATATCAAAAACATTACTTTCAATATTCTTAATATCATTTTTACTAAAAGTGCAGTTTATATTACAAAAATTTTCAATATTAAGTTTCTCTAAATTTACTATGAACTCTAAAATTCCAGTTTTTAATTTTACTGTTGCATATTCTATTTGCCCATAAAACACTTTTTTATTAGGGCCCCGCCAAAGGCGGATCGCCCTATAGTGATCAGCCTGTCCGTCTGTCCGTCCGTCTGTCCGTCCGTAACACTTTGTGTCCGCTCCATATCTAGAGAACCATTATGATTTCATACTTTATACTTTACATGTTTATTAACCACCACCAGAGGGCGTGTCATGATGTATGTACAACTTCCTAGGTCAAAGGTCAAGGTCAAAAAACTTTGGTTTCAGTTGACAACCCTGTGTCCTGTGGTGAAGATCGTGTCCGCTCTATATCTTGAGAACCGTTATGATTTCAAAGTTTATACTTGACATGTATATGAACCAACACCAGAGGGTGTGTCATAATTTATGAATGACTGCCTAGGGCAAAGTTCAAGGTCAAAAACTTTGGTTTCAGTTGACAACCCCATGTCCTATGGTAAAGATCGTGTCCGCTCTATATCTTGAGAACCGTTACCATTTCAAAGTTTATACTTGACATGTATATAAACCAACACCAAAGGGTGTGTCATAATTTATGTGCAACTTCCTAGGTCAAAGGTCAAGGTCAAAAACTTTGGTTTCAGTTGACAACCCCATGTCCTATGGTAAAGATCGTGTCCGCTCTATATCTTGAGAACCGTTACCATTTCAAAGTTTATACTTGACATGTATATAAACCAACACCAAAGGGTGTGTCATAATTTATGTGCAACTTCCTAGGTCAAAGGTCAAGGTCAAAAACTTTGGTTTCAGTTGACAACCCCATGTCCTATGGTAAAGATCGTGTCCGCTCTATATCTTGAGAACCGTTATCATTTCAAAGTTTATACTTGACATGTTTATAAACCAACACCAAAGGGTGTGTCATAATTTATTTACAACTTCCTAGGTCAAAGGTCAAGGTCAAAAACTTTGATTTCAGTTGACAAACCCATGTCCTATGGTAAAGATACAATTTTTTAATGCACATTATTCACAGCGGGGCCCACAGAGATGGCTCCCATCTCAATGATATCTAGTTAAGTCTGGTATCATTCATTTTCAAAAATCTTGACCAATTTCTAAAAATACATGACCATTGTTTAATTATACATGGCATCCAGCCCGTATCTCCATATAATGATAAATTTGGGGTATATTTTCCAACACCCATAAAAAATCTCATGGCTCTATTTTTAATTGCATTAATACATGTAAATTCCCTAGCTCCCCATATTGAGGCACCATATTCAATAACTGACATAACCAGTGCAGGGCTCGACATTAACACTTGTCCGATTGTCCGGGACAAGTGGACACAGGTGTCGGGCAAGTAGATTCACCATACTACTTGTCCGATGGGACAAGTGAAAAATCAAGGTCAGATAAAAATAGATCAAATTCAAGACTTATACATTCCCAAAAATATGAATGATTGTTTTATTGATCATACTTAATGAAATAATTATTCATTGATTGAACCAGAGACATATAAAACTTGTATAATATGTCTCTGATTTGGAGTTTTGAACATGCTGGCAGCCATTGACCAGGGGGATATAAGTAAGGGGAAAGAAACCAATGTTAATGTATCTTCTTAGTATAAGCTTCCTTGAATTAGGAGCACCTCCATATGGAGTTTTACCTAAACTTTAAGATATTAAATCAAAGTATGTTTCATTTGATTTTGCTTTTATGCATAACAATACATTAAAAAAGGTTTTATTTGATAAGATCTATGATATAAAAATTTAAGATGAAAAAAAATAAAATCTAAAAAGGCAGATTTTTTTGTAAAATGTGTATGTACATGATCATATATATCAATGTATATACAAATCAAAATAAATTGTAAAAGCTTGTTTTGACATCATCAATAAATTAAAAAGGTTTACTCATATACATGTTCAAGGTGGCCAGGTGTATTTACGTCCTTGGTTTAACCCATACCACTACTAAAGAATGAATAGGTCCATAATGGGGAACGTAGTGGTTTGGGAAGAAATGATGATTTAATGATTGACAAATGATAGTGACATTGAGTCAGAGAACACAGTCTTGCAAAAAAACTTTCATTCTGAAATAATGAAATGTACTTTGATGCGGTATTCATATAACATTACAAAATGCTCCTTTTATTAGGTACAATCAAAGCCCAAGTGTTATTATTGCATAAATCATCAATATATTAGATTTTCAATTATGAATTCGGACAAGTGAGTTAAGAGTTCGGACAAGCTGATTTTCTTGCCACTTGTCCGAAGGGACAAGTTAGAAAAAATGTTAATGTAGAGGCCTGCAGTGTATCAAAAAGTTTTGTAAAAATTGAAAACTCAAAACCAGCATTAGCTTTACTTTTGGCAATTAACAAACCTAATGCCCTACTAGCAGACTTAGCAACAGCTTTCGCCATATCTATATAATTCAAATATTCATTTAACACTAGTCCCAGATATGTATATTTTTCTAATATATATTTCATGAATTTTTTTATATCCTTAGAAATTCATGTTTTTTATAAACTTATCTATGCATAAAGTCTAAACACAAATTTAAAAACTAACAAGCCAATGGTGTTTCTTTGACTTCATATTTCAACATATTTCATTATTCCTAAAATTCAAAGAGTTTGTTAGAGATCAACACCTTTTAGTCTTAAAATAAAGTAAAATAAAGCTTTGTGATATGGAGTCACACATGCTGAGCTGAAATGATGTCCCCAAATTATTTTATATCTAATATTGCACCAAATTGTTCCTGTTTTGTGCTGTACATTCTATTAAACATATACAAAAAGTTAAAAGGTGATAAAGATCAAAGCTTTTATTTTTACAATGTTTGCCATGGAATAGCTTTTATTTTTACAATATTTGCCATGGAATAGCTTTTGCAAACTTTTATCTCTCAGTAGCATCATTTGTATGCAACATATTCTAAAATCTAAATAGAAAGTCTAGTATCTGTGTCTGTTGTACATAATTAAGATTAAAAATTTCAGATTATCTTGAGTTAAAAAACTTAAACAGATGCTCAATAAAAAGATTGCCATGTTAGCAACATCTCCATTAAATTGTAGTCTTTTTGGTTTTAAGAAAAAAATGGAATACATAAAAGCCTGTTTTGACATTCACATCTTCTCATGAATGAAATTACCTATCATTATTATTTTTTTGAATATTTTTTTTATGGGAGGGGAGATTTTTTTTGGTTATTTTTGTGTGGTGTAAACATTTTGCTTGGTTATAGATTAAAGAAAGACAAGGAAGAAGAAAGAAAGGTACAAGAAACTGCATCAAAGGAATTAATAGAACCAAGAGATCCTCTAACAGGAGAATCAGCTCTAGAACTATTAGTACGGGAAATAGAGGAACATAAATATGTACGCCAAAAAGTACAAGAAAATGAACAGAGAATCAGAAAACACAGAGAAATGGAAAGGTATCATTTTCAAACAAATTTTTTTAATAAATCAGAATAAAAAACACTTCTTTTTTTTTATTTTTCATATCAAGTGGACATAAAGATCAAACATGTTTATTTGTTTAGGAACTTTTAAGGAATGACTAATATTTTTTTCTGTCTATGAAGAAATAACACCAAAAATGTGGTGCACACTGAATAACCTGTGTAGCGGGTTATTTGAAAGTGTGCAGCGGGTTATTTGAAAGTGTGCAGCAGTGCACCACATTTTTTATGTTATTTCAATTAGGCAGTAAAAATATTACAGTCATTTCTTATAATTTAATACTCAATTCTTAAACTATATTACAAATCATGAAAAAACGTTGATGAAGTCACAATCACATGACAAATTTGAATCTATGAGCTTTTAAACAAAGCAACTTCAGCCAATCAGAAGATGCGTTAAATCCAAAATTAAATTATTGAATTATAGAATCTAAACAAGTATCAGTATTTGTTTTAGAAGCAAAGGAGTAGGTTCAGTAAGACCCCTTTTTGGCCCCAAAATATAGCAGTTTTACAAAATTGTGAAAATGTAATCTTTTAGCTATTTACTGAAAAGTAGAATGCTTCTGCTATACAAATATGGGCTGTTTTTGACAATACAATGCACATATATTGAGTACTAGCATCATTAAGTCATGCTAAATTACTGAAATCTTCACAATTTTAGCATCTTAGTTAAATATTAGACGGTTTCCGTCTTAAATGAAAGTGGCCGCATTCATGTTCATTCATAATATTGAAATGTAAGTTGTATTTGATGATAATACATAACATATATAAAGGTTGAGGATGAACATGAATGCGGCCACTTTCATTTTTGACAAAAACCATCTGAAAAGTGACGTTTTTTGGCATATTTGATAGATTTTTGATATAAATCTTGAATCGGAGCGTTTTTAATGACTAAATCAGTTAAAATCTTTCACATTAACTAATTAAATCAATTGAAATAGACACTTAAGTGTTTAAAAAGAGTCCAAAATGTTTTGTTAGATGAACCTGAAATTTGAGGCCAAAATCGGCCCTTCTCCTTTGTTCCTTCAGTTTAGCAGCTAGTAAATAAATTTTGAAGAAGTTTAATATTCTACAAACATGATATCAAACATCTTTATCATGAAATATTTTTTCTTTACAGATTTGTGGAAGCATTAAAACATCAGTTAAAAGAAAGGATAGGAATTAGAGGGAAGCTACTCCCAGCTATGTGTTGTTGTGGAGAAACTCTCTGGGATACAAACCCAGACACATGTGCCAATAATTGTGTATTTTATAAAAATCATAAAGGTTAGTTGTTTGATACTGATAATATATATATACTGTGAATTTATTATTTTTTGTGGGTACAAATTTTTGTGGATTTAGAAAATCACATATTTTTGTGGTTATTTGATTTGGAGATTTTGTCAAAGCCTATAAATTATTTGTACTCAAGGAACATTTAAATTTGTGGTTCTGTTCACCTATACCAAAGCAATCCATGAAAAGCGGAAGCGCTTCATTCTAAAAATGTGGTCATGGTCAACGCTTTTTCAATCCTATGAAGGTATAAAAAAAGCATTCAATACTTATAATTACTTTTTTTAGCTAGGATCATGAAAACACGATTTTTATCAAGTTTTTATTTAATTTACCTGTGCACTTTATTGCGGGACCTCATGTCATATTGATTGATATCCTACACATAATGCATCTACATGCAATATACTTATTATAAATCAATTCCATCATTTTGATATGATACAGTAAAAGAAACATTAAAAACACCTTTTTTAAAGAAATTATAGATGGACTTCAATAAAATAACCTTTTAACTTATAGAATCTTACTTTTTTATATTGCATACTGATTCACTGGTTATTTGTTCAAAATAAATTGATGTGTTTAATGGAATATGATAAGTTACCCTTACAATCAGTAGGTATAGGAAAATTTGAACAGAAGTACTGGTAAACCAGACCAAATCAAAAACATAATTGAAAGATACATTATTTAAGAATCGAATGCTTCTTTTTGTAACTTCTTTGGGGTGTAAAAGCGTTCACCAAGTACATTTTGTATGAAGCGCGGACACGCTTCATTCTAAAAATGTGCTCATGGTCAACGCTTTTACAACCATATGAAGGTACAAAAAAAAAAGAATTCAATACTTATAATTACATTTTTTAGCTAGGATCATGAAAACACAATTTTTATCAAGTTTTTATTTAATTTACCTGTACACTTTATTGTGGGACCTCGTGTCATATTAAATGATAAATTTTATGTGTAATGAAGTTGATTAAGGAATAACACGAGAATGTAGTGTAGCCAATCAGAATAACATATTATAATGAAACATACATCTAATGTAATTATAAGTTGTTGAAATCACTTCAACATGCCAAATAACTTTTATTTTCATCAAAATGAAAACAGCATCAGTGTCTGCAATTATCCACCTTAAAAATCGTTTTTGCATTTATGTATTTAAAGATCTGTCATATTTATTAATAATTTCTATTTTACTTACAGCTTATGCCAAAGCACTGCAATCATTACTAGCATCATGTGAAATAGATTAGCTGTAATTTACAATCAGAGTGAAAAATGACAATAGACATGAGGAACATTCAAAATAAGGAAATCAAGGTTGAAAGGCCTCTGTTCTTTGAATTAAGCTAGCGATAAGGAGTAACCCAGAAAAGAAGATATAAGAATACTTCACACAAGCAAGGAACAATCATTTTACCTGTTACCATTCAAAAGCTAGTTATGTGGAAAGAACTATTTTGATGGGAAGCAGTGTGAGGAATATAAATACAATCTTAAAACGACTGATCATGATAATGTGTATAATTTTATATGAATATTTCAATATATAAGTACATTCTTTTTCAATATTTGAAAAATTATTCTGTATTTTTTTTAATAATTTGAAGCTTTCTTTTATTTGATCCTGTACGAAAAAAACGAAAAAAACACATCTACATGTAATTCATGTTTATTTTACTATGTCTACAGCAATTATATATTTGTTTTAGTTGTGACAAGTATCTGTGATAATTTATTTATATTAGTAAAAGATGGAAATTAAGAAATGTTTAAAATATATTGGCCAAGCAACACTGAGGGAAGTTGTAATAGTCTAAAACTGTCAGTCCCCTTTAACACTTTGTGAACAGTACTCAAATCAGACTGTGACCTGATGGTTTCATTCTTAGTAGTATTGTTTGTCATCAGTTGTAGAGAATTATGCTATTCTGCCATGTTGATTTGACTTTCTTTGTTTTAAGTTTTATGACACAGATAACATAATTATTATTCTTCTGTAGCTCATTGACTTATGAATGTAACTTTCTACTGACTATTTACACTCAAAACTGTCATACATGTACTTGGTAGAATGCTTGTTTAAATGGTCATCATGCGCAGTAAACTTTATCATAGATTACAAATGCGTAGAGACATGTGTCTAGATTACAGGCTCCTGGCTTGCGCCAGACACAAACACAATGAATCTTGGTTAAACATGTATGCAATGGCTCAACCCTTCCCTTAACTAGGACAGTGGTGTGACAGCCCAACAGAAGAAATAAACTTCTGAAGCTGTATGTAATTTTGACAGTATAATGCAAAAGTTTCAAAATCAATAGAACTTGAGGGGACAGGGTTTAATGATGTCCATAGAAATGAGATGTGCAAATGGTTATACAACTGCCTACCAAATATCATTGAGCTACCATTAGACCTAATTTAAACCATACAAACATTTCAAAGTCAATTGAATATGATTGAGGGACAGGAAAAATAGTTCACATAGAAATGAGATTTACAAATGCTGATACAACTGCATACTATATATCTTTGATCTGCTATTACTGATTCCTATTTAAGTGACCTCATAACAAACCTTTATATTTAAACTAAGCAAAAGTTTCAAAGTTGTGCATCGGAGAGCGTGGCGAAACAATTTACATGAAAATGAAAAATGCCAATACTTTAAACAACTGCCTTACAAATATCAATGACCTACAATAAGTTGTTACCTTAAATTGAATAATTATAAACTACAAAAATGGAAACAGCCTGCCTTGAGTTTTGACAAAATCTAAAAAAAAAAAAGAATCAGAAGGAAAGGAATTGACTCGTCAGTAGGCACACCACCTGTGTACATTCACACATATGTTTCATAAACAAGAGTGCACACACTGAAATGTCTCACCTGCTTTAGAGACAATTGATTTTATGTTGATAATCTGAAATATACAGCTTTACTACAACTATCACATAAACCCAACATGATCCAAGATAATGAGGTCACCTCATGTACACATTACAATTATTTCACACACCAAATATAGTTTACCTATTGCTTTTAGTTTCTAAGAAACAAACTAAATGTTTTACATTTGTCATTTCCAGGCTTTTTATAGCTGACTATGCATTATGGGCTTTGCTCATTGTTGAAGGTCATATGGTGACCTGAAGTTGTTAACATCTGTGTCATTTGATCTCTTGTGAAGAGTTGTCGCATTGGCAATTGTACATCTTCTTTTTTATATAAACCAGGAAAACTTACATTGTCCAATGTCCAATAAAAATGAGGCCAAGGTCAGATGAATCATGCCAGACAGACATGTACATCTTATAATCAATATGTGCATTAAATGTAGTTGACATATTGCTTCTAGTATCTAAGAAATAAACTAAACCATAAAACTAGACATTGACCAATGAACCATCAAAATTAAGCCAAGATCAGAGGATACCTGCCAGAAAGACATATACCCCTTACAAGCATACCATACACCAAATATAATTGACCTACTGCTTATATATTATATATTTCTCTAATTTTAAGGAAATATATCCCTTTCCGAACCCGTTGTATAAAAAAATTTAATCAACGTGTGGTTGCCGGTGATCTCAGAAGATGCTTGGCTGAGTTTAAGGGTCATAACCTTTCTCAGCTCACTGAACGAACCAAAATGTTCTAACAGGTGTTAATGAAATTTGGATATGTACAATCATTCCATACACCAAATACAGACCTATTGCTTATAGTATTTGCGATATGTATTTGACCAGAAAAACTTAACCTTGATCACTAATTTATGAAATGAGGTCAAGGTCATGTGAAAACTCTGACAGGCATGAGAACCTTGCAAGGTATGTGCATACTAAATATATTTATCCTTTTACTCATGATAAGAGAGAACTTAACATTAAAAAAAAAATTCTTCAAGTAGTCACTGAACCATGAAAATTAGGTCAAGAACAATGGACATATGACAAACAGAAACTTCATAACATAGCAGTGTATCCCAAACTCTGTCTGACCGACAAAATGTCAGACAAAAAATCATTTGGACAGACAGAAATTTTAAAATATTTTGGTTGAATATATAGTAGAAAAGTCCAAATTTTTCTTTCAGTCAGACAAACCCTAAAACAGTTTGGCACAGCCTGACATGGAGGCATATATACAAAAGTATGAAGCATCCATGTCTTCCATCTCCTAAAATAAAAACTTTTTAAGAAGTTAGTTAAAGGTGTGGACGCAGGATCGCTAGACAGTAGTCACAGGCTCAACTAAAAAGCCGGAGTACTCCATACTCCACTTTATGTGCCTGAAAATTTTAGCACCACATTAAAAAACATTTAGAACTATAAGCAACTGTAATATAATTTTATTCAAAGGTTAAAACAATCAATAAAATTGCTAATTGTATAGTGTAAATGAGATAAACTAACAACGTGATTTGTAAATTAATGAATTTAAGAATAATTTTAAAGTTTTCAAATGAGTTCCAGACAAAACCTAGAATTTAGAGAGAAAGGGAAGTTAAAGATCTTCATAAATTGAATGTTCACTAAATTAACATATCAATCAGTAACGTCTAAAAGAAATATATTTTCAAATTGTATATTTTATAACACTTAAGTTTAAAATCATATATATAGTATTAAAAAGAGTTTATTGCATAGGGATAATTATGTCTGAAGTTTTGATTTTTCACCAATTTAGAATCAAACAAAGGTGATAAAAAGAACTACTGCAAACTATAAATGTTAAGATGATGAAATTTCTCTATCAAATTTGATATTCTGTATTTCTAGAAATCATATGAAAACTTGATATTATCCGTGATAAATATCATAACAAATGCTTAGAATATAAATAAATACAGATAAATATATATAACAACTACCGTAGTAAGCTTTATAAAAAAAAACTTGGTCATATAATTAGTTTTTCAGGTAGAAAGTAAAATATCAAAACTTAAGAAATCCAAGGGAAATTCAAATAGGAAATTCCCTCAACAAATGGCAATCCATATAGATCTAACAAATCCTAAACAACTGTCTCATGCATTATTTTTTGCTATTCATGCAATTGAAATTTCCAACAAATTAAGCTTATCCAAATTTCTTGGAAATTTCAATTGCATGAATAGCAAAAAAAATTCCTTATGAAAGATGTGATCTTGTTACTAATTGTTCTTATAACAAATAAATGCGGAGTCTAGAATTCAAAGGTTTAACATTTTCAAAATTAATTAAACTAGAGGCTCTAAAGAGCCTGTGTCGCTCACCTTGGTCTATGTGCATATTAAACAAAGGACACAAATGGATTCATGACAAAATTGTATTTTGGTGATGGTGATGTGTTTGAAGTTCTTACTTTACTGAACGATTTTGCTTCTTACAATTATATCTATAATGAACTTTGCCCATTAGTAACAGAGAACTATATTTGGTAAAAATTTACATATATTTACCAAATTAATGAAAATTGTTAAAAATTGACTATAAAGGGCAATAACTCCTTAAGGGGTCAATTGACCATTTAGGTCATGTTGACTTATTTGTAGATCTTACTTTGCTGAACATTATTGTTGTTTACAGTTTATCGCTATCTATAATAGTATTCAAGATAACCAAAAACGTCAAAATTTCTTTAAAAATTACCAATTGGAGGGCAGCAACCCAACAACCAGTTGTCCAATTCATCTGAAAAATTCAGGGCAGATAGATATTGACTTGATTAACAATTTAACTTCTTGTCAGATTTGCTCTAGATGCTTTGAATTCATAGTTATAAGCCAAAAACTGCATTTTACCCCTATGTTCTATTTTTAGCCGTGGCGGCCATCTTGGTTGAATGGCCAGGTCATCGGACACATTTTTCAAACTAGATACCCCAAAGATGATTGTGGCCTAGTAGTTTCAGTGGAGATTTTGTAAAAGATTACTTAGATTTATGAAAAATGGTTAAAGATTGACTATAAAGGGCAATAACTCCTAAAGGGGTCAACTGACCATTTTGGTCATGTGACTTATTTGTAGATCTTACTTTGCTGAACATTATTGCTGTTTACAATTTATCTCTATCTATAATAATATTCAAGATAATAACCAAAAACAGCAAAATTTCCTCAAAATTACCAATTCAGGGGCAGCAACCCAACAGCCGATTGACCGATTCATCTGAAAATTTCAGGGCAGATAGATCTTGACCTGATAAACATTTTTATCCCATGTCAGATTTCCTCAAAATGCTTTGGTTTTTGAGTTATAAGCCAAAAACTGCATTTTACCCCTATGTTCTATTTTTAGCGGTGGCGGCCATCTTGGTTGGTTGACCAGGTCACGCCACACATTTTTTAAACTAGATACCCCAAAGATGATTGTGGCCAAGTTTGGATTAATTTGGCCATGTAGTTTCAGAGGAGAAGATTTTTGTAAAAGATTAATTTAATTTATGAAAAATGGTTAAAATTGACTATAAAGGGCAATAACTCCTAAACGGGTCAACTGACCATTTTGGTCATGTTGACTTATTTGTAGATCTTACTTTGCTGAACATTATTGCTGTTTACAGTTTATCTCTATCTATAATAATATTCAAGATAATAACCAAAAACAGCAAAATTTCCTCAAAATTACCAATTCAGGGGCAGCAACCCAACAACCGATTGACTGATTCATCTGAAAATTTCAGGGCAGATAGATCTTGACCTGATAAACATTTTTATACCGTCAGATTTCCTCAAAATGCTTTGGTTTTTGAGTTATAAGCCAAAAACGGCATTTTACCCCTTTGTTCTATTTTTAGCCGTGGCGGCCATCTTGGTTGGTTGACCAGGTCACGCCACACATTTTTTAAACTAGATACCCCAAAGATGATTGTGGCCAAGTTTGGATTAATTTGGCCATGTAGTTTCAGAGGAGAAGATTTTTGTAAAAGATTAATTTAATTTATGAAAAATGGTTAAAATTGACTATAAAGGGCAATAACTCCTAAACGGGTCAACTGACCATTTTGGTCATGTTGACTTATTTGTAGATCTTACTTTGCTGAACATTATTGCTGTTTACAGTTTATCTCTATCTATAATAATATTCAAGATAATAACCAAAAACAGCAAAATTTCCTCAAAATTACCAATTCAGGGGCAGCAACCCAACAACCGATTGACTGATTCATCTGAAAATTTCAGGGCAGATAGATCTTGACCTGATAAACATTTTTATACCGTCAGATTTCCTCAAAATGCTTTGGTTTTTGAGTTATAAGCCAAAAACGGCATTTTACCCCTTTGTTCTATTTTTAGCCGTGGCGGCCATCTTGGTTGGTTGACCAGGTCACGCCACACATTTTTTAAACTAGATACCCCAAAGATGATTGTGGCCAAGTTTGGATTAATTTGGCCCAGTAGTTTCAGAGGAGAAGATTTTTGTAAAAGATTACTTTAATTAACGAAAAATGGTTAAAAATTGACTATAAAGGGCAATAACTCTTAAACGGGTCAACTGACCATTTTGGTCATGTTGACTTATTTGTAGATCTTACTTTGCTGAACATTATTGCTGTTTACAGTTTATCTCTATCTATAATAATATTCAAGATAATAACCAAAAACAGCAAAATTTCCTCAAAATTACCAATTCAGGGGCAGCAACCCAACAACCGATTGACCGATTCATCTGAAAATTTCAGGGCAGATAGATCTTGACCTGATAAACATTTTTACCCCATGTCAGATTTGCTCTAAATGCTTTGGTTTTTGAGTTATAAGCCAAAAACTGCATTTTACCCCTATGTTCTATTTTTAGCCGTGGCGGCCATCTTGGTTGGTTGACCGGGTCACGCCACACATTTTTTAAACTAGATACCCCAATGATGATTGTGGCCAAGTTTGGTTTGATTTGGAAATAGGAATAGGAAATAAAATAAATTTCTGTTCAACCAAACCAAACCAAAAGATTATTTAACAAATGTCTCCTTCACAGGGTTTCACAAGGGGAAAAAAGCACTATATCACAGATTATTGATGTCTATATTGCTACAACCTATGCACAAGTCATTCACAAGGCAAGGACTATCAAACATAAACAAGGCTTGCTTTTCTATATTTAGAGGAATTCCAGCTCCAGATTATTGAATGTCTATACTGCTACAACCTATTCACAGGTCAACCATAAGGCACAGCCTAGTAACAAGGACTATAACAGGTACAAAAGGCTTGCTGTTCTATATTTAGATGTCTTTTAGCTTTCATAATGCCTTTTTCCATCCAGAAAAAGCATGAACTCTGAAAAGATATTCAAAGCATTAAATGATGTAGATGAATTATAAAAATAAAATGTATTGATGTAATATGAGAGAATATTAAAGAGAAACTGTTCAAAAGAGATTTTATAAGGTTCTGCACTTTGGAAAAAACTATTATTAGTGACTTGACTGACAACAAAAACATTTGCCATAAATAGCCTTTTACAGATTCCTATGCAGTAGGGGTTTTGCTCATTGTTTAAGGCTGTTATATAAGACAGAAGAAGTATACATAACAACAAAATTATTTTCATTTATCTGTGTATAATATGACGTATTCTTTTTCATAGTTGATGTTTTTCTAAAACTGTTTAACATTTCACAGCGTTTCTATACTTTTACTTTTGATTAATCATCCCTTATTTTTATCAACTATATATATATAGATTATTACATTGATACAAGTGGATTATCGGATTTATCCAATCGAGATAGCTAAATTATCAATTTTAAAGTCCAAGCCTCGGCGAGAATTTTAAAATTGATAATTTATCTATCGAGATTGGATAAATCCAATAATCCATGCGTTACTATGTAATAATCTGTTTCTCTAATGATTAAAAGATATTTTTTCTTCTTTTCTAAACCAAAATCCCCTTTGAGTGCCTTCCACTTTCCACGAAGTTGTCAATTTCATTAACAACTGTTAGAACAATTTGATCAATTCAGGGAGCTGAGAAAGGTTATGACCCTTTGACTCAGCCAATCATCTTCTGAGATCACCGGCAACCACATGTTGATTAAATTTTTTTATACAATTGGTTCGGAAAGGTATATATTTCCATAGAATTAGAGAAATGTATTTAAATTGTATCACAGATCAAATTTATTCATTCAATGTGTGTTAATTTGTGTCACTACGTTTTTTTTTATTGTGTTCAGCCAACAAAATTATTTTCATTTACCTGTGTATAATATGATGTAATTGTTTTCATAGTTTATGTTTTTCTACAATTGTTCAACATTTCACAGCGTTTTATACTTTTACTTTAATTATTTATCCCTTATTTTTATTAACTATGTATTTACATTGTATCACAGATAAAATTCATTCGTTCATTGTGTGTTAATTTGTGTTACTATGTTTTTTGATAGAGTTAAGCCATTCCAATTGATATTTTATAGTGTGTCTTTCTATGTTGTGATGTTATACTATTGTTTCAGAAAAGTGAGAAGGTTTGGTACCATTAAAACGTTTGATCCGCCTGCAATTGTTTGTCCCTGTCCTTAGTCAGGAATCTGATGTTCAGTGGTTGTCGTCTGTTTATGTATATTTTTTTTTAGATTAGACCTTTGGTTTTCCCGTTGGAATGGTTTTACACTAGTAATTTTTTGGGCCCTTTACAGATAGCTGTTCGGTGTGAGCCTAGGCTCCATGCTGAAGACTATAATGGTTTACTTTTATAAATTGTGACTTGGATGGAGAGTTGGCATTTAAACCACATCTTCCTATATCTTTTTATACAAACACTTGTAGTTGCTAACTTCTACGTCATTTGGTCTCTGGTGGAGAGTTTTATCATTGGCAATTATACAATATCTTCTTATTTTTATACAGATGCAAAATAATGACATACTTCAGATATGTTACCAATTTTTTACCTGCATAAGTTTTAGGTATGACACTTGGAAGATCCTCTTGCTTAGTATCAAATGTAAAGTGGAAATCGTTAGTAGTAGCTCTAGTGTAATCTGTAGGGTTGACAACCTCTGCATGAACTTTTAACTGTAACTTAGAACCATTTGTATATACAACCTGTGGAGTGCAATTAAAAATGTATGTCATATTTTGAACATGTCTGAAAAAATCATTATCAAATACTAAAGAAACAATTTACAGTTCACAAAGCACAACAACAATTCTTAATATCATCAAAATCAAAAGGGCTCTTTCCTTAGTAGACAAAACATTGTGTAAAAGATTTCATAAATCTCAAAAAGCAAAATTCACCATTAAATTTTATTTATGATCAATATTTCTGAGAATATCCTACGATTGTGGAATACTCAAAATCATAAAGTTGCTTTTCTAATACAAGATCATTTCTGAGAATATCCTACGATTGTGGAATACTCAAAATCATAAAGTTGCTTTTCTAATACAAGATCATAATTGAAGCAAACATTGTGTATAAAGTTTGTGACGATCCATAATCAAATTAACAAAGAGAGAAAGGTATATTATATTGAGCGTATTATTGAAAAATAAGAATTTTGTGCTTTTTCATTCCATTACCTTCAAAAATGAATCATTACTTTTGTCCATGGGCTATCACAATAAAGTTCATATAACTTATAGATATAATAAAGAGCTGTATCATGAGTGTATGATACGCCCATCGCTTTTTCAAAGAATAAAGTTCCATAACTCCATGCCTTTTCAAAATATGAAAACAAATGATTGGAATGAGCTAACTCCATCAGTCTAAAAAAAATGTTTGTCAAAATCCATTTAATCAATCTTTAGCAGGCATTACCGATAATGTATATTTAAAACTTACTTCAGATGATAAGAATAAAAGAGATCCTATTTCTACTGGTTTCCTAAATACAATGTCATCTACTGTTGTTATTGCCACTTGTCTCGATTTACTGCAATAAATGAGAAAAAACTTGTGTTTTAATATGAAAAAAAAAGCTGTTAACCAGACAGCAGCCTATTTAACAAGCATAACAAGTGGTCCATTTATGGTCTTCCATTATGGAAAGGCATTCACTTTATATGTCACATCTAATTTATTCAGAATCTAAACATTTTTGAATACATAAATCACATCTTTCTAGAAATTAATTTCTAAATGTACAAAAATCAATTATGTGTGTCCACAGGATAGACAAGATGCCCTAATTGCAATAAAATGTATTCCATTTCCAAGTTCAATGAACCATGAAATCTTGATAAAAAAAATAATTTGGCGTAATATTTTTAAGAAAAAGGTACCGTAATTTATGTATTTATCTCCACTTACCTGTAAAGAGCTGCACTGGTCCATGCTAATTCAAAAGCTTTCCTCATTAAAAATCCACCAAAAATTTTATTATATAAATTTCTTTGCTGAAATAATGATATATATAATTATTATATATTTCATAGTAGTAAACATATGGTGAAAATTGATAAATTGTATGTGTAATACAGTCCACAGCAATTGTGCTCTATCAACCATCCATGATGATATCGATATAAGTCACTGTTGCAAAGGTTTAACAACACCTTTAATCTGTATGATGTCACACCATCTATAGCAGTCACTGTGTCAAAGGCATTATTAAACCTCTAATCTGTATAACGTCATGTCACATAAAAACATCTAATTTAGGAATATAATAAAGTATATATGATATGGCTTTTTCAAATAACACACTGTATCAACCCTCAACCAATATTATCCCTGGAGCAGAGGTGTTAAAATGATGTCGGCATCTTGGTTGAAATGAATGTGACATTGAAAAAGCCATATGATATTTCTATTTATTATATATGTAGTAGTAAATACAGATAAATTGTATGTGTAATACAATCAATGGCAAGCGTGCTGTATCAGCCACCCGTGATGATATCGATATCAGCACGGTTGCAAAAGCTTTATCACACCTTTAATCTGTATGACGTCACATCATCGATTGCAGTCACTGTTGCAGAGCTCTTGGGATTATATTGGTGTCTCGGGTTGATACGGATGCGATATTGAAAAAGCCATATGATATTATATATATGAAATATACTATGATAAAGAGGGAATAATGTAAGTTAGACTATTAAATGATCTTTTAATTAAATTGTTAACTTGACTGTTTCTGTAGTTTTACATATTACAGAAATATTCATTGCTATCTCAGTGTTCTAGGATTCCCATTACCCGTTACCCGGGGTAAGTGGATTAGGACAACGGGTAAGTCATTTTTTAGCCTTTGTCACTCGGTGGTAAGTCAATTTTCAAGTTCGGGGAAGCCGAAAAACTCTTGAAATTTCCCGGTCCTCTTCAATTTTCCCATATCTGCTTTTTATTTTTATTAAATCACGAGAAAAAACTTTGATAAAAGATCGAAGATTTTGTCGATGTCTATCGGCGCTTTTATTCAAGCACTCGTTTACTAGGTGTAATCAAGCGCAAAAGAGACCACATTCTTCTCCTATCATTCTAAAAGTCGGTCACGGTGTCGGTAAAATCGGAAAATCCGGATTGATAACTGGTGCTTAAATCGGGACATAAACGATTTTTTTTCTTGTCATCGGAGGAAAATAAACTTACAGTTGCATTTATTATAGCTCTTAATAAATGACATAGTAATAACTATAACATATTTGTCAAATTTTGTAAGAAATCGTTTTTTGCGCCGTCCGCATTGGTTGGCGGATTTAACTTTTAGATGTGGGTAAGTAATTTTTTTATTGATCTTACCCGTGGTAAGTCAAGGTGCCAAAAAAATCCTAGAACACTGGCTATCTTTATTCTGCAGACTGGACTAGATTTTTTTATATGGTAATTCATAAAACATCAGTCAGTCACTAAAGAGAAATAATTTTGACTAGAAGCTGAAAATTCATTGATTATACTTCTTAAAGCAGAAAATGCCAATTATAAAGATTTAGGTTTGACCTGACACAGAAATTTCTATCAGCTAACACACAAGACCTCCAAAGGTTCAAATCCTCAATAAACACAACTTATATGTAAAATCATCTACTGACAATTCATAGACAAGAACTTTTTGAGCATAAGAGCTACATATTTTTAAGATTTCTAAATAAATTCTATTTTGACCATACCTCTGGGAAACAAATTATCAGGTTTTTCAACTTTGTTTGATCCATCCAAACACTGTTGTCTGGTTTCACTCTGATCTTAAATGTACTGGAACTGTAATAAATAAAAATATAGGTACTGTTAAATAAACAAACTTCATTTTAAAAAATCATACGGATTTAAAAAATCTGTACTATTATGAATTATTCCCCTTTCTGCTGTCAAACTCTTCTTCGTGTCATCAAAGTAACTTTTATGTAATCTGATATTCTGCATTGACAATTTCATTTATGATGATGTTTCTATAGATCATGTTGTAGATCTTATCCTGCTGATTATTTTCAGTTTTTAAAATTTTGAATTATCTAATATAGTTTTCAAGATAAAGCCAATAAAGGGCTGCGCTTTAGCGCATGATACGCCCGTTGTTTGAAAGACGACGGGCGTATAAAAATGGCAAAAAAGCTGCACGTAAGACTACAATGACAATGAGGAGCAGCAAGAAGATAACAGGGAAAGTGAAGATGGTGAAAGTGACTCTACTGAAAGTTATGATCTAAATGAGGAAGTAGGTGATGAAAGTAATGATTTCATTGACGACGGGCGTATAAAAATGGCAAAAAAGACTACAATGACAATGAGGAGCAGCAAGAAGATAACAGGGAAAGTGAAGATGGTGAAAGTGACTCTACTGAAAGTTATGATCTAAATGAGGAAGTAGGTGATGAAAGTAAGGATTTCATTGATGATGAAGATAAAGATTTCATTGATGATGAGGAGGCCTCTTCTGAGAATGAAAATGAGGATTTTTCTGATGATGAGGACAGTGATTACAGTGAAGAAGACACTGATGATTAAACCTAGTTCAGCTTTTCAATATTTAGCATAAAACACAAATATCATTAACATTGGCATATAACATAGAAGTCTTCAATGCAATATAAGGAAAGTGATATATGATTATGGGTTTTAGTAATTCTATGGCTGATTTCCAAATTTTATAGTAGTTTGAAAGAAGGTAATTTTCTTGGGGTATATTGCTCATAGTTAGATTCTGTTGAACACAGTAAAATGACACCCTTTAACATTTAAGGAATATTTAGTCACATGTTAGGATTTTCATGTTGTCACTTGTTCACTTATTATGTGCTATTGTAGACTAGTTATGTTTTATAACATTTTTTATTGCGTTCAACCCTTCCACCGAAACCGAACTCTATAAAAAAGCTGCAATGCTAAGGTATCATTTGTGATTTCAATTGCAACCAATTTTAACAAGAGTAAAACATCCTATATGCAAAAACAGTATTTGATTTTTATCCATAGCTTAGATAGTAAAAATGTTATCATAAAATGATATATGCCTCAGGGAACAGTTAGTATTTCAGGGACTGCTAATGTGCTTTCATCCTTGCAACCATTCAATAATAGTACAAACGTATGACATTCATGGAACCTATTTTTTACAAGAAATTTAATGTTTTAAATTGAACTAAAGATTTTACAAATTTTATGTTTCATCAGATTTTATTAAGTATTATTTGTTACATCAATAGATATAAACAATTCACCAAAGTTTCATGGACATTGGTGAAAGCCTTTTTGAGTTATTGTCCAAAGTGTTAAAAATCCCCCTTTTTTATGAATAAAGCCCCATAAATCGAAAACTTAAAATCTGAAATTTATAAAAATTGAAAGGGAGCTTACATCAATAGATACAAACAATTCACCAAAGTTTCATGGACATTGGTGAAAGCCTTTTTGAGTTTTTTACTGAAGTGTTGAAAATCCCCCCTTTTTTATGAATAAAGCCCCATAAATCCAAAACTTAAAATCTGAAATTAAAAAAAAACGAAAGGGAGCTTACGTCAATAGATATAAACAATTCACTTAAGTTTCATGGTAATTGGTGAAAGTGTTTTTGAGTTATTGTCCGAAGTGTGGACAACGGACGGACGGACGGAAGGACGGACAACGGTATACCATAATACGTCCCGTCTAAAAGACGGGCGTATAAAAATGTCAACTGAACTTTTTAATTTAAAGTTACTGTCTGTCTATTATAATTTTCAAGATATTAGGTAACAACAAAAACATTAGTAAAACTAGTCATTTAAGGGCAATAACTTCTATAAGAGGTCATCTGATAGTTTGGAGTTGAATAGGCATTTGGTATAGATCTCATGATCATTCTGATGTTTTGAAAGTATCAAATTTTGAAGAGTCATGCTACTTAAAATAATTTGCCACTAAAAAATTCAGTTGCCATTAAGTTTCAAAAGCTTAATTATTCAAGATTAGATATTAAGTAAATGTTCACTGGATCAAAATTATATATTCAATTCTTTATTACTTTAAGCACATCATGCTTATCAGTGCAATAAATACAAATACATTTCTACACCACAACATGACATAATACATCAGAGAAGCAAATAAATATCAAGTATTGACCAATAACAGTTCGGTCCTATGATTAAGTGCATTAAACAAGAATTTACACAAATTACGCAAATCTTTTACATTTTCAGTGCTGAGAAGTTGCACTAATTTAAACGACGATGGACGTCTATAATAATAAGGTTTAATAAACTGTCTCCTTAAGTCTCTATAGCATTCACATTGTAAAACAAAATGGACTTCATCTTCAGTGATATTCAAAGTACAAAATTATATATGAAATTATGTATTTACCTTGGATCTAGTGTTTTAAGAAAATGTTCATGAACAATCTGTATTTCATTTTCATGAGGTGGTGTTTTCAATAAATTTCTCTTTGCCTCCTCTTGTCTCTTTCCTTTGTTTACTACAATAAATGCACAAACTTATTAAGACATAACAACATTTTTTTTAAATTAAACTAATTATTTCATTAAAATATACAAATGTATTTTATTATATCTCAAAGAAGTTACTGTTTTTAAAGCTATCTTTTTCCCCTCTGTAAACTAAACAAGAGAAATAGTATAGGTCTCCTGGTTATTTCTTACATTCCTTCCTGTCATTCTCTATAATATGCACATATAATGCTATTTGTAATTTCTTTTATTTGTAGGTTTAAGTAAAATATTTAGCTTTATTACCAAGGACCATCATACTCAATTATATAGTTTTCTTAGGCATTACTAGAATTTATGAACATAAACTATACCCATTTTACACATTTAACAAATTGCAAGGCACTCATTTGAATTATGTTTACATAATATATGTTATAATGTGATCAGATGATCTAATTGTTTGAAATGCAGAATTCATTTTTTGAGAAAATATAAAACCGTTAATCTTAATGAAGTAAAATATAGTACAATTCATGTTACTAGTAACTGACCAAAATAAGGTAATACTAAATAAGATGTTTAACTTATTTTAAATTGGCAGTTAAGTATTGTGAGTGAGTCTTTGTGACATACATGATCTTAAGACATAAATAATCCAACCTAATGTCCAATCTAATTTACAAACAATCACTAATCAATCCTGTTTTATGAAATGTGTCAATGAACAAATTAGAAAACAGGAACAATGCAGTTGGTCTTGAATTGGATTGCAGAGAGGGAATCAGTTTGTTCCTTTGTTCCTTTTTTTCAGGTATGTAAAACTGGCTGGGACTCTTTTTGTAATTTGATTCTGAGAGTCTAAAGGCATAAATCATCAAGAAGGTCTTAAGTGTGTGAAAGAATATACAGTATACAAAGTGCTTTAAAAATGTGAAAATCAAAGTACCTTCGCCAAGTTCAAATATTTTTTCTTCCTCTTGACTTGTTAGCTGCAATGCATTTATAAAAGCTGACCTGAAATGTTACAAATAACATTACAATATGTTGTGCAGAGGTATTCACAGTATGGAAAATACACCATAACTGAAAAGGCTAAAAACAATGTCCATCTTTCAAAATTATTCATTTTAAGAAATAAACCTTGTACAGTTAGCAAAAGAAGTACAATAACTATTCTAAATGTATAACTAAACCAGTATAGGCTGAATAGAGTATACATAAGTCACTGATGATTATCTCATCTTTCCCTATAGGTATGGAAAATGTTTTATTCTGATTTTGAGTAATTTCCCATAATTTGATAGCCTGATATTGTCTTAATACTTCAGTGCTATTTTCAATATGAATTATCTCCCTTATACCAAAAACTTAATAATAAATTATTTTTTTTAAGTTGAATCCCTTTATTTATTACTGACAAAAACAAAAGTGAGATATGTTGGATATATTTGGATTCAAACTTGCAATCATTTCACCATCCTAATATGGATAAACATTTAGGATAAATTCATTCCACAGTGTGCAATTGTCCTAATACAGAATTTATCATGGAAAAAACAATAAATAAGTGGTGTGATAACAAACCAGGATAACTTCCTTACACAGTGTCAATTCCTGTATTAGAAAAATTTCACATTGTGTAACTAATGATACCAGGTGACCCGATACAGACAGCTCTGACATAATTTTCAAACAAAGTTCCCTATACCATACTTTATTTTTAATAGACAGCCATCATGAAATTACCAAACCATTCTAACAAAACTTTCACCTTTTCATTATCAAAAATTCAAGAAAACCACAATCAATAAACTATAACAATTCTACTTACTTTTTAGTCAATGGATTTCGAGCTACCATTACAAATCTGGCTGTCAAAACTTTCTTCCATTCTGATGCATCTTCCTGCAACATTTTATTAAGTTCTATGTTACATACAGTTAAAGAGTCTTCATTAGTGGATTACAATTTTTGTGGTTTGAAGGTTTATTTAATTCATTGTTTGTATACTTAAGGTGGTACCCAACACTTATAATAAAATTAATTTGGCTCGTTTAATTTTCATAAAATTTTGTCAAAGTATTTACTTTGAGACTTTAATAAACATATAAAAATTTTTAATTTTCTGAACCAACCGTTTTGTCAGAAAAATTACACTGGTTATATAGCAATTTGACAAAGACCAATTTTGATCATTGAGAAGCTTAATATTCCCTTAACAACACAATGTAATTAAAACGTTTAGCTGATTTTACAGAGTTATCTCCCTGTAGTGTTAGGTACCACCTTAATACATAAAAATCAATGAAAATTTACATTTCATTGTTGATATATCTAATGATGAAAATTGATAATAATCTATACTGAAAAATTTAGGACTTGTGAGTATTTTTTCTCATAAGATTTTTTGGTGAAATGAGACGAGTCACTGATTTGCAGTTCAAGAGAAAAATATAACAGAAATTTCATACATGGCCATTATTTCTAAGAATATATAAGTATTCAGGTAACAAAAAGGTTGATAGGTGCTGAATATCAAAACATATAAATAAGAAAAGCATGCTAACAAAGTTTCAAGGGATGAATGGACTGGCAGGGGTAAATCAGTACACCCTTCTTTGGATCAGAGGTATTAAAATTGAATAGCACATCAATACAATGACTAAATAATATATAAGTATTGACAACTTTGACAATGTAAAATATATGTACAAACAAAACTTTTCTTTCTAAACTTAATTTTTTGGCTCTTAGATTTAGCATTTAACACAATTAAATATCATACCTGTTCTAGATTCATTGTTATTTCCATAGATGTCTTTCCTGCCCAGGTAACACTGCCTTTCATTTTGATATCTTTAAATGGAGAAAATGGTTTTTCTCCTAGCTCTGAAATGAATAAAGATGCACCTGACTAGAATCATCGAAAGTCAGAAAGTATTTTTCATCATGTATCAATAAAACTTTCCCTTTATCATTAAAGAAGTGAAAATTGGATTTGTCAGAAGGGGCATAAGAAGCAACAATCCTTTATTTCCTTTTCTTTAAGTACATATAGCAAACATGAATTTTTTATTGTACATTTGGTACCAGCTAATCAACCAAAAATGGGGATATCAAATAAAGCATTTTCTCAACTAATCTGTTGCACATCTATTTGAATTCAACTTGCCATTTCATTTTCACATTTTCAACTCAGGTTATAATAGTCACATGAAAATCCCTGTTGTTGATTACATTTAGAGTAAGGTGTAAATTAGGTTCATTACAGCAAAAAAGGATAGTTATTAAATCATTCAACAAATTGTTTCTAGAGATGGCAAACATTTTCTAACCTATTCTATCCACCAAAGCTGTGACTATTGATATAGGTGATTTCTTCTCTGTTCCCTGTGTACTGTGTGTGTAGGATATTAAAACTGAAACATACAAAAATAATTTGTAAAATATCATTTATGGGTTATAACTCATGTTTAGAGTAGACTAATTTAGGCAATGTTGAACTATTTGTAGATCTTGTCCTGTTAATAATTTTTGCTATTTAAATTTCTGTGTCCATTTTAGTTTACAAGATAATATGAGTTAGTTGTAGATTTTGTCTGTTGAATCAATCTTGATCTTTAAAGTTTATTCATATGTATTATAAATATAATTACAAAATAACCGGGTATAACACAAAAATTGGTAAAACCTGTCATTGAAAGGCAATAACTTGCCTAATAGAGTCAACTGTCGATTTCAACAGTAATTTACTATTAGTTGATCTTGTCTTGCTAATCATTTTGCTTTTAAAAGTTTCTCTTCATTTTCTATAGTTTTCAAAAATGGAGAAATAATGCTTAATACTGTCATTTAAAAACAATTACTCATATATATAAGGCAACCATCAAATGAAGAGAATAGCTCACTTGACCCTTCAGAACAGCTGAATAAAAAATTACCTGCGAAAGTATCCAGATCTTCTAAAATTCTTCCAAATCTCATTCCACCATAAAAATTAATGTACTTTTCCCGAAGAATTTCATCCGTTCCTACAGGAATCATGGCTTCAGTATAGCTGTCAGATATTGTACGTGTTGGTAAATCAGACTGTTGTGTAATAATATTTGTCTCTGAACCAGCATCTTGTATTTGTGTCCTTCAAAATAAAACTAGAAACAGTAGTGCATAGGTTAAATAGTGCAACACAGATTTTTCAGTCACTCACTGTTAGAGTATTTCATTGAACCTTTTCATTAATTTGATAAAGGAGACACAATAAGATTATTGTTGGAGTTTAAATGTTATGCCATTCTATATATACATCGAAATTTAAGCAACATACTGTGGATTCATTTATTTTTCGTGGGTATCAATTTTCTTGGATTCAATAAGCAATGCATGTTGGTGGATATTAATTTCGTGGTTTTGCCAAAGTCTGCATAAAAGCCTACATGGATATAACATTTATATTTCGTTGAACATTTGAATTTGTCGTTCACCTTTACCCACGGAAATTGATATCCCATGAATAATTATCCACAGTACACAAAGGTTTCCAAATAAATACAAAATAACCTTGATAGTTTTCATTCTGCAATATTAAAATCCGTGCATGGTAAATCTAAATTTACTAGAAAATGAGACATCTTGGGTCTGTGACTTAATTGAAACAAGAATGTGTCCATAGTACAAGGATGCCCCATCCGCACTATCATTGTCTTTGTTCATTGGACCCTGATATTAGGGAAAAAACTCTAATTTGGCATTAAAATTGGAAAGAGCATATCATAGTGAACATACGTACGAAGTTTCAAGTTGATTGGACTTCAACTTCTTCAAAAACTTCCTTGACCAAAAAAGTTTAACCTGAAGTAGGTCAGACCGACGATTGGACAAACTGGAGCACAGACCAGAAAACATAATGCCCCTCTACTATCGTAAGTGGGGCATAAAAGGGGACCTTATTTCTAAGCCAGGATATTTAGTATTTGTACTGTCTTCAAATTTAGTCATGAGGACCTCATTAAGGGTCTGGATGGGTTTTACAGAACAGAGAACAGAGAATTATAGATCATTACTACAGAAAAAAACAAATTAAGAGTAGAGAAAAATGGGGTGCTGAAATATTAAGAACATAAAATAATAGACAAAATATATAAAGAAAAGAAAACAATGACTGTAAAAAATAAAGTATGCAGAAATGAAGGACCCATCCAAACCCTCATCTATGGTTGTGAGGGTTCAACCTATCCCTAACCTGTTACAGTGGTATTATAGCACAACATAAGACTTATATGCAGACTTGAGAAAAACCATGAAATCAAATATCAACGAAAATATATACCGGGTACCCACAAAAATAAATGTTAGTATTTAACTTACCCCCAACTTAGTTGTGCTCCTACTAATTCTTTCAGTCTGTTCCTTGCTATATTAATAAATCTTAGTATTTAACTTAGTATTTAACTTACCCCCAACTTA
This sequence comes from Mytilus galloprovincialis, assembly GCF_965363235.1. Lineage (NCBI taxonomy): Eukaryota > Metazoa > Mollusca > Bivalvia > Mytilida > Mytilidae > Mytilus > Mytilus galloprovincialis. Next base: position 70,231,431 of record NC_134841.1, on the reverse strand, counting down.
GTTGTGCTCCTACTAATTCTTTCAGTCTGCTCCTTGCTATATTAATAAATCTTAGTATTTAACTTAGTATTTAACTTACCCCCAACTTAGTTGTGCTCCTACTAATTCTTTCAGTCTGTGCCTTGCTATATTAATAAATCTTAGTATTTAACTTAGTATTTAACTTACCCCCAACTTAGTTGTGCTCCTACTAATTCTTTCAGTCTGTTCCTTGCTATATTAATAAATCTTAGTATTTAACTTAGTATTTAACTTACCCCCAACTTAGTTGTGCTCCTACTAATTCTTTCAGTCTGTGCCTTGCTATATTAATAAATCAAAAATAATTTTTAGAATGAATATTGTCAAAAATACAAGCACTCTGGTTTTCCATTAGATTGAATAAAAGATGCAAATATAAAAAAGAAGATGTGGTATGATTGCCAATGAGACAACTGTCCACAAGAGACCAAAATGACACAGACATTAACAACAATAGGTCACCGTACGGCCTTCAACAATGAGCAAAGCCCATACAGCATAGTCAGCTATAAAAGGACCTGATAAGACAATGTAAAACAATTCAAACGAGAAAACTAACGACCTTATTTATATAAAAAAATGAATGAAAAACAAATATGCAACACATAAACAAACGACTACCACTGAATTACAGGCTCCTGACTTAAGACAGGCACATACCGAAATAATGTGGCGGGGTTAAACATGTTAGCGGGATCCCAACCCTCCCCCTAACCTGGGACAGTGGTAAAACGTACAACATAAGAACGAACTATAAAAATCAGTTGAAAAAGGCTTAATTCATCAGATGGACAAACATACAAGTGAACGTGGCCGGGTACTTATACATCCCGACACAAAAAGACACAAAAACAGATCTGAGAGTACTTGCAGTTATCTGACAGCTAGCTCAAAGCCACTAACAACTAATAAAAAATCATGCATCTAAGACTAAACTATCAATCCGTACACATCCAACATCCAATGGATTTAGTGTAAAGATGTCATAAACAGCAAGAGAAAAACATGACCTTATGCAATGCCAAGTTACAGGTATCGACAGATTGTAGATCCATGAATATGTATATGTATATAACATACTAGTAATATTTAGTTAGCTTTTAATTTACTGATAACAAAATCAATATTTATACCAATAAAAACAATATTCAAAGATGAGTTTATAATTAAAGTAAAAGGTTGGTAATGAGACAACTATCCAAATGAATTCAAATGACAAAGATAAGACAAAAACTTATACGGTATCATAAGTCAGCTATAAAAGTCCAAAAATGAAAAATTTAAACAATTTGTAAAAACTAGCGGCTTAATCTTTTAAAACTAGTCCTGAAAATTAATTCGACAGACATGAACCAATGTATGGATTAACTTTCATCATCAATGGAAATTTGAGAAGTAAGTTCTTCATTTGGAAAACTTATACTGTGGATTCAATTATTTTCGTGGATTCATTTATTTTTGTGGATTCATTTATTTTCATGGGCAGTGTTCTCTCCAGAGACATTTTAGCATCATGGTAATGTGATGCTATTATCTTAAATGTGTGCTATTTGAAATTGTCTTAAAGATTATATTATGGATGTCATGCTATAATTTTTAGAAACTAGATATTTCAATTTCCCCTTGCTAGTTTCTGCATTCAAAGCCTCTAGAAAATTTGCAAGTCTTAAAACATATGAATTTGTGTTTCACCTTTGTCAACAAAACCCAGGAAAATTGGTATCCAAGGAATAATTATGAATCCACAGTAATTAAATATTGAAAATGTATATTGTACTGCCATTTTAGGTACCTGTTTGTATGGTTTGTATTGATGTGTTTGTCTGACTGTAGTTTCTTGTCCTCCATGACTGGGATAACAGTTTTCTTCTACATTGGTATGATCTTAGTAAATCTGAGGGTCTATAAAATACAAAATTCTATTATTTAAATCATTTTAAGTACTTAATAGTCTTTTTAACTGAAATTTAAGAGTCTGAAAAAAAGAACACAAAGGGATACACAATCAACATGTCAAAGCAAAGCATGTCAATTTTTTTTTAAAATACAGCCATGGAAGTGATATCTGCAAATATTTAACTTAAGTTTTTAAGATTGCATTTGATCATTTCACCATTTTTTAAATACCATGAATCACATCTGGCTATCTATCTCAATAAATAATGTTACATTTTGTAAAAGTTGTATGTAAATAGTAAGTAACACTAGTGTTATTGTTGAATGCTGTAAGAATTATTGAGTCCTTTCATGTAGTACACATAGTACACAGGTTTGTTTGTACAGAAGAAGAAATTTTGAGAAGTTGAAATGAACCTCAAGTAAGTGTGAGTTTACTGTGATACAGACTACCCTGGTATGAGACTGAATTTGCTTAGGCAGAAGTTGATTTTGGGTTTGACTGGACTTTCATGACAATGGTACAAATTATATCTATTATTCTTTTAATCTTTGGGGGATTAAGGGGTTTAGATGAACCCATTTTAAAAAAATATATTAATATATCATGTACCCTTTACAATTATTGCTTGACAGCAAAGGGAAGTAATTTTCATTTTTTAAGATTTGTTTAACCAATACACCTAATCGCTATTTATTCCATTCCGGGTAGCGTCCTGAATACGCATGAAATATTTGCCACTGGACGTTAAGCAACCAACAATCAATCAATCAATCATTCCGGATAAGTTCTAAAATTACACAACTTTTTCATCCAGTTGAAGCTATCTGGGACCCTGTTTAAACAATTCACCATGCATGATACTTTTTAATGAGACCTGTTTAAACTACCGTAAATACTTCAAACAAAATATTTTTTTACTTCCATTTTAATTTCGAAAAAAGTGGATCATACTATATCAAAGTTTCTTGATGATCACTTTCTAAAGTTTTTTCTCCCTCAGTTCACTACTGATGACCTCCGTTTTTCGGCCGGTGACCCAAAACAGGAAGTTGTATAAATGACTGTTTTTCCCGGAATGGACTAAATAGCGATAAGGTGTATGACAGACAATCATGACAATATATATGTAATTTCAACCGTTTGAAGGAACTGAATTAAATTGAAATTAATTTCTTTGAGTTTTCTGCCCATAGACCGTTATTTGTATTCCCGCGCTTCATGGGATATAACCATTCAGCACGACAAGGCCGACTCAATTAGATGTGTTTTGACAGCTAATTTTTTATTTTGCTTATGTGAATTTATTTGATGTTATGTTTAATGTTTTGATTTCAGTAGTAATTATAAATTACTCAAATTGAGAATGGAAATGGGGAATACTGACTATATTTAGTCGACATGATATTATATATCATAATGTGCAATTAAAATCAGCACATGGCATTGTCATGTGAGTATTCAATTTGAACTTTAGTTTGGTTATTTATTAGCGTTATGTGTATAGAGTTGAGTATTCTATGGGTATTAGTAATTGTAGAAGAATTCAAAATTGTCATGCTTTTTCAGCACTAATGGGTTTTTATAACTGACTATGCGATATGGGCTTTGCTCATTGTTGAAGGCCGTACGGGTCTTTTGTGGATAGTTGTCTCATTGGCAATCATACCACATCTTCTTTTTTATATTATCAGTGTCTTTGACATTAGTGACAAGGACTCATTCTGAAATAGAAAAAGAAATATTTTAAGTCATCGACAATGAGAATGTATGAAAACATATCACTGAGTTATGATTTGCCTCTATCAAGTTGGCATGCCTTTACCAAAGACATTGAAAAAATAACTTGCTTGATATACTAAAATCCAAATCTTCATATCTATGGATGAATATAGTAAAAGTTTTAAGTAATTTGTGGTTACAAAATCCCTGACATAATAATTTACCAAGGTTCAATTATATGATCTTATACCATGGAAATCGGTTATGTTAACAAGCTTTCTGTCACAAATGCATATTTTTGGGGTAAAGCTTCATATACATGTGAGATATGCTTACAGTTAAGTTTTGTCTAGTATGAAAAATTATAGTTAAGTTCCCCTAAAACCTGAACCATTGTAAAGGGAGTACAAAGTAGAATATAGTTATCTATCAGATTTTAGATGATTACTAACTGCTGCGCATGTAAGTACAAAAAATGGAGGTGTATGTAAGTTTGAAGATGTAAATACAAAGGTATAGACTTGGTTCACATAATCTATACGATGTCGACGATATTGTCAACATCACAATGTAAACGATGTTAATGATGAAAACAGAAAGTTATAGAGTCGATATACAACATAAACACGATGTTAACACAATATTGTTAACATTGCAATGTATAGGATGTGATCGATGTAAACAGAAAGGTATGGACTCTGTATACAATATAAACAGGATGTTGACAAGATACTGTCAACATCATGATGTATACGATGTGAAGGATGTAAACACAAAGGTGAAGACTTGGTTCACAACATATATATGATGTGGACGATGTAAAAATGATATTATCAACATCCCGATGTATACAATGTTAAGATGTAAACAGAAAGGTATGTTCTCTATATTCAACATAAACACGATGTTGACACAATATTATCAACACCACGATGTATACGATGTGACCCATGTAAACACAAAGGTTAACCCTTGGTAAACACAAAGGTTAACCCTTGGTTCACAACATCTATACAATGGTGACGATGTAAAAACTATATTGTCAACATCACGATATATACAATGTGAACGATGTTAACAGACAGGTATAGACTCTATACCTACAACATAAACACAATGTAAAAAAAAACAATATAATCAACATCACAATGTATATGATGTCAACAATGTAAACAGAAAGTTATACATGTTATAGAGTTGATATACAACATCAACACGATGTTGACATGACATTGTTAACATCATTAATATACGATGTGAACGATGTAAACACAAAGGTACAGAACATAAAGAGAGGATACAATGTAAACACAATTATAACACTTTAAAGACGGCATTGCGATATTGACAATATTGACAAAACATTGTGCACTGGACATATTCAATTTGTTTAATCATTAAAGATAAATACATTGTATTCCAGTATTTAACTATGTAAATCAAGGGGAAACTAATAAAATGGTTGCGGCAATACAAATATTGTGCTTTTTTTCAACAAACTTTAACATATTCTAATCAAATTTAAACATAACTAGACAATAAGAAAAAAATCAAAATCAGGGCAAATAGACCTTGTGTGAAAAGGTATCAGGACTAACAGTAGCTGCTGAACAACTAGGCAAACAGGTACAGGGCGAACGGCCCCGGATTCATATGATAGGTTGTTATTTTCGAAATGATTAATTACATGTAGGTGTTTTGATATCAGTGGATATGTACATAGAATACATATCCAGAAAATTATGCTATGCTTTAGTGTCATGCCAAGAGAAATGAACTCTTAAAAGACCTTCCCGTCTAGCAAGCGCAAAGGTCAACAACTGCAGCCAACGTACACCCCACAGGGCCTAAATTTATATTTTTCATGTCTTATATTTTCAAACTAAGTATATATAGACATATAGACTTCTTGAAACCTTGTTCTTTACGAACTGCTGAAAGAGGGATTTCCTAATGAAGATACAGTGGTGGATCCAGATATTCACATTAGTGGGGGCCCACTTACTGCCTAAGAGGGGGCCCGTTCCGGTCATGCTTCAGTGATTCCCTATATAAGAAACCGAATTTTTCACAGAAAAAAAGGAGAGCTTGATAAGGACTGGATAAATTCTTTACAAGAATGTTATACTTCTACTAGACGGAGAATGAGTCTATGCTGCCTGGTGCGACATTTGCATGTTTCCAGTCAGACGGTATACAAAATCACTGATCAACGAGAATCCAATGGACAGATCGTCAAAATAACAAAGAGTCTTATTTTAAATAGAACTTTACATTTTTCTTGTCAATTTTGATACAGAAGCCATTTTCCGGTTTGTGGAAATTATAAATCATAAAACGGTATCAGCGGACCCGATTTGTTTCCGTATTTAGTTTGTATTTAGGTCTAATCAATACACGAGGGTATGGCTGGGATTTATAAAAGAGAATCAAAAGGGTGAGGGAACAGGGAAAAGATGAGAGAATAATTCGGTGCAAAAGTTCATAGAATAATCTTGGAAAAATTGAAAGAATTAGGTTATTGATTACAGAAATGAATGATATATATACCATACAGAACGGCTTCTTATTACAGTCAGGATCCTACTTCGTCAAAATTATCTCCCCATTACGCCAGTTCATTTTCACAATCGTAGAAATGGAAGCCATTGTAGGGATGACGCGCTACCAATTTTGCTCTTGGAAACCGATAAATTTATCCACATTGCACCAGTACGATCCTTATATGCGGCCAGTTGCATTTTAAAAGACAAATGTATCAACTCGTTAATGAGCATCAGTTAATGATCTTTTCTGCATTGATTAAACTTAAAACTATTGTCTGATCGGTTGTCAGGTGGAATTTTCGAAAATTCATAAGCATTTAAAAAAATTCTAATTAAATATTTCGTGTAAGGGCAGACTAGATTTTTTTAGTGGTTGAAGACTATAAACCCTAGTTATCACACACAAAAAATTATAATTTTTCGAAGATATGCATTTTCATCATCCAACTTGAAAGACTGTCGTCAAGTACTTTTAGTAAAAAAAATAGCTGTTCGAACACACCTTCTCTGTTTTTGTGATTCATTAGAATGGTATTTCACTTGACCCATATATTTCATCTTTTAGTACTGTGATTTTTTTAAGTTATAAAGTCAACCTGTAGCTTTGATATATAAAAATGATAGAATCTGAAGCGAGACGATGTATGAAATATTCTTGCTTTGTACGATATCAAGACAAAATATTCAACTCAAACGTGCCTTAACATAAAAAGGTGCACTCGATTTCCTCTTTTCGATACTATTGTTACCCATTTGGGGTATTTTTTTCTTGAGTCACATAATAGAAGGGCAGACACGAAAATTACTGAACTAATAGATTGATATGTTTTCCGTCCGTGGTATTTTTTTTTTAAAGAAATCGGAAGATATGCATTTTCTACATCCAACTTGATAGATACCCATGTCGTCGGCCTGATATCTAATTGTTCTGCTTAACTATGTACTAGATAAATTGAAAACTTATGCAAATGGTGTTTAAAATAAAACACTTTCGTTATTGGGAAGAAAATCGTAATTTTGTTTGTTTCTATTAACTTTTAAATTTTTTGTCACTATAGTAAACATTACAGTACACATTTATCGCCTTCTCTAACAAAGAGCTTCGATTCTTTTGTTCTATTTCAACCTGGTTTCCGACTGTATTACAGACAGGAAAAAAATAATGTGCTTCAAGAGTATTTTACAGAATAAAAGTTTTTCTTAAAAAAAAAAAATGCCATAAAAATTATGAAATACAGAAATTAAAGATCCACGTCAAGATCCTAATATACATGTCAAGTTGTTGAAGAATCATTTGTTCCCTGTTTTGTTTTTTTTTTTTTAATGTTAAAAATAAAACATTTATGAATATTGATAAATAAAAAAATATTTCTTTATATTAAACAATAGTAGAGTGCACACTCTGAAATGTCTCGCCTTACTTACTAATCATTCATATTGTGTTAATAGTCCTCAACATGAAAATGAGGTCAAGTTCAAATAAACCGATCAAGAAATACATGTACACCTTACAATCATTCAATACACTAAATATAGTTGATCTATTGATTATAGTTTCTATAAGAAACAGACTTCACAAAGAAAACTTAACATTGACCAATGAACAATGAGGTAAAAGTCAGATGAACCATGCCAGGCAGTGTGAGACATGTACAGCTTACAATCCTTCCATACAACAAATGTAAGTGACCTTTTGCATATATGGATTTTGTTTCAAGAATAACAGACAAAAACATAAAAATTAAGCCATGAAAAAGAGGTCATGGTCAAATAAAAAACCTGGGAGACTGATATGTTTGTCCCATATTCAGTGAAGGAATCCATTAACATATACCCAACTCAGAAGTGAGGTCCAGGACAATTCAAGTATATCTTATGATTATCCTTTGTAATAATTTCCATTTTTTTTTATGAATGTGTATTTAGAATTATCTTAATTTTTTGTATGAGAATAATGTTCCTTGTTTCCCGTACGAACATGTTAAATTAAAACAATTCTTAATATGACAAATAGGAAAACATATGGCCAGGAATATCCGACAAGGATCTCAATTAAGGACTAGGTCCTAACAACCACTTAACCTTTTATATAACATGGTACATAGACTCAGCTCTGTGATTCTTTTCAAAGCAGAACCAAATGCATTGTACAATGAAAGTTCCAACCATGTACTTGGGTCCGAAGCTGCACATAACTCATTACAAACAAATATTTATTTCGTTTCAAGCCATTGTTTCCCTACTAAACTATATATTCTACTTACTAGTACACTTGGTACAATCAAAAACCTCAGCTGATAAAAAAATTGTTCAAATAAGGCCTTTGAAAATAGTGGAATAAATTGCTTTTGGAGTGTCAAAATTTGTTCGAAGTACATGTACTTGATAAATTGCATGCTTATATTTGGTGCTTTTGATTTTTCTACCCAATATACCACATTTTCTCCTTCATAGTCTTATTAAGAAAAATTCACACACCTCATTAAACGGTCGTTTAGAAAAAGTCAGAATATTCAAACTCTTTTAGGTCATTTTTTGTATTAGCAACAAAGGGAGCTTCAGTCAATATATATAAACAATACACCAATGTTTCATGAGAACTGCTCAAAGCATTTTTGAGTTATTTTTAAAAACTAGAAAATACCACCTTTTTCTAATGAATAAAATCCCTTAACTCAATAACATAAAATCGAAAATTAATAAAAATCGAAAGGGAGTTTACAACAATAGATATAAACATTTCAGCAAAGTTTCATGAGAACTGCTGAAAACATTTTTTGTGTTAATGTCTGAAAACTGGAAAATCCCCCCTTATAAAACCCGTCAACTCGGAAACGTAAAATCTAAAATTTATAAAAATTGAAAGTGACCTCATGTTAATAGATATAAACAGTTCACCATATTCCTTGCTTTGTGAAAGCATTTTTGAGATAATTATTATCAGAAAACTGGAAAAAACACCAATTTTATTGAATAAAAACCCATTACCCAGAAACTTTTAAATATCAATTCTCTGTAATTATCAAACAATGTCAATACTGGCTGGCCACACTACCTTTTCAAATTTCTTTAAACTTATTGTGTATAGTCACACTACATTACCATTAATGTTTTCAATAAAAAAAAATAACCAAAATGATGGGTTGCTATGGAAACAGTGTTACCTATTTTTCATACAATGGCCTCCTGAGAAAAAACACAAAAATTGCAATTCTGACAAATTTAATTGACATAATATAGTATAATATTTACAATAAAGTGGAATATGCTGCTATTTATCTTAAACTACTGTATTTCAAGTATCTTATCATATAAAAAACTATTCATAAAAATATTTCTGCATAATTCAAAACAGCACTTTATTTATACAAATTTTGGCATTTTACCAAATCAAGAAAATTCCCTTTGGGAGCCTTTTTTGAATAGATTTTTTTTACCTTTGCACACTGATTTGAAATTAAACTAATGGTAATATATGTAGAAGATATATAGTTGGATTTAAACACCTAAAAAAAATTGTGGGAAATTTCAAGACCTTTATGTACATAAATCCTAAAAAATGACAAAAAATTGCAAAATATGCATATTTCCATGGAAATGGTAGTTCATTTCAAATTGCTTAACATTGTCTCTTGGCAAAATATTTTACTAAACAATCAACAAAAATAATGATACCTGGCCACATTTTGTAAAGGTTAATTAATTTTCCAGTTTTCATTAAGAAACCGTTAAAAAAAGGGGGGGGGGGGGGGGGTGCAAAAACTTGAAAACTTGAAAATAGCACAATTCTCAATTTTTTTGTTTAATTTAGATGAAATTTGAAGGAGACCTTTGTTTTGTAGTACTGAAACACTGTGTAAAGTTTTAAATAAAAGGTTTATCTGTTTTCCAGTTGTCATCTGGAAACTTTCAAAAAAAGAGGGGGGGGGTCAGATGGCATAAACTTGAAAATGGCATAAATCATAAAACTTTTTTTTGGATTTAGATGAAAACTGAACTTGATCTGTGGTTTATAGGATTAAAACACTGTGTAAGGATTGTTACACATTGTTTGATTGGTTCTCAAGTTATCATCTGGAATCATCAGGGACTGACAGACAAGCCAAGATGTACAGACACACACAAACTTGGAGGGTATCACATAATACCTCACCAATAGGTGTGGCGTGGTATTAAAATAGGTGAGGACTGAGGTGTGTACATTTCAGAACCTTATCCAAAAAAAATGTATATTCCCTAATATTTTTTTCAGAATCATATTGCCATCATCTTGCATGAAAGTCCTGTAAAATGCAATATGGGAATGTGCCAAAAATTTTGGTATACTTTTTTGGAAAAAAAGAAAGAGTATAAATTTTAGAAAGTTTGTAAATGATAGTAATATTAAAAATTGGGTCTTGATTTTTGCATTTACAAGTAAATATAGATATATTTATGTAAAATAACTTCAATTAAAGTTTGTATTTGTCTAAAAACATATGTCTTCCCCCGTCCTGCAAACTAATCTGAGTAGAAATAATAGCTATGCTTATGCAGTCAAGCTGCATAACTCCTATAAGTTGGTGATAAAAAATTTCCAATAGTATGCACATCTTCATATGATGTCCTTGCTACATACCAAGTTTTGTCAACTTCCGTTTAGTAGTTTTAGAGGTAAATTTCTAAGTTCAAAGGGGCATAACTCCAATAGAAATTAGTGGATCAAAATTCAGGGTATTATGCACAACTACATATGATTTCCTTGCTACATACAAAGTTTCCTATTCAGTTCAGGGCTATTCCAGAAAAAAATGTATGGGGGGGGGGGGGGGGGGGGGGGGGGTTGGAAGGCACATTGTATTAATAATACATGGGTGATGGGTATCAGAGCAACTTTTCACACTATAATGCACTATAATTCTCAATTACAATTGTCTGGTGGTGGGTGCTGACAAAAACTAGTTTTATGACTATTTGACAAATTTCTAAGTTCAAAAGGGCATAACTTCCACAAATTTAGCTGATCAAAATGTCCTGTTAACATGCATAACTACATATAGTGTCCTTGCTACATACCAAGTTTCATCATAAAATTCAGTTCTGTAGTTTGAGAGGAGTTGCACTGATAAACTTTGTGACGGACAGACGAATAAGCCAAAAACAATATGTCTCTTAACCAAATTTGTGGTAGTTGGGAGACATACAATGTAATACATAAATTTTGGGGTTAAGTTTTTTTTTATCTTTCAGTGCCACTTCCCTACCCAAAAATCAAGGTAGTTAGCCTACCAGGGGAATGTCATGATCAAGGTTGTGTTTTTGATGCATAGGTGTTATAAAAGGTATACTGAAAATTAAAAAAATTTGGGATTTTTTTATTAATGCGAAAAATGTGAAAAATGTTAGAATCAGGTTTGTAATAACCTAAATTGGCATTGACATTTTTAGTGGCGATTTTCCTATACAAAAAAAGTTTCAATGACATTAATAAGAGATCACATGTATGTCACTGGTCAGGGATTTGCAATAAAAAATACATTCATGACTTTCTGAATTTACAGTTAATATAAATATTAAAACAAATAAGTATTTTAAAAATACTTATAAAATACAGATATTTCACTATAAACTTGTTCATCTTATTCTAAAATTATAGAGAACATTCTTTCAAAACCTTCCTTTTCAAAACAGAACATTTACTGTCTGCAGTTACAGCTATTAAATCTGTTTCATCTATCTTCTTTTCTTTTTGCACAAGTCTTGAGAAATAGCTAGCTACTTGTTGTGAGGTTAGATATTGAGATCTAGTGAACCTGTTTTCTCCATTTTTTAAGACATATCGCATCTCCTCAGCTACTTTTGATGGATCCTCTTTTCTTCCAGTTGTTTTCCCAATCATAAATTTGTCATGCAAGTAAGCCTTTTGGTCTTGTGTGAAAATTGTTTTTGGTTTGTTCACTTTTAATGCCCATCCTTTGTTTAGTTTGTCAGTAGCAGTATTGTTGTTGTTGTCAGATTGTTTGGTAAATGACACTCCTAAATTCCCATCTTCCAACTTCTGAGCATATAAAACCTTTGTTCTATCTGCAAGGCTAAGTTTTTCTTCCTTTACATTACAGTTACCCAACATGCTGTGTTTATCTAGTGAGGATGAATGTTTAAAAGAACGTGTACATCCTTCCTCAGGACAAGTAAAAATTTTTGGTATTGTTCGTCTCTTCTTAGGAACTGGTTCTGTAGTTGTATCTTTATCATTACTATCATTTTGTGTATCTTCATCATCATCATCCTCCTCATCATCAACATCATCATCCTCTACAAAAACATAAATAAAAAATTCAGTGTTTTGTTATACTAAACAAAACATAGTTTTCATGGAAAGACATCATGCAAAATATTAAAAAAATCCATCATAATATAACAAAAGAGTTGTCTATATGTGACCTTGTAAGTGTTGTGCCATAAACTGGTTGTGAAGGTGTGAGCTTTTGCTCCATGTTGAAGGCCTAACTCTATTACAAAGAACTACAATAAAAGCACTGTTTATTTGCTTTTTTTTGTCATGTATGAACAAGGATTCTGTATCATGAATTTATATGCTAAATCTTTTTTATTGTATCTTTTGAAAATAATTTCACAAAGAAACACAAATTGTTACATATACACTGTTTTTCAATAAAACATAACTACCTCTGTCAACAACTACTGAACCCACTGTTGCATTCTGGGTATAAGACCAATCATGATGAACAAAAAGCTGTATCACAGGAATTTTCTTATCAATAATGCTGTTCCATGATATCAACTTTCCTAAAATGTAAAATATAAGCAAATAAATTATTTTTTATAAATTAATTAAAAGGGATCTTGTATGGATGCTAATATCAATATACTGAAGTACATATAGCCCAGGTGGTCGTGTGGTCTAGCGGGACAGCTAAAGTGCAGGCGATTTGGTGTCACAATATCTCAGTAGCATGGGTTCTAATCCCCGCGAGGAAAGAACAAAAAAATTGCTTTCTACAGATCTAACATTGTTGGGTTGAAGTTAAGACGAGTTGTATATTTTTATAAATAAAATTAAATTTCAAAATGCTTTCATGTACATGTATAGAGCAAAAATTCTTTAGTTGTGAATTTATAACAGATAAATGCTTAAGGTCAAATGACTTAACCCTCAGGTTATTTTCTATTTCTGGTCACCTGGAGTATCAAAAGTAGACATTCTTTCTTCTCCTTTATTATCTATGCAAACCATTTTGGTTATGATAATCTAGAAACAATTACGTGGGTAGCAGAAATTGATACAGATGAAAATCATAATAGAAGGAAACTTTCTTCCATTCTCAGGAGTAATGAAATATTCTTGAGAAATGTTAACATTGATATCCAAAGTGACTAAAATGGCTCTTCAAGCTATAGTTAAGCTGACAAGTAAATCATAAAATTATATTACCTTGACCAATATCATAAGCTCTCCAAACTTGCAATCCATTATCGGTAAACTTAAAATTGTGGAGCATAGAAATCAATGGAATACTTTTAAGTGAGACCTTATCATCATCAGCATTAATAACAGGACTTATCACTTTCACCCTGTACTGGCCTCTTTGTTGCGAATCAATTGCCTGAAAAATAATAATAAAAGAAATAAGATGATAAAAATCATAATTTAGAGATAACTGCTTTGTATTTAAAGCTTTAAGGACGTCCATCAGTAGTTTTACTGTCGCAAATTTAGTTTACCTGGCAACGCAGAGTATTTGCGACAGTAAAACTACCTATGGACGTCCGCAAAGCTTCAAATACAATACAGTTATCTCTATTTTAATGCAAAACATGTTCATAATTTAATTTTAAGCATTATTTCTGTGTAAAATCTTCATTAAAAAAATTCAGCGAAAAGATGTTATCTTTTTTGGTCCCTACACTAGGTGACGTCATATGTATGCTTCGTCAAACATAAACACTGGGCATTTTCTGGCTTCTATGCTGCTTTAGAATGTAATAAAATTTTATAAACAGAAGATTTTTAGGTGCAACATGTGAGTTTTTTTGCTTATTATTGTAGAAATTACATGTCAATACATTCAGCAATTCAAAATGATGGCTTCCTTAGTTACAGACAAGGAGATAGAGAATTTTACAGAAGGAACAGAGTACAAAGCTAAAGTCCCCTTCAACTTTTTTTGTAGGGGACTAAAAATTAAAAAGTTGAATAATTCAAACTTTCTATGATTATACTTTGACTATAATTGCATATCAAATATTCTTAAACTCATTGCCTTTATTATAATTAACATACCAGTTTCATTTGGTGTGCAGTTGTCACATTATTGCCCTCGTTTACATATCTTTTTATAGCCGACTTGATATGGGATGCCTTCCTGTCACATGCGCCCTTCCCATCCTGAGCCTCACAAAAATTGTAGGATTTTATTTTCTTGCCTAGCTCTTGATGTAAAGTGGCTATGGTCAAGGTACTTTTGTAGCAACCGGCATTATCTGACCATATGTTGACCTTTTTGACAGATGGAATATTTTTAACCACATCGACAAGAATAGCTCCAGTTGTAGCTCCATCTTGAGGGGTTGGTTGTTCAAATATATGCACATGTGTAAGAAATTTCACACTTTCCTCTGATTTTAACATAGTAACCTTGATGTGCCAATTAATGCCTCTCTTTCCAAACCAATCTGTCTGGCCCTCTCTAAATTTTCGCGGTAAAAATTTCATGGCCCAGTCAGTTACCATGAAAGCCTCATTTTCCCCAATACAGTTCACAACAGCTTGTCTTGCCTTTTCTTGATTTTTTAATCGAAGGATATGACTCTTCCATTCATAAATGTCAGCTATTGCTTTTTCCACCTAAAACAAAAACAAATTTTGAACTTGTTTTTGTAAATAAGAACAAAATACAATAAAACTTGTGCTTATGTTCAAGTTCATATTCACCTCATTCTCACAATTATATCTAGAATTTAAACTAGAGGCTCTAAAGAGCCTGTGTCGCTCACCTTGGTCTATGTGCAAGTAGCATATTAAACAAAGGACACATAATATAGAGATGAGAATTCATGATAAAATTTGTTTTGGTGATGATAATAACAAAAAACTGCGAAATTTTCTTAAGATTACCAATTCAGGGGCAGCAACCCAACAACTGGTTGCCTGATTTGTCTAAAAATTTCAGGGCAGTTAGATCTTTACTTAATGAATAATTTTACTAATATCAAATTTGCTCTAAATGCCTAAGTCTCAGATATACTAGCCAAAAACTGCATTTTACACCTATGTACTTTTTTTAGCCATGGCAGCCATCTTGGTTGGTGGGCTGGGTCATCGGACACATTTTTTAAACAAGATACCCAATGATGATCGTGACCAAGTGTGGTTTAATTTGGCTCAGTAGTTTTGGAGACGATTTTTGTAAAAGTTTGCGGACGACGGACGCCAAATAATGAAAAAAGCTCACTTGGCCCTGTGGGCCAGGTGATCTAAAAACCAGAGAAATGTGTGATGTAGGTCAAATTTCCATTTTTTGGAAGGATGCTCTCAGACTCTCGGTGCTGTATCTCCTTTACCAAGTCGCATACATGTAACTGTCATTCATTTAGTACGTAGAAAAGAACTTGGATCTATCTACACTGAAACCAAAAACTATGAGGAATGAAGTTTGATAAGATGTTGTCTCTATTCAAAATGCAAATCACATCTGTATTAGTCACACAGTACCTTATTAATGAAGTAGGACATAAAATTTTACCAGAATTTAAATATACCTTAAAGAGCACAGCTTCAGGATTATCCCAGTGTCTTTCAATTGCACTCTTTGAAATAAAAGATAATGTTTCATCAACAAAACTACACTGTTGGCATTCATCAGTATGTGAATGGTCATCACATTTTTGGCAGAAGGCTCCTTTTTCTTCACTCAAAGCATACGAACAACAGTGGTCTGCTATGGATGATGATGTATTTACATGTAGCTGAAAAAAAAACATATAGTTTATTCAATCTTTGGAGTGGCTTCTGAAAAGATATATATATATAAAGAATAATGGTTGCTTTGAAGGTCACATTTCTATATACCCCTAAAAACTTTGTTTTGAGGGAGGGGGGATAACATACTGTATCAGACCTTTTTGGCACTTTTTTTTAGAAACATGTGATACCAGAATCCCAAATTAAAAAAATAACCAAAGTTATATGCCAATACAATATGTAAACATTTGATAAGGCTCTATTAATTACCCAAAGTAGACACAAAACCTGGCATAAATTTTATGGATGGATAACAGACCCATAACCCTATAACAATGTACAACCACAAAATATTTTGAAGTCGTATGAAAAAGGGAATATAAAAACTAATAAAAACCTTATAATCTGTTTTTAAGTAATGCTTTGCTACCACCAAATTATCCAGTGTTTTCTTCTTTTCATCCAAGGTTAAATCTAACTGTTCTACAGTTTCTGTCAGATCTGTAAATGCTCGACTTCCCTCAGAAATATAGTAGTCAAGACCCTCCATAGACTGTCTGACTGAAGCACTGCAGTCGGTCAAAATCTTGTACATAGTACTTGTGCCTGCAAATGGAATTAAAATTGTTTAAGAAGGAAGGTCTCTTGGCCAAAAAAGAACACCAATATTTTACAATATTTCACATGAAGTGTATGTATGTAATGAACATGAACATGAAATGAAGCCTGCTTTGTACTAGTCGGACAAGCTGAACCCGATCTTTAACTTTCTACCACACAAGGTAACAGTCCACAGGAAGACATGCCACCCCAAGGCGACCATCAGGGCGGTTAAAAATAAAATGTTTGTGGACTTTATATTTTAAGGTAATGAAATGGGATTAGCCAGAAACCTCAAATTTTGTTAACAAAATGTCTGACGTCACCAGCAAACATACTTAATTCATAAAATTCAAACTGTATAAACAAAATTGTATTCCAAATGAAATAAATACCTAAAGGCTGAATGTTTTCATCCTCACATAGCTGTGTATACTGCCTGATGATTGTTGCAGGGGCAATACTTCTGATTACATTTGGTGTTTGAATGAGTTCACCAGTTGAAAGCTGTAATGTTTTTTCTCCAATTGGTAAATCTTTGATCAAGTGGTTTGAAGTAATGAAGTCTAAAAAATGGTCAAGCTGTCCATCATTTATTTTTGAACGAGGAATCTTTGATGTTTGTGCAGGAACACCTAAACCAATATTTTGTGCATGCTTCTTAGCAGAATAAAACTTGTAGTGTGATAATCCTGGTATACTGCACTGACTTCTGCAAAACTGTGATCATTTGTTGCTATTGATAATAACTGTCTCCTCAATGTTGAGGTGTTTGCAACCATGTATGAGCTGACAATAGCATCCAACAAAGAGCTTGTGGTTTTATTTTTGTCATTTTCTTGCTCTCCAAATAGAGACTTTTTGATGAACTCAGAATCATCAGGACAAATAGTGTTCAGTAGAGCAGTTATACAAGTATTTGCTTTTGATAAATATCTTCTTTTTGTTCTCTCACTTGACTTCTCTAAAGATTCAGTTAGACACTTTACAGGGCTTATGTCACATGTTTCCAAGAATTCATTGAATTTTCCAAGTCTATCAATTCTGATAACAGATGCTTCTGTACCCTGACTATCAGTATTGCAGCAACTTTCAGTTTCAAAATAACTGGTTGTTTCCTGACTTGATGATGTGGATGCATGTACAGCAAACTGAAAATAAATGTTATTTTAAAAAATATAAATAAAAATTCACAAATTTTATTAAATGAGTGCCTTTGATTACTGACAAAATAATTTTAATGCTATATTTATTTAATGGGATTTGAAAAACCACTGCTGAAATAACAAATGCATGTTTTTCTCACTATGAAGCTTTTAAATATAAATTTGAAGTCAATTAATTTACAAATATAAAAGCTAGAATGTTTACAAATGAAATTCATTAAAAAAAAACAATCAAGGGGCAATAACTCCTATAAAATAGGAATTTTCCCAAATTTGAACTTGGCCAAGAGATTTGTAGACACTCTAGACAATTATTAGAGTGATCTCAAATGAACAAAATTATTTAACATGTAGTTAGTACATTGAAAGTTCTTGAAATCTTTTAGTCTTTAGCCATGACGACAAGGAGATGCTTCATCTTATTGTATGGGGCTACGATACGGTCTGTGGCCTTGTAACGTAGCAAAAAATATTCAGAGTAACATTCAACATATAGACAAATTTTTATATAAACCTATTCAATACAATCGATTCAAACATCATTTATCGAAAACATGATGTCAATCCATTTACCTAGACCCAACTAGCGTAAGGCTGTGATTGGGCATACTTTATCGTATCTAGCTTTAATACTGCAAATTTTGATATAAACGAAATTTTCAATGATACTTACATTATAACCACTAGCAAGTCGATGAGGTCTGAGATTATACTGTTCTTCATATTGATAGCTACACGTGTCACCAAGGTTGTCACTGTTCATCAAACACTGCATAAAAAAAATGTTTACTTATATCAGATGATAACTTAGTCTTTACAAAAATAAACCACAGTAAGCTTATCCATTAACAGGCTATCAGGACTCTCTGTGAATTTTACGTTTGTTTTTGTCCATCATATGTCATGTATGTTTTCAACCCTCATAGGCAAATTCAAAAAAAAATATTTTGATGAGTATATTTGTACTGAAAAAATGGGACAACACAATTTGCATAATGATATATACAGTATATATATATGACTAGAGGTTTTAAAGTACTGAATGAACCCACATATATTCAATTATAATAATGTTAATATTCTGCACTTACTTATTGAACAAATATTGTTGTAATTTGTACACACATAAATTTGAAGTATCATCATTTTTTTTTCTCAATATATATTAAAAATGCTGAAATATACTGAATGTCAATAGAAACACAACACTTACATGTACATGTATTTTGCATTGAATAAAAATTCACTGTCAGATCTTCTAACTAAATTTGTCTGTATCTGTAATTTTGCTCAGTTCAAAATTGATAGAAAAACTAACCAAACCAAATTTTTGTTTAAGTTTAATTTAATATTTAACTAATATTTTAATATTTTTTTAATAAAAATAAATTGGGAGAATCATTATAAATTCTGGTATTCAGACTTTCAGTACCGGGGTAAACTATTTTAATATATCATGATGTTTGATATACTCCTTTATATGCCAGTTAGACTGATAAAATAAAACCCATTAACAGATAGAGATACCATACATGTACATTGACTCTGAATAAAATAAGAACATGTACTAGCATTATAACTTACATTTTTATTTGCAAAATTTTCAGCTAGGCTACAGGAAGTTGATTGCCCACAATAAAGAGTCTTTCTGCATCTTGGACATATTGCTGAAACATACAGTTCAAATTATTTTTTTATAAAGAATTAGATACATTTTTAGTATATGCAAATACATTTGTACTGATAAAATAAGTATCATTTACCTTTCTCTTACATTCAAAACAATTTATTTCCAACTCAATTACCATCTTACTTTTCATGCTTTTGTTTATAATGCTAAAATTTTGTAATATCAAATATTTTTTGCAAATTTGAAGTAGAATATCCAGGAATAATAGAAATCACTATCATTCATTGTTTCCAAAATATATTGTAGTTTCTGCTTTTGAAATGAAGGTAAAATGTAATGCTCATTTTTTTTTGGGGGGGGGGGGAATTCTTTTTGATAAGAATATTTAAATCATTTTATCAGTAAAAATAAAAAAATAATAGATGCATGTAACAACTCTTAACATTTTTCATACCTTGATTGTTTTGTTTTATATGTCAGTTTCATTTATGATGATTTTTATGTACCGGTACATGTACATAAGTTTTTAATATAAATAAAAACTAGTCCAAAAGCCCCCCCCCCCCCCAACCACCCCCCCCCCCCCCCCCCCTGTCAGTTTTTGCTGAACTTATTCTGTACCTTTGTTGTTGACAGGTTGAGCTACATTTTTTTAAGTTGAAATTCTGTTTCTTGTTTACCTTCTGCAAACATCGGTAATATTTTAGGTAGGGGAAAGAAATGATAAAATCATGCAATGTAAAGGCGTTTTTTCTTCTTTGATAACTCTAGAAAGATGTCAGCCATTTATGCAATAGCCTGACTGTTCCTCGTAAATTTAATAATAGTTGTCTCTTATTTTGGAAATAAATGACATTTTGATTTAATTCATAATGGTCCAGTATTGACTGGAGGTGGGGTCCACTTCAATAATTAATTGATAGGGGGTGCCGCTGGGGTTCTGTTATCCTACCCTTTTCATATAATTTAGATTCTAGTAATGTCATGAATGTATACCTTTTCTTATATTGCTTAGGTAAAAATTTTACATTTTCCAATATTGTTTACATTTCATGTGGTGTGTAATGTAAAACGTGGAATACCAAAATGCAAAAAAAAATGTCCTATCACCTTGTACATTGTATATACATATAGGAAGTAGCCCGCCCCTCCCCCTTTCTTAATGCATAGCTGTGATTCTGTAATGCCCATTTGCCGAAAATTTTCTGTTTTAAAAAACATGGGCATTTCTTTACATATTGTAGTAAGGGACGACATCAAAAGAATGGTGTAGGATAAAAAAAAACTTAAATCAAATACATTTGTAGTTTGGGGGTGAAAAAACTATGTGAACTAAGTTTTTTATCCTACATTGAACTTTTGATGTCGTCCCCAAGTTGGTTACTAAATATAAATAACAAATTATGTGATACTCAGTTATAAAAAAAATCATTTTAATTATATTACTTTCGAGTTCCAACTGGAACTATGATTCCTGTTCTAGCATGAATCTCTTTCACTTTTTCCAAAGATACATTTCTGTCTGCCTTTACCCCATACCATCCTCCATATATTTTATTGTCTTTGTTGTGAGACGAAATTATATCAGGTATCCCACATATCTTTGATTTACAGCCTGCTTTGTTTTTATTCAAAAACCTGTGAAAATGTTCACTGCACACTTGAAACTTCTGTGTTAGATCACTTGGCAGTAGACCAGCCTCAGTTAGAATAATGGACTGCAATTCTGATGACAAAGAAGTCAGTGGGGAATTTTCACCTATGCATTCACATATCTGTGAGCTTTTAAAGCTACAGAAGGACATGGTTATTTACAGACCATACTGTTTTAACACCCTGACTGTTGATCACTGATATCGTCTGCCAAGTTTCTCCCATTTGTGTATACTTCCTGTGTACACCATGTGTGCTTTTATATCAGAAGAGTTCTATCAGGGGAGATAACTCTATATTCTCAATAATGAATAATGAAGATTTTCTTAATACTTTTTTAAGGACATGCATGAATATCCCATTCAATTTACAAGTTTATTTGGTTATTTATATAATATAGATTATATTGAGGTCAGATAATACTTTGAAATCAGTGTGGAAAGGAATGAAAACATCTACAGATTTTAAGGATCTATAGAACCACTAAATTCTTTAAAAAGTAGAAAACCTTGATAAATCTGCATATTGGCTGTTTAAAACTTTTGAAAACATTAAAATAAGCTTGGAGAAAATTTTTCATGACATTAAGCAGCCTACAAACAAAAATTTAACAAAATTTTAATTACCTTTATTTTTACCTGAAAAGTCATGTTTCCATGGCAACAACAGGGTGACACATTATGATTATGGAGTGACAAATATTTTTTTTTTGAAAATTGAGACATAAAATGTATTGAGGTCAAATTTGGTGAAATTCTGTATCATGTGATGGCCAGCTCATTTTTATATTTACAGAGAATTGATATTAAAATCTAAAATTTATAAAAAAAAAAAAAAAAGAAAAGAAAAAGGGAGCTCACGTCAATAGATATAAAAAATTTCCCAAAGTTTAATGCAAATTGGTTAAAGAGTTTTTGAGTTAATGTCCGACATGTTGACAACAGACGGACAACATTATACCATAATACGTTCCGTAAACGAGCGTATAAAAATATTATAATATCTTGAGTAGTAATTTAAACACATTCTTGATACATAAATTATAATACTAAAAACAAAGTCATAGAAAATGGAATGCATTACAAAGGGTTATATCCGTAATAAGAAATACTGATTTGTCAAAGACCAAATTATTTTAATATTTCATTTACTGTTATCTGTTTTTGTCCATTTTAATTCCTTGTTATCTGTTATGAGCCAAATCAATTTGCTGTTTTGCTGTTATTGGGACCCCCTTGCCCCCCCCCCCCCTCTTTATATCAGAAACCTACTTTCTGTTTATTATTTGCATTTGCCATCAAGATTCAAACTATATTTAAGTGATAAAATCTAATATTAGTGATCAGGGGCCGTATGTATAAAACATCTTAACTTAAGCAGTGGCGGATCCAGAACTTTTCCTAAGGGGGACCGGCGACCCCCCCCCCCCCCCCCCCCCCCTTGGATCCGCCTGTGTTAAGTATTCCTTAAACTTAGATTTCACTAAGAATTTCATTAGTTAAGTCAAATTCTTAAATGGTATGCATAAACTTACTTAAAGACACATCCTTCTATTCAGTTCTACCAATAATACCTTCTTTAAATTTTATTTACACTTTGGCCTATTTAAAGCTTCAAAATAAGCCACACAAAAAATGGGGTCACCGACCTCGTTTTCGATTTGGAACGGCATCTTTTTCGAAGAATTTGAAAATCGTGACTTGAAGTTCTTTGCCATGTAAAAATTTATAAAAAGTCCGAATCACTTGAAAATTTCATCTTGTGTTAACCTTATTGTTTGCAGAAACTACATTATTCGTATATTTATCAACTGAAAAACAACAAGAGATATCGATAATTTGGTATAAACAATTTTCTCGCCTTTTTATGGTGTAATGTGGAGGTTAAATATAGTAATTTGAAAAAAAGACCAATGTTTTTTTTCATAATATCATTTTTATCTATTAAAAAAAAATAAAAAAAATAAAAATTTTTTTGTTGCTTTGTACTAATCTAAAGAGTCGTCTTTTTCAACAGTTTGTTATTTTGGTGTACTTTTACACCACTTTCTATGTGAATGGGACGGCCACAGCTTGTATGTCCATGTCGTAATTGTTTCCAGTTGTTATTTTGTAATATATGTGATGAACTAATATCTCATGACTGGAATTGGGTTTTTTTTGGTAATAATTATTTTAGTGCTTTGTGCCGATCTTAAAATCGTCCCTTTTCAACTGATTTTTCCCAGTTATTTTTTAGGGTTTGCTATTACACTACTTTGTCTAAAACTATCGTTTACTGTACAGTATGGGGTTTTGCTCATTGTTGAATGCCGTGTGGTGACCTTTAATTATAACACTTCAGTAAAATATCAAAAATGTATTTGTCTCATCGGTAATCATACCACCTCTTCTTATTTTTATATCAGCAAGGTGCATTTTGAGGTACTGTAAATGACCAGGACAATTTGGGTGCGTTTATCCTTCAACTGTCAAAACAACAAGGAGCCAATACAAATTGAATTAGAAGTACAAGAAGTCATACAACACAGATGAAAATATAGTATTACAACAACCAGAAAGACCATATAAAATATACTAGTACCAAAAAAAGGAAAAGTAAACAAGAGAGTTGTCTCATTGGCACTCACACCACATCTTCCTATATCTAAATAAGTAATTTTAAATAAATGAAAGAAATGCTGCCTTTCTTAAGCCTCGGTCACACCTTATCGGATAACTCGAACGGACGCCTAACGGATAACTTTTTTTTCAATCCGTTCATGTCCGTTAGACGTCCGTTCTTATCCGTTAGACGTCCGTCCATATCCGTCGCATGTCCGTTAAGCGTACGTTTTATCCGTCGACGTCCGTTCTGTCCGGAGGACAATTTTGAGCATGTTCAAAACTTTGAACGGACGTCCAACGGATAAAATGTCCGTTGAACGTCCGTTAGGCGTCCGTTTTGTACGGTACTCGTCCGTTTCGTTTCCGTTTTGTATCCGTTACGTGTTCGTTATACATCCGTTGGAGGTCTGGAAGACAAATTCACGAACGGACTTCTACCGGACGTTTAACGGATAAAACGGATGTTGAACGGATGAGAAACGGACTTCTACCGGACGTATAACGGATAAAACGGATGATGAACGGATCTGAAACGGATAAATGCCAATTGAAAATTTTGCGTCAGAAATGCCAATTATTGGTATGTCAGATTTCTTAAGGTTCATGAATTCTTATTATTCATAATCGATCTTAGAGTAAAGGCACGTCTTCAAAATCAAGCAGTTCATATTCAGGGCAGACACTGCCCTTGGTGGAATTTTGAAGAACAAACCAAAACCAGTAACACAGAAAGATTTTGAATATTTATGCGATTTACATGTTTTATTATTGTCGCCTTTGATTTTTCCGTATATCTTGTTCATCCGTTTTATCCGGTACGCTTCCGTTAGGTGTCCGTTTTATGCGGTACTCGTCCGTTGGATGTACGTTCGACATCCGTTCTGTCCGGTACGTGTCCGTTTCTCGCACGTTGCATATCCGGTGTGTGTCCGTTATGCATCCGTTACACGTCCATTTTTTTTTTGGTCTGTACATCAACGGACTCCCAACGGATAACAATTTTGTCAACGGACAACTTTTATTTTTATCCGTTAGACGTCCGTTCGTGCTATCCGGTAAGGTGTGACCGAGGCTTTAGTGAATCAGACAAAATTTAAAAAATAATGTTTAGTTTTAATTCAGGTATTCTGAAATCTTTGTTTATGTAGCTACTCTTTTGCAAGCAGTAACACGAGGTTTTCCGTTTATATTCTTCTCAGCTAGCACTAGTCAAATGCCATTGTCCGTATCTCGCCTTTTAGTCAATTGCAGTTGAAATAAATCCAGACCGGCACTATCCGATATCTTGTTTGCCATTGCGGTCGAAATCACGCTTCTCTCTGTTAAAGACTTTAATGTAACTATAGTCTTGCCTTTGATACTATGTTTTGTTTAAAGCATAGAGCGCAAGAAGTGGTGGTAAATGAGTATGGACTTAACTCAGTGATGCTACATTTGGTAAATTCAACAAATTCTTTCAGCATTTGTACATCAGCGGATGCATTATGGGCACTGTAATTCTTTTTTTAAGAAGGTAGAAACAAGCACTTCTTTTTTATGCGATTTCAATTCTGGATACCGATATCGGAAAAAAGGGAGTGTATCAATGAAACCAAGAATTTTTTCCTCAAACGATGAGCAAAGTTGAAATTTCTGTAAACAGTGAACTAATCCAGGTACATCGAAACATTTTGCGTTATGTCCGATCAACATGCATTTTTCTGGTATCTTTTCTTGTAACCAAATAATAAAATTCTGTAAACTTTGTTGTGGTGAACATGAAATGACTTTACGGCCATTGTAACACAATATGGTGTTACACATAGACAACTCAGTTACCTCAGAGGCATATTTACGTATCCCCGAAGAAGGGGTAATATATTGATCAAATACATGTATATTATTTACTGCTGAAATTTGAAAGATGTCATGTGCAGTTCAGAGATAATGAAGATGTTTCCAGGTCGAAATAAACACATGGAATACAGGTCTGGATATTTTGGACTGGATTAAGCTCTTCTATTACCAAAGGATTGGACATAACGTCTGTAATTGCATGTTTTGACAAAGCATATCAATTTCTGTTTTGTACGTATCCCCTTCTCTTATCTCTAGAACATTATTTTCATTTCTAGCTTAACGTCAAAGAAAAAAATTATACAGTAATAGCCTTTCAAGACGTCATAATTATTTGGACTTTTATTCTTGCTTCTAACATTGTTGTCAACATGTTGTTGACCGACTCGTTCTCTTTTGAAGAAGCACAAGGAACCAGTTTATCTATGTTTTCGACATAATCTTGAAATATTTTTGCTTAGCTTCCAGATTTGACACTGATCATTTAATAAAATACGGAATTTCAATGCCTTCAATGTCTCTGGATTTGTAATCATCTTAGAACGTCAAATGTTTGCGTGGGTGTTATCACGTCGCTTATATTGATTATAGGACGCAGTTTTGTAAACCCCGGGTTGACAGACAAGACAATTCACACGAGGTTTGTTTACTAGTAGGCCCTATATGATTTATTAAGCAATGAAGTCGGGAAAAACATGTTATCAATTAAAATTTTATACACAGATCAAAATATTTTTGCAACATATTGCCACAGGCACAGTCGCCTGAACGGCTGAAGATTTCATAATTATAGCAAAAAATGGAGGAAATAAAATCAGGCGACGGTGATAACGCTGATCAATGCTAATATGAGTTCTATCGTTTTGACTTTTATAAGCCCCGGGACATCAAAATGTTTAAACAGAGTTGCATAAATCCACAGTCGTTGGTATATGTTTTTTTTTAATTAAGCTGAAAGGATGTGTTTTCTGGGCTAGTAACTTTTATCTCAAAGGAAGCGTTTCCAAAATCTGAAAGGAGGAGTTTTGGTCGATGTTAACGAAAAAAAAAATAGAGTATAAATATAAAAAAATTCTAAAATATAAAAATACTTCTCAAAGCCAAAAGTATCCTTAAAATTTCGACAATTTAATGTATATTCACCGTGTATTATAAGGAGTTTTATCATATATGCATACCAAATTTTGTGGGCGTGACTTCAAACAACTAAGATTTTACTTAGGAAATACTTGTTTAAGATTTTTTATGCATACCATTAAGATAATAAGCGCGGATTTCTGTAACTTAAGTGTTTACTTTAGGAAAATCTTAACGTAAGCAGCTTTATGCATACGGCCACAGATACACCTGTTTGCAGGAAAAAAACTATAAATGAAGTACAAAAATTAAAATTTAATGTGACAAGTATCATTAGTATGTCTATGTTTCATAAATAGAGTATTAAAATGAAAAAAAGCTTTGGTAAAGCAGTACTTTATGATCAACTGGTCTGGAAGTAAGAAAGTTTAAGGTAACTAAGGCACATAACTCTTGAATTGGTAATGTCAAAACCCTCAAAAATAAACCTTAAACTGCATTCGTTGATCTACAATATTGTGTATAATTTCATTGGATTGGGTCAAGTGGGACTATAATTATCATCCAGATATAAAGAAATACAATTTTCAAAGGCAAGCCGCAACTCTTGAGCAGTTATTGTGAAATAACTGTATTTTTAAGCACCTATCAAAACGTTTAAACCTTCTCCATTTGCTTGCACCTGTCCATAGTCAGGAACCTGATAGTTTAGTATTACTTGTTGTTTGTTGGTGTTGTTCATAACAGTTTCTCATTTCTCGGTTTTTATAAAGATTGGAACGTTCGTTTTCCTGTTTGAATGGTTTTACAGTAGCCATTTTGGGCCCTTTATAGTTGCTTTTGAATGTGAGACAAGACTCTGTGTTGAAGGCCATACTTTGACCTAAATGAATGGTTTACTATTACAAATTGTGACAAAGAGTTGTCTCATTGACACTCATACCACACCTTCTAATATCTATTTCATGATAATAACTTTTACTCCTAAAATATTAAGCCTTAAACAATTCAAACAGTTATATATTTATAATTCTGATAATTTGGACAGCTTGTCAGGACACATGGTTTTAATGAGTATTACCATTACGCCATGACTTAAGGTGAGACAGACAGTGAGCTAGATAGGGCCTGATTTAATTTTTTTTCTTTAATATTAGATGATATTTTTTTTCGAATACTGTTCCTATGGAAAACAAAGTCAACTTTCTAAAGACATCCAAGAGATAATTTTGGGAATCGTCCATCTTAATAAATACCCGTTCAAAATCAAGCACACCTTTTTACCTGCATGCTTTAAACATGTTATATTTACCGCCAAAAAATCCCTGCTTACCTGTAATATATTTTTTATACCTGTATATTTGTATTCAGTCGTTTGATGTGTTACGCCATATTATACATATTTACAGAAAGGTAAGTTAGTAATTTACTAAATAGATAGTTTATTATAGTGTACAATCTAATACACCCCTAAGTTTGAACCTTTTTTTTTTTAATTTGCAAAATGATTAATTAGACTGGACTTCGTGAAATTTGCCGTGCATTTAATTTTTATGAGACAATTCTTTACTGATAAAGATAATTTCCGCTCGTATTTACAGTAATATATTTATTGATTTATGTCAAAGTTCTGTCATTATCGCTACGGTGGAGTTGACCAGTATGTCGAAAAAAAACGTCACTCAGTCATTTTCAAATTCAAATTACAGCAACACATTTGCTTAGGCTAAGGATGACAAGCATGGCGCATTCAAAGCGACAAAGCATTGAGCAAGAAAGTATTAATTGACTTCTATTTCACAATTCCACCCAACAGAAAGTAATACATTATTAAAACCTTGTGAAAAAAAAACAAGTTCCACAGCAATATCATTTACCTACGAACATGTTAACCCCGCACCCCCCCCCCCCCCCCCCCAACACACACAAACACACCCCAGCCCATTCATAACATTGCTGAATAGTGATCCCCAGTCAGTAAGCTCTGGATATAGATTTAAAGTCTAAGATACGGACCATTTGATTGTTAGTGGCAGTCTGAGATAGTTTAGAGAAAAAAAATCTGACTGATTGTTGCATTAAAAATCCTCGCCGTATCTGGATTAAAAACAAGAATCTTGTTCACTTATTTGCTAATAGAAAAAATATTTTTCAACAGAATTATCTAGCATTAAATAAACATGATGAATAAAAACCGGGCGTAATTTTTTAAAATGTTTTATTTGGAGAAAAAGGGGGGGGGGGTATGTGAACTGCAACCTACCTGCTGTGTGTGGCCTATATGTCTCCATGTGTCGATCGTTATTCACATTTTCATTGTCATTTCCGACTCATTCATAGCCTTTGGTTGATTTGGAACCACTCACTTCCTGTGCAATTGTTGGTGAAACATTCCATTTGGATAAAAATTGCGTGTTGTCTTTCTTCGTGTCGGTCGCATTGTAAATTTCATTGAATAGCCGTATATCTTGTTTACAACATGAAATCCTGAGGTTATGCTAACTAACCATACAACAAACGAGAATTTTCCATGTCCATTTTTATACTAACAACATCAATAATATATTAGTACATAGCTTTGGATTCATCTAATCATATTATAATAAACAATTAATGTAGAGAATACGGCACCAAAAATGTCCAATCCCTGCTCTTTAATGTTCATCATAAGGAATTGAAAGATATGGCCGTGTTTACATCTTAAAATTTACGATGAGAACATACAAACTGGTACATCTAGGAAAGTAGGCATGGCAGGAACTAGATATATAAATGTTATTTAAGAATTGAATGCTTCTTTTTGTAACTTCATTGGGGTGTAAAAGCGTTGACCGAAGTACATTTTGTATGTTCAGCGCTTCATTCTAAAAATGTGCGCACGGTCAACGCTTTTAAAACCCTATGAAGTTACAAAAAGAAGCATTCAATACTTATAATTACATTTTTAAGCTAGGATCATAAAAATACGAATTTTATCCATTTTATTTTTAATTCACCTGTGCACTTTATTGTGGCACCTTGCGTTATCATGAATGATAAGTGTTATTGTGTAATGCAATTGCGTAAGGAAGAACACGTGATGTGCAGTTGGCCAATCAGAATAACGTATTATAATAGACATACATCTAGTGTTATTATATGTAATTAATATACGTTTCAGAAAATTAAAAACTTACCTGGATTTTGATGTCCAGTTCTTTTCCAATATGCAGAAGATAGCAAAATAAAAAATACCCGAGTTTCATTTGATACGGTCCACTGAGACATTTACACAGTTTAAATCACCTATTGTCTGCAGATGTCAATTGTCCATCTAGTGTCCATTTAAATCAATACTACTCACAACATGTATTATATGAGGGGAGATTCTCAAACCTCTTTCCCAACTTAGTTTATTTTTGGCACCTTCTGCAGGAACGCAAAACACTGGGTAGCAAAATAAAGTAAAGTTTATAATTTTCTGAAACATAAAATGCATTTAAAATTTATATATCTAGTTCCTGCCATCCCTTGAAACTTTTGCAAGTACATAGGTTTGTCTGTATTCGGAATAAAATTTGTGGTGTAAATACGTCCATTTTAGTCGAAAGGTTATGATGAACCTAAAATGCATTTTACACTTATTTTTTGTTTTTTAGTCAAAAAAAGATTCGAAAAAATAATCGCCTCGCTCTGCTCGGCGAAATTTTATATTACGCCCCCTTTTCAAAATCCTGGATGCGCCCCTAACCATATTAGATATCTAGACCTTTAGTACATAAGATATAAACTTTCATACTTTACAAATCAAAATATATGTAAGATTCTAAAGTGCGATGGTCACGCTATATTGGATAGAGACAGAAATTTTGCCTGGCAACTGGCCACCTACGGACCCCTCAGAGAGTTGTTGCAAGGGTTCTTAACGTGCAAAGAGCGTGGCACTCTCTTTACACGAGACATCGGATTTAACGTCCCCCTTCTGACCGGACGTGACTGCAAACTTGATACATCCCGCACAGCCAAACGGACGCCCCACTTCGGCAAGCGTTTTACTGCCGGTCTGGAGAAGACCAAGTGACCATATTTCTATACCCCAGTCCCCCTTGGGGTACCACAATTATCAAAAATGCTTTAAACAATTTTCAACCATTTGCTTTCAAAACCATAATTCTCCAAATATAATATAGTAACCGCGATTGGTAAAGAATTGAGTTGATTTTGTCCATTTCACCAGTTACTAATCTACACCAAAAATCATACGCATTTTAATTGTGAGCGAGATCGTAAATCATCCGAGTACTCCATAAATAAGGCTATTTGGGTTTGTTTGATTTAGATTTTAATAGTATCTTGCAAAACCGCAAGTGTACTTTTTCTAAAACATCTATTTTTTTAAAACACCTATTTTTTTAGAACACCAGACCCATGAATTGTAAAGTTACATTGGTAAAATGGCTTTGTCAAACATATCTAATTGATATTTCAATTGATAAATCATGCCTTCGACATTAGTTTTAATAAACTATACATCGATTTTCCCTGGTGTAAATATTTTCTTCTGAAAATGATTCACTCCTAGTAACACCAAGATACTTGTAGTCTTTAATAATTTCTATATCTTTATTAAACATTTTCCTTTTGCTGAAATTCTGCCTCGAGAAATTATACGATTTTTTTTTTGTTGTTTTCAACACAAGTGTGGACACAGATCAGTGTGGATCGTGTATTTGAATGTTTGACGTTTTCTGACAAAAGGACCTCTGTCTTTTCCCCATTGGGTTCTGTAGTAAACTGTGTTGCTTGACAGCTAACCTGAGCCAAACATTTAGAATTATCAGTATTGTTTATTCAATATTAGGTTTATTTTCAAGATTATCATGGAGGCGACATTAATTGCATTTATTTGATTACCAAAATGATTATAATAAATCCACTTCTAGCAAAACATACACCAAGATATTTATAGTCCTTAACCATATATATCTCTTTTCTTGCGAAAAAAAAAACATTTTCCTTTTGCTGAAATTCTGCCTAGAGAAAATATATGATTTTTTGTTTTCAATACAAGTGTGGACACAGATCAGTGTGGATCGTATATTTGAAAGTTTGATAACGTTTTCTGACAAAAGGACCTCTATCTTTTCCCCCATTGGGTTCTGTAGTGAACTGTGTTGCTTGAAAGCTAACCTGAGCCAAACATTTAGCATTAGCAGTATTGTTTATTCAATATTAGGTTTATTTTCAAGATTATCATGGAGGCGACGTTAATTGCATTTATTTGATTACCAAATGATTATGATAAATCTACTTCTAGCAAAAATACACGAAGATGCTTGTAGTCTTTAACAATTTCTATTTCTATTTATTACGAAAATGACATTTTCCTTTGTCTGAAATTCTGCCTCGAGAAAATGTACGAGTTTTTGTTGTTTTCAATACAAGTGTGGACACAGATCAGTGTGGATAGTATGTTTGGATGTTTGACAACGTTTTCTGACAAAAGGACTTCTGTTTTCCCATCGGATTCTGTAGTCAACTGTGTTGCTTGACAGCTTACCTGAGCCAAACATTAAGCAGTAGCAGTATTGTCTATTCAATATTTATTTTATTTCAAGACTGTCATGGTGGAGACATTATATTTACTTGCATTTATTTGATTATCAAATGATTATGATAAATCCACTTCTAGAAAAAATACACCAAGATATTTGAAGTCTTCTGACAATTTCTATTTCTTTCTGACAATTTTTTTTCTTTTTCTAAAATTCTTCCAAAGGAAGTATACAATTTTTTTTTCTGTCAAACTGACTTCTGTTTTTTCCCCATAGGGTCATGTAATTTAGGAGACATGAATAGCATTTTTTTTATTACAAAATGATTATGATAAGTTATGTTCCATATGGCCCGAGAACAGTTATTTCGTTGTGCATTTCTTTAGACAATAAATTCAAATTAAAAAATCGCACCTGCTCTTTCTCAAAAAGATTTTTACAGTGTAGTGTACTTCCAGCAAGACAAATAATATCAAAATTATAGAAACTACTACCAGCTCTAACTCAAAATATTGACAATTCTGTGTTAAGGGGGTGTAAAATTCAGTTTGAAAGCTTCAGACGTGATAAAATTTGACCTTTTTGAACTGGACCAAATCATTACTTAACATAAAGATTCAGCACTTAAATTTTTTAACATGTAATTACATCCCCCTACTTAATATTTCATGCATTTAATATCAAGAAATAAATTGGGAAAGTGTATCAAATAAAACATGCAAGTTATACACTGTTTATGTAACGGTTTATTTCTTCCTCTGTGATATTTTATCCTGAGGATAATTTGTCCCGGTATTTTTTTTCCAGGCATGGTATTTCACAGGTTGATTTTTTCCAGAGGAGTGAAAATCTATCTGTTATGCGGATAGTATGTACCGGTATATATTTGCCGTACTATATTTCACAGAACCGTGTGAAATAGAGTCCCATTAACTACTATGCAAGTTATAACTATAATTATAAAATGTTTCACAAAGGTAGACTAAATTTGCATAATTTATCAAAGGGAGGTAATTATGAGCAATTTATATTTTAAAGACATTAATATAATATATTTCTGAATCTATTTTATAGCGAAATTTTTATTTGAATCTTATTTTTTATATATTCATTTATATAAAAAGATGACTTACAACTTGATTTAATAAGACAGATAACATTTCACAGGTAAAAACTATCCAGCTGTTAAACATGCTATTGTTCCAATATATTGTTATGCTATGATTTATCTGATTTCCATATAATCAACAACTACATCTCTGTCCCCAGACAAAACTATTTATATAGTTAAAAATATCATCATAATCAAATTCTTCTATTACTGTTAACAGTAGCAATATGCAACTATATTTCTACCTTACTTTTAAATTTATATTTGTACTGAGATCTGAAAACAACTCACTTTTACATGAATTTCACTAACCTTATTTAATCATGATATTATTTTCACAATTACGATCTTTGAAATTACTTCTGATTTTCTTCCCTACGTTTCATGATAATTTTCATTTTAAAAGGATGATATTGACTTGAATATTTCAGAAAATTTTTTCAAGGATAATTTGTGAAATTATTTCCCATTATAATATATATCTATAATACTAAAATTACGAGGTCCAATTTGTCAGCCGTCATCGGGTAAAAACGACAAATCAAAGAATTCAACTCTATATAGAACTAATATAGGACAATGGTGTAGATTAAAAATTACACCACTCCAGACCCTTTTGTTTTCCACATAATTAATATTGCCAATAATTAACAAGTTCCGGGTCGAATCCGATACCGACACCAATAGTATATTCACCTATTAGCTATTACTTTATCTGTACGTTCCGCATTTGACAGGCGCACTACCAAACGGTGTATTTAGGATTTTGCTATATACACCGGTCATAATCAAAGGGCTCAAAATACTCCATTCCTGGATAGCCAGGACCTTTTGTTTTCCAAATAATTAATATTACCAATAATTGATAAGTTCCAGGTCGACGGGTTCAAACAGAAAGATTTGAAAGCAAAAAAAACTGTATCTCATAATCGACATGACTTTATCAGATGACAATACCAAAATTTTACTAAAATAAGGCTTAGGCATAGTTATATACTTTAAGTCAGTCACGGACCCGCGATATCACGGGTGTGTACTTGTTTTTTTTAACAATTTCGCTTTATTTCAAATACACTATTATTATTTCATTGTATTTTTAAAGGATAATTTTTTTCTAATAACTATTCAATAAGTTAACTACCCAGATAGAATTTCATGGCAAAGGATAAAATATCCCATGGGAAATAGTTTCCTCCGGATAAAAAAATAACAACTACTGTGACATTTTTTCCTCCGGATCAAATTTCACCCGGATATAATTTTGCTTTATTAAATTACATTTACACTAGGGACTATATTCGTAGACAACAAAAACCAAAGGACGATAACTGTGTCCTTGGACCTAATAGGACAGAAAGATTTGACCAATCTTTATAAAACTTTGCACAGCCTGAGCTTAGGCAATTATGAGATAGTTTGCCAAGTTTTATGGCCATATGGCATATATTAGAGAAACTAGGGTCATTTTAGTATTGACATTTGGATGTTTATTTTTGACGTATCAATTAACAGTCGGAAACCCGGTTGAAATAGAACAAAAGAATCGAAGCTCTTTGTTAGAGAAGGCGATAAATGTGTACTGTAATGTTTACTATAGTGACAAAAAAATTTAAAAGTTAATAGAAACAAACAAAATTACAATTTTCTTCTCAATAACGAAGTGTTATATTTTAAAAACACCATTTGCATAAGCTTTCAATTTATCTAGTACATAGTTAAGCAGAACAATTAGATATCAGGTCGACGACATGGGTATCTTTCAAGTTGGATGTAGAAAATGCATATCCTTCGATTTCTTTTAAAAAATTACCACGAACGGAAAACATATCAATCTATTAGTTCAGTAATTTTCGTGTCTGCCCTTCTATTATGTGACTCAAGAAAAAATTCCAAAAAATGGGTAACAATAGTATCGAAAAGAGAAAATCAAGTGCACCTTTTTATGTTAGGGCGTGTTTGAGTTGAATATTTTGTCTTGATATCGTACAAAGCAAGAATATTTCATACACCGTCTCGATTCAGATTCAATCATTTTTATATATCAAAGCTACAGGTTGACTTTATAACTTAAAAAAATCACAGTACTAAAAGATGAAATATTTGGGTCAAGTGAAATACCTATCTAATGAATCACAAAAACAGAGTAGGTGTGTTCGAAAAGCTATTATTTTACTAAAAGTACTTGACGACAGTCTTACAAGTTGGATGATGAAAATGCATATCTTCGAAAGATTATAATTTTTTGTGTGTGATAACTAGGGTGTATAGTCTTCAACCACTAAAAAAATCTAGTCTGCCCTTCCACGAAATATTTAATTAGAATTTTTTTAAATGTTTATGAATTTTCGAAAATTCCACCTGACAACCGATCAGACAATAGTTTTAAGTTGAATCAATGCAGACAAGATCATTAACTGGTGCTCATTAGCGAGTTAATACATTTCTCTTATAAAATGCAACTGACATATAAGGATCGTACTGGTGCAATGTGGATAAAGTTATCTGTTTCCAAGAGCAAAATTGGTAGCGCGTCATCCCTACAATGGCTTCCATTTCTACGATTGTGAAAATGAACTGGCGTAATGGGGAGATAATTTTGACGAAGTAGGATCCTGACTGTTAAATATCTTCAACTGTAAAGATTTTGGCCTAAAAATTTGAAATTTTGCCAAAATTTGCTTTTTAAATGCTCTTGAATATTATATTTTAAGTATTAAAAGCATCTGAACACTCATTGTATTTATCATATGTATTGTAATTATTCCAAAGTCAAATTTATATGAGCCTATGCCTGAAAATAGAGATTTTCCAATTCAGGGAAGCCTTATATAAATATGCATTTTTCTCAGCCAATTTGAAGTTTTTAAAGTTTTTTAAGCCTAAATTATTCTTTCATATATATTAAATGTACTTTAAATGTATAGAAAAGTTACAATATGCATACCACATGAGTATAAAATGGTCTTGGGCAATGTAGTACTGAGAATTATTTAGAGTCGATTTAGGTGGTAGCCCATATTGACATATAAAGATGCACCCAGAAGCTATCAGAAATGAAAATGTGTTACTTTTTGCTCATTTCTATGCTGAGGTGTTGTGATGCAAGATGTCATGGCTAATTGCAAAAGGACTCTTGAATTTAAATTTTTTAAAAGACATTATGGTCTGATGGCCAGTTTTTTTCACTTTTCAATGGAAAACTTGCATTTAGTTTTAGACCATTTTCTATCATACAGAAAAAAAATATGGTAGCCTATGAAAGGAGTAAGGTGTACGGAATATAGTAAAGTGCTTTTTTTTTACAGATTTAGTGAAATATTTGTGATGGACTACAGATTTGATGTACAAAGCTCTTCACATTTTACATACATCAATTAGGCCGTTTAACCAGGCTCATGAATACAAAATATGCTGCACTTTTTTCTGTGATAATCAACTTTTTTCTATATTCAGAGTTCACAAATGGTTAATTAAATTTGATTTAAGCATAAAAACACAAATATCAGGAACAAAAAAGCTGTCAGATAGAAAGTCAGCATGCCTCTTACGCATCAAATGTAAACTGCTTTAAAATGCTTATTATAGCTGTAGAATGCTAAAATGGCACATTTTAACAGAATTTCTGTAAACCAAAGATGTAAATCCTTTACTTTGATTGAGATTGACAAATTGAAACCAGCAAATAATTCAGGAAAGTCGTTGTCTGGACTTCAGGTCTTCTGAGTCTGTACCTGCAAGAAAAACAAAAGTGTACATTAGTTTCACATTAATACGACAATTTTGGAAAAGGGGCCACTAACATAAAGATATTACTTAACTTGTGAGGTAAGGCTGTAAACTGCGCCTCGCTGTCTTGACCCCAGGTCTTCCGAGTCTGTACCTGCAAGAAAAAACAAAAGTGTACATTAGTTTCGCATTAATACGACAATTTTGGAAAAAGGGGCCACTAACATAAAGATATTACTTAACTTGTGAGGTGGGGCTGTAAACTGCGCCTTGCTGTCTGGACCGCAGGTCTTCTGAGTCTGTACCTGCAAAAAAAACAATTGTACATTAGTTCCACATTAATATCACAATTTTGGAAAAAGGGGCCACTAACATAAAGATATTACTTAACTTGTGAGGTGGGCTGTAAACTGCGCCTCGCTGTCTGGACCCCAGGTCTTCCGAGTGTGTACCTGCAAGAAAAAACAAAAGTGTACATTAGTTTCACATTAATACGACAATTTTGGAAAAAGGGGCCACTAACATAAAGATATTACTTAACTTGTGAGGTGGGCTGTAAACTGCGCCTCGCTGTCTGGACCCCAGGTCTTCTGAGTGTGTACCTGCAAGAAAAAACAAAAGTGTACATTAGTTTCACATTAATACGACAATTTTGGAAAAAGGGGCCACTAACATAAAGATATTACTTAACTTGTGAGGTGGGCTGTAAACTGCGCCTCGCTGTCTGGACCCCAGGTCTTCTGAGTGTGTACCTGCAAGAAAAAACAAAAGTGTACATTAGTTTCACATTAATACGACAATTTTGGAAAAAGGGGCCACTAACATAAAGATATTACTTAACTTGTGAGGTGGGCTGTAAACTGCGCCTCGCTGTCTGGACCCCAGGTCTTCTGAGTGTGTACCTGCAAGAAAAAACAAAAGTGTACATTAGTTTCACATTAATACGACAATTTTGGAAAAAGGGGCCACTAACATAAAGATATTACTTAACTTGTGAGGTGGGCTGTAAACTGCGCCTCGCTGTCTGGACCCCAGGTCTTCTGAGTGTGTACCTGCAAGAAAAAACAAAAGTGTACATTAGTTTCACATTAATACGACAATTTTGGAAAAGGGGCCACTAACATAAAGATATTACTTAACTTGTGAGGTGGGCTGTAAACTGCGCCTCACTGTCTGGACCCCAGGTCTTCTGAGTGTGTACCTGCAAGAAAAAACAAAAGTGTACATTAGTTTCACATTAATACGACAATTTTGGAAAAAGGGGCCACTAACATAAAGATATTACTTAACTTGTGAGGTGGGCTGTAAACTGCGCCTCGCTGTCTGGACCCCAGGTCTTCTGAGTGTGTACCTGCAAGAAAAAACAAAAGTGTACATTAGTTTCACATTAATACGACAATTTTGGAAAAAGGGGCCACTAACATAAAGATATTACTTAACTTGTGAGGTGGGCTGTAAACTGCGCCTCGCTGTCTGGACCCCAGGTCTTCTGAGTGTGTACCTGCAAGAAAAAACAAAAGTGTACATTAGTTTCACATTAATACGACAATTTTGGAAAAAGGGGACACTAACATAAAGATATTACTTAACTTGTGAGGTGGGCTGTAAACTGCGCCTCGCTGTCTGGACCCCAGGTCTTCTGAGTGTGTACCTGCAAGAAAAAACAAAAGTGTACATTAGTTTCTTATTAATACGACAATTTTGGAAAAAGGGGCCACTAACATAAAGATATTACTTAACTTGTGAGGTGGGCTGTAAACTGCGCCTTGCTGTCTGGACCCCAGGTCTTCTGAGTGTGTACCTGCAAGAAAAAACAAAAGTGTACATTAGTTTCACATTAATACGACAATTTTGGAAAAAAGGGGCCACTAACATAAAGATATTACTTAACTTGTGAGGTGGGCTGTAAACTGCGCCTCGCTGTCTGGACCCCAGGTCTTCTGAGTGTGTACCTGCAAGAAAAAACAAAAGTGTACATTAGTTTCACATTAATACGACAATTTTGGAAAAAGGGGCCACTAACATAAAGATATTACTTAACTTGTGAGGTGGGCTGTAAACTGCGCCTCGCTGTCTGGACCGCAGGTCTTCTGAGTCTGTACCTGCAAAAAAAACAAGTGTACATTAGTTCCACATTAATACGACAATTTTGGAAAAAGGGGCCACTAACATAAAGATATTACTTAACTTGTGAGGTGGGCTGTAAACTGCGCCTCGCTGTCTGGACCGCAGGTCTTCTGAGTCTGTACCTGCAAAAAAAACAAGTGTACATTAGTTCCACATTAATACGACAATTTTGGAAAAAGGGGCCACTAACATAAAGATATTACTTAACTTGTGAGGTGGGCTGTAAACTGCGCCTCGCTGTCTGGACCCCAGGTCTTCTGAGTGTGTACCTGCAAGAAAAAACAAAAGTGTACATTAGTTTCGCATTAATACGACAATTTTGGAAAAAGGGGCCACTAACATAAAGATATTACTTAACTTGTGAGGTGGGCTGTAAACTGCGCCTCGCTGTCTGGACCGCAGGTCTTCTGAGTCTGTACCTGCAAAAAAAACAAGTGTACATTAGTTCCACATTAATACCACAATTTTCGAAAAAGGGGCCACTAACATAAAGATATTACTTAACTTGTGAGGTGGGCTGTAAACTGCGCCTCGCTGTCTGGACCGCAGGTCTTCTGAGTCTGTACCTGCAAAAAAAACAAGTGTACATTAGTTCCACATTAATACCACAATTTTGGAAAAAGGGGCCACTAACATAAAGATATTACTTAACTTGTGAGGTGGGCTGTAAACTGCGCCTCGCTGTCTGGACCCCAGGTCTTCTGAGTGTGTACCTGCAAGAAAAAACAAAAGTGTACATTAGTTTCACATTAATACGACAATTTTGGAAAAAGGGGCCACTAACATAAAGATATTACTTAACTTGTGAAGTGGGCTGTAAACTGCGCCTCGCTGTCTGGACCGCAGGTCTTCTGAGTCTGTACCTGCAAAAAAAACAAGTGTACATTAGTTCCACATTAATACGACAATTTTGGAAAAAGGGGCCACTAACATAAAGATATTACTTAACTTGTGAGGTGGGCTGTAAACTGCGCCTCGCTGTCTGGACCCCAGGTCTTCTGAGTGTGTACCTGCAAGAAAAAACAAAAGTGTACATTAGTTTCACATTAATACGACAATTTTGGAAAAGGGGCCACTAACATAAAGATATTACTTAACTTGTGAGGTGGGCTGTAAACTGCGCCTCGCTGTCTGGACCGCAGGTCTTCTGAGTCTGTACCTGCAAAAAAAACAAGTGTACATTAGTTCCACATTAAAACCACAATTTTGGAAAAAGGGGCCACTAACATAAAGATATTACTTAACTTGAGAGGTGGGCTGTAAACTGCGCCTCGCTGTCTGGACCGCAGGTCTTCTGAGTCTGTACCTGCAAAAAAAACAAGTGTACATTAGTTCCACATTAATACCACAATTTTGGAAAAAGGGGCCACTAACATAAAGATATTACTTAACTTGTGAGGTGGGCTGTAAACTGCGCCTCGCTGTCTGGACCCCAGGTCTTCTGAGTGTGTACCTGCAAGAAAAAACAAAAGTGTACATTAGTTTCACATTAATACGACAATTTTGGAAAAAGGGGCCACTAACATAAAGATATTACTTAACTTGTGAGGTGGGCTGTAAACTGCGCCTCGCTGTCTGGACTGCAGGTCTTCTGAGTCTGTACCTGCAAAAAAAACAAGTGTACATTAGTTCCACATTAATACGACAATTTTGGAAAAAGGGGCCACTAACATAAAGATATTACTTAACTTGTGAGGTGGGCTGTAAACTGCGCCTCGCTGTCTGGACCCCAGGTCTTCTGAGTGTGTACCTGCAAGAAAAAACAAAAGTGTACATTAGTTTCACATTAATACGACAATTTTGGAAAAGGGGCCACTAACATAAAGATATTACTTAACTTGTGAGGTGGGCTGTAAACTGCGCCTCACTGTCTGGACCCCAGGTCTTCTGAGTGTGTACCTGCAAGAAAAAACAAAAGTGTACATTAGTTTCACATTAATACGACAATTTTGGAAAAAGGGGCCACTAACA
Source organism: Mytilus galloprovincialis (assembly GCF_965363235.1). Lineage (NCBI taxonomy): Eukaryota > Metazoa > Mollusca > Bivalvia > Mytilida > Mytilidae > Mytilus > Mytilus galloprovincialis. The sequence goes on along the minus strand of NC_134841.1, from coordinate 70,190,244 downwards.
TAAAGATATTACTTAACTTGTGAGGTGGGCTGTAAACTGCGCCTCGCTGTCTGGACCCCAGGTCTTCTGAGTGTGTACCTGCAAGAAAAAACAAAAGTGTACATTAGTTTCACATTAATACGACAATTTTGGAAAAGGGGCCACTAACATAAAGATATTACTTAACTTGTGAGGTGGGCTGTAAACTGCGCCTCGCTGTCTGGACCCCAGGTCTTCTGAGTGTGTACCTGCAAGAAAAAACAAAAGTGTACATTAGTTTCACATTAATACGACAATTTTGGAAAAAGGGGACACTAACATAAAGATATTACTTAACTTGTGAGGTGGGCTGTAAACTGCGCCTCGCTGTCTGGACCCCAGGTCTTCTGAGTGTGTACCTGCAAGAAAAAACAAAAGTGTACATTAGTTTCTTATTAATACGACAATTTTGGAAAAAGGGGCCACTAACATCAAGATATTACTTAACTTGTGAGGTGGGCTGTAAACTGCGCCTTGCTGTCTGGACCCCAGGTCTTCTGAGTGTGTACCTGCAAGAAAAAACAAAAGTGTACATTAGTTTCACATTAATACGACAATTTTGGAAAAAGGGGCCACTAACATAAAGATATTACTTAACTTGTGAGGTGGGCTGTAAACTGCGCCTCGCTGTCTGGACCCCAGGTCTTCTGAGTGTGTACCTGCAAGAAAAAACAAAAGTGTACATTAGTTTCACATTAATACGACAATTTTGGAAAAAGGGGCCACTAACATAAAGATATTACTTAACTTGTGAGGTGGGCTGTAAACTGCGCCTCGCTGTCTGGACCGCAGGTCTTCTGAGTGTGTACCTGCAAGAAAAAACAAAAGTGTACATTAGTTTCGCATTAATACGACAATTTTGGAAAAAGGGGCCACTAACATAAAGATATTATTTAACTTGTGAGGTGGGCTGTAAACTGCGCCTCGCTGTCTGGACCGCAGGTCTTCTGAGTCTGTACCTGCAAAAAAAACAAGTGTACATTAGTTCCACATTAATACCACAATTTTGGAAAAAGGGGCCACTAACATAAAGATATTACTTAACTTGTGAGGTGGGCTGTAAACTGCGCCTCGCTGTCTGGACCGCAGGTCTTCTGAGTCTGTACCTGCAAGAAAAAACAAAAGTGTACATTAGTTTCACATTAATACGACAATTTTGGAAAAAGGGGCCACTAACATAAAGATATTACTTAACTTGTGAGGTGGGCTGTAAACTGCGCCTCGCTGTCTGGACCGCAGGTCTTCTGAGTCTGTACCTGCAAAAAAAACAAGTGTACATTAGTTCCACATTAATACCACAATTTTGGAAAAAGGGGCCACTAACATAAAGATATTACTTAACTTGTGAGGTGGGCTGTAAACTGCGCCTCGCTGTCTGGACCGCAGGTCTTCTGAGTCTGTACCTGCAAAAAAAACAAGTGTACATTAGTTCCACATTAATACCACAATTTTGGAAAAAGGGGCCACTAACATAAAGATATTACTTAACTTGTGAGGTGGGCTGTAAACTGCGCCTCGCTGTCTGGACCCCAGGTCTTCTGAGTGTGTACCTGCAAGAAAAAACAAAAGTGTACATTAGTTTCACATTAATACGACAATTTTGGAAAAAGGGGCCACTAACATAAAGATATTACTTAACTTGTGAAGTGGGCTGTAAACTGCGCCTCGCTGTCTGGACCGCAGGTCTTCTGAGTCTGTACCTGCAAAAAAAACAAGTGTACATTAGTTCCACATTAATACGACAATTTTGGAAAAAGGGGCCACTAACATAAAGATATTACTTAACTTGTGAGGTGGGCTGTAAACTGCGCCTCGCTGTCTGGACCGCAGGTCTTCTGAGTCTGTACCTGCAAAAAAAACAAGTGTACATTAGTTCCACATTAATACGACAATTTTGGAAAAAGGGGCCACTAACATAAAGATATTACTTAACTTGTGAGGTGGGCTGTAAACTGTGCCTCGCTGTCTGGACCCCAGGTCTTCTGAGTGTGTACCTGCAAGAAAAAACAAAAGTGTACATTAGCTTCACATTAATACGACAATTTTGGAAAAAGGGGCCACTAACATAAAGATATTACTTAACTTGTGAGGTGGGCTGTAAACTGCGCCTCCCTGTCTGGACCGCAGGTCTTCTGAGTCTGTACCTGCAAAAAAAACAAGTGTACATTAGTTCCACATTAAAACCACAATTTTGGAAAAAGGGGCCACTAACATAAAGATATTACTTAACTTGAGAGGTGGGCTGTAAACTGCGCCTCGCTGTCTGGACCGCAGGTCTTCTGAGTCTGTACCTGCAAAAAAAACAAGTGTACATTAGTTCCACATTAATACCACAATTTTGGAAAAAGGGGCCACTAACATAAAGATATTACTTAACTTGTGAGGTGGGCTGTAAACTGCGCCTCGCTGTCTGGACCCCAGGTCTTCTGAGTGTGTACCTGCAAGAAAAAACAAAAGTGTACATTAGTTTCACATTAATACGACAATTTTGGAAAAAGGGGCCACTAACATAAAGATATTACTTAACTTGTGAGGTGGGCTGTAAACTGCACCTCGCTGTCTGGACTGCAGGTCTTCTGAGTCTGTACCTGCAAAAAAAACAAGTGTACATTAGTTCCACATCAATACGACAATTTTGGAAAAAGGGGCCACTAACATAAAGATATTACTTAACTTGTGAGGTGGGCTGTAAACTGCGCCTCGCTGTCTGGACCGCAGGTCTTCTGAGTCTGTACCTGCAAAAAAAACAAGTGTACATTAGTTCCACATTAATACTACAATTTTGGAAAAAGGGGCCACTAACATAAAGATATTACTTAACTTGTGAGGTGGGCTGTAAACTGCGCCTCGCTGTCTGGACCCCAGGTCTTCTGAGTGTGTACCTGCAAGAAAAAACAAAAGTGTACATTAGTTTCGCATTAATACGACAATTTTGGAAAAAGGGGCCACTAACATAAAGATATTACTTAACTTGTGAGGTGGGCTGTAAACTGCGCCTCGCTGTCTGGACCGCAGGTCTTCTGAGTCTGTACCTGCAAAAAAAACAAGTGTACATTAGTTCCACATTAATACCACAATTTTGGAAAAAGGGGCCACTAACATAAAGATATTACTTAACTTGTGAGGTGGGCTGTAAACTGCGCCTCGCTGTCTGGACCGCAGGTCTTCTGAGTCTGTACCTGCAAAAAAAACAAGTGTACATTAGTTCCACATTAATACCACAATTTTGGAAAAAGGGGCCACTAACATAAAGATATTACTTAACTTGTGAGGTGGGCTGTAAACTGCGCCTCGCTGTCTGGACCCCAGGTCTTCTGAGTGTGTACCTGCAAGAAAAAACAAAAGTGTACATTAGTTTCACATTAATACGACAATTTTGGAAAAAGGGGCCACTAACATAAAGATATTACTTAACTTGTGAGGTGGGCTGTAAACTGCGCCTCGCTGTCTGGACCGCAGGTCTTCTGAGTGTGTACCTGCAAGAAAAAAAAAAAGTGTACATTAGTTTCGCATTAATACGACAATTTTGGAAAAAGGGGCCACTAACATAAAGATATTATTTAACTTGTGAGGTGGGCTGTAAACTGCGCCTCGCTGTCTGGACCGCAGGTCTTCTGAGTCTGTACCTGCAAAAAAAACAAGTGTACATTAGTTCCACATTAATACCACAATTTTGGAAAAAGGGGCCACTAACATAAAGATATTACTTAACTTGTGAGGTGGGCTGTAAACTGCGCCTCGCTGTCTGGACCGCAGGTCTTCTGAGTCTGTACCTGCAAGAAAAAACAAAAGTGTACATTAGTTTCACATTAATACGACAATTTTGGAAAAAGGGGCCACTAACATAAAGATATTACTTAACTTGTGAGGTGGGCTGTAAACTGCGCCTCGCTGTCTGGACCGCAGGTCTTCTGAGTCTGTACCTGCAAAAAAAACAAGTGTACATTAGTTCCACATTAATACCACAATTTTGGAAAAAGGGGCCACTAACATAAAGATATTACTTAACTTGTGAGGTGGGCTGTAAACTGCGCCTCGCTGTCTGGACCGCAGGTCTTCTGAGTAAGTACCTGCAAAAAAAACAAGTGTACATTAGTTCCACATTAATACGACAATTTTGGAAAAAGGGGCCACTAACATAAAGATATTACTTAACTTGTGAGGTGGGCTGTAAACTGCGCCTCGCTGTCTGGACCCCAGGTCTTCTGAGTGTGTACCTGCAAGAAAAAACAAAAGTGTACATTAGTTTCACATTAATACGACAATTTTGGAAAAAGGGGCCACTAACATAAAGATATTACTTAACTTGTGAGGTGGGCTGTAAACTGCGCCTCGCTGTCTGGACCGCAGGTCTTCTGAGTCTGTACCTGCAAAAAAAACAAGTGTACATTAGTTCCACATTAATACCACAATTTTGGAAAAAGGGGCCACTAACATAAAGATATTACTTAACTTGTGAGGTGGGCTGTAAACTGCGCCTCGCTGTCTGGACCGCAGGTCTTCTGAGTCTGTACCTGCAAAAAAACAAGTGTACATTAGTTCCACATTAATACGACAATTTTGGAAAAAGGGGCCACTAACATAAAGATATTACTTAACTTGTGAGGTGGGCTGTAAACTGCGCCTCGCTGTCTGGACCCCAGGTCTTCTGAGTGTGTACCTGCAAGAAAAAACAAAAGTGTACATTAGTTTCGCATTAATACGACAATTTTGGAAAAAGGGGCCACTAACATAAAGATATTACTTAACTTGTGAGGTGGGCTGTAAACTGCGCCTCGCTGTCTGGACCCCAGGTCTTCTGAGTGTGTACCTGCAAGAAAAAACAAAAGTGTACATTAGTTTCACATTAATACGACAATTTTGGAAAAAGGGGCCACTAACATAAAGATATTACTTAACTTGTGAGGTGGGCTGTAAACTGCGCCTTGCTGTCTGGACCCAAGGTCTTCTGAGTGTGTACCTGCAAGAAAAAACAAAAGAGTACATTAGTTTCTCATTAATACGACAATTTTGGAAAAAGGGGCCACTAACATAAAGATATTACTTAACTTGTGAGGTGGGCTGTAAACTGCGCCTCTCTGTCTGGACCCCAGGTCTTCTGAGTGTGTACCTGCAAGAAAAAACAAAAGTGTACATTAGTTTCACATTAATACGACAATTTTGGAAAAAGGGGCCACTAACATAAAGATATTACTTAACTTGTGAGGTGGGCTGTAAACTGCGCCTCGCTGTCTGGACCGCAGGTCTTCTGAGTGTGTACCTGCAAGAAAAAACAAAAGTGTACATTAGTTTCGCATTAATACTACAATTTTGGAAAAAGGGGCCACTAACATAAAGATATTACTTAACTTGTGAGGTGGGCTGTAAACTGCGCCTCGCTGTCTGGACCGCAGGTCTTCTGAGTCTGTACCTGCAAAAAAAACAAGTGTACATTAGTTCCACATTAATACGACAATTTTGGAAAAAGGGGCCACTAACATAAAGATATTACTTAACTTGTGAGGTGGGCTGTAAACTGCGCCTCGCTGTCTGGACCCCAGGTCTTCTGAGTGTGTACCTGCAAGAAAAAACAAAAGTGTACATTAGTTTCGCATTAATACGACAATTTTGGAAAAAGGGGCCACTAACATAAAGATATTACTTAACTTGTGAGGTGGGCTGTAAACTGCGCCTCGCTGTCTGGACCGCAGGTCTTCTGAGTCTGTACCTGCAAAAAAAACAAGTGTACATTAGTTCCACATTAATACCACAATTTTGGAAAAAGGGGCCACTAACATAAAGATATTACTTAACTTGTGAGGTGGGCTGTAAACTGCGCCTCGCTGTCTAGACCGCAGGTCTTCTGAGTCTGTACCTGCAAAAAAAGCAAGTGTACATTAGTTCCACATTAATACCACAATTTTGGAAAAAGGGGCCACTAACATAAAGATATTACTTAACTTGTGAGGTGGGCTGTAAACTGCGCCTCGCTGTCTGGACCGCAGGTCTTCTGAGTCTGTACCTGCAAGAAAAAACAAAAGTGTACATTAGTTTCGCATTAATACGACAATTTTGGAAAAAGGGGCCACTAACATAAAGATATTACTTAACTTGTGAGGTGGGCTGTAAACTGCGCCTCGCTGTCTGGACCGCAGGTCTTCTGAGTCTGTACCTGCAAAAAAAACAAGTGTACATTAGTTCCACATTAATACCACAATTTTGGAAAAAGGGGCCACTAACATAAAGATATTACTTAACTTGTGAGGTGGGCTGTAAACTGCGCCTCGCTGTCTGGACCGCAGGTCTTCTGAGTCTGTACCTGCAAAAAAAACAAGTGTACATTAGTTCCACATTAATACCACAATTTTCGAAAAAGGGGCCACTAACATAAAGATATTACTTAACTTGTGAGGTGGGCTGTAAACTGCGCCTCGCTGTTTGGACCGCAGGTCTTCTGAGTCTGTACCTGCAAAAAAAACAAGTGTACATTAGTTCCACATTAATACCACAATTTTGGAAAAAGGGGCCACTAACATAAAGATATTACTTAACTTGTGAGGTGGGCTGTAAACTGCGCCTCGCTGTCTGGACCCCAGGTCTTCTGAGTGTGTACCTGCAAGAAAAAACAAAAGTGTACATTAGTTTCGCATTAATACGACAATTTTGGAAAAAGGGGCCACTAACATAAAGATATTACTTAACTTGTGAGGTGGGCTGTAAACTGCGCCTTGCTGTCTGGACCCAAGGTCTTCTGAGTGTGTACCTGCAAGAAAAAACAAAAGAGTACATTAGTTTCTCATTAATACGACAATTTTGGAAAAAGGGGCCACTAACATAAAGATATTACTTAACTTGTGAGGTGGGCTGTAAACTGCGCCTCTCTGTCTGGACCCCAGGTCTTCTGAGTCTGTACCTGCAAGAAAAAACAAAAGTGTACATTAGTTTCACATTAATACGACAATTTTGGAAAAAGGGGCCACTAACATAAAGATATTACTTAACTTGTGAGGTGGGCTGTAAACTGCGCCTCGCTGTCTGGACCGCAGGTCTTCTGAGTGTGTACCTGCAAGAAAAAACAAAAGTGTACATTAGTTTCGCATTAATACGACAATTTTGGAAAAAGGGGCCACTAACATAAAGATATTACTTAACTTGTGACGTGGGCTGTAAACTGCGCCTCGCTGTCTGGACCGCAGGTCTTCTGAGTCTGTACCTGCAAAAAAAACAAGTGTACATTAGTTCCACATTAATACGACAATTTTGGAAAAAGGGGCCACTAACATAAAGATATTACTTAACTTGTGAGGTGGGCTGTAAACTGCGCCTCGCTGTCTGGACCGCAGGTCTTCTGAGTCTGTACCTGCAAAAAAAACAAGTGTACATTAGTTCCACATTAATACCACAATTTTGGAAAAAGGGGCCACTAACATAAAGATATTACTTAACTTGTGAGGTGGGCTGTAAACTGCGCCTCGCTGTCTGGACCGCAGGTCTTCTGAGTCTGTACCTGCAAAAAAAACAAGTGTACATTAGTTCCACATTAATACCACAATTTTGGAAAAAGGGGCCACTAACATAAAGATATTACTTAACTTGTGAGGTGGGCTGTAAACTGCGCCTCGCTGTCTGGACTGCAGGTCTTCTGAGTCTGTACCTGCAAAAAAAACAAGTGTACATTAGTTTCACATTAATACCACAATTTTGGAAAAAGGGGCCACTAACATAAAGATATTACTTAACTTGTGAGGTGGGCTGTAAACTGCACCTCGCTGTCTGGACCCCAGGTCTTCTGAGTGTGTACCTGCAAGAAAAAACAAAAGTGTACATTAGTTTCGCATTAATACGACAATTTTGGAAAAAGGGGCCACTAACATAAAGATATTACTTAACTTGTGAGGTGGGCTGTAAACTGCGCCTCGCTGTCTGGACCCCAGGTCTTCTGAGTCTGTACCTGCAAAAAAAACAAGTGTACATTAGTTCCACATTAATACCACAATTTTGGAAAAAGGGGCCACTAACATAAAGATATTACTTAACTTGTGAGGTGGGCTGTAAACTGCGCCTCGCTGTCTGGACCGCAGGTCTTCTGAGTCTGTACCTGCAAAAAAAACAAGTGTACATTAGTTCCACATTAATACCACAATTTTGGAAAAAGGGGCCACTAACATAAAGATATTACTTAACTTGTGAGGTGGGCTGTAAACTGCGCCTCGCTGTCTGGACCCCAGGTCTTCTCAGTGTGTACCTGCAAGAAAAAACAAAAGTGTACATTAGTTTCACATTAATACGACAATTTTGGAAAAAGGGGCCACTAACATAAAGATATTACTTAACTTGTGAGGTGGGCTGTAAATTGCGCCTTGCTGTCTGGACCCAAGGTCTTCTGAGTGTGTACCTGCAAGAAAAAACAAAAGAGTACATTAGTTTCTCATTAATACGACAATTTTGGAAAAAGGGTCTACTAACATAAAGATATTACTTAACTTGTGAGGTGGGCTGTAAACTGCGCCTCTCTGTCTGGACCCCAGGTCTTCTGAGTGTGTACCTGCAAGAAAAAACAAAAGTGTACATTAGTTTCACATTAATACGACAATTTTGGAAAAAGGGGCCACTAACATAAAGATATTACTTAACTTGTGAGGTGGGCTGTAAACTGCGCCTCGCTGTCTGGACCCCAGGTCTTCCGAGTGTGTACCTGCAAGAAAAAACAAAAGTGTACATTAGTTTCACATTAATACGACAATTTTGGAAAAAGGGGCCACTAACATAAAGATATTACTTAACTTGTGAGGTGGGGCTGTAAACTGCGCCTCGCTGTCTGGACCGCAGGTCTTCTGAGTCTGTACCTGCAAAAAAAAACAAGTGTACATTAGTTCCACATTAATACAACAATTTTGGAAAAAGGGGCCACTAACATAAAGATATTACTTAACTTGTGAGGTGGGCTGTAAACTGTGCCTGGCTGTCTGGACCCCAGGTCTTCTGAGTGTGTACCTGCAAGAAAAAACAAAAGTGTACATTAGTTTCTTATTAATACGAGAATTTTGGAAAAAGGGGCCACTAACATAAAGATATTACTTAACTTGTGAGGTGGGCTGTAAACTGCGCCTCGCTGTCTGGACCCCAGGTCTTCTGAGTGTGTACCTGCAAGAAAAAACAAAAGTGTACATTAGTTTCACATTAATGCGACAATTTTGGAAAAAGGGGCCACTAACATAAAGATATTACTTAACTTGTGAGGTGGGCTGTAAATTGCGCCTTGCTGTCTGGACCCAAGGTCTTCTGAGTGTGTACCTGCAAGAAAAAACAAAAGAGTACATTAGTTTCTCATTAATACGACAATTTTGGAAAAAGGGGCCACTAACATAAAGATATTACTTAACTTGTGAGGTGGGCTGTAAACTGTGCCTGGCTGTCTGGACCCAAGGTCTTCTGAGTGTGTACCTGCAAGAAAAAACAAAAGTGTACATTAGTTTCTTATTAATACGAGAATTTTGGAAAAAGGGGCCACTAACATAAAGATATTACTTAACTTGTGAGGTGGGCTGTAAACTGCGCCTCGCTGTCTGGACCCCAGGTCTTCTGAGTGTGTACCTGCAAGAAAAAACAAAAGTGTACATTAGTTTCACATTAATACGACAATTTTGGAAAAAGGGGCCACTAACATAAAGATATTACTTAACTTGTGAGGTGGGGCTGTAAACTGCGCCTCGCTGTCTGGACCGCAGGTCTTCTGAGTCTGTACCTGCAAAAAAAAACAAGTGTACATTAGTTCCACATTAATACAACAATTTTGGAAAAAGGGGCCACTAACATAAAGATATTACTTAACTTGTGAGGTGGGCTGTAAACTGTGCCTGGCTGTCTGGACCCCAGGTCTTCTGAGTGTGTACCTGCAAGAAAAAACAAAAGTGTACATTAGTTTCTTATTAATACGAGAATTTTGGAAAAAGGGGCCACTAACATAAAGATATTACTTAACTTGTGAGGTGGGCTGTAAACTGCGCCTCGCTGTCTGGACCGCAGGTCTTCTGAGTCTGTACCTGCAAAAAAAACAAGTGTACATTAGTTCCACATTAATACCACAATTTTGGAAAAAGGGGCCACTAACATAAAGATATTACTTAACTTGTGAGGTGGGCTGTAAACTGCGCCTCGCTGTCTGGACCGCAGGTCTTCTGAGTCTGTACCTGCAAAAAAAACAAGTGTACATTAGTTCCACATTAATACGACAATTTTGGAAAAAGGGGCCACTAACATAAAGATATTACTTAACTTGTGAGGTGGGCTGTAAACTGCGCCTCGCTGTCTGGACCCCAGGTCTTCTGAGTGTGTACCTGCAAGAAAAAACAAAAGTGTACATTAGTTTCGCATTAATACGACAATTTTGGAAAAAGGGGCCACTAACATAAAGATATTACTTAACTTGTGAGGTGGGCTGTAAACTGCGCCTCGCTGTCTGGACCCCAGGTCTTCTGAGTCTGTACCTGCAAAAAAAACAAGTGTACATTAGTTCCACATTAATACCACAATTTTGGAAAAAGGGGCCACTAACATAAAGATATTACTTAACTTGTGAGGTGGGCTGTAAACTGCGCCTCGCTGTCTGGACCGCAGGTCTTCTGAGTCTGTACCTGCAAAAAAAACAAGTGTACATTAGTTCCACATTAATACCACAATTTTGGAAAAAGGGGCCACTAACATAAAGATATTACTTAACTTGTGAGGTGGGCTGTAAACTGCGCCTCGCTGTCTGGACCCCAGGTCTTCTCAGTGTGTACCTGCAAGAAAAAACAAAAGTGTACATTAGTTTCACATTAATACGACAATTTTGGAAAAAGGGGCCACTAACATAAAGATATTACTTAACTTGTGACGTGGGCTGTAAACTGCGCCTCGCTGTCTGGACCGCAGGTCTTCTGAGTCTGTACCTGCAAAAAAAACAAGTGTACATTAGTTCCACATTAATACGACAATTTTGGAAAAAGGGGCCACTAACAAAGATATTACTTAACTTGTGAGGTGGGCTGTAAACTGCGCCTCGCTGTCTGGACCGCAGGTCTTCTGAGTCTGTACCTGCAAAAAAAACAAGTGTACATTAGTTCCACATTAATACCACAATTTTGGAAAAAGGGGCCACTAACATAAAGATATTACTTAACTTGTGAGGTGGGCTGTAAACTGCGCCTCGCTGTCTGGACCGCAGGTCTTCTGAGTCTGTACCTGCAAAAAAAACAAGTGTACATTAGTTCCACATTAATACCACAATTTTGGAAAAAGGGGCCACTAACATAAAGATATTACTTAACTTGTGAGGTGGGCTGTAAACTGCGCCTCGCTGTCTGGACTGCAGGTCTTCTGAGTCTGTACCTGCAAAAAAAACAAGTGTACATTAGTTCCACATTAATACCACAATTTTGGAAAAAGGGGCCACTAACATAAAGATATTACTTAACTTGTGAGGTGGGCTGTAAACTGCACCTCGCTGTCTGGACCCCAGGTCTTCTGAGTGTGTACCTGCAAGAAAAAACAAAAGTGTACATTAGTTTCGCATTAATACGACAATTTTGGAAAAAGGGGCCACTAACATAAAGATATTACTTAACTTGTGAGGTGGGCTGTAAACTGCGCCTCGCTGTCTGGACCCCAGGTCTTCTGAGTCTGTACCTGCAAAAAAAACAAGTGTACATTAGTTCCACATTAATACCACAATTTTGGAAAAAGGGGCCACTAACATAAAGATATTACTTAACTTGTGAGGTGGGCTGTAAACTGCGCCTCGCTGTCTGGACCGCAGGTCTTCTGAGTCTGTACCTGCAAAAAAAACAAGTGTACATTAGTTCCACATTAATACCACAATTTTGGAAAAAGGGGCCACTAACATAAAGATATTACTTAACTTGTGAGGTGGGCTGTAAACTGCGCCTCGCTGTCTGGACCCCAGGTCTTCTCAGTGTGTACCTGCAAGAAAAAACAAAAGTGTACATTAGTTTCACATTAATACGACAATTTTGGAAAAAGGGGCCACTAACATAAAGATATTACTTAACTTGTGAGGTGGGCTGTAAATTGCGCCTTGCTGTCTGGACCCAAGGTCTTCTGAGTGTGTACCTGCAAGAAAAAACAAAAGAGTACATTAGTTTCTCATTAATACGACAATTTTGGAAAAAGGGTCTACTAACATAAAGATATTACTTAACTTGTGAGGTGGGCTGTAAACTGCGCCTCTCTGTCTGGACCCCAGGTCTTCTGAGTGTGTACCTGCAAGAAAAAACAAAAGTGTACATTAGTTTCACATTAATACGACAATTTTGGAAAAAGGGGCCACTAACATAAAGATATTACTTAACTTGTGAGGTGGGCTGTAAACTGCGCCTCGCTGTCTGGACCCCAGGTCTTCCGAGTGTGTACCTGCAAGAAAAAACAAAAGTGTACATTAGTTTCACATTAATACGACAATTTTGGAAAAAGGGGCCACTAACATAAAGATATTACTTAACTTGTGAGGTGGGGCTGTAAACTGCGCCTCGCTGTCTGGACCGCAGGTCTTCTGAGTCTGTACCTGCAAAAAAAAACAAGTGTACATTAGTTCCACATTAATACAACAATTTTGGAAAAAGGGGCCACTAACATAAAGATATTACTTAACTTGTGAGGTGGGCTGTAAACTGTGCCTGGCTGTCTGGACCCCAGGTCTTCTGAGTGTGTACCTGCAAGAAAAAACAAAAGTGTACATTAGTTTCTTATTAATACGAGAATTTTGGAAAAAGGGGCCACTAACATAAAGATATTACTTAACTTGTGAGGTGGGCTGTAAACTGCGCCTCGCTGTCTGGACCCCAGGTCTTCTGAGTGTGTACCTGCAAGAAAAAACAAAAGTGTACATTAGTTTCACATTAATGCGACAATTTTGGAAAAAGGGGCCACTAACATAAAGATATTACTTAACTTGTGAGGTGGGCTGTAAATTGCGCCTTGCTGTCTGGACCCAAGGTCTTCTGAGTGTGTACCTGCAAGAAAAAACAAAAGAGTACATTAGTTTCTCATTAATACGACAATTTTGGAAAAAGGGGCCACTAACATAAAGATATTACTTAACTTGTGAGGTGGGCTGTAAACTGTGCCTGGCTGTCTGGACCCAAGGTCTTCTGAGTGTGTACCTGCAAGAAAAAACAAAAGTGTACATTAGTTTCTTATTAATACGAGAATTTTGGAAAAAGGGGCCACTAACATAAAGATATTACTTAACTTGTGAGGTGGGCTGTAAACTGCGCCTCGCTGTCTGGACCCCAGGTCTTCTGAGTGTGTACCTGCAAGAAAAAACAAAAGTGTACATTAGTTTCACATTAATACGACAATTTTGGGAAAAGGGGCCACTAACATAAAGATATTACTTAACTTGTGAGGTGGGGCTGTAAACTGCGCCTCGCTGTCTGGACCGCAGGTCTTCTGAGTCTGTACCTGCAAAAAAAAACAAGTGTACATTAGTTCCACATTAATACAACAATTTTGGAAAAAGGGGCCACTAACATAAAGATATTACTTAACTTGTGAGGTGGGCTGTAAACTGTGCCTGGCTGTCTGGACCCCAGGTCTTCTGAGTGTGTACCTGCAAGAAAAAACAAAAGTGTACATTAGTTTCTTATTAATACGAGAATTTTGGAAAAAGGGGCCACTAACATAAAGATATTACTTAACTTGTGAGGTGGGCTGTAAACTGCGCCTCGCTGTCTGGACCGCAGGTCTTCTGAGTCTGTACCTGCAAAAAAAACAAGTGTACATTAGTTCCACATTAATACCACAATTTTGGAAAAAGGGGCCACTAACATAAAGATATTACTTAACTTGTGAGGTGGGCTGTAAACTGCGCCTCGCTGTCTGGACCGCAGGTCTTCTGAGTCTGTACCTGCAAAAAAAACAAGTGTACATTAGTTCCACATTAATACGACAATTTTGGAAAAAGGGGCCACTAACATAAAGATATTACTTAACTTGTGAGGTGGGCTGTAAACTGCGCCTCGCTGTCTGGACCCCAGGTCTTCTGAGTGTGTACCTGCAAGAAAAAACAAAAGTGTACATTAGTTTCGCATTAATACGACAATTTTGGAAAAAGGGGCCACTAACATAAAGATATTACTTAACTTGTGAGGTGGGCTGTAAACTGCGCCTCGCTGTCTGGACCCCAGGTCTTCTGAGTCTGTACCTGCAAAAAAAACAAGTGTACATTAGTTCCACATTAATACCACAATTTTGGAAAAAGGGGCCACTAACATAAAGATATTACTTAACTTGTGAGGTGGGCTGTAAACTGCGCCTCGCTGTCTGGACCGCAGGTCTTCTGAGTCTGTACCTGCAAAAAAAACAAGTGTACATTAGTTCCACATTAATACCACAATTTTGGAAAAAGGGGCCACTAACATAAAGATATTACTTAACTTGTGAGGTGGGCTGTAAACTGCGCCTCGCTGTCTGGACCCCAGGTCTTCTCAGTGTGTACCTGCAAGAAAAAACAAAAGTGTACATTAGTTTCACATTAATACGACAATTTTGGAAAAAGGGGCCACTAACATAAAGATATTACTTAACTTGTGAGGTGGGCTGTAAACTGCGCCTCGCTGTCTGGACCGCAGGTCTTCTGAGTCTGTACCTGCAAAAAAAACAAGTGTACATTAGTTCCACATTAATACCACAATTTTGGAAAAAGGGGCCATTAACATAAAGATATTACTTAACTTGTGAGGTGGGCTGTAAACTGCGCCTCGCTGTCTGGACCGCAGGTCTTCTGAGTCTGTACCTGCAAAAAAAACAAGTGTACATTAGTTCCACATTAATACCACAATTTTGGAAAAAGGGGCCACAAACATAAAGATATTACTTAACTTGTGAGGTGGGCTGTAAACTGCGCCTCGCTGTCTGGACCCCAGGTCTCCTGAGTGTGTACCTGCAAGAAAAAACAAAAGTGTGCATTAGTTTCACATTAATACGACAATTTTGGAAAAAGGGGCCACTAACATAAAGATATTACTTAACTTGTGAGGTGGGCTGTAAACTGCGCCTTGCTGTCTGGACCCAAGGTCTTCTGAGTGTGTACCTGCAAGAAAAAACAAAAGAGTACATTAGTTTCTCATTAATACGACAATTTTGGAAAAAGGGGCCACTAACATAAAGATATTACTTAACTTGTGAGGTGGGCTGTAAACTGCGCCTCTCTGTCTGGACCCCAGGTCTTCTGAGTGTGTACCTGCAAGAAAAAACAAAAGTGTACATTAGTTTCACATTAATACGACAATTTTGGAAAAAGGGGCCACTAACATAAAGATATTACTTAACTTGTGAGGTGGGCTGTAAACTGCGCCTCGCTGTCTGGACCGCAGATCTGAGTCTGTACCTGCAAAAAAAACAAGTGTACATTAGTTCCACATTAATACCACAATTTTGGAAAAAGGGGCCACTAACATAAAGATATTACTTAACTTGTGAGGTGGGCTGTAAACTGCGCCTCGCTGTCTGGACCCCAGGTCTTCCGAGTGTGTACCTGCAAGAAAAAACAAAAGTGTACATTAGTTTCACATTAATACGACAATTTTGGAAAAAGGGGCCACTAACATAAAGATATTACTTAACTTGTGAGGTGGGGCTGTAAACTGCGCCTCGCTGTCTGGACCGCAGGTCTTCTGAGTCTGTACCTGCAAAAAAAAACAAGTGTACATTAGTTCCACATTAATACAACAATTTTGGAAAAAGGGGCCACTAACATAAAGATATTACTTAACTTGTGAGGTGGGCTGTAAACTGTGCCTGGCTGTCTGGACCCCAGGTCTTCTGAGTGTACCTGCAAGAAAAAACAAAAGTGTACATTAGTTTCTTATTAATACGACAATTTTGGAAAAAGGGGCCACTAACATAAAGATATTACTTAACTTGTGAGGTGGGCTGTAAACTGCGCCTCGCTGTCTGGACCCCAGGTCTTCTCAGTGTGTACCTGCAAGAAAAAACAAAAGTGTACATTAGTTTCACATTAATACGACAATTTTGGAAAAAGGGGCCACTAACATAAAGATATTACTTAACTTGTGAGGTGGGCTGTAAACTGCGCCTCGCTGTCTGGACCGCAGGTCTTCTGAGTCTGTACCTGCAAAAAAAACAAGTGTACATTAGTTCCACATTAATACCACAATTTTGGAAAAAGGGGCCACTAACATAAAGATATTACTTAACTTGTGAGGTGGGCTGTAAACTGCGCCTCGCTGTCTGGACCGCAGGTCTTCTGAGTCTGTACCTGCAAAAAAAACAAGTGTACATTAGTTCCACATTAATACGACAATTTTGGAAAAAGGGGCCACTAACATAAAGATATTACTTAACTTGTGAGGTGGGCTGTAAACTGCGCCTCGCTGTCTGGACCCCAGGTCTTCTGAGTGTGTACCTGCAAGAAAAAACAAAAGTGTACATTAGTTTCACATTAATACGACAATTTTGGAAAAAGGGGCCACTAACATAAAGATATTACTTAACTTGTGAGGTGGGCTGTAAACTGCGCCTCGCTGTCTGGACCGCAGATCTTCTGAGTCTGTACCTGCAAAAAAAACAAGTGTACATTAGTTCCACATTAATACCACAATTTTGGAAAAAGGGGCCACTAACATAAAGATATTACTTAACTTGTGAGGTGGGCTGTAAACTGCGCCTCGCTGTCTGGACCCCAGGTCTTCCGAGTGTGTACCTGCAAGAAAAAACAAAAGTGTACATTAGTTTCACATTAATACAATTTTGGAAAAAGGGGCCACTAATATAAAGATATTACTTAACTTGTGAGGTGGGGCTGTAAACTGCGCCTCGCTGTCTGGACCGCAGGTCTTCTGAGTCTGTACCTGCAAAAAAAAACAAGTGTACATTAGTTTCACATTAATACAACAATTTTAGAAAAAGGGGCCACTAACATAAAGATATTACTTAACTTGTGAGGTGGGCTGTAAACTGTGCCTGGCTGTCTGGACCGCAGGTCTTCTGAGTGTGTACCTGCAAGAAAAAACAAAAGTGTACATTAGTTTCTTATTAATACGACAATTTTGGAAAAAGGGGCCACTAACATAAAGATATTACTTAACTTGTGAGGTGGGCTGTAAACTGCGCCTCGCTGTCTGGACCCCAGGTCTTCTCAGTGTGTACCTGCAAGAAAAAACAAAAGTGTACATTAGTTTCACATTAATACGACAATTTTGGAAAAAGGGGCCACTAACATAAAGATATTACTTAACTTGTGAGGTGGGCTGTAAACTGCGCCTCGCTGTCTGGACCGCAGGTCTTCTGAGTCTGTACCTGCAAAAAAAACAAGTGTACATTAGTTCCACATTAATACCACAATTTTGGAAAAAGGGGCCACTAACATAAAGATATTACTTAACTTGTGAGGTGGGCTGTAAACTGCGCCTCGCTGTCTGGACCGCAGGTCTTCTGAGTCTGTACCTGCAAAAAAAACAAGTGTACATTAGTTCCACATTAATACGACAATTTTGGAAAAAGGGGCCACTAACATAAAGATATTACTTAACTTGTGAGGTGGGCTGTAAACTGCGCCTCGCTGTCTGGACCCCAGGTCTTCTGAGTGTGTACCTGCAAGAAAAATCAAAAGTGTACATTAGTTTCACATTAATACGACAATTTTGGAAAAAGGGGCCACTAACATAAAGATATTACTTAACTTGTGAGGTGGGCTGTAAACTGCGCCTCGCTGTCTGGACCCCAGGTCTTCTGAGTGTGTACCTGCAAGAAAAAACAAAAGTGTACATTAGTTTCACATTAATACGACAATTTTGGAAAAAGGGGCCACTAACATAAAGATATTACTTAACTTGTGAGGTGGGCTGTAAACTGCGCCTCGCTGTCTGGACCGCAGGTCTTCTGAGTCTGTACCTGCAAAAAAAAACAAGTGTACATTAGTTCCACATTAATACGACAATTTTGGAAAAAGGGGCCACTAACATAAAGATATTACTTAACTTGTGAGGTGGGCTGTAAACTGTGCCTCGCTATCTGGACCCCAGGTCTTCTGAGTGTGTACCTGCAAGAAAAAACAAAAGTGTACATTAGTTTCTTATTAATACGACAATTTTGGAAAAAGGGGCCACTAACATAAAGATATTACTTAACTTGTGAGGTGGGCTGTAAACTGCGCCTCGCTGTCTGGACCCCAGGTCTTCTCAGTGTGTACCTGCAAGAAAAAACAAAAGTGTACATTAGTTTCACATTAATACGACAATTTTGGAAAAAGGGGCCACTAACATAAAGATATTACTTAACTTGTGAGGTGGGCTGTAAACTGCGCCTCGCTGTCTGGACCGCAGGTCTTCTGAGTCTGTACCTGCAAAAAAAACAAGTGTACATTAGTTCCACATTAATACCACAATTTTGGAAAAAGGGGCCACTAATATAAAGATATTACTTAACTTGTGAGGTGGGCTATAAACTGTGCCTCGCTGTCTGGACCCCAGGTCTTCTCAGTGTGTACCTGCAAGAAAAAACAAAAGTGTACATTAGTTTCACATTAATACGACAATTTTGGAAAAAGGGGCCACTAACATAAAGATATTACTTAACTTGTGAGGTGGGCTGTAAACTGCGCCTTGCTGTCTGGACCCCAGGTCTTCTGAGTGTGTACCTGCAAGAAAAAACAAGTGTACATTAGTTTCACATTAATACGACAATTTTGGAAAAAGGGGCCACTAACAAAGATATTACTTAACTTGTGAGGTGGGCTGTAAACTGCCCCTCGCTGTCTGGACCCCAGGTCTTCTGAGTGTGTACCTGCAAGAAAAAACAAAAGTGTACATTAGTTTCACATTAATACGACAATTTTGGAAAAAGGGGCCACTAACATAAAGATATTACTTAACTTGTGAGGTGGGCTGTAACTGCGCCTCGCTGTCTGGACCCAAGGTCTTTTGAGTGTGTACCTGCAAGAAAAAACAAAAGTGTACATTAGTTTCACATTAATATGACAATTTTGGAAAAAGGGGCCACTAACATAAAGATATTACTTAACTTGTGAGGTGGGCTGTAAACTGTGCCTTGCTGTCTGGACCGAAGGTCTTCTGAGTGTGTACCTGCAAGAAAAAACAAAAGTGTACATTAGTTTCACATTAATACGACAATTTTGGAAAAAGGGGCCACTAACATAAAGATATTACTTAACTTGTGAGGTGGGCTGTAAACTGCGCCTCGCTGTCTGGACCCCAGGTCTTCTGAGTGTGTACCTGCAAGAAAAAACAAAAGTGTACATTAGTTTCACATTAATACGACAATTTTGGAAAAAGGGGCCACTAACATAAAGATATTACTTAACTTGTGAGGTGGGCTGTAAACTGCGCCTCGCTGTCTGGACCCCAGGTCTTCTGAGTGTGTACCTGCAAGAAAAAACAAAAGTGTACATTAGTTTCACATTAATACGACAATTTTGGAAAAAGGGGCCACTAACATAAAGATATTACTTAACTTGTGAGGTGGGCTGTAAACTGCACCTCGCTGTCTGGACCCCAGGTCTTCTGAGTCTGTACCTGCAAGAAAAAACAAAAGTGTACATCAGTTTCATATTAATACGACAATTTTGGAAAAGGGGCCACTAACATAAAGATATTACTTAACTAATAAAAAAATTTAAAATAAAATTTTGAATCATCACCAAAAAGGAAACAAATCTTTGGATTAATTTAATTAAGAAGTGTGAGAGGTTTAAAGCAATTATCAAAAATCATTTTTAAGATACAGAACATGTGAAAAAACACACCCCTGTTTTATTAATAAAGTCCCATTACTCAAAAAGTTTAAATCTTATTTTCACCAAAAAGTATACAGATCGTTTGACCATCATAAGAAACAACTATTTCAAGTTTCAGGAAATTTGGATCAGAGGTTCTCAAGTTACGATGCGACATGTTGATACAGGATAGAAAAAAAGTCATACGAACAGACAGAAGCCGGATATTTGTATACCATTATACATCCAGTCAATATTTTGACGGGCGTGTAAAAAGTTGGGTATTCCCTGTGTACCAGTGTTTAGAAAAGGTTTACATCCGAGACTTCCTTATCCTATAATGATATGAACTTAACCTGAGCATTTTTAGCTACATATCAGTAGCATTTGTAAATACTTGAAGCATAGTCCCTAGTGTTGAGTGGGTTACTTGCCATTAATTTTTATACCCCTTCCAAATTTAATTCTCCATGTTTAATGCCTCAAATTGCAAGTAGGGGTGAAATTACACTGTAAAAAAATTTGTGTACAGAATTTGTTGTCAGTTTGTTTAAGATTTATGAGTTTGACTGTCCCTTTGGTATCTTTCGTCCCTCTTTTTTAAAGGAAAGTAGTGATTTGGTCCAGCAGAAAAAGGTGAAAAATTTGCACTTCCGTGGCTGTCAAAAGATTTCAAGACACCCTAAACATAAAATTGTCCATATTTTGAGTTAGAGCCGATGAAGTTTTCTATAATTTTGATATAATTTGTCCCAAAAGTAGTACAACACATTGTAAAAATTTCTTTGAGAAAGCACAGGTGGGATTTTTTTAATTTTCATTTATGTTCTAAAGGAAATGCACTACAAACTATTAATTGTGGTCTTGGACCTAAGAGGTGAAATCTGTAAATATAGAATCTGCACTTTGACAACTTCCCTAAATGCTTTGATGGTGTCAATTTGTCAAATAGTATGATTACTTTATAGAATTTCTGCAAAAATGACAAATGTTAGCATTTTATGGTCTAAATAGGCATTTAATAGCTTTTTGAATATTGATGCATAAATGGCATCCAGACTTTCTATCTGACAGGTTTTCATGTCAATATTTGTGTTTCTATGCCTTTATCTAGTTCTTTTACTTATTTATGAACTCTGAATCTACAGAAAAGAAGATTATCACAAATAAGTGCAAAATGTGTTGTATAAATGACCCTTGTCTAATGCCCTGTTTGGATGAAGTCAAAAGTGGGGAGCTTGGTACATGAAATTTGAAGTCCATAACAAAGACCTCACAAAATTTGTATCAAAAGCACTTTACAATATCTATTGTACCTGTTCCATTTCACATAATATCTTTCTTTTCTTCTGTAGGATAGCAAGTGGTTTAAATATAAGCCTGTTGAGACTAAAATTGCATGCAAGTTTTTCAGTAAAGAGGCAAAAATCTTTGTATCAGACCATACTGTCTGCAAGAAAAGTTAATTGCAAGAGTCTTTTTTTTTGCTCAGATTTGTTGTATCATGTCACATGAGTATAGAAATGATCAACTAGAGGCTCTAAAGAGCCTGTGTCGCTCACCTTGGTCTATGTGAATATTAAACAAAGGAAGCAGATGGATTCATGACAAAATTGTGTTTTGGTGATGGTGATGTTTTTGTACATCTTACTTTACTGAACATTCTTGCTGCTTACAATTATCTCTATCTATCATGAACTTGACCCAGTAGTTTCAGTGGAAAATGTTAGTTAAAATTTACAAATTTTATGAAAATTGTTAAAAATTTACTAGAAAGGACAATAACTCCTTAGGGGGTCAATTGACCATTTCCGTCATGTTGACTTATTTGTAAATCTTACTTTGCTAAACATTATTGCTGTTAGCAGTTTATCTCTATCTATAATAATATTCAAGATAATAACCAAAAACAGCAAAATTTCCTTAAATTACCAATTCAGGGGCAGCAACCCAACAACGGGTTGTCTGATTCATCTGAAAATTCAGTGCAGATATATCTTGACCTGATAAACAATTTTACCCCATGTCAGATTTGCTCTAAATGCTTTGGTTTTTTGAGTTATAAGCCAAAAACTGCATTTTACCACTATGTTCTATTTTTAGCCGTCGCGGCCATCTTGATTCGATGGCCGGGTCACTGGACACATCTTTTAAACTAGATACCACAAAGATGATTGTGGCCAAGTTTGGATTAATTTGGCCCAGTACTAGTTTCAGAGAAGATTTTTGTAAAAGATTACTAAGATTTACGAAAAATGGTTAAAAATTGACTATAAAGGGCAATAACGCCTAAAGGGGTCAACTGACCATTTCGGTCATGTTGGCTTATTGGTAGATCTTACTTTGCTGAACATTATTGCTGTTTATCTCTATCTATAATAATATTCAAGATAATAACAAAAAACAGCAAAATTTCCTTAAAATTACCAATTCAGGGGAAGCAACCCAACAACGGGTTGCCCAATTGATCTGAAAATTTCAGGACAGATAGATCTAGACCTGATAAGCAATTTTACCCCATGTCAGATTTGCTCTAAATGCTTTGGTTTTTGAGTTATAAGGCAAAACTGCATTTTTCCCCTATGTTATATTTTTAGCCATGGCGGCCATCTTGGTTGGTTGACTGGGTCACTAGACATATTTTTTAAACAAGATACCCCAATGATGATTGTGGCCAAGTTTGGTTTAATTTGGCCCAGTAGTTTTAGAGAAGATTTTTGTTAAAGTTAACGACGACGGACACAAAGTGATGGGAAAAGCTCACTTGGCCCTTCGAGCCAGGTGAGCTAAAAAGACACAAATTTTTATTTCTTACAGCCTCAATATGCATTTTTTAATGTAAATATGTGGCACGGCCTAAATTCACCCTAATTTTTTTCCAGTTTTACTTGGCCTAAGACCTTTTTAAACTAATATGATATGTTATTTGTAACTTTTCTTTCCATTTAAAGTACATTCAATACATATGTAAGGATTATTTATAACTAAAAAGCTTATATAATTATATATTAAGGCATTTAAAAAGTATTTATTTTATTTTAAAGCCCCAAATGTTGATAGTTGAAATTTTTCAATTTTAACGTCAAAATTTAACATGCAAAGATGAGTATAGAATTTAACATATATATATATATATTGTCTATGATCCTACTGTTATGAAACTTTGTAAGCAGTGTTATTAGTTATCAAAGGTAACAGGATTATAATTTTTTAACCTTTGGTCATACCAAGTTTTTTTAAGATTGGTCAACTCTTTCCATCCTATTAGGTCCGAGACCACAATTAATATAGTCCCCAGTGTTGACAAAGGGTTACTTGCCATTAATTTTTATACCCCTTCCAAATTTATTTCTCCATGTTAAATGCCTCAAATGGCAAGAAGGGGGGGGGGGGTGAAATTACACCATAAAAAAATTTTGGGTCCAGAATTTTAAAGGAAAGTAGTGATTTGGTCCAGCTGAAAAAGGTTAAAAATTAGCACTTCGGAAAGCTGTCAAAAGATTTCAAGGCGTCTTAAACATAAAATTGTCTATATTTTGAGTTAGAGCCTATGAAGTTTTCTATAATTTTGATATAATTTGTCCCAAAAGTAGTACAACACATTGTAAAAATTTCTTTGAGAAAGTGCAGGTGGGTTTTTTTTTATTTTCATTTATGTTCTAAAGGAAATGCACTACGAAATAATTGTGGTCTCGGACCAGGAACAAAAACACATGAAAAACTAAAAGCCTTGTTTCTTCTAGAACTCAAAAAAATACAAATCTTTTGTTTAGAAATCAATTGATCAAGTTACATGCTTGAGGTGTAGCTGACCATAACTGAATTATGTTCACTTCTATTGAAAAAAAATCTATTCATTGAATTTAAATGACTAAGTGATTAATTATATTTTTGTCATTTCATAATTGATGAAAGATCAACCTTCTTTCCTATTGCTTCCTCTGCTTCTGCCTCAGATCATTTCATTTATTTTTCATTCATTTATTAAAGGAGCACTAGCTGTCAAATTCATGGTCATCGATTTGACTCAAATTTTCATATTTTATTTTTAACAATGTAAAACATTTATCCAAACTATCAAAAGTGTGAAATAAACAGTTTACAGAGCATAGGGTCAATAATATGTAGTTTCATTTCGTGTGTATTTTAGTCTAGACTCCATCTAATTAAATATCGAGTTGACCTCAGATGACCATATAAGGGATGTAAACATAAATATACTATAAATGATTAGATATAAATAGATAGAGCCAACACATGCATTTGAATTTTTATAGGTCTGTTTTATTTTATTTTATTGATTAAAAATATGTTTCTCGTTATTTTTACATGAAGATCGAAGAAAGATTTTTAGTGGATCGAATCAGTCTTCAAATGATTTACCTTTATTTCACTTTCAATGTTGACATTCCTTTCCTTTAAATAAACAGTACACTACAAAGCATCTGTTGTCCTTCTCTAGTTAAGGGGTTTAATTGAAGTTCACATGAATAGCTTGCAAGTGAATAATTCATTATCAATATTATTTACCTTAATTTAACAAAATTGAACCATTTTGTCTGATAAAAGCGAATTATTATTTTACTATTTCACTTTTATTATTGATTGAAAAAAAACAAATCATACTTTAGATTTTTATATCTTGTAGCTAGTACCCCTTTAATATACAATTGTGCAACATCTTAAACTGTCTTTAATAGTAATAATTTAAAAACATATATGACAACAGAGTGGATTGATGTTTATTTACACTAATCGATTTACTTTTATCATACCATTTACCGGTCAACTCGACTCCTTTGAATATGTCAACTTTTACACGTTTTATTGGTATGAGAAATTTGGACTTGAAATGAATAAAGTGGACTGGTAATAATAAGACATTAATCTAGCCATAACCAGGAGAGATATGAAAAATCTGTTAGCAAAATACAGGCTAAAGTCCCTCAATATACTTAAACTTCGTTCTTCTTTTTCTGGTACCAGTTATCCATCATATTTTTTGTGTTTACTAACTATTGCGCATGCGTACTAGGATAAAAAATGATAAAAAAAAATCTTTTGTAAAAGAAAAGTATCCGTAAAAAATAAATAAAATCCTAACATATGATAACATGACGTGGTAAAACTATTTACATACCTACTTAGGTTTACTGTTCTATATTGCAGAAAATAGTAGGTGTCAACTTTTCTCTAAAATACTTAGTATGGCGGAAGGGGGGGGGGGGGGAGGTCACATTTGAAAGTAGTTAATTCTATTGGGTAATTGTTAAAGGATAAAAAGAACAATTCTACCAGTAATTTTTATAGCACTGCGACAATATGGTCACCGACACTTGAACTTTATAGAACAATTATGATTATAAAAAAAAGATGTGGTATGATTGCCAATGAGACAACTCTCCAGAATAGACCTAGATGACACAGAAATTGACAACTGTAGGCCGCCGTACGGCCTTCAACAATAAGCAAAGCCCATACCGCATAGTCAACTATTAAAGGCCCCGTAATGACAACGTAAAACAATTCAAACGAGAAAACTAACGGCCTATAATTATGTCTGAGGCTACTATAACACATTATAGTAGTCTCAGTTTAAGTACATTATGAGTTTAGTTTTTTTTAAGTCTGCGTTGTTGAAATAAAGGAACGCCATTTAAGAGTATAAAGCACGCCTGTATGGTAACGATTACAGTCATACCTAGTCGCACGCTGGGTCCTCTCAAGTTTATTGTATTGTTCAGCAGTATGAGGGTTCCAAACCGAGCAAGCATTGTCTAGTTTTGGTCGAACATGTACAGGTGTCGTCAGTGGCGTAGCTGGTTCATTTTTACGTGTACGCCCGAACCTTGGCGAGGGATATGAGGGTAGCCAACCGCTCAATGTTAAAGCACCTGCTGGTAGTGGGTTCGAAAGGGACGAAGCCCCCGA
This sequence comes from Mytilus galloprovincialis, assembly GCF_965363235.1. NCBI lineage: Eukaryota > Metazoa > Mollusca > Bivalvia > Mytilida > Mytilidae > Mytilus > Mytilus galloprovincialis. The sequence goes on along the minus strand of NC_134841.1, from coordinate 70,164,563 downwards.
AAGCTATCGAGAATGAGATACCGTAATGATTCCTAGCTGTTAGTAAAAAATCATTGATAGCAACATACTTTTGAATTTAAATGGTCTATTTATTTTGCTTAAATTTTGTAATATGTTAACTTATTCATCATCAGTGGCGTAGCTGGTTCATTTTTACGTGTACGCCCGAACCTTGGCGAGGGATATGAGGGTAGCCAACCGCTCAATGTTAAAGCACCTGCTGGTAGTGGGTTCGAAAGGGACGAAGCCCCCGAAAGCTATCGAGAATGAGATACCGTAATGATTCCTAGCTGTTAGTAAAAAATCATTGATAGCAACATACTTTTGAATTTAAATGGTCTATTTATTTTGCTTAAATTTTGTAATATGTTAACTTATTCATTATGTTAAACTGGAGGCTAGCCTAATGGTCATTGGTTTTAGAAAAAACGTCCAAACAAATATTACTTTTAAATAAGTTTAAAGGGTGCCGTGAGTGAGCATACAATCGACAAAGACACCTTTTAATGAACACGAAAAACAATATTTCTAAGGTGCAATATAAAAAAATTCTGGAACATCTAGGATTTCTTTCAACAAAAAGTGAATCAATTTAATATGATCATTCCTTTAAAGGGATTTAAAAAAAAAATGTAAAATTTTCTTTTGATATTTTTTTCTTGATCTGAATATTTCACGACAATCTATGAAGGTTTATAAATTGAGCATGTAAAACAATTAATTTCGTAAAGAAGAATCCGGCTATCTGTCTATCAGAAAAGAACAGAAAAATGAACGAAAACAAATGCTAAATCAAAATTTTAGCTTTAGACAATAGTCATAGAAAAAGCTTCTGAAATAACAAAATTTAAGCCCAAACTGCGACCACTTATTAATTGCAGAAAGAAATACATTTTGTCCTTAAAATGCGTGAAAATTAAAGATATAATTGCATTATTATATTGCTCTGAATACTCTTTTGATCATAAACAGTTTCTGTCCAACTTTCGTAAAATTTCACGGAGAGTCATTCAAAAGACTTTATCCACATTCGGAACCTAAATATTGATGCCGCTATGTCTCGCTTTTGGGACATAATTCACAGGCTCGACAAAAATACAAACAGCATATCGAATCTGAGCAGATATATATATATATATATAGTGAATTGCTTTAAATATAAGAAAAGTATGTAGAATTCATAGTAGATTAAGACTTTTACAAAAGATTCCAACAAATATATTAACTGATCTAATTGAGTAAATTTAGTCCCTTTTTATTCAAAATTACAATCCATTGATAAAAGAAGCACAAGGCTGATGTGCTTTTGACCAGTTTTTCTTATTCTATGTCGATTATTTATTTGTTTTATTTTCAAAATTCAAGTGTACGCCCGGGCGTTTTGACGTAAACGTAGCTACGCGCATGGTCGTACGTAGGTATGCTCGTGACTTATGACGTCCTTAATGTGTTTGATAGAGGTTGATATTTCTTTTAAGAAAGCCTAATGCTTTAATTTGCATTTGCAATAATATCGTTTGTGTGGTGATCGAGCCTGAGTTTATTTCTAAATGAGATTGAAGAGTAGAATTAAAATGTGTTGAAGAGATGGTTCTATACAGTATGACTGTGACGAATGTAATTAATATGTTTGACGGTACTTTTCTTGTTTGAGGCAGTGAGTACTGTATATTGTCAGGGTGGAAAGCCATCATCTGTTATGAATGGTTGCAACTGTATGTGAATAAAAAAATGTTTTTTTATGTGTTTTTAACTCGAACTCCACTTTCAAAATCACTTAAGCTATAGTGTTTTAACATTTGCGTATACAAATCAAATTGTACCGTTAGTAACAGGCCCGGGGTTGAGGTTATGGTTGGGGTGGGGGGGGGGGGTTACTTTCTATATTTTTAGTGGTATGAGTGTGCCGCAAAACAGGGTCCCTTTTTCTACCCTTCTGGTTAGAATAGGGCTCCTTTTTTATGTTCTGCTGTGGAGAACGGTCTTTTTTCAAATAAAGTATTTGTCTAGTACATTTAATTAACTGCTTAAGATACTATCTTAAACCTGGGTCTAGAACAGCCTCTATTATATACGGTCTAGAACAGGGTATAAATTTTCTGAGCGTATTCAGAACAGAGTATGTTTTTCAATATTTCTGTTTAGAAAAGGGTAAGTTTTCAATGTTTTCTGGTTAGAACAGGGAATGATTTGGCAAGTGCTGTCGGCACAGTTAGACCCAATTGTCAGTACCGGGAGGGGGGTCATGTTGCCCTTTTTTGTGGGGGAAAAAATTGGTTGATTATTAATTTTATGGAATAACAAAAGAAGGAATCGACCGGGCCCCTCTTTAGCAGTGAGTGGGCCACCCCTATTGCACGCCTGAACCACTTTTTTAATTAATCTTAGATTATCTCAGATAATCCCGGTTTATCTCAGATTAATTCAAGTACGAGAAAATCGTAGTTTATCTCAGAAAATACAGAAAATTCATTATCTGGAGAAAATCCCGGTTTATCTCAAAATTTTAAGAAAATCTAGGTTTTTCTGAGCGATTTTCAGATAATCCTAATTTATCTCCAGACAACTTATTAAACTTACCAAATTGCAACAAACAAATATAAACGTGTAATTGGGGAAAAGGGACAGAAACAAAAAATTAAATATTTACAATTTTACTAGCCAAGATAGAAGACGTCTTTTGGCAAAGTGAACATTGCTAAATTTTAAGATATAGGTAATACACAAATAGTAAAAAAAAAGAAGAAAATAAGACATGGAAGGTTATCATGAAGCAAAGACAGCCAATGTGGTAATATGTTGTAAGCACGCTCGTCCCAAGAGTACTGAGGTTGGCCTCAGATTTGTCCTGCGTTTGTTTAACCTATAGTATCAAACTAAGTTTTAAAGTTTCAAAACATTTTAAAGATAAAAAAAAAACGCCAAAAAATATTAAAAAAAAAAAACAGAATGTAAATCATATTACAAGACATCAAATTGTTATTTTGTGTTATTATTTTAAAGACAATTCTTCGCAAAATTAATAATTGTGCATGTAGTTGAAATTTTCTTTTATTTCAATGGAATTTTGCATTTGCACCGGGTTGAAGAAATAAAAGCATATAAAGAAGCAACTTCGAAAATCTCTGCACTTAAATCGGCTTTTTTTCACATGAGTAGAAGATAAGGTCAACGTTTGACACTTTCCGTAAAACAACGTAAAAAATCGTCGTTTTATTGGGAACGTCGTGTAACGCTGACTGGCACCAATTCCGTGTGTAACGCCCGTCCCTTGACCTATAATGGTTTACTTTTATAAATTGTAACGATTGGATGGAGAGTTGTCTTATGGGCACTTATACCACATCTTCCTATATCTAATTAATGACAAAGCGGAAAACAGATGCCACAAGACAGCAAACAAAACGACATTGACCATCTGCGACAATCACATGAAGATTTGGCATAGGAACACATGTTTGTGAGCGCTCAACCTCCGTCTAATTTGGAAACAAAGAGTGCCAATACACATAGAAAAAAAAACAACACTTTAAAACACCAAGTTATTTTTATACTCTTATCGAAATTTTAGAATCTTAATGAAACATGCAGTGTAATAATATCAGTATCATTAAGGTCCCTCTAAGTGCTGTTCAAAACTGTGAGACGTATTCTGTCATATAATTATTCATAAATATAGCATATGAAATATCATATTCAGCGCTTTTTTAAACGTCCTGGTCTAGACATGTGTTTCAAATTTCAAGGAATGTGAATATAAGTTCGCACCAAATGGAAAACAACTTCCTGATTTAGAAAATTAAAATTCCTATTAGGTATTTATCAAACCCAAGGTCAACAGAGTAAGCGTCTTCTGCTTTACATGCCTTATCCGACAAGCTAATCCATTTTGAGTTAGTTTTGAATAATATGACAGTGAATAGTACACCAAGTTTTTAGTTTAGACGACGGTTATTAGGTCTTTCCACTTTTCTGTGGATTATCTTTGAAATTAGTTAAAAACAAAAACAGGGTTCAGTTTTGGAAAAGTTAGGTCGGTTGCGTTTTAAAAGCAAGGTAGAACGTCTTGTGCCTTCATATCTGTTTGTATATGTTGGACTATCGGACCGTCGGACTAGAGAGCTGTCGGACTGTAGAGCGGACCCCATACCTCTTTTATTTTTTTTTCATATCTCTTACAAATTGTATAATTATCAATCTGTGTCTTGTTGTAAGTTTCCTCCTGTGACATAATCTTCAATTTGTTGGAGGCGGTCAGTATATGGTAAAATAGAATTGAATATGCAGGGATACTGATTGTAGGTAACCTAATGACAAAGATTGAAACCTAAACCTAAACCTGATATGGCACCACTACACACAATTATTGTGTTGTAATGTTTTCACAACAGCAGTGGTTAGAATATGAATGTGTAAATAACAATTTTTAACAAACCTCAGACCTTTCTTTGTTAAAATTGAATGTAGCCGCCTACAACAAGAAACCTGTTCAGTCACAAGCTTCATTTTAATATCCTTATAAATGTTATGTAAATTAAGAGATCAATAAGGTTAACATAAGTATTATTTGTATTTTTCTGCGGGACATGATAGTTTTAGTTCTTTACTATATATAATATATCTTCATCCTCTATCACACAATGAATATATGTGATGAAAAATGTAACATTAACTCTAGTCCAAGTCTAGTTTAGAGAAGCTAAAGTGTCTGAATAATGATAATGAATCCTATTTATTGCAAAGGATTTAGTACCTGTTTTTCTACAATTTGTATTTTGTTTTTGTTTTTTTCATTTTCAGTTTCCAGTTGGCATGCTTCCTGTTGTTGTTGTAATTAATTTGATTTGTCACAGTTAGGGGAAGTACTAGTATGTTGATTTCAATATAACATCTGGGACTTCCTCTCTTGTTTCAATTTCATTTTCAACACATTTACTGTCCGGCTGGCTATTATAGTTAAGTATGAATATGGTTATCTCTGGCCAATGTTAAACACAAGTAAGTGTATTCTTATATTTTATGATTTGGATGAAAAGAGACTTATTGATCAAACTCTAAAAGTAAAAATTAGAAAAAAGAAGGCTTTCATTCTACCATCCAACTTTAAAGTCATAAGAAACCTCAAATTAAAAAAAAAATATGCGTATGTTTTTTATAACTAAATGGATAGTTTTCATTATACAACTTATGTACATATACTTTTTTCTGAGGAATATTCTTTAATTTGTCCACATTTAGAAGAAGTTTACTTATTTTTAATTGCTTGCTTCCAGGAAGCAATTCGCCAACGTATTTTCTGTATGCATAGTGACCCGAGCGTAACCCTCCTCGTAAAAATCCGGTGATCGCAATACGCATGGATCTGTCATTAAAATAAACAAATATCTGATTATACATGTTAAACACGTGCTCAATACCCATGCTTTTTGTGATTTGTTTACTATAAGGTGACAATCGGTAAAACTCGGCTTCAAAACACGGCATTTAATGAGCAGCCTTATTTGTTAAATCATAACAAACAGAGAGAAAAAAAAATGAAGATTATATGATATATTTGCGAACATAATGATAAAATCGTGCACAGAGGACTAAGTTTATGATATATACATGTATTGGTTCAAGAATTGGATAAACATTATTTTTCACCACTCACTCGTTTTATATGACTTTAAAAAAAAAAAAAAAATGCAAAAGAGAAGCTGGTTGTTTCCCTAGTAATATAAATGATATTATACATGAAAACTATATTACAGATCCAGAAATTTTCATAAGTGGGGGCCACTGACTGCCTAAGAGGGGACCGCTCCGGTCATGCTTCAGTGGTTCTTTATATAATCAACCATTTTTTTCTTAGAAAATGGGGAGCCCGGGCCCTCTGGGCCTCCCCCTAAATCCGCCTCTATATCTCAAATTTAATTTTCCAAATGCACTGCCATTTCTTATTTTTAATCCAGATTGAGAGCTTATGATAGAAATGCCATTGCTGACCCCAAAACTGTATCAAACGTTTTTTTCTGAAAAGGTACTATTTTTTTTCCTGATGAGTAAATTATAATAAGAGAATGTATAATGAAAATGTGATCTAATGTGCAATAGCCTTTTCTAAAACTGGTCTGGGTTTTAGAGAAGTTCTATCTTTTCAGTATATTCAAATAATAAAATAGCAGGTTTCAATTTTCTTATGATCATTGAAATAACCAAACATTTTCCAGATTATAATAATGTCAATACAACAATTATAGATTGTTATTAAAAGTTTAAATTTGAAAGTTGAATGACTACCAATATTGTCACAGTTATTCCTCTCTTCATAGCCACGTTGGACTTATTTCGATTGGGATTCAAAGAACATGGTGTTGTTGCAGTGAAAAATGAGTTTTTTTTCTGAATTAGACCATCGATTCAGAACAAAGGGGACAACAGAAGAGCACCAATAGTTGCAAGATTCTTATATCACCGCGATCTGGAATATGTTTTAGGAAATGCTACCAAACTTAAAGGTAGACCGTATGGAATACGGGAACAATTTCCTCAAGAAATCGAACAAAAGCGGAAGGAACTTTATCCCGTGTTAAAACAGGCCAAACAGCAAAATAGACAAGCCTCTCTTGTGCGTGATAGACTATATATAGACAATCAGCTCTACATTCCGGACACGCTAATGGAGGATTCTAGAACCGAGCATACCGGCTCTTCATCAACAAACCATGACACTAGCCCAAAAAGCTCTTATTCTGGTGATACACCACCTAGCAAAAGACAGCGACAGGGACCGTCTCCTGGTCCACCACACGCAAACGCTCCACCGAATTCTGGCAGATAGGGAAATGGTGCAAGAGGACAACCTCAAAAGATGTCAAAAGTAATAATAAGAAATATACATTTAACAATGGTAATTTAAATATTTGTTTCTTAAATGTTTGTGGACTTAAGAAAAGACTATTGTCTTCTGATTTCGTTGACATTTTGCTTGAAGATGATATCTGTATTTTTGTTGAAACGATGTTAACTGATTTTGATAATTTAAACTTACCAGACGATTATATTTATGTCACAAAAAATAGAAAAAAATTTAAAAAAGCATCAGGCGGAATAGTTGTTATTTATAGAAAGAGTTTAGAAAAAAAGTTGAAATTCTATAATACTGACTCTGAGAGTCAATTTGTTTTATGGTTTCAAATTTCGAAATCAATTCTGTCACTTAATTCAGATGTAATTTTTGGCTGTGTTTATGTACCACCTGACTATAGAAGTTTTTGAAGAATTTGAAAATGAATTGAATATCCTATCAAACACTGAAAATTGTTATGTTGCCCTAGTTGGCGATTTTAACTCAAAAACTGGGTCTTTACCCGATTATATTATACCTGATGAGTCAGTTGTTAGTATGTTTGATTTAGATTGTGATGCTGATATATTAGAGTATTTATATGATTATGAGAATCTGACTCGAAACAAAATCATCTTACAAAGAGTGTCTCAGTGTACATGTAGACCTAATAAGTATGGTCATAGATTGTTAGAGTTGTGCAGAAAAAATAATTTATATATTGCGAATTCAAGAGTTGGATCAGATAAAGATATTGGGGAGAAAACATTTAACGATTCAAGTGTTTTTGATTATTTAATTATTTCATCAATGCTCTTCCCTATGATTTTTTATTTTGAAATTGATGATTTTATACCTTTATATTCTGATTGTCATTCTTTTATGCATTTTAGACTTCAGGCCACATTAAGTAAATCAGATTCAATTGTTACCGACAAAAGAAATGATAAAACTTTTGTCAGGTGGAAAAGTGAACAGAAATCTGAATACGTTGATCGATTTCACAATGATCCCGAAGGTATTTTGGCCACTGTTATGAATAAACTGGACAAATTGTCCGTAAATAATGATGCAACTCAAAATGACATAAACAATATAGTATTAGATATCAGCAAAAATTTTAAAAATGCGGCGGCAGAAACTTTTGGGAAAACAAAAAAACATAAACATTTTTACAAACATGAAAATTCTAAACCTTGGTTTAATAGAAAATGCTCGATGAGTAGAAATTTTTTTCATAAAGCTCGAAAGAGATATAGTTTTTTGAAAAATGCTGAAAACAGACGTAAAATGAGACAAGCTAGTAAAGAACATAAAATAACATTAAATAAAGCTTTTGCAAACTATCAACAGAAGGCTGCTGATGAGTTACGTAACATTTCTAAAAAGGATACAAAAGCTCTATGGAAAATCCTTAATAATCTAAATGATAGCAAAAAAAAGGATGACCATGACGATATATATATCTTTAAAAGCATTGTATGATCATTTTAAAATCCTAAATGAAAATGTCGAGCCAGAAAATGGCTTCGAACAAGATTTTGACTTTGATACTTTATCAGATGATGTTGAGTTATTTTTAAATTGTCCAGTAACCGAAGATGAAATTAAAAAGGTTGTTTCGAATTTAAGAAATGGCAAAGCTTCAGGCAGTGATGAAATTTTAAATGAATATATAAAGAATACAATTGGCGATTTAATGCCAATTTACGTTAGGCTATTCAATCTAATTTTAGATACTGGAATTGTCCCAGACAGTTGGTCTAATGGAATCATGATTACTATATTTAAAAATAAAGGATCAAGAATTGATCCCGAAATGTACAGAGGAATCACATTGAATTCATGCTTTAGTAAAACTTTTTCTGCTATGTTGAATTACAGGTTAAATAATTATGCAGATCATGTAGACCTGATTTCAAAGTCACAAGCAGGTTTTCGTAGAGGTTTCTCTACTGTTGATAATATATTTGTATTGTACTCTTTAATTACTATATATTTTTCATTTGGTAAAAAACTATTTTGCACTTTTATAGACTTTAAAAGCGCTGTTGACACTGTATGGAGATCTGGATTGTGGCAAAAAATGCAAAAATCAAACATTAAAGGTAAAATATTTAATGTGATATATAATATGTACCAAAATATAAAAACATGTGTCAATAAAGGAAATGAATTTTCCGAATTTTTTATATCTCACATAGGAGTAAAACAAGGTGAAAATTTATCACCTTTTTTATTTTCTTTGTTCCTAAATGATCTAGAAAGTTATTTTGTTGAAAATAATATAGAAAGTCTAGATAATATTTCAAATATGTGCATGGAATCATTACAAATGTATGTTAAATTGTTCCTTATATTGTACGCAGATGATACTGTGCTATTGTCTGAAAGTGCAGAAGGATTACAAAAAACCCTTGTATGTTTTGAAGAATATTGTAAAAAATGGAAACTTAAGATTAACACAAACAAAACTAAAGCAGTGATTTTTAGTAAAAAGAAAGTAAAAAGAAATCCGAATTTTATGATATATGGAGAAAACATTGAAATAGTTGATTCCTACTGCTACCTTGGGATACTTTTCAATTACAACGGTAGCTTTTGTACTGCACGAAAAAAACTTCATGATCAAGCACAGAAGTCCTTGTATGCTTTATACCGAAAAATAAAAAATATATGTATTCCCGTCGATTTGCAGCTAAAACTTTTTGACTCATTGGTTAGTCCTGTTTTATTGTATGCGTCAGAGGTATTGGGATTTGAAAGTAAAGATAGCATAGAGAAAATACACCTTCAATTTTGCAAAAACATTTTGAAATTAAGAAGCAGTACACCAAATTATATGGTGTATGGGGAACTCGGAAGATTCCCTTTGGAAACTATTGTTAAACGTAAAATGGTGTTGTTTTGGAATAGTTTATTATTGGAGAATAACAAGTTATCTTCAATTATGTATAAATTAATGCTCAAATTACATTTTCAATACCCCACAAAATTTAAATGGATTACGTACGTTAAATCCATATTTGACGAAAATGGAATTAGTTTTATTTGGCATGCCAAATAAGATCAACTTCCATTGGATAAACTGTGTTTAAAGAACATTATTTCACAAAAACTGAATGATCAATTTATCCAACATTGGTTTTCACAAATGAATAACTCTTCAAGAGGTTCATTTTATTCAGATTACAAACAGGAATTTCGTTTGGAAACCTATTTAATAAAGTTGAAGCTGTGTGACAGGATTTATATAGCAAAATTCAGATGTTCAAATTTAAAATTTCCTGTAGAAACTGGAAGATGGTCTGGAATACCTAAAAATGCACGAATTTGTCATCTCTGTGGAAATGGTATAGGAGATGAATTTCATTATCTTTTCAAATGTCAAAAACAGGAAATAAAACTGCTTAGAAATAAATATATACCACAATATTATACTGCAAATCCAACGGAGTACAAATTAATACAGCTTTTAACATTCTGTCATGTAGAACTTTACAAAAACTTAGCAATATTTTTAAAAATACTTACACGATACTTATGATTTATGTTTGTCTTTTTCAGTTGAATATTTTGGTTATGTGTAAATTGACATTTTGCTATATGTTAACATGCATGCATGCATGGCATTATTCTGTTTAGTGTAAATATATTGAGCATAAACATGTGTATACGTGTATATATGATGTCCTCTTGTACACCTATGTGTCTGAGGTTTAATAATAAAGTATTGTCTATTGTCTAGACTTATTGGAAACACTGCATTGCCTTAGAATTGTGTATTGCCTAATTAAGGAACTCGGGATTAATAACACACTTATAAATCCTACAGCTTACGAAGCAGGAGATCATTGAAAACCACAAATAGGTTCTAATCTCCTTTAATCGGTTTTAATCCAAAGGATGAAGACCAGGATCTTCCATCCTTATATTGGATTCATACGCTTCACAAGAATCCTTATGAGGAAAGGTACATTGCGGGTTCTATCAAGTGTTCCACTAAACCCCTTTCTAAAGTTCTTACTGCCATAATCACTGCATTTAAAGAAGGACTTCAAAAATATTTCGAAACGGCATATTTAAGAAGTGGTGTTAATCCGATGTGGATACTGAAAAAAATATAGAGTTATTGGTGAATTTACAATCTCAATCATTAAAACATTGTACCAACATTAAAACCTTTTTTTCAACTCTTTATACCACTATTCCACATACTAAACTTAAAGATCGACTGAAAGAACTCGTCAGCTTATGTTTCTTTAACAAAAAGGGCACTAGACGTTTTAAATATCTAGTTTTGGGCAGGAATTCAGCTTACTTTGTGAAAAATCACACAGAGTCGAGCAAAAAATACACCGAAGATGATATCACTGCAATGCTGGACTTTTTAATTGACAACATATTTGTTTAATTTGGAGGTTTGATTTTCCAGCAGATTAATCATTATTGGAATCCCAATATGTACCAATTGCGCTCCTCTACTTACAGATTTGTTTTTGTATTCCTATGAAGCAGAATTTATCCAAGGGCTTGTACAGAAAGGAGAAAAGAAATTAGCCCGGTCTTTTAATTTCACATATCGGTATATTGATGGTGTACTTTAATTATAATAGATTCAGTGATCACTTACATTTAATATATCCAAGTGAAGTTGAAATTAAAGATACTACCGACACAAATAAATCTGCTTCATATTTAGACGTTTTTTTTCTCGAAATGAATACTTATGGTAGGTTAAATACCAAAATCTATGACAAACGCGATGATTTTAATTTTCCTATAGTCATCTTTCCATTTCTGTATAGCAACATCCCAGCGGCACCAGCATATGGAGTATATGTGTCTCAATTAATACGTTACTCTAGAGCTAGCTCAAAGTACGTTGATTTTGTTTAATGCTTTCTCAAAACTTCTAAAGACAGGGCTATGAATCAATCAAATTAAGGTCATCACTCAAGAAATTTTACGAACGCCATAATGAGCTGATTGGCCATTTTGACAAAAGTATGTCAGAAATCATATCTGGTATTCTTCCTCAGTCATAATAACCTTCCATCATTACCGAACTGACCAAAGAAATAACACGACGGGTGCCGTATACGGTGCAGGAAATGTTTATCCTTTATCTGAATTCACTCCCGGTTTTAAGTGGAGTACGTGTTGTTATTATTTGTAACTTTTGATGTAAATGTCTTTTGGTTTTATGAGTCTTTGTTTACTTCTTGGTTTTGATTGTTATTGTCTTATAGCCGTATTTGCACTGCTAAAGTGTAGAATGGTAACGGATTCTCCTTCATCGGGTTTTTGTCGGCGTTTCCGCACTTATGCAAAAGAGAACAGTTTAATTTGTATTCTTAGTAGGATTTCTACTTCTTTAGAGAGTACTTGTACACTATTTACAGAGGTGGAAGAATATCAAGATACCATGCAGTTATAAGGCCACAACCAATTATGTTGACCGAAAATCGTGACAAAAATATAAAAGATGGTACAAAGTTATACGTGACATTTTGTTTTAATTACAAAAGGTTTAAACTAAGTTTTTGTACACGATCTAGCTAACGGAAGATTGCTATTTTTTTCATCAATTATTGCTAAAAAAGAAAGCATTTAATTTAAACAAACTGTGTGATAAAAGTTGAACAAATCACGAGGGAACTGAAGGTGAAGACATTATAATTTTGATGAAACGGTGCTACCGAAGTTGTAAGACCATTAAAGCAGTTTTCAAAACTGTCTTTTTCCAAATGTCTAGAATTGCAATAAAAACCAGCATGGCATTTTTCATCGCATGATTCTTCATAATTCTCATTTACACTAACTGTCCAGAATTTACGGAAAGATTGAAATTCGTGGTTCTTCTGAGTCCTCATCCGGGTAACAAGCTGTGCCATCGACGCAGGAGAGAGGTCAGCCAACTCATAGGCCGTGGTGGCATTATACTCGATTTTCCATTCAGATTGATTGTTCCTATTGACTTCTGGTAAATCCATGTAATACTGTGTAAAGTCTAGCAAGTTTCCATTCGATCGGTCGTATTTTAGAAGCCTGAAACTTGGATTGTGAGCGGGTCCTGTTCTACCATCAAATTTGTACCTCCAAGGTGTTATGGAAGGCGCACAAAACTGCGCAAGTACACCAACACCTGTAAAAATAAACATGACAAATAGAATATCAAAGTGATAAGTAGATCATCATGAAGAATGATTTTTAAATCTAACAATTTCATAAAAAAAATACTTGTAACTAAGATCTTTATACAAAGTATGTATGATCCCTATTTTTACAAAATGGCTACGTGTTTAGTAGAATTTAAAATACCTATACTATTATTTCATCTCAGTATACTCTTTCTCTAGTTGGAATAATGAATTTGTATTCTAAAAATTAATGATAATGGCATGAATGACACTCTTCGTATGCAAAAAAAAAGAACATGATATAAAAACTATAAACATGAAGAGCATGTCACCAAATAAAATGTATCATTACCACATCTTCTTTTTTATATATACTGACATTATTTCAGCTTAGTAAATTATTCGTTCTTGTTTGATTATTCAATTTCAGTTCTAAATTTCATGATACCATACAAATCTCAAATTATTGGTACCTGTGTCGTCATGGTAGATTCTAAAATTGTCAGAATGTTCGTGTCCAAAATGCATCCCAACAATCTGTTTTGTGTAGTTCATAAATATGTTGTTCAGTTTGGAATTATATTGTGGGTACATCCAGGGGATTCTATTAGGGGTGGGATTTACACCCGGTGGTACATGTGCTGTTACTAGAACCTGATGAAAAAGAAATGTATTTACGTTTAAGTTGTAGTTGTTTAAAAAATAAACAAGAACTTATTTGATGATATTTTATAAGTATTACTATATATGCGTTCCGTGGTATTCTCAAGTTATCAAAGTCGTTAGTCAAAAAGAGTTTAAGAGATTTTTACAGAACCTATTGAAGGTAAACCATAAATTCAAGGCAGCAGTCCTTTTGCGACAATTACTGTTTTTCATGGGTATCATTTGCGCCAAATTTTGTTTTCCAAATGTATCAATTGCGCCAATATTCGGAACTCATTTGCGACAATTTACCTGTACACATATCTATGATCAAAAATATTAATGATAAATATTCTTTCTTATTTTTGGCTTAAAAAGTATTATAATTATGTTTGGAGATATTTCATCATGAAGATGAGCATCTGGAGAGAAATGACTTAAGATGCATTAATCTACAGTCCATTTACAGAGAGAGAAGAAAACTTATTGCTTTGCTGAATATTTAATACAAGATATGCCAAAAGAGAAGAATATAGAAGCTTTTGCTAATTATGTTTTAGCCACATTTTTTGATGACACAGTGCTGAAACTATATCTACCACAAGAAGTACCTGTAATGGAGAAGAAGCATTCAACAGAAATTATTATGAACTGTTTTATGCAGTTCATTCTTCAATGTTTGTCTTTTTGGACAATAAAGTGAAGTTACAAGCTACAACATACATTAAATGGGGAAGTACACATGCAGCAGCAGTAGGAAGAAAGTATGTTTCAGAAAAAGGAAACATTTGTCGCGTAAACTCCCGGTTCGAAGTCCAAATAAAGGTGGAGGGAAGTCATTTTTCTTCTAATTGGCGCAATCGTATGTTTTATTTTTGGCGCAAATGATACCATATAATTTTAAAACAGGTGGCGCAAACATAGCATTGGAGAAAAAAGTTGTGGCGCAAAAGGACGCATTTTTGGCGCAAACGGATCTCCGTCCCAAATTCCAAAACATCAGAAAGGTATACAAAACCCAACAACATTTGTATATAACCATAGACAAACTCTCATGTCGCTTCTCACTTAGGATATACTTCTGCAATCAATCCGAAACAAAACAAAATTTTCTATATCGTTTAAATTCACATACCTTCTCATTGGCTACCTTAGCTGCGTCTAGTACTTGTTCTAACCAGACAAACTGACCGGCGGGATCTTCTGTGGTACCAGTTTGTTTGTTGGAAGTATAATAAAGATTTGTATTCAGTCCAACTATTCTCATACCGGTTGCAGTCTTTAGTGTATAATACCCACCTTAAATAAAAGGATCAGAAGAGAATAATGGTGGGTTTAGAATAAAGGGCAAAAAAAATAGGCTTAAACAATAAAAATTGAAATATATAATTTAAGGAACTCAATCCAAACCCTCATATATAATGCATATAGATATATATCCAGTTGTTTGAATTAATGTAATTATAACCAGTAGAAACTTTATAATTGCAGTATTTTGCACTGATCGTTAAACATAGTACCAAGAATATTACGCAAAGCTTTATATTTAGCGCTATATGCTTTTTAAAATCTCCTCGGACGGAGAATGAATATTCCAAACATTTACCTCGAAGAAAAGTATTCATGCTTTCTTCACCAATCCAGCTTTTCCATCTATCAAAAGACCTGTTATACAACAAATTACCGGTCTCTGGGAACTGGTTATGGGGAAAGTAGTCATGGTTTCCGAATGTGGCATACACGGGAACAGTCGTAAATACATCCTTGAGTAGATTTGTAATGTTTCCCAATATTGCATCATGGATTTCAAAATTAACGTTATCATCACTTGTATGGAGAGTATTGTCTCTGAAATCAATTCAAAATTAACGTTATCATCATTTGTATGGAGAGCATTGACTCTGTAATCAATTCAAGTTTCATCTTTACTTGACATAAACTTAAAGAATTTCGTATTTTTTTCAATGGATATCTGTCTTCTTTTTTTTCTTTTTTTTTCTTTTTTTGTTGTTGTTTGTTTTCTCTCGATACAACAGCAGCGGCCAAATTATAAAGCTTAATCACATAACTTTCTATACTCTCTGGACAGGTTTCAAATACATATACGTACAGAATATTTATCAACTATAAACTCTAAAGGTTTGACTTATCCTTTATGCCTACTGTCTTTTTTACAGTACAGGAAATTGTAAAATGGTGTAGGGCTATCCTAAATATCAGAGGTATATCATTGAAAAAGAAGCTAACATAATTTAAGCTTCGATATAAGAAATTGAAATGAAGTAAAAAAAAGTATACCCTGTCCACAATATGAAGTCTGGATCAGGCTTAAGAGCCTTCATTGCTTCAACGCTGTCGTTCACAAGTTTCCAGGGCGCATCACACCAATAATCTCCATATAGACCATAGGTTTCTACGACGTCATTACAGGAAAGGTCCTCACTCATGTAAGTATGATCCCAGTGGAAATCTGTCACGTGCCAGAAATATCCTGTAACGATTTATTGGGAATACAATATCAAATAAAGGTAACATGGATGTATTACTAGTATTTCCATGCAAATGTATACAAAAACAGACAAGTAAGACAAACTACACCACTATATGTACGCCATCAGCATCTTCACTAGCCAAGGGTTACTATCCAATCCAAAACACGTGGAGAGGAAAGGGATGGATCGCAACCCTTGGTCTGCGAAAATGGATGTACACATGCTACAGGGACACTGTCTTAATAGCTTTAGATGTATCGCAGACGGGTCACCACGGTGCATATCATACCATTTATCAGTGCAGTTTACTTATGCCCGAGCTTTTGAATGATTTAATGCGGCGATAAGTAATTACCGGTTCCAACTATCATAGGGTTGACTACTCTATCTTCTGTACAACCTTACTAGGGAAATGTTCATATATTCATTTAAATAAAAACGCCAGTTTAAATAAATATAGGAGTTATAATATGCTTTAATTTCTTCGGTGTCTTTTGGCTTTCAAGACGAAAGAATACAGTTCTGATTCCTTCCTCCCTACCGACCCAAAATGTGCATGCATACTGAACAATTTTGGTTTAATATTGTTAAATTTATGACATATTTTGGTAAAGCACCATTAAAGTCTGAACATTTCCAAACAAGTTCTAGTCTGTATATCATTTCCCGTGTAAAATTATTGTACCTACCTACATACCTTATTTTATCTGTCAAGAGGCAGAAAAAAAAACATATTTTGGGGGCCTAATGATCTTAATACTAGTAAAACAAAGAAGAAATCAATACTATACATTTATATTACTATACACGTCTACCACCAAGTAATGTGTATATTATTCATTAGCTTCTTCAACTTTTAGAATTGCTGTAAGTAGATTATTAGTCCCGAGGTACCATTTCTTTAGCCATGCAGAAGAAGTATAATTATGCATCAATTGTCACTGCTGCACTAACATGCATGACGGGCAAACATGTATCAAGTATTGAAATATTGATATATAAAAAAATCATACATGATTTGTACAATGTTTAATGGAATTGTTCTAAAATCTACTCACCAATATCTGCTGTTACGGAAGAAACCGTCAGTATTAGCATCAAGATGATCATCTTTTCTTTGTTGCTGCTAAAGCTTCAATATGATCATATTACAAAAAAATCTGTTTACAGTTGTGTCTTCGTGAGACATACCAGTCGAAAGTGATGTTTGTTTTAAGTGGTGTTTCTTAAAAATTAAATGGTAGGTAGGTAAAATAATTCCACTTTCTATTTCATTGAATTTATTTAATGCCCTAATGATACTTTTGAGCGAAAGAAAATTCACACGAACGTACGAAATTGTTACATTAATCTATACTCTGCCTGTACATACATGTATGTGGAATGCCGTTTGCACACAGTGGTATTTATGGTAGCCCCATTATAATTATAGCATGTTGATATTGCGACAGGTAAACGATGTTTGTTTAGAGCATGTAGAGTGTCCTAGGTTTTGCATTTGAACTTAGTCAGGTAAATCCAATAAATCACGCATCCCACTTATTATAAATGAACGCGTTTTATGATTTATTGTATCATTTTACCACGAAAATGAAATTTTCTATGTGTCTAATACATATAATAAATATATGGAGTTGCACAAACATATTAGACTTAACCACCTCTGTCACCAACTGACCCAGTCTCAGGTAAAACAAAAACAAATATTGGTTACTAGTATCTCATTTTTGGATCAACTTTCAATTCTATCGAAATTCATCTATCGTTCTCTGCTACTAGTATTCTAGTTGCATATATTTTGACCATGTTGATCGTAATGCGTTCTATATAGCTTCTTGTATGCTTGGTATATATTCTCCTTAAAAACATATCATTCCTTTAAACTCGTGTGATAAATACTCGGACACACATCTAAATGCAATAGTTTAGCATGAAAGACAGAAACATCGACATGCATATACCATGAATCTCCACATGTATTCTTCATTCTGTGTATTTCTCTTGATCGTGGCCGTCTTCTTATAATTATTATGGGTGTTGACTGTCCCCTACATCTAATGAAAAAAGGTGGCGCGGCTTAATATTGGCATTGAAGACCAGAGGACAAAGGTTTGGACATTTTCAAGTCACATACGGCCTTCAAACATGAGCAGAACCCCCATACCATATAGTAAGCTATAACAGACCTCGTTATGACTACAACTATGAACGAAAGAAAAATCAGTATGAACGACAGAAACTAACGACAATCACCGGGCTGCCTTTAATATTCTGTGACAGTCAGTTTTTCAGTTTACTTTCAGGTTATTAATTAAATTTTCGTTAAAAAGAATCATTGCAAGGTGTTCACATCTGTCTTTCTTCTTTTTCATATAATACTGTATAATGGAAGCAATGTACCTTACGTCAAATGTCAGTTTTTTTTTCAATTTCAATGTTTTTTGAGTGATAAGACCAATTTCTATTTGACTATCAGAATATCGTGACCACCTTTATTGTTCTACAGAATCATTGTAACATGTACATGGTCAGCTGACAAGAGACACCTGGCAGTAAACTTGGTCCACGCAGTTTACATTAATATTAAATGTAAATTTGCTATTTGTGTTCTACAAAATCTTCTCAGGGTGAATATAGGATACGGTATACTGTACATCAACCACCTAAGGATTCTGTTAGACCACAACTAGTAAAGCTAGTATATTAACTGTATGTGGTCTACATAATCTTTGTGAGGTGAATATGTCTAACCATGACCTCATCTTCATGATTCATTAATCGGTTAAGTTTTGGTGATTATATGGATCTTTATGCCGGAAAGGGTTCATCTGTTACTTAATAACCCCTTAATTGGTACCTTCTCTCTTTTAAAGTTTTTACTGCTATTTGATCCCTCTGGATCGGAGACCATGACTGGAGACGTAAAATTATGTATTTAAATTCTGAATACCACGTAGAAACTGTGAGGTTAATTAGAAAGAAAATTTAAGCTTTTAAAAATAGACTGTAATCAAACTATTTCTGTTTATGCATCTTTCAATGTTGAACTTCCATGTTTTTATAGTTATATTTAATGGACAGATGGAATGAAAACCTGCAGTCCTTTTTATCGGAAATAGTCTGAATATTACATCAAGCTAGACTACCAGTTTATCCCGATTGCACCTGTCCTAAGTCAGGAATCTGATTTACAGTAGTTTTCGTTTGTTTATGTAATTTATACTTGTTTCTCGTTTCTCGTTTTTATATAGATTAGACCGTTGGTTTTCCCGTTTGGATTGTTTTACAATAGTAATATTGGGCAGGGGCGTAGCTCGGCAATTTTGATATGTACGCAATGCCGGAGAAGGAAGTCATACGGCAGGGGGTCTGGGGGCCGATTATGCCCCCAGAAGCTCTGGGATAAATGGTGCAAAATCCTGCATTCTCGCAATTTCCGAGGACTTAAAATGACCTCACATAAATCTTACTTTTAGGAAAAACAAGTCAACTTTGGAAATAAATAATCAGAGAAAAACAAAGAAACCCGTACTGTTGGCTTAACAATTTTTTTTTTTCCTTATGTGTAGAGGGTAAAAATGGCTTGATTAGGTATATTTTATTTGTTACCTAATCATGCTGAACCCACTTTACATTAGAAAACAAACTAATTTCTAAGCCAACACTGTCCAACTTAAATGGTATTTTTTTTATTGAGGAAATACTAAATAAAAATTCGAATCACATATATCTTTATGTTTTAATTTATGAGTGAACAAGCAGTGTTTTTCAGCTTTTTTTTCTCTCTCAAAGTTAATTCTGAAAAATCAATGCCCATTTCCTTTCTTTTTTTCTACTAAAGATGTCCAAAACCGTGTCTGCTTTAATTTTTTTCCTCGGTATATGTTCAAAAGACCGAGTCCAGATAAACAATTCGTTTTCATTGTATTTCTCAAGTAGGTCTTCACTCTTCTCATGGTACTAAAAGACCGTTCTGCCGTTGCCATCGAGACCTGCATACGACGGACGAACCAACAGACAGACGGATGTACAGACCAGAAAGCACAATGCCAATCTATTATCGTAGGTAGGGCATAACAAAATCAAATCATTTTTTTTCTTCAACAATATTAAATAAAATCTAAGATTAAATTCTAAAAATTTGCTAGTTAGTAAAGGTTAAAAATGGTAGTAAAGGGTTGGGTTGGGATGGTGGATCAGTACTTCGCGAAAAAAAGTTTTTTTTTTTATTAAAATTAGGATTACGGAAAATAAAAACTTTAAAACTGAAAGCATGGAAAATACGCACTTTTATTTAAATTTGGGAACATGTAACTTGTTGAACGAAAGAGGCACCCGTCTTGCACTAGAATTTAAAAAATGGGAAAAAAAGTTGAACGTCAAATGAAAAAAAGGTGAATACAGTTGCACGAAAATTACCCTTTACCACTCCCGTTAAACTTAAGTTGGAGTAGACTATTTAAGACTTATACATACCTCACAGGAAATTCATAAGAATGAATTGATGTCCATGATCTTTTAAGAATGTCATATTTTATTTCATCAGTTATTTTGGAATCTTCAGAAAAGATGTCAGGGTAAGGAGGCATAGAAGACGTAACACTTGTGTTTTGACACCCGGAGTACTCAGCCATTTTAAATTATTGGCATCAGCAACATAATTACGATGCTGGTTTCGTGATGAAAAGGGAAGACTAGTTTTTGGAACGAAATATAGCTACAAAGTGATCATTAACATATTTGTAATTTTTTTTTAATTAACTTTATCACTTCAGTTTTGCTCTTACTAGATTAACCATATTTTTATTTCTGTGAAATTTTCAATGTGTACGCAACTGCGTTTTTGCGTACGGGTTGCTACGCGCCTGTTGGGGCCCTTTATAGCTTGTTGTTCGGTGTGAGCCAAGGCTCCGTATTGAAGGGCGTACATTGACCTATAACGGTTTACTTTTATAAATTGTTATTTGGATGGAGAGTTGTCTCATTAGCACTCACACCACATCTTCCTATACCTATCCAGTAATTACTGATAAACCAAATGCTATGAAGAACATAAATCCATCAACTGGTCCAAGGACACAGTTTTATCGTCTTTTGGTTTTCGTTTCACAAATATAGTCCCTAGTGTGAACAGTGTATAACTTGCAATTTTTATTTGATACACTTTCCCAATTTATTTCTTGATATTTAATGCATGAAATATTAAGTAGGGTGGGGGTGTAATTACATGTTAAAAATATTTGGGTGCTGAATCTTTTTGTTAAGTGGTGATTTGGTCCAGTTAAAAAAGGTCAAATTTTATTACGTATGAAGCTGTCAAACTGAATTTTAGGCCCCCTTAACACATAATTGTCAATATTTTGGGTTAGAGCTGGTAGAAGTTTCTATAAATTTTATATTTTAATTTGAATTTATTGTCTAAAAGAAATGCACTACGAAATAACTGTGTTCTCTGGCCAACTGGCATATAATTGCATAAAATCAATACAATGCGACAGGAATGTTCCTAGGTTCCGACAAAAGTGCAAAAAATCGGAAAATTTCATGGCAATAACTCATATTAGGAATTGACTGGTGATTTTGGTTGTGTTATCTGAATTGTAAAACTTGTTTTGCTGATCACTCAAGTCTTTGGTTATCTAGTTTCAATGTATGCACTTAGATGTGCAAAGACAGAACGATGGGTATTAGTTGTCCATAAAGGGACTTAACTTCTAAAGAGGTCTGACGTTTTTGCAAATTTTGTCCTAACTTGTCTTCTGCCATTAAAATTTTCTCTATTTCTATGTCAGTTCCACAAAAAAAAAAAAAAACACGAAAATGAGTACAAATCTTCACCAACTTCTTTAATGAATTTCAGCCATACATAAATATTTGTTAATCTTGTCCTGTTGATCATTTTGGATTTTTGAAAAGATTCTCTTTATCGATTACCATTTTTAATAGCCTTAGGACAAAATTGGTTAAAAATGTCACCCAAGGGCAACAACTCCTTTAGAAAGTCTTCAGACACTTTTAATCAGCATAGGTGCAAGGTAGAAATTGACATTCACAACATTCTGCCCTCGTCTTAATCTATAATGGTTTACAAAGTAATTAACAATAAGTTGCATTTTACCCTATATTTTAATTTTATGCTTGGCATCCATGTTAGGTGGGACAAGGATTTGTATAGTATGTTATACAAATGCTTTGCTGGGAGGTGAGCACATGATACACTTTTTCTTAACTATATACCAAAGGATGGTTGTGGTCAAGTTGGTCCCAATTGGCCCCAGAAATTTCATAGTGGAAGATTTTTGTAGAAGTTAACAGACCACAGATGACAAGTGATTAGCATCACATCCCTTAGGGACAGGCTAGCTAAAAATTAGGGGAAACTGATATTTTCCAAAACATTTCTGAGTCTCTGATACAGGGCTATAACTTTAACAACTGAAACTGAATCATAATCTGTGTATTTTAATATGAATAAGTCATGTTTATACCAAAATCTATTCAACAAACTGAATTATAAGAGAACAAATTCTGAAAAAAACTTGATGGATGAGGATGAACTGCCAAATAAAAACCTAGTTCCCTTCTGCCCCTTGCCAGTATATGGGCTTACAAAAGGAGAAGTAGAGTTCAAATCAAAATAAAAGATGCATCAAGGAAAATAAAAGAGATTTCATAGTTTTCAACAATAGACAGGTGTCTGCAAGATATGCAAAATTTATATCAATTTATGAAAAATGAAAATGAGGCTTAGGTAAGTGACCATGGACAGATGGACACCTTAAACCAATCAGAGTAATAATATCTACATCACAGTCGTTTGAACGAGACTTTACCTGCGCTATTTCTCGATACGCCATATAGTTTTGACACTGACAGCGTGTCTTTATCTTATAATTTTGGTAATCGGTAATTAGTTTTTTAGTATAATAGTCCCAGTTAATAATACCATAAGGACATACCTTTAACTTTTTAAAAAGTATGTTTAATGCCAATAATAGAGCTGAATTCTGTCTCCAGGTGCTGGATTTTTTCTCGCTGTGTTGTCAAGACCCATTGGCAGCCTAATTCATCCGTGTGTTTTACTCTTTGACACATTCCCCATTTTCATTCTCTATTTTATTCAATGGGTCTAAATCTTGACCAGGTAATTTCAATTTAGTCAGCATACACAATTACAGATAAAGTAAATTGTTTGTTGGTGTATATTATTTTGTTTTTCTCTTGTTTTGTTGATAAATCAGGCCATTAATTTTCTCAAATTGTTTTACATTTTTCATATCTGGGCCTTTTATAGCTTCCTCTGAGGTATGTGTTTTGTTCGTTATTGAAGGCCATACATTGACGCTATAATTTGTTAACCTCTATATGTCATTTAGTCTCTTATGGAAAGATGTGTCATTGGTTATGATATGTTTTCAAATCAAACCTCAGACCACAATTGCTGAGTGACTTTTGTGTTCTACCAACATTTTCATGTCAATAGTGAAGCAATAATAATAATCTTCCTTCAGCATGTTCCTTTAGTAGGCTCCTGTGATAATTGTCATAACATACACTTTCAAGTTTGCTTACTGTTTGACATAAATTTCTAAACCATTAGTAAATTAAATAATGGGAACATGAAGTACTTTTAGTACATTGATGAGTGTAATGTCAATTTTCATAAACATATTTTTTGTCCATTCACCATTCATGTAAAGTGATTATTAGAGAGTTCCGAATGAAAATGACGCCAATAACTTGACAAAATCTGTGTTGAATTTTTGTGGAAATACTTCTAATTTGGTGAGTTTTTTGTATTGATATTATTGTATAAACCTTCCGTAACTTGTCAGAGTTGTATTGCTTAAGTTTAAGAACTTTTTTCAGTGAATAGAGATGTCAAACTCCTCTCAGACCATGCTATATTTCTATAAATAGATATTTCACAGGTTGTAAAGTGTGAACTGATAATTACATTTTTGTGTCAATGATGTTTCATTGTTTTTTGGTTAATATTGTTTTTATGTATTTTCACTGGGTTAAACAAGATGTTTACAAGTTTGGTATATAAATTTGTTTGTTTTCTGGATAACATGTATTTTTGCAATGTTTTGAACATTTATTATTCAAGTGAATGACAGTATTTTTCAGTAAATCGTATTTACCGTATTTAGAGTATGACTTATTTGTATGGAACGTATTTGTATTGAGGATTTAAATATGGAACGTATTATGATATATTGAACTTTATTAGAATATATCACTGTGTTTACTGGATTTAATAAAGATTAATTAACTTTCTCTGGAATACGCATTTGCCTTAGAATATTTCCACACTTTAACTTTCTAGCCAACACAATGAGACAGACAAAAACAAAACAGCAAAAATTGGAAAAAAAAAGATTCGCATTTAACAGCCTTCAGAAATGGACATGTTTTACTAATTTCTAGGAGTTATTACTGTCAATTGGAATCAGAAATCTATAAAGGAAAGACATGAAACATTGTCATAGCATCAAATTCACTGAATAGTCTATAAAAATCTTAAAACCAATCATAAATGTAAAACAAGCAATTTTATTAATAGATATCATACAATGTAACAATTTACAAATGAATTTATCTACAATTAGCACTAGTTAGATAACATAAACACATTAATAACAACTAAAAAAGGATTTGCTCATATTAATTGATACCATGGCACTGTGACAAAATGTTTTATTATAACATTCCAATTTTGGGAAAAGTTAAAGAAATATATTTAAAATTGAAGATGATTTTTTTTTCGAGTTCTTTAACTGCAGATAAAACTTTCTACTGGAAACAGGATTTATTTTTAAGCTTGAAAAAGTGCACTTTTACAGAAGAGTACATCTAGAATAAAACAAAATATATATTATGCAAGCAATATGGAATTGGAAAAAAACTTTTTGTTTTACCCTCATGTCTCCACCTCTTCAAATAAAATAAATAACACATAAAATTGTCTACAAACACTAAAAAATTTCAGATCTACTTTTGAACTTTTCCTTGGTTTGCAACTTTATCCATAGCTGCCTTAACTTGGGCTTCATCAGCCAGATAATAATGCTTAATTGGTTTAAGATTTTCATCTAACTCATAAACTAGTGGGATACCTGCAAAATAATATAGAACAATTTTTAACTTTACCAAGTTTCCTCATCTTTATAATTATACAAATCTGAAGAGATAATATACTTACCACAATTTTCAAGGGAAAACCAGCAATCCAAAGGCAAATTTTAGTAGTCTGTTTTTTTTTGCTGGAGATATTTTAAAGGCATACTTTTTACAAATTTTGCAGTTCAATTTTTCACTGGATATACCTGGGTTTAGTGTTTTAGTTAGCAAGATGTTGTGACAATGTCTACATTGATAAAGTATGGGTATTTATCTCATTTCAATTGTATTTCATTTGTAGAATAAATAAGAAATCTTTTCTTAAAACTTCTCTGGATTCATCCGAAATTATACTGATCCTGTTTATTTTCAATAATTATGTATGATTTGCCCGCTCTCGGCTTTAAATTTGCATACACTAAATTATGACTTTACCAAACGTTTTTTAGTATCTATGATTTCAACTTCTCTTGATTCATCAGAAACTTTACTGATCCTGTTTATTTTCTATGAAGCATGTCTGATTTGCCCATTCTGGGCTTTAAATTAGGATGGAGAGTTGTCTCATTGGTACTCATACCACTTCTTTTTATATCTACTAAATTTTGACTTAATCAAAAAAAAAAATAGCATACTCAGATTTCCATGCAGTTATTTATCTTCATCTGAAATATAAATCTGACTGATTATGAAAATCAGTGCAAAGTGTGTATAGACATAAACATTTACTGACCTGTTGGGATATTGAGTTCTGGGATTTCTGAGTCTGGAATATTATCCAAGTACTTCACTATTGCTCTCAAACTATTTCCATGGGCTGATACTATAACTCTCTTTCCTGCCTATGAAAAGATTAAATATCTTATAACATTCAAACTCTAACATTTTTGTACATTCTAGTAACAGAGGATCTTTACACCACAACATATGCAAAGTAAAAGGAAAAGCTCATAAATTCAAACAGTATTTACCTCTACACCCTGTATATATAAATTATGATGCATTCAAATCAGTCTTCACAAAAAAACTTTCAGGCAAACTGACTTTAAATCGTTTTTCTTAATATATTTCAGTATCTATGAGGCCCATAACTCATGTTTTGCCTAAGAAGTTAATGGCACAACAATATTTCCACTAGCTAGGTCAGCAGGATTGTGGTTTACCCCGAAATTACATTATACAGGAAAGGAAATCTTTTTACAGCTGTTTAAATGGAACTGTTTGTCTATTTGATTTTTTGGTGGCCTTACAATTTTTTAAATAGTTACTATGGACAAGAATGTCGGGTAAATAATGTCAAAAGGCTATAAAACAAAAAGCTATGAAAACTTTTAAATCAATGCTACTTGTCCTCAAACTTTTGAATCACTATTACATAAAAACAAGTTATTACCTTCATTGCTGGTACAATGGCATCATGCCAAAATGGTAAAGCTCTAATAACTGTGTCTTTTAAACATTCACATGGTGGAACAACACTTTCATCTATATTCTGAAATCAAAGAAAATTCTGTGATGCCTTTTTAAAAAGAAACCTTTCAATTATGATGATTTCAGAACTCAACATTTTAGATACAATCCATGTAAAGTTATTGATCCTTGAAATAACTTGTCCCTAGAGATCATGAATTTCAAGACAACACTGAAGTTAGATCTTTGAATACTGTCTTTATCTGAACTAATCTTGATTTTGTTTTTTATTTACTAAAATTTTAAACATAAATATTTAATATATTTCTGTTTTGAAATATTTGACAGCTGACCCAGAGTAGCAGTAGAAAATCTGCTGACTTCTGCCTTTTCAGCCTTTTTAAAAATAAAACTTTTGTTCATCGTGCTAATACATCGTAATAGCAATGTCTGACGGGTGGGATTTCTGCTCATTATAATTCTTATAATTTAGTTATTTACTTACTCCATATTTAACCTCATTAGCTGACCATCTTTTATCTGATTTCTCTAATGCTGGAGGTGGTGTATCATAAGATCTTCTCCAAATCTAAAACAAAAGTTTAATGTTGTTAGAAATCATATATTCTACATGTTCTAATAGCTATTTGTACTGTCTATACATATTTATTCTGATTAACCTGATTACAGTCAGAAGGAGGAATCTTTTATTAATTACAAATAGTGACAAACTTACCAATATATTCATAGAGATTTTTTATTTGTAAACAATATAAAACTGACAGTCCCTATCAAGAATTAAAGTTTGATCCATAAATCACACATTTCTATCTAATAAAGGGGATTTCAAATGAGCTTAATTGATGCACAAATTTGCTCATCTAGTTTGTTAATTGAAAAAAAAATCTTCCATTCTACAACTGCAAGAAATACTATAAATTTCATTAATTTTTCAAATGTACAGGTCAGGGGTTCATCTGACATGGCAAATTATATAGAATTCACCTTCCCCCTCCACCCTACCCCCCCAAAAAAAAAAATTAATTATTTCATTGACTCAAATGAATGAAACTATCAGAAGTGATATTAACACAGAAATATTTAAAGTTCATCCGGTAATAGCTCTTCACTTCAGGTGCAATGAGAGTTCGAGGGAATAAAAAAACATGGCAACTAAGCATATACAAATTCTGGCATAATCACTAATATTTTACCTTAACTTGTGCCTCTCCATATTTTTCAGCAGTTTCTGACTTATTCAGTCCCTGTAAAGCACCATAATGTCTCTCGTTCAACCTCCAATGTCTAACAACAGGGATCCAGTGTAAGTCCAGCTCATCTTGTACGAAATACAAAGTTTTTATAGCTCTCTTTAGTAAACTTGTGAAGGCTATGTCAAAGGTATATCCCTTTTCTCTCAACATCTACAAAAACATCATCATAATGTTAAAATTATTGTATCAATATACGTGTAACCATGGTAACACTGAATAAAAGTAGCCTCCAAACATCAATCTAACTAAAAAAATGAAATTCCTAATCTTAAACTTATGCACAGATAATTAGACAACTTCTTTGTGTATTTAAAAAAAAAAAAAACATTTTGTAAAAGGTTTATTACATTTAGATGAGGGAATTACTTTAGTTACAGAATGGAAACGAAAAATTCTGCAATTTTTTCATTTTTAAAGGGGCATAACTCTAGAACAGTTTTAGTCGCTACATAAATTCAAACTTGATCTGTATTTTGGGTATACCTTTCATTTTATTTGATTGAGGCAAACTAACGTTAGAGAATGGAAACAACTTTGGGATGAACGGACAAACAGAGGTACAGACGGACGAGGGTAAAACTTAATGTACGCTACAGGCATACAAAAAACTAATTGTGGCAAAATAAACTTTCCTTTTTTCTAATTTTCATCAACACAATGTTATAAAACTCATTTCATTATTTCTTAAAACCCTTTCCTCCATAATGACGCATTTTGACGCCTGTGTAGTACCAGTTGAAAATATGGAAAAATTAAGGGCGGCAGGTAGGTAAAACTTACATGAATGAAGAGATAAATGAAAAATGAACAGATTGATGCCCAATTTATATAATTCCAAGGCCGTCAGTCAGCCCCAGAAGCAACGAGCCAAGTGCATCTGTTTTGGACAAGCAAATATCCACTTTTTGATATGGGACAAGCTCTGACGTCCCACATTCCCAGCATGTCAGGCAAAAAAGCCGCTGGACATCAGAGTAATCTCGGACTAGACAAAGTGGGCTAATAAAATGTCTAGGTTATGGAATGATTAGCGCTGAGTTCAAACTAGTTTTACATTTTTACCCGCCATATTCTGTATGTGCCTGTCTGAAGTAATTAGGAGCCTGTAGATCGGTGTTTGTCACTGTTGTTTTTTGTTCATTATTTTGTATATAAATTCATTTGTAACATTTTTTATATATAATTTCAAAATCTCAAAAGGGAATTTCGGCAGCTAGTCAAATTGGACTTATACAGCTAGAATGAATTATGATGGCTCAAACTACAGATGTGCTTAACTGATGTTATGCAAATTACTTGTATCACTGTCTTTCTACACCCCAAGGTTCATACATGTACACCTATCACATACACTGTGACAGTGTCAGACAACTGTCAAAATTTACCGTTCCAGCATTTTTAGCTTCAGCTAAGCCGGTTTCTGACAAATCAGCATCATGCCAGCCACAAAATAAGTTCTTTTGGTTCCATTCACTTTCTCCATGCCTCACAAAAACGATTGTATATTTTGCCATGACTGTTTATAGTTGGAATATGAGAAGTGACCTTCTGCCGGTGTCCTGTCCTTCACCTTTCAGGGAAGTAAGGGAGGTAATCCAAAAGAGTTTCCGTGTCATGACGCTACTTTCATTTTGATCATCCTGCATCGATTTCTTAGCAGCCCTTTTATTGAAAATTTAAATTGATTTTGACGAAAAATATTTAACTAGGTAATGCTATGAACTTATTGATAACATTATTAGTGAGTGTCAAATCCACTTGGACAAGGATTTGTATATTTTTTGTATTTTTCTCCCCCCCTTTTTTTGTTATTAAAGAAAGATTATTGTTTGTTATGTATATGTTACAGTAAATAGGTGAAATTAGGAATTAGACGTAATTACTAACATTTCAGTAAATACCTGTATTCACTAGTCAATTTAGTAATTACATGTATTTACTAGTTGTTTCAGTGATTACAGGTATTTACTGATTTATTTTGTCATTTTTACAGCTATTCACTAACCATGCTAACTTCATATTTTTGTTTAAAAATTAAAGACATAATTCAAGATATCAAATAAGAAAGTAAGGGGTAGGGATTTTTAGGGCTTACTTAAGGGGCAAGGATTATAAGGCACATTAAAAGTGCATACTCTTCAGTATTTGTGATAATTGAAACTGGAAAATGGTTGTTTTATAAGTTTTGAAACTCCCTAGAAATCATTTTGAACATGCAAGACAATGATATCAATCCAAAATTGAGAAAAACATTTGAGAAATTTATAGTCAACTTAGCCAGCTATTTTTTAAGATAGACATTAGATTAATGCAAACTTGGTTAAATGATCTTGATAATTCTTAAAATCTCATAATTTTGTTATATTAAAATCTCCATCAGGCATATCAACTTGGCCAATAACATGAGTTAAATTCCTTTTACAAAATAGGTTTAACTACGACTTCTTTTGTCAGACATTTGCATTGAAGCTGACATTCTTCACAAACATACAAATTGATGGCGTTAAGAGTCACATTTTCATATTTCCGTGTTTTTATGAGTTTTTCAAGACCTCCAAACTTAAGCTTATATACCTCCAACAAAATGTCATCATCGTTTCTTCCTGTATAAGAATGATCTTTTTGTGGATTGAAAAAGTCAACTAAATGGTCCATCCCTTTTGTTTTCCACAAATATTCGCTCTGTGGTTATATTTTTTAAATTTGGTAAGTTTCTCAAATTATCCTGGATTTCTACCAAACTTGAACAGAAGCTTCAGTTGTTTACGATCAAAAAATAAATTTCAAGAAGTAAATTGTATGAAAACTAAAATCAAGTTTTTCCGTATTTTACTTATAAAGGGACTTGGTTTTTATGCCTGTTAACATTAAATTCACACTGTGGTTAATTTTTTTTAAATTTTAATAATTATAACTTTCTCAAAATATCCTGGATTTCTACCAAACTTGGACAGAAGCTTGTTTATGATCATAAGATAATATCTAGAAATAAAGTTTGTAAAAAAAATATACTTTTTCGTATATTACTTATTTAAACGGACTATTTTTTTTGAGTTAACATATTCTTACAGAACTAGTCAAAAGATAGTATCTAGAAGAAAATTATAAATATTTTTTTCCATTTTTTGTTGGACCTGCGACTCACAGCAAAAGTAGGCGAGACACTGGGTTCTGCAAAACCCTTAAAATTTTGATAGCTGAATACTCACTGATTTTCTAATTAGTATTACCATAACTTTTGATCTGTTGACCATATTACAACATTGTTTTAACAATTAGTAAATAGGTGTAAAAATTCATTTTAAAATCAGTAATTACTAGTAACTACTGGGCAGTTTTAGAAATTACTTGTATTTACTAAGTGCATCGGGAATTACATGTAATTCCTAAATTTTAGTAATTACATGTAATTCCTAATTTCACCTATTTACTGTAACATATATAATGATTTTAATGTAATGTTTCGTTTATCTGCATTTTATGTTTGCTTATATGCTTTAATTGTGCTTATTAAAATTGCTGTGCTTGATAACATTATTTATTTTGCATGATGCACTTTATGTTTTATGTGTTTTATGTATTGTGCTTGCAGAGGCGGATCCAGAACTTTTCCTAAAGGGGGATGCTTGATGTCCTTATTTGGAACTTGATTGATATGCTTATAATAAGCCCTATGATTAGGAAAAAATAATAAAAAAATATGCTATTCTAGTTTACCACAGATCGAGTGACAGACCAATTTCAAGTTTTTTATAGGCACTGGCTACTGTCACATAAACCTTAAATCTCTATTACTGGCTGATCCAGGAATATGTACCGCTGGAACTATTCATCGTAATGCAACAATCACTTTTCCATTGCAAAATTTTAAGAGAACCTGTGTGATGTCCAGTAATAGCGGATATTATCGTCATGTCATATGTTTTTGTATGTCATATGATTTCGTATCATCCATATTTCATCGGTTTTGATTGAGGAAGCGTATATACTTGAAGTGTTTTTTGTTTCTATATTTGGAACTACAACAACACTACCACTTGACAAATATAAAACACATTCAAATTTGCTTTAAAAGATGTTAGAACAAATTTAATAAAACTGACCTGTTTAGCCCTTTTTATTTACTGTCAAAAATATGCATCAATAGAATAGTTGATGAAAAAAATTCAGAAGGGTAACATGAAGTAAAGCTATGTCGTTTGCCTGTCAGACACCTGATCTTCAAGACATGTGACTGTCATGTGTTTTTTGGTCGTTTTTATTACAAACAAGCAAGTTAAAATTAACAGGGTTTTTTTATTAAATGGTTGTTCAAACTCCATTCATCTAATATTCTATTGACAATTCTTTTTATTTATCCTTAATACATTACATGACATTAAGATGAAAGCAGTCTTAGCTTTTTACATTGAATCACAAATTTTGAAAACTGCATTTTAAGTTAAAAAAAAATAATGTCTTTTGTAGAAAACCAGTGCCAATCTGGAAAAAAATTTCATCACAAAAATATGAAACATTTTTTTATGATTCAAGCAATTACAAGAACCATGACTTTAGAAAATACTCATTTCCAGGTTTTATAGTCATTTCCTGTCCGTGCACTAACACAGTTTTAACTTCATACGATAAAACACTTAACACCATTAAGGGATTTTTAATTGGAATAATCGGAAACAGTAAAAACTCGTAGTGAGCCTTAACAAAATATATTGATACCTAAAATCGTTCGACAGAATATGCTTTAAGAATTTGAGTACATATGTGTATAAAACCTCAACAGTAAAAACCGTAAGCAGTGAAAATTGTTATTAGTACGAAAACACATAACACAAGGATATATGGTGTATTGAAAGGTTATACAATAATTAAAAAAAAAATTTTAATGTTTGATGTACAGTACTAGCATAACAAATTAAATCATGATTTCTTCTTCATTTTTTAGGCCGTACCTGTTAAGGAGATGATACTTAAACAAAGAATAGTTTTGCTATTAACTATATTGTATACAGTTATAACTGATGCTAGTTTGTCTCCAAAAGACAAGAAAAAAGTCAAAAAGGATAAGGTAACATTCAGCAGAAATTACAATATCACACTACCACATGTCACAGACAGGAATTGAATCAATTTTGATATATATGTCTTATTCAACTTTAAGCTAGTAGTCAGGCTACTTTGGTATGTCATTTTGGAGACAGTACCATTAACACTTAGGGACTATGATGCCTTACACATTATATCAATCTTGGATGTCCCGTAGTTGGAAAACCCAATACTGATGTACCAGAAAAAAAGTAGTGTTCACAAAACTGGAATAAAATTTTATACCAGTTTTGTATATTTTTCACCAAACAAACACAAAAACAAACAAATGATGTATAGATGAATTCTTTTTTCCAATCATATATTCACATTCCTGTTGCTACAGCAAATTGATTCTCATGCACCATATTAAATTGTACATTCTGGATATCAAACTGCTCTTTCCTTCCCTGTTCTAATAGTTCAAAAGTTTTGTTCAATGAAACATCTTGGCACAGGGGCGGATCTAGCCATTTTAAAAAGAGGGGTTCCCAACCCAGGACAAAGGGGGGTTCCAACTATATGTCCCCATTCAAATGCATTGATTGGCCGAAAAAAGGGAGGGGTTCCAACCCCCGAACCCCCTCCCCCCCCCCTGGATCCGCCAATGTTGGCATCTTTCTGAAATCATAAGAATTATTCTTCCAGATTTTTATAACGTTTTGCCCATGTTTTGACTTAGGATGATGATTATACAAAAGAAATTGTAATTTTATTTTTCATTGCAGTTCAAACCAGTTACAAACAGTGTCATAGAAAGAGGTCTTGTAAAGGAAGAAATAAAGCTAAAAGATATCCTGAAAGAATATGGTTCTATTAGTGAATCAAAGACTCCACATTTTACTGGTGATATTCTAGCTTATGTTACTCCTGTAAGTTCACATGAATACAGATCTTGAATTCTTTATTATGGAAAAACAGGTTTTATTAAACAAATTTGTATTATGTAAACATGTTAATTTTTGCAGCATATTAGTTTTGTTTGTCATGTATAATATAAATATCTTGTTTGTAAGTATTTTCATACCTGTCAAATGACCTGTATCAGAGTGTCACACCGGAGAATTTCACCCCATACGCTGGATTTTTCAAAAACCCGCCTGATCATTTTTTCCTTGATTTTATGATAATATATGTGTTCCATAAATATGGTTTTGTCTATGGTGCCATTTTGTGTTCTTTTTCATGCAAAAGCTCATATCTCCCCACCTACCCACCGAAACAAACTATCTAGATTCATATTTCAGCTAGTTTTAGACACTAACATGTCAAAAGATAGCACCAATAGGAGTATATATTTGTTCTCCAAAAGAGTGAGATATGTTTACTTTTAATAATAAAAAATTTTGGAAACATTGATTGTAATGTGTTAGAAATTTTTATTTTTAAATGCAAATATAAAAAAATCACTAATTTTTCAATTTAAATGATTAATTGATATTAATTTTGGAGAAGATAATTGAGATTTATCACTTTCATAATAATAATAAAACTGAAACTCCCTTTTTCTTGCTTAATTAAAGCTTATAAAAAAGATTGTTAGACTTATGTGATTTATCCAATAAGAATATCTCCCCTGGATTGAACACACTTTGTGGAAAAGGATTCCCTCCCCTTGCTCAATGAATATTTTTTTAAACATTTTATTCTTTTTTCTGTGAATGAATCTTTTGAATCCTAGTTGAATTTTAAATAATATTCTAATTCAAAACAATAGGTGGTTTGTCCTTTATATGTCAAAGATAAATATGAATGAATTCTCAATTTTGCCTTAAAGTTTGTGAATTTGAAATACATTGTACATGATATAAGAAATTTGTTCATTTGAAGGAAGTCCAAATTTTGCAGGACATCTTGATACCTCTTGTGGGCACATTATTTTGACTCACTGACTGTTGTAACTCTTGATGCTAAATTGTATACGGTGAGCAGCAAATCACAGTCTTGGTTTGGTTGAACTCAAAACCTCCCATACTTGAGCTAAGCTAAATTGGACTATTATGGACAATAAATTAAGTGGTCTGTGCATATGATAGATATGAAAATAAGTAGATGTGGTATGATTGCCAATGATTTAACTTTCCACCAGAGACCAAGTGATGGAGAAGGTTATTAATATATAATCTATATATGATCTAACTGGGTTTACTTTGAGATTATAATTTGTTGTTTAGGATGTTATATTGTCCATAAACTCTTTCTGTTTAAAATTACTACAATACACAGGCATCCTAGAAATAAAAAGTAATAATAAATTTTAAATTAGTTATTAATTCTTCATTGTAGTGGAATAGCCATGGATACGACATTGCAAAAACTTTCAGTAACAAATTCAGCATGGTTTCTCCTGTTTGGTTACAAGTAAAAAGAAGGCCTGGTGGATCATATCACATGCAAGGAGGTCATGATATAGATTCAGGTTTGTAAGATTGTG
This sequence comes from Mytilus galloprovincialis, assembly GCF_965363235.1. Taxonomy (NCBI): domain Eukaryota; kingdom Metazoa; phylum Mollusca; class Bivalvia; order Mytilida; family Mytilidae; genus Mytilus; species Mytilus galloprovincialis. The sequence continues at coordinate 70,129,128 of NC_134841.1, read as the reverse complement.
ATACTACTGTGGATTCATAAATAGTCGTTGGATAACAATTTTTGTGGATTTCAATGGTACAGGGAACCACTAATTTAAAAGTTCAACGAATTATAAATTGTATAAGGGAATTTAAGCAGACTTTGCTAAAAATATCCACTAAGATGCAAGTTTTCCTCAATCCACGAAAATTGGTACCCATAAAAATAAATGAATCCACAGTATCACATTAGGAATTGATATTGACTGGAGTTAATAAAATGTTAATAGTTCTGCCTAGAATGGGAAAAAATTAATGATTTTAGCACATGAATCTTTTTAGCAAAATTCTGAAATAGTCAGATTTTGAATCATGTTATTCCATATATAGTTTATTTAAAACTACTGATAAAGTTATTTAACTTTTTCTTTATTTGTACATTTCAGGATGGGTTGAGGAGGTCAAGGAAGGAAACACAAAAATGGGTTTGTATTAAACCAGTCATTGAATATTTAAACTATTTCTGTAGTTAAAAATCTCTTTGGTAAATTACTTCCTCAAAGTTGTCAGGAAGAAGAAAAAGCGTTTCAGGGCACGACTTCTATAACATAAGTATTGTGTAAATAAAGTTAATGATATGACATGTATCTTATTCAAATACAGATCCTTAGCTATGTCCATGCTTTGCTTACAAGGATCTAACAACTGTTCCTTCATCTTTATTTTCTGGCAATTATTTTAACAGCCAATAAAATTTCAGCCTACATATTTTTGAAGGTGTGTTTTATTATGAAAAAAGCAGAGGATCCTGAAATTAGAATGGAGTGTTGTCCAATCCTGGTAAGCTAAGAGTGAATAGAGAACATGTATCTTTATTTCAACCAGATTTTATGCATGCTGAATTATGAAATGTTTTTTGAAATTTGCTTTTTCTTTTTTTATTTAAATGCACTTACTTTTATACTTTTAATAGAGTTTTTAAGTCTAAAATACAATACAGCATATCAAAAACATTTACCTGTAATCTAAATACCTAAGAGGCAAATATATAAGATATAATAAGATGCTAGAACACATCCGCGATATCTCTGGTCTGTGACTGAATTATAGTGTGACTGAATTATAGTATCTAATGATGTGTAAGCCTAATTTTAGCCTGGATTTTTAGTATTGGTATTGTCCTGCAATAAAGTCATGCTGATTTTAAGATGCACAATTTTCTCTGCTTTCAAAATCTTTCTGTTTGAACCTGTCGACCTGAAACTTATCAATTATTGGTAATGTTAATTATTTGGAAAACAAAAGGGTGTTTGAACCCGTAGGTCCCGGAACTTATCAATTATTGGTATTATTATAAAAACAAAAGAGCCTGGAATGGAGTAATTTTGAATCAACAGCATTGTCCTATATTAGTTATAAATAAAGTTGAATTCTTTGATTCACTGTTTTACGTCATGTTGGCTAACAAATTGGAAACTGTACCTATGTCTTATTTTAAGTCTAGATTTTTAGTATTCGTATTGTCATCTTGTGAAAAACATGCTGATTAAAATACTACAATAGGAAACAATGTGACAATGATTGAATTTAGTAGTGTCAACCCTGTGTTTATGACCCATGTATATAACAAATCCAAAATACATCGTTTAGCTGTGTGCCTTACAGATGTGGAACTTACAGATAAGGTAATAGGTAACATGTGACATATAATGACATGACTAAAAGGAAATCGCATCAGATCTTTCCGGAACTTATTAATTTGTCTTATTGCTTATTGTTTGAAACATTCATCAATGTCGAAGGGTAAAATTTTAGCCTACCCTATCAAGTGTATATACCCTTATATAAGTTTGACTTGTAGCTTCCTTCCGTTATACGTTTATTAGGTGAACAAAAAATGGATTTTAGATTTAGAAGTATAGATACTCAAATCACAGAAAGTAATTGCATTGATATTTATTTTAGTTCCAAGAGTGTTATTCGATGGATGGAGTTTAAAAGATTTTGAAGCCACATTTTCCAGTGAAGATAACATTGAAGATTGTATAGATACTATGTTAAAGTTTACCAAGGTATTAAAAGAGTTCTAGTGTATGTGTTTAAAACCATATGAACATGTTGACAGAACACATATAGTTTGGACCATATAACATGATATGAGTACATACGAAAAATTCCTGTAGACAGCTATTATTTATAGATTGGCAACACATGAACTGAAAGAGATCACAATTATGAGAAATGACAAAAATACAATTAAACATTATGACAACTATTGCTAAATTTAATAAAGGAGTATAATAAAAAGATGGAAAACAAGCATTAAGTCATTGCTAGCTGGGGTTTTAAAAAGTTTTAACCTTAAATATACTGAAGTAATCTAAGTAAGCCTAAAACTTTTTTTTATCAATTTTAATGTTTTCTCAACTTTTCAATATTAACCACATTTTAAGTGAATATTTTTGTATAAAACTTTTTCTAAGTAAGAGTGAGTCAAGCTGCTAAACTTGAATAGCTCCATAGATCTGGATACAAAATAATAGTCTCAGACTGAGAAGTTTAATATTATCTTCCTTGTTGAAAAACAATAGCTTTAGAATAAATTATGACAAGTACCTTTGTGTTTTTTTATTTTTTTTTCAGAAATATAAATTTGATGGATTGATAGTAGAAATATGGTCACAGCTTGGTGGACAAAAAAGAAAGTAGGAACTTATTTCTATTTAATGAGAATGTACACAGTAAATATTTCTTCTAACTTTTTTTTTTATTGAATGCTAGCAATTTACCTTTGAGAAGTATATATGTATGTTTAATAGCATACAGAGTGTTATGATTGTAATGGGCGCATTGCATTTTCGCCAATTTTTGAAAATTACAATCTTTCATTTGCGCCACAAGGTTATATTTCATTTGCGCCAACAAATTAAAACTTCATTTGCGCCATTTTACAGATAATTCAGGTAAGCAAAAACTGAAGCGTTAAATATTCATTGCTCTAAAAGGGTTGTCTGTACAGTATTCCCCCTGGATAATTGAGTGAGTGCAATGCCACACTCATTTCTGAAGCTGAGAGTCACTAAGGTTTTTAATTATATATACAGTAGTGTTTTCATATTCGAAGTGTCAAGTTGGACATTTTCAATTAAGACATAAAACAGGAGAATTATAATAAGTTTGTAATATTTGATGACCACACTTTTAGTTTAATATCAGATCAAAGATCTGAAAAATGGAGACCAAGTCGTTTATTGGAACCCCGAATAAATAAAACCGTGCAAAGCCAGTACATTTGTATAACAACTGAAATGGATTACAGTTCATGAAAAAACGGACTATAATTTTTATCAATATGATATGCACTTGAGAGGAGGAATTTTCAAGACATAAATACATCAGGGCCGTCATTTACAAGTTTTGTACAAGGGTATACTTTACAATAGTGTTTCATGCTTTACAGAATAACTCTAGTGTGAACTGTTTTCTTTCATATTTCATATTAGGTGTTACGATTCGTTTATTTATAACAGAACTGTGTTTCATTAAGGTTTTAACATTACTTGTGTGGTTTAATGTCGACTGATTTCTGAGGAATATATTTAATGTTGCAAACAAAAACGTTTATTATCAAAAGTCTTTTTTTAAATATATGTTTTATACTATTTACCTGTATTTACCTGTAATATTGGCGCAATTTAAAGGTTTTATTTTGGCGCAAATGAAATGCCAATTGGCGCAAAAGCAAAGCACCGGATTGTAATGATTGTCTTAATTGTCAAAACATGTCAGACAAGTGACAGTAATGTAATGAACAGTGCGAATTCAACACAGGCTACCAAAGGTCTCTTATCAAAACCAAAAAAAACAAATTAGACAAATTAGATGCCCGCTGAATAAGTTTGTTTTTGGATGTAACTTGTAACATTTTAAGGGTTAAATAAGTTTTGTTAAGCCTCAACCTTTGCCCTTATATTGAAATAACAAAATGTATAGAGAAAATTATCCAATGGAAATTATTCCAGGAAAATTCTTTTTTTTGTGACATCAGATTTACAGATGATAAACACATTGTTACACAAGAAATACAGTATTATTATCCTCTAAAAAAATCAGAACAGATTTATACCAACAGTAGAATTTTGCTGATTCATAATAAAACACCAAGTAAAACAAACAATTTGTGTATAGTTTGGTTACTGTTTCACTGATGATTTAATACTTAACATCTCATACAAAACAAGAATGAAAGGATATTTATATTGTCTTTAATGTTGTTTTTTTTTCATTTCAGAGAGTTAGTACATTTCTTAACTCACATGGGAGAAACGTTTAAAGCAGCAAAGAAAACATTGATTTTAGTTATTCCACCTCCAGTTTATGCAAGGTAGCGTATTTTACATGTAAACTTTCATTTTGATATAGACTTAAGCTTTGTAATTTAGAATTATATCTGACTTTTAAATATCTTATCACTTAACTAATAAGGGTCACCAATGAAAAACCATTAAAACAAAACAATAAGTTTTTAAGGATATCTTTTCATTTTTTTTGGTGTCTGCATTGGTTTAACTTCATCAACCCGAGTTCATAAGATCACATTACCCTTTTTAGTTGATAAGCACATAATATACTTGGATTCATTTTCATGATCTAAATTAAAAAATTGAATGGAGGGAAGTTGAATTATGTGACACTCCTGTCTTCCTCCTAATACAAAATCATCAAATTTGTGTTTTTTTCCTGAAATAAAATTGATATCACAATCATATAATCTATATGTCACAATGTCCTATGACATGTTTTCCCCAAATGGCCACAGATTAACCGGGTTAGTTCATTCATAAAATCTAAATTAGAATGTTGTGTATTTACATTTCCTAAACATGCTATTCTTTCTACATTGTTTCTTACACTATCTGTATATGTTTTGACTATTTTTCAGTGACCAAGCTGGAATGTTTGGTAAGAAGGAATTTGATAAGCTGGCACCAGTGATTGATGGATTCAGTCTGATGACATATGATTTCTCAAATCCACAAAGGTAACTGATGCACAATTCATTTTAGGAGAAAAATTGTAAGTCAAATAGGAACATAAATAAATGATTGCAAAATTGTGAGTATCAATAAAAAGAGATGTAGGGTCATTTAGACAGCAATAACACAAAAAGAAGCCAAAAGAGACCTAAGGTTAACACAAGGTCATTAACAATACCGGTATACATATATCTGTTCAGAATGTCAAGCTAAAAGGTAAGGTTGTTTAAATATATATATATATATATATATATACAACTCGTCTAAACATCAACCCAACAATGTTAGATCTGTAAATTTGCTTTCGCAAATATTTGGTTCTTCCCTCGCCGGGATTCGAACCCATGCTACTGTGATATCGTGACACCAAATCGCCTGCACTGCAGCCGTCCCGCTAGACCACACGACCACCTGGGCTCTCAAAAAAAGAGTTTTCGCTGGCCGTGTGTTACCTTTCCTCGTCAGTTTTAATCTAGCGGCGTACTACAGTACATGATATATAAGGCATGAAGATGTTATTGTTACAGATCAGCTAAATTACTATAAGAATCTAGAGTTCAACATAAGAGTTAAATATAGTGCATAATTGCCACTTCAAAATTTTGAATACTCATCGACACTTTTGTACTTTTTTATAGGCCTGGACCTAACAGTCCAATATTATGGATGAAACAATGTGTAGAAGCTATAGATCCCAAAGCTACAAACAGGAAGAAGATTTTACTAGGATTAAACTTTTATGGTAATGAATATCATGCTGGCGGTGGTGGACCTATTTTAGGTCATCAGTAAGTGTATCCTTCATCACTTATTTTATTGATATTATTTTAAAGTACTACCACAATAAGGTTGCACATTAAAAAAAAAGGATTATTTTCAAAGCAAAATACCTGCATATGGACATTACTGGCTGATACTGGCAAATTTGTCTTAGGTTGAATGTTATAGTGCTTGAGCTAATGAATGCAGTTCATGCTATGTTAAGGGTATTTTTCACTAATTTTTAAGCTATAAACCTTTTATTGTATTGTAAAACTTTTATAATGATAATTATATGAGGTTTATATTTTATGGCCCTTTTGTTCATTTTGTGTTTTACATGTTTTCGATATTATACACCCAAGCATAAGTTTTGTTTGGTTATTTTTGTCAAACAAAAAATGCTTTTTTGCCAAACCAATATTGATTGAAAATGTAATTTGTTTATTTTTGTTTTTAGATTTATAGAGATTTTAAAGAAACAAAAACCTAAATTTAATTGGGATGCAAATGTAGCAGAACATATAGGTGAATACAAGTAAGTATTGTTTAATGTAAAAAAAAAATATTTTTGTGGACAGGTCTTACCACACAAACTGTATTTTGTGATCACACATAAAATTAGACAGACTGAAATGTGCAACACTCAAACTATTTAAATTAACATTCCCATTTTTTCTGGTACAATTGTAGACTCATCAGGTTGGGCGTAATAAACACTTGAGTTGGGTTCTATTGGTTTATTAAAGTAATCTTGAATAAACACCCTGTAACATATAAAATACACAATAAGTCACAATACATACGTTCAAAGAACAATAACTCTAACTATATCTCCATCTTAATAAAATGAAATATAAATTATCCAAGTAGTTAACTTCAATTCGAAATATACCATAATTAATAAAGTATGTTTTACTACAAATCATGAGCATATATACCAAAGTCTATTTCCGGTAACTGTTCAATATGCAATTCTACAGATATCAATAACACCTTGTGTCAACGATCATTATCTAAAGTAATAGATTCTAATACACTATTCTATTCGGAGATATTAGTAAACTAAACAATAACACATTACAAACACAGACAAGACACACATTAATTAAAACACATAGTACAAATAGACGACACGTAAACAAATAAATATGTAAACACAGAACACAGGTTACCGTGTATATAATACAAGGGCTGAGCAGTGCTTCTCTATAAAGTTACTGTACCCTTTAATATACTTCACATACTGGAATCTGAATATAAAGAAATATGACTTCATACGTCTTAATTTCAAAAATTGTATATAATCTAGATAAACTCAATGCAAGACAATATTCTATGCTGAAATCTAATAGAAGCTGAATATGAAAAATAATACAATAATTGTAATATTCTTTCTGTCTTGCAAATACCAACTTATAGTAAAAATATGAACTCTTTCATACTCATGGGAATCAAAGTAAACTTTCATACACATTTTCATAACACATTCATATCTTTTATACCAAGATAAAAATATAGAAATACATACATCAAATACTAATGTAAAGAATATAACTGACCTGAATAAAAAGAATGGTTTCCATAATAAGAAGAATAAATATATCTAAATCACAATAAAGTATCCGTGTGCTATATCTCTGTGTAGAATTTGAAAAGAGTGCCTCAATATCAAAGGAGTTCACAGAGTAACCAATCGGAATAAAGAAATAGAAAACCCAGGATGTAAATACCTAAGTGAATATAAAATCAAAGTACTGTCATACTGTATACTCGGTCAAAGTCAGTCAACAAGTCAATGCATGAACAAATATATACAAATACTATTTATTAACATAAATGATAAAATCAAGCTGTACTACACATGTAATATTTCACTTTAACAAATATAAAAATCTGTATCATTTGTCAAAGTGAAAATGAGTAGCACATACATTAAGTTCTAAATTTACATTACTGCATCATATATGAACAGGTATTGAAAAATGAAAATAAACACATATTTAGTTTATATTGGTGGCAAAGAAATTTGCAATTTTGACATTAATATAAGTCAGAATTGTCTTGCTGTTATTGATTGCTGTAATTGTCTTTAAACCTTGTAATTATTCATTTATGGTTGTTAATGAAGCTCAGATAGTTGCTCCTGTAATGTGCATAAAGGGAGATAACTTGGATTTGAATTGATAATTTGAAATATTTTTAAAATGCATGCACTTTAACAAAAAAAGAAGGGGAATGATTTACAAGTTACAGTATCTCTAGATATTTCAACAGATGTTTTCAGCAAGAACATGCGATATATTATTAAACATGAAATTCTTGTAATAAAATGTACCTTTTCAATTTATTGTGATGTGTTATTTTTTTTCAGACACAATCAGCAAGCTAATGTGATATTTTACCCAACATTAAAGTCCATACAAATGAGATTAGATCTGGCCAGAGCATTAGGAACAGGAATTGCTATATGGGAAATTGGACAAGGACTTGATTATTTCTATGATTTATTATAGCATTAAAATGTGTGAAAAAAATAAGTTTATTTTTCTGATACAGTAGACTCCACCTAATCGGATATCGGCTAAACGAATATATTCGCTATTGTAATATTATTTCAAAACACCAAACCCTTTCCTATATGTTTAATGTTAATTTTATCGTGTAATCGAATATCGGATATAAGAATATATCGGCAAATCGGATAAGAATATTCAGGTAATTTGGTTAAAAACCATGTACAATCGGATATTTTCAATGTTTTTCTGACAGGAAATTGACCCGGAAGTTACGAATTTGCAACCTTGCAGACAAGAAGATTTTGTTTTTAATAAATAAAAAGGATCTACATGTATTTCTTATTAAATTGTTGTTTTTATTCATTGTTTTCCTTTGTCATGTGAATTAGATGCCCTTTTACTTCAAATGGTTTGAATCTATTTATAAATAGAATTATACAAGACTCAGTTGACAAGAGCAGTACGTTCCTGTTGGGAGAATTTTGATTAAACTCTAATTGTTCATAGAATGAGAAATATAATCTAAACTGAATGTACCTCCTTCTGAATAATTTATTGCAATATAAATATAAATCTCTTTTGACAAGAGAAATCTGACTTTTGAAAGAAATATTTTTTTCACATGTGCAAAGGTAATCACGGTGGCGGCCATATTGGTTTGTTTACAAATTTATGAAGAAGCCTCTAGAACCATGAACTTCAGAAAACGTAAACTTTATGCAATACTATTTTATCAATCTTATTTTATCAATAAAAACTGCAAGTGCAAACAAATTTAATCCTTTCATAATCAGCTGATAATTTTTTATGCAAACATCGTGGTGATGTAAGTGATAAAAATCACTCCATCAATCCTCCACCCCTTTCACATATTAAGCAATTGACAGGGTTAGTAACATCTCAGGATTAGATCTACTTATTATTGCAGAATATTCAATGAATATACATTCATCGTCTAATTGAATATATCGGGTAATCAGATATTTTTAGCTGACATTTTGGCCGGAGTCTACTGTAATTGCAAAAACCAAAAAATGAATGTCAAATATACAAAGGATTATGGTTCATATGTAAAATTTTTAGTTGGGCTTTTGCATCCCTAAAATAGTACCTACTTACATACCTTTAAAGATTTTTATACGACCGCAAAATTTGAAAAAATTTTCGTCGTATATTGCTATCACGTTGGCGTCGTCGTCGTCGTCGTCGTCCGAATACTTTTAGTTTTCGCACTCTAACTTTAGTAAAAGTGAATAGAAATCTATGAAATTTTAACATAAGGTTTATGACCACAAAAGCAAGGTTGGGATTGATTTTGGGAGTTTTGGTCCCAACAGTTTAGGAATTAGGGGCCAAAAAGGGCCCAAATAAGCATTTTCTTGGTTTTCGCACTATAACTTTAGTTTAAGTATATAGAAATCTATGAAATTTTGACACAAGGTTTATGACTACAAAAGAAAGGTTGGGATTGATTTTGGGAGTTTTGGTTCCAACAGTTTAGGAATAAAGGGCCAAAAAAGGGCCCAAATAAGCATTATTCTTGGTTTTCGCACAATAACTTTAGTAAAAGTAAATAGAAATCAATGAAATTTTAACACAAGGTTTATGACCACAAAAGGAAGGTTGGGATTGATTTTTGGAGTTAAGGTCACAATAGTTTATGAATTAGGGGCCAAAAAGGGGCCCAAATAAGCATTATTTTTGGTTTTCGCACAATAACTTTAGTATAAGTGAATAGAAGTCAATGAAATTTTAACACAAGGTTTTTGACCACAAAAGCAAGGTTGGGTTTGATTTTGGGAGTTTTGGTCCTAACAGTTTAGGAATAAGGGGCCCAAAGGGTCCAAAATTGAACTTTGTGTGATTTCATCAAAAATTAAATAATTGGGGTTCTTTGATATGCCGAATCTAACTATGTATGTAGATTCTTAATTTTTGGTCCCGTTTTCAAATTGGTCTACATTAAGGTCCAAAGGGTCCAAAATTAAACTTAGAATGAAATTCATAACAGTGTAGCTATGGCCATTCATTGACTGGGGAAAATTAGGTGAACGTTCGTCTGTAATGCCCACTGCTCACGACGTACTTATCATAGAAATTTAAACTGTGAGGTCACCAAAGGTTCTAAACGCCTAAATAAAATAATTGAAAATACTAATCAGGAATAACCTTTGTAATTTGAAAATAAATAAAAATGGCCTTCAACACGGAGTCTTGGCTCACACCGAACAGCAAGCTATAAAGGTTGAATACTTAAAATTCTTTACTTGATTTTTTGTTATGGTTTGACCATCAATTTTCCTAATATGATATCGCACGTTCTTTCAGATTATTTTTTTTACTTAATTGGCTTTAAAAGTTACAATGCATGATGTCGTCTGTTTATGTAGTTCATATGTGTTTTTCGTTTCTCGTTGGTTTTCCCGTTTGAATGGTTTTACACTAGTAGTTTTGGGGCCCTCTATAACTTGCTGTTCGGTGTGAGCCAAGGCTCCGTGTTGCAGGTCGTACCTTGACCTATAATGGTTTACTTTTATGAATTATTACTTGGGAGGAGAGTTGTCTCATTGGCACTCATACCACATCTTCCTATATCTATCTATATCTATACATTTTTTTTTCAACAAAAGAATACACCACAAGAATATAAGTTTTGTAAGAAACGTGAGAAATTGTGTTGGACTTGAAGATAAGGCAAAGTGACAAATATCTGAAAGAATGAATCGTTTTATGGTATTAAACAAAGAAATCAAATGATTTTTTAATTATCCAGAACTCTTCACAAACAAAACCCACATGTATACGCATTGAATAAATAGTAGGCCATTCTTAAATGATCACACCGTAGAAGTAGTTGTGCTCTTAATCAATGAGATATTTTGTGAATTAACCCCATCAACTTAATAGTTTTTTTTACAATGGATAAACCTATTTTTTTATTATTATTAAATAATATCATCTCTGAACATTATTATTCTTATAAATGACACGGTTGTATGTGATGATTATAATAAATATTTAAAACAAATTCCTTTCAAGCTTTGTAAAAAGAAAGTTTCATTTTATGTATCGGAATGTGTAACAAGTGAATATTTCAATCCCCACTGGAAGGCCTCTGACAGACTGGGTGAGCATAAAATCATAGCCGTTGACAAACAAGTTACAACCTACAAACGTTTTACTGTCGACCACACTGTTATGCAATTAATTCTAGTTTGATTTTAACAAAAATTGAATCCTTGGGGTTCTTTGATATGCTGAATTTAAAAATGTACTTAGATTTTTAATTATTGGCCTAGTTTTCAAGTTGGTCCAAATGGGGGTCCAAAATTAAACTTTGTTTGATTTCATCAAAAATTGAATAAATGGGTTCTTTGATATGCCAAATCTAACTGTGTATGTAGATTCTTAATTTTTGGTCCAGTTTTCAAATTGGTCTACATTAAGGTCCAAAGGGTCCAAAATTAAACTAAGTTTGATTTTAACAAAAATTAAATTCTTGGGCTTATTTGATATGCATTATCTAAATATGTACTTTGATTTTTGATTATGGGCCCAGTTTTCAAGTTGGTCCAAATCAGGATTCCATATCAAGTATTGTGCAATAGCAAGAAATTTTCAATTGCACAGTATTGCACAATAGCAAGAAATATCTAATTGCACAATATTGTGCAATAGCAATTAATTTTCAATTGGAGTTATCTTTCTTTGTATAGAATAGTAGTTGATAATATATGTTGGAAATTTGCCAGACATGACTATGATGTCATTTTCTATTTTTATTTGCCAATAACTTTATGTAAATAACTTCATTGGAAATTTGCCAATATAAAATGTTGCTGATCAGTGATGAAGCTTTTTTTCCTTATCTTATCTAAAATGTTTTTAGATAATGTATGTTGGACATTTGCCAGACATGACTATGATGTCATTTTCTATTTTTATTTGCCAATAACTTTATGTAAATAACTTCATTGGAAATTTGCCAATATAAAATGTTGCTGATGAAGTTTTTTTTATTGTTTTATACAATAAACAATGTATATTCACTTTTACTACCAACCAATCTTTACCATTCAGTGATAACAAGCACTTTATTTTACATTTTAATATTTTATGATGTATTTAAAAGAGTAGTTATTGTTGCAAACTCCATTAGAAATTTGAATTGATATCAGTTTTGGAAAAAGGGAAATGGGGATGTGAAAAAAAGGGGGGGGGGTTAAATTTTTCTCATTTCAGATTTCATAAATAAAAAGAAAATTTCTTCAAACATTTTTTTGAGAGGATTAATATTCAACAGCATAGTGAATTGCTCAAAGGCAAAAAAAACTTTTAAGTTCATTAGACCACATTCATTCTGTGTCAGAAACCTATGCTGTGTCAACTATTTAATTTTAGATTTAAAAAGTTTGAAGAAGAAATCTTTAATTGATTTGTAAAATCTTGACATATGTTTTGTGTAAAAAAAACCCATGTAATGTCAAATATTTGATCACAATCCAAATTCAGAGCTGTATCACGCTTGAATGTTTTGTCCATACTTGCCCCAACTGTTCAGGGTTCGACCTCTGCGGTCGTATAAAGCTGCGCCCTGCGGAGCACCTGGTTCCCAGTTAGTATATGAATTCAAAATGCATCATGAATCTGAGAAACATGACAATAAATAGTGTTTCATCCAGGAAACACTGATTCATTATGAAATAAATGTAATAAAAAAGACAGTATGGAGAGCTAATAGAGCCAAATATTGAAATAACAGTATACTGTCAGGGTTTAAAAGGTGGCACAAGTGGTCAATGTTTGTAACACAAAAACACCCATTTCTAATATATTTGGTTAATCTGCAATTTTCATCAAGTAAAAAAAAGTTTATAACTTCAAAATTTGTGGAATCGATCATGTAAAGTTCTAGGATTCTGGGTTGAAAACTGTAGGTTGATACTTGTACCCATTTTCATAAATTCTTGTTAAAAAAAGAAATAAGTGGCCAAGTCTGAAAAAGTGAGAAAATAAAATCCTCAAACAATTCCATAATGCAAGTACACAACAATCATACTGGGACATTTGTGTAATCTTTCTGTGAAGTTTTAGGGATCAGTGTAAAAAATCTGTAGGAGGAGTTGATTACAAAAAACCTGTACCCTCTGTCATAAATTATACTGAAAAAAAGACTAACTTCCCAAGTCTGGAAAATGAGAAAAATATTCTCAATCAATACCATAATAGCAGGTGCACAACTTCAACATATGTGCAATCTTGCTGTGAAATTTCAGGGATCTGGGTTGCCATCTGTATAGAAGTTGATGACACAAATCTTGTACCCGCTGGATCAGAAACTGTAGGATCAACTAATTACACAAATTAGGTACCTACTTTTCAATGCCTGCATGTTTACCCAACATCAGTCATCGCCATACAATAAGCCAGTTTCAGAACAACCTGGCCATACATAGAATTTTGAAGATAATATTTTTTCTGTTATAAAGAACAAAGCCTCGTCAAACAATGGGTGGTAGTTCCTTCTTTCAACTATATTGGTTATATTAATCATGAAGTGGTAATAGTTTCTGATGTCAACTACTCAAACCAAATTCTTTGCATTGATACATCTCAGATTTGTTTGAATGTTCGGTCATGTCAATAATTAGTAGTTGTTGGTATTTTGCAATTAATGATTTTTCAACTTTAACAGCTAGTATAGGATGTGTCAGCAACATCCTGGGGACTGGATAACTTATGTATCAGTTACAACCTGGGGACTAGATAACTTATGTGTCGGTAGCATCATGGGGATTAGATAACTTATGTGTCAGCAGCATCCTGGGGACTAGATAACTTATGTGTCAACAGCATCCTGGAGACTAGATAACTTATGTGTCAGCAGCAGCCTGAGGACATATAATTTATGTGTCAGTAGCAGCCTGGAGACTAGATAACACATATGTCAGCAGGATCCTGGGAGCTAGATAACGTATGTGTCAACAGCATCCTGGAGACTAGATAACGCATATGTCAGCAGGATCCTGGGAGCTAGATAACGTATGTGTCAGCAGCATCCTGGAGACTAGATAACGTTTGTGTCAGCAACAACCTGGGGACTGGATAACTTATGTATCAGCAACAACCTGGGGACTAGATAACTTATGTGTCAACAGCATCCTGGAGACTAGATAACTTATGTGCCAACAGCATCCTGGAGACTAGATAACTTATGTGTCAGCAGCAGCCTGAGGACTAGATAACTTATGTGTCAGCAGCAGCCTGGAGACTATATAACGTATGTGTCAGCAGGATCCTGGGAGCTAGATAACTTATGTGTCAACAGTATCCTGGAGACTAGATAACTTATGTGTCAGCAGCAGCCTGGAGACTAGATAATGTATGTGTCAGCAGGATCCTGGGAGCTAGATAACGTATGTTTCAGCAGCATCCTTGGGACTAGAAAACGTATGTGTCAGCAGCATCCTGGGGACTAGATAATTTATGTGTCAGCAGCAGCTTGAGGACTAGATAACGTATGTGTCAGCAGCATCCTGGGGACTAGCTAATTTATGTGTCAGCAGCAGCCTGAGGACTAGATAACTTATGTGTCAGCAGCAGCCTGAGGACTAGATAATGTATGTGTCAGCAGCATCCTGGGGACTAGATAACTTATGTGTCAGCAGCAGCCTGGGAACTAGATAACTTATGTGTCAGCAGCAGCCTGGGGACTAGATAACTTATGTGTCAGCAGCAGCTTGAGAACTAGATAACTTATGTGTCAGCAGCATCCTGGAGACTAGATAACTTATATGTCAGCAGCAGCCTGAGGACTAGATAACTTATGTGTCAGCAGCAGCTTGGGTACTAGATAACTTGTGTGTCAGCAGCAGCCTGGGGACTAGATAACTTATGTGTCAGCAGCAGCCTTGGTATGTGATACCTCAAGTGTCAGTAACAACCCAGGGATATGATAATGCATGGAACAACAACCTGTTGATAGGCAAGCCTTAGGAATAGGATATCCGGTTTGTCAGAAACTTCCTGGGGACAGGGTAACGTATGTACCAACAACATCCTGAAATAAGGATAGCTTGTGTGCCAGAAACAAACTGGGGATGTGATAACTTATGTTTCAGAAAAAACATCAGGATAGGATAGATAATGTGTCAACAAAACCCTAGGTTAGGATAACTTATGTGTCAGCAGCAACGTGGGAATATGATAACGTGTGTGCTAGCAACAACCTGGGGTAGGATAACGTTTGTGTCAGCAATAACATGGGAAGGTCACTTATGTTTCAGCATCAACTCCGGGATTATATTACAAATGTTTCAGCAGCAACCTGGAGATGGAATAACTTATGTGTCACTCGGCAACAACATGATGATAGAATGTGTGTCAGCAATAACCATTAGATAGGATAGCTTATGTGTCAGCAATTACCATTGGATAGGATAGCTTATGTGTCAGCAATATCATGAGAAGAGGATCACTTATGTTACAGGAACAAATCGAGGATAGAATGACTAATGTATCAGCAGCAACCTGGAAAGAGGATAAATTATGTGTCAAAAGCAACATCCAAAGAACCAAACTTGTATCCAAGCAATAAACCTAGGAAGATATAATGTACGCCGAAGTAGTAGCTCGCGAAATAGATGTCCTAGCAACAACATGGGAAATGGATAAGTTATATCCACAAAACAACTAACTCATTCCAGATATATATTTAGCAGTTACAATTACAAACTATAAAGTACATCATATCGACTTTAGATAACTAATGTTGGTACTTTGCTATTTCTAACAGATCAAGCAGGTTTAAAATATACTAGTTTTAGCAAGGCTTTGTTTTCTGTAGTCCTTTTTTTACAATCGTATTATTTTGCATTGACAAATATATATTTTAGATTCTTGCTTTCCAGAAAAAAAAAATTACAACTGTATATTGACCTCAAAATCAGTTTTGGTTAATGGTGTCTACCAGTCCACCGTATCTCCACATCTCGATTTATTCAAATTAATCATGAAAATGCATTTTGGTCTAAACCACTGATCCAATTTAGACATTTGCAAACCTTTGCCTAAAAATGCTTATATTGATAATAACGATTTTTTTAATGTATTGGGAAAAAAATGAAAATGTGATTCCTATTCCCGCTACCAGAAATGATTTTGTCCTCCCTTATTTCATGGAAAATTAATATTATTCGGCTCAAATATTGTTACGCAAAGATATCCGTACAAACATACTTATTTCGAATTATTACAGATTGTTTTTATGTTTCACTATTTCTAAAAGAGCTGCTATATATATAATACAAGATTTGAGCCTGAATATTTAGATTAGTTTCTGTTTGTGTGATGTTTCGTTTACTTTAAAAGATACTCCCGTCAGATCAAGATACAAGTTGACAACTACTTAACTTATATTTATTGTGATATCACGATCCAGGAACCTTTTAATTTAAACTATTTGTATAGAGGAAGTAAGATAAATAAATGGAAGGACGATATTTACATGTTTAAGGTTAGTCTCATTTTCATTATCTACCACGTGTGCAATAGGGTAAACAACTTTTAAAACTATTATTTAATTACAAATGGCATTGAAAATTGGTCTTCAATTTTAAATGATAGTAATTATTTGAATTTTCAATGATGAAAGAATTTAAAATTTGTGGTTAACGGTGGACGGAAGAATGTAATTACTTATGAAGTGCATGCATGTAGTGCCATACTCAGAACGACGGATATAAGATGGTAAACAAATGCTGGTGAGGGAAAGGGGTTCACAATGGTAAATTTAGGCTGCCTCTGAAAAAGCTTTAGTGACATTTACAGCCCCGGTGTCGGAATTTGCTAACACTCCCCTACAGTGTTACTGATGAACATAGGTTCAAAACATCCTACAGTGTCATCTATCTAAATGTGAAACACTCTATAAAGCGTTATTAACTTTGATTTAAAACACTCCCCACAAGTTTCAAAACACTCCCTTTTTGTGGTTAAATACCAATGAGACAATTTCACACCAGAGTCCGAATGACGTTTGATCAAGGAATTGCCAGCGTATTGCATATTAGCTTTTTACTTCAACAACGAGCAAAATCCATACTATAAAAAGCGCAATAAAATGCTAAGAAATAATAAAATGTAAAACATATCAATCAAGTAACCCAACAGCCTGATTTGAGACAAAACAAGAAATGAAAAATGAATATTCTACAAACAGTCGATGCCCGCATTTTGGCATTGCACAATGCCATGCATGTTTTCTCTGCATGACTGTTAATGACGTCTTTGCAGTTTACACTAAATCAATTGGATATTGGATGTGTCCTTAGATATTCTTGATCTTCAGTCTTAGTCCATAATAGCTAGGTTTCAATGTTTTGTATTAATCCCAGAGCGGAATTAAGAACAAAAACAAAATTTCATAACAGCCAGTATATCAATGATATATGCCACATGTCTTACTGGATATATGGTAGAACTTTAAATCACATTATATATATGAAAACCGAACTGGTGTTGAAACTGTCACAGTCATGCGACTACCACGGGATCGTGACCCTGATATAGGAGTATACGACTGTTCAATTTCTTCTGGTGTAAATTGGATATGCTTCAAGTCAAAAGGATTGTATGTCTATATATAGGAATCTTTATAATTTCCCGGCTGTTGTTACCATAACAAGTGACGTTCCTGTGATAGTCGTTTATTTTTCTGAAAGAGCTAGTTTACTTTATCAAGAAAGTTCAAGATTTGTTTTTATACTCTTCAGTTTCAATTTTTTCAGACTTTTTCTATATCAGTAACGTCGTCCGTCTTTGTTGGGTGATCGATCAATAGGTCTCGATTTATTTTGAAAATGCCGCCAAATTGAGGGCCTTTTAAACAACATTTATTATCACACTAGACGTTAAGCAGATAACAATCGATCTTTTTTTTAATTTAAGTTGCATCTTTAAAGATTAGTTTAACCATTATCCACTGTTCATCTATGTTCTTTTTATATAAACAACAGTCGTTTTATCAACCAATTGATTGCATATTAGGAACAACTTTTAAACAAGTTGCCTGATGGGTGTGGTTGTAAAGCAAAATATTGTCCTATGAAATATTGTACCACAAGACAATATTTCATAACTATGTATCATGAAATATTGTCCTCGTCTATGGAAAAATGTCCAGAGAAGGACAAATTTTCATAGTGAAATTTTGTCTGTATATAGACAATATTTCACAGATGAATACTATGGAACTTTATCTTGTTAAAGGGAGGTTATATTTTGTGTGAATTGAGACAATATTTCACAGATTAATACTATGAAATTCTTTCTGTTAAAGGAAGGTTATATTTTGGTTATATTTTGTGAGTATTGAGACAGTATTTCATAGACAGATTGTCATGGAATTTTGTCTCATGAAGGGGAGGTTATCAACATATTATATTCATGTTAGAGAAGGTACAATGTATACAGGAATTTTTGTGTATATATTTACAAAGTAAGTGATTGTCAGTACATTACTTATATTTGTACAGTGTAATTAATGTAAAATAATGAAACATACAATAGAGAGTTGTCTCATTGGCACTCATACCACATCTTCCTATATCTATTTGACAATTCTTAAATCTATTATTAACCATTTGTAAAGTATCTATGCAAATTTTAAACTCACTATTAGTAATAATATAAATTCCTTAATATAAAAACATGGCTATCGATGACTTCTTTACACTAAATCCATGGGATGTTGGATGTGTACGGATTGATAGTTTAGTCTTAGTTCCATGATTTTTTTTATTAGTTGTTAGTGGCTTTGAACTAGCTGTCAGATAACTGCGAGTACTCTTTTATACAGTTGTTGTAAGTTTTAGATATTGCTTAGAGCGTTTGATAAAACTGCTAGATGCAAAACGCACATACATGGTGCAATTTCATACGTTTTATGAGATAAACAATGCTGAATATCTTTTCGTGCATACACTTTTGCGTATTTTACCTTAAGCAATAATAAATAACTATACATTGAATTACTACGTGCCTTCAAATGTTCCCTAGAACTCAAAATAAACGCAATATCATACTTCTTAAGTTTTCTCTTACTGTATCGTTCGTCTCACCAAATGTGTCGAGTTCGTTGTGCGTTTTTAAATAATCACTGTACAGTTCGTTGACAAAAACCGTCATAAACCACTTTCTTATTAAGGTATTCGAGATGGCATCGACGACCCTTTTTCTGTATGTTATTGTAAATTTTTATCTGTTAACTTATTCGAAGTCGATGAACATAACATATCAGTCATCCAAGGCCAAAATTACAATGTTTAACCAGTGTACATCTAATAGGAATGTTTCTATCGAAAATTGGGACTTTCAACGTTATTCCAGATGAACTAAACTGTTAATAAATATATTCCGGAGGAAATAAAGTTTCAGATAGTATAGAACTGCCAAAAAAAAACAAACTTTAATGACTATTTCTTTTCACCATTTGAGGCTCTTTCAAATGCCGATGTTGGTCCAAATTTAGCCTAAACGAAAGCAGCCATAGGAGCTCGTTGAACTTAGTTTGCCGAGACGGAGTGCCTTAGATTTCATTCCAACTGTTTTTTTTTACATATAGATGTGGTGTTGGCCAGTGAGACAACTTTCCACCAAAGTTTTAATGAAGTACATGTAGGTGTATAAAGCAATTATTATAGTTCAACGTACAAAAGTCAACAATGAAGTAAAACTATACCGTATAGTCAGCTATAAAAGTCCCCGATATATTTAAAAAAAAAAAAGGTGAAACATAGAAAACTAGGTAAGGAGCCTGTAATTCAGTGGTTGTCGTTTGTTTATGTGTTACATATTTGTTTTTCGTTCTTTTTTTTACATGAATAAGGCCGTTAGTTTTCTCGTTTGAATTGTTTTACATTGTCTTATCGGGGCCTTTTATAGCTGACTATGCGGTATGGGCTTTGCTCATTGTTGAAGGCCGTACGGTGACCTATAGTTGTTAATGTCTGTGTCATTTTGGTCTTTTGTGGATAGTTGTCTCATTGGCAATAATACCACATCTTCTTTTTTACATTTTAGTTATAAATATAAAAATGTGCATGAAACATGCTTGTGTGCTACTATTTCTGATTATGTAATAATTCGGTTAAAAAGATTTTCAAATCCAGTATTGATCAGAATTTCATAGTGAAGTATTGTCATGAACAGAATTTCATAGTGAAATATTGTCCAGAAGGAGATGACAAAATTTCATGGACAAGGACACTATTTCATAATAAAATATTGTCAATGACAATATTTCATTATGAAATACTGTCAGTGGACAATATTTTATATGAAATTTTGTCCGACAGACAATACTTCATGGGGGACAATATTTTATGTTACATGGTCAAGTTAGGTTTAAATGTAACTGTAGGTTTGGTCCGGTAGGAAAATTTGTTCCCCAGACTTTTCCTCCAAGTTAATGAAGTCCATGTGCATGATTTTACTAGAAATATAAGTCCTAGGACAAGTTTTCCTGGGAAAATAAGTCCATAGGTAGTAAAATATGTCTGACACTTGTTTTCCTAGGAAAAATGTCCCAAGACTTGTTTTGCTATACATTTTTATTATAATATAAAAACTATTCAAAATAAAAAAAAGATCTTAGTTAAGATTGGAAAGTTTCATTGTTTTGGTTTTTTTCCTGTTAAAATAAAGGACATGTACGTTATAACCTAGTCCTTGGAAAATTAATCTGGGACATTGGGACATGAATTTTACTTAAATAGTGATACACAACTGTAAAACAATATTAAAATATAACAGTTAAATTTACCTTTTAAAATAAAGACCATGGACATTTTTACTTAGGAATATAATGACATGGACATGATTTCATAGGAAAATTAGTCTGGGGACATGAACTCTATTAACTGTTAATGCACAACACTTTAACATTATTAATACATAAATATTGAGTTGCTATTGTTTATAATATTTCCTTTTAAAATAAAGGATATGGGCATCTTTACCCAGTAATATTAAAGACATTGACATGATTGCCTACGAAAATTAGTCTGGGGACATTCATTTTATCAAAAATATAAATACGCAACTCTGAAACAATAACAAAAAATAACATTTCAATTTCCCTTCTTTATAAGTAATTGAATGTATTAAACATATAAAATAGGATATTTTATAGGACAATGATTTTCTGAGAAAATTAGTCGGGGGACATAGATTGCTAGCATCGGATTAAATATACTAGTAAACTCTGTAACCATGGACTTTTTATACTAGACTGAAGTAATATTTGTCTACCCAGACATATTTTACCAGGACAAATTAATCACTTACATAAAGTGGACAGTCTACTAGTTTCGGACATGGTCCAATTGCCAGATGAGCTATGACATCGGGCAAGTGTCAAGTCTACTTATATTGCAAATATATACTAATCGTGTATATATATATATATATAATTAATAGACATAATCTTCGTTGGATAATTCTTTTATCTAAAGACTAAGTGATTTAGTTAATCAAGGTCTCCCACGAAGCGACCAACCACTACAATGAGTGAAAGGCTGGAGATTCAAATTCAATAAAACTTATCAACCAAGTTTTTCACATATACATTAAGAAAAAGAAGGTATATATAGTACATACATTCATGCCACAAAATCTGTACAAAGTGTCGTTCAGAACTTTTAACAATGGTACATCTGTAATTGAAATTACATAATAATGCCATCATTGTCACTTAGAGGTCATTTAGATATCATAATTATGTAATTCACCTTTTCTGTATAACAAAGCATTAGGTTTCATTTACTTTATTTAAATACTTTAAACACGACATAGGCTTTCAGGACGTCCGATTTGTTTCAATCTACTCGTTATTGTTTTAGTGGTATAGGTCGTCAAACATATGGAATTTTCTGTACACGTTTATTCATAAATCATTTTCGACGAAAACTGTAATATATAGTAAATGTTTAAATGGAAGTTTGTATGATCTATGAGTCTTAACATCTTCAATAAACGCTTTTAACATCTATTTTGGTGAAATCAAAAGATATTAAATTTAGTTTTTGGAGTGGTAATTTAAGTGTGTTCAGTTCCAGAGTACCATATTTCATGGTTAAAGTAGCGGGATAGACTATTTAGGACTGAAACGACTTCAAAAAGTATATGAATAAAAAGGTTTCTACATAATAAAATGATTAATTGAACTCAGATGAAGGTTGTAAAACGTCTTTGCACTTTAGCACACACAATATCTAATACAATTTTGATACGGCTTTGGATAACAGGGTATACAATACTACTAAATTTTGTAATATATCGTAAACGTACGTTCATGTTACAAAAAAAAAATAGGATAAAAGTAAAACTGTGTAACATGTGAGGGAAGTTATTGATGTGGTGTTTATTAGAAAGAGAAAAAAATAACTTGAGTTTGAGGAATTTCGTTGTATCTTCCCGTTCCCGTCACCGATGGTACTTTTTATAATCCTTAAACAATCAGTTTCTTTAGTTATCTATTAATACACCGTGAGATATGTAGATTTTTTAAAAACTACATGAAATTTATTGCCTCCGGGAAAAACAAGCTTATTAAAAAGAAGATGTGGTATGATTGCCAAAGAGACAACTATCCACAAAAGACCAAAATGACACAGAAATTAACAACTATAGGTCACCGTACGGCCTTCAACACTGATGAGCAAAGCCCATACCGCATAGTCAGCTATAAAAATAACAATTCAAACGAGAAAATTAACATATTATCGTGACATTTGTGTACTATCCAAAAAAACTCAGTACTTTTAAAATGACAACAGGATAGACACATATATTGCACCATACAAAAATGTTTCAGTATAACCTTTTCGTTGGTTCATGTTCGTCATATTTGTTTTTCAGTTATTGTTTTGTTATAAATTAAGCTGGAAGTTTTCATAAATGAATTGTTTCATGCGTTTCATATTTTTCATGTGCCGCTTTTCAGTATAGCCGACTGTATGAAAGTGTTTTTCTCTTTGTTGAAGGTCGTACTGTTTCCTGTGATTACATCCGCTTTATTTGAACTTTGTTAGATAGTTGTCTCATTGGCGAAGACACCACATCTCCTTATTTTTATATTACAGGTGTAATTAAGGTTGCAAATCATGTATGTTTTCAAAGAAGTATATTGAAATAAGAAGATGTGGTGTGAGTGTCTATGAGGCAACTCTCATGCATTTGAAGGCAACATTTATAAAGGTAAACCATTATAGGTCAAAGTATGGTTTTCAACACGGAGCTTATTGTTTATTTTGATTTTGCATATAAATACGATAGTTTAATCATATATATATATATTGTTTATTTTGATTTTGCATATAAATACGATAGTTTAATCATATATATATATATTATATAAGATTAAACTATCGTATTTATATGCAAAATCAAAATAAACAATAAGCTCCGTGTTGAAAACCATACTTTCATATATATATATATATATATATATATATATATATATATATATATATATATATATATAACACACCTTGGGTTGACAGGAGCCCTCTGTTCGTATCGGTCTATCATTTGAACAAATCCTAATATAATATCGAAGCCATGATGTAGGTTGTCAACACCTCCCAATCGTAGTTAAACAAATATGTTTAAACAGATCTGAGATATACGAACAGACAAACACACACAAACTGAAAATTAAGAAACCAACTATTGTGGGCGAAGTTGAAAAAAATAACAAATGATAAAACAATAAAACGGTACCGCGTAAAACACAATCAGCAAGTCCCAGTTTATCAAGGGGAATCATATAAAAAAAGGCTATAATTGTGACCATATGAAATATGAATAAAAATGACATGAATATTTCTGCAATATAGCAAGCAAGGGCAAACAACAGTATTTAAGAATCCCTCAGCCATAACATACAGCAATTTAACGCACAAGCTAAACCAACATTTTGTTCTAAATGTTTTGACATCTTTGTTAGTCTTCAATGGTGGATTCAGAAATTCATACTGTTTTTTTTTTTTTTTTTGTTTTTTTTTTTAGAGGGGGGTTGGGGGGGGAGTACTGAGTGAGCTCCGTCTTATGATAATATATCAATAACCGCTGTGGATAGTAAACTTGGAATTGATGGTTAATAGCAAATGCAAGTAATTTCTACTAGTATATATATGTTCATACTGAGACTACTATAACACATGTGTTACATATGAGCAAATATGGAGCCAATTAGTGAGAATTAAGTTAACAGCTATCTTTCGAAATTTTACAACTATTAAATCGGCAATGTCAAAAATAATACTATAATAAACGGTCATCAATTGAATTGTCTCAGTTAGCACACGGTCTAAAAAAAAACCTTTAATGTGAAAGTATATGGATAAAGTGCAATGCCTGTCCTAAATAGGCCACGCATGCATCAGTTAGATCTATCATCTAAATTCAGCCCGGACATGAGACTGGAAAACTTGACTTAAAGAAGAAGAAGCTACGCCCGTGTCCTTTAGGTTCAAACAGAGACATATAATACAATTGTATTATATGTCTCTGGTTCAAATAAAACTTCTTTAAAAACTATTGTTTCTGAAAGATGTATGTTATGTATATGTTGGTAGAATACGTATCTTATAGGAACATTCGTTGAACATTTATTATAACACTCGACGGTACTTTCTACCATGATATAAATAAAGATTATTGGTATTTAGCTAAATCATAAAAGTGGTTCAATTATCTCCCTTGATCCAAAATATCAACAAGGAAGAAGCTGAGCGTAAACAGTAGAACTGATGTTATCTGCTTGTTTAAAAGTAACATACTCATTTTTTTAAACAATGATAAACTTAATGTCGCATCTTACTATTTTTATATATTTAGTCTTTATGTAGAACAATGCCACCTGTAGATTTTACTATTAGGGGCACCTGTCACTTAAGCTTGTTGATGAGACTGACTTGATGACTCATCTAATCACTTAATTGAAACATTAAATTAATGGCGTAAATAATTTTATGACATGACAAATGCAAATCACGATGGCCTAATGAGTTATCTCAAATTCATTGACTAATGCAGTAAATTTTATTGGTAATAAACTGTACAGCTACTCCACTGCCTGTTGCAGGTACTCAAACAGGTTTGGCATATAATTATAACATTTAAATTTAACTACCTATTGTCTATGAGTGAGGGATGATTTTAAGTCGTCTAATTTAAAAAAATTAAAACATGTACTTTTTTCTTGAAAAAGCATGTATACATGTACATTTATGTATATATAAGTACGTCTGAACCAGTGACGGCTCAATAACAGATTTTATCCATCAGATCACCAGCAGTGATGGTCATACAAGGTAAAAAACACATTTGTAGAGTGGTCACTGATTCAGACATAATTATAAGATAATTATTTCTGTGACTGCATTTTACATTAACTTGTAGAATCCTTACAATAGATATGTTGTAGACCTGGAGATATAAAGGTAGTCTAACTAGTTGAGTTAGGGAAGATCATTTTCTTTGCCTCAATTGGTTAGAGCGCTGCGTTTAGATCCCGTGATTGAGGGTTCGAATCTCGCTGGTACCATCCATGGATTTTCACAACATTGGCGCTGCGAGCATCTGCTGCTGGTACAAAAATTGTATATAGAATATTGCCTGGCAATGAGATGTTAGAATTGGTCATGAGGTTTGATCAGCAGGTCATAGGATATGGCAATTCTAGGTGGCATCTAGGGAACTGGCCAGAGGGTTTCCGAGAAGAAGTCTCGGGGTTGTACAGTAGTGGATGTGTAAGTTGCTCCTGGAGATATAAAGGTAGTCTAACTAGTTGAATTAGGGAAGATCTTCTTTGGCTTAATTGGTTAGAGCGCTGCCTTTAGATCCCGTGATTGAGGGTTCAAATCTCGCTGGTACCATCCATGGGTTTTCACAACAGATAATTCAGCTGATCTGTAACAATTCCATCTTCATGCCTTATATACACTGTATCATGTACATGTACTGTGTTACTCTAGATTAAAATTGAAAAGGAAAGGTATCACCCGGCCACCGAAAGCTCTTCTAAAGGTTGTCACCAGAAACAGTTTAGGTAAGAATATTTATATGAAGTTCCATGTATCCCCCTTTTATCAGACATGTATCACATGGTAGGCCTTCAATTAAAGTTGATTCATACATGTACTATCTTAAAATGTTGGAATTAAAGGTTCTTTCCTCAACATTAATTCTTCCACTTTGGCACAAGACGCCTTCCTTATCTTAATTTATTAGTAAGCACAACACAACACAACATGGAAGTTTATTTACATATTATGAAACAGAAAGTGATACCTTTTAACATGTCTTGCATGTTTAACCTCAAAGATATAGACATGTACCAAAACTATTTATTTAGTTTTTAAAAGAAATTGAACACCAGGGATGTCTGTTGTTATAACTACTTTATTATTTTTCTTTTCAAAGTTTTTTTTTATTAGAATATGGAAATATTTTCATTTAAGTATAAGGTACTGTACATGTATTTATTTTTCGATTTTTGATAGGGGCCTCAGTGGCCACATGGTCTAAGTAGTACTACTATTGTAATCACTAGCCAGTCAGCACTGAGGTTCTGAGTTCAAATTCCGCTCATGCAGGTGCACTCAACTCCAATCTTAATTGACAGAATTGTCAGTTTCCTATTGTAGGTCAGTGGTTTTCTCCAGGCACTCAGGCTTCCTCCACCCTTCAAAAATTACTGCTATAAAATAACCCAATTGTTGCACTTGAAAGTGGCAATAAAACACCAACAATCAATCAATTTTTCAATTGATTTGTAGTTTATCAGGTGCATGTTTTAATTAAATTAGTTGATAATTTGTTTAAAAGCAAATACAATGTCTATGTACAGTCTACATGTATATGCATGATAAGATACAATTTGTTTGTTTAATGGTTTAAGGAAACTGAAGCAATTTTAGTAAATGAACCTGTACTTGTACAGATGATTTTTATACAACCGCAAAAAGAATTTGTGGTCGTGTATGTGTATCACACTGTCGTCATCCTCCTCTGCGTCGTTTGAAGACAGAAGAACTTTAGTATAAGTAATAGAAATCTATGAAATTTAAATACAAGGTTCATAACCACAAAAGGAAGGTTGGGATTGATTTTGGAGGTTATGGTCCTAACAGTTGTGGAATTAAGGATCAAAAAGAGGCCAAAAGGGCAGTTTTCTAGTTTCCAGACAATAACTTGTGTTTATGAGTATGGATCTCTCTGAAAATTATACCATACCACAGAGGGATGGTAAGGATTGGCTTTTTTTGGGGGGGGGGGGGGTTATGGCTCAAAACATTTAATTTAGGGGCCAAAAAAGGGGAAAAACAAGGGTTTCTTGTTTAATAGACAATTAAGACAATTTCAAAGCAGTGTAATGGAGGTAATCCAAATATATTGAGGTAATCTAAACAGGGTTTGTATCCAGCTGTGCTCGGCAAAGCAATTTATTGGCACATGCTTACAGAGGACTTATATTTCCTTTATTGTTCTTTGATGACGGATGATGACAGTTTAATTACTGTTAGTCAAACAGGAGAATTTTGACATGGGCACCAAGAGTAAAGCAAACAGCTGATGCCATTTAAAGTAAAAAAATTTACTTTGTGACAGTTGTGAAACCCAATCCCTGCTTCTTTAAATGAAATTTGTCAGATTAAAATATTTCTTTTCAAGGTACAAAATTGAATGAATGATCTCATCTTATGCTTCTCAAAATATTTACATTTTGTATTATACTATATATACAATAAATATTTTACAACCCCTGATATCCTTATAAAGTTTTGTTTGGTCAAAACATGTCTAAAGCATTAAACCTTTTATTTTGAAAACAAAAAATAAACATGTGTTTGCACAGATACATGTGAAAAGTATCTACATGTATGCAAGGTGTAAACAAAAATGTTTCCTTGAAGATTGTATATGAACTGTACGTGTGAATAAATGTGCACAAATTTTATGAAGTTTGAGGGAATTGGGTCTAGAATTGATGCAAATTAATTATTTAAATCTACAATTTAATCTTACAGGTTAATATGATGTTTCTGATCAAGTAGAATGTTATGGATAACGTCATTAAACAGGGTTACTTGAAGAAATCCAGACCAACAGCTCCTGGAAGTAATCCAGCGAACAGCTTTCTCCAGGTTAGTTTTGTCCTTTAGAGACAATGGTTTATGTATTATTTTAGTTATAGGTGTCCAATTGTGTAAAAACAGTTATCTTCTTATTACACGAACGTTTGAATTTCAAATAGGGATTGTGGACCATGACTCAATGAGACAAAATAGTGCAGCAACTTCTTTTTTTTCGAAAACAAAATATATAAAAATTTCTTTTTGGTTTTGTAATTAAAACTTTCTTCAGGAATTTCCGTCATTTAAGACGGCTCTGACTATTTCATAGATTAAATGTGATAATAGGTATCAAAGGTACCAGGATTATAATTTAGTACGCCAGACGCGCGTTTTGTTTACATTAGACTCATCACTGACGCTCATATCAAAATATTTATAAAGCCAAACACATAGAAAGTTGAAGAGCATTAAGGATCCAAAATTCCAAAAAGTTGTGCCAAATACAGCTAAGGTAATCTATGCCTGGGATAAGAAAATCCTTAGTTTTTCGAAAAATTCTAAGTTTTGTAAACAGAAAATTTATAAAAATTACCACATTAGTGATATTCATTTCAACAATGAAGTGTTGAATACTGGGCTGGTGATACCCTCGGGGACAAAACGTCCACCAGCAGTGACATCGACCCTGTGGTGTAAATAGTTATCAAAGGTACCAGGATTATAATTTAGTATGCCAGACGTGTGTTTTGTCTACATAAGACTCATCAGTGACGCTCATATCAAAATATTTATTGTTTAAAAATGATTAATGTCATGAATGTGGTAAAAAGAGGCCTTTCTAGAAAATAGCATTATAGTATCTAACTAGTAATTGTCCATTACATGACAAGGTTAAATATGATACTGTGTACACAATATATGTACCAAACACACTGGCTTTTTATCTGCACTTTGTTCAACTTTACTTGTCAACCTACTGGTTGGTTGATAAGCATGCTGCTCCTAGTATAAACCATAAGTTTCATAATACTGTATAAAAAAATAACTAGAATTTATATTTTTGATTAGCAAATAAAATAAAGTTTTGCATTCTTTTACAGCTGTTTGAACCAACACGATGGTTTGTGTTTGGTCTTCGGATTCGTCGTCCATATTTAGAGTATTATGAAAAAGAGCAGCATGTTTTCACAGCTCAGCCAATCAACAACTTTGATCTCTATGAATGCACTAAAGTGACTTATACTCTAGGTCGCAACAACAGAAACTGGACATTTTGTTTATTTCTACAAGACAGGGTTCTAGAATTAACAGCAGATTCAAGGTATAAATCTAATTTATTGCCATTTTTGGGTAAAAATTGCATTAAATGCATTTAACACTCTATCATGTGTCTATGGTAATGACTAAGTCACTTGATATCTAAGTATACACAAAATATAGTGCATTGATCATAACATTATAAACATCCTCTTCATGGACATTTTTCAGAAATTTATCAATGATATATATGCTCAGATATTCAAGTCACAAAAAGATGTTATACTTGTCAAGAAAATTACATAACTTTTGCAACGTGCAGGAATCAGTATCTTCTTTAAAAATATCAATGATGTTATTGTTTAAATAATCTCATCTTTAAGGTTTTGAGTTATCTCCCTTGGTCTAGAATTCAAGATGAATCAATTACAACCAATGCCTTATAATGTATTTTTACCTCCCACTGATAAAGTAATCAATCTTTACCCTTCAGATTTTCAAAATAATGTAATCTATGTACCTACCTTCTTTTTAGACAAAAACTGTCAGACGACTCTATATATGTAATTCATCAAGTAATTGTCCAAAATGAGGATATTTACAATCTTAAATTTGGGTAGTGCCAAAAAATTGTTGAAATTCCAATTTCTTCACTCTTACTTTACTTTGCCTTAACAAAATGATATATAACATATGCACAATGATTATTCCCACCAAACAGTGACAAAGATCAATTTTGAATTTGGTTGGCAATATACTGTCACAGTTTTTGAGTGATGTCACATAATAAGTGAAAAATTTGTGAATTTGGCTGAAGTTTATCATATAAAGTGATGTGAACTTGAATTGTATGCCTATTTACAGTTTTGACTCTGAGTTCATTGGAACTGCATGGGTATAGTTTTGTCACAAAGCCAGAAAAGCAAATCCATGTACATGTAATGCAATTTCATCATAAGAATTACACATGCATAAATAATCTTCAAGTGCCAAATACATGTACATATTTTGCATGAACATTTGTTGGACCAGCATACCTGTCAACTGACCCGTAGTCTGCGGGTGTGACCCGAGATTTTCACAATTCTGAGGGATCACCCGGGACACCCGCCGGGTCATTGAAATAACCCGGGAATTCCGAAAATGACCCGATTTCACCCGTATTTCTTAGCCTTGAGATTGATTTTCATAAGTAATATTCCTTTGAAATACCGGCAAATTCGTAATTCTTCCATGAACAGGTAGTTCATCTAGCTATGTAAACTGTCAAATTAAGTGACCCATTAAGTGCATGGCTTCACTTGACAGCTTTGGTGCCAAACACACTGTTAATTAACACCAATTACCTTAGCTTTGGTCGTAAATAAATTGCACTACTGGTTTACAAACATATTTGAACTAGAGTTACTTCCCCTTATTTGTCACCATTCAAAATTATTCCTTATATTTACGTTTTATGGGTGAAAAAGATTAAATCATAAAAATATAAAATTCAAATACATATTGAAAAATAACTTTACATTATTTTTATACTTTATACAATTTTAAAAAAAAAGTTGAAAATTATTTTTTACATTTATACTTCCTTTAACTGTATTACTATATTTTATCATACTCTAATTTCCTTATTAATTGAAAGATGAATGTTCATAGATGTAATACCTCTACATGGTATGTTTAAAGGCTACATAGCCAGTAGTTTTATTTTAAAATTACATTTGAAAATTAAATTTTAGATGATGACAAAAAGTAAAGAACATAAGACTGTGTTACTCAAATTTATAAAAATCTTTAAAAGTGCAATGAAATAATAATAAATAAGATTTAAAATAACTTAACCAAGTGAACATGCATTGATGTTTTGGTATCTTTGATATACATTATAAGAAAATGTACCATAAATACTGAAATTCAGCTCGAAAAAGTTCGTACGCGTTATGACCTGAGATTTGATTCTTCAATGCAGGTCATGACCTGCATTTTCATCGTCACAGGTTGACAGGTATGGACCAGTAATATTTGGGAACATTTTTTCAATAACTTAAAACAATTGTATATATAAATTGTAAACAAATTTGTTTTTGACTTTTTCCAGGGAGGTGATGTTAAGTTGGTGTAGGACTCTGGAACATACATTACAAAATTATGGAGCTTTAGTGAGTATATTAAATAATAACACTTAATTGTCATCTTTCTTAAATATACATCTTAACCTGTTCCTTTGGTGGCCTTATGGGATATGTAGATGAACATAACATAAGTTATATAAGATAAGTTAAGACTTTTTAACGAGATTTTTATATTTCTAAATGAATTTTTACATAATCATGATAATTAAAGACGATGTCAATAAGACAGCAACCCGAGGACATTATAAACCAAAAGTCAACTAGACCAACAAAAGACAGGTGTCTATAGATCTACAATGTGATTTATATAAATTAAATCATGTTGTGGTGTACTGTACTAGAGACTCATGCACTTTGTTACTCAAATGGTAGTTAGATATTTATTTTATTATATACCTGTGTTATCGGAATAATGTACAGTGATTATGCAGTAAGATTATGTAAGTTGTTTTTTTATTTTTATGCCCCACCTATGATAGTAGAGGGGCATTATGTTTTCTGGTCTGTGGCTCCGTTTGTCCGTCCGTCCGTCCGTCTGTGGTTCCGTTCGTCCATCCAGGTTAAAGTTTTTGGTCAAGGTAGTTTTTGATGAAGCTGAAGTCCAATCAACTTGAAACTTAGTACACTTGTTGCTTATGAGATGATCTTTCTAATTTATAAGCCAAATTAGACTTTTGACCTCAATTTCACGGTCCACTGAACATAGAAAATGAAAGTGGGAGTTTCAGGTTAAAGTTTTTGGTCAAGGTAGATTTTGATGAAGCTGAAGTCCAATCAACTTGAAACTTAGTACACTTGTTGCTTATGATATGATCTTTCTAATTTTAATGCCAAATTAGATAATTACCCAATTTCACGGTCCATGGAACATGGAAAAGGATAGTGCATGTGGGGCATCCATGTACTTTGGACACATTCTTGTTTTTTCTAAATCAGAAACATGTGCCATCAGAACACATATACAGTGATTATCCAGTAAGATACAAACCAAAGAAGTCAGCCAGTCCCCCACCAATAGAAGACAGAGATTCAGCCACACCCACTCCACCTCCCTCTGAACCTGCTCCACCTGTTCCTCGAGAGAATGGACTGGTGCCCTTACAACCCAGAGCAGGAGCTGAATATTGTAATTCAGGTATAGTTTAAGTCTTAATAGTATTTAACATTTTATACTTCTTTTTAAATAAGACAAAAATCTTTTTCCAAATGGGCAGAATAAAACCACAAATGTAATTGGATGTGTCAAATTTTATGAAGTAAAAATCTCAAGTTAAATGAAATTATCCCTAACTTGCAGAAAATTAATTTCTGACATATTTATGTATATTAAAAAAATTATATGTATGATCACCAATGAGGCAACTTTCTAACACAGAAACCAAATGATGTACAAGTTAGCAACTATACAGCCGTCAACAATTAACAAAACCCTTACTGCAAAGTCAGTTTTGTAAAATGTCATCATAAATTAAGGACTGTTTACAGTACACATGGATTTGAAGTTGCCACATCTACAACCTCTGCAGAACTGTAGCAGACCAGTCATGATAGATTTTCTCGAATTAAATGATAAAAAAATTAGGATCAGTTGTAGTAAAGTCAGAACATGAAATAAGTTTGTTTGAACACAATGTAGGAAATAGAAAGGGAAGTTGCAAGCTTTTGGATTAGTCTTTAACTATACAATATTTAATACATATAGGTAGTTTTACTTCTGTGTAGATAATGAAATATCTTTCTTTAATCTATTTTTAGACTGGGTAGTGGCTGAGAAACCAGAGTCTGAACACAGTGAACCAGACACCTCAGAAGATGATTTTGTCAATGAAGAGTTCTTTAAACAGAAAAAATTAGAAGCATTTAGTAGTAATACATTAAAACCAATATCAAAAACTGAAAATCCTTTCGTATTACACTCCAGATCAGTTGCTTCACTGCCCCTGAGGTCTTTTAGTTTGCCAGCAGAATATGCAAATGATACTCCTC
This sequence comes from Mytilus galloprovincialis, assembly GCF_965363235.1. Lineage (NCBI taxonomy): Eukaryota > Metazoa > Mollusca > Bivalvia > Mytilida > Mytilidae > Mytilus > Mytilus galloprovincialis. The sequence goes on along the minus strand of NC_134841.1, from coordinate 70,095,339 downwards.
AGTTACCAGCTAGACCACACAGGAATAAACCAGTCACGGCTGGTACCTCAGAACCTCAGTACAGTCAAGTAAACAAATTAAAACCCAAACCAGAACCAGATTCTGAAGATGTTTATGAATCAGCATTTGATTTTGATGATCAGGGTACACAATGTAATAATTCAAATAGAAATACATTAACTGACCTGTCAAGTTATACAACTGATGAATTAGATGAGGGTGTATATGAGGCAGCTTTTGATGTTCGTGATACCCAACCTCTGTTTGAGAAAAAAAAATCTGATCCAATTGTTGAATTACCAAAGCGAAAGTCTAAATTAAAAGATATCAATGAACTTTCGTCTGAGAAAAGAAAAAGTCAAATTGCTGTTGAGGAAAATATCTATTCAGGTTTTAATTGTGGTGAAGAGCAAAACAATGATGTAAAATTTGTTGACAAAAAGGCTGACCTTGCAAACAACAATATTAAAAATGAAAACATTTACAGCAATACTAATTCTACGGACATTCCTGTGTCTAAGGGACATTTGAAAGATAATACAAGTCAAAATCAAAACAAGGATCATATTTATTCCAATACTAATGCATGCATTAATACTGAAGCTACATCAAAAGAAACAATGATTAATGACGAAGAGTCTCAAGGAACTGCTAGTCCAGTCAAACCCCCTAGAAGGAACTCAAGAAATGCATCGAAAAAGAAAGTAGATCCAGGCTATGCAAATTTTGATAAAGCAGGAAATAATAATTCCAAAAAGGTGGCAGAAAAACATGAAAAGACTGTAGAAACTGTTCCTTTACCTGTTAGACCTCAACCTGTGAAGGAAAATATTTATGACTTTGGAAAATGTTTACCGCCTCCTGTGAACAAAAGTGAAATATCAAAGGCTGATTTATATAGTAATTTGAATTCCATTCAAGAACAATCCCGTGGCAGTGCTGATTTAAAGCTAAGCTCAAAGTATACAATTCCACCACCATTGAATTTAAATTTTGATCATGCAAGATCTGATTCCTCCTCCCCTGAAACTCCTCGGAGATTAATTGAGTCACTTAAAATGCCATCTAAATTTGAACCTGTATCAACCAAAAATGATCTTGAGGACTTGCCACCATCCCCAACCTCACCAACAACACCTGTCAACAATCCTGGTATAGACTTTCCTACTGTTCATAAATCCGTAATAAATGTGACTGATATGTCTCATAAGAAACAGTCAACCCCATCACCAAAACCTCGTCACTCCAGAACTACATCACACTCACCAAAAATAAGACATTCTGACGACACAGTCAAGGAAGCTCCAAATGTACTATTACCTAAGTCAAGGCTCGTTTCTGGAAAACAGGAACGTCCACGGTCTTTGATAATGCCACAGCAGTATGACTACATGTCGTCTGTTCACCAACCTGTGCGCAAAAATACTGGAGAAGCATTATATTCCCCTGTGTTAAATAAGAAATGGTTTGGTTCTCAACCAATGCCTGGAATAAGCTCTCAACCAAAAGCTGTTGTTGCTTCACAACCAATTTTAAATCTTGGTTCCAGTATTGGATCTCAACCAGTATCAAAGAATGGATTTCAACCAATTTCTACGGAAACAGACGAAATTTATCAAGTGCCAAAAAGAGCCAGATCTGTAAAGGTAAAACATGAACCTCAACCGACTTTCATTAGTCGTGATATTGAAAGTAATGCTCTTGGTTCTTCGCCAAGCCATGATGGCTTCCAGTTTAATGTCCCTAAGCGACAGACGTCTGCTGAGGATAATGAAGATGAAGACGATGATTCACATGATTATGAAGATGCCACTATGCGTCATGGTGAACCACCTCTGCCACCAAGACGAACCAATGCAGCTGCTTCGAATAACCGTAGTCAGAGTGTGTATGTGCCATGTAATATTAACCCAGAAGCATCAAACAAAGGTAAGAATGAAAAGTTTAACTTCACTTGAAGTTATAAATTTGTGTTCACTGTGGATTCATTTATTTTTCATGTGTACCAATTTTCGTGAATTGAGGGAAAAATAAATTTCACAGATATTTTATTTCTTGGTTTTGCAAAAGTTTGCATACAAACCTATAGAAATGTTTATAATTTGTTTAACAATAGAATCCTTGGATCACAATATGTATACCTTCAAAAATTTATTAAAATTAGTATCCCACAATACAATAACAAATACACAATATTTTAAAAACAGAGAAGTTCTTTTTGTTTTCTAGTGATTATAAAAAAAAAGGGAAAAAGAGCAGGTGTCAACACAATAGAAGCTATCATGCACAGGAGGCTTATGACCAGAGTTTTGTTGAACAAAAATCACTGCTTCTCTTTATTTTTTCTCCAAGCAATCTCACTTTTTATGCAAAAAACTATGTGCAGATCAAACTGAATGTATTTTAGACTCCACTGTTACATTATTGCAAATTAATCCATTCCAATATTGGCCACTGTGACTCGCCATGGAGATAATGTTACAGTAAGTCGTGACATTTTTGGGATAAATAATACATAATGCATTGAAAACAACATTCCATACAACCTATCCATGAACATTTAAAAAAAAACTATCAGTGAAATGCTCAAATATTCAAAATGTAAATCATTGTGTATGTGTATAACCATTTATACTTGTAAAGAAGATTACATAAATTGAATCTGGTATGTTTTCTAAAAAAATCAAAAGTAATATTTAAATATGGAATTATCTTTCTTTGTCCATTATAGACAGTGTTCCCTTTAAATGATTTATACACTGCAATCTTTCCCCTACAGTGCCTACAAGTGCTTTAAAATTTGATTATAAAAATGCTGGAGTTTATAAACAGAAAACAGAACACCATATTGATATTTATCTTATAAGTATTAAAAATTTGTGCTTGATGATATCTTTCATACACTAGTATTTATTTTTTTAGTGATTATAAGACAGACATCATTACGTGAGAGACAGAGGATTACATCAGCGCCAGGATTGGTGACTGTTCTGCCACTAAAACAGAGTGAAATAGACATTTTACAGGAAGAACAACAATCACATGGCATAATTGTTAAAATATCTCCAGCAGCTTGTCAAAAGATAGCTTTGGTGGATAGCTTTAATGGAGTGTGGTATGTATTAAACATGTCAAAAGATAGCTTTGGTGGATAGCTTTAATGGAGTGTGGTATGTATTAAACATGTCAAAAGATAGCTTTGGTGGATAGATTTAATGGAGTGTGGTATGTATTAAACATGTCAAAAGATAATGTTAGAGGATGACTTGAATTAGGTATTTCAAATATAGAGGTTTTCAGGAGAAAATATTGGCAGGTGAAGGAAGCAATTTGCAAGTTAAAAAAAAGCAAGCAGGCACATGAAGAGCTCTCAGCATGCATATATATTTATATATATATATAAATACAACTGAAAAAATATTTAAAGAATTCAGAAAAATGACCTTATAAAAAAATCACAGAACCCCCATCCAGACCATTTTGTTTGTTCAATGTACTTTAACTTGATTATTTCAGGATTATAGGATGGGATTTTAAACATTATCCAAGGTTATCTGAGAGTATTCACATTGGTGATGAAGTTACAAAAATCAACGACCTCAGGGTAACTAACGCTAACATGGCTAAGAAAGCGTTGAAATCGTGCAATACAGAACAGATAGATCTGGTTATAAAACGTCTTCCTTACGCTAAAGTGATGGCCATACGAAGACAGCAGACTGGTGAAAACCTAGGATTACAACGTCTAGGAGGAACTGCTGAGGTAATCATATTTATATTGATAGTTCAAAACACTTTCAGCCAATCAGAAGTTATGTTACATAGAAAATAAAATTATAGTACAGAAAATTATTTTAATATCATCTACCATTGAGTCAATGTAAGGGTTTGCTATTATCTTTACTTTGAAATTGCATTAATTGGCTTTCATCATCCTAATGCTAAAATTAGCTGAATTTAAGACTTTTCCTCAGTACACACTATACTAATATATAACAAAAAATATATCAAACACAATTTTATAATTGCCGATCGCCCACAAGACTAGAAGGACACTGGATTTAATTTTATTATAATCTATCATAACACACATAATATTTTATACAAATGATATCTATATGCATATAAACAATGCTTTCAATACGAAATGAAAACATTGACTCCGTCATAAACGAATAAGCCGGCCAGGAAAAACCAACAACCAAGTTACCTTAGTCGATATGGAAACCTGTGTTCAAACCCTATTGCTCAGAAGATCATCTTGAGAGGTGTACATTGGACAATACTGAAAGTTAGCTTATGTTTACATAAACAAAATATCATCAAAATGTGTAATAGTAAACAAAATTCCGATATATAGTACAAAACAAGAAAAAATCAAACAATAATGAACCAACATTAAATCTGAACTTGACCAGTTCGAAGTTGGCGAGAGAATGGTCTAATAGGGAAATTAACCTGCGAAAAATGACCATTCACATGATACTACAATTAATATCATGTGTCCATACATATATTTGAAAGGACCGTTAGTAAAATAATTTTCCTCTATACATGGAAACGTGGAAAATTATAATTATATATATGTAGTCTGGTCGATTGAACTTACATCTGAAGATACCATAGATTTTTTATCATTTTTAATTCATAAAAGTTAGAAATATTCTTCAGAGCTGCATAGACATTCAATATTAATCTGTCTATTAATTCTGTCATTGCTTTCCTTTAAACTTATGTTAAATCTTCTCATAACTGAATAAAATGCAGGACACATCTGTAGGCTTCTATTTTGTTTGGACATGATAAAGTTATACTAGTTTGGGTGATTGCATTCTAATTTTTCAGATAACTTATGTGGACCCCTCAGGACTAACTGCTCAACATGGCTTGACTAAACATGCTTCGTGTGTGGAGAGTGAGGGAACCTGTAACTGGTGGATTACTGAAATAAATAATAGACCACTTAATCTGTCCTTCAAGGGCAATGAGGTAGGGATATGAATAAACACTTAATCTGTCTTTCAAGGGCAGTGAGGTAGGGATATGAATAAACCTGCGCTACAAAATGCTTCTGAAGTCATTTAAAAGTAAAATACCTGCTTTTATACAAAATACCTTTTCCTTTTCCATTTTGAGATAGGTTGCAGCAGACCAAATACTGAGCTGCTTTGATTTAAGAACTCTTACGGAGAAAAGCTAGGACCAGTAGTTAGTGAAATAGTGTGTCACATTTGTTTTTTTTTTTCATTGAATAAATGAGTTCTCGTACAAGTTTATATGTGTTTTGCTGTGATTAAAGTTCATAGAAGTCATATGATAGAATTTGATACAATTTTATGTTTCAGCTATTATTCCGTTGTAAGAAATTTGCCATTTCTTGTTCGATTTAAAATATGCACATTTCAGTAATGGAAAACAAATGAAATTGAGAATGGAAATGGTGATTTGTCAAAGCAACAATAACCAGTCCAAAGAGCAGATAACAGCCAAAGGCCATCTATGGGTCTTCAATGCAGCAAGAGAATACCTCAACTGGAGGAGGGTCTCAACTGGCCTCTAAATAAAAATGTGTACTAGTTTTGACAGTGAAAATGGACATCATACTTACTCCAAAACATATAAATGAACTTGAATTAAAAAAAAAACCTGCTGATCAATAATGAATTTATGCCCAAGGCACATGGATTTCCCTTATTCGGATGTATCATTTATTTGAGATACTTCAATTACATTTTGATTTAAATGTAAATAGTATACCAGAATACATATAAAACCTTTATTTTTCAGATTGAGGCTAAGCTAAATGCAGTAGGCAAAGACATTTCTATTGTTGTTCATCCATCAGATTTTATAAAGGAACTTAAAAGACAGCTGAAAAAGATGAGAAACTTTAAAGACTTCATGGCTGTGGCGTAAACAGAGTACCATAATGAAAATGAATGTCTGAAATTCACAGTAAATGAAGTAGAAATATAAATATACATGACAAATACTGTCTGTGATCACTTTTATATAGTCCCATGTATTACTGTCTGGCTAAATGGATTTATTTTCAAAATGCTTGACTCTGCATCCTGAACCTGTAACATTTCATTTTTTTTATCAGCATTCCATTTTTTTAATGTTATACATGATGTTTCTCTGTTGAAAAATGAATCAACAGTTTATGCAAGACCAATTACTTGAAATGTTTTTCTTTTAAAAAGACCATTCATTTTACCAAAAAGGAGATTTTGCCAGATTTTCAGGGTATATCATATTTATACTTCACTATCTCTTGAGATATCTGTGTTCTGTACATGTATTTATCCACAATTAATTGTATTGGTTTTAAATTTATGAAGGTCAAAAGGTCATGTCAGCATAATCAAAAGTCAGATAGTCCAAGTTGATTCAAAATCATGTTTGTTTTTAAATAAATTGTTTGGGTTACATTTTAACTTGATAATTATATATAAGTACAATACAGGAGATTAAGAAGCTCACTAATCCGAACAATTTTTGAATTATGTCGAAAATGTTGGGATTTTTGGATTGTTTTTTCTTGGATGACCAAAATTACTTGAAGCACATTTTGAGGACTCTGTATGAAACCTGTAGTCAATTAAGAATGTATAAGCTTAAGATAGTTTTCTTTGATAAAATCATGACCTGAATTGACTTGATATTTCACTGTTATTGGTCAGGTATTGCAGGAATTTTTAGAACAATTCCATGAAAAAATGTTCCATTGGTCAATGCACAGGGTTACTTTTTGTTTTATTTCCCAATTTCTATGTAGTGGTTAGTAAAAATTGTAGTAAATTAAAATTTTGTTTAGAGGAATACATCTTGTAAAAATATTTATTGATAGAATATATTTGTAGAAGCGCTAGCTCTTTCTGTATTATAATACAATTATTATAGTAAAAGTGCTATGTTAGCCTTTTGCACTGTTTGCCATTTATACTAGCCCTATATACTGGTTTGCCATAAAGATATGTTATTTTTATATATTTTTAATGTTCAATATTTTGTACAATTGTATAGTTTATTGTTTCATAATAGATTCATTTATGATATCTTCATATTATTTGAGGAATTTGAATGGCTTATAAATGCCATTTTTGTATTTTTATCCCAATTTTATTGTTAATCGTTGTTAAATGAAAAAATCTTTCATTAAATTTATTTTACATTGTATAAGCATGAACATATTTTTTATTTTAAAAAAAGGTACACAATTTGACTTTGATATTTAAAAAAAAAATCACATATAATTAAAAAAAAGTTCTTTTCATGGCAAAGTAATAATGTTATTATTAGAATTTTACAGTAAAAACCGCTTTAAGACTTTAAAAAATTTCATTAAGAGCTATAGTTTTCAAACTCACAGCCCATTTATATTATAAGACAAGACATGTTCATGTTGACTATGGTTTTTGTTATCACAACGTCCAGATATGACTTGTAGAGTGGGGTGGTCATTTTCGCCATATCTTTCCATGTTTTCATCAGTTTATGTTTAGGTCTTTATGTTTTTGAAGTATACAGATATTTCTATATGAAGATAACTTCAAATGCAAAATATTCTTAGCTTGAAAACGTGTTTGTTTTGAGTAAAATCATCTGAAAAGTTGGATTAAATGGTGTATGAAATTTCCTATTTTTTGTCAACGGGGGACACATATTCGCTGTTTTTACATATCTATTTAATAGCAAATAACTGCAGCTTTAAACAATATTTATCAAATAAATTTCATTATAGGCGAATAGCAGACATTTGAAAGGTGTAAAAAACTGAAATTTAGGGCAATCAGTCAAAGAATAACTAAGGAATGCTTCTTTGAAATCGTTTTTTTCATTCAGGAAATTGGCTAAAAATCGTTGTCCATTTTTCGGTCCTTTGCCGTAAGTGCCGAAATTTAGTCTCATTTTCAAAAATAATCATAGTTGTTATAAAAATATAATTTAACGGCATATTTCTTCCATTTCAACCATCCTTTGAAGTTTTTACACCTCATAATCATAAAAAGGCGAAATTGTGTCCACGGCGAATATGAGCGCCCCACTCTATGTATAACACTATAATAGTTGAAATAACATGACTTGTATGAACTGTCTATGGCAGCTGTAGCCAAATATATAATTTAACCATTGAAAAGTTACATCAAAGTTTAAACCGTCTGATATTTTGTTTGCTCATTTGATGGAATTATGTTGTTTTTGTATGTAGAAAATCTGTTGTAAAATTTTCTACAAATGTACTTAGTGCTAACTTTTTGCTGCTGTATTGCTTAGCAAATCATCTGTAATTTATTTAAATCTAGTATCAGTAGAGAACATTACATGTTGCATTCCATGATGACTGATTGGAGCTATTCCAATCAAATAGTTAATTAGGGACCATAATTTAGAGTTAAATGAATAGAATTGTAATATGTCAACATGACTTTGCTTTCAAGGAATAAATCTGGTTGAGGTCATGTAACTCTTTTAATCAGTAATGTATTTGTTATGGTCAGTTTCATTACTGTTTTATAAGCATTGGCATAACACAGAATGATGATAATCTTTTTTGCATCGAAGCTTAGAAATGAATAAATGCATAGGTTGACACAAACATACCAGTGATTTTCCCGAGTTATGTCCCTTCAACCAAATTTACTTCCACCAATCTAGAACTACATTGGAGTTATAGTACCGGTATATATAGTTGCAAATTAAAGGTGCTTTTAGGTAGTTTGGTCATAAGAAATAGATTTTTGTAGTTTTTTTTATTTGTATAATAGTAAAATGCAATTGGATGATATTTATAGCCATGCAGGCATGGTAATTATTTTTTCTAATGTCTCAAAACTACAGCATGCATATATTCACACATATGTTCATGTTGTAAATATGTTTGTTATATTTTACAAGATTTTAGTGATGCTTATAGCAGATTATAAAATCATTTAAATCTAAATTGTGTATTTTGAAGGAGTTCAGACAATTTACTTCACATTTAAATAGGTTTTCTCCCAAGATAACAGTCATTTATGTTTTAGAATTAAAACTTTTATACAATTTAGAAGAATTTTCTTTCTCACACAAGTGAAACGTATGATTTTATCTAATGTGCAATAAACATATTATTAGTTGTCTCCCCCTTAATATCAAGTACTAGAGCAAACTATATATTATTTCCATGTCATTTACAGCAGTAAATTAATTATCATTGCTGCAGACCTGACAATTTTCCTGATTTATTGGGGCCATTTTTTTCCTAATTTATGGGGAATTTTCCCATTGGGAGGTATTGACCCAACTTTTGAATTCTTTCCTTATTATGCTCTGAATACTTATCCCTCATAATCATGCATCCATCTGAATTATATAAATGGCATGTAGGCACAAATATATCTTTTCAAAAAAACATGGAAAAGTTCAAATATCTTTTTTCAAAATCAGAAGAAAAATGAATTTTTACATATGGTTATAAATATCAAATTAGCTGCTGTGATTTTACAAAAGACACAGTTGTATTATTTTTGATGATTTTAATTTTTGGGATTTAAAAAAATTAAACTAACACTGCTATAGTGAGTTTGCCAAATCTGACAATATTGTACATATATAAGTTTCATAATTTTACCGCTGCAGGTCAGGCTGGGGATCCACAATAATTTTCATTCCTTCACATTATCATTTTGTAAATGTTATTGTAGATGATATATTTATAAGTAACTATAACTTTTTGCTTGTCATATATGATGAAAGGAGAGAGATAGGGGTTTTAAGATGCATGAAACAAAACCCTTAAGCACATTAAACAAAAGCAGAGGAATATAATAAAAAAATGGATTCTAAACAAAGCCCTTTGAACTTGCACTATTTTTGGTTGCTAATATTTTAGATAAAAATGAAATACCATAGATATATATTTAAAACCAGTTTGTTTACATCATGATACATTATAAAACAGAATCTGTAAATACAATTCTCACTGACAAATCGTCTTTTTAGTAATATTTTCAGAACCAAATATATCATTTTGTCTTATTTTCATAATTTTATAGCATGATGAAATCTTGTTATCCAAAATGAAAATGCTGATGAAAGAACATTAAGATGAGGATCTGCAATCTGTGTAAATTACTGTAAATGTCAATCATTTACTGGTTTAGATGTGCAGGTATGATTAGAATGCATTTGGTTTGCATGTGCTCAGGATAATCATTGCTTCATACTGAAATTTTATAATAATAATTTTTATTTAAAAAATTATCAGCAGAAGAAAAAAAATATCTTATTGCGAGTCCTATCATAGTTTTCCACAGATTCACCTGCAAGTTACCTGTCCATTTAAACTTTTGTAAGTCCTATTGTCCTATCTAACAAATACAACAGCTATTGTTCTCTGTTTAGTTTATTCAATGGGACCTTTAAATTTCTTGCAAGAGAAATCTATCACTCACTGATTAATTTACCTGAACAAAAAATTGAACTGTCAATGATGGAAATACATTGTACATGTACAAATAAGTAATTATGAAACTGCATGTGATGTTGTATTTATTCAATCAATAACACATTTTCAATTTGTTTGATATAAACACTGATTTAAAAATTAAAAGTTGATTTCGGATCAAATTTCAACATTTTACATATTAAAATTTGCTTTTTTTAGTCTGTTCATAAGTAAAAACTTGAAATGATAATGTTTAAATAAAGGTCTTCATAAATGTATTCTTTATAACTGAACAACCACAAAAAACATGCAAATTCTTTAAAACATAAATGCATGCAGTAGTTAAAAAAAAATCAGAAATAAACTTTTTATAATTAAATCAGTGCTTATATTGAACAGATTGAAAATATATTATTGATATTGAATAAATACTGTATCACATGCAGTTTATGTGAGTTTATACATGTATTTCAGTGAACAAAGAAGATATTTTTTTGGTCAGGCAAATTAATCAATGAGTGATAGATTTCTCTTGGAAGAAATTTAAAGGTCCCATCAAATAAACTATACAGAGAACAATACCTGTTGTATTTGTTCAATGGGACAATAGAACTTACAAAAGTTTAAATGGACAGGTAACTTGCAGGTGAATCTATGGAAAACTATGATAGGGTTCGCAATAAACAAAGTCCCTGGTAAACAAATATTTTGTTCAAATAGTTGAAATGGATAAGAGGTGCTTTGAGTAAATTTAGGAGATTTAGTAATTTTAACAGATTACTTTACAATACAAAATGATATGCAATGTATACAAATTAAATCTTTTTTATTATAGATCTTTTTCTGTAGACAGAAAGGTTCTGTTGCTTTCAGTGTTTTGAGAATAGTTTGCAAGATAACATGTTTCAGTACTTGCATACACACACACACACACACACGCACACACACCATAAAATATGTTTCAATACTTTTGTATATGCTCACACAAACATAAAACTGAAAACATGCTTCAATACTTATGCAAACACAAACACACACCAGTAAACATGTTTCTGTACTTGCACACACACCCCATAAAATTCTGTATTGTATGAGGTTATTTCATGGATGATTTTTACAAGAAAGTTATTTTCAGATATATTTTTATACCCTTATTATGTATACCTTACCTTGTTGAAAGGATGTTTGGACTTATGTGTCAAGTCTCTGTACAACTATTTTTCTGGTTCCTCTGATAATATTTTTGAATCTCTCATGTTTTTCCCCTTTATCAATATAAACAATTATCAAAACAACTTTTATTGCAATTTCTCTTTTTTTTTGTAAAATGGACTTTTTGGTCTAAATATCTTTTTTTTTCCATACAATTTAGAGTTCTCAAACTATTTGATGAATTAACTAATCAATACAGTTTATGAAATAAATAGATTTATTTAAATTTTGTCATGAAATGTTTTTAAACATGCATGATTCCACTGTAAAAAAAAGTCAATTGGAATTAAATCAAATTGCATAAAAATGAAAGAATTATGTAAGGATCTTTTTATGTCAAGCATAACGGGACCAGTAGATAAATATTGACCAGACCAAGGAAATCAAATTAGGAGAAATATTTCTATATACATGTACATGTTACTGTAGGAAATATCTGAATTATTTCCCTTTATTTGTTTGATTAACGAAAGAGCACAGTAATTGTGAAGCATAAATAAATGTGATTTGTTAAAAATTTCATTTAAATAGAGCTTTAGAAACTTATTGTTATGTTTAAATATATATGTTTTTATTTTGGAAATAAATGTTATTTTTTTTCTAGAGTTTATGTGTAGTATATGTATGAGCATTTAATGCATGTTATATGTTTTTTGCTATTAAACTATTCAGAAATTTAGAATTGCTAAATACTTTTGTCACCAATGAAGAAAGTAGGTCTACAAGATCTAGTTATAAAAGCTTGAACTGTGTTGTCTGTCTGTCTTGAAGCCCTTGGGTAGAAAACTTGTCATAGATTTCTTGGCTTCTACGAAAGTGAATGAATAAACTCATCATTGAAACCAGTAATGAAATTTTGTATATATGCTAGACACATGTTTCATCTACAAATAAAGGCAACAGTAGTATACCGCTGTTCAAAACTCATAAATCCATGGACAAAAAACAAAATCGGGGTAACAAACTAAAACCGAGGGAAACGCATTAAATATAAGAGGAGAACAACGACACAACACTAAAATGTAACACACACAGAAACGGACCAAGCATCAGACAAAATCCCACGAGAATAACAAATATAACATCAAAACCAAATACATGAATTTGGGATAGACAAGTACCGTGACACGTCTTATCTAAATGTGAAATTACACTCAAAAATAAGAGAAAATATACGACGCAACGTTAAAATGTAACACACACAGAAACGAACAATAATATAACAATGTCAATATTCCTGACTTGGTACAGGACATTTTTAAAGGAAAAAATGGTGGGTTGAACCTGGTTTTGTGGCATGCCAAACCTCGCACTTTAATGGCTATGTTAAATATAACATTGAAATGACGACATAATTACAATACAAATAAATAGGAGAACCTATTAGACAAAGAAACACATGATTAATGAATAACAAAAAGCATCAGGTTTAAAATTCAATACGTCAAAAACGCGCCTCGTCCACACAAGACTCACCAGTGACGCCCAGATATAAAAGATCGAAAGCGAAAAAAAGTACAAAGTTGTACAGCACTGAAGATCAAAAGTTGAAAAAGGCTGTGTCAAATACGGCTATGTTTTTATGCTTGGAATAAGAACATCCTTATTATTTAGAACAATTAATGCTATTGCAAACAGTAAATTTTATCAAATGAATATAACAGATATACATAATGAAACTGAAGTATTAACTCATTACAGAAAACAAACACGAATACATAATGCACAGACCAACACAGAATAGACACACCCGACTCAGTCCAAGCCTCAACGCAGTAACTCGTGAAAATGACATCACATACGATTGTGAAAAGGCATTAAAAATTACGTCACATTTGAATTTATGAAATTTCTGAAACAGCAGAAGAATGACGTCACATATGAAAAACTATATCTCAAAAGTAAGATAGAATTAGGATTGATTAAAGATTATAATAGAACTAAATACTGATATTGCATTTAAACACAATGCATATTGCAATACTTATTAATAGCAATTAACTATAATATATATATGTCCAGTTTGTTATGAATCCAACTTCAATATAAATTATCGTACAGATTACGTTGACTAAAATTAAATCTAATAAATGACGGCGGTGATTAATTTTTCTCTCCATAACACATAAATATAATAGAAAAGACGTCAACACATTTGACAAAATCCGATGAGAATTACAAATATAACATTAAACATTTAAACTAAATACATGAATTTGGGAGAGACAAGTACCGTAACACGTCTTATAGTAATGCGAAATCACACTCAGCAAAACAGTCACAATCGGGAATAAGTCACGTTTGGTAATTAAAAGATTAGACGACATACAAAAGACTCATCAGTGATGCTCATATCAAAAAAGTTAAAATGCACCAAAAAAAGTATGAAATTAATTAGCATTGAGGAGCAAAAACATTATTTATATCTTATCTGCAGCTTAATAATGAGCTGTAGAATTTAAGCAATTTCTACACCTGCTGTCCAGACTCTTCCTGTTTGTCAATTCTCTGAAATTTTACAACACTCATTTTACCAGTTTTCTTTATTGATTTTAGGGAATGATCGTTTATTCTTCATTATATCTGACTTACTTGTTACCTTAATCAATTGCATGCAGGGATACAGGTCCAGACACTGTATTGGTCTTGTACTGGTAGCACTATTTGAAAGAAATAGATATATGCACTATCAGCCCTTAAGAGAATACAATGATAAATGAAAACATTTCTATGAAACAGATCCATTTATTATTTAAATGACAAACTGAAGACTTTTTTTTAACTTGTAAGGTTTCTTGTGATAAGGGCTACAGTGAATTTATATTAATTTGCTGAGAAAAGTTAAAGGAGAAGGGAGAGGTTTATCTTAAGTGTCTCAACAGGTGACTGTACAACCCGACATACAAAAGTGATTTTAATGAATTTGAAATTCAGTGGATATGTAAAGAGAACAAGAGTAAGTGAATCTCAAGTTGCAATCTGTTTGGGGTTTTCCAGTTTAGAATACAAGTGTATGTGACATACAGGGTCTTTAGTTTTAATTGGTTCTTGACAAACGGCCTGTTCATCCGTCCGAAATATCTAGGATAGAAAACATCTATCAGTTAATCTTATTTGTGAAAAAGGTGATTATTTTCGTCTGCAGCTTCTATGTTAAGATGTAACGGATACACTATTTATTCATCTGCAGTGAACTCAAATGCTGTTTGCCGATAGTTTGAAAATTTACAAAACTCATTATACCACGAAAAATTCGTCTACGGTTTCCCAGCTTCAATGGAAGGGAATGACCAGTTTTTCTTCAGTAAAACATAATATCTCAATCAATTGGATTCAACGACACAGGTCTAGACTCGTATTGGTCTTGTTCACTCATTAGTTACTATATTGTCTTCCTAAAAAATAAGGATGGTATTCGTACAATTTTCGAAGGGATGATTTCAGCGATTTGGAACTCTTGGTTTGATACCTTCCTTCTGAGCAGCAACCATCTGGGTCAATATCGCTAATGCGCCTCCAATTGAGGAAAAGTTGTGTGAAAACAAAAAATCTCTGTGTAGTGGTATTGGACATGTTTCAATTTTTAACAAGTGATTAACCAGTTGTGTTGATCTGGAAATTAGTGTACCATAGAATAAATGTGTAAAAACTTTGGAGTTATTAAATGTATTCAAAGTATAAAATTTTCAAAGAAATTATTGTGTGATAAAAAGACAAAATTATGTCTATGGGCTGATAAACAAAACGACGTCGGCCAATCAGAAGACGAGTTACATCCAAAATTAAATTATTACCGCCTATGTAAAAACAGTTTCGCAAATAGCCCCATCTATCAAGGAAATCAGGATAGGAGATACAAGCCCTGAAATATCGTATCAACTGGCAGATATTTACTTCGTATGTAGACGCTACTGGAATGTTGCTACATAGTATTGAAAAGTTCAGAATGAGGAAGCTGAAATATTTTGTTTTGTCTTGAAGTTTGTTTTCAACCGCCCCTCAGTGTCAAATTCTAAACCAAGATAGGAGGTAGACTTTACTTTATCTGCGGTGTCCTTTACCTCAAGTACGATGGGATAAAGCCATACACTTCATAATAAAGAAGGCATGAAGATAAGATAAGATAAAATAAGATATTTTATTGGTTTAAAATCCAAAATGACAGGATTGATACCAAAACAATAAACATTGGTTACTAGTCTATACAAACATACAAATATATACATCTGACCACATTTATAAACATTATATATACATATATATATCCCCTTCATTGTTAAAAGTAAATATTGTTACAATGATAAATGTATATAATCTCTGAGAGGAGGTGAATGACTGGGTTACAGATGCCTTATTTTATGAAGCTTTTGTCTGTCATATCTAAAATTATTTGAACACATTAATCTCAGGACATATGTTCATTGTCATATTATAACTATACATTTATTTTGTACATGGTTATCCTTACAAGGTCCATATTGCTGTCAGGCAAGAATCACATGGCCTTTCCACTTCATGGATCAGTGATCAATGTTCAGTTATCGTGGGCAAACCCATATCTCAGATACTAGTTATGAGGTCAAAAATAGTTTTAGAATTTATTGATTTTAAGGTGTACATGACTGTCTGACAGGTTTCATCTGACCTTGAAGACCTATTGCAAGGACCACAAGTACGTAAATGTAACATTTTTGTAGTATATGTTTTATCTTATACTTCCTTCATATTAGAATGGAAGGAATTCGGACGCCGAGAGGTCTACGTAGTCTAACTACTGTACTTAGTATTTTAACACTGAGGGTGTCAGTTAGAATCCCACATGTGGCAGGTGCGCTCGACTCGATCCTAATTGTCTAGTATTGCCAGTTTTCCTGCCACAGGTTCCTGCCTCCTCCACAAATAAAAACAAAATAGTACAATAGTGCTGAAAATTGTGTTTAACACCAACAATTAATAAATCAATCAATTATTTATTTGAATGGCTAAAGCGAACTTTCATCTTATAACATTAGTTGCAAGTTTCCGGTGTAAAAAGAAGTTGATATGTATTTTGAAGCCGAACACACAGACACAACGATAAATTATAAATATTGAATATAGATCCTCATATACTGGACAATTCAAAAGTACATGTGTCTCTGTTTACAAGATTTCCTTTTCATATAAACTTTATAAAGTTAATAATTTTAAGGTGCTCTCCAACTTATATTATTGTTTATCAGATAGTTTCCTTAAATAACCATCTGAATGTTTCATCAAAGAATGCACTAGAAACAGATTTTTATTTGAATGGGCAATAATTTTACTATGTTTATGTTTAGAAAGGAAAATACTTAAAAATATAGAAGTTTGTCGATATTGTTTAGGATCATTAATTAATTTTTTTTTTATATGAAAGAACGTTAATGAAGAACAGATTCCGTCTTTTTCAACTTCAATGATTATTTGTCCAGGTAAATTTGAGCAGCTGTTAATAGTAATGTTAAAGATTTTGAAAATCTACATTTGCTTTTGTTTTTGAATGGATTTCCAAAATGACTGCGTTGAAAAAAACAAAAAAGACTCGTTAGATACATTGCTTAGAAATTTGCGCTGTACACTCTCTTTTCATCTGAAAATTAAAGTGGTAATATGCCAAATAAATTTACAAGCTGAAGAGCATTGATGAACCATAATTCGGAAAGGTTTTGTCAAATACAGTCAAAGTAAATTAACTCATCATAGATACCAGGACTAAATTTAGTATATACATCAGACGCGCGTTTCGTCTACAAAAGACTCATCAGTGACGCTCAAATCCAAAAAAGTTAAAAAAAAAAAAAAAGGCCAAATGAAGTACGAAGTTGAAGAGCATTGAGGACCACAATTCCTAAAAATTTTGCCAAATACAGCTAAGGTAAACTATGCCTGAGGTAGAAAATCCTTAGTATTTCAAAAAATTCCAAAATTTGTAAACGACTTTTCCTCTCTAGTGACAATGTATCTTTTTCGGAAACACATCAGAACACACCAGAACATAAAATTAGTACAGGAATACACTAGGCGCATAATTTAGATTTGATTGTGCGATATTTTATTTTTTTTGAGAAAAGAGGGGTGAAAGATACCAGAGGACAGTCAATCTCATAGGCTGAAAATATCTGACAACGCCATGGCTACAAACATTGACAAGCAGACAAATAATAGTACACAAGACACAAAAAAGAAAACAAAAGACTAAGCGACACGATCATAACCAAAAACTGGGCTTCACATGTAGCACCCGTCGTGTTGCTTATGTTATCAAAACCCCGGTAAATTGTCTAATTTGGTAGGTCGTGAAAAGGGAAGGGGATAGTTGTTACGACATAAGGAACATATCCGATATCATCTGTGAAACGGTTATTTCATAAGCTGTGCAATTGATTACAATAGCAATAGTACATTTACGAAACCATATGAAAAAGAAGATGTGGTATTATTGCCAATGAGACAACTATCCACAAAAGACCAAAATGACACAGATATGTCTAGTTCTTCTTAAAGACATTTTGGATTTTGAAAACTCTAAACAACACAGTCTCATTTCCAAATGCGAATCCAATGGTTGCAAAACTTGCGGAATTTTAATAACAAATGCTCAATTCACTAGCAATTAACAAAATTGTCTTATACAATCTGAATTGTAAATCTATAAATGTCGTCTACAGATTACTGTGCAACCTTTGCGGATTGGTATACGTCGGTGGTAAACGACATGAAGGCTAAACAAACGTATGTGCGACTATAAATCAGACATCAATAACAATTCGAGCGACATTCTTTACCACCATTTTAAACAGTCTATCAATTTAATCATTTCTATGAAAGTTCGCATTATCTAACAAATATAACACAGAACTAACAATCCTCATCTTGCAACTCCTCTCCATAGACAAAAAGAGGACTACTAGATTCGACACATGGGAATTGTGACACCATATGGTTGCAATGACAAAATTGATGGTATAGGTATTCTATCTAGTCCTACCTGTAGCTCGGTGAATGTGATGAATATTTTCCATTCTACATCTCGACGTAGACGCAGTCTTGGTCATCTTCACTATACAATATACAACACTTTTGAATTTTGAACTAATAAGGCTTTTCTAACTCAGGAATAGATTACCTTAGCTGTATTTGGCAAAACTTTTAGAAATTTTGGTCCTCAATTCTCTTCATCTTCGTACTTTGTTTGGCCTTTTTATTGTTTTTTGATTCGATCGTCACTGATATGTCTTTTGTAGACGAAACGCGTGTCTGGCGTAAATACAAAATTTGATCCTGGTATCTATGATGAGTTTATTTATCACCAACTCTGAATGATGTCTCTATCAACGATTTGCTGCAATTTATAAAAAATCCGGTAGGTATTCATAACATTCGCACGAAACTTCGTTATTACTTTCTAACTTCATTCTCTGTTCAATTCAAGTTTGAAAAACACGATTAAAAACCCTCATTCAAACTAACACACACTTACAGCTATTATTTCGGATATTGCACAGACTTTTCAAGACAGTTCACATTGGAAACTATGAAAAAGAGAAAACATCTTTTCTGAATCCAGACCTTTGCCGACGAAGTGTCTCGTTAGCGTCAACATGGGTAATATCCTTCATTATAAATCAGTTCGATCGAAAATACCTCCCTATTGTAAAGACCAGTCTGTTCCAATCATTTCTTATACCTATACCAAACCAATTGCAACTAACATTTTCAATTACAACATGTTTTGCTAGATCTCAACATTGACGACTGCAAGTCTAAACCTCCTGATTGCACCTATGCTTGTTCCCAATTCACATATAATCACGTTATTTCTGGTGACCTCACCATTGTCAGTAACACTTCCTTGGGAAATGTGTTATCTAAATATTGTGAGCCTTAATCCATCAATTGGAAATACAACTTCAAAATATTGACAGATGAAATCGAGAATTATGCCAGGCAATGGTCTAAACGCCAGAAAGAAGACCTAGATACTCTTTCAGAATGGATTAAGGCTGTGAGGTTGCTGATACAAATCGAATTAAGAAACTGAATGGGTCTATCAATACCCATGCTACGTCAATATTTAAAGACCCAAATGTTGCAAAGCACTTGTCCTACCTCCATGACACATATGTTGTTATACCCGCAGATAAAGCCCCACGACACCATTGTTATTGTGTGTAAATCTCATTACATAAACCGCATGTTTAGTGAGTTAGGTCTTGACAATTCACTTGGAAACTCAACATATACCCCCACGACACTTACCAAAGAGGAAATCCTGAATAATCATAGGTCTTTACTATGTCCCTTTGCTATTTCAATCAAAGATGAAGAACTGCATCTTCCATTATGTATTGAATACCTAAACTACATAAGTGTCCTTACAAACAACAATATACGGTATTGCTAGGTCTACCAAGTGCTCCACGAAACCTATTTCTAAATTATAAAAATCTATCTTATCAGCAAGCAAAGCCGAGCTTCAAATTTATTGTGAAACGGCCTATTGAGGTTGCGTGAATCAGATGTGAATAATAAAAAAATCCAATGATCCTTTAGAGTACATACCATCTAAGACTCTTTCATCTTGCAATAGTATTAAAACATTTTTTTACTTTTCTACATTATTCCCCATTCCAAACTAAAAGACAAACTGAAATAGTAGGTTTTTCTTCATTTCATAATAAAGAATTGCCAACGTAGATACAAGTATCTTGTCTCAGGGAAGGATAAATCCTTCTTTGTAAAAAATTCTGATTCAAAAAAATAATCTCTGAAACTGACATTATCAAGATGCTTGATTTCTTGATTAAAAAAACCATATTTGTTATGTTTGGAGGACGTGTTTTTCAACACACTATCAGCTTTCCCATGGGAACCAATTATGCCCCTCTTCTTGACGACTTGTTTCTTTATTCGTATGAGGCTGACTTCATACAGAAAGTTCTTAGGAAAAAAGAAAAGAAGTTAGCAATATCATTTAAAAAGTAAAATCACAAAAATACTGGATTTTCTGCTATACAGATGATGTTCTATCACTAAATAATTCAAATTTTGGTGACTATATTGAACGCATCTATCCCATCGAAGTATATATAAAGGATGCAACAGTTACAGTTACTGCCTAATACTTTGACTTACATCTAGAAATTGACCATGAGGGTCGGTTGAAAACAAAATTTTACAACAAAAGGATAATTTCAGTTCCTCATTCTGAACTTTACATTTGTTTTCAGCAACATTCCAGCATTGCCTGCGTACGGAGTGTATATCTCCCATTTGATACGGTATTCCAGGACTTGTATTACCTATCATGATTACCCTGATAGAGTGTTGCTGCTCACAAGGAATCTATTAAACATGGAGTTCCAAATGGTTAACTTGAAATCATACTTTCGTTAATTTTTCGGACGCCATCACGAGTTGGTTGACCGTTATGGAATATATGTTTCACAGATGGTATCAGATATGTTCCTTATGTCGTAACTACAATCCCGTTTCCTTCTCACGAATTTGACATACCGAATTAGACTTATTACCGGGTTTGTAATAACATGATCAACACGACGGATGCCACATATGGAGCATGATCTGCTTGCCCTTCCGGAGCACCCGAGATCATCCTCAGTTCTTGGTGTGGTTCGTGTTGCTTTGTTTTTAGTTTTTATGCTCTGTCTTGTGTACTGTTATAAATATGCTTGTCTTTTTCTTTTTAAGCCAAGGCGTTGTCATATTGTGTTCAATCTATGAGTTTAATTGTCCCTCTGGTATCTTTTGCCTCTCGTTTGAAGATTTCTTTCTATTGCCCAATACTGTGATTTTGCGCAATGCTGAGCTGTGACGTAATAATGTGTTATCATGGTTATTGTGCAATAAAATCAACGGTACCAATTTTGTTGCACCAGATGCGCATTTCGACAATTCATGTCTCTTCAGTGATGCTCGTGGCCAAAATATTTAAAATCCAAAGCATATATAAAAGTTGAAGAGCTATAATCCAAAAGGTCCAAAAAGTATAACCAAATTCGTGAAAGGAATCAGAGCTTTGCATGAGGGAGATACATTCCTTAATTTATAATAATTTCTAATATTTTGTAACAGCAAATTTTAATAACACAAAAAATCCGTATTTTCATGCCAGTACCGAGGTACTGGCTACTGGGCTGGTGATACCCTCGGGGACTAATAGTCCACCAGCAGAGGCATCGACCCAGTGGTAGTAATAAAATCAACGGTACCAATTTTGTTACACCAGATGCGCATTTCGACAATTCATGTCTCTTCAGTGATGCTCGTGGCCAAAATATTTAAAATCCAAAGCATATATAAAAGTTGAAGAGCTATAATCCAAAAGGTCCAAAAAGTATAACCAAATTCGTGAAAGGAATCAGAGCTTTGCATGAGGGAGATACATTCCTTAATTTATAATAATTTCTAATATTTTGTAACAGCAAATTTTAATAACACAAAAAATCCGTATTTTCATGCCAGTACCGAGGTACTGGCTACTGGGCTGGTGATACCCTCGGGGACTAATAGTCCACCAGCAGAGGCATCGACCCAGTGGTAGTAATAAAATCAACGGTACCAATTTTGTTGCACCAGATGCGCATTTCGACAATTCATGTCTCTTCAGTGATGCTCGTGGCCAAAATATTTAAAATCCAAAGCATATATAAAAGTTGAAGAGCT
This sequence comes from Mytilus galloprovincialis, assembly GCF_965363235.1. NCBI lineage: Eukaryota > Metazoa > Mollusca > Bivalvia > Mytilida > Mytilidae > Mytilus > Mytilus galloprovincialis. The sequence goes on along the minus strand of NC_134841.1, from coordinate 70,072,988 downwards.
ATAATCCAAAAGGTCCAAAAAGTATAACCAAATTCGTGAAAGGAATCAGAGCTTTGCATGAGGGAGATACATTCCTTAATTTATAATAATTTCTAATATTTTGTAACAGCAAATTTTAATAACACAAAAAATCCGTATTTTCATGCCAGTACCGAGGTACTGGCTACTGGGCTGGTGATACCCTCGGGGACTAATAGTCCACCAGCAGAGGCATCGACCCAGTGGTAGTAATAAAATCAACGGTACCAATTTTGTTGCACCAGATGCGCATTTCGACAATTCATGTCTCTTCAGTGATGCTCGTGGCCAAAATATTTAAAATCCAAAGCATATATAAAAGTTGAAGAGCTATAATCCAAAAGGTCCAAAAAGTATAACCAAATTCGTGAAAGGAATCAGAGCTTTGCATGAGGGAGATACATTCCTTAATTTATAATAATTTCTAATATTTTGTAACAGCAAATTTTAATAACACAAAAAATCCGTATTTTCATGCCAGTACCGAGGTACTGGCTACTGGGCTGGTGATACCCTCGGGGACTAATAGTCCACCAGCAGAGGCATCGACCCAGTGGTAGTAATAAAATCAACGGTACCAATTTTGTTGCACCAGATGCGCATTTCGACAATTCATGTCTCTTCAGTGATGCTCGTGGCCAAAATATTTAAAATCCAAAGCATATATAAAAGTTGAAGAGCTATAATCCAAAAGGTCCAAAAAGTATAACCAAATTCGTGAAAGGAATCAGAGCTTTGCATGAGGGAGATACATTCCTTAATTTATAATAATTTCTAATATTTTGTAACAGCAAATTTTAATAACACAAAAAATCCGTATTTTCATGCCAGTACCGAGGTACTGGCTACTGGGCTGGTGATACCCTCGGGGACTAATAGTCCACCAGCAGAGGCATCGACCCAGTGGTAGTAATAAAATCAACGGTACCAATTTTGTTGCACCAGATGCGCATTTCGACAATTCATGTCTCTTCAGTGATGCTCGTGGCCAAAATATTTAAAATCCAAAGCATATATAAAAGTTGAAGAGCTATAATCCAAAAGGTCCAAAAAGTATAACCAAATTCGTGAAAGGAATCAGAGCTTTGCATGAGGGAGATACATTCCTTAATTTATAATAATTTCTAATATTTTGTAACAGCAAATTTTAATAACACAAAAAATCCGTATTTTCATGCCAGTACCGAGGTACTGGCTACTGGGCTGGTGATACCCTCGGGGACTAATAGTCCACCAGCAATAGTGTGCAATTGAAGATTTCTTGATATGGTACATTCAATATGGTAAATTTTAAAAAAATCTGAAAGTTCAAAATTTTTTAAGAAAAATATAAATGAACCCCCCCTCCCCCCCAATTAAAAATGGAAAAATAAATTTCCCCCAATCATTGAACCTCCCTTTAGAGTAATAACCCCTAAACTCAATCTCAGCTTTCCTGATGTTGTAAGGATCCTTGTTGTACAATTTAAGAGATATCCATAAACTTAAACACAAGTTATTGTCCTGTCAAAATACTTGTTAAAGTGCAGCTATTTTAAATACTTAAAGGATATGCATTTACATTTCTTTCCAAGAACAAAGTACATTTTAATCAATGTGAAATAATTAAAAAAACTTTAACAGTACGAATCGACTACATTTCCGACAGTTATTTACATAATAGGGCCTACGCATTATTTCATGTACAAATGCAAGTTATACTATTGTTTAAAAAAAGAACACAAAACGTACCAAAGGGATACTAGAAAATAAATGGACAGTACCATCGCCAACTAGCATTTCATTAAAAGGAAAAAAGGTCGAACAAGGTACTACACAGAGAAGAGAAAGACAATAACACGCCAGCACTCCCAAAATACTTACGTTTGGAGAATCTATGTGCACTGGATAGTCACAAGTTCTACTCATGTAGAATACGCGTTGTGTTGCTTAGGTTTACTTATACAGCGATATAAATTTTTTTAACCTAAAAAATCCTCGAAATATTTATTTTTCATTCTGACATGACAGTGATGGTTATTAAAGATAGATTTCAAAATTATATTTAGTTCTCGTCAAATACGTTAATAAAGTAATTCAAATAGACAGGAAATACTAAAAAAAAAATAACAAACATTGTAACAAAATTTTAATCTGCTTACTGAGTCCCTATGGTTCTTTAATGCCAGTACTTTATAAAATCGTATCTGCAGATGCTCGGATTCATATGGAGATAGGTCAGCCTAAGTCAGCATGATTAAGACATGAGTTTCTAAACCATGTCAGATTATATTACTCGATGACATCAGCAATGTGCAGTTTACTATCCATATCCGTATACTGAAAAATCCTAGCTAACCGAGTCCATGTGTAAAAAACGTAAGCTGGTGTCTTATATAACATGAAAAAAAATGACTTTAATCTGTCGTCACTTTTCATTTTAAATTAATTTAGTTAAGAGAAACATGAGAAAGTCAGAGTAAAAGTAGGCAACATTTTTTTCTTATGTTCAATAGTCATTATTTAAGTAAGAAATCAAAAGATACTAATATAGATATCAAATAAACAATGACTGGGAAAAACGCATGCGCATAAAAAACTCAAAAAATGGACCAAGACCTGGTTCACCAATAGGAAATGCATCTCATGCACATTGTATGACACATAGGGACATTTTATCGGTCAAGCAATTCATGATAGTACTCTCAAAATATATAAAGTGAATGATGATTTCTTCATTTTTTCTTCTTCGCCGTGTAGGAAAAGTTCTGCTTGAAAAAACTAATGATCCTTTGAGAAAATCATATTCTACACCAGTTTTTTGGCAGATGTTTGTGAATCTAAAAACACGTCTGTTTAGTGTTTTGCAATCTGTCGATTGTTACTTATATAGAGTGACAATGAGACAACTATCCATCCAAGTCACAGTTATAAAAATAAACCCTTAGGTTAAGGTACGGTCTTCAACACCGAGCCCAGACTCCCACCGACCAGAAAAAAAGTTATCAAAGATACCAGGATTATAATTTAATACGCCAGACGCGCGTTTCGTCTACATAAGACTCATCAGTGACGTTAGATGAAAAAAAGTTATAAGGCCAAACAAGTACAAAGTTGAGAAAGAAAAAGAAAGCTATACAGGATCCCAAAAATTACTAGTGTAAAACCATTCAAACGGGAAAACCAACGGTCTTATCTATATAAAAAAAAACTTTATATATATTCTAAAGCCATGGTGATTTATTTGTTTTTTGACGGATAGTTTTTAGGACCTTCTATATCCTCTCCCCGTCTTTCAAACTTTTGTACTCTTATCTACTTACATAATGTCCTCGTTGAACCCATGCATGTTTATCAATATTATAGCTTTACAGAAATAACTGCATATACTCTATTTTTTCTTTTACAGTACTTTTTATACCCCACCCCTGTTTCAATTTAAGAATTTGAAAACAAGACTTAAATTTTCGTCAGCTGATGCATAATTCCTGACACATTGGAAAGAAATGCAATAGATCTCATGTTTGAATGTATATTCAGAAAGCCTTGTAATTATAAACATTTTATGAGTAATTTTATAATTAGCATGTTTTAAAAACAGAAAGAAATGTTTATAAGTGCAACACACGGTACTTGAGACAAGAAATCAATGTTTGCTTACACTTTTAAAATTCAAATGAAGTAAATATTTATATGCAAGACAAATTGCTGACGCAGCAATGACAATCTGTTACACAGACTACTATATACCTACTTGTTTGTTCCAATAGTGGTGCATTTCTTTCCAGTGTTTCTCAATCAACATATACAGAAATCTTGGTAAGAATAAACTACCAGTAGTTGTAAATATTTACTCAATTAAAGTTAATTTAATAAATTATTTTTTTCAGAAAGGCATTTCCACATAGATTCACACAGCAATTATTTTAAATTCCTTTATGTTCTACTTTTTGATCTGTTAGACTCTCCTTAAGCTTACTTCTATGCATTTTGTTTTATATTTTATCAACCTAATTTCAAGATTAAAGTTGATGATTCCAAGATCAATGTTGATAACTCCAAGATTAAAATTGACAATCCCAAGATAAATATTTGATAATTCCAAGATTAAAATTAGAAATTCCCGGATTAAATTTGATAATTCCAAGATTAATGTTGGAAATTTCAAAACCAGTGGTTGAAATTCCCAGATTAAAGTTACGCGTCTTTGAACCACTTTATCGTTTAATTCGGAAAATTCTTAAAGTTCAACGGGAACATTAGAAAAGAACCCGGATAGTACCAATAAGTTGGGTTGCTATATATAACCAAACAACCAAGATGTTGAACTAGTTATCATGGTTTAGAAGTTTAGAACAAAAGAACTAGGATGGAACCAAGGTTTTAAACCAGAGTACCCATGCTCGACTGTACTCATTTGTACTGGACCGTTATCTTTGCTATTGAAAATAGTCTGAACTATGACTCGGCCAGTCTGAAACAGTCTTAACCCATACTCGACCTGTATTTTTTCAGTCTAATCCATACTCGACCAAAGGACTGAAAAATTCTCGACCAGTCTGAACCATACTTGACCAAAAAACCTCTACTTATTTTTTATTTTAACTCTTAAAACTTCTTTTTAACTGACATGACAACAGGCACAACAAATTAAAGATATATATATATAAACAGATTTTTAAATAATTGCATGATTCTTAGATTTATCAAATAGAGAGAGTTAAATCAAATTATCTTATATGATAATTAATTTTTAGATTTTTGTTAAAAAAAAAACACTTTTCTAACCGAAAATTCACACCTATACTGAGGGTAAACAAAATTTTAAGGTGCCCCTTGTTTGGCATGTCTGTTTTTTTAAAACTTAGTTTCTAGAAAAAAAAACAAGATATGTTTCATGGTTACATTCAATAGTTGAAAATCATTGAAATTGTTCAACCTTATATTAGAAATAAATGATCTATTACTATAATTGGGCATCTATTATGTATAATATATATAAAAAAAGGATAAAGACTTTTAAATAATAAAGTTGGTTTTTTTCTGATTTGTGGTAAAGTATAAAGTATACTACTGTTGCATTTATTTATGCACCCCTTATGCTATTGATTTTGTATTTGAATTGTGTCATAGATCAAATTTATTCGTTTAATGTATGTTCACGTGTGTAAAATGTCTTTTGATTGAGTTGAGTCATTTCAATTGATATTTTGTAATGTGTCTTTCTATGTTGTGATTTTACACTGTTGTTTAAGATAAGGGTGATTGTTTGTACCTATTAAAACGTTTAATTTCGCTGTATTGTTTACACCTGTTCTAAGACAGGAATCAGATGTTCAGTAGTTGTTAATAAGTGTTTCTCGTTTTTTGTTTTTTATAAAGATAATAATGTTGGTTTTCCCGTTTGAATGGTTTTACACTAGTCATTTTTGGGGCCCTTTATAGATAAACATATCGGATGTTATTAATCTATGAAATATATTACCGCAATAGAAATGTTATTATTATTAATATGAACGCTATATCTATTCTAAACTCTCTCGTTTTTCACTACTAAATAGTCTGTAACGATTTGTTCATTTTAATGTTCTGTTCTTCCTTATATATTGACACTGGTTTGATACATTGACCGATCTTTCAGCAGATCATAAAGGCCCCGACTGGACGGAGTATAAAATAAAAAAAAAACAAACGACAAAGAATGATTGTTTGTAGAACATGTACCTTTAACAGGGTTCATCCGACCTTGACCTCATTTTCACGGTCAACGTTAGGTTTGAGTGGTTAAGGCATCATGTTTCTCTGATGCCATAAGTTATTTCAATCTATTATTATATTGGTGTATTGAAAGATAATAAGGTGTACATATCAATAGGGTTAAAATGACATTGACTTGATGTACATCAAAACTTTATAATGTAAATGTATTTGATGTAGTAAAGGCCCTCTTCATAAAGAACTTTGAAGTTTCAGCTAAATCTAATCATGATCAGAATAGGTGAGACATTTCAATGTTTGCAATTTTATTAAATCTAAAAAATAGTTATAGGAAAGATGCAACATTAAATACCAGTTCAAGCAAGAACATACAATACTTGATGATAGAATAGTGTTAAACATTCTAGTGTCAAATGTGACATGCATTTCGGAATGAGATCATATCATGTAAAACAAAGATAAGCCCTTCTTTGTACGACCGACACGTTGAGTCATATTTGTATCGACTAGTACAGCCCGTAAAAAGATGTAAAATCACAAAAACACCGAGGACATTCAAAAAGGAAAGTATCTAATCAAATGACAAAACAAAAGCTGAAAACATCAAACGAATGGATACCAACTGTTATATTCCGGACTTGGTACAGACATTCTCTATGTAAAAAATTGGTTGATTTAACCTGATTTTATAGCTAGCTAAACCTTTCACTTGTTTGACAGTCGCGTCAAATTCCATTATATTGACAAAGACGCGTGGGTAAAGCAAACAGACACAGTAGGTAAAAATGTCAAAAATAGAGGTACAGCAGTCAACATTGTGTTATCACCTTAAAAAAACAAACAAATGTAAAAAAGGCACAAAAAGGGATACATCAAATCTAACAACCTTATTTTGCTTTTTTCTATACGATTTTATATATTCATTTGTAATGTCCACCCATAAAGGATTGAAAGATTTTAAGTACTGGGACCGAATTCTTATCCTGACAGACACGTGGTTAGATACACATTAACTCTGAACTAGAATCGGGCGTTTGACGTCACACAGGTAGACATGTCACCTTTATCCTGGTACATTATTCTGACACTGAACCAATCTGTCTGCTTTTGTATTCTAAATATCGTGGGATTAAAGATGAAGAAGCAAACACTTATTTCATGTCTTTATATCAAACATGCCACGGATTTTATGAAGGGATATATAACTGATCAACCATTTAATTGTTATGTTGGGGGCTAAGATAAAAAATTGTGTCCTACATTTTTTTAAGTATAAATTGCTGTCCTGTCTTTTTATTTTTTTACTCTATTCGGTCCTCTTTTTTTAAAATTATTTTATCCTGACTGTTTTACATAAATTGTCATCCTGCCTTTTTTTTTTTTTGCAAAATGTCGCATCCTGCCTTTTTCAAATTTCAACCGCTGATTAAGTTAGTGATTTAAGAGAGACTCATATGACGAGGTTAAACAATAAACGTTTTATTATGTCAACTTTATCAGATTTAAAAAGAAGTTCATGTGCATAGTAAAATTTAATTGCTATTTAATCGTCGATGTTTTAAAAACATACCAGTTTGATTCACAATGACATTGTGTTGTTAGGTCTGTTTACATATTTTTTTCATTAATTCCAAAGGGTTTATTTTAAATCAAACGTTGTAAACATATATAATGTTTGAATTTGTTGCTAGTTATTTGCTCAACGTCTAGTGGTAAACATTAAATGCATATTCAGGCCGGGAACACAATTAAACACTCTTTAAAATGATTTACTAAACTACAAATGCTTTTATTCCTCAGAAACAAATTACATTGTACCTTAGCTGTATTTGGCAAAACTTTTAGGTTTTTTTGGTATACAATGCTCATTAACATCGTACTTTATTTGGTCTTTTTGACCCTTTTCATTCAAGCGTCTGACGCTTTTGTAGACGAAACACGCGTCTCGCGGAAGTACAAAATTTCAGTACTTGTATCTATGATGAGTCTATTTACATGTTAAGGACGACGATAATTATAGTAGCTTTTTGTTGGTATGAAGATATCCTTCGTATAACGAACTTTCGTCCGAGTTAACCTCTTTTTTTTTAGTATTTTAAAATTCAAACTTTTTAATTTTCGTTGTTTTTTTCTCTCCTACATTTCCTTATCAGAACAATTAACCTTCCGTATACGTCATGGTAATAATCATTACATCATCTCGACTTTGAGGAAATATATTCATATTTCCTTCTATTTATTGTAAACAATACCAACATGCGTCATCCTTTTTCCTTCTTTTTGACAAGGTTTCAAAGGTCAAGTTCGGAGATGGGAAGAAAAAGTTGAAACATGTTTAATATCTAATAAAGATTATTTATTTTTTGTTAGTATCAGTCAACATTTTTACAAAAAATTGTTGAAGTAAAAATCATAAAAGCCTTGGTTATAAGTGTCGCATTAAACATAACAAATTAGACGTGAGTTGAAAGGTGAATATGTTTTGTTATATTTCACCTGCTTATTGTAAAAAGGTAGCCCGGATATCTTCTTGGTGTAATGACGAACGTATATAAATATAAGTAATAATATGTTTTATTATGCCCCACCTACGATAGTAGAGGGGCATTATGTTTTCTGGTCTGTGCGTCCGTCTGTTCGTTCGTCTGTCCCTTTACAGGTTAAAGTTTTTGGTCAAGGTAGTTTTTGATGAAGTTGAAGTCCAATCAACTTCAGACTTAGTACACATTGTTCCTATGATATGATCTTTCTACTTTTAATGCCAAATAAGACTTTTGACCCCAATTTCACGGTCCAATGAACTTAGAAAATGAAAGTGCAAGTTTCAGTTAAAGTTTTTGGTCAAGGTAGTTTTTGAGGAAGTTGAAGTCCAATCAACTTGAAACTTATTACACATGTTCCTTATGATATGATCTTTCTAATTTAAATGCCAAATTAGATTTTCGTCCCACTTTCACTGTCCACTGAACTTCGAAAATAATACTGAGAGTGGGGTATCCATGTACCGTGGACACATTCTTGTTTGATATGAATCATCAATTTATTTTCCAGTTAAAAGAAAGATAAGGATAGACCACAATGATAAAAATGGTATGACTATATATATATATTTGTAATATTTTACTAACAGTATATAGTATATAATGTTTGATTCTATACTAATAAACATTTATTAAAAATTAGAAAAAGTGTAAACATTAATTTAAAACCTTGATCGAAAAAATACAATGAATAAATGGACAAATAACATAAAATCGTAGGGACAACCGTGTCTACCGATAATACTAATCCTCATTGAAGACATTTCAGCAATTCTCTATAGATGAAGAACAGTAACAGAAGTGCTTTATACTACTTTGACGTATGCGTTATGTTTCAATATTATGTTTAATTTGTTCATTTGTTTAGTACTAGGTCGGAAACGCTGCTAATGAAATATTAGTTCTTAATGTTAAATAAGGTCAGTTGTCATTGTTTCGGTTTGATCATGATACTTCTCATGTGTTCAGGAACTTATACATCCTTGGCTTTCAAAATAAAGATAGTGATTTTATCTGATAAAGGTAAATCCGGAAGAACGTCAAGGATGCACCTTATTTATGTTACAGATTAATTATCATATTTATCGTCATAAAACGTTTTGTAAAATAAAATAGTTTTTTGTTTTACCTTTTAGTCCTTTTTATAGTTTTATTGGAATTTTTTATCTGTTGACAGTCGTAGTGTGACACGCAGATAGTTTGCTTAGAACAAATAGCCTATATATGTATTGTCATGAAGCCTCCGAAATATAATTTCAAATATCATCAACATGAAATAAAATGCATGTTATACATACTAGAAAGTACAAAACAAAAAGGTGGGTATCGACCTACTTATTCAGGAAACACTTGAACCTGTTTTACAGCTTGCTTTATAGAGATGTCATTAGTCAAGCCTTAAGATATTTTAATCATAACTTACAAGTCATTGACATATCCATAACGAAAGAAACGCATTTTATACAGCATAGAAACTGCAAATGAATTAAAAGTCACATCCGTTTCCCGTTTCAACCTATTAAGAAAACAAAAATAAAACTCAACGTTAACATATATACGAGTGAGTTCGATCAATAAAGAGATTAACAATCCATCAGACAAAGTTGTCCTTTTACGGATAAATTGTTTGTTATTATGTCCTTAAGTTAATATAATTGGCGTCGTGTGTTTGTTGACATTAAATAGAGATTAATACATGGCCTTTTTAATATCAGCCTGGGTATCATCCTGAGACCCCCATATCAGCCCGAAACGGAGTCGAGGTGCTGATATTGGTCGAGGGATGATACCCAGGCTGATATGGAAAAGGCCATGCATTAATCTCTTTATCATATACTTCCGACAATTGTTTTATGTAAGGCAAATAAACAAATGCAATAACTAAAACCGTCAAAAACTTTATAAAGAAGTTAAATTATGAATCAAATATACTATAATTGTCCAACAACAGCATCACTACCTCCATATATATTTATGGTAACATTTCCTAAACAGGCATTTTGAAACATTGAAAATTTTAAAGAGTTTTATGATCATTTTTAATCCATGTTTGTTGTACTATAAAATGATTCACAATTGTCAATGGCATTTACAAGATTTGTTAGCAAGTACTAAACTATCCCCACAAAAGTTCCCGTAAATTTTGACGTCGTCATAAAAAATATCTGACGTCACAATGGAAAAGAAAACAACCGATACCGGAAACACCGGAAGTTACTTGCACGAGGTGCACTATTATGGGTTTTGTGCACGAGATGCACCTGCTATGGGTTATCAGCCCGGGTGGGAAATTATGACTTTTGTACTTCCGCTCATTACACATATGCAAAAACTGTCATATCAATGCTAAGTATATGATAACTGTAGTTTCTTAATACACGAATTATGAATCGGATATGATAAAAGTACTGTAACGAGTCTTTAATTCACTGCATACTCAAATGGCATTAGAAGTCGCTTGAATTTGCAAAACGGACACTTCTAATTGAAAGCGCGAATTTCAAAAGTCATACATAATTGATACAGACCTATACTATTTAATGGAGAGACGGATGTTGTGAGAAAAAGCTTCTCTGAAACTACAAAATGAAGTAATGTTATGTAACATTGTATGTCACGTTCGATATAAATCACAAGCATGTTCTCAAATGAAAGAGAATAAAAATACAACGACAATCTGGAAATCAAAACGGGAAGCGAGAAACCTAAATCGTATGTTGTTTAATGTGTATATATAATCACAAAGATTTAAGTTCATTTTTTTTTTTGCGACAGGATCTTTGAGTATTTATATTCTTATTATAAAGTTATATATTTTTTCTCTCTAGGGACCTTCCTGCATCATACTATTGATTAGTGTTCTGTATGTTATAGTAAATGTAGATTGCTATCCCTGGTTTAGAAACAATATACCAAATGGAGACCTTGTCCCTTGTAATTGTTCAAAGCTTTCTGAAATGGTCTGGGAAGCTGTTGGACATTTTAGTTTATATGACGGTACAGCCAATAAAAATCCGTTTGGAATTGTAAGTATGATAGGATAGTAAAGACAAACAATTATATAGATAAATATATATAGATATATATTTGAATATTTTTTTACTGGACATCATTGACATCAGATGATAAAAAGTAAAATCACAAAAATACCGAACTCCGAGGAAAATTCAAAACGGAAAGTCCTTAATCAAATGGCAAAATCAAATGATAAAACACATCAAACGAATGGATAACAACTGTCATATTCCTGACTTGGTACAAGCATTTTCAAATGTAGAAAATGGTGGATTGAACCTGGTGTTATAGCGCTTAACCTCTCACTTGTATGGTAGTCGCATCAATTATGACTCATGTAAACACTAGTTAGTACCGTGTTTGAAAATAAATTCATATACATATAATCAATCAGTTATCATTGATCGAATAAATTTGCATGAAGCGTATCAAAATTGGCGAGGGGGAGGGTAGGAGTTGATATATTGATGTATTAAGTTGGACATATTGAAAATTATAGGACGGGTCTAGTTTTCTCATTTGAATTATTTCATATCTTCAAAAGGCCCCATTTAATAGACAATTTTATGGTATGGGGTTTTTACTTTTTTGACGGCTCGACGGTTGCCTATAATTTCTTCGTACCTACACGTTATTCGAAATTTAGAGGATAGTAGTCACAGTGGGAATCATACCATGGGCTCCTTAGTTCTATATGATTTTTTAGACAAGCAATAAGTAGCTACTACATAATTTAACACGAAATAAACCGGTATCCACATCATATAGAGTCAAATCGTAAACTGATTTTAATTTGTATAGGATTTCCGACAAAATGGAATGAGATGGACACAAAGTTTGTGCAAAGGGGATTCCGACGGAGATGGTTTATCAAATGGAGAAGAACTAGGAGATCCAAACTGTACCTGGACAGAAGGACAAACACCTGATTATGACGCTATAGGACATCCAGGTACTAACTTAGTTATGCGTGCCATATGTCTTGCACGTTAAAGACACAGATGTAGATTTCGAAAAAAGAGCAGGCTAATGCCGCTACAAAGCAATATTCGCACCCGTTAAGTGGAAAAGGATTAATATAAGTTGCAAAAATTGTTTCCCAATCCGCTATAAAAATATATGTGTAAACTAAACTAGTTATTCGTTTAACAGAGGGACAGTCAAACTTATAGATTGAAAATAAACTGCCAACGCCATGGCTAAAAATAAAAAGACAAACAGACAAATAATCAAATAATAGTACAGAAGACACAACATAGAAAACTTAAGACTAAGCAACACGAACCCCATTAAAAAAACTGGAGGATATCTCGAGTGCTCTAGAAGGGTAAGCTGATCTTGCTCCAAATGTGGCACCCGTCGTGTTTAATGTATCACACAACCATTTATTCGTTATGAATCTAAAACTAACCCCCTTATGTACGTGTGATCATACAATCAGCTTGATATGATTTTGAAAATTGGTATGAATTCAGACGGAAAATGTCCGCTCTGCTCTGTTATATAAATGAGAACACCATAGTGGCAAAATATCTAAATGACAAACATTTCCAAATCTCAACGACTGTTACATTGAAGAACATGATATTAAAAAATGGCGTTCAAACTTTTTATTCTACAACGACAACTAGAAAATTGTTACTGGAGTAGAAAAGGCTTATATTTTTCCTTTTTTTCATCAAGGACAACTAATTTTTACTCATTACACATTGTGCAATATTTTACATTTTCAAACCTTTTATTGAATCCATTTTACTTTTGGTTCAAACGAAGGTTACTTTGTCTCAATTTTTGTTGCTGAAATGAGTTAATTGAGATACTGAGTATACTCAATGAGTATGCCAATGAGACATCAGATTCATCAATCACTAGCCAGAGAAACAACATCATTTAAAAAATTAGATCGAAACCGATATTTCTATTAAAGTAAACTCGATTGGTCTCGATCGTGATCGATCTGTGTTTTGGTATACATGAGCAGTATATTAGGGATGTCTTGTGTTATTCATTCTTTGTAATATTTTACTTATTATATTTTAGGTATTTGTGAACCAATAGGAAGTAAGTTCTGCATAGACTTAGGACAGTTGTTTACATGTGACTGTTTGGAAGAGGGTCAAGTCTGTCCCATTAACTTGGATGAAAGAAATTGAGTTGAAAATATGTGCTGAACGGAGACTTTTGCTTTCAGTGACTGATTTAAGTTTTTCTTTTGTTTTTTTTTCTATGGGGAGTTTTATGTGTTTGTAACTGGATCATTGAAACACAAACGTTGTGACAAAAGTGCACATTTATCATGCTTCAGATCGGAAAATAAAATATTTGCACGTAAATATTTACTTGCATACGAAAATTTATTACTGATAGTCGACTATCATCCGTCTAGCAAAAAAGGACGATGTTTTACGAACTGTTATGATTGCTTACCAAAATTGGAAATTATCAAAATATTTAAAGGCATTTTAACCATTTGATCGATAAGGATTATTTTTGAATTTTCAAAAAGCCTGTCATTAATTAATTTTTGTTTGTTTGTTAGTGAACTATTTTGTATCTATGCTTTTCAAATATATCTGAAGACCTATATGAAGGAATTGATTATACCCATCCACACTTTAGGTTAAAAAGTTTATCTTCTAGGATAGGAGATCCATAAAGTTTGCACGAAATGTGCATTTTGAATACTCATATATTTATGTATACATACATGTTTTGTAACTTTCTTTGATGCCTTATGTTATGTTTTATAAATGTATATATTATGTAATTTGATTAAATGTCAACATTTTCAAATGACAATAAAAATGTTAATAGTTTTCTTGTTTGTGTCGTTTAATTTTCAGTTTTAAAATATTTTCATATGCTACTCGTACAAAGAAGCAGTCGTCATGTTAACATTACTTATATTATTAAAGTTTGATAATATATGGTAGTGTGGTTACGGTGACAAAAATGGTTCAAATCCAACGATTTACTGCCAATTGATGTAGGCAAAAGAAACATTGTATAATTAACAACATTTCTATAATTCAACATAGTTCTAGTATTGGAATTTCTCGTCTTTATTTATTGTCGTAGACTCGAGTATTAATTCTGAACTTCAGTACTATTTATCCATATACATACATAAGAGTCCAGGGCTGTTAGCATAAATCTACTTAAATTAAGATTGGTTACGAACAGACAGATTTTTCTTCATGTCATACGAAAAATTAGTACTACGATTGAAGATCTTAAGGTTTTATGCATTTCAGCTCTGATCAAAATACGCCTATTGAGACATTATGGCTAAGGTCCTTAGTCCTAAGCCATAATGTCTCAATAGGAATATTTTGATTCAGAAAGCTCTAAAGTTTAAAAGCCACACTTCAATGGGATAATCGTCTTTCATAGCTTTGATTTGTTCTCTTCAGATCCGTCTAAATAAAACACACATTAGCTTTGAATATTGCGTCTTTTCGTTAATGCGATTCATTCAGACTCTTACCTACATCGGCAAAGACCAATATAAGCTGTCACATATCTTTCTTTTTACCACAATGAACCAACATATTTTTAATTCAGTCAGCCACGATTTTCATTGTTTTTAAGATTGTATATAAGAGGAATTAGAAAAATCAGCTATAGTATAGGAAAAGTGATTTAATTAAAAAAAAAAGGTTGTCAAAGTTTTCTGGGATAGTAGGGTCGATATTTGGCTGAAAATAATCATGTGTAGAAATCGACTGACTGCTAGTAACACTACAAAACTGAATAAAAAAATCTATTGGAAATTTAGTTTCACATTTTATCACCTAAGCGGTCTCAAAATTCAATCCTGCCATTTCTCAATGAGTTCACACACTATTAACATTGATCTGAGCCTTACATTTGTGAGTATGGAAAACGAAATCGGATTTACTGCTCATGATATTACTGGAGAATAAGGGTAAACACGCAAACAGAAGTAAGTTAACCAAACGTAATGATACGAGGTGTAGAATAAACAATTAATAAACCAAGTCAGGAACATGACAGTTGTCGTCCATTCGTTTGATGTGTTTTGTCATTTGATTTTGCCATGTGATTAGGGACTTTCCAATTGAATTTTCCTCGGAATTCAGTATTTTTGTGATTTTACTTTTTACACACTCAGTCCAACCAGGAAATTATCAGTATATTTGAATCTTAAATTCTTTTGACATTTTGTTTGGTGTTTAATCCTTCGAAGGAGTACTTGGTACATTTTTTTTTCTTTTAAACTAATAAACAATTAACAAACCAAGGCAGGAATATGACAGTTGTCGTCCATTCGTTTGATGTGTTTTGTCATTTGATTTTGCCATATGATTAGGGACCTTCCTATTGAATTTTCCTCGGAGTTCAGTATCTGTGGGATACTTTTTACATACTCATTCCAACCAAGAAATTACCAGTATATTTGAATCTACAATTCTTTTGACATTTTGTTTGTTTTATTCTTCGAAAGATTACTTGGTACAAAATGTTTTTCTTTTAAACTAAACAAGATTGAAAAGGTTAAATGTTATATAAAAAGGAAATACAAAACACTTATAAATAGAAAATACGTTGAACCACAAACGTCAAAATTATATAATCACGAAGTGGAATTAAACATTTGTGGATTCTTATAAGTTCTATATAACTTAAAAGCTTGGGTTATAAGTGTCGCATTAAACATAACAAATTAGACGTGAGTTGAAAGGTGAATTTGTTTTGTCATATTTCACCTGCTTATTATAAAAAGGTAGCCCGGATGTCTTCTCAATGTAATGACGAACGTATATAAATATAAGTAATAGTTTGTGTTATTTGATCTGAATCATCAATTTATTTTCCAGTTAAAAGAAGGATAAGGATAGACCACAATGTTCAAAATGGTATGACTTTATATATATATTTGTAATATTTTAATAACAGTATACATGGTATATAGTATATTATGTTAAATTCTATACTAAAAATATATTAAAAATTAGAAAAAGTGTCAATATAAATTTAAATCCTTGAAGAAAAATATACAATTGGATAAATGGACAAATAATATAAAATCGTAGGGACAATCGTGTCTTCCGATAATACTAAGCCTCGCTTGAAGAAATTTTAGCAATTCTCTATAGATGGAGAACAGTAACAGAAGTGCTCTATACTACTTTGTCGTATGTGTTATGTTTCAATATTTTATGTTTAATTTGTACATTTGTTTAGCACTGGGTCGATAACGCTGCGTATGAACTGTTAGTTCTCAATGCTGTCATCAGCTCAGTTGTCAGTGTTTTGGTACAAACATGATTGATAAATACATGTTGGAAATTCTCTATTTGATAATTTCGAAACAGCTAAGAGACTAAGGTTTCACTTCCCTTTTGAAATTCTCCGTTTGATATATAATTTTAGAAACCAATTATAATCTGGGGTTCTATCTTCCTTCGACCAATTTATCTTGGCTATTATTTTTATGTCTATTTCGATCATGATACTCCTCATGTGTTCAGAAACTTATACATCCTTCGCTTTCATAATAAAGATAGTGATTTTTACCTGATAAAGGTGAATCTGGAAAAGCGCCAAGGATGCACCTTATTTATGTTATAGATTAAATATCATTTTTATCGTCTTAAACTTTTTGTGAAATAGAATAGGTTTTTTTTGTTGAACATTTGAGTCTTTTTTATAGTTTTATTGGAAATTTTATTCTGTTTACAGTCGTAGTGTGACACGAAGATAATGTGCTTATAACGAATAGTCTGAATATATATTGCCATAAAGCCATCGAAATGTAATTTCAAATATCATCAAAATAAAATGCATGTTATACATAATAGAAAGTACAAACGAATGAAAACGAAACAAATAGTTGTGTATCGACCTACTTATTCAGAAAACATTTGAACCTATTTTACAGATTGCTTTATAGAGATGTCATTAGTCAAGCCACAGTGTGACCTTAAGATGTAAAGACATTTTAGTCATAACTTACATGTCATTGACATATCCATAACGACAGAAACGCATTTGTATATAGTATAGAAAGTGCAAATGAATAACACGTTGCATTTCGTTTTCCGTTTCAACCTATTAAGGATGTTTGTCATGTTTTCGAATTTTGTCAGATTTTCAAAATCCTCTGGTTTTATCCATTTGAATGCCTTAAAAATTGACCCCATGGACCCCCATTGTTCTTTTTATAAATGTTTTACATGTATAATTATAAGCCATTAGTAAAAGTCTTATAAAATTTTATTTATTTTTAGTGGTTTTTGAGAACTTTAACTGTTCAATGATAAAGCTATGAAAAATCAAGAGAGAACATTTTCCCGCAAAAATTCCAACATCGGCTAATATCTCGAAAACAAGCACATTACAACCTATATTTTTTTTTGGCTTTTATGATTCCTCAATTAATCCCCTATCAAAATATACTAGTGTTATGGAAAGCTATTTATTTTGAAACTACGCAGCGAACTTTAACATACATAAGTGAGTTCGATTAAAAAAGAGATTAACAATCCATCAGACAAAGTTGTCCTTTTACAAGTTAACTGTTTGAAATTATGCTCCTAAAGTTAATACACGAATTATGAATCGGATATGATGAAACTACTGTAACGAGTCTTTAATTCACTGAATACCCAAATGACATTAGAAGTCGTTTGAATTTGCAGAACGGAAGCGCGAATCTCGAAAGTTAAGAGTACATAATCTTTTCAGATCTATACTATTAAATTGAGAGACGGTTGTTTTGAGCAAAAGCTTCTAATGTAGTAATGCTATGTGACTTTGTATGTCAAGTACTATACGAATCACAAGTGTGATCTCAAATAGGAGAAAAAAAAAACACCAAATTACAATGACAATCTGAAAATCAAATTGAATGCGGAAAACCTAAATCGTATGTTGTTTTATAGTGTATGTGTAATCACAAAGATTTAAGTTCATTTTTTGGCGACAGGATCTTTGAGTATTTATATTCTAATTATAAAATTTTTTTTTTTTTCTTTCTATAGGGACCTTCCTGTATCATACTGTTGTTTAGTGTACTGTATGTAATATTGAATGTAGATTGCTATCCCGGGTTTAGAAACAAGATACCAAATGGAAACTTTGTCCCATGTAATTGTAATAATTCAAACCATGCTGAAATGGCATGGGCCGCTGTTGGACATTTTAAATTAGATGAAGGTACAGCCCAGAAAAACCCATTTGGAATTGTAAGTATATATAGGCTTGTAAAGATAAACAATAATATATATATATATATATATATATATATATATATTTGATAATTTTTTTACTAGACATCATTGACATCGGATGATAAAAAGTAAAATCACAAAAATACTGAACTCCGAGGAAACGGAAAGTCCCTAGTCAATCAGAAAAATCAAATGATAAAAAACATTAAACGAATGGACGACAACTGTCATATTTCTGACTTGAAACAAGAATTTCCAAACGTAGAAATTGGTGGATTGAACCTGGGTTAAAAGCGCTAAGCCTCTCACTTGTATAATAGTCGCATCAATTATGACTCATGTAAACACCAGTTTATACAGATGAAAACAACGGTTAAAGATTTGACTACGGTGTTTGAGACTAAAATCGATATACATATAATAAATTAGTAAACAACGATCGAATGAATAGATTACCTTAGCTGTATCTGGCAAAAATTTTAGGAAATTAGGTCATCAGTGCTCTTCAACTTCGTGCTTTTAAACTTTTTTGATTCGACCGTCACTGACTCCTTGCATGGAACGTACCAAAATTTGGGAGGGGGAGGGGAGGAATGTATGTATTAATGTATTATCATTGGTCTAGTTTTCTCATTTGATATATTTCATATTTCAAAAGGCCCAATTTTATAGACCAATATATGGCATGGAGTTTTCTCATTTTTGAAGGCTCGACGGTTTCCTATGATTGCTGTATACCTCTACTTCATTTGAAATTTGGAGGATAATAGTCACATTGGGAATCATACCATGGGCTCCTTAGTTCTATATGATTTGTTAGACAAGCAATAAGTAGCTACTACATAATTTAACACGAATTAAACCGGTATTCACAATATATAGATTCAAATCGTAAACTGATTTTAATTTGTTTAGGATTTCCGAAAAAATGGAATGAGATGGACACAAAGTTTGTGTAACAGGGATTCCGATGGTGATGGTTATTCAAATGGAGAAGAACTAGGAGATCCAAACTGTACCTGGATAGAAGGACAAAATCCTGATTATGAAGCAATAAGACACCCAGGTACTTACCTAGTTATTCGTGGATCTGGGGTTGAAGTCATAAAACTGTTGTTCAGTGCTCGGAGCACAAAAATCCTGCTCGAAACATGAAATACAACGTTTTGATTGGTGATTTTGGAGTATGAGAAAAAAAACTGATTCGAAATTTTTTTTCAAGGCCTGGTTGAATATTCTCATCCAACATTTTTTTCGTTTAAAAGAGGGACTAAATATATCAGAGGGACAGTCAAACTCATAGATTGAAAATTAACTGACAACGTCTTTGCTAAAAATAAAAAGACAAACAGACAAATTATAGTATAGAAGACACAACATAGAAAACTAAAGACTAAGCAACACGAACCCCACTAAAAAACAGAGGGGGGTATGATCTCATATGCACCGGAAGGGTAAGCAGATCCTGCTCCACATGTGGCACCCGTCGTGTTTAATATATCACACAACCATGTTTTCGTTTGGAATCTTAAACTACCCCCTTTATGTCCGTGTGATCATACAATCAGCTTGATATGATTTTGGAAAATAAATTGGTATGAATTCAGACTGCAAAATTTTCGCTCTGTTCACGTTATATAAATGAGAATGATAACACCATAGTGGCAAAATATCTAAATGACAAATATTTCCAAATCTCAACGGCTGTTACACTGAAGAACATGATATAAAAAAATGGCGTTGAAACTTTTTATTCTGTTAACATGAGTATCTATTTTTAAGCTTATATTTCTACTGGTTATTATCAAGGACAACTAAGCGACGACATAAAAAAAAAAACAAATAAAGAATAAAAAACTTAATTCAATTAGTTTGGGGGTGAGGGATCAAAATTGCTGCAAGTTTTGTTTAATTGACATCGATTTTATATATATCCTTATTGTTTTTTCCCAAATTAATTTAAGAAGAGGGGGGGGGGGGTGGGGGTCAGTGAAAAAATTATATGAATTAAGTTTTTTTTTATCCTACAATGAATTTTTGATGTCGTCCCTAATTGTTTTCAAAATCAATTTTTAATCAATACACATCCTGCAATATATTACATTTTCAAACTTTCAAGAGAAGGTTACTTTGTCTCAATTTTTGTTGCTGAAATGAGTTTATTGAGATACTGAGTATACTTCACTGCGACAGCAGCATCATCAATGACAAGCCAGAGAAACAACATCAGTTAAAATGTTAGATCGAAACCAATCTTTCCTTAATATGAACAAGATAATCGATTGCTCTCGATTGTAATCGATCTGTGTTTTGGTATTAACGAGTGGTATATTAATATTAATGATGCCTTGCGTTATTCATTCTTTGTAATATTTTACTTATTATATTTTAGGTATTTGTGAACCAATAGGAAGTAAGTTCTGTATCGACTTAGGACAGTTGTTTACATGTGACTGTTTGGAACAGGGACAATTCTGTCCAATTAAATTGGATGAAAGAAATTGAGATGAAAATGTGTGCTGAACGAAGATGTTTCCTGTCAGTGACGGATTTAAGTTTTTCTTTTGCTTTTTTCTATAGGGAATATAATGTGTTTGAAAACTGGATCATTGAAACACAATTAAGAAATGAAGTGACAAAAGAGCTCACGCTTCAAATTGAAAAAAATATGTGCATGTTAACAATTTACTTGCAAACGAGAACTTATTGATGCTAGTAGCCTATCATTCGTCTAGCAAAGAAGGTCGATGTTCTACAAACTGTTGTGATTGATTACGTTAGGAAATTATCAAAAAATTAATTTAAAAGAAATTGTTTTTTTAGTGAACCATTTTGTATCTATGCTTTTGGCAAAACTTTTAGGATTTTTTGGACTTCAATGCTTTTCAACTTCATACTTTATTTGGCCTTTTGGGATTCGAGCGTCACTGATGAGACTAAACGCGCGTCTGGCGTAGATGAAATTTTAATCCTGGTATCTATGATGAGTTTATTTCAAACCTATCCTTATGCCTATATGAAGGAATTAACCCATCCACCCTTAAGGTTAAAAAGTTCCTTAAGTTTATCAACTGGGAAAGGAGATCCATAAAGTTTGCACGAAATGTGCATTTTGAATACTCATATATTTTTGTTTACATACATGTTTTGTAACTTTCTTTGGTGCTTTATGTCTTATAAATGTATATATTATGTAAATTTCATTAAATGTCAACATTTTCAAATTACAATAAAAATTTGATTAATTCCTTGTGTGTGTCGTTTAATTATTAAAAAATATTTTCATATACTGCTAGAAAAAAGAAGCAGTCTTCATGTTAAAATTACTTCTACTATTGAAGTTTGATAATGTATAGTAGTGTGGGTAACGGTGACAAAAATAGTTTGAAATTCCTTTTTTCGTCGATTTTAAAAATTGGTAATTTATCAAAACGATGATAAAGAAAACCCAACGATTTACTGCTACTTTATGTAGTCAAAAGAAAAATTGTATGGTAAAACTAGATTTCTTTCATAATTCAACATAGTTCTAGTATTGGAATTTCCCGTCTTTACTTATTGTCGTAGACTCGAGTATACTATTTATACATATACATGAACAAATGTATAAGAGTCAATGGCTGCATATAACTACTTAAATAAAGATTTGTTCCGAACGGACAGATTTTTCTACATGTCGTACGACAAATTAGTACTACAATTGGATATCTTAACTTAGGTGGTTTTATGAATAGCAGCACTGGTCAAAATACTCCGATTGAGACATGATGGCTTTGACCTTAGCCATATTGTCTCAATAGGAATATTTTGATTCACATAGCTCTCAAGTTTAAAAGCCACACTTTAATTGGATTATCGCCTTTAAGTTTGTCCTAGTACTCTTCCGATACGCCTAAATGTTTCTTTAGAGTGTCTTGGGAAACAAGTTATTGCAACTTATATTACTTCCTTTCCACTTTAAGAATGCGAGTGCTGCCTTCTAACGGCACTAGCCTGCTCTTTTTCGAAATCTACAAGGGTGTCTTTTACGTACAAGAGATATGGCTGTCTCTTAACACGGGTGAGCCATTTATTGTCCCCTTCCGATGGTCTATCATTGTTTCTCAAGACCATTCTCGCAAATGATGTCGAGGGAGAGCAGAAATTTCAGTCCCTGAAAGTTGTCACATATCTTTCTTTTTGTCACAATTAACCAATATATGTCAATGCAATTTGCTTAACTTTTAGTTGATTTTGCAGACTGCATATCAGAGGATTTGGACAAATTAGCAATAGGAAAGGTGATTTAATTAAAAAAACCAAAAAGAGTTTATCAAAGTTTTCTGGGAGAAAAGGGTCGATACTTGGCTGACAAATCATGGGTAGAAAACGACTGCCTGCTGTACCACTGCGCCTGACTAAAAGTCTGCTTAATTGAATTCAAATAAATTTTAATATGAAATCAAGCAAAAACATACTTTTACTACGTTTTTCTGAAACAAATAACTTTGAAGAACTAAAAGCAAAGAAAAACTTGTGCATCCTGTATAAAATTGTGACGAAAGATACCAGAGGGACAGTCAAACTCATAGATCGAAAATAAACTGACAACGCCATAACTTAAAATGAAAAAAAAACCAAATTGACAAAGGTTATCAGTCGTCAACAACATGACTGTTACACGCTTATGCAAGGCAAATGTATTTAAACAAATGATCTTCGTTGGACGACATTGACAAACATTATTCCAAACTGTATTGTTTAAGTATTAATGGTGTACATTTTGCTATTAGTAACACTACAAAACTGATACAAAATTACTTTTGGAAATTTAGTTGCACATTTTATCACCTAAGCAACTCCCAAATCCAGCCATTTGTCAATGAGTTTTTAAATACCCGGCCACGTTCAATTGTATTTGTATCCATCTGATGAGTTTAACCTCTTTCAACTGATTTTTATAGTTCGTTCTTATGTTGTATTGTTAATCCACTGTCCCAGGTTAGGGGAGGGTTGGAATACCGCTCACATGTTTAACCCCGCCACATTCTGTATGTATGTGCCTGTCCCAAGTCAGGAGCCTGTAATTCAGTGGTTGTCCTATGTTAAGTGTTACATATTTGTTTTTCGTTCATTTTTTGTACATAAATTGGGCTGTTAGTTTTCTCGTTTGAATTGTTTACATTGTCATTTTGGGACCTTTGATAGCTGACTATGCGGAATGGGCTTTGCTCATTGTTTAAGGCCGTATGGTGACCTATAGTTGTTAATTTCTGGGTCATTGTGGTCTCTTGTGGAGAGTTGTCTCATTGGCAATCATGCCACATCTTCTTTTCTTTATATTTACACACAATTAATCTTGATCTGATCCTTTTTTATTATATTGTCAAAAATGTATACCCAATTGTCCATGATTTTACATTTGTGAGTACGGCAAACGAAATAGGATGTATACTGCTTATGAAATTCCAAGAGACTAAAGGTAAAAACGCCAACACAGTAAGTTAACCAAACATAAACATTTACGAGGTGTAAAATAAACAATTAAACGTATACGAGGTGTAAAATAAACAATTAAACGTATACGAGGTGTAAAATAAATAATTAAACGTATACGAGGTGTAAAATAAACAATTAAACGTATACGAGGTGTAAAATAAATAATTAAACGTATACGAGATGTAAAATAAACAATTACACACTCATATCAAACAAGGAATTGCCAGTGTATTTGAATCTACAATGCTTTGGACATTTTGTTTGGTTTTTAACGCTTTTTTCAGCATTAATGAGTAATTGGTACAAAAAATGTCATTTAAACTAAACAAGGTTGAAAAGGTTAAACGAATATCAGAAGGACATACAAAACATTAATAAAACATAATACTAACTACACGAGGATGTGGCTGGGGGTTTACAAAAAGGAGAATATCGTAATAGGCAAAATATATAAAGAATAGACAGAAAAAGGTTAGAGAATAACGAGGCAATAAGATATAGAAAATAGAGAATAGTGAACATAAAGAAAAAATGCTTAAATATATAAAAAAAAAACAGAAATGGAGGACCTCCATCCAGACCTCGGTACATAATCTCTAACAACATCATACCAAACGAATAATTGCAAAATTTATGCAGCAAAGAAGAACTGAAACAATGAGAACAGTCATTCGTTTATGTCCAGTACGTGGACCTAGTAAGATGAAAATAGAAAATGCAACACATACCATTGTGATAAATTCAAAGTCAATGATTGTATTGATATATAAAGCTAGATTGTGTTCAAAGATAGAACAGATCAACCATAAATTATCATAATTATATAAAACCATTTATATTCTTGACAAATAGTTAAAAAGAAAACAAAAAAAAACATGGGTTTTTTTTTGCAATATGACTGAGTAGGTACAAGCTTACACGCAGTTATTAATGTCCATATATTAATATTAATATACAATTTTAAATGATAATTCATATATATATATACAAAATGATTTCAGTCATATATAGTGAAAAAAAATTAATATAAATAAACAACTAAATTTGTACATCTCATTAATTGAACATTTACTGACCTCCTAATCATTACTAAGAAATATGAGATATACATTTTAAGATATGGAAATTTATGAAAAGAACGAATGATATCTGATGTTTACTGATTTTATTTTTTTTCAACTCTGCAACTGCTCTTGTACCTTTAAAAAGGTAAATGTTCATCGACGTGTTTACACCACAGAATATAGCCAGAAGATAGACCACTATGTGACATAGTTAAATAAAAAATAAATCAACGCGCCATACATTTAAGAAGAGGCCTAAAGTTCATAAATTGTGAAGTTCCTGATTTTGCAAGCCTGCAAAATATTGCGAAATAAATACATAAGTTTCTTTCTTTCAAAATAAAAGCCGATCATGATTCAAGAATAAAGAAGGGAAACAGCAAAAACCTAACAAAAGCACAGTTAACAGCGCAAGGTCTTCAATGCAGCTAGTTAATCCCGCACCCAGAGACGAGCTCAACTGACCCGTCAACATTAATGTTTACTATTTCAGCGAGGTGGACGCCAACCTAAACTCCTAAAACATACAAAATTATTTATATATATATATAAAAAAAAAATGAAGCGGGTGGAACATCATGATTGTTAAAATCTCCATCCATAGTCATTGTAGAAGAAGCATACTCACGGCAATACGCAGAATAAAGCTCAGTTAAACAGAAGTCAGAGTTCGATATCATAAAAGACAATAGAAGAAACAAAGAAAACTTGTAATGATACACATAGAATAAATTAATAAAGTGCTACGAGCAGTTATTGGCATGCTACCTTGTTACCTTAACTAGACTGATCAAAAGATTATGTTTTCATCATATGAAAATCATCATCAGCTACAATCCCAACAGTTCTATATTTCAATTCCTTTTGATGAAAACACACCAAATATTGTGTTATCTGTTATCAAAATAATTAGCAGACTGCTTGCTTTTAAGTGTGAAAATAATGTCAAGGCCATGACTGGCATATACTTCTCAAACAATTCTGCACAAAACAATCGTGTTGACCTGTAATCTGTAAAAGTTACCGAAGAACAGAGAAAAACAACGAAGCGTAAAATAACATAAACGGTACCAATTTTACTTTACCAGATGCGCATTTTGACAATCAATGTCTCCTCAGTAATACTCTGGACCAATATATTTGAAAATCCAAGGCTTATTAAAATGATGAAGAACTATCAATCAAAAATGACAAACAAGTATAACCTAAGCCGGGTTAGGTATCGGAGCTTTGCATAAAGGAGATCTGTATCTGTATGTTACACAGTGCAGGATCCGATCGCGGATATATGCGCACTGGAAGGAGAGCGGGTTGGTTAGTCCAACCGTTGGAGGGCAGCCGTGAAACCCTCAACTGTCTTTTGACATGCAGTTACCTCGTCCAGATGGTTCCACTCAACTATTGTTTTTGGAAAAAAAGAGTTCTTTCGAATGTCTGTTTTGCAGTCTATTAATTTATACGATCTGCTATTTCTGGTTTCTTGTCTTTCCACTATGTTTGAATATTGGAAGTCACTAAAGTTTTTTGCTTTGACTTGGCGTTTATTTCTTGTCTTTTGTAGATAATCTGTTGGATCAATAGCCGGCACCAATCCCTCAACCACTTTGTAGAACATAGTCAGCCTCTGATGTTTCCTTCGCTCTTGGAGAGGTGGTAGTTTTAGCTTAGAAAGCATATTTGTGACGCATCCGGTGTCTCTGGATTTATAGTCGTGCAGAATGAAACGTGCTCCTCTTTTCTGTATGCTTTCTATTTTTTCTATTTCCCTGATGGTGAATGGGTCCCAGATGACAGCACCGTATTCTAGTACGGATCTAACCATGGCTAAGTAGGCAAGTTTTTTGCACTCTTGGGGGCACTGGCGTAAGTTTCTTCTCAGGAACCCTAGTGTACAGCTTGCCTTGCTTGTTGTTTTCCCTATGTGGCTGGTCCATTTTAGGTCATCAGATATGTTAAGACCTAGGTAAGGATTAGTTTGTACCTGTTCTAGTATGTGGTTGTCTAGTTGGTAGAAGTGTGTTGATTTTTGTTTGAAGCTCATTATATAGCATTTTTTTTGCGTTGAATTTCATTCCCCAATTTAGTGCCCATACTTCCAGAGCTTTTAGATCTTCTTGGAGAGTTTGGTGGTCTTTTGTGTTTTTAATCTCTCGATAGAGTAGGCAGTCATCTGCAAATAAACGAACTTGAGATTTTACGCTTTCCGGGAGGTCGTTGATGTGGCATAGGAAAAGCAGCGGTCCTAGTACTGTGCCTTGTGGTACGCCAGAGTCTACGTGGGCATATTCTGAGTGCTCACCTTCTACGACAACCCGCATTGATCGTTTTTGCAGAAATGCTGCTAACCATTTGTTCAGATTTCCATCTATTCCGAAGCTGTTTAGTTTTGCCAGAAGTTTGTTATGTGGCACAGTATCAAAAGCCTTTGAAAAGTCGAGTATAGCCATATCAAGTTGAATGCCACTGTCGAAGCTCTTTAGTAGGTCTTCTGTTGTGACTAAGAGCTGTGTTGTACAAGAGTAACCTGATCTGAATCCATGATTTAAATTTGTCAGTATTTTGTGCTTTTCCAGATGTTTAAGGATGTGTTTACAGATGATGTGTTCCAAAAGCTTACATGATACACAGGTCAGTGAAACTGGTCTGTAATTTTCAGCTGCGTGGACGTCCCCCTTCTTAAATACTGGAGCTATGTTTGCACTTAACCAATCTTCAGGGAGAGTGCCTGTGTCAATTGATTTTTGAAAGATGGCGGATATACTTGGTGCGAGTTCTTCTGCACATGTTTTAAGGACAGTGTTTGGTATTCCGTCTGGTCCCATTGCTTTGGATGGATTTACGTTTTTTAATAATTTATGTACTCCTTCTGATGTTATGTCCAATTTTGAAATATTTGTAGTTGATCTTTTCTTTAGTGGTGGTATTTGTGAGTTCGGATCTAATTTAGTGAATACTGATTTGAATTGGTTGTTTAGAATTTCTTCCTTTTCTTTGCTGTCGTTTGTAAGGCCTCCATTTGACTTTAGTGGTGCTACTCCTATATTATCTTGTTTCTTTGCTTTCATGTAGTTCCAGAATGGTTTAGAACTATTCTTTTCAAAACCTGCATTGATGATGTCATTAATATAGTTCCATTCTGCTTTTCTAAATTGGCGTTTGCAGTCTTTTTGGAATTGTGTATATTCTTTGTAA
Source organism: Mytilus galloprovincialis (assembly GCF_965363235.1). Lineage (NCBI taxonomy): Eukaryota > Metazoa > Mollusca > Bivalvia > Mytilida > Mytilidae > Mytilus > Mytilus galloprovincialis. The sequence goes on along the minus strand of NC_134841.1, from coordinate 70,044,788 downwards.
CTTCCAGTTTTTCTAGCATGTTTGTGCAGCCTAGCTTTCCGTTTTAGCATTTTGCGCAGTTTTCTGTTTAACCATTGGACAGAGTGCTTTTTCTTTATCATTTTAGATGGTACGTTGGTGTCAATTGTTGCTTGTACACCGTTCTTGAAGGTTTGCCAGGTTTTATCTATTGGCATATCGTGTATATGATTATAGATGTCCTTTGTTATCATATTTATGTCCGTTTTAATTTGATCCCAGTTTGCTTTCCCAAACATGTATCTTTTCTGTGGGCGTTGTTTGCAATAGTATGGTTTTATCAATGAGTCTGTAATGACGATATCATGGTCTGAAATTCCTGGTGCATTGCCAGTTGATTTAATAAGGGACGGGTTGTTTGTGAATACCAAATCTAACAGATTTCCCTCTCTTGTTGGTTTGTCGTGTATTTGAACGAGACCGTGTTCAATAGATAGGTCCATAAGTGCTTGTTGTACTTCTTTGTCTGGTGCTCCTGTTTTTATCTCCATATTTATCCAGTCGATATCTGGGCAGTTGAAATCTCCAGCAATAATGATATGTTTTGGTTTTCCTGTAGTTTTAGATTTGTTATGTCTTTCATGTTTCTGTGAGGCATGTAATATGATGCGATGAAAAGGTCTTTGCTGTTTTTCAATTTAATTTTAGACCATTCAATTTCACAGTCTGTGACGGGTTCAATGAATTCAGTTGATATGAGATCTTCATGTATTCCTAAGAATACTCCGCCCCAAGAGTGCCTCTATCATTTCTGTAGATTTTAAAGTTCTCTGGGAAGACTTCAGCTGATTTAATTGCATCTTTCTTCATTGGTTTACCTGGTTTAATTCCTTTTAGCCAGGATTCAGTTCCACATATGATGTCTGGTTTTATGTATTGTATGGAAGCTGATAGTTCGGTTTTCTTTTCAATGATACTACGGCAGTTTACCGTCATAATACGTAGGTTACCTTTTGGTGGTAAATTAAGTACATTTGAATTGTTGGAGTTTGTACTTTTTGAAAGGTTACTGCTCCTTTTGCTGTTCATACTGTGTCTGTTTCCAATGGATTTTGGGCTACTAGTATGTACCGGGTTGAAGACTGATGTATTTAAGTCACTATCTATTGAAAAGTCGGTTCTTGAGAGTGGTGAGAACATATTAGTTGTATATAGCTCAAAACTGAGATATTTTCCTTAATATAAAATAATTTTCTTAACATTTTTAACATCAAATTTTGATAAGACAAAATCCATATTTTCATGCCAGGACTGAAATACTGGCTACTTGAATGGTGATACCTTTCAGTCCACCAGCAGAGGTATTAATAACATAAATTGTAACAATTTCGCTGCACCATATAAAAAAACATAGGTCATATTTTGATGAAGCTGTTGTTTACTTCTTACGCGATGTTTTTGCTTAAAAAAAACTCCTGTTTTCGCTATACATGATATATAAATACGTATTGCTATAGTCGCAAATACGAAATTGGGACGTTAAATCTAGAGCTTATATACTGGGAACGTATATCATTCACTGGACGATAATTAAAGAACATTTGCCAAATATCTCTGAGATGTGTGATTAATTGTTAATTTGTTCTCTTTTCGTTCTGAATATTTATGAAACATTCGTCGCTTGACATTCACTGTAGCAACAAACAATCAATATTTCATCCTAATTGTCATGGTTGTCAGCATTACTGAAACTATACTTCTAATATATACAAGGATATTTAGTGTTAACATAAGTTTACTTCTCTTTTTGTTGTTGTTGTTGTTTACATGGTGGATCGAGGGTATTTTTCCATTTCACATTTGATGGGATCATTGAAAATATGAAGTGTGTAAAATCATTTTGTTCTTTTGTTTATCAATGTTACTGGATTAATCTTCATTCATGATAAATGTCACTAAATCTAAGTCCATATTTTGATTATCGATTCGTTAATATAAAAATAAGAGTCACGTGTGATCTGTCGTCACATGTCTATTCTATTTATACTTTTATACTTCCTGGTCCTTGATATCACCTCTTATTAAAATCAGATAAAATATAATAAAAACAAATGACATTTAATTTGAATGTAATTGCTTTACTATTTCACATATCTTGTCATTCAGAGCACCAGTTCATTAAGGCTCATGTTGCTCAATCTGTGCTGAGTTTTATAAGAAGTGGGAGTTACGAATTACGATTTTGAATGTCCTATTTGTATCTTTCACCACTCACATGACAACTTATGGTAATTATGTGAATACCACTGTCACTCTAATATAATTATAATCAATTTAACTATTGTTAGTTTATTGTCTTAATACTGTATGCCATAACCATTTAATGTTGATGTGTTTGTGCTAATAAATATTGTCTATTGTCTATTGTTAATGACAATCTTAAACTATTTTGTGTTTCTTATATCGAAGTTATTATATATAAAGGAATTTTTGAAATAGAAAAATAAAGATGATATGATCAACAAAATAAGATCTATCAAATAATTTACATGGCTGAAGTATTTGACCCTTATATTGGTTGTTATTGCCCTTGAAAAGATATTTAATTGAAACAGAGAATCATTTAAAATACAAAGGATAAATAAGATGGATCGATCTACTAAGTAGTCTATATGGCCGAAATAGTTAATCATCTCCTAGTTGTATAATTGCTCCTAAATGATAAATTTTACCATTTTTAATATATTGTGTGGAAATCTAAAGTAGATTGAGACATTGAGAGAAGGTTTAACAATTTAAATAAAATAATAGGCATAATTAAAATAGAAAAGTAGTAAAGATAAAAAAAAATGAAATAAGTAAAACTGGCCAAAACGTTCTTTAGCTCTTTTGCAAATTTTATAACTTTTTAAATACCATTTTGAAAACGGCTTTAACATTAAGTTGTAACAGCTGGGTAAGGACGTTTATCACCTCAAAATGAGAAACATGTTTTTAAAAAAAATAGAAGGAATTAAATAGGCAGTTGTCCCCAGACTGGATATATTGTCCTAAATTCCAAATGAACATACTTTTTGAAAATTGTGCTCTTAAAATACATCATAACCTCCGGTTGTAAAATTATACTTTTGTATCCGCAACTGCTCCCTAACCAACTTAAATAATGTGTGAAATTTTTTTTTAACAATTTCTTCTCGCCTGATAAATCTTTGTACCTTGTATTCTTTTCAATCAAAGACATCATTTTTCGGTGTTGTAATGGACACTGTCTGATAAGTCTATAGCACAATTTCAGGATAATTGTAACGGTCTCAGGTCATGTGTTACTACACCAGACCCATCCGTGTTCATTGGAGAGAACTATTTACATGTTGAAAAAAGTCCATCAAATGATTCACTCATAACATAGTAAATATTGTTTTCATGAGCAGCTGAAGGCTGAAGCAGGTTTAGTAACCATTCGAAACTGTCCGTCCGTCATTCTTTCTTCCCTCAAAAAGTCCTTGGGAAGAATTCTTCCCAATTAGTTTCTTGGATTTTGTTTAAAGGAATCATTTTATTACGGTATTTTCAGTAATCCTGTGTTGCAGTGTGTGTGTAAATTAAGTTTACATCTGCCGTGTATCCCCTTCATGTTTGGTGTTAGTTTGAAATTTTACAAGTCTCATTCCACCTGAAATATTTCCGTCAAGGGTTAGTTTTGCATTTGAATTATAATCCAACATCAATACCAATTACATGCTGTAACGCTGGTTCAGATCCTTTATTGGTTTGTTTAATTTGAAAAAAAAAATATATAAAACTTCAACTATTTGAGTCCGACGAATAATTTAAATTACAAATTCGATACAAACATTTTCGTCGCCATTTGTGATAGTGTTTTGTTTTTCGTTTATCAACGGTTTATTTTTGTTCATACCAAAAACGTAAACAAAAGTGTTTGTCCTATTCAGAAAAAATTTAAAAAGATATAAAAAAAATATACTGAACCGAAGTTCAATGTCACGAAGAATAAATACCCACTCGCTGTATATGCTCATTCTCGAGAAAAAAAAAATGTATGTCTATTAAAGCAGAAAAATTTTAAATTGTCAACGTGCTTCTGATCGCTCTTTATGACACTTGAGGTATTACATTTCTAATTATCCCAACCCATCCAAAGGCTGCAAAGTTTTTGTCTTAAGTTTCATGTCAAATTTGTATTGTATGTTGTTTTTACCATTCTATCATACTGCGTAAATTTAATCATGTCAAGCATTGATAATAAATTTGTACACATTACTACACATCTTTCTTTAAAATCAGTTCGTTTAACAATAAGAAAGAAAAAAAAACCATCAGAGGAGTTGTACTGTGATTTGGAATATTATTATGTTCTATTATATTTACCCTTTGAGACATCACAAGATGTTAATGGCACCTGTAAGGGTATTTGTAATCCTAATTGTAGGTGTATATCATTTCCCGCAAATGTCTTTTAATGAGTCTTTATAAGACAAAACGCGCGTTTTGGCGTAAATACTAAATTTAATCCTGGTATCTATGATGAGTTTATTTACAACCACTTGGTCGAAGCCACTGCTGGTGGACTTTTTTAATTCCCCGAGGATATACCAGCCCAATAGTCAGCATTTTTTGCTGTCATGAATTTACATTGATATGGTCATATGTATAAATTAACTGTTTACAAAACTTTTGATTTTTGAAATACTAAGGCCTTTCTACCTCAGGATAGATAACCTTAGCTGTATTTGGCAAAATATTTAGGAATTTTGGTCCTTAATGCTCTTCATCTTTGTACTTTATTTTAACTTTACAATTTTTTGGGATTCAAGCGTCACTGGTGAGTCTTTCTAAGACGACACGCGCGTCTGGCGAAAATACAAAATGCAATTCTGGTATCTACAATGAGTTTATTGAAACTGTATTTAGAGAAAAAGATTACAACTTCAAATTGCTAAGGCCTAAATGATGTACAGAGTATACTTCTGACTAGGTATGAGTGGAATAGTACGTTTATTGTCCCGAGGTGCAAGTATTGCCCTGAGGCGAAGCCGGGGGCAATAGTTGTATCCGAGGGGACAATAAAGTACTAATCCACAAATATCCAGTCAGTAAGTGTTTTATAGTACCGAAAAAGTCAACAGACAATAATAGCGGGGATAAATCAACTATCGTAATATAAAAAGCATGGGGAAACCCAACCATACTGTGAAATGTTGACTTCAAAAATATTCTGAAATGCTAAGGTTTCGTCCTCCACTGCCGTCCATGTAAGATACAATAGGTAAGACGCGACGTCGTAACACCCGCTGTATTTTTCAAAGTCCCCAATTCCCGTAGCTGCATTTGGAATTTTGCGAGATATAATGATGCTAGTGGTCAAATATTCTCAACGATTTCCAATAGTTGGAAACTATTGACCGGTTCAATAGTTCAATGCTTGCAATTTAAAAAATCATGAAAATATTGTGTACTTATTTCATATAGAAAATGATTACTGAGGTATAATAATTTACTATGGGTTATCCTATTGCTAAACAAATCCCCCACTTAATATGATCAAGTTTAATGTTTGAGGAAACTAGAACTGGATAATGTAAACCAATCACATTAAACAAAGGATGTGTATACTAACTATACGAATCCTTGTTTGAAAAAAACTGCAATACCAATTTGAATAAAAGAAATTTTATATTTTTTTGCAGGTCAAGACTTAAATGGCATCATGCAGCACAGTTTCATGTGGTGTTTGTGAATCTCAGCACACGACAACAAATGCTGACTACTGGTGTCCTGAATGTGATGAAGGACTGTGCTCACAATGTCTGAAGTATCACAATGCATCAAAAGCCTCACGTAACCATGATGTTATATCTGTCGACAACTATAAACAATTACCTCCCTCGATAGCCAATATATCGACATACTGTTGACAGCATGAACGAAAATTTCAGAATTATTGTTCGCAGCATGCAAGTGTCTGTTGTCCACTGTGTATTCAGTCCAACCATGCTAATTGTGTTGGGATATTATCATTGGAGAATGTCATACAGACAGCAAAGACTTCTGTGTTGTTGGAAATCATTGATCAGAATCTGAAAGATATCAAAATGAATATCGAAAGAGTTGTAAAGGATAGGACACAAAATCTTGTTGAAATCAAGAAACAAAAGCAGAAATTTCACGATGAAATAAAACAGGTCCGTAACCAAATTAACGAGCACCTTGACAACTTAGAACAAAAAATACTTCAGGATCTACATGCAGCAGAAGACAAAATAAAATCACATATAGATGACAAACTGGGAAAACTTACTGAACATACGGAAAAGTTGGATATATTACAAACTACTATGTCAGCTTTGAAAGAATATGCGTCAGACCTACAGACATTTCTTGGAAGTAAAATTATTGAAACCGAAATTAGGAAACATGAATTATTTATGCAGTCGTTATATAAGGACGATAGTTTACAGAAGATTGATTTAAATTGTAAAATTGAGGAGAAGATATCCGATTTAATGTCTGCTGTTACTTCATTTGGTTCAATATCTGTTGAATCGAGTTCTCCATTGGTGGTATTGCAGTCCGAGAAAGACAAACAGGCACAGATTGGAACATTAAATCATGCACCATCTACAACTTTTAGTGATATCAAATTGACATTAAAAAGAAAATTTGAATATACTGGTGTCACAGGGTGTTCTTTTTCTAGTACGGGAGATATTTTCCTGATAGACCACAGCAAAAACCGTCTTCTGATATTAAACGAAAGTGGAACCTTGAAGAGTGAAATACTTTTGTCAAAAAATTACCCCGTAGATATTACTTGTATCGACGACAAGACAGTCGCTGTTTCATTTCATAATTCAGATCAGATTCAAATCATCAACATTTTAACGAAAATTATTGACAACATGATAAAAACATATAGTGACACTCACTGTTTATGTTACAGAGATGGCAACTTGTTTTCCTGTAATGCTAGCATAGGTATACAGAGAGAAAACGTGTCAGGCAATGGTTCTTCTACTTTGATTAAAGACGCTACCATGTCCCCCTGGAGTTTTGTAACAACATCCAAAGACAAGATAATGTATTCCAATTACATAAACTCCACTGTTACATGTTGCTCGTTAGCTGGACAGAAGATGTGGGAATACAAAGATCAATTAATTCGTAATCCGCGAGGAATAGCTGTAGATAAAGACTCAAACGTGTATATTGCTTCATCGGGTAACAATAGTATAATTGTATTGTCGTCGGATGGGAAACAAGCAAGAAAGCTGCTTGGGAGAGCTGACGGAATTGATTCGTCTTTTGGACTTGCGTTTGATATTAAGAAAGAAAATTTATTAGTTGCGAATTATAATGGACCAGTGTTGTACGAAATCTGTTAAAAACAATGTTTTATTACGTGCTTTACAGAGCTACAAAATAAATAGTGTGACAAAACTAGAATCTGCCTGAAATATAACAATGCCAACAATTTCAAACAAAATATTGTATTTTTCATTTACAAAATCGCATTCAAATTATTTGCTATAAGGTGAAATAGTATGTATAGTTCTCCTTTAATAATATATGCTAAATAAAGGCAACAGTAGTATAGCGCTGTTCGAAATTCATAAATCGATAGAGAAAAAAACAAATCCGGGTTTCAAACTTAAACTGAGGGAAACGCATCAAATATAAGAGAACTACGACAAAACAGATACGCAACATTAAAATGTAACACACACAGAAACGAACTATAATATAATAATGGCCATTTCCCTGACTTGGTGCAGGATATTTTAAGATAACAATGGTGGGTTGAACCTGGTTTTGTGGCATGCCAAACTTCCCGTTTTTATTACAATGGTAATTATAACATTAAAATGAAAACATTACATGACAGGACTACAATACAAATAAATGGGAGAAAATATAGGACAGAGAAACAAACGAATATAAACCAACAAAAGGTACCTGGTTAAAAATTTAATACGGGAGACGCGCACTACGTCCACACAAGACTAACCAGTGACGGCCAGGTGAAAAAAGTTTGAAAGCCAAAACAAGAACAAAGCTGAAAAGCACTGAGGACCAAAAGTTCAAAAAATTGTGATCAATACGGCCAGGGTTATCCGCCTGGAACAAGAACATCCTTATTATTTAGAAGAAAACATACTTTTGCAAACAGGAAATTTTAGAAAATGATTATAAAATAGATATACATGATTAAACTGAAGTGGTGACTAGCTACAGAATAAAAACGGATAAATTACAAAAATACACAGCCGTGTTAGCCATAACCAGTGTTACGCTCAAAGTGATGTCATATTTGAATTTCTAAAACGAGTTCCCAGAATTAAAAAAATAATTAAGATGAAGTTCAATTAGATTTGTATGACTTATCTAACGTTTATTATAAACAGTGAAAATTACAATAGTAATTAATATCAAATTGTAGTAGTAATTAGATTATTAATTATATTATTTAGCTATGTCGGTGTTCTTCTGAATCAAACTGTAAACCAAATATGTATTGTAAATTTCGTTGATCCAACCTAAAATCCAATAAATAAACTGGATGATCAATTATCTCTACCATAACACACGAATACAACAGAAAAAAATAATTTATAACTACAAACGTTTAGACATTTGACAAAATCCGATGACAATAACAATTAAACATCAAAACTAAATAAATAAATTTTGGGATGGAAAAGTACCGTGACACGTCTTATAGAAATGCCAATTCACACTCGACAAACAGTCACAATCGGAAATAAAAGGGACGAAAGATACCAGAGGGACAGTCAAACTCATAAATCGAAACTGACAACGCCATGGTTAAAAATGAAAAAGACAAACAGACAAACAATAGTAAACATGACACAACATAGAAAACTAAAGAATAAGCAACACGAACCCAAGCAAAAACTAGGGGTGATCCCAGGTGCTCCGGAAGGGTTAACAGATCCTTCTCCACATGTGGCATCTGTCGTGTTGCTTATGTGATAACAAATCCGGTAAATAGTCTAATTCGGTAGGTCATATTCATGAAAAGGAAGGGTATTGTAGTTATGGCATAAGGAACATATCCGATATCATTTGTGAAACGGTTATTCCATAACGGTCAACCAACTCGTGATGGCGTCCGTAAAATTTACGAAGGGATGATTTCAACTTTACTATTTGGAACTCTTGGTTTAATAGCTTCCTTGTGAGCAGCAACCCTCTATCATGAGAATCATGATAGGAAATGCAAGCACGGGGATATCGTATCAATGGGGAGATATATACCCCGTATGTAGGTGCTACTGAAATGTTGCTTCTTAGTAATGGAAAGATCATAATTGGAAAACCGAAATCATCTCTTTCGTCGTAGAGTTTTGTTTTCAACCGACCCTCATTTTCTATATGTAAGTCAAGATATGAGGCCGACTTAACTGTATCTGTAGTATCCTTTATCACTAGTTCGATGGGATAGATGCGTTCAATATAGTCACCAAATTTTGAATTATTTAGTGAAAGAACATCATCTATATAGCGGAAAGTAGAGTTAAAGGATATTGCTAACTTCCTAAGAAGTTCCTGTATGAAGTCAGCCTCATAATAATAAAGAAACAAGTCGGCAAGAAGAGGGGCACAAGTTGTTCCCATTGGAATGCCGTCAGTCTGTTGAAAAACACTCCTTCGAACTTAAAAAATATGTTGTCAATCAAGAAATCAAGAATATTGATAATGTCAGTTTCAGAGAATAAGTCACGTTCGGCAATAAAAAGATCAGACTAAAACGGTAAACCAAATACAGAAAGCAATAGGCGCACTTCTTCGATATTTACTTTATTTATTGTCAGTTGCTTATTTGTATGAGCCAAACTGTTACGTTTAAAAAAAACAAAACGTTATTTTGTGACTTTTTAAGTCATTATAGCCTGTGATTAAGATCTTCTCCCAAAACAAAGTGCTATCACGTGAACAAATATAGTGTCATAAGGCTTTTTATACACCATCAATTCTCAATATTGTGACCATTTATAGCCTCACTAGTCTTCATACTTATAAGAATTGTGGCAAAGGTTCACTTTACACGAAAATGCAGTTGAATTTTAAATCTTGATAATTTTTATTATTCAAATAAAATGTGGTAACTTGTACTTTTGATAAAAACAAATTTGATTGTTCGATTTATTTTTTCGTTTGAAAGTGTTTTACTCACATTGACTCCATGTTCTGTATGTAGTATAAGCACAAAAAGAAAATTTGTACTAGCCAAAAATCTGAAATGTTTTCCAGCAAAGATCACAATTATCATGATTATCCCCTATTGTTGTCTTTTAGTTTTAAAATAGTTATTGTAAAGGCTTTTCCAGCAACAGACGATGAAATTTGAAGTGACTTTTTAGATGAGCAACACCGAGATAGAAGTCATTCTTTTGACATATCGGTTATTTCGTAATAATTCATGGAGGTTTTGCCTAATGTTTAGGATTACAGATTGTTGTGACTATCCAAACAACTGAATATAAGTTATTAGTATCTGGATACTTGCGACACTAATACACGGCCGACACTCGGCTAACCGAGAGATTGGTCGGTTAATCTATATTGAGTATGCGGCTATATGGGAGATTGGTCTGTTAATGGTGTTGGTTATACGTCTGTTAAGAGTAAAATGCACAATTTTATGTTAAACTCTATTAAATATACAGATTTTTGGTATATTATAAGAACCAAATCAAAAAGAAGAAAAGTGTCTGACAAAATGATATTTAACATAGAATATTTTCCACCTGTAAAAACATTTCATAGTCTGCGCAGTTTTCGGTAAAACTAAAAGGCGTCGCGCAAGTATGTATAATTTATGCTTATATGCATAGCAATTTTTTTAATAAAAGGCGAAATAAACAATTTTATATATCATTTAAAGGACACAAAATAGTACTTTGGTTCTAAAAAATATATTGATATTAGTAAATATTTCATAGTTGTAATATAACGTGAATAATACCACGTTTTAGTGAAAATTATGGGAATATAGTCTGTTAATGGATTGGACAATTGAAATTGTGTCAGTTAAGAGTTATTAAGCCACGGTAATAGTTTTGCTACCTTTGTAATTTTAAGAGTTATTTAGCCACGGCAATAGTTTTGCTACCTTTACATGTTCCCATTGAAAAAGTTAAGAAGGAGATGTTCTTGAGTAAAAAAAATGACAATACGGTACAACAGTATCCTTCTAGTAAGAGCATTTTTTTTACTTTCTTTGCATTTTATTGAAGGGTGTGTCACTTCAATATTATATATCGCGTGATATGGATTGGCCGCTGGAATATGCATGAATTTATTATTAACGTTTTCAATCAGCCTTAATCTTTGTATCTGTTCAAAGTAGCACGTTCTCAAATCCGAATGAAAGTGTCTTTCTAATACAACACAGGTACATATAACGTGTTGTCGTTCTCATACATGTATGTACATGATATTTGTCACAAAGGTTAAGCTCTAATTCGTCAGCATCATCAAATTGGTTCTTTTCTTCTATTACTTAATTATATGTTGTTTTCAAATCATTCTAAAGAAGTAGATGGAAAGGAGCGAATGCAGCTACATTTGGTTAACTTAAGTTTTAATTCATTTTAGTCCGTTTAGTTCCTTTCTACATAAGTGCAGAGGAGAACTGCAGTTGTCCGCATGTAACCTTCTAGTATTTGTCACCAATATGAGTACATCGCAATCTGTAACTGTTTCAACACCCAGGGGTGTTTCATGTCTGTATTATAAACAATTATTTTTTTTTCTCTCCTTTTTTTTTAGAAATGCATCACTCTCTACTGTCCTAATCTACTATTCTATATTCTGCGTCTCCATCCAGATTTTCCAGATCCATGAGGGTCCGGATTGGGGGTGTTGTTAATTTCTGTATTCTTTATATTGTTATGTCACTTTTCGCATCATTTAATTTTTTGTGACGTCATGCTATGAATTTCATGATATTGTTTATAAAGGACATGAGCCAAATCTATTGATCAAACCTTACCTCTCTAACTCAAACTTTGAAAAAATGCAAAGTACTAGATGATGAGAAACATTTCTTAATAAATTGTTCTCACAATTCAAATATTAGATAAACATATTTTACTTGCATTTACAGAGAAAGTAATGCATTTGCTAATCTCACTGACAATGACAAAGTTATATATATCCCATCAACACCAACACAAGTGAATAAACTAGGATCCTCTATTAAAAAGTCAATGGAACTGAGGACAGGGGACCCTTTAATATTTACCTGAATTTGTATATATATATTGAGTTACTTAGTTATTGTCTTTATTTGTTTTTGTTGTTGTTATATATATTATATGTCACAAACTCTAAAGTTTATATGGCAATAAAACTTTGAATTGAATTGAAATTGAATTATACATGAATTATATATGAAAGTTTTATACAAAAAATCTTCAAATATATTAGATGTAAAAAAAAAAAAACAAAAAACAAAAAAAAAACAGAAATAAAATAACAATTTATATGTTGTTAATGTATAGGACACAATATGAGATCTATAAGATTCAAACAATATCAAATGACGATTTTAATACAAATATGGTTGGTAATTAATGATATAACAGTTATAGTCTATGTATGAGGTCAATACAGGATATATCGATCCAAAGTAGTATATCGACCTCGGACTTCGTCCTCAGTCAATATACTTCTTTCGGGTCAATACATCCTTGTATCGCTCTCATTCAACGGCTATAATTGTATATTATTCCACTGTTTATACACATTGATAGTTTAATCAATTCTGATTGGTTGAGACTATCCCACGTGTCATTGAACAAATTTTCATATCTCCCTCAGGCACGGGAAATAAATGTATATTATTCTTTCTCTATTCTTTATATTTTAGCATCCAAATATATTTTTTCACTCATGTTTAGTTACATTACGACGTTTATTTCTGATTTATTTACTGGTTACCAATGTAGATGACAAATTTGTGTCATTCATAACAATTAAACAGAATCCACATGATATATGCGACCATTTTTGGATGAAATTAATATTATTTTAACATTACACTTTTTGAAACCATTTTTATCAATTTTCAATTTCCATTGTCTACATTGTTCATTGTTCATGTGTTGTTACCGTATATTTTATGTTGCATTGCTCATGTGTTGTTTTCGTATATTTTAGCCGCTCGTCTTGAGCCTACCCATTTGATCCGATAACACCCATATAGCAATAAATTTATTCGTTTATTGCCATTCATAACTCTTAACAGACCAATTAACAGACCGGGTATCATACATCCGACCCATTCACAGACCAGGTTTTAAATGAAGATTGATTTATGTCACCAAAATACAGATTTTCGTGTAGATTTTTCACACAAAGATATCAATATGGTTAACAAACATAATGCCTGTCTTTTTTCGATGTTCAAAATATCGCATGCAAGTTTATTCAACCAACGTTTCATTTTGTGTACATTTTGTGTGTGTAAAATGTGTATAAATTTATTGATGAGTAACCCCCTTTTCGTTTTATAGATCGTACATCGAAGCTAGAAAAATAATGATTACACCACTGGATTCAGTATAATGAATTGTTTTGTTAGACATGAATAATATTTATGAAAAAAAATATATTTAAAAAGTTATACAATGAAACATGCTGAACATTCAATGATTTTGTCGATAACACCTGATTAACAGACTTTAGCCAACCCGATTAACAGACCAACCGCCGATATAGCCGCATACTCAATATAGATTAACCGACCAATCTCTCGGTTAGCCGAGTGTCGGCCGTGTAATAATTCATCTTCCTTTTATGTAAAAATTTCCATAAAAGTTTAAAGTTGTTTTTTTAATCAAGCAACAAACAGTAAGTTACAATTTTCTTCAGTATACTTATTAATAAAATCAAACTAACTTGTTTACGCAAAACACCAGTTTGTTGTGGATCCGTTTCTTTAAAAATCTTAAAATAAAGCAGTTTGTCCCAAATCTAGTCATCTTTTATGATTTTTTTGTATAGCTGATGCATGATATGTAGAACGTTCATAAATGTTTTTGCAATTTAACTCTTTCTGGGTCTATTGTTTGTTTTTCTTTAATCTTCTATGAGGTTTTTGATCCCCAGATAATCAACAATACAACGATTCCTTAGACTGGTAATGTTTCATTAGATTATAAACAATGTCTCATACGAAAATTTAAAAAGATAGATCAAGATCAGTGTATCTTAATTATATTTTTTGTATTAACTATACGAGTTTTTTAGATAGATTTCCTGCTGTCTTTTGCAATGTCAAATCTTGTCAAAAATGTTTTTAAGGAAAAATTGGAAATGGGTTAAATATTTGAGTGCAGCAGTAGGGACCACCTACCTCGAATTACCGTAATAAAATAACACTATACTTAGGTTTGGGGTCACGTCAGATCTCTACATTGAGTTGAACATGTTGAAATCTTGGGTAAGATGAAAGATGTAAGCAACCAACATTTTTCAGAATTACTCAGTGTATTGAATAATTGTGTAGATGGGTTGCTGTCTCATTTCCGCAACACATATATATCTCCTGTGTTTGTGTTGATCATAAATATGTGTAAGAATACAAATGATGAGATCAAAATATAAATTAAACGAAACGCGTGTCTGGCGTAAATTCAAAATTCCATCCTGGTATATATGATGAGTTTATTTTCATTAGTTGTGTACTAGTATTTGATTTCATACCGCTATATTATGTATCATGTATCATATGAAGAGAACTGAACCGGCGTCAAACTTAAATGAGGCGACCAAGTCAGAAAATAAAAAAGCAAGTTTATTATGAATGTATTATTGCACCAAATTATTGACGGTTTTCTTCTGTGTGTTGACAGGAAATTTTCAAGACCTATTTTCATCTAAAACACCACCATACAGGTCCTTTCGAAAAACCTCAAAGGGTTGAGAGGGGATATAAATGTGGTTATGCCTGGACTTCTCCAACTCTTCATTGATGATTTGATGGGCATTTTTTCATATTTTGCATTTGAGTGTGTCATAATTTGTGAAGTGTGTACTCATATTTCACTTGTGTTATACTTATTTAAATGTCCTCTCATTTTATTGATCATTGCTTCTGGATTAACCTTAGGCATGATAAATATCACTTAATATATCTATCATATGCTTAAATTGAACACATTCCGTATCTTGAATATAGATTTATCAATACTATAATAAGAGTCACGTGGTGTTGTCTGTCGTCACATTTCTATTTATACTTTTAACCTCCCTTGTCCTTGGTTATGATATCATTCAATGAATAAGGTAAGATATTATGAGCCAAATTATGTAGATCTCAGTTGCCTTTTATAGCTTTAATATTTCATCTACGCATAACCTAATATGAACGGTTGTACTATTCTAACAACAACGAATATCGAACTTTGTCTTGGAGCGTGATTGTATCCGACGAAAAATTCTCTAATTGTCTCATTTTATCTTTTTAGTTTTCTAATAGCTTAGCCGTTCGTCCAAAACTCATTTGTTATACATTTTTTGGAAATATTTTGTTTCAATTTATCAGTGCATAGTAAACCTTTTTGCCTGATTGTAATGTAATATTGTACTTATATGAATTTGTTGTAAATACAGGTTACACAATAATCAGCCATTTATCAATTTATTCCTTATTGATCAACGACAACCACTATACTACATGTCTGCATGCTCCTGACAAAACGTGGACACATGATCGTTGTAAAAATAGATTCTTTTGATTGGATATATAACTTCGGAATCGTTTATAGTAGCAGTCTTTATAAAACGATCTGGTCGACGTTGTATCTTTTTCATTGGAAGTTCGTCCGATTCCATCAGATTTTCCTAATTTTTCAGACTACATCTTCAAATGGGTGGGTAATGAAGGCGTTCATTCGATACCCGAGAAAACAAATGCCTAATCCTGAATTTTCGTAAAAATAATGTGTTCATTCCGGCATTTCGATAGAACTACATCCCTATTTCTTTATAATCTATATGGCTATTCCCAAATTCCAGGAAATTAAACGACTAATCCCTAAATTCCTGCAAAATTTTCCTTCCGCCCTTTTAAATGAAATTCGTTTTTTGAAGACATGGGATTCTGTGGAACCATACACAGTAGTTTTATTTTCATGCGGGACGATCTATGGATACTAGATGATTGTGATTAAAAATAAAAAGTATTTAGCGGTGCGAACAAAAATAAATCAGCAGGACTTGTTTTAGAGGAGAAACACGAAATATTTATTCAAGCTCATTAGTCCAAGACAAGCTCAATTGCCTCTGCAAATTATGAAAAACGACTATAAGACAAAAATATATATAGGAAACTACACTTTACAAATCCGTGTTCAAACAAACAATTTGAATTATTAAAATATCTTATTTTCAGCAGTGCAAGATTTGAATGGCATCATCCAGCACAGTTACATGTGGTGTTTGTGACTCTCAGCACACGACATCAAACGCTGGTTATTGGTGCCCTGAATGTGACGAAGGACTGTGCTTTCAATGTCTGAAATATCACAATGCATCGAAAGCCTCACGTAACCATGATGTTATATCTGTCGACAACTATAAACAATTACCTCCCTCGATAGCTAATATATCACCATACTGTTCACTACATGACCGAAAGTTCCAGAATTATTGTCCGCAACATGAAAGTATCGGTTGTCCACTGTGTATTCAGTCCAACCATGCTAATTGCGTTGGGATATTATCATTGGAGAATGTCATTCAGACAGCGAAGACTTCAGCCTTATTGGAAAGTCTTGATCAGAATCTGAGAGATAACAAAATAAATGCAGAGAGAATTGAAAAAGATAGGAAACACAATCTTGCTGAAATCAAGAAACAAAGGCAAAAGTTTCATGACGACATAAAACAGGTCCGTCGTCAAATTAACGAGCACCTTGACAGCTTAGAACAACTTCTTCTTAAAGATCTATATGCTGCCGAAGAGAAAGTTATATCACAAATAGAAGACTTACTGGAAAAACTAACCAAACATACGGAACTATTGGCTGTATTGCAATCTAATATGTCAGCTATCAAAGAGTATGCATCAAATCTACAAGCATTTCTTGGAAGTAAAATGATTGAAAAAGAAACTAAGAAACATGAATTATTTATGCAGTCGTTATTTGAAGACGGTAGTTTACAGAAGGTTGATTTGAATTATGAAATTGCGGACAAGATATCCGACGTATTGTCTACTGTTACTTCATTCGGTTCAATATATAAGGAAACGAGTTCTCCGTTGGTGGAAATGCAGACGGAAAAGGTCAAGCAAGCACAAATTGGATCATTTCATCGTGCACCACCTATAAATGATCTAAAAATGACGTTCACAGGAAAACTTGAATTTACTGGTGTAACAGGGTGCTCATTTTCTAGTACGGAAGACACCATCCTGGTAGACTACGCCAAACGACGTCTTCTGGTCTTAAATGGAGATGGAACCTTGAAAAATGACATACTTTTGTCAAATCAATATCCAGTAGACGTCACTTGTATTGATGACAAGACCGTTGCTGTTTCATTTCAATATTCAAATCAAATTCAAATCATCAACATTTTAACAAAAACAATTGAAAAATGGATAAAAGCAACCAATTACTGTTACGGTATATGTTATATTGATGGTCATTTGTTTTACTGTGTAGCTTGCACAGGAATACAGAAAGTAAAATTGTCAGACCATTGCCCTTATACTTTGGTTAAAGACGATACCTTGTCCAACTGGAGTTTTGTAACTACATCACAAGACAAGATATTTTATACCAATAACAAATACTTCACCGTTACATGCTGTTCATTGACCGGACAGAAGCTGTGGAAGTACAAAGATCAATCAGTTCATTATCCGCTAGGGATAGCTGTAGATAACGAATCAAACGTTTATATTGCTTCAAAAGGTAACAATAGTATAATTGTGTTGTCGTCGGATGGAAAACCAGCAAGAAAACTGCTTGTGAACGATGACGGAATTTGTAACCCATATGGACTCGCGTTCAATGTAACAAAAGAAAAATTAATAGTTGCTAATTATGATGGACCTTCATTGTACGGATTCTATTAGGACATGCATGACATAGTTCTGATTACGTGGTTCACAGCTGCAAAAGAAATAAATTAAAAAAATGTGCCCGAAATTTACTGAAATTGTTGACAAATGGATCTATAATGTCAGAACAAAATATTAGCAGAATGTATTTGTAGAAATATGAAAAAATCGTCCTTTATAATAAATGCTAAAACGATAAGTTAAATGAAGAAATCAACACGCGCAGTTCATTTTCTATATACAATTTTGGGTGATGGTTAGTTGCTCATTTGTATGAAAACCGTTATTTGTGATGCAGGACAGTCGGATTGACGTACAGAAACACAGACCAGAAAACATAATGCTCATAAATGGGGCATAAAAATTAAACAGGAAGAGCTTTTCAACTATAAATTCCTGAAAGATAGGGAAGGTGTAGGTGTGATAAGGTCCTATTCAGCTTATAAAGAAGGTTTCATGGAGGTTGATGACAGACAGGGACACTGCAAAGGCATTCCGCTAATCCATTGATGGGGTCCTATTAATGTCTAAGAAGTTTGGTCTGATAATTTAATTTGAAATGGAAAGGAGATAGACATCAATATTCTAAATATTTGTTCCCCATCATATTTTCTGTATCTTCCATCTACAATTTATAAAATTTTTGACAATTCCTGCATTTTACCCTTTTGTTCTTTCTTTGACCAGAGAAGAAAATCTTTGAAAAAATATTGATGACAGAAAAGGGACACTAATTGGTGACAATAGCTCATACTGGTATTTTGCAACCTGATAAAAAACAACATATCTTTCAACAATCTGGGCAGGAAAAAATGTTTTTCAACTGACAATTAAAATAATAATCATTTTGTGAAAAGTATGCGAGTTGAAACGTAAATCTGTATTCATAAAATGTATTTGCTGATTAAAAACAACATAAGTATAGGTAACAATGGATTTCTTCATGTATATCACAATCATTTTTAAAAAATATTCCTAAATATAAATATAAACTTTTTAATACAACATTTCAGATATAAATCTACTTAAAATACAATGTATATGAATATATACAATTTGTATTTCAATACTTTAATACAAAATATTTTAAAGGCACTGACTAAAAATAGATTTCTTAACATATACGAAATAATTTACTTTAAAGTCAAGTTTGAAAAAAACCCACCCTAATTTCTACAACCGTTTGCCATTTATGAGTGAATTGAGTTATGATTAACTGTTGGTGTTTAATGCCATTTTCAGCAGTATTTGTTATTGCGTGTCATTCGGTTTTAATTGGTTGGATAAGCTGAAGTTGCACGATACAATCAACCACCTTCCGCAGGAAAATTGAGTTATGTATGATAAAACGTAATACTAAAAATAAATATCACTGAAAGTATATATAAATAATATGTATGTTATATGAATTGAAAGCGCAATTATTACATAAGTAAGCTACCTACTAAAACCAATAACAACAACAAAAAATGATAAATCTTGACTCCAAAGGAGAATATATGATAAGGTCACTTACTGGTACCCTGGATTTGAATAAGAAAAATCTAAAGTTTATAAATCTATTATAGATTAGTTCATTAGTGTATAAAATATCAGTATTCACATTTGAATTATGTGTCTTACATATTTGTTGTTTCCTTCAAACTTCTTGTATTTACAGCAAAAACGTAAAAACTGCCAACAAAGCCTCATTTCAAGATCTTGCCATGAAAATTCTAATATCACCAAGACCTTTTCCAAAAATATATTTTTCTACAAATTGTCTCAAAGAAACATGGCAATGCAGGCAAAATAGCATTTTGGGTAAAAGTTGCCTCTTATTTAGTTTTACCAAAATGAGTGTAAAACTCCTATTTTAGGTCAAATATATTAGTTTGAACATGTTTATTTATATGGCCATTGTTATATTATAGTTCGTTTCTGTGTGTGTTGCAATTTAACGTTGCGTCGTTTGTTTTCTCTTATTTTTTTAGTGTAAATTGACATTGCGATAAGACGTGTCACGGTACTTGTCTATCCCAAATTCATGTATTTGGTTTTGATGTTATATTTGTTATTCTCGCGGGATTTTGTCTGATGCTTGGTCAGATTCTGTGTGTGTTAGTTACATTGTAGTGTTGTGTCGTTGTTCTCCTCTTATATTTATGCGTTTCCGTCAGTTTTAGTTTGTTACCTCGATTTTGTTTTTTGTCCATGGATTTATGAGTTTGAACAGCGGTATACTACTGTTGCCTTTATTTATTTCATAATAGTGAAAGTACATGTAATTTGTCTGCACCTTTGTGTGAAGATTAAATCGTCATAATCATTTACAAATAATTTTTCATAATTTTCAAAATAATTTTTCTGAATTTGCAATATTGAGGGCAGACCAAATAATGCTGGAGGTGTCCATCAAATAGATGTAGAATTTCGTATCACTATTTTGTATAACACTCTGTGCAGTGTGGTACAAGACATATCTCTTCATGCAAGATATTGATAACAAGCCACAACCATAAGATAATGGTTCTTAACATGCTTTCTCTTTTCTTTGCTAAGGTAGTACACAACAGAATTATACTTGTAACAGTACAGTGTAACCAAATCTGACACCTGAGTATTCCAACATCCCGCTTTAACCGACACATATTTATGGTCCCAAAATATGCCTATTCTCTAAACACTTTGAGCATATACTCTGCTTAATCTGACATTTTTTTCCAGGTCGCCCTGAGTGTCGGATAGCACAGGTTACACTGTACATTTAACTGAAGTAAACTTTCACAAGTACGTTTCACTACTGTCTAGCTTACCTATGAGATGTAGTACTGACTCTTATTACTTGGCAGTTAAACCCTTTCTGGACCCATTGTTTTATTTTTCTCATCTTTTAAAAGGTCTTCAATCCCCTCCTAATCAAAATTACAACGTTCATAAATACCTGTAACTGAAGTAAACATTCACAAATTCATTTCACTGAAGTAAACAATCACAAGTACATGTCATTGAAGAGTACAGTTTTGAATTCTTGCAAGATCTCTTTTATTTTCGATTGCCGTAAATCCCAGCTATAATTATAGATATTAGCAGATACATTTTTCAAATTTTTATGTGCATTTAAAAATTGTGTCGCTGATGACATATGTAGAGGTTTGAACTGGTGTTTGAATAAAGGGCGATCAAGTCTGTGGAATCTGATATAGGAAGATGTGGGATTACATGATTGTAGGGGAGTTCAGTATTTTGGTTACAATTATAAACAAAAAATCATTTAAAAGCTAATAAATTAATTTATGAGTATCAATCAGGATTTCTCCCTAAAAATTCAACTGTTCATCAACTCCTAGAAATATATAATTGCATATTAAACTCCTTGGAAAAAAAAGATATAAACTGATTTGTATTTTGTGACTTCTCTAAAGCTTTCGACAAAGTTTGGCATAGTGGTCTTATATGTAAAATGAAAGCGTATGGTGTTGACGGAAACGTATTGAATTGGTTTCAGGATTATCTACATGACAGAAAACAGAGAGTAGTATTAAATAACTCGTCTTCTTCCTTCTGTAATGTCTCAGCTGGTGTTCCCCAGGGATCAGTTCTGGGCCCTCTTCTCTTTGTCTTATATATTAATGATATTGCTGATAAGCTTACTTCACTGTGTCGGCTATTTGCTGACGACACATCATTCAATTATTCTGGTAACGACGGAGAACAGATTAAATCTGTTATCGATCGCGACTTGAAAGAGCTGGATGTTTGGTCTTCTAAATGGCTTATGTCATTTAACCCAGATAAAACCGAAATTATGATATTTTCAAATATTGAGACTCCAGACCTT
This sequence comes from Mytilus galloprovincialis, assembly GCF_965363235.1. Taxonomy (NCBI): domain Eukaryota; kingdom Metazoa; phylum Mollusca; class Bivalvia; order Mytilida; family Mytilidae; genus Mytilus; species Mytilus galloprovincialis. The sequence goes on along the minus strand of NC_134841.1, from coordinate 70,022,889 downwards.
AGCTTTTCCTTAAATGGTAAAAATATACCTTTAAGTACATCTCATAAGCACCTGGGAGTTAATTTCAGTAGTGACGCAAAATGGAACAATCATATTGAAAGTATAATTACAAGTGTAAAGAAACACTTAAATGTTCTACGTAAACTTAAATACCGATTATCTCGAAATAATTTAGAAAAACTATACTTAGTTTTTATTCGACCCATTTTTGAATATGCCACGGAAGTGTGGGATAATTGTGGAATAGGCTACTCACATAAATTAGAAAATTTGCAATCAGAGGCCGCAAGAATAGTAACAGGTCTACCAATATTTACAAAAACTGAAACTTTATATTCTGAGGTTGGCTGGGAATCTCTTTTTGAAAGAAGAAGGAGAAGAAAATTACAGATGTTTTATAACATGAACCAAAAGCATGCACCAGAATATTTATGTAATCTTGTACCTCCTTGTGTACAAAGTACAACCAACTACCCGTTGCGAAATGGTCATGATATTATTGTTCCATTTTGCAGACTTTCCCTTACTACTGAATCGTTTATTCCCTCTACTATACGTGAATGGAATAAACTTGATCCAAAAATTCGCAGTGTCGACTCTATTTCTAAATTTAAGAAAGAATTAAAAAACGATAGTCTATTAGGTAAAATTGAAACGTTTTATTTGTACGGCCCAAGGAAATTAAATATAATCTTAACGCAATTGCGATGTTCCGCTTCATTCTTAAACAATGACCTATTTAGAGCTAATATTATAGATGATCCTTCTTGCCATTGTGGGTCCGATATTGAGGATGTCTACCATTACTTCTTCGTTTGCCCAAAATACACATTATGTAGAAAAACCTTATTCCATAACCTTAACTGGCTATCTGAAAACTTTGTTTTAGATACAAAACTATTAATTTGCGGACACTTGGAACTTTCGAACGAACAAAATATTCAAATTTTCAAACATGTTCAAAATTTCATAAAAAGGTCAAACAGATTTCTTATGCCTTGATAGAGCGTTATTATTGCTGACACGGAGCGTCATCATTGTCATCAATTCACAAGTCATCGTCACAGAATTATACGACTTTTCAAACTTTCTTTTTCTCTTTTTACTTTCTATCCTCTTTGTTCACCTATCAAAGCTAGTATTATATTGCATAAATTGTTTGTTTTATATGCATGTCCATTATATTATACTATTATTGTAACTTTATATTGTATTATGGAGAAGACTTCATAAGTATGATTTACTTGTGTCTAATCCATTTTGCTTTAATTCAGCAAATAAAATATGTTTAAACTAAACTTTAAACTATAAACAAAAAATCAAAAATCAATGAAGCATAAAAAATGGGTCGTCAGAGTTTGATGAAGCAGTATATTTGGATACCGAAGCTTGTTCATTATGGGCGTATCTTTGCACCAAATTTGTAGATAAGTAGTTTTCTGATATTGTTACAATCCCGGTCAAAAGCAATGATTATAATTATTGACATGGTAGTGGATATATATCAATTAAAGAAAATTATGTATCAAAGCAAACAATGTCTGTCCCTATCCAACAAATCATTGTTATTGGCTATTCAAATCTTTTTAACAACATCATATATCTAGTCACTTAATGTGCTTGCTACATTGTAACTTCCAGAGTCCAAACTGTTCTTGATGTGTCATGTAATATTCAACTGATTACCCAAGATATATATGTGTAGGCATCTATCTTGAAATACAATTTTGCAAAATATTTTATGAATTATGTTTATCTATTCAACTGTGTATGCTTCTTTTTATTGATTTAAGTAATGAATGTATTTCCTTGTTCTGTATTCGTTGTACCTGTTAATGATTTCTTGAACACAGTCACATTTGATAGACATTTATATTTGTTAATTTCGGATTAGATGCATAATATATATGATTTGTATATAGAGAAAACCTAAAGTTATAAGGAAAATGATTCAGATAAAGAATTGTTGTCCAAAATCTTAAATCTTATGATTAATTGCTACGATACGCTAAAATCTTAATTCTATTTTTCCGTTAACTCATGAATACTTTTCCAAAAGACTTCAAAAATCGACAATAAATAAAAAAAATGTTATAATCTTTTTCTTTGATATATAAATTACATACACCGTCATTCTTCTGTTTCTATTTAAGTAATACTATCAGATTATTACATGGCATTTTTCATATCGCATGTATTATCAGCCCTACGTTCAATATCAGCCCAAGAGCCGCATGGCAATGGTGTGGCATTCAGTTTTTATTGATGGACGAAGCTGAAGTGGCTTGAAAGAACCACCTATCTTCCACAGGAAAACTAAATCAAGTATAATAAACTTTTACTCTTAAAGAGAAGATCTATAAGGTCACTTACTTGTACACTGGAATTTATAGAGAAAAAATCAAAAAGTATTATTAATCTATTATATATTCAGACGTTCATTTATAATGTGTAAAATATCAGTATTTACATTTTGAATTATTTCATACATATTTGTATTATGGGGTTTAAACTTGTATCTTATGCAAAACTGTCAACATTGTCTTTTTTTTCAATCTTAAAATTAATTAAGATATAACCAAGACCCCTCCCACTGAGCTATTTTGCTACAAATTGTCTTCATTTTTCATTTTGCACAAAATAATTCGCTAAAACGAGTGTAAACTCCCATTTCAGGTCAATTATATCAATTTGACCATGTTTACGACATGAAGGTGATATACATGTGACATTTCTGCACTTTGATTACATCATCATATTCATTTATGAATAAAATTTTCTAAATTTTTAAAGGCTCAAGTAATTTGACAAGATTTGCAATACGGAGGGCAGCCACAGACCAAAAAATGGTTCTTATCATACTCTCTCGTTTCTTTGCTTTAATGCTACATAATATTTTATACTTGGTTATTGTATTAATGCATTGTACATCAAATGTAGCCAATTTGTCCATTGCTGAGAACCTTTAAAAGAGCAACTATTTATAAAATTACAATATTTTTTTTCTTTACAAAGAGATCCACATTAATTTACATGACTTACAACTTTGTCATGGAGAAAGACTTTCTTACATTTTTTTCATTCTCGATTTTTAAAATTCTGTTTTATGATGGACTGCCATGCACCATCACATGAATAAAATGAGATGTTTAGTATATATTAATAAGGCAGAAAAACAAAAAAAACCAAAATAAACATATATACGGCACCAAAACCATCAATGATGGTCAATCAACCACACTGTATGGCAAGATCTAAACATGGTCATAATAAAAGTAAGATAGAGGCACATTTTTTTTTAAATTAAACAACCTGATTTAAACATTTTGATTTGAATGTTACATTGAGCAATACTACAACTCTATACACAAAGATACTTTCTATTGTCATTTTGATTCAGTCAATCTCTCAGAGACTTCCCAAATCTTTTTACACAAACCATCATCGTCAGCTTGCTACTTATTTATATAGTCCTTACAATCCATATAATAAAGTCCTGACACACCCTGTAGCTGTAGATCTTCACTGAATGCTCAATTTATAACATTCACAAACATTGGCACCATATTCACAAGTCTGTAAATATTCAAATCTGTGATTGAATTGATAAAGAAATTATGTTGATTAACAACATGGTAGAAAGGTGCAATTAAACATTTTTAATAACATTTGAATGAAGTAGACTTTCACAAGTACATTTCACTGTTGTCTAACTAATTTGTGAGATGCAGTATTGACTCTAATAACTTGGAAGTCTAGACACATTGGATTGGAGTAAACAATACAAGTAGTTGTTATCAAAGTTTACAGATCTTTTCAATTTTCGATTGCAGTGAGCCAGAATATCAGCTTAAATTATAGATATAAGCAGTTAACATTTTTGAAAATCATTATGTGCATTTAATAATTGTGTCGCTGATATCATATGTAGAGGTTTAAAATGGTGTTTGAAAAAAAGGGCAATCAAGGCTGTGGAATCTTTCTTTAAATTATATGATTGTTAGGCGAGTTTAGTATTTTGGTTTCAATTATAAACAAAAACTAAAAAATCAATGAAGCGTAAACAAATAGGTAGTCAGAGTTTGATAAAGCACTTCACTTGTGGATACAGAGGCTTGTTTATTATGAATGTATCTTTGCACCAAGTTTGTAGATAGAAGTTAGTTGTTATCTGATTAAAAGAACTTGGCATTAACAAATGACACAAATTCTGTTATGGTGGTGATCATATATTCTTTTAAAGCATCGAGGCGGTAAAGCTTTGTGCTCGTAAGCCCCAAATGGTTTCAGTAGTTTTGAAATGACATGTTCATTACATCGGTGTACTCCAATGGTCACCGTTTTCGTTTGTTTGATGACAAGAATGTCTTCCTCGTATTTTCAACTATACAGCATCATACATGCAGGTCTGTTTGAAAGAAAAAAACATCCAGGGTTGATAGGGGGGTAGAAAAGAGTTGATGTCAGGATTTCTTCTCCTATTCAACATTGATTTACTTCGCTGAAGTAAAACTCCTGTTTTGGCATTATATATACATTCGCATCCAAGGAATTGGCATGTTAAATCTGATACCTTATACTTGGAACGTATAAAACACTCTGGACGTTAATTGGCTGATTGAAGAAAATTTGAGGAAGAAAAACATTGTACAATCGCAAAATATATCTGTCCCTATCCAGTATATCATCATATTTCATTCAATTTTTAAATCTGCTACCTATTTTGTGTGATCAATTTTAACTTTGTTCTCTTTCTGTTCTGAATGTCAACGTAATATTTGTCACTGGAAATTCACGGATGCAAACAAAAACAATAATTAATTACTATAGAAAATTATTGTCAAGGGTGCCAGAATTATTGAGACAGTAACTCTGAGATTTTCAGAGATATTTAGTGTCAACAAGTTTACTTCTATGTTCTTTTTTGTTTTTGTCGTTGTTAATTGAGGGGCATTTGTTTTATATTTCATATTTGAGTGAATCCTTAAAAATCATGAATATATGAGGTTGGTAATAGTATTTCATTGGTGTTTTAGTAATTTAAATGTCATTCAATTTTAATGAACTTTGCTTCTGCATCAACCTTCATGCAAGATAAATATCACTTAAATTGGACATATTCCAACTCTTAAATATTCATTGGCAATACGCTAAAAAGAGTCACGTGTAGTCTGTCGTCATATATCTATCTATACTTTTACCTTCCTGGTTCTTGGTATCATTCATAAAAACAGGTAAAATATTATAAAACAAATTACATTCAATTTGCCTGTTATAGCTTTTATATTTCACACACCTAGTTATCTAGAGCATCTGAATTCAATCCCGGCTTATGTAGGTTCGTGATGCTCAATCTGCACTGAGTATTCTGAGACGTGGGAATCGACCGGTATCATTTTGTGGTGATTCTATTAGGTCATGTACTTTTCCGCCTTTTCATTAGCTCACCTGGCCCAAGGGTCTATATTTGAAAATTAAAAAATTAAAGCAGTTACAGTTAAACTGACACGCTAAAGGTTGTCAACTGTAAAGTCTATCTAGTTGGAGTTATTGCTCCGGAAACTTTACATTTTCGGCAAATTTCTCAGTATTGGTCATAATCTTAAAAATTGTTATCGATAAAAACCTTTCTTCAAATTATTAGTCATAGTCATATCGTCCACAAGTACTACATGTGGAGCAGCTATATTTTGATGTCTCCTCCGGAGTATCTGATATCACTCCCGTTTTTTATTGGGTTCGGTTTGCTCTTGTAAACTTTACTGTTGTGTGTCGTTTTGTTTTCCTTTTTGTTGAGCAGTTGTCAGTTTATGTCCCTATGGTATCTTTTGCCTCTCTTTTGACCACTAATATAAGAAAAGAACATGTAGTATGATTGCCAACGAGGCAACTCTCCACAAGAGACCAAGTGACACAGAAATTGACAACTATAGGTCACCGTACGGCCTTCAACAATAATCAAAGCCCAAACCGCATAGTCAACTATAAAAGGCCCCGAAATGACAAATGTAAACAATATCAAACGAGAAATCTAACGGCCTAATTTATGTACAAACAATGAACGAAAAACTTATATTTATCACATCATCACATTTGCAACAAAAGACAACCACTGAATTACAGGCTCCTGACTTTGGACATGTTGGACAGGCACAAACATACAGAATGAGGCGGGGTAAAACGTGTCAGCGGGATCATAACCCTCTCCTTACTTGGGACTGTGGCGTAACAGAACAACATAAAAACGAACTATAAAAATCAGGCGAAAGAGGCTGAACACATCAGATGGTTACAAATAGAAATACATATAACATATAACACTTATTGTTTATTTCACTCGAAAGAATTATGTTTATCCATTTTGTGTTTCTTTACTGGAGGTTGTGATAGATAAAGGTGAATTGAAATAGAAAATAGGATCAGCAAATTAAGATCTATATATAAATTAACATGTCCTTTATATTTGACCCCTTATATGTAGCTGAATAGAGATTTCTTTTTACACATTTTCCATTATTTGCAGAAACTGTTATTGAAAGAGAAATCGTTAAAATCAAAAATGCAAAGTAAGATGAGATCTACAAATAGGTGTACATGACCGAAATATTCAACAAACTCCTGTTCAGATTTTTGCCCCGGATTGATGAATTTTATCATTTTTTCTATATATATATTCTGTGTGGACAACTATTGCAGATAGCGGGAAACTGTATAATTAAAAAAATGAGAAGCAGAATTTAATGTGCATTTAGTAAAACTAGCTACAATGGTTAGTTTACTTATTACAGAAGTGATGAATTGTCACCAATGCTAGTGCTTTTTACCTACTACTTTGAAAACGGCCAACTTTCTCAATGAATCAAACAAATTTTTATAAAGAATAAAATTGGCAATATTCTCCTTATTGAATCTGCTGTCCTTAAATCCTTAAAATTCTGCTTTCATATATTTCAAACAATGAAAAATATATATAAAGAAATGCGTTCAGATAATAGTTTCAGCAAGATAAATATTGTTATGTCCTCACATTTACACTCAGCAGTTTTATTCTTGAATGTATGATTTTTTTGTGGAAGCCAGCTTAGCGTTACAGACTCCTTACAGCCTCGTTTATTTTCCTTTTATAGCAGAGAGAAATTCAGATGACAATTTACAAGCATGCTTTTAATTGGAGCTTTAAAAAATAAATAAATAGTTGTCTCCTTTGTTTTACTTTTAAATACAGTGTATTGATATTATTGTATTTTTAATAAATGAACCACATGGTAAACACATACCCAACCAATCCACACTAAAGTCAAACTTAAGGTTGCATGATTATGGATTCATGAGACTGAAGTTCTGACTTGCAAGTCAATAATACATCAGCGAGCGATGTTTTAAAGCTTATGCTGAAGAAATTGAAAAAATCTGACTGCTAATAGCAAAACATTATTTCTTTAGTCCGCTTTTATAAATATTTGAGAAATTTGTTAAACCATATTTTGATAATGTCCCCTTTAGGTGGTAGTTAGATTACGACTTCATAAATCTCGATAAAGATTTTCTGGTAAGGAAATAATACGCTTAAATGAAGTGCAATTTACTCTGATTTATCCTTTTGTAGAACACATTTCTATGAAGAAACTGGAATAGGAATATATGATTCAACCACATTACACAATGGATGTGTTTACTAAGTATACAAATCCTTGTTTAAACAAACTGTAATTACAATTTGAATGACGAGAATTTTCTTATTTTCAGCAGATCAAGACTTAAATGGCATCATCCAGCAAAGTATTATGTGGTGTTTGTGATTCTCAGCACAGGACAACAAACGCTGACTACTGGTGCCCTGAATGTAATGAAGGACTCTGCTCCCAATGTCTGAAGTATCACACTGCATCGAAAGCCTCACGTAACCATGACGTTATATCTGTCGACAATTATAAACAATTACCTCCCTCAATAGCCAATATATCACCATACTGTTCACAGCATGACAGAAAATTCAAGAATTATTGTCCGCAACATGAGAGTCTATGTTGTCCACTGTGTATTCAGTCCAACCATGCTAATTGTGTTGGTATATTATCGCTGGAGAATGTCATACAGACAGCAAAAAGTTCAGTCTTATTTGAAAGTCTTGATCACAATCTTAAAGGTATCAAAATGAATACTGAGAGAGCTGTTAAAGATCGTAAGCAAAATCTTAGTGAAATCCAGAATCAAAGTCAGAAGTTTCACGATGAAATAAAACAGGTCCGTAAAAAAATAAACGAGCACCTCGACATCTTAGAGCAACGAATAATTCAAGATCTCTATGCCGAAGAAGAGAAAGTTAAATCTCAATTAGAAGACTTACTTGGAAAACTTGCTGAAAATTCGGGAAATTTAAATCTATTGCAAACAAATATTTCAAATATCAAAGAATATGCGTCAGACCTACAGACATTTCTTGGGAGTAAAATGATGGAAACAGAAATAAAGAAACATGAAACATTTATTCAGTCGTTATATGAGGACGTTAGCTTACAAAAGATAGACTTGAACTGTAAAATCGAGGACAAGATATCCGACATATTGTCTACTGTTACTTCATTCGGTTCAATATCTGTTGATTCGAGTTCTCCAATGGTGGTTTTGCAGACAGAGAAAGACAAACAAGCACAGATTATAACTTTACATCGTGCACCACCTACATCTATCAATGATATCAACATGACGTTAAAAAGAAAATTTGAATTTACTTTTGTCACAGGTTGTTCATTTTATAGTGCCAGCGATATCTTCCTTACAGACTACATCAAACAGAGTTTACTCATCTTAACAGAATATGGAACCTTAAAGAGAAACATACCCCTATCAATTCCAAACCCAGCAGATGTTACTTGTATCGACGATAACACAGTCGCTGTTTCATTTCCTAATTCAAAACAAATTCAAATCATCAACATTTCAACAAATGCAATTGTAAGCACGATAAAAACAAACAGTTACTGTCACGGTATATGTCACAGAGATGGCCACTTATTATGTTGTAATGCTGGAACAGGTATACAGAAAGTAAAATTATCAGACCATTGCTTTTCTACTTTGATTAAAGACGATACCTTGTCCAACTGGAGTTTTGTAACAACATCCACAGACAAGATAATTTATACCAACAGCTTTCACAACATCGTAGCATGCTATACATCCACTGGAGAGAAGATGTGGGAATACAAAGATCAATCAGTTTGTCGTCCGCGGGGGGTATCTGTAGATAAAGACTCAAACGTTTATATTGCATCAAGTGGTAACGATAGTATAATTGTATTGTCGTCGGATGGAAAACAAGCCAAAAAGCTATTTCGGAAAGATGACGGAATTAGTAACACTTTTGGACTAGATTTTGATGCAAAGAAAGAAAAATTGATAGTTGCAAATCATTATGGACCTACATTGCACGAACTCTGTTAGAACACAGTTCTGATAAATGAAGTTTACAACTGCAAAAGAAATAAATGTGCAAAGCCTAACTAGTCGTCATATTTATAGGAATAGTGGCAAAAGAACGCGATAAAACAAAATGAAGTTTATTGTTCAATCGGCAATAACTCATTATGTCTTTTTTTTGTTCATAAATTGTTGCCAATATGATAGAATATATGCGACTGTCATACAAGTGAGAGGTTCAGCTAGCTTAAACTAGAGGCTCTCAAGAACATGTGTCGCTCACCTTGGTCCAGACTTGGGGTAATTAGGTCTTTCCACTTTTCGTGGAAAGACCTTTTGTTTTTCTTCTGATTATTTTTTCTTTTTTCTTCTGCCGTCTGAGATGCTTTTTTGTCTTACAACATATCGAATGGATATTTGGCCAATGATGTTGTACAGTTATGGGGGTTTCAAAACTCACCCTGTGTGACCGAACACTTATTCTTATAGGAGTTATCTCCCTGCGTCCCCTTTTTCTTGTTATCGCTATATCTCTAAAACCGTAAAAGATTTTAGCGAACTGTTTTCACCAAATTGTTTGTCTACTCTTGAGAATGATTTAGTTTATTTTGACTTGAGTGATCGGAAGACATCTTATACGAGTTATTGCCCTTTGAAAATTTAAGATAGGCAATTTGTTGGATAAATTCCTACGTTATAAGTCGTAGAGGTCTACAGTCTTTTGATATGAAGAAAATTGAGGTCAAGGTCAAAGGTCAAGGTCATGTTCTTAATTTTGAATTTTGTTTGTTATCGTTATTCCACAGAAACTGTGACAGTAAATGATATGATGTGTTTGCCAAATAACTGTTTACAATAAGGCGCAATTTCAACCTATTTCAGTCAAAGTGTTTTGGTTAACCCTTATAGGAGTTTTCTCCCCTTATGTATTTCAAATCAGTATTTATCCACAACCATACAAGTGATTGACCTCCGGTCTTCTATTTTGAGTTCACTGACCTATGACCTTGAAATTGAGATCAAGGTCAAAGGTCAAGGTCATGTTATAAATTTTGAATTTTGCTTGTTATCGTTATTCCACAGAAACTGTTACAGTTAATGATATGATTTGTTTGTCAAATTACTGTTTACAAAAAGGCGCAACTTCAACCTATTTCAGTCGAAGTGTTTTGGTTAACCCTTATAGGAGTTTTCTCCCCTTATGTATTTGAAATCAGTATTTCTCCACAACCATACAAATGATTGACCTTGGGTCTTTTGATTTGAGATCACTGACCTATGACCTTGAAATTGAGGTCAAGGTCAAAGGTCAATTTGATGTTCTAGATTTTGACCTTTGCTAAAAATTATTTTCTGTTCACAATAAAACAATTTAGTCTTCTGCATATACCTATTAATTTTATTCTTTTATATCAATTTGAAGAACCAAATTACATCAACAAGGAGTGACATTTTCTAACATCGTTTTATTCTTACTATCGAGGTGGAAAGACCTTCAATTGTTCTCTGAAGAATTGGTTTTTAATTGTAATTGTAATCGTTAATCAGCTGTAATTGATTACAATTTTTCAAGTAATCAGTGTAATCATTAATCAGCCAAAAATCTGATTACATGTAATTTAATTTAATCAATTACTTTTCAAAATACCCTGTAATCATGATTACTTTTTGATTACATTCTGATTACAATGAAAAAAATCTAAAATTGTGTTTTGGTCATTAAATGAACCTCTATGTTCATATTTGATAAATTTTTAACATACTAAAATGGTTTGGTTACTTTAAGCATGTCTACTTCAGTAAAAAATAAACTGTTACAGTATTGAAAAGTCATCATTAGCCTAAGCAGAGACATATAATACAATTATATACCTTTTATCTTAGTAAAAGATATTGTACATACATGTATATTCATCGTTTTATAATGATCTTCATATTAATATTTGATAATAATTGTTATATATTCAAGTAATACTTTACTTTAACCTTGAATTATAATCTTTTGTTAATTTTTGTGATTTTTGTCAACTTTGAATTGACAGGTAGGAGACTAATTAAGGTTTGTTTTTATTGCAATTACCAATTGAGTATAGATGTAGGGAAATATATATGATAAAAGATAAATCAGACATGAAAGTTTATCTAATTAGCACAAACTAAAATAAAAGTTGGACAAATATGTTGTTTAAACTTTTTTTTGTATTTGGACTGGACGTGTAAAATGCAATGGTTTTTAGTACTTTAATACATATTGTTTACAATTTGATTAAACTATTAAAATTTAACATAGTTTTAACTGGTACAAATGTAACTTTATTTCATCCATATTTAAACTTCCATAAACTGCAACTTGGAATACATATAAATTATGAAAGAGGTCAGAAGACAAACAAAAAAACTCTTTGATTATGATATATCTTTATTAAATTTAATTCAAAATAATTTAGAGAACATTGGTGATAAAGTGTAATGTATATATATATGTAGTGAAATTTGGTGTTTATTTAAATAGATGACGTTTAATTTGAAGTTATCATTTTATAATTGAACCAAATAAAATACGTTCTCAAAAATGCTATAGTTATATTAAACGTTTATTCATCCACATCATTCAAAATGTTTGTTTTTAAATTCACTGTAATCAGATGTAATCATGATTACTTTGCCAATGTAATCATTAATTTAATCAGATACTTTCAGAAATGATGTAATCATTAATTTAATTTAATCGTACAAATGACAAAGTAATTGTAATTTAATCAATTACATTGAAAGTAATCAGACCCATCTCTGCCTTGGTCTATGTGCATATCGTACAATGGACACAGATAAATTCATGACAAAATTGTGTTTTGGTGATCATGATGTGTTTGTAGATCTTACTTTACTGGACATTCTTCTTGCTACAATTATCTCTATCTATAATGAACTTGGCCCAGTAATTACAGTGGAAAATATTTTCTAAATATTTACAAAAATTTATAAAAATTGTTAAATAATGACTATAAAGGGCAATAACTCCTTAAGGGGTAAACTAAAAATTTTGATCATGTCGACTTATTTGTAGATCTTACTTTGCTGAACATTATTGCTGTTTACAGTTTATCTCTATCTATTATAATATTCAAAATAATAACCAAAAACTGCAAAATTTTCTTAAAATTACCAATTCTGGGGCAGCAACCCAATAACAGGTTGTCTGTTTTGTCTGAAAATTTCAGGGCAGATAGATCTTGACGTGATAAACAATGTTACCCCCCATATCAGATTTGCTCTAAATGCTTTGGTTTCAGAAATATAAGCCAAAATTCTACATTTCGCCCCTATGTACTATTTTTAGCCATGGTGGCCATCTTGGTTGGTTGGCAGGGTCGTGCCACACATTTTTTAAACTAGATACCCAAATGATGATTGTGGCCAAGTTTGGTTAAATTTGGCCCAGTAGTTTCAGAGGAGATTTTTTAAAAGAATAATAAAATTTTAGAAAAATGGTTAAAAATTGACTATAAAGGACAATAACTCCTTAATGGCTCAACTGACAATTTTGGTCATGTCGACTTATTTGTAGATCTTACTTTGCTGAACATTATTGCTGTTTACAGTTTATCTCTATCTATAATAATATTCAAGATAATAAGCAAAAACTGCAAAATTTCCTTAAAATTACTAATTCAGGGGCAGCAACTCAACAACAGGTTGTCCGTTTTGTCTGAAAATTTCAGGGCAGATAGATCTTGACCTGATAAACAATATATCTTCGTGTCAGATTTGCTCTAAATGCTTTGGTTTTAGAGTTATAAGCCAAAATCTACATTTTACCCCTATGTTCTATGTTTAGCCATGGCGGCCATCTTGGTTGGTTGGCAGGGTCACACCACACATTTTTTAAACTAGATACCCCAATGATGATTGTGGCCAAGTTTGGTTTAATTTGGCCCAGTAGTTTCAGAGGAGATTTTAGTTAAAGTTAACGACGACGGACAACAACGCCGGACGCTGGACGCAGAGTGATGGGAAAGGCTCACTTGCGCTTTAGGCCAGGTGAGCTAAAAACAGGTCTAATTCACCATTTTCTACATGAGGAAATATCTGTACAAAGTCAGGTATATGAAAGTTTTCCATTCGTTTGATGTTTTTGAGCTTTTGATTTTGCCATTTAATATGGGACTTTCCGTTTTAAATAATTTCCCTTGGAATTCGGAATTTAAATTTTTTAATATTTACTGCATTTATTTCTCTGAAATTACACTTAACCCACTTTTAGAAGCGGATTTTATATTCAAAATTTTGATAGATGTACAGAAATTTGTCAAGCTAAAATATTATTCAAGACAATTCTTTTTATTTTGCCCATAATGTTTTTCATTCAGCACTCCTCTTTGCATTGTTCAAACATTTAGTAAATGCAATCTCAGCGATACAGACTCCTTGCAGCTTCAAGTTCTAATTTATATAGTAATATTCAAATGTCATTTAAGAAGCATCCTTCTAATACATGCTTTTATCATAATATGAAGAAAAATTTCTAAAAGAACTCTTTGGCAAAAGTATTGTCACAGCCAATTTTCCTTATTCCCTAGTATCTGTTTTCTTTCCATCCATCACGGTCGAGCCACTTTGCAGTGCATACTCATACATGTATCATAAACTGCTTAATTTATATGTCCTCAATGTAAACAGATATGTTGCACTGCACTTTTAGTTATTACAGATACCAGTTAGTCTTACAGTGACCAGAGGGGTGATGATAAAACTTAAATATGGATGCAAATATTGATACATAAAAATTTCTGATAACAATTAGAGTTATCAGAAGTCAGCTGTCTAACAGATATTCCATAACAGTCAACCAACTCGTGATAGCGTCCGTTATATAGACAATGTAAAATAACCAATATTTTATAGAACAAACGCAATTATACCAATTGGTTAAAGGCTCAATTTGTAACTTTGTATAGAAGTGCACACACAAAAAAATAAATAAATAAAAAAAATACAACAAACGATCAATCAATACTTTCTTTATAGGATATTTATATTTTATATTACTAATGGTTTTGGAAAAGAACTTTCTTACTTTCAACAATTCAGCATGTAATTTGAGCAGATCTTTGATAATTTTACTGAGCTAATGTTTAAAAATAGTTTTGACTTTATACTATTATCAATTGTTTTTCTAAAATTTGGATAATTTTTTTAGCTCTCTGTGTAGTGTTTTGATGATTGTTATTTGATGTTCTTATGGTCATTGCATTGTCTGTTTTCCTTCCACTGAAGGTTTTCATTGTTCAAACTTGGTATCATCCCCTATAGTTAACCTGACCATTGCAATCTCAAATTGAGGTCATGCCTACATGACATGTCAGACTGACATATACTCCTCTCAACTATTCTAATTTCCAAGTATAATGTGCTTAGATTGTACCTATATGCTATATCAGACAAACATACAACCACAGGGTACAATGACAGAGAATCATGATGATCTATATCCATATTTTACTTTGGTAAATTAGGACACCTGCAGTTCACTGATGTTCAAATCTTATATAAATCCATTGAGAAGACAAATCAACGTAACAAACACAAACTGGTGAAATCACAAGAGCCCAAAAAAGTAAGCTGTAACACATGAATGTGTTTTTTTGTGAACGTGGCATAAAAAACACTTGAAATACAAAATACCTCAATAAAAATGATAGTGTGTTCTACCCTAAAGATGTACTGAATATTCCATATTCACAGAAAAAGTAGAATAATTTAGCAAAAAGTGAGGCTCCAGAGGCAAAAAAAACCCAGAAAAATGACTACCCTCTGGGTCATAAAACAGATAATTTAACCTGAAAATGTTTTTATTCTATTATTTTAAAGGTGTTTTGTAAAGAAAACTATAACGGTACTTTGAAATTGTTAATGTTAGCCTACCTAAAATAGTGTTTTTGTTCATAGTTTACAACTTTGCTGAATTTATAGATATACTCAAAACCAATTTGGCTAATCATCTTTGCTTTAAAAATCTATAACTTGTATTCTGTAATTCTTAATTGAGATAATAACACAATGTCATATAAGAGATTTAATTTGAAATTTACAATATTCAATACAGACTAGATAATGTGTATGATATTATAAAACAAAGCATCAACCATGTACTTACTCTTTAATAATGTCATGCAAAAGAAATGACATTTATTCACAGGTCAGAAGAAATGAAAACAATATTCTAAACAAAACTTAAACCGAACTCACACTCCAAAATGAAATGATAAACAAAAACTTTTTGTCAATAATCTACATGTTTTAATAGTTTAAAATCATGAATAAAGTTTTCGTGATTGCATACCTGACAACTGCCCTTTGGTGTTACAAAATGGAAATATAATATTTCTCCAGCTTCAATTAGTGGAGGAGATTATGTGTGTATTTTAATATCCAGAACAAAATGATAAGATCAAATTTTTTATACATGAACATTACTACTTATTAGTTGAAGACCATTATTGATGAACAAGGGTTTCCTTTTACTATAAAAATGAGCCATGTTTTTGCCAAAAAGAGAAAATCAAACACATAACATGGCACTTAAAATTATACTTTTTGTCAAAGATGGATATTTTGACCTCCTGTGCAAATGACACACCCAAAAAGGGATATATCTGATTTTAGAAAGAAAAAGACGGAGGTCCCTTCAAAGCAGTTAGTACATTGGCAAGTATGGGTTATTTTTAAAATACAAAAACAGATTTTGAAAAATCTATATTTTTTCCTAACAACTGATTGATGTTGGCTTTTAATTATCAAGTAATCAAATTATCTTTGATAGAATGTTAATGATTGTACAAATAGTCTGCTACAGCCACCCCAACATGTTTAAAAATTAAATCATCCAAAATTTTAAGTTTTCTTTTGATAAAATTTACAATGTGTTCATGATTGGTGGCATTCCTTTTCATTTGTGTTGTAATGTTTAATAATAGCACCAATGATATACCCTGTCATATACGGAACAACCTACAGAAATAAACTGTTCAATCATGCTTTAATGGAATGCTTCTGTATAATACTAAAATAACACTCTAAAACAGCAATAATATATATATATATAATATAATATATGTATAAAACAACATGTTTAATATTAAATAAAATAAATAATTAATATTATAATAATAATAAATCATAAATAATTAAAATAAAAATTAAAGCTTGCACAAAATCACAGTAAACATATACATGATATAATGACAATCATTTCAATCAATTAAATAAGGCTTGCAACACTTCAAACAGCCAATACATAATATTTCTTTACAATTAATATATATTAATTTGTCATGGGTTTCACTTCAGTCATACATATAAAGATGGCATATAATTGTTTGAAGCAAAACAATCCTTAATAAACATTAAAGTGTTTAAGAATATTATAAAAATTAAACAGGAAAAGCTTTTCAACTATAAATTACTGAAGGATTTGGAAGGTGTAGGTGTGATAATGTCCTATTTAGCTTACAAAAAAAGCATTCATTGAAGCTGATGACAGACAGGGACACAGTAAAGGCTTTCCACTTATTGATTGATGGGGCCTTTAGAATGTCTATAAAGTGTGGTCTGATAATTTAATTTTTAATGGAAAGGAGATAGATCTCAACATTCTAAATATTTGTTCCCCCATCATATTTTCTGTATCTTCAATCTATAATTTTCAAAATTTTGGACAATACCTTTTGTTCTATCTTTAACGAGAGAAGAACATCTTTGAAAAGGGACACTAATTGATGGCAAAAGCTCATACTGGTATTTTGCAACCTGAGCAAACCCAACATATTCTTCGATAATCTAGGCAAGAATGCTTGTTTATCAACTAACAATTAAAATAATTAACATTTAGTGAAAAGTATGTGAGTTAAAATTTAAATCTGTATTCATAAAATGTATTTGCTGACTGAAAAGACATAAGTATAGGTAACAATGGATTTCTTCATATATATCACAATTATCTTTTAAAAAATATTCTTAAATATAAATATTAACTTTTTAATACAACATTTCAAATATAAATCTACTAAAAATACCATGTATATGAATATAAACAATTTGTATTTCAATTCTTTAATAAAAAATATTTTAAAGGCACTGACTAGAAATAAATTTCTTATCATAAAAATGCATAAATATGTAGACTAGCTGTTATAACATGCTAACATACACGAAATGATTTACTTTGGTGTCATGTTTTTTCACACAAAAAAAACAAACTAATTTCTACAACCGCTAATCATTTATTACTGAAGTGATTTATGATTAATTGTTGGTGTTTAATGCCGTTTTCAGCACTATTTGCTATTGCTTGGCATTCAATTTTTATTGGTTGGATAAGCTGAAGTGGCTGATAGAATCAACCACTTTCCACAGGAAAATTGAGTTATGTATGAGTAATCTTGACTCCAAAGGAGAAGATATGATAAGGTCACTTACTTGCACCCTGGATTTGAAGAAGAAAACTCAAAGTTTATAAATCTATTATATATTCTGATATTCATTAGTTTGTAAAATGTCAGTATTTACATTTGAATTATGTCTTACATATTTGTATTTTGATTCAAACTTCTTGTATTTAAAGCAAACACAAAATCTGCCAACATGACTCATAAGAACTTGTCATTAATATTAAAATACAACCAACACAGTCACCTTTTCCAAAAAATTTTTTTACTACAAATAATCTTACAAAAATGTTAATGCTAGTAAACTGTACTATTTGGGTAAGGGTTGCCTCATCTTTAATTTTGCCAAAATGAGTGTAAAATTGTCATTTAAGGTCAAATATATCAATTTAAACCTGTTTATGACTTAAATTGTGATGTAAATTTGACTTTCTGCAATTTTGTGTTCAGATAACATCATCATTTCATTTATCAATAAAATCAACATAAATTTTAAAGGCTCAAGTATATTTGACCAAATTTTCAATATTAAGGGCACATTAAATTCAGTAACAGTTCTTATCATACTTTTCGTTAAAGGACCTTCTTTGCTTAGTTAGTACAGAACAAAATTATACTTGTTTTCTGTATTCATACATTGACATCCTCAAATGTACTGTTAGTTTGTTCATTGCTGAGAACCTTGGAGCTACTATTTGATTACATGTACAACAATTTGATCTACTTTACAAAAAATTCTACATTATCTTACATGATTAACAATTTTTCATGGTGAGAAAAAAAAATCTTTTTTTTTCTTTTTCAATTTTTTTAGTCCTGTTCCATGACTGACTCCCATCACATGAATACATTGGGATGCATTGTATATATTAATAAGACAGCAAACCAACAAAAATAAGATCAAAATAAACATCTATACGGCATCGTAGTCATCAATGATGGTCAATTAACCACACTGTATGGCAAGATCTAAACATGGTCATAATAAAGATAAGATAAAGGCACATTTGATTTTTTTGTAAATTTCACAACCTGATTAAAACATTTTGATTTGAATGTTACATTGAGCAATCCTACAACTCTGTACACAAAGATACTTTCCTATAGTCATTTTGATTCAGTTAATCTCTCAGAGACTTCCCAAATCTTTTTACATAAACCTTCATCATAAGCTTGTTTACTTATCCAAATAGTGTTTTCATAGTCTTTACAATCCATATAATAATGTCCTGACACCCCCTGTAGATCCTCACTGATGGCACAGTATATAGTAGTCTGGGCACCTTCCTCACAAGTCTGTAAATATTAAATTAGTTATAAAATTGATAAAAGAAAAGCAAATACGTTGATTTTTGAATGAATAAAAGCAAACATAATGCTATCATTGTTTAATACATGCCAGGAAGACAGGAAGTAAAAATTCACAAGAACATGTCACTTTGAATATCTCAAGTATGAGATGTACTAATTTAAATTACATAAGCTTCTTCAGTGTTATTAACCAGTGGTGGATCTAGCCATTTTCAAAAGGGGGGTTTAAACCCAGGATAAAGGGGTTCCAACCATATGTTTCCAATCAAAATCATTGATTGTCAAATAATAGGGGGTTTCAACACCTCACTCCACCCCCTTGATCCTCCACAGTTAACCGGCCATTTTATGTATAGATTCATGTAGGTTTTGAATGAAACAATTTGAGCAAGACTTACTTCCCTTTTGTCATAATGATGTATTTTTTTTAAAATGCAAGATTCATCTCTATGATCTAGTAAGAATCTTTTATCAAATAAGAAAATCAACCGTTTACTCCTTCAAAAATGGAGGTCAAGGGAAATAAATCAAAATATGTCATATGAAAACCTATCTGTTAGTCCTAGTACATATTTGAGTTCAGCTGTTTTGGCCTTGACAACCCTTGAGACTTGTGGGGTATCTTATAAAACAGATTGTCTCTTAAAGAAGGGAAACAAGTAAATTTGTAAAACCCTTTCAGATGTCTGTTTGTTCAACTTTTGGTTTCGATAAATGATCAAAGCAACATTGAAACTTTTGTAGAAAGAAATCAAATACATTATATTTTCTTTTATACGTTTATAAGATGCCACAGACCATCAAATTCAAATTAGGATATTCAATGGTCAAGAGTTATGGTTCTTTATTTGTTAAGAATAGAAATTTTGTTGGGTTTTCAATGAAGCAAATAAATATAATTTAACCAACAATCTTACTCATAAAGTCAATAATTTAAAAGTTTCATATTGAATAATACTATTTATGTTTATTGTTGGACACTATTGACTATTTTGTTATGACAAATTTATTAATGGAGGAAGATGGAGCGCCCAGAGAGAACAAACAAGCTGTCAATTCTGGTCAATCAATTTTAGATTGCATGATTTATTGATTACATATAGTTAGCCTAATCTCCCACTTTATAAATTTTTATATTTTCTATAGAAAAATATTAACTTCAAGCAGAGTTGTGCTACCTTTATATACCCTCAAATATCTATACTTCATTTGGTTTCCAAACTTTGGGTTAGTCTTCATGATGACCCCCCCTCCTCTCCCACAAAAAAAAACAAAAGAAAAGACAAAGGAAAAGACATACAACAAACATATACACCATAGTGTAAAATTGGGATGACTGGTGGTTGCAATGCATTCCGCAATCAAGACAAATGCTCTAAAGCAGTTATTCTGATATGTTTAAACTAAATGTTAATATTATATAACACTCTACTTACCTTGAAAAACAGGAGTCCCATTATTTGAAATGGTACTCTTACAAACACAGGAATATTTCTAAGAAGTTCTGTTCTAACTGACCCAGGATGGAGACAAGATGTTGTCACACCTAAAATAGGATTAAATTAATTTAACTAATGCAAAATTTCTAATGTGTTTCCTCAAGACTGTGAAAACATTTACACAAGTACAGAACATAATATTTCATAAATAAATGATTTGTTTGCTTGTTTTTTGGTGTTTAACACTACTTTCAACACAATGGCTATTTGTGAACTGGAGTGCTTAGAGAGACAACCAACCTCCAGCAAGGAAACTGACAATAGTGTAATGTTGAAGTTGAATACACCTGCCATATGTGGAGTTTGAACTCACAAATTCAGTGTTGACAGGCTAGTAACACAGATGTTGAACTACTTGGACCACTAATTCACTGAGGTCTCAAAATAAATTATTGGATTGAATTTAATGTTCACTGTAACACATTTCAGTCGGAAACCAGGTTGAAATAGAACAAAAGAATCGAAGCTCTTTGTTAGAGAAGGCGATAAATGTTTACTGTATTGTTTACTATAGTGACAAAATTTTTAAAAGTTAATAGAAACAAACAAAATTGCAATTTTCTTCTCAATTACGAGGTGTTTTATTTCAAAAACACCATTTGCATAAGTTTTCAATTTATCTAGTTCATAGTTAAGCAGAACAATTAGATATCAAGTCGACGACATGGGTATCTATCAAGTTGGATGACAAAAATGCATAACCTCCGATTTTTTTGAAAAAATTACCACGGACGGAAACCATATCAATCTATTACTTCAGTAATTTTCGTGTCTGCCCTTCCATTATGTGACTGAAGAAAAAATTCCAAAAATGGGTAACAATTGTATCGAAAAGAGAAAATCGAGTGCACCGTTTTATGTTAGGGCGTGTTTGAGTTGAGTATTTTGTCTTGATATCGTACAAAGCAAGAATATTTCATACATCGTCTCGCTTCAAATTCTATCATTTTTATACATTAAAGCTACAGGTTGACGTTATAACACAAAACAATCGCAGTACTAAAAGATGAAATATATAGGTCAAGTGAAATACCTATCTAATGAGTCACAAAAACAGAGAAGGTGTGTTCGAATAGCTATTTTTTAACTGAAAGTACTTGACGACAGTCTTTCAAGTTGGATGATGAAAATGTATATCTTCGAAAAATTCCAATTTTTTGTGTGTGATAACTAGAGTTTATAGTCTTCATACACTAAAAAAATCTAGTCTGCCCTTCCACGAAATATTTATTTTATAGAATTTTTTTTAAATTTATGAATTTTCGAAAATTTCACCTGACAACCGATCAGACAATAGTTTTAAGGTGGCTCACCCCAATAGTGACCCCCGGTAGAATTTTTTTATTTTCACATATTCTGTAGATTTTTTTATGCTGAATCCAAAAATGCAAAGAAAAAAGGGGGTCACCAGGCTCGTTTTCTCCTCAAATTGAAGCGAAATGTGCGATTTTGACCCTATTTCCAAACATGCCCACCCTTCCAACAATAACCGTTACATCAAATTCAAAGACTTTTAAAACCAAGTCAGTATGATTTTTATGTGAAAAAACGTTAGAATTTGAAATGTAAACCTTTCCGTTGGTTGTTTTTGACTTAAAAATCCTTTTATTTTCAGATTAATGTCTAAATTTTGCATTTTCTAATTTTAGTTTAAGGCAAAAAATATTGGTTTAATCGATTTTTCGTAAAATTTCCCCGGTAGATTTTTTTAAAAAACAGATATGTCAAAGCTATGAACTTTTCGAACATTTTAAGGTAAAATAAAATGGGGGTCACCAGGCTTTTAAAAAAGTTACGAGCTTTTGTTTAACCCCTCTACCCCATAAGGTCTGATTTCAATGCACTCCATTAATTACTTAATTGTGAATTCTTTATTGATGGCTTTAATAAAATAATGTTTGTAATTATATCAATAAACGATGGCTGAATAGAAATGTGGTTATCGTATTACTGTTTGTTATCAAAAAGTGAAATTTTGATTATTTTGGTGAAATACGGTAATTTTGTCTGGCGCGAGTTGCTTCCCTCTAATTTGGCGCCATTATAGTACCAGAGGAATTTCAAGGTCGCTATTGCCGAGCAGCATACTATATTGATGAATACGACCATGTACATACATAACAGACATTGTGGCGAATATACAACGATGAAGGTAGAGTTATTACATAAGAAAACATAGATTTCGATATATTAGGCAGCCAAATGTTATCAGTAGAACGAAAAATACAAACTTGGGGGTTGTCTCAAAATACTCGCTATTGTTGAAAATTCACTGCGGCTGAAACCTTGCACGGGCTCAATTTCTGTTCCATGTTTAATGTTATAGATCGTTATAGCTGGTATCTTATTTATGTGTTTATTTTACCTTTTACAGACAAGTTGTAAACATGTCTGGCCAGTTTTGCAAAATATCCGTGTGCAAACGGCCGAAGAGGAAGGGATGACATCTACTGTCATTTTTACGCTACCGTTAGTGTCAATGAATTAGTCTTTTTTAAACATCATTTTTAATATCTAATTTCGTAGCCAAGTTAGGTTCATATTAGTCCGAGATTAGCCCAAGCTTGTCTGGCAAAACAACCGTTTGACCTCAGAGAAATCTCGGACTAGGGTCATATGTTGTATGTGGGGTACCCCATAACTTCCCTCGGGACAGTTTCTACTCCTTGACCCCAACTATATTTCCCTTCCCATTTTACCGTAAAATCCCCCCTTTTTACTTCAATTCTTCCATCTCCTTGCCCCAAGACAAAATATATTTGAAAGATACCCCCTTTTCTCTGATCCCTCATTCCCCTGTCTCCTTACCCCGGTCCACCCCTCTATTAAAGTCTGGGGTTTGATTGACTTGTTTATTTTCTTGAGAATATGATATAATTGGCCTAATTTGTAAATGATAAACCCTACAGTAGGAGGCAATACATCTTATCGAAGGATTCATCTTGATCAATCACAATTTGTTTACCATTAACCCCCCCCCCCCTAATTCTGTTAGGTATACAAAAATGTCTTAAGGTCTAGTAATAGAAGTATCAGGGTTAAACATGTACAGAATGTGGCCATAAGTATTTGTTACTTGAGATTTTTAGCTGTTCATATATATTGTATATAATATAAAAAAGAAGATGTGGTACGATTGCCAATGAGACAACTATCCACAAAAAACCAAAATGACACAGACATTAAACCAACTATAGGTGTATACATTTAAATAAAAAAAATATTTTGGATTGATTTTAAACATCCTGGTACCAATACACCTTATCGCTAATCCCGGCTGACCCGGCCGCTTGAACTTTTGACGTCAACAACAATCACTTTTCCACTGTGGTGTCAGATATTTTGTTTTATGACTTCAAAATTTTACGGGAACCTGTGTGATATCCAGTAATGGCAGACAAATAGTGATAAGGTGTATAGAAGCAGTATTATCACAGGTTTATTTTTTGGTTATATTTTTTATGTGTCTCATTTTCATTATTTTCTGTTCAGAAATTCGATATACATGTATATTCAACCAAATTAAATTTAAAAAAAATATTTTATGTGTTCTCAAGGGAAAACAAAAATAAATGAAAACGAACCTATTATCAAATAAACACATATTAATTTAGACCATTTTAGTTCTTTTAAGGTTACCCTTGCATTGTCAGTCTTATCAAACTTGCATGTACCTCCCAAATTTGGTTTCTGTTCTCTAACTTCAGTTTGCCTATACCAATGTTATGAAACTAATACACAATTAATGCATATATATATGCTTACTACTTTGTACCAACAAACAAACATGAAGTTTGAATTTTTGGTGGGGTCGCTTTTACTTTTCTAGAGTTATGCCCCTTTACAAATTAAAAAAATGCTGAAATTTTGTTCCTTTCTTTAACACAAGTTTACTTCATCCAAATGTTCTGAAACTTATATGCAATGCTTACTACAACAACACTCAGATCAAGTACAAATTTGGGTGGTGTCACCCTTTTCATCCTTTATATGCAAGCGGCTGCTCATCTGTGTTCCATGGACACATTACGATTATGAACTAGTCTACATCTATATGCTTTTGAATGTCAATAATTGTTGATTTTCTGACAGAATTACTCTTGATATTTAATTTCAGGCTGCAAGTACATTTGTACATGTACATTGCAAATGGAAGGAGTGAGCTTGGAATGTTCAACTTTACTTGGAAACTATTGGCAAAGTACTGACAGAATTTCATGAGAAGCCAGTATCATATTCTAGTCTTGCAACCGGAAACTATGCGTAAAGTGCTGAAACTTAAGAACAACATTCTACATGTATATATGCAATATGTGTTGCCACAATCCACTTAAGGAGCTAAGATCAACTATAAATTGGAACTACATGTATATGCTTTAGTGCTGTCAAAATCCTTTAAAAAAATCAAATCAAAAGGATCTACTTCACCTTTATATATAGCTACCTGTCCCAATGATGAATACAGATCATATATATGAGTCTACTCTTATAAAAAAAACAGTGAAGGAGAATAAAAAATAAAGAAAATATAGAGCTGATCAGCTAATGATTGTACATGTACATGATGTATAAATGGCAACAATTCTTACATGTATACTAGTACATTGAAATTAATTATATTAATAGATGTTTTATAAATTTGATCTCATAGCTATTAGAGGAATAAAATCAATCATGTTTCAAAAATTTGATTTAGTTGAGCCTTTTTTTTTTACGCCAGTTTTCAGGACATATTATGGTATACCATTGACTGTCCGTCGTCAACATGTCGGACATATACTCAAGAATAATAAATACTAATAACTACATGTAGTAGATAAACTATTTGGGTGAAATAATTTACAATTCTGTCTGGCAATTGTCATTGACCACATAATCATTTGTATGGTTCATTGGTCAACAGTAAGTCCTCTTTTAATATGCTATATTGTGTAATCAGTAGGTCATCTTCATGTATATTTGGTCTATAAAATGATTATTAAATGTATTATAACAAATTAAAATATCAAATAAGAGGATGTGATATGATTGTAAATGAGACACAAGAGACCAAATAACACAGAAATAACTATACCTGTAGGTCACCATATGGACTTCAACAATGAGTAAAACATATTCTGCATAGTTGGTTTTAAAGGTCTCGAAATGACAAATGAACAATATAAAACATTTCAAATGAGAAAACTAATGGGTGATTTATGTACAAAATAATAAATGAATAACAAATATGTCTGTCTTGCAGGATTTATCTGAACTTAACCTCATTTTCATGGACTTGTCTGTTTCTTGAATTCTAAATATGTTTCAAAATATTTGGTTGATGGGATGATTGTTACAGAGTCCAACATAGGATGGGGCTCATTGGTGGATTATATTGCAAATAACTGAAGCCAGCCCCGCTTTGGCAGTCAGTCGCCACATTGCCACTAGAGAAATAAAATAACTAAGAAAAAAAAATGGTATAAGAAAAAAAAATTAAATCACGATAATTTCCTGTCGATATGCACATCTACATAGTATGTCCTTATTATCTACAAAGTTTCATGAAATTCTGTTGTGTGGTTTCAGAGGAGTTTCGATGACAAGCTGCTTGCAGTAGTATACTGGAGCAAATAAGTTCAAAGGGGCCTTACTCCTAGAAAAAAAATATGTATATCTAAATAGTATGTCCTTAATATCTAAAAAGGTTTAATAAAATTCTATTGTGCGGTTTGAGAGGCGATGCGATGACAAACTTGCAGTAGTATATTGAAGCAAATAAGTTCAAAGGGGCATAACTCCTAGAAAAAGTTTGAATCGTAATTTCCTGTCGATATGCACATCTGCATAGTATGTCCTTATTATCTAAAAAGGTTTCATGAAATTTTGTTGGGCGGTTTGAGAGGAGTTGTGATGACAAGAAACAGGACTGATAGACTGGCTGATGGACGGACGGACGGGTCAAAAAATGTTATACCCTGCGCCACTTCCTTGCGTAGGGTATAAAATTAGGAAATGGGGTATCATTGTTTATGAGGCAACTCTTCACCAGAGACCAATTTACATAGAAGATAACAATTATGTTCCCGTACGGACTTCAACAATTACTATAAACTGATATACCACATAGTCAAACAAATAAAAGTCCCCGGGAAATTACGTTTTTTTATATGACTGCACATAATGAAAATTAAAGTTGTGCATACTGAATGATCACTGGCAAGTATTTCAAGCATAATACGGATGAGAACATGCAGATAAGTATCAATTATGAAAGTTATGCAAAGTAAGACGGGAGCTAGATATATGGACTGCCATAAAAAAAAAAATGAATGGACAATTACGCTTGGTACATGTATAGGCAAAATTCCCCCTTTTTACCCTACGAGGCTTCGTATGTATACAGCCAGCTATTTGAACACCCTGTATAATCAAGGGGTCATCTGTCAGATTAGTCATATTTCTATGTTAACCATACGATATGAAAAAAAGCAGATGTGGTATGATTGCCAATGAAACAACTATCCACCAAAGTTCATATTTAAAATTCAATATTATAAATAAAAAAAACATTATCTCCTTTTATCATCACACATAGATCGATGATTAGTTATGCATTTCTTTGCCACGGTAAGATCAAATCGGTGTTCACAAACAACATTGTCATTCACATTTTTTGCCGCATTGACATCACTCAACTATATTTGTGATCATTTGTTTTAATCAAGAACTTTCCTTATTAGCTTACCTTTTAAAAAAGCATGTCAAAAATTAAGATAGAAGTTAAAGTTTGCCAACATCACCGGCTAATATAGCGTTCTTGTGTATACAGGGCGTAGTTTTTAAATTACATTCCAAACTTTTCCTGAACCTAGTAGTAGTATAGATTTTTTTATATATAAAGTCTTTAGTAGTGTTTGAGACTGCCCGGCACGCTAGGCATGTCCTAGCAAAATCCCGACATGGTGAAACCAAAAATTTTGCGGTTCTCCGCAAAGCATGCAGTATTTAGGGATTATATCATAGCCCGATATATAAGGTCGGAATACTAGGCCAGTCCCGGTTACTTTTGACAGTGATGGATCCAGGGGAAGGGTTCCGGGTTCCCCCCTTTTTTGGACGATCAATGCCTTTGAATGGGGAAATATAGTTGGAACACCCCCTTTTTGTCCTGGGTTGGGAACCCCCTTTCAAAATGGCTGGATCCGCCCGATTGATCAATTTTCATCTTCACGAAAAGGCGGAAAACAGCAAATTATTGAAGTGTCTTTTTATTTCTGCAGGAAAACAAATAATGATTTTAGTGAAATAGAAAAGTTGCTGGATCCATTTGTCTATTTTAATGACATTCAGTGCTCTGATTCAATTATTTTAGTTTTAATGCTGATATTTCTTTTTTTTTAATATGAACTCGGTTGACATATTGATAGATACAACAGAAAATTGCAAATCAACAAAATAACAATTCACAAAATAAATAATAGAAAAGTATCATAAAAATAGAAAACATTGGCCCCGATGTCTTAGATTATAGGACTTAGTCTAGTGTTCCGGAAATCATGGAATTGTGATACGAGAAAAATTATCAGATGATTTTCGTGCAGGTAAACAAATCTTTAAATGAAAATGTTAAGTATTAAGTCTGTTAGAAAATTGGCATGTTCAAATTTGTTTTGGTATAACTATAATTATCAAAATTTTGCAGTGGAAAAATAAATTGCATACTCGGGGGAAAAAACTCCTAAAAATACTTGGAAATAAAGATATTTCAAGTTTTAAACATATTTATGACAGAAACAAACTGTTATAAAACGCCAAACGGATCATAGCATGAAAACAAACCCGCCCCGATGTTTTTAAACCATACTATACGGGCAGAGACATATACACATATATCGTCGCTGGGCTTCTAAAATGTCGTATATGACTTTTTTAGCTAAAAACACTTTTTGACACCAATGGTCTGGGCGGGAGGAAATCTTTGTTATCACAAAATAGCATACAGTTAGACCAATCAAAATGTGTGAAATAAGACATATTACAAAATTGCCAATGTCAGTTGTTTGTAAAGTTTGCTTCCAAAATGTTGTATGAAAACTTGAAAATCGTTGTAGAATGGTTTTGGGAAAAAAGTAATTGTACATTTCTTTATTTCTGTGAAAATAATTTAAGTTCTTGGGTAATCCAGAAGTGTCAACGTTTTTATTTCACTGCTATTTACAAAAATGTTCAAGTTTACATACGACATTTTGGAAGCATGCATTTTGCCAAAATTTTCAAAGCCTGTTAGTGAGAAATTTTTTTCTTGAAAAATTTGTAATTTACAACATTTTAGAAGCCCAGCGACGATATGTCTCTGATACGGGTCACAAGTTTACCTGTTTTTGAAAGCTGTACGATGACATGAAGTTGTTTACATCGGTATCATTTGTTTACAGTTAATCATTGCGTCATTGGCAAAACATTTTCAAAAATAAATATCCAAGACATCATTTAATTTAACCGGTATTTAAGTGAATTCAAAATATGGTACGAACGGACCCAAGAGGCGACTGTGTAAGATGAGAATGCGTTTTGGGAGCGAAGCGGCACCAAATACCGTCGACGTCATACATATGACTTTGTCAGTATTTATATATTCTTTTTTTTTAATGTTATGCTTAAATCATGTATATTTTTCTCCTTTTAGACTTTTATGCGAAAAATGAAGAAAGCACTGTGAATTTCTGACCGTTCGTATTTCCTGTTTTGAAGAACGTTTAGCCTCACTTGTTTACATCGTCAAGGGTGCTTTCATACACGCCCGCGTTCAAAGGTCGTCAAAGCTATTTTTGAGAAGACCCCTTAAAGCGACCGTTTCCAAGGCACTCGTCGTAAGAAACATGCGTTAAAATATGCGCATTGGTAAAGGGCCGAGCCACCTTAAGTTGAATCAATGCAGACAAGATTATTAACTGATGCTCATTAGCTAGTTGATACATTTGTCTTTAAAAATACAACTGACATATAAGGATCGTAATGGTGCAATATGGATAAATTTATCGGTTTCCAAGAGCAAAATTGGTAGCACGTCATCCCTACAATGGTTTCCGTTTCTACGATTGTGAAAATGAACTGGCGTAATGGGGAGATAATTTTGACGAAGTAGGATCCTGACTGATTTATAATGTAACTGCAAAATTTAAGATAAAATATTACAACAAAAACAAAATAAATATGGTAATTTTCTCTCACAAGGGAGATCTTTCTATGAAATTTTACACAAATGATAATAGAAATTAATTTCTTCTAATCATTTAGTAAACTGCTAAGAATCAAGAATGTACAACAGAAGTGTTTGAAGTTAAGAAAATACAAAATTCTTTATTCTTTAAAACTCAGGCAATAAAACATATAAATGGATAGGTTTCGATTTCATTAATTTTTTGTTATATTATTAAACTTTGAGAGATACATCAATACTTACTAGTTCCCTGTAATTTTCTTGCTAGCTCTTTGGTAAACATTATATTTAACAACTTGGTATCGTAGTATGTCCCAGCAATGCTGTACTTTTCACCATTCAAGGTATCAAAGCTGACATTCCCAAACATATTCACTATAGATGAAACATTCACTATTCTGCTGTTTGGAGTCTTTTTCATCAAATCTAAAATGTAATGAAAACAATTTATCAAAAATTGTAAATCAAATCTGGTTTTTTATTTAAGGCCAGGATTTTTTAATTTGTTGGTTTACGGATCCGCCGACCCGATTTTTCCGATTTCCAGAATAAAAATAAAATTGACTTTTCATGCTTTTTTATTCCCGCCGACCCTAACAAATGCATTATCCCTGAAAAATAATTAAATAATTTTTTTTTATGAAATGAAATGCATTAGTCACTAACAAAATTGATAACACTTTCTGTTGTGAAAAAATAAAACTTCCAGTTTACGTTTCTAAGAATAGACAAATCAATTATAACTGACCTTGAAATGTCGTTTGCGCAAATAATATTGCGGAACGAAACTTGTGTTTAAAACCAATTACACAATAAGTTCGTTTCCCTTATTTGTCATCAGTCCGTAAGATGCATCATCTCATAGAATTAGACTTGTCCAAATGTGGACAGGGTAAAGGCATCAAGTTGAAGTACTGAATATTAACAAATCATTTGGAATTGTCTTGTTTCATAGATAATAAAAAAATTATCGTCCATTTGGATAAAAAACGGGAATGCGAGACAACAGATTAACCCGATAATCTCGTTTTCCAGTGGACGAGTCTATTAGGTTTTTAACACGTGTGTTGAAACTTATTTTCGTACGACGTTTTTACATTTTTTTCTTTATCAGTTTTCGTGCTTGAAGATCATTTTTCACCAAGTTTTCTGGAATTAATAAAGAGCTACGCGAATTTATTTTTCTTGTTTCTGAAATGACGATTTAATTTCGTCTTTGACCGTGCACCCCCCCTTTTTTTACTGTAAATTATTAGACAATGTCATGCGATGTTTATAACAGTTGAGCAATAATATTTCATCGAACTAAAATTTAAGAAATGATGATAAAATAGCATAACGAACATATTGTTAGAAAGGTGAAATATATATTGATTTTGCGTATTTTTCTGTCTTCAAAGATGATTTTTTTTCTTTTTTTTTTCCCGACCGACCGACCCGACTTTTTCATGGGGAAAATCCGTAAACCATCAAATTAAAAAACCGTGGCCTAACAAACTGTATTTCTTTAATACTGTAGAAACATTTTCGTGGGATTAAAATTCGTGTTTTTTCTCTAAATAATATTTCATGGGGATTTAATTACGTGGTTTCAAATAAATCGAAGTGATATTATATGTAGGTTTAAATTTTCTAAAGTTTAAATATCTTGGATATATTCTTTCCACGAAATAAACGAATATAAATCCTCCACGAAAATTTCTGCTTTTACAGTATTTATGGCATCACAGGACACAGATATATAGGAAAGGACACAGATTTGAGGCTGGACTAAGTGCTACACTGTTTGAATGTCATGACTTCACAATACACAGATCTGAGACTGTACATAGATTTAACTTTTACATATATATCAATATATACATATACTATTAGGTGTCCTCATACAAATCTTACCTAATAACAAGTTAGTCAATAAGAATGGCCCAAGATAGTTAGTTGCATAACTATATTCCAAACCTTCTTCTGTCATGGTTTTCTTCATGCCTATTAATTTAAAAAAAAATATCTTGCTATGTCATGTTTAAGATTTGATTTAATCAATTTCTATTTAAGCCTTCTATAAAGAAACTTTAACAATAAGAACTCTCAGTGATATGATTTTTTTCAGTTTTAGAACGACACTCAAATAAAAAGCTCTTCTACTGTAAGTTATACCTTATTTTCAATAGCATATAAATCAACATTAAATTTTGATGATTTTCATGTTGTTTATACAGCATCTCCTTTAATAGATTTTATTGTAGTTTTCTTTGTATTTTGTGCACTTACATGTACATTGTACTTCAAATCTAAACATTTAAAGTGTAACCCTTCAAGATTTAAATATATGGCAACATTCCCTTCCTTGTTATTTAATAAATACTTAAAAAACAACATTTAATGTTAAGCAATGTTTAGGCTACCCAGTCCAGAGATATTTTTATAAAAAAACTGAGTTTTTATTTAGGTCTTTCCACTTTTCTGTGGAAAGACCTATTAATTTTGTTCTGATTATTATTCTTATTATTTTTTTCTTCTTCCGCCACATTTTTTTCTTACAGTGTATTCACGATTTCACAAGATGTCGCTTAGATTATTTGCATATGATATCAAACAGTAATTTTGTTTTTGAAACTGACCCTGTTCAACCGAACAATTTTATTGTAAGAGTCTTCTCCCCAATCACTGTAAACCATCTAGACATACAATGTATGACATACCTGAAACTGCTGCATTGTTTACCAGAATATCCAATCTTTTCTCTTCTTCTGTAAAATCTTCAGCAAACTTTCTTACAGATGCCATTATACTGAGATCTATAATCTTCACAAATACATTTTGGTTTCCTGAGGTTTCTTTAATTGTTTTACAAGCTGCCTCTGCCCTTTCTCTGCTTCTACATGCAAGAATCACACGTCCATTACGTCTGGCAAAACTTAGGGCTGTTTCATATCCTATACCTAAATTTAAAACCATTATTTCCTTAAAAGTGTTTATTGTTTGTGTAACATATATGACAACAAAAGATAAACTAAGCAGTTTAAACATTCATAATTAACAATATAATGCTCATATAAGGCCATAAAAAAGAATAGGTTTGTTTGCCCAAACACTACCTACCCAGAAAAAAGCTGCCTACTCAAATTCTTTTATTGAAGAAGTTTTTTTTTAATCAGATAGGCATGAAGACTAATAAACACCCAATACTTCAATTTCTCTTTTTGAAAAACTAAAAGAAAATGCCTACCTACCTACCCACTGTCTCAACCTTTGGGTATATATTTTTAATTGTGGCCTAATTTGAATCAATAAAACAATCTGTTTTGAAGTAATTGTGCTCAGAAGCTTCAGTACAAATATAACAAACTTTGGTACCCTAAAATTATTTTATTTTAAGATGTCTGTTTATTACCAAAATTTTCAAAAAGGATGACATATTACTACATGTCAGATTGCACCTTAAGAATAGAAGCATATATTTTGCTTGCTTAATTTCATTCCATCATAGATTATTATATTGCCTAAAATTTGTATGGAATATCAAAAGTTTTTCTAATGCTCACCTGTGTTAGCTCCAGTTACAATTATTGTTTTCCCTTCTAGTGATGCTGTACTGTTGCATTTACCCTTCAGTAGCTGGACAATAATATATACCACAAGTAATACTGTACTTATGGTCACAATCCACATGGAATAATCCATCACCTTTAAAAGGGAGATAATGCTACAAGAAAAAGAATTCCAACATTAATTTAACTGACTATGCAAAAAAACACTGTAAAACAAAATATCAAATTCAAAAACTGCTGGTGGCAGGTACATGTTATAACTTGAAGATAAATTTACAAGAACTGCCAGTTTTTGGGTTGAAGGTCAGTTGTTTTTTTCTGGTTACTCCAGCTTCCTCCAATAATAAAGACTAGCCCAACCATATTGCCACAGGGGCTGAAAGTTTCTTTAAACACCAAATATCAATTAAATTGAATAGTAAATTAAATATTCTAAATATTTAAATAGTAAATTTAGAATACATGATTGCTCTTATATCAGTATATGATAAATTCCTATAATATTTATAAAATTACAATAATTTTCCTGTACTGTGTATTATTTTGAAATCAGTGTTCTATCTTGTATTTTAAGAACTTAACAAACAACTTTACTACTTAAAAAAACTGTAGCTTGGTTGTAAAAACTGGGCAACCCTATAAAATTGTTCACTGGAAGCTTTAATATATAATAATATAGATAGGCATTACCTAAAAGAAATAATAGTACATGTAAGTACATGTATTCATTGGCCCTATAGTTTTTGTTCTTAAACTTCATGAAAAGTAAAGAAAACTATTGTGAAGGAAACCAAAGTTGTAAGCTGTATAATTGTATTGCAGTAGCCACATTGACATAGAGAAACAACAATATAATAGAATGACATTACAATAGAAGATCTTTACTAACATGTCATCCGTACGTCAGGTTAAAGTTCGTGGGTTACGCAACAAAGACAGAGAAGTAAACACTCTGTTATAGCAATGTAGTCAAGAGAAGAAGAAGACAAAAATAAAAATGTGACTTTAATCTTATTCATAGTTTTTGATGAAATATAATTAGAATTGGAGTTATTTCCCTTTGTCACATTTTGGAGGTGAAACTGGTTTATTTTCTTATTTGATAAACAAAATTCAATAATAGAACAGGGTTTTAATGTCCCTTGCATTGTTGTTCTATCCAAGGGCAATAACTAAAATAAATAAAGATGTTGTTCTTTAGGGAATATATTTTAAAAAAAAATGATATAACTCCAGTAATGAACATGATGAAGACTTTTAATAGCAATTTCTGATATGTTTAATTTATTATTTCAAAGAGAATTTCATTAAAAAATTGGCTGAGAAATTGCTGTGACATACCTTTGATATGAATTTGATATTAATTTGGCAAAAATCTTCCATGCAAGAGCACTTACAATGCAATTTTCCATATGATGAATGTGTCTAATGGGCAGAACTCTTTTAAAAGTAATTGATTGACACTGATTTTTGAATTCATTTAAGACATTGCTGATACAAACCTATGATATAAGTTTCATAAATATTCGGGTAAAAATTGTTCACATGATCAGAGCGCTTACAATACAATTTTCCATAAAATTGATATTTCCAAAGGGTCCAGGTCTTTGGCAACTATGTGCCACATTGTATCCTGTAGGTCTTTTCACCACCGAACACCACCACACACCACCAAACACCCCAAAAGTTTATTATTTTGTCTTTTATTGTTATAAATGTGACTTAAATATAATATTGAAGTTATTAATTCAACAATCAGAAGATTAGGAGTCAAAATATCTACAGAAAAAAAGAAAGGAAGTCTTTAACACCCTACTTTTTGAACTCCACAGAGCTCCATGGACACCTTAAATAAATGTTTTTCCATTTTTTTCTTCTTCTATCTGTTCTATAAAATATTTGTTCCAATAATAAGGAAAGAGACAAATATCAAAATCTAACCGATGAATAGAGATCGAGGATACTTGAACTGATAACTAATTATGAATATACTATTTTAATAACGCACACAATGTAATCCGGAAACGGGAAAGTGATGAATCCAGAGATGTTTTTCCTGATAATGATTATCGATTTTAACATAAATATGATGCTCATAAAATCTAAAAATTCATTAAAATATCTGTAATTTAATTTATTTAATCGTTTTATTGTATAATATCACGGTTTTTCAGTGGTTGGTGGTTTTTAGGGTGTTCGGTAGTGTGCGGTGGTGAAAAGACCATCCCCCATGTATCAGGTAAATTTTATACACTAATCCTCTATTATATGTGTATAAATTAAATGAAAATGTACATTTATATATAATTACATAAAATAAGGCATTATAAACAAGGGTTCAGCAGTTTAGTTTCATAGTTAATGGCAACGTTTGAAAATCACGAACTTTTTATCTCAATACAATTTTTATTTCATTTAACTTTCAAAACTACCTACAAATTAAGAATTTAAATGAATATCTTGTCTTTTCCTTTAAAGGCAATGAGAAATTCTTTCTGTAACCAGCTTTTTGGTAATAGGTTAAATTGCCACTTACAACATCAAATGATAAAATGTAAACATAAAGAAAATTAAGACAACGGTACTTTCACCAACTTTAAAAGGTTGATTAAAATTTACCTGATTATTATAGGATACAAATAAATGATCAAATGAATAAAACACTAAAGAATGTTAATATTTCAATATATATCAGTGTTCTAAGCGGCATACCATTTTGGAACTTCCTACAATCTGTCACCACAGTGCCAAACGTTTATATTTATGTGTCTTTCAAAAATTAGCAGAGCTGCTTAGCTCGGTTCGGTGTCAAACAATATGGGAAACCACAGTTCAAGTCATTCCGGGAAAGGTAATAGTTTATAATGTCTTGATTGTCATTTTTTTGGTGGGAAAGTTTAACGCGGCCACAAGACACACAGCACACAAGTCCAGTTGCATGAGCCTGTCTCCAGTCGTTGGAAATTGTCCACCACCGGTTCCTGACTAGTGGAATGTTTCAAGATTTACTTACATGAGAAATAAACTGCCATCCCGTATTTTCCTGAACCTTCTCTACAAAATGTGTATATTATATATAGAAATGATACAACACAAATTTACAATGAATTTCACTTCTTTATGCACCCACAATTGGTATACTAACCATTTCACTCTGCTAAGACAAATAATTTTATATTGATTGCATCATGTTAGAAGTTGAAGTAAAGGCTTGCCATACTGCTTTTCAGAATTTTTCGGTCCTCCATTCTCGTCAGTCGTTAGCTGCAACAGTTCCAAAGCTATTAAATTTTCATTCTTTACTGTTAAGCATATGTGACAGTTTATTTTAAAAGCAGATGTGGGTACAGGTTGACTACAAAGGCCAGTCTGTCAACTTGTCCCTGCATGTGTGTTACTGGTCTCCTTTCCTCAGTTCAAATGACTCTTTAATAAAAGATTTAGTATATTTTTTTTAATTTCACAGTTAACAATGGTTAAAGAAAAAACTTGAATTCGTCATCTAAGATATTTTATAAATTTTACATTTTTTCTCAATCATTTCTTGGTATTTTTTTTAGATATCTTCCAATTTCTATTGAAAGACAATGATAGCTCGTTTTACTGTTTCTTTGTTTGTGCAGGTGTGATTCGTTGTTTCATTGGAGACAAAGAAGGATATTAAAGTCCAAAAACTAATTACCAAAAATAGAAATCCATTGCAGTGTTCTCCTCAGAAATTTCTTATAGGAAGATGTGGTATGAGTGCCAATGAGACTCCATCCAAGTAACAATTTATAAAAGTACATAAAAAAAAGGTAAACCATTACAGGCCAAGGTACGGCCATCAACATAGAGCCTTGGCTTACATGTACACTGAACAGCAAGCTATAAAGGGCCCCAAAAATTACTAGTGTTAAACCATTCAAACTGGAAAACGAATGGTCTAATCTATATAAAAACAATAACTTACATGTTATGACCACATAAACAGAAGACAACCACTGAACATCAGATTCCTGACTTATGACAGGTGCAAACAATATTGAAGCGGGATTAAACATTTTAATGGTACCAACCTTCTCCCTTTTCTGAAACAATAGTATATATAACATCACAACATAGAAAGGCACACTATAAAATATCAATTGAAAGGCGTACATTGTAACTCATTTAAAAACATAGTACATTGTAAAACAAATTAACACACAATGAACAAATAAATTTGATCTGTGATACAATGAAAATACATAGTTAATAAAAATAAGGGATGAATAATTAAGGTAAATAGTAAATAAATAGGTTTATATATATACATATATATCATCCTGGTAAATAGGTAAAAATGTAATACCATGTTTCTAAATAATATAGCATCACATACATAACACTAGTTATCTTTAAGTCTTAAAGAGATAACTAGTGTTATGTACAAAATGTATGTGATGCTATCTGAAATTAGTTTCTTAAAGTTTAAGAAACTAATTTCAGATAGCATCACATTCTAGCAATATAGCATCACATTGCCATTGCCATGATGCTAAAAGGCCCTGGGGAGAACACTGCATTTTTGATTTTTATACCATAACCATATATATAATAACTTATAAAAATGAAGGAAAAAAAAGGAATTTGTTAACATAAGTATATATAAAATAAATTATCAACATGATCAAGTGGGGAAAAATTTCAGATCAATTTATAAGAGGAGAAACGTAGTTCCCTATCACTGTTTATGCTTTCTATTTATAATCAATCAACAATGTTATTGTGTACGGACTAAGCACACAAATAATACACGGTGGTATTTAAAATCTACTCATAACAAAGTCTTATCGAATACACCTCAAAGTATCGATCGGAATGTGTGTACTTTCTAAACTGATTTACATATAGCTCTAACGAATGAGTACCAGTACTTCATATAATAAATTAAGTGTATATATATATATATGCATTTTATGTAGCGATAAAACTTTTCAGGATCATAGAGAAAAATAACCTTTCATACCAAAAATCATTCAATCCATGAAAATATAGTAGAAATATTAATAAAGAAGTAGATAAAGAAACTCACGTCAAGTCTGTAAATACAATACAATCATAACTATTCAATAAACTTTCTCAAACACTTCAATGGCTACTGGACATATACATCCGTCCATTTGTCTCCATTAGTCCTAACTGAAA
Organism: Mytilus galloprovincialis; assembly: GCF_965363235.1. Lineage (NCBI taxonomy): Eukaryota > Metazoa > Mollusca > Bivalvia > Mytilida > Mytilidae > Mytilus > Mytilus galloprovincialis. The sequence continues at coordinate 69,984,290 of NC_134841.1, read as the reverse complement.
ACAAAGAAATTCGGAACTGAGCGGTAAAACTTTAAACTAACCAATCGAATCCAAGTGATCATGAATAATGTACAATGATGTATGGAAACGTTTCAGTGTTATAAAAGTTTATATGAGAAAATATGTTGTAAAGTTTTTATTCAATATTAACATAATTATACATCTTTATTTTACAATTAAAATATAACAAAATAAAGACGCTATCACAATTGTTTAAAACATAAACAACACGTTGTAAAAATCAGATGTTGTATCATTACCATGTAACATTATGAGAAAACTTTCTGTCAGTCCAGGGCCTCATCATGCTAATCTAGGATTTTAGAGAGGGTGACTTCCCCATTCATGAGAGAGAAGTGGTTAATTTCTTGGAGAAATGAGATTCCATTACCGTTTCGGTTGCATAGACTTCTTGTTCTTACCCCTAAGGAAATAGTTTGTTTTATATGAAATTCAAAATTGAGTTATATCACCACTTGTCATTATTTTGTAAAACAATATTGAATGACCAGGACTTCATGTTAGTTGGCAGTTGGAAATTGAGACTGTAAGCCTATAAATGAAAATAATCTAATTTAACCGATAAAGAGGTAACGTTTATCATTTTATAAAGATGTCTTAATTCCCTATCAATGGAATGGTACTGCATGGTTCTCGCTAAGGATTTTTGAAAGCAAGTCCAGGGACTCATCAATTTTAGCCATGATGAGTCCAACAGAAAGAAGAAATATTTTATTGCAATATACATTTGTAATGTAATATTTTAGTCTCGATTTCCTTACCATTGCTAACAGAGCAATGAAATGACATTTAATTCAGATCACTTTTAAACTTTTGCTATAAAATGATGATATTTTGTGTTTAACTGTGTTCAGTTTATACAAAATATTTCAAACGATGCATCTGTGGACTCACCAGTTTTAAAAATGGTGAGTCCAGACAGATTTTGATGAGTCCAGGACTCATGGACTCGCCTTAGTGAGAACCCTGGGTAGTGAAAAAAAATCCATGTGGGTTTGCAATTACATTATTATTATCCTGGCATCAGCAGAGCTGTCTTTCTTTCTTGTATTTCATTTTTTATTTGTTGAATATATAATAAATCTACTGTTAATTCCCACACTTAACCTTCAGAATTAAGTACAATGATCGACGCGTAAGAAATAAACAGCTGATCATGAGTGATTTTGCAACATTCTCAAATGAACTTGAATCAGATGGTCAGTTTTCAGTTTGAACAGTTTTGAATGTTATGGATGCTATAAACAGTTTTGTATAAAAAACTAGTGGTTATTCCTCGATTACAAATAGACATGGAGGGAAGTCCATTTTTATCAACATAATTGGTGAAAAAGTATCATGTTTTTTGTATTTGATTGTAAAAATAAGTTAATTAGCTTCAAATAAAACAGGATGAATGATTAAAATAATTTTAAAAAATTAGATTAAATACACATGTTTTGAGGGGAGACAAACTGTAAACATCCGTTTTTTTTTTTTTTGGCAGTGAAAATTGAAAACTTATTTGCAGCCACTGTAGCTCTTTTCTGAGCAGGCGAACGTACCCTGAAGTATAAATTTTTAGAAAGACCAGGTAAAAACCTTTGAAATTCATACAGTTTTGATTATGAAAAATGTGCATGTATCATGTCCATGGGTGTGCACATGACCTGATTTCAGTTTTTTTTATGCATAGAATAGGCAATGTTTTTCCCATTTTCTCTGGATAAAACTTTTTAGTAGTATTAAAAGTACAATTTATTATTATTTCATTATAAACTAGAGAAAATTCTGATTCTAATGATATGTAGTTTTATACAAGTATCTTTCTTAACATTAACACCACTAAGGGTCAATTATACATGGTCCTTCAAAATATGACGTCATAGAAAAAAAACTGTTGATTGCACCCTATATCAGAGATATATACATGTAGACTTGTCTAAATTGAAAACTATGTTCAAACCTATGATTGCGTTCGATAAAAACTGCAATTTGTATACATGTCGGTGTGCATGTAAAACAAATTTCGTCGTAGAAGGGTCTAAATACAGCACAAACAACATTTTCCAAAAGACCAAAAAAGTGAAAAAGTATATTTAAACAAACGCATTTGACTAACAGGTCAAACAACTGATGTTCTTTAACCCTGCTGACTGCCATTGGCAATTGCCAAACAAAATTGATCACAAGATGTAACAAAATGGATCTTAATATAACTTTAATACTAAACAGAAGAATAATAAACTTGTGGTCAAGATGTTATGCCACAAACATAAGGTGTCAATATTTATTTAGTACACCAGATCCGGATTTCGACAATAAATGTCTCTTCAGTGATGTTAGGGATCGAAAAGGTATTTGGAAGGCCATATAATGTACCCTCAATTTAAGATACACTCTTGAATTTTAAGAGTCACTATAGGATGAACGGATCATATAAACCGGAGGGAAAATATGATACAAGCCCAAACGAAAAAATATAAACAAATTTAAATTGAAAACTACGTTCAAACCTAGGATTGCGTTGGATAAAAACCGCAATTTTTATACGTGTGCATATGTAAAACAAATTTCGAAGAGTCTAAATACAGCACCAACAACATTTTCCAAAAGACCAAAAAAGTGAAAAAGTATATCTAAACAAAACGCATTTGACTAACAGGTTGAACAACTGATGTTCTTTAACCCTGCTGACTGCCATTGACGATTGCCAAATAAAATTGATCACAAGATGTATATATATATACATGTATATAGGACATCATGCTCCATAAAAATTTATGATAGATAAAAAGTATGATCCATATAATCAGTATGATAGACATGAAGCAACAGCAGTGAATCATGTGGGTTTTCATGTTTATGAGCACTCAACCCTCCCAACCCTGGAACAAGTGTATAACAGCACAGCAAAAAAGAATATTTGTTTCTGCTTCAGTAGAAATTAAAATAATAATGTTCTGCTGGAAACAAATATTCTTTTATGCATTATCCTTTTAATATGCCTGTAATTTAATGTAATAGTTACATTAAGTTGTGTTAAGGTTGCTGACAATGGACATGGCTTTAATGATATAAATACAGGTACATGTATAACAAAACCTGTTACAAAATGTTTGTCTCTGTTTTATTTCATCATATTTGTTACTGCCATGACTGCATTAAGATAACAAATATACATTTTATTGTAATACATTGTATGTCTGAATTTTTGGAAGAAAAAAATTACAAGGTTTTACTGCAACTCAATGAATAACCCATTATAATACATGAATATGAATGTATTAATGTATTACAGAATTCCATTAATCATGTTAATATTATGATTAACTGTTCTGGTTATGGTACAATGTAGTTGTTTCAAATTTCAAAGGAGCAATTCCCACAAGAGTGTGTAAAAATGGGCTCTAAGTGGCCCAGAAATTATTATATATATATTTATATATATATATTCAAAACGATCAGATGAATCCAGTAGTAATAGTCACGAACTACTGATTACAACTTTGTTTTTTTCCTGTGGCAAATATAAATCCAACATTTTTGTCGAGCCTGCAACTTTTGTTGCAGAAAGCTCGGCATAGGGATAGTGATCCGGTGGCGGTGGCGGTGGTGGCGGCGGCGGCGGCGGCGGCGGCAGCGTTAGCTAACTTCTTAAAAGCTTTATATTTTAGAAGGTGGAAGACCTGGATGCTTCATACTTTGTATATAGATGCCTCATTTTACGAAGTTTCTGTCAGTCACATGTCCAATTTCCTTGACCTCATTTTCATGGTTCAGTGACCACTTGAAAAAAAAGTTCAGAATTTTTTTGTAATGTTGAATTCTCTCTTATTATAAGTAATAGGATAACTATATTTGGTATGTGCGTACCTTGCAAGGTCCTCATGCCTGTCAGACAGTTTTCACTTGACCTCGACCTCATTTCATGGATCAGTGAACAAGGTTAAGTTTTGGTGATCAAGTCCATATCTCAGATACTATAAGCAATAGGGCTAGTATATTCGGTGTATGGAAGGACTGTAAGGTGAACATGTCCAGCTGGCAGGTGTCATCTGACCTTGACCTCATTTTCATGGTTCAGTGGTTATAATTAAGTTTTTGTGTTTTGGTCTGTTTTTCTAATACTTTATGCAATAAGTCTACTATATTTGTTGTATGGAATGATTGTAAGGTGTACATGTCTAGCGGGCAGATGTCATCTGACCTTGACCTCATTTTCATGGTTCAGTGGTCAAAGTTAAGTTTTTGAGTTTTGGTCTTTTTATCTAATATTATATGCCAAAGTTCAACTATATTTAGTGTATGGAAATATTTTATGATCTATATCTAAGTCCCGCAGGTTTTATTTGACCATGACCTCAATTTCATGGTTCATTGCACAGTGTTAAGTTTTGTGTTTTGGTCTGCTTTTCTTACTATAAGTAATAGGTCAACTATATTTGTTGTATGGAAGCATTGTTAGCTGTACATGTCTGCCTGGCATGGTTCATCTGACCTTGACCTCATTTTCATGGTACATTGGACTTTGTTTAGCTATCTTGGTTAATGTTAAGTTTATGTGGCAGTTGTAATAAAGCTTTATACTGTAACTTAGGACTATCAACATAATATCAATGATTAGTAAAGAAGGCGAGACATTAAAGTGTGTGCACTCTTGCTTAGCTTAAATATAAAAAAAAACCAAACATACCAGTGAAAAAACCTGCTTGAAAAAATACAAATTAGCAGTTTCATTTTCACCTTACACAAGCATAAAAGGGGGGGGGGAGATTGGTTGAGGGTGCAATCAGTTTTTTTCTATGACTTCATCTTTTGAGGGACCATGCATAAGTGACCCTTATTGGTGGACTGATTAATAATGCTTGTATAAAACTAGATATCACTGGAATCAGAATATTTTCTAGTTTATATGTAATAAAATAAAGTGTACTTTTAATATTTTTAAAAAATTCCATCCAAAGACCATGGGGAAAAATATGCCTAATTTGAACATAAAAAACCTGAAATCAGGTCATTTGCGTACCCATGAAGACATGATACATGCACATTTAACATAATCAAAACTGTATGAAATCTATAGGTTTTTACCTGGCCTTTTAAAAACAATCTTTTTTCAGGGTATGGTCTCCTGCTCCCGAAAAGCGCTACAGAAGCTGCAAATAAGTTTTCACTTTTCACGGCCAAAAAAACAGGATGTTTACAGTGTCTCCCCTGAAAACATGTATATTTAATATAATTTTAAAAATTGTTAACAATCAAATACAAAAAACATACTTTTTCACCAATTAAGTAAATTAACAGGGATTTCCCTCCATGGTTATATTTTTAGTCCAGGAATAACCCTAAGTTTTTTGTATACAAAACTGTTTATAGCACCCTGATTATATATAGGAAATCTCTGAAGCATAAATTGAGTGGACCCCCCCCCCCCCCCCCCAGATCAGTATGTTTGTCCCCCACCTATGAAAAGTTCTGGACCATACAGTCACTGGTGATTGACAATTAGCCCACTTCTCAAAACATGCCAAATGTTTCAATATTGCTAAGACACCTGCACATGCACACGTCAATTAATGTTTAATAACTATACTAATTATTTTCCCTTTTGATAATACAATGTATATTGATATAGGTAACTGGTAGAAAGAGAATGAAAAAAAAAGAAATTTCTTCTGGTAGCTGATACAAGAAGAACTGTTGAAAATAAACATGTCATTAAATCAAATGTACCAATTGCAATTAAGCTACATGTACATATGTAGGTGTCTTTATTTTTGGACAAATTCAGACAAGTCTTGTGCAAATGCAAGAAAAATTGAGGTTTGCATGATCTGAGACAGGGATGATTGGTAGGCTGAAAACGAGCATATATTATAGTTTTGGCCTATTTAAAAAAAAAAAGAAGTTATTATCAATATGCCAGATTAATTGAATTGAAGAGGGACTCTGAGACTGCATTCATCAGTTGTCTTTCAAAAAACTTTAAAAAAAGATAGAGATCAAATTGGAGAGCAAATTATACATTAATTTCTATGTAGCAGTTAATTTTAAGTCCTCCGTCAATGCTTCAACAAATGTCATACATATATGCTGACTGAGTAATCAAGAGATATTTTGCCAGCTCTTTTTTTACGTAAGACATTGAAAAGTTGCCAATTAATACAAGGTTGTTTTAAATTTAACCAGCAAAGAACTTTTATTCAGTACTAATTATTATTGTTAATTGAAATACTACGATATAAACAGGATGAAAGCTGTAAAATTCGGCACCACTTTTGACGTACTTCAGATATTATAAACTTGCTGTATCTTTTTAAAACATATTGAAAGAATTAGGAGAAAAACCATTTAACTGTGCATCAGAGATCATTTCTAGTTATGTCAGCTAATTATACTGTAAAACTATTGAGCCTCAAATCTGTTGCTATGGGCAACAATAAATATACAAACTTTATCACTAAAACTGCTGTAGATGCTGAATTAGATACGATGATTTCTTTATTTTGTCAGAGGGGAAGGTATCAACAGGCTGATTATTCTCTTGAGAGATTTGAAACTGTGTGGAAAAGGGGGGAAATGTATTGAACATTTTATTATTGGGGGGGTTTGATGCTGTGGCTTAAGATCTAGAGGTCAAAGAAATCAAAATGATATTTTATTTTCATGTAACTCTTTGCAGTAGATATTGAGTCTTTCTTTCTTTTGATAATTATGAAAAAGCAGGTTCTTATAAAAAAAAAATGTTTAGCCATTTAGTCAAATTTACCACTGTTTTTCGTTGTTTTTGTTCCTCTCCCTCAAGGAATCAAACTTTATTTGTCATTTACTAGTTGCTGGTTATCTACATGTATAACAAGAAAATATAAATAAAACTTCAGTATTTGTATATATTTTACACATATATGTAAATTTATATTTCAAACAGTTAAGAATTGTACCCAAAACAATGTCTAACAGTTTATTTTTCATAAAGAAAGTTTAAAAACAGATAATTATATCAGCCAAAAAATTTCAAGTTGAAGTTTCCCCTGAAGGTTACCTCTTCAAAATCAACAAAACATCTTGATGCATGAATGTGTGAACTAATAAAAATTGGCAAGATGATGGATTTTATCATATGATCAAATACCATTTGAGATTTTCCCTATCACACCAGCTGTTGTAACCTTTAACCCCCAGGACAAGATAGAAGATGGAAGAAATGGCAGTTAAATGTATCCCAGGGAAGGGAGATGTAATGCTGTGTTAGTTCATAAGACATGGGACTTTGTACAATGGAAAGTGTTATGTTTGATTTGAGTAAAAGTCGTAAACTCAGAAAACGTGGTTCTTTACCAGAACTTTTTCATGCTTTTGAGGGCATGCTTTTTCACAGACGAGGATTAGTTGACAGACGCAATAGTATGTAATTTTTTATTAAGTTTAAAATGAGGTTCTATAGTTTAGAAGTTAGAATACACATGATTTAATAATGTGTAAAACTGATATGGGGAAAATTTTTCAATATCATTTATCAGAAAAAAAAAATGATTCACCTAGCTCATAGGAAAAACCAGATTAGAACCATTTTTTTTGGCGTTTTTGTGTAGTAGCAAAGTTAAGTGTATTTTAAGTTATCTTTATTATTTGCCAATGTGTAGCATTTGTCATTTTTAATTGAACAAACAGTGTATCTGGTGTATTTTGATTTTAATGTTGTTCAGTTGTGAAACCTTGTATATGTTATAGGCATTAATAAAACCGAGACATTTCAGATGTCTGATAATAACTATTGTTTGCTTTCCAAAACACAAACTATATGCAAGGGATATCAGAATGTTTAAGAAAAAAGGAAAAGCAAGCTCCCTTTCAATATGTTGATATATTTCAGTGAAATAAGAATTTTTTAATGAAGAAAAAAGAAGTCAGTGCTTTTGCTTTATGCCCAGAGGTTGTTTTCATCTGCTACAATACACTTCATGTCTGCTTTACCTGACAACTGCATTTGAATTTGCCCAAATAAATCAGACAACCTCATTGTTTATCCATGGACTTCAGATGTTTTGCAGCATTGTCACATTATGCACATGATACTGCAATAAATTATAAGGGTTTACAGTCAATCCCTTGCTGTGCATTTCATGCTCTGAAGTCCTGTGCTTGAAGTTAAATTTGTTTTTGGTACTATAAGATTGTTCTCTTTCTGTCAGACCTTTCATGGACCTGTCTGGCCCTATCACATATCTATAAATTCCACATTCTTCTCCCAAAATACTTAAAGTTTTGTAAACAACATATATATTTGTTACATTTTTTAACAGACATTAAGCATTCATATGGGAAACAACTGTGCCCCTCTGCTTGCTGGCTTGTTCTTTTATCCTTGTAAGGCATACATCTTACATGAAATGATGTTCTAAGGCATGTATTTGCTATTTGGATTCCTTGATAGACAGTTGCTGATTACATGGCAGCTATTTATGTTTTATCATTGTCATTTTCTTGTACCTGTCATGCCTGTTATAACATAGAAACTAAACATCACTTGGAACTGAGTTTTACAACATACTTTTTGCTGTTTGTTTGTTTTTTCCACATTTACTAGATGTATAGGGGACGTTTGAGAACTCACAATACTTGTTTAACTGCATGTTTGCCCATGTCCCAAGCCAGGAACCTCTACTCTTATTGTAATGAGTCTGTCAGTTTTCAAAATTTTGGTATATTTGTCATTTTGTATGCTTCTTTGTTATAAGTGTAGTGTCCATTTCACTGAACTAGCATAACTAGTATTCAGTATTGTTTAGGGGTCAGCTGAAACAGACTTCCCCTTCTGGATTTTGTTGCTGCAATAAATACCTATTGGTAGCATGGGGCTGTTTTTCTGTTGTCTCTTTGACACATTCACCATTTTCATTCTCAATTCTATTGTTTGACTGTTTGAGAGTATTTGTGATAATGCATTTCTTTAGCAATACTCCTGGAAATTTTATTTGATCTTCGTTGAAAAGCAATCAATTCAAGTCAACTTTAGCTAAAACTAAATCATCCCAAAAATGTATGCAATGAGGCCAAATAAAAATATATGTGTGGTTCCAGTAACCCTACCGTCCCTACTTTTTCGGCTTAAAAATAGCCTACCCTAAAGATTTTATTGTCATTTTTCATTAAGCACTGTTAAAGTCAGAATGATGCTTCCATAGACTCAATGTAAAAAAAAATCATAAAATAAAAAAAAATCCCTACCTACCTACCCTAACTTTTTTTCAGATGTAACTGGAACCACACATACTTTTTTATTTGGCCTGATAAAACATATGCTAGCTCACTTTTGATGTTTGTGATTTGGATAACTCAAGGAACAGATAAAAAGCTAAAGGTAGAAATCATTTAGGAATCAATTTCAATTATAAACTTGTACATTTTATAATTAAAATTAAGCATAAGATTCAATATTATTATAAATAAAACCAATAAATTGTAAGGTTATGCTAAAATGGCTAATGGACTCTCAAGTTGATATCCTTCCACAAGGATAAACCAATGAGAGCTTTTTCCCTTATTTCCAGTGTGGTCTTAAGCTTTGTTAAATCAAACAAACATTTTTTAAGATGTCATGTCATGTCAAGCCCTTTCAATATTTATGATTTTTACTTGATGTCATATTTATGATGGCGTTCAAACATAATATCATGTGGTCATGACACATCTGTTTATTGTTCTTCTAATCTTTAAGTAATAGATCAATTAATATTTAAATAGAAAATACCAAATAAACAATACAATACATTGATATAACAATCTGGTCAATATTTATTAGGATTGATCAAATTCGATAAAGTTAGTGTGAAATATCCAAATAAAGATTTGTGTATGCATTGGTGTTACCGGTTATGGTGAAAAGTAACCCCTCATCACAATTTTCATAAGACTTATTAGGTTGTACAATTTGAGTCTACATAACCTACTTTTTATGCTTGAGAGACTACAACAAAGTATGCTGATATAAATTATTTATATTAGAAGATTATTATGATATCTCTTATGCATCTAAGGCTCTTGTGGAGAGTGTGCCATGTTGTCTACAGGTAAACAACCCTTACAGCAACTACATGTATTTGAGGAGTTTATTGGTTGCAAGGCACAATTTTGGTCCCTGTCCAATATACACTCATTTTCAAATGGCAGTCTTAATTTCCTGACATTCTCCATGACGGCCTCTATTGCAGGATCTATCTATTGAAGGTATTGATAATGTGTTCTGGTCCTGAAAACACATGAAATATTTGCTACTGGATATTAAGCCACCAACAATCAGTCAATTTTAATGATGAATCAACATTTAGTCAATTCATTCTTGATTTCCTTGTAAAAAATTGGTCAACTTTAATGGTTCAGACTTTTCTTATATTTCCTTGTGAGCAGGAACTCCTAGTTTTACAGACACATCATCACATTTGCAGCAGATTAGCATATTTATTTTGTGCTGACAGATTTTGTTTCTAGAAATGTTCAGTGATATTATATCTTTTCCATCTTGATAAAATTCAGCAAGACAGATGTCAGAGTGTTGTAGTCTTATCATGCTGACCCTTGTTTGAATTGACAGACAGATACAGTCAGAAACAGATTATATATGTACAGTGTAGGTAGATTTTGCTTTGTCCACCCGCCCACAGTTGGGCAAAATTTTTAGCTGGTCCACTCTACCCACCCATAGGAGTGGGCATATGGGTGGGCAGAGTTGCAATTTCTTTTCTTGAATCAGAAGAATTGCAAGTACAATCAATTGAAAAAAGCAGATTCACATTTGTAATCTTTTTTTTTTTTTTTACAAAATAGTTAGAATGGGCACAGGTGGGCTGTCCACTGTGGGCAGGTAGAAAAAGCAAAATCCACACAGGCTGTTGTGTACCTTTGCCTTACATGTTCCCCTGCTCCAGTAAGAGAGTGTTCCTTAATTTTTTATTCAACTGAATCAGATTTAAATGAATGGTCCCTTAATTAATAATAGTCTATGAGCAAAACAGTCTATAAGCATTCAATGTACAACCTGTTTTTCTAAGCTTCTGTCTCTTTAGTTTTGCTTTCTCTGCAACTGTCTTTTATATTTAAATAAAGGTAAACCGCTGAAGTTAACTCAAGTTGTAATGGTCCTGAGCATATTAGTTACCAGAGTTGTTCCATTTTTACCAGCATTTCTGATAGAAAAAAAACTTACATTAGTCCTAAGCCTTTCTTCACTTATTTCTTCTGTTAATTTATTTATTAAGCTAGTTTAAAGTCATATGAAACGAGTGACTGGTGAAAAAATTATGTTTATCCGATTCTTGAAAATTGTTTGGTCATATATTGGTATCATGTCGGCGTCAGCGTCAACTATTTTTTTTTTGGTGGGTTGCTTCAATTTTCTTACCTACTAGTATAATAAAAAGAAGAAAAAGCAGCAGTAAAATAACTTGGAAAGTTCTGTTGCTCTGTGAATCTTATTATCAATTCCATTTATTGTCAGTCCGGATCCTTTGAGCCAGGTGTACAACTTCATGTGAAGCTTAAAAGAAGTGTTTGAGGGGGTTAGCACGAGGGCAAACTAATTGGTTGTCAGCCTACTGAGTGTAAGATATTGATCAGACTTTGTAGCTGCACCTCTATGTATGATAAGACCATCTGTTTCATTGACCTGATAACTTATCTTTCTGTATAGAACCAAAACATCTTCTCAAAACCAGAATAATTAGCCCATTTCTACAGAACACATCTATTTGCAAGGTCAATTAATGGTGTACTAAACATATTAACATTCCAATCTAGTCTAAAGAAAGGAATAGTTTATTTGCCAGACTATTCTTTAAGAATCCTCCAGACCAGGTACACATATTTAATAATAAATTGTACATCTGCAGCACTTGTATTTGTGTATCAGTATATATATATATAATCATGGCACTGTAGTTGCTCAGGTAAATTCATCAAATTGAAATATCCATTTTCTAAAGGATGAACAATCTTGAAAACATATTATTGTGAGTGTATAAAGTATTTAGTTGGGCTGTTACAATCACATTCATCATTTCTGTCTGTCAGTCTGTGTTATCGGTATGTTCGAACAGTTATTTCCATCACATTTTTCACAGGCACTATTTAATGGAATGACCTCATAATTATTCATCAGCTTGATAGTGATAAGTTGTAACCTGTGAACACTTTTTGGTTCAGTTGGACACTTGCTTCTTGTTTGCCAATAATTGAAATTTTTCAATATATATGTTGAATGAACTTCATCTTTTTATTTGCTATTTTCATTGATCATGTTGATAATACTTAAAAGTAAGTGTCTTAATATACTTGTTTGGGTGAACACTCAATGTGTAATAAGTATAAAGGGAATTAACTCTGTCAGAAGTAATAAATCATCATCCTTGAACTTAGAGGTGTTTAAGGTGCAGCTGATTACACATCATAATGATAGGGATAGTACAATGAGGATGTTATGATTACAAAGAGAAGAAATTGATCAGATGATCTGTCATTCTGTATGTTTTGACAGTAGACTGCTAACATCTGTTGGTAATGATGGAGATCTTACATTATTATACATGACCAATCACATCATTAGGTACATAGTAATTAACACAAAGCCATGGACTGCTTCCAAAATAGTGATAAGTTGACTTTATTGTATTGTACTGGATTATTACAAGACACAGTCATAGTCTTTAGTCATTATGTAAACAAACTCTTCTTAGATACCAAACTTTGAAAAAAATTACACCATTGTTTCATCTACAAAAGACTCATTGATCAGTTAGAGACACTCTAATAAAAAAAAATAAAAAAGCTGCATAAAGTTCTTAGTTGAAGATCATTTGGGACCAAAATTGTGAAAGGTTTGATGTTAACAACTTAGTTTATGTCCTATCAATAGAAACTATTAAAAGATAATGTTTTGTATACTGTAAACATGATAATGAGCCGATACACATGTAGGTGGTAGGTCCTCTCAATTTGGCCAATCTGACAAAATCTTGCAGAACTGTGCTTAACTGGCAGAGTAGGCTCTGTAATGCCTTCTTCAAACATTTAAGAAATGTTGATTATTGAAATTTGCTGACTAAGCAAACTTGTAAATTTGACCTCATTTTTTTCTACATTAGATTTATATGGACTGGGTCGAGAAGTTAACATATTCCTCCCGATGAAGATATGAAAATTAACCACATTTTAATAGACATTATTTAATTTTTTATATATATTTTACATGGCAAACACAAGGATTTTACGAACATTTAATTTATTTATGTGACTGCATTACATGCAAAGATATGAAATACAGTTAACTGCACTTACTTTTTTCAGTCTTTGTGGTTATTTTAAGTCTGTTGATAAACATTAACCAACTAACATGTTGTATTCAAGTGCATATTTATGCTTTTTAACACATTCAATTAAAAAATTTAAATTACTTTTAAAGTGCAAGCTACACGGCTTTGTTTCATTGTTTACAGTATGAAAGAAGAGTGGATACTACTTAATTAAGGATAGTGGATCCGATCCGTCTTAACCTATAAAGAAGAGTGAATAACTACTTAAGGATAGTGGATCCGATCCGTCTTAACCTATAAAGAAGAGTGAATAACTACTTAAGGATAGTGGATCCGATCCGTCTTAACCTATACATGTTCAATTGATATCAAGACCAAAAATGTGTGTTAAGGGTTTTCTGACAGACCCTAAATTAAGACCGTATTTGCAACTCTCACCCTTAAGTTTTTACAGATATTGCTTAACAATAAAATCACAATTAAAGTTAATAAAATTGTGTATGAAGTTTAATAAAAAAAAATTTTAAAAATATTGCAATTTTCTTTACAGTCAAGTTTCATAATTAGTAAAGTTAAATATTTTTTTTATTGACCTTGTCCTGAATATGCAACCAACAAACAACTCAGCAAAACCATTTTTTAAGGATTGAAAATTTCTATTCATATCTCAGATATAATTATAAAGGTTCATATCATACAATGGTCTAGGGAAGTAATTTGACAGTCACTCATTAAAAGTTTGAAAGGAGCAGGTCCTGTAAGGGCCGATTTTGGCCTCAAATTTCAGGTTCATCTAACGTAAGTTTTTGGACACTTTTTAAACACTTAAGTGTCTATTTCAATTGATTCGATTAGTTTATGTGACAGATTTTAACTGATTTAGTCATTAAAAACGCTCTGATTCAAGCTAAACTATGAAAAATCTATCAAATATGCAAAAAAACGTCACTTTTCAGATGTTTTTTGTGAAAAAAGGAAAGTGGCCGCATCCGTGTTCATCCTCAACCAATATATATGTTTTGTATTATCATCAAATACAACTAACATGTCAATATTATGAATGAACACGAATGCGGCCACTTTCATTTTAGATGGAAACCGTCTAAAAATTAACCAAAATGCTAAAATTTTGAAAGATTTCAGTAATTTAGCATGACTTAATGATGCTAGAACGCGATATTTGTGCATTGTATTGTCAAAAACAGCTCATATTTATGTAGCAGAACCATTTTACTATTCAAAATATAGCTTAAAGATTACATTTTCACAATTTTCTAAAACTGCTATATTTTGGGGCCAAAAAGGGATCTTACTGAACCTACTCCTTTATACTCTTTTTCTTATGACATGGTAATTGAATGCCTTTTGGATATATAGCATATGAGCTTTTCAGATAAGAAGGTTACTGTGACCTACATTTAGTACCCTATTTACTTAGATTTTGTGTGTTTGTCTAATGCAGATCTCCACTTTTAAATGAAAATTTTGTATATGGACATGATGGATGTTATATAAGAGGAGTTAATTTAAAAGAAATTAACAGCCTAAAATAATATGACATGTTATTGATTTAAATGTTTAATTTTATATTTGGGTTCATTTTAAGATACTATGTGACTATTTTGATATTGACAATCATATGAATTGATGTATAAAGGATGTATTCAAGAGATTAGATGCATACTCATCACATTTTTATCCTTTTTATACGGAAGTTAAAACTCAAGTGTTCTGATATGTGGTATATCAAGCTATTTTTTCAGATTATGTTTCAATAATACTATATCATGTAAATTAAAAGTAAAGGACTACAGAAGTAAGGAATTATTTGTTCACATGATTTAACATTATGTTGTCATTCTTTTCAGGATTCAGTGCTGACCTAACAGGAGTGAACACTGATTGGCCGATACAGTTTCATGATATCCATGGTGACAATGTTGCTTTAAGTCATGACAAGGCAAGAGCTCGTAGAGCAGACAGTTTCTGTAAATCTATATGCTTTAGTAATCGACCAATAGCTATAAATGAAAGGGTCTATCTTAAATTTTCCCAGACGTCAAGCAGTTGGAGTGGAGTGCTGCGGTTTGGATTTACAAGTCTGGACCCTGGAAGTACACAGGGTCCGGACCTTCCGAGATATGCCTGTCCTGACATGACAAATAAGCCTGGTAATTGGGCTAAAGCTTTAGGGGAAAGATACGCTGCAATAAACAATGTGTTACATTTCTGGTATAACAGAAATGGTGATGTTATGTTTGGTATTAATGGAGAGGATATTGGACTATTCTTCACTGGTGTAGCTACAAATACTCCTCTTTGGGCATTGATGGATATCTATGGCAATACAATTGAGATTGAATTGGTTAAATTTGGTGAGTTAAAATGTGTCTATAGAACAAACATTGGCAAAGAAAACTACTGTGGATTCAGTAATGTTTGTGCAATACCATTTTTGTTTAGGTTTTGTGGGTATAGTTACACAAGGAAAAAATAAATGACTCCTCAGTATATAGAGGGACAAAAGATACCAAAGGGTCATTCAAACTCATAAAAAGAAAAACCCCAAAAAACTGGAAAGGTGTGATGCCTCAGAAAGAAAAAAAGACAAACAATAGTAGAAAAACACAACAAAGAAAATTAAAGACTGAGCAACATGAACCCCATCAAAAAAGGGGGGGGGATCCTGCTCCACATGTGGCTCCTTTCCTTTTACTTATGTTAATACAAACCTGGTAATAAGTATGATTCAGTAGGTCACATTCTGGGAAAAGGGGACAAGATTATTGATACAACATTTTGGAACACATCAGCTGTATTCTATAACATTATCAACCAACTTGATGGCATTTGTATATATAGAAGATAGGAATTATTATTGTTTTCCAATCATCTTGACATCAACAGTATCAGAGAATAAGAAGATGTGGTATAATATTGCCAATGATACAACTAATCCATTAGGGACCAAATAATGTAGATATAAGCATCTATATTAGTGTTGTCAAATCGTACACGTTTGTCTAACCGGTTACCTGTATAATCGTTTGACCGATTAACCGGTTAACTGGTAGTTTAAGTTAATGTTTGAAGGCCTTATCAATAGTACCCTACACATCGATATAAGAAGATTTGGTATGAGTATCAATGTGACTACATTCCATCCAAGTCATACATTGACGTTTTTATAATACGATGAATTGAAGTTTGGCCTTTGGTTTTATAAGGCTTGTCTGTGAAGATTCCTGTTTAAGTTTGACTTTTAATAATCAAATGCACGGTATCAAATATGGCGTTGGTATATATACGTACTAACTTCAAATTGAAAAATTAAAAAAAAACGTCTTGATCTCGTAGAATTGAATGTCTGAAACCGATGATTCTTCCATTTTGTCTTGTTGTCTCTGAAAATAATGTGAGGTGTTTCAATTAAAATTGATTAATCCTGATATTCGTACCATCAAGTATACATTGATTACATTCATGTTGGTTTGCCATATTACAGTTTTTGAGCTAAAATTTAGTTTAAAGTATGACAAAGACTTGCACGACGGAGATTACACATTCAGATGTAGGTCTACACAATATAAGATCAAAAATGAAACAATAAAGTAAATCATGAAATTTAATCCCATTACTGATAAAAAAAAATACTGTTAAAAAAACAAGAAACTAATTATGTTTCCTTTTAAGATCTTGCCCCAAGCTGAGAGACAAGTTCTAATTTATTTTATATTTTTGGATTAACAATACCAATCAATACACTGGACAATTGATCCGTCAAATTAAATACCATGACAACAATTTTTAAAGATAACACAACTATTTAATTATTTCAATACAAATTTATATCAAATCTATTAAAATTGAAAATAAAGTCTGGTTAACCGGTTAGTGTTTTTGGTATTTGGTATTCGGTAGTTCGAACGGTTAACTGGTTAACCGTTGACAACACTAATCCATATATATATCACTGTATTGCCTTCAACAATGAGCTAAATGATAATGTATCTTTAAATGCTTACAATTACTGAAATCAAGCAGATACCAATTTTGTGGGTTCAGGTGAACCACGATAGCAATAAATATCCAACAAATTACGAGTTTTATATAGGCTTGCGTGCAGACTTTGTCAAAATAACGAAATCAAATATATCCATGAAAATGTAAGTTTTGCCTAGTCCACAAAAATTTGTACCTACGAAAATAAATGAATTCATGGAAGTCTGCTATAATCTAAATGATTATCTTACATAAACAAATGATGCAGTAGAAAAAAAAAATATCTGATCAAACTATTTACCGGTGCATCTTTATCTTTCACAGCTTTGTCCAAGCAGGAAATAATTGTATAAGGAAATGAAAGCATCTTAGTTTTAAAAGTGCACTAACATGAAATAAAAATAAAAAAAATAAACATATTTCCTGTTTGAAAATCTTGCAAGGGATGTGCTCTTTAGAAAACTATTGTATCTATATTATTTTTTCATGTATGATTCATACAATCAATTTTTTTTGTAAGCCATATTACAGAATTTGCTGACACTTCATAACTATTTATTATAACCGCCAACACTGCATTGTTTTGCTGAAGGGAACTGATTTAACTTTTGATTCTGCCAATTAGATTTTTTCATTTCTATGCCTTTTGTAGCCAGTAAACTTCTGTTTGGATTTTTCTTATGAACTATTTCCTAATAACAAAGATTTAATGATTTATATATGGTATATGTTCATGTTGTTCTATATTATAACCTGTTTACATAAGAAAATTATGTAAAATGTCAGTTAAAACCACATGAATAGAAAATATTGGACTTTTGTCACTAGGTCTTTATATAAATACAATATTTACTATTATTAACACCCAAACAGATGCAAGTAGATAAAAATCCCATTTAAGTATGACCCAAACAGATGCATGTATACAAAATCTGTTTTACTATGACATGTATTTATTTGTGTTTGATGTCATCAATGATATATTTTACACCTGATCTCAGGTAACAGTTAAACCTGTATTGATCACCTGAATGTCGTTATTGATTTACTTATCATGCTTATTGACTATATCATACTATATGGTTTGCATGCATGGGCAGTTTTCTTACCATGTTATTGTTTATTAAGCAAATAAGCAAAGTTTGTATCCAAAGAGTAATAAACTAGGAATGCTAGTTACCAGCAATCTGTTTACTTTTAAAAATATTTTTGCATGCTAACAAAAAGTTAGCAATGCATTTTGGTAATAGAAAAATGAGAAAAAATATTTAGATATAACTCCAAAAATTCTCAATTAAATATCTCTTTAAAAATTCAAAGTCATGAATAAATGGAGGAATAATTTGCATTATTAAAATCAACATGAAATTGATTACTGGTTGAAATATTCATAACTTTCTTTAACTTCCTTATGAATTGAAATAGATTATCTAACAAAAGTTCAGATATTTTGTGTTGTACTGTAATAGTACAAATATACATGTTGACTTCCTTTTTTGGTCAGGGATTATTATAGTTTTTAAGGGATTCTTATAAGAATTCAGGGATGTTTTCGAAAAAGAAAAAGAAGAAGGGGTCAGGTAAGATTATATTTTACTAATGACAGGTAAAAGTTTACAAGAAAAAGATTAAAAATCAATTGATCAGATAGTTGAAGGGTTCATAAACAAGATTGTGAAATACATTTCAGTTATTACTTTACATAGATATACACAAATTTTTAATATAGGTAGCAAGTACACCTAATTTTGAAGTTACTGCTTTAAATCATTATTACTCAAGATTTTGTGCATGTTAAGAATTTTGGTACTTATGGAACATAATAGATTTTAGGGTATTTTATGAATATTTAATATTTTATAAATATGAAATTGAAAAGTCAGGTAAACTGTATTGACAATTGTCATTTAAACATGGTAACCTAAATTCCCTGTAAGTTGAAAAGCAAAATTTACTGTAGGTAAATCACTAAATGTAGATAATATTAAACATACTTTTAAGGACATTCATAATAATATACATAATGTAAAGTACATTAAATATTACATATCTATTGACCTTAGGAAATAACCGCTTGAAACATATATAAGATTAATACAGAAAGTTAATGATCGTCCAATCCATTAGATTGAAAGAGAATCTCTCAAAAAACAAGTCTTACATCCTTAATTTGTTTTCCAGTAGATTTGTATCCCTCTTGCATTCACATATATTACATTGCTGGGTCATTATATAATTTATCAGTCTGACAGATTCTACTATGCATGTAACTTTTGAGATTTGTCAACATTTATCCGTCATATCCAGTATTAAGTTCTCTGAATCAGGTTAGAAATTAAAGCCCACCTCCTCAATTTTGTACATCACTTATGTACCTTAAGTTTAAACATATTTATTTATAGTGGATTGGGAAACAAGTTATTACAACTTATATTAATCCCTTTCCACTTTCCGCTGGTGCAAGTGCTGCCTTGTAGCAGCATTAAGCCTGCTCTTTTTCGAAATCATGTATCTTTGAAGACTGTTTTGTGACAACCGGAAAGTTATAACTGTTATGTTATAAATAATTTAAGAGTTATACATGTTATATATATATATATTCAACAAATAATGCATAATGTGAAATCATAATAATAAACTAGGCAAAATTTACATTAAACATGTTAAAGGTATGTTTATTAGTTTGAATTTTCCACTTGAATGGAGTCCAATGTTAGTAAACTTTCTTTACAGGTCTTACATCATAAGTTTTATTTGAACCACCCGAGCATGCTAAGGTCAAATGCATTGAGCATGAAACAGGGTGGGTTGAATTAAAGGCAGGTAACTAACTTTTTGAAATTTTGGGTCCTCAATGCTCTTCAACTTTGTATTTGTTTGGCTTTTTAACTGTTTTGATCTGAGCGTCACTGATGAGTCTTATGTAGACAAAACGCGCGTCTGGCGTATTAAATTATAATCCTGGTACCTTTGATAACTATATTCAAAAGGAAGATTTTAAAATTGGTATTTGCTGTTCTGCTAAGCGTGCAGGAAAGACATGTCTCAGAGCTTTGTGTCAGAATATTGTGTCTGTTAAGCCTAACCGTCAGATTGTTATCTTGTGTGTGCAATATTTGCAATTTGCATGTCAGTGTATGTAATATTTGCCGTCAGACAGTTTAGCATCAGTACATTTTACCTGACTTCTGCTTATGTCTGACAGATACTAATTATGATTGCAATTGGCTGGGTATGTGGAGAATTGTCCTAGGGGTAAAGAGACTAATAATTAAATGCTTTATCTGCATTAATTACATTTCCATTATCTTTCAAGCTATGAAACACACATATAATTGGTTATACCCCAGTAATTGAATTATTATTAGAAGCATCATTATTACATGTATCGAGATAAGCAAAATAATAACATTTCTGTCTGCCTCATGGGGATTTACACATACAGTTTGCGTTTGTACCAGATTTCAGCAAATCAGATACATACATGTATTAGTAGATAGCTGAAACACATGTTTATGTTGTACATGTATTTTCTGTTAAAATCAAATGAACCCTGTTGCACTACCTGGTTAGTTCTAATTTATTTCTTAGATCACTGTCTATATAAATGGAAGTTTTTTGTAATTCTAACTTGAACAGAGACAGTCAACACAAGAATCTTAAAGTCCAATATTGGGATTGTAATCTAACATCACGGAAGATAATTGATTAAAACTATTATAATATATATACATGTATTTTTAAGACAAAAAGTGAAAAAATAAAAAAAAGACCACTATTTTTCTTTCATTTTGACAAACTTATCTGAAAAATCATGCTGCAGGTCAGTGGGAGTGGGAGAGTCAATCTTTGGGAGTGACTAAATTGTGACTGAGGAGGTACAAATTTACAGACTGCTATCTTATACCATTATCCATATACAATAGTATAGATAATGAATTTACAAAACGTATATCTAAAAAAAGTATTATTCATTATTTACAATGTATATTAAAATAAATGAAGTACACAAACATCTAATTTGTGCTTGGCAATATATGCCTTTCAGTTGAAAATTCAGGAGAGGGGGAGGGGTATGGGGTTTGGACCCCCCTTTATTTCTTGACGATCAATGCATTTGAATGGGGACTTATAGTTAGAACCCCCCTTTATTCTAGGTTGGAAACCCCCTATTAAAAATGGCTGATTCCGCCCCTGCCTTTAATGCTATACTTACTGTCATAATCATTGCCGTCGGTAGGAAATATGAGATTAAATTTTTCTTGTTAAAAAAAATAAAGATGGTATACCACCTGAAAATTTTCTGAAAAAAAAAAAATATTATGTAACTCTTTGATTTTAGTTGACTGATATATCAGAATGTTACATACTGTGATAATTTTGAGATTCCTTTTCTCCAACTTAGTTCAAAACATCATTTTAACATACCTAAATTAATTTTTTGGCAGTACTGACTTTTTCCTGCAGTGTTAAAAGTATAAATAATAAATACATGTACATAACCTATTGAGTCTGTGGCAGACGATGGTAGACATTTTTTTTATGATGAAGTACTTGAGAGATAAGATGTGTTCCTGTTTATGTTGTAAATATCTTCACCATAATGTTTTCATAATCTGAAGTGGAAGTGAGGCTGCAGATGCTGGATTTCTTGTAAATGTGTAAATAAATCAGAAGAGCATTATAGATAAATATTTTCTTTAGAAAAAGAATCTTTGAAGAATATGATAACTTTATCAGATAATTTTGACATCAAAGACATATTTTGTCTAGTTTTTTCCCCCAATTTTTTTCATGAATGAAGAATGACAATTTTAATTTCATTTTCTTTTTTGTATTTTGTAATCACAGGTTTTATGAAGGACTATCAATTTTAGATTAACATAAGTTCAATAATTCCATCCTTTACCTGTAGGATAGTGGAGACTCAAGTTATTCATATTCCTTGTAATTGATAATAGGGGAAACTGTCAAACAGAGTTCATTTTTTATGAGAGTGGAGATTTAAACACATTGGGTTCTTTTTTTAAAGCTGACCATAATTGAGCAGTTAATCATCATGATCAGATTGGTTGAATATTTTAGTCAATTATAAAGCAGCTGCATGGCTTAATAAAAAAAATATTGCCTGTTTTTTTCTTCCTTTTGTTGTTTGTTTTGTTTTACAATTCATATGCTACTCTTTTTAAATTTTTGTGAGCATGTCCTAGCATAAATTAGCTGAAAAGTTGAGAAGGTAATGGAGTAAAGTGTTTTAAATTGGTTAAATTGAGGCTATGATCCTATGTGTCCTTAAAACAAATCAGGGTCAGAAAAAATTTAGTCTTGACTTGGATGTACTATTTGCACTAGTTGAAAGGTAGTTAGAGGAAAATATTTTTGTATGCATAAAATGGATGTTTGAATTTCAAACCCCAAAATTATAAGAAAGAAGTTTTCTTTTGCTGCATCAATTATTATAGAAGGAATGTATCGGTACCCTCAACAATCTCAGCTATGTTCTGTTACTTATTACATAGATTATTTTATCTGTCTAGTGATTTGATGATTATTTCTTATGTACAAGAACATTTATAAAATTGTTTTGAAAAGAGAAATTATCAAGTTGTGTTTTGATGTAATGTACTAAGTATATAATGGTTACACCTAAAAATCTGGGTGAATTTTCATAAAAAATAAATTTAGAAATTTTAATTGAACCATGGTGTTTTTAAGTCATTATCAGAAAAGATATAGTTCTCAGTACGTGTAAATGTAGATTTCTGTTTATTAGGATCAAGATGTTCTTTGTAGATTACAAGGCTTCATTGTATCATTTCTTTTTTTATATGTCACTATTTATATCTGTTTTCCCCGACCCTTTTTTTGATATCGCTGACCTGAAAACATTTTATTGTCTTGCAAAAAAAATATTTAAAAAAATTGCTTTTTTGTGTCTTATTCGATTCTGTCAAGAATGCTGAAAGATTGACCTGTTGCTTAAATTATCGAAATGTACCCTGTTCTATTAGTCATACTCAATGATGCTATCTTTTTCTTGCATTTGTGAGTCTGGTACATTGTAATATGTACTTTTAATGATGAAAAAATAAAATATATATCAATGGTCAATTTGAAACAGTAACAGGTCCTTTTGTCGGAACACTGTTAGCATGTTAGCATGAATATTTCCCCCTAAAATCTTTCAGAACAATTTAAAATGTATTAATCCTGCCTGTCAATAAAACAAGACAGGGTGCTTTACATCTTCCCTGCTAAAATAAGATATAAATAAAGAGATAGTTGTATTGACAAACAGTACATCCTTGTTTTACTGTAACTATACGTATACCTGTAGGGTAGACATGTATTATTATTAATAATATAGACATCATGATCCTGAATATTGACAAATACTCTGTTAAGGGAAAAAAATCCCCCTGATCATGTGAAACTGACCACATTCATCAGTTACAGTGAAAATTACATGTGACTATAACTGTACATGAGTAGGTTGAAAAGGGACAAAGGGGGTACTGAAAGAATTAAGATGATGAATATGCATGTACATGAAAATGCCAGAGCAGTATACCATTTAATTCATATTTGTTGGATTTAGGTGCATCTGATGAAATGTTATGCACATGTTCTACAGAGTGCATTTATAATCTTGCTATTGAGATGACCTTGTTTATGGAAATACAATGTACATGTATGTAATAAAGAAAAAACTGACCAATTTATTTTTTTTTGCCCCATTTATGGGCATTATGTTTTCTTGTCTGTTCGTCTGTCCATCTGTTCGTCTGTCCCGATCCAGGTTTAAGTTTTTAGTCCAGGTAGTTTTTGATGAAGTTGAAGTTCAATCAACTTAAAACTTAGTACACATGTCCCCTATGATATGATCTTTCTTATCTTAATGCCAAATTAGAGATTTTACCCATTTTCATGGTCCACTGAACATAGAAAGTGATCGTGCAGATGGGGCATCCGTGTACTATATAGACACAGTCTTGTGCAGTGAATTGAA
Organism: Mytilus galloprovincialis; assembly: GCF_965363235.1. Taxonomy (NCBI): domain Eukaryota; kingdom Metazoa; phylum Mollusca; class Bivalvia; order Mytilida; family Mytilidae; genus Mytilus; species Mytilus galloprovincialis. Next base: position 69,959,972 of record NC_134841.1, on the reverse strand, counting down.
AACTAACTAAAATTCTAAAAATATTCTTATGTATTTTTGCAGTAAAAGCTTTTATTTAGTTGTAAGTGAAGGACCCCTGTCTGCTAAGCACACATTCAATTGAGTTCTATTCTTTAAATTCTTTCAGTTTATTTATGATTTATTGATCAACTTATCTTAAGAAATGACAAGTTTTCATCCAGTTATCAACATTTCTGTTTGATGACATTCTTTCAATAGACATAAATAGAACTTGAAGTATCTCCTCAGAGTGGAGTTAAAGTCTTTAGGTCCAAAACAAAGTTTTGCAATGTTTATTAACAGAAAACTGATTCCAAACTTTTGATGATGTCCCTTCAGGGAAGGAGGTAAAGCAAAGTTGAATTAAGGCCTATTGATCAAAGGTCAAGGTCATGTAACACACTTAAGTGGAGTTTGATTTTGAGAGTAATTTATTTTTTGAGTCTTGCATTATGATCTTTACCCAAGTGGTCAATCTCATGAGGTTCATACAATTATTATAAATAGGGTATGCAAAACAAGAGATTATATATGGGGAAATTTGAAAGTTTCTACAGTTCCAATCATCAAATCAAATTGATTTTATTTGTACGAAGTATATATGAAAATAAGGAGCTATAGACTATGATTGCCAATGAGACAATTATCTACCAGAGTTTATGTGAAATGGTTATAAGCAATAATACAATCTGCAACAAGGAGAAAAAAATCACACCATATATAGTAGGTATTAATTAAGGTCAAAAATGAAAAATGTGAAACAATTTAAAAGCTATGTCTTTTCTAGGTTTTAAGATGATTATTTCTATATTTTATTTATACAAACAATATGCTACTATTGCTCACTGCTTTCTGCCATACAAAAAATTGTATGCTTGTTCTTTATTTTTCAGAGGCTCCATTACTGAACAACATGTTAAATCGTCCGTCTGTGTCAATGCCTTCTGAGATATCAGCGATTACATCACAGATGACAGCAATGACATCCGAAACACAACCATCAACAACGGTGGTTCAGTCAAACAGTTTGCCTATTAAATACTATACAATGACTAGATTCTCTTTAATGCAATGGCATAAACTTCAAGGGAAAAACATACAGATTACTGATCCTAGTCGGACAATAGCGAATCGTACACCTGAAGAATTTTGCAATGGTTATGTTTTTTCGTCACGACCATTAAAATGTGGTGAAAAAGTAGTGTTGCAAGTACTAGGAATAGATCGATCGTATGTTGGTGGTTTAGCCGTTGGCTTTACTACATGTTCCCCCGATTCTGTGTCACAATCAGAGCTACCTGATGATGCTGATTTATTATTAGATAGGATGGAATATTGGGTTGTAAATAAAGACGTATATCGGTCACCAGAAATAGGAGACGAGTTGTGTTTTCATTTAACTAATGATGGTTAGTATTATTCTGTAGAAATTGCTGAATTCAAAACTAAGAACAAAATACTGGCTGTATGATTAATTGAATATAGTTGGCTCAAGAAAAAAAACAATATCAGTTTTGTCCATTAGTATAGATTGATCATACAGAATTCATTCTTTGATTACTGAATTATTGATGTAAATTGGAAATTTGTCATCAATACAAAGGGAAAAATATATAAAGCCATGGATGGTGTTAAATACTTTCCAGGCTACACCCATGTCTGTGTTACATATTTTATGAAGGGATAAGATTGATTTCATAGACAGCATGATAAGCACACAATTACATGAATGTTTCTTCACCGTCTCCTTTAAAAGGGTTTTCATAAACAGTTGGAGTCAGGCTCCGTGTTGACGGTGGTACTATCACATATAATAAACTTTTTATAAATTGTGACTTGGATGGAGAGTTGTAACATTGGCATTCATACCAGATCTTCTTATTAATTTTATATTAGCAGGGTCAGTTGGAGTAATCAACCTTACTTCCCATTCATCTTTTGTTTGTTTATTAATTTTGTGTCCTTGAATATGTTTCCAGTCCAGAACTGTCAAAAACTTGAAAATTTTTTAATGTTACTTGGTAATATTGTTGTCTAGACAGTGTATCTATGCCATAAATTTCATAAATTGGATTGTTTTTCTCAAGGTCAAGGTTACAAACTTAATTCAACCAGGATGTGTACGGTAGGAATGTCTGTCTGCAAGGTCAAGGTGACAAACATTTGATATTAAACAAAAATTTAATGCCTTAAAGGATATTATTTCTTGTCAGTCACTAGCTAAATGTGCATTTTAAGTTGTTAACAGGGTTATAGTAATTACTTCATTTACTTGGATGAATTCAAGGACTTTGGATATCATTTTGTGATATCCATATATTATTGTAGTTAGGAACATTGGAAAATGTACTTTTATTAGTCCCCTACGGACGAAGTCGAAAGGGACTATAGGTTTACACCCAGTCCATCTGTATGTCTGTCAGTCTGGCAAATCAGTTTTCCACACTGTTGTTCTTCATGCTTGAAGATATTAATTTGATATTTGGTAGAAAGTTTCATTAAGACAAGTTACAGATCATGTTGGAATTTTGTTCCGGTCTGATGGTTTGATGCAGAGTTATGCATGGTCCTTGGACTTTGAAAATTCACTCAAATAATAGTTTTCCCCATTTTTTAGTCATGCTTGAAGATATTTACTTTACATGTGTTATATATTTTACATCATGATAAGTTATTAATCAAGTTAGCATTTTGTTCCAGGACAATCAATTCTAGATTGGTAGAGGACTATTTATTGCTATGCAATACTCTCAGAATGCTTCTTGGTTTTAAGTTCCATTAATGGCATTATCAAGATTTCTTAAAATTAGTTTTTGTCTTTATATAGATATTAAGTGCCAATGAGTCAACTCTCCATCCAAGTAACAATTTATAAAAGTAAACCATTATAGGTCAAGGTACGGCCTTCAACATGGAGCCTTGGCTCACACTGAACAGCAAGCTATAAAGGGCCCCAAAAATTACTAGTGTAAAACCTTTCAAAAAGGAAAACCAACGGTCTAATACATGATATATATATATGAAAATAACGAGGAATAATTAGATGTTCAGGAGACCATCTCACAATACATTGAATACATACATTAAACATTTAAATTACTTAAAACATTGGGTTCATTGACATTAAGATTGAATCACTTCTAGGGGTTCTAGTCTTCAACTGCTAATGTGTTGTGAGTCTCCATTTGGAACTATATTGGTGCCCTGTTTTTATATATGGAAAATGACTCAATTACTAAAAGATATATAGCAGATGAGCAAAAAAAAAATATTTGTATGCAGTTATTTCTATTTTGAAATGTACAAGCAATGGTTGTAATTTTAATTCATTTTGAATGTGTTTTCAGGAGAAGTTCGATATTCCAGAAACAACAGTAAAGTAGCCACCTTAATGCATGTAGATAGAACATTACCATTATGGATATTTTTTGACATCTATGGAAACATACAAAAAATGAGATGTTTAGGTAAGTTTATATGATGAATATTTGGAAGTAATGTTTATCAACTACATAATTCTCAAAACATATGTTACTTTAACCTGAATGATTCAGTCATTATATTCTGCAAATCTATGATTACTTCAATTATGCCTGAATGCATTTAAAGGCCATGAAAAATCTTCAATCAAATCATTCAGAATTAGCTGAGGATTTTCCTATCTCAATTAAAATTAAGATGATTGCTGATTGGTCACCTCTTCTACAGGGCACCAATTGCAATATAGGATTCTTGGGGAATTTTTATCGTGTTTGGAATTCTGGTCCTCACAAGTAGAAGAGATCTATTAGGGGAAGGACTGAATTATTCAGATTAATGTTGTTTTTAATAAAAAAAAAAAAAAAGTAGCTATTTTAAGGAACAAAATAATATTTTTTGGATAGGAAGATGTGGTATGAGTGCAAATGAGACAACTGAGACAACTCAAGTGACTCCAAGTCACTATTTGTAAAAAGTAAACCATTATAGGTCAAACAACACAGAGCTTTGGCTCACACCAAACAGCAAGCTGTAAAGGGCCCAAAAAATGACTAGTGTAAACCCATTCAAACAAGAAAACCTGAACAGTCTAATCTATATGAAAAACAAGAAACAAGAAACACTTATGAACCACATCAACAAGCAACAAACAATGAACAATACTGTAAACCAACTTATTTTCGCAAGCAATTTATTTTCGCGCGTAGAATAATAAGGCGAATATAAATTGTTACGAAAATGTAAAACTTGGATCTTTCCTTATTAAACTACATCATATAAATTTAAAAATCACAAAATTAATTAGCCGCCAAGTGGACTACAAACGATAAAACACGAAATAATGTATCCGCGAAAATAAGTTGGTTTACAGAAGTTTCATGTACATGCTATATTTATTGCTAAAAAATTTGAAATGTGAATACAATTTAATCTTGACACCAAAATGAACATTCAGTTTGATTTATTTTTTGTATGTTTTTGCAGGTGTAGCACCTCATCAGCCACCAGTGCCACCTCGTCCGCGTTCAACCTCCTACCTAACCCAGGGATCCCCACTTAGTGTAGCTCTACCACGTCCAGAGAGACCAGTTCAACCTACTAACCAAAACATAGCTAATTCTCATGCTAGCACACTGCAACAAAGGCAACTGCAGGAACAACATGCAGCATCCATGGTACGGAGTATAAGCGTGCCATCTGGGGTTTATGTTTCGTCCAAATCGTCTCCACCCGTTCCTCCTAAATCCCATTCCATTTCGACACCGACATCACCGACAGAAAATATGATCCCTGAAAATGATATAAGTGAATGTACAGTGTGTTATGAAAGGGAAGTTAATTCTGTGTTATATAAATGTGGACACGTGTGCATGTGTTTCGAATGTGCCATTCATGTAAAGGAAAAAGGAGCTTTATGTCCTATCTGTCGACAAACAATTTTAGACGTCATAAAAATATATAAAACATGAAACACTGTTATAAGCATTATGTTTTATTCTTTATAAGGATAGAACCATTAAGTTTAGTTTAGTAGGTAGTGTTAACTTCCTTTCCTTCTATCTGTGATTGTATAATTAATTTAATTTAAGAATTATTTGTAACCTAAGATATTTACTAAGGTCCTTAAATTATTTATATTTGGCATATTTTTTTCCAAAGCTTATACGAGTTAAAAATTGTCAGAAAAGTGCTAGCCGAAAATATCTAAGTCAATGTTTATGAGGTGAATATTATTTAGTGTACATTGTGAGATAGAAAAAAAAAAGAAGATTTTTGGAGGTGCTACTTATTGGATAGCCAAAGTAGATAAAGTAGCTTAATGTAGTAAAATTGTAATATTGCTGGCAGTATTACATAAAATTATGACATTTAGATACAACTATGATGTCTCATTTCTACTGCAATATGCATTACTTTGTACCTTTGATAACTATTTGTTATGATATTTGAAATAAAATTCTCATTCAGATTCAGTAGTTTTCCATTTTAAGAAGATCGGAAAATTATCACACTAATTCAGTTTGATCAGATTTTATGAAAAATAATCTTTTTGCTATTAATAACCATCATTTCTTTCTTTCTGTATTTATTTTCTTTATTTCTCCAGTCTAATTTTAGTCATCATTATTTTGTTTTCACTAATTTTCCCCTTTTCAATCTCAGGACTTTTTATACATTCTTTTTATTTCTTGTAATGTATTTGTTTTTTGAGTTATCCCCCTTTGAATGGTGCTCATTTATTGTTTTATCTTTGAAAAGTGCTGTTTTGTACATAGATATGATTGAGAATAATGCATTTTAAAAGTAAATGGTATTGTATTGAAAAAGAAATTAAATTTCTTTTATATATATATACTGATCTACATGGTCTATGGTAACATTCATATACATTATCATGATTTCAAATTTATACATGTTTTATTTGAATACTAAATTCAGAAATTTTTGCAATGTTTTTCGTAATGCAATATAGCATCTCATTAAATTAAAACCACATTTTCAATTCATTTAGCATATTATTGAGCGTTCTCAGAAATCCCATAACTTTGTCTCTTTTTTTTTCTGTCTGTCTTTAAAATAAATTGGCCACAATAACATTATTGCAGAATGCAAAAAAAAGTCTTATTCTTAAATTCAAATTTATGTGAGTCAACAATTGGATCTGAAAAATTAAATTAGAATTTTTAATGTTTTAAATGGAAAAAAGAAACATAGTTTTAAAGCCTGTCAGAAAAAAATCTATTTTTAGAATGTTATTTTGTACTGACAAATTTTTATGTAGTTTTCAATAAGCTTTAATATTTGAATAACAAGGTCCATTTCATCAGTACTTATACATTTACCAAGACATTTTAATGATATTAGCTTTCATTAATCATATCATTAAAAATATAGACCAGTTTTCTTATGTCATAATGGTTGTTAAATATATTTGAAGAGATATTATATTTATATGTATATAATGGTTTAGTGCAATTGTTTTTATAACTCTTTAAAACTTGTTATCTAACAATGCAAGATGTCGGTATATATGAAAATATTGAAAGAGTTATTTCCCCTTTCATCATATTTCATTTAGATCAAAATTGTATATAAATGTTTCCTATAAAATTTTCTGGATATGAACTAATAATTTCTTAAAATATCAAATTAACATCAAATTAATGGTTTTTGAAGTTTCAATTTAAAACTAACAATTACCTACCTACCACTGTTTTCTGTGGTGATATGTTGTTTTCACTTTTTTGTATACAAATTCTTACACATTGAATTGAAACTCTCTCCACTAAAATAATGTATATTAAAACATTTTACTGAATGATGAACTGATAGAAATCATTTTATATCATGTTGAGCGAGTTTAAATGGCAGATTACTATTGTATGAATTTGAGAATTCTTTTCATTTCATTGAGTTTTTTAACTAACAGGGTGACTGGTTCACACAAAAAGTATTATATATTTTCATTCATTTGTTCATTCATCAAACTTGGGTTTGTTTTCTAACTATTTCTATCAATTCTATATTTATTTTTACACAACGTCAGCAGCTCTGAAAGTCTTACTTGGTCATTAGAAGACTATTAGATATGGAAAATTCAGAAATTATTGTGATGCTTTTATAAATTTAAAACTGCAGCATTATCAGATTTGCAATTATAAAACTTGCATTCATAATTTCAGTAGTGATTTTTCTTCATAAAATATTTGCAATTGTATTGATTTGATTTCGTATTTTTCAGACAGAATTGTCCGTTTCTAGGTAAAGAGATTACTGTTTTAAAAGTTTTACATATAAAATTTTTTCAAACATTTAGTTTCAATTGCCATTGTTACCAATGATTTATTTTAATAATTTTCCTATCAGTTCCTTACTATATCATCTTAATAGAAGCACTTATTGGTGGCTGCAATAGTTTGAAAGACCAAGTCATGTTACTATGTACCATGATTTTAACTTCTGATAGCTAGGTCTCTCTTAAAAAGAATAAGATTTTTAAAATGAATTTTCTCTGTACACATTCTGATTTATTTATTATTATTTTTCAAGGCTATAAAGTTATAAATGAAGATGAATATCATTATCAGCTTTAATGTAGAAATTGTTCTACATTTTCACACAATTTCATTGTTATTATGTCATCTTGTTACATTAGATGAGAGTTGCTGGAGTGTAATATACAAATAAACATTTTAGTATGACTCAGTTTTCCTTATTTAACAACAGATTTTAAGTTCCAGAAGTTGCTGTCTGTAGACACAATGGTACTTCACATTAAATTAAAAGTTGATTGTTATACCCTTAACTCACTATCACACGCCAAAATTAATGGTTACGGTGAATTTTAGAGAGTAGATCCCACTCTGCTTTCAAAAGAAGAGCTGAGAGGAACCCAAACCAGTGCTTTCACCAGCAGTCAGTATCTATTTTTCATTGAGTTTGATCCACTTGTAAGACCTTCAAGCTTGGGCTCATACTAAATCAGTTCTTTTGGATTTAATGGATTTAACAGGTAGGAAGGAGTATGATAAAAACTGAGACATTTTTTATGTAGATGACTTATGAAGGACATATTGAACATAAAAAAACAAGTGTTATGCCACCAAGAAAGGGGGCAATAAGTGTTACCCTTGTCTATCTGTATGTATGTTCCAAAATTAGTTTCAGCTCTCTAACTTAAGTTTGCCTCAATCAAATGATATGAAATTTATACACAATGCCTAATACCAGAAAACACAGATAAAGATTTTATTTGGGTGGCATCACTTATACCATTCTGGAGTTATATCCCTTGTAGATGGAAAAAATTGCTGATTTTCTATTTTACATTCTCTTACTTTAGTTTTTTCCTGGACCATTGGTTATGAAACTTATTCATGATGCTTATTTACACAAAACTATTGGTTCCAATTGACACCTAATAATCTTCATCAAAATCAACTTCCATATAAAATGCAGAAAGTATAAATACAAGGCAGCACAAGATAAAACCCTATGGTTAGTTATTCGTTGATTTTATGGTGTTTATTTGCATTATTGGCTATTTTGAGGTGGCAAGTTTTTATTGGTGGAGGAAGCCATAATGCCATCTTCATTATGTGGTACCACTAGATTAACATACCATTACCTCAATGGTAGTATATGGACTATCTATGGTTTTTAAAAGATCTTGTAAACAATTTTAATAATATATATCTTTATTTGTCATATAAGTAACATTATACTTGTCACATAAACAAAAGTAACAGCAACAATAAAATAACTGAGTTGAACATACACATATCTATATACATGTATATACAAATAAAACTAACTAAGAGTCCCCTGTCCTCAGCTCTAAAGACTGTTTTATAAAGGAACCTGTTTTTTTCACTTGGTTTATATTAGAAGGATTTAGTAGGACTACTAGTTTTTGAGTATCAGATAGATTTGGAAACAAAATTATATATTGCCATGCCATTAAAAAGTTTTATACGTAAAACATTATTAATTTGACAGAAGAGGAGAAAGTGATTTTCATCTTCTAAGGTTTTACAAGTTGGACATGTTCTATTGTCTCGAGGTATTTTTAGATATCTGCCCTTCTCAATGAGCAAATTATGGTCAATTGAAAATTTTTTGGTCGTATATTGGTATCATGTTGGCGTCAACATCATCGTCATTGTCGTCGTCGTCCGAATAGTTTTGGTTTTCGCACTATAACTTAAGTTTAAGTAAATAGAAATCTATGAAATTTTGACACAAAGTTTATGAACACAAAAGGAAGGTTGGGATTGATTTTGGAAGTTTTGGTCCCAACAGTTTAGGAATAAGGGGCCAAAAAGGGCCCAAATAAGCATTTTCTTGGTTTTCACACTATAACTTTAGTTTAAGTAAATAGAAATCTATGAAATTTTGACACAAGGATTATGACCACAAAGGGAAGGTTGGGATTGATTTTGGAAGTTTTGGTCCCAACAGTTTAGGAATAAGGGCCAAAAAGGGTCCAAATAAGCATTTTCTTGGTTTTCGCACTATAGCTTTAGTTTAAGTAAACAGAAATCTATGAAATTTTGACACAAGGTTTATGACCACAAAAGGAAGGTTGGGATTGATTTTGGGAGTTTTGGTTCCAACTGTTTAGGAATTAGGGGCCCAAATAAGCATTATTCTTGGTTTTCGCACAATAACTTTAGTACATGTATAAGTATATAGAATTCAATGAAATTTAAACACAAAGTTTATGACCATAGAAGGAAGGTTGGGATTGATTTTGGGAGTTTTGGTCCCAACAGTTTAGGAATTAGGGGGCCAAAGGGTCCAAAATTAAACTTTGTTTCAGAAATTGAATAATTGGGGTTCTTTGATATGCCGAATCTAAAAATGTACTTAGATTTTTGATTATTGGCCCAGTATTTAAGTTGGTCCAAATCGGGGTCTAATTAAATAAAACTTTGTTTGATTTCATCAAAAATTGAATAATTGGGGTTCTTTGATATGCCAAATCTAACTGTGTATGTAGATTCTTAATTTTTGGTCCCGTTTTCAAATTGGTCTACATTAAAGTCCAAAAGGTCCAAAATTAAACAAAGTTTGATTTTAACAGAAATTAAATTCTTGGGCTTCTTTGATATGCTGAATCTAAACATGTACTTAGATTTTTAATTATGGGCCCAGTTTTCAAGTTGGTCCAAATCAGGATCCAAGATTATTATATTAAGTATTGTGCAATAGCAAGAAATTTTCAATTGCACAGTATTGCGCAATAGCAAAAAATATCTAATTGCACAATATTGTGCAATAGCAAAAAATTTCAATTGGAGTTATCTTTCTTTGTCTAGAATAGTAGTTGAATCAACTTAAATCATTGTTTTATATAATATACAATGTATATCCACTTTTACTACCAACTGATAAATTAAAACAATCTTTACCATTCAGTGATAACAAGCACTTTTTTACATTTTAATATTTTATGATGTATTTAAATGAGTAGTTATTGTTGCAAACTCCATTAGTAATTTGAATTGAGATCAGTTTTGGAATAAGGGATAGGGGGATGTGAAAAAAATTTGGGGGGGGGGGTTCAATTTTTCTCATTTCAGATTTCATAAATAAATAGAAAATTTTTTCAAACATTTTGTTGAGAGGATTAATATTCAACAGCATAGTGAATTGCTCAAAGACAAAAAACAAATTTTAAGTTTATTAGACCACATTCATTCTGTGTCAGAAACCTTAGTGTTGTGTCAACTGTTTAATCACAATTCAAATTTAGAGCTGAATCCAGCTTGAATGTTGTGTCCATACTTGCCCCAACCGTTCAGGGTTCAACCTCTGCAGTCATATAAAGCTGCGCCCTGTGGAGCATCTGGTTGTAAATAAACTTCTAATTTCAAAATTTGGATATTTTAGATAAATTTCTTGGTCTTGTTTGACTTTAATATTTTTGTAAAGAAAAAGTTTGTTATTTTCGTTGAAACTGTTTATTTTTTTTCCAGTAGTTGTGAATAAAAGTTGGCTTGTAATATTCTTAATCCAAGTCTTTAGTTTGTTAACTTGTTTCATATTTTGACAGGACAATATTTTTTGTACATTTGTATATCAATATTCATTTCTTTTGTTGAATCTTTGATAAAAGTGGACCAAGTATAAATTCCTTGTGAATCAAGGAGTTTATTATATATTGAATACAAGCGAGCACACCATGAAATGTCACGCCTGCTTAACTTACCATTGATTTTATTTTAAAAGTCTTAAAGATAAAGGTTTGACTAAAAACATCAAAGGAACTCAGATCAGATAAATGCTGTCAGACAGACATACACCTTACAATTTTTTAGTACACAAAATATAATTGACCTATTGCTTATGATCATTGAAAAACAGACCAAAAACAAATAAAAAACTTTAACATTGACCTATAAACCATGAAAATGAGTTCAAAGTCAGAGGAAACCAGCCATGCTGACATGTACCCATTAAAGTAATTCCATACACCAAGTATAGTTGACCTATTGCTTATATAGTACATGAAAAACAGACCAAAACACAAAAACTTAACATTGACCAATGAACCATGAAAATGAGGTCAAGGTCAGATGATAACTGCTAGAAAGACGTGTAAAACTTACAATCATTCTTTACACCAAATATTGTTGACCTGTTGCTTATAGGATATGAAAAACAGACCAAAAACACAAAAACTCAACATTGACCAATGAACCATGAAAATGAGATCAAGGGCAGATGATAACTACCAGACAGACATGTACACCTTACAACAATTCGATACACCAAATATAGTTGACCTGTATAGTATTTGAGAAACGGACCTAATTGCATAACTTTAACCTTGATTACTGATCCATGAAATAAGGTTGAGGTGGAGGTCAGGTTACCCTGTCTGAAGAACATGTACAGGTTGCAAGGAACCTATTTACCAAATATGGTTATCCAATTATAATAGGTGACAAAAGAAATCAAACAGTCACTGAACAATGAAAATGAGGTCAAGGACATTGGACATTGGACAGACCGACACTTTGTAGCAAAAGGTATCTGCATACAAAATATAAGTCATCCAGGTCTTTCTGCCTTCTGAAATATAATAGTGAAGTGGTTATGCTAAAAATGAATTTTAATGTCAAATAAAAGAGTAATAAAATTGAAGAAAAAAGCTGCAAGACTAGTTTTAAATGCTGATCCACTTTCAGCATCAGCACCACTGGTTAAAGCAGCTTATTTGGAAGACTAAAATCCAAAGTCTGGAGCCATTAATTCAGTGGTTGTAGTTTGTTGCTGTGTTACATATTTGATTTTAGATAACTATTTTGTACATAAATTAGGAAGTTAGTTTTCTTGTTAGAAATGTTTTATATTTGTTAATTTCTGGGTCTTTTATAGCTGACTATGCTGTTTGGGATTTGATATTTTTTTAAGGTTGTTAATTTCTGTGTCGTTTAATTTGCTCTCTTGTGAAGAGTTGTATCATTGGCAATCATACAATGCAATTGTTTGCACCTGTCCTAAGTCAGGAATCTGATGATCAATAGTTGGCGTTTGTTGATGTGGTTCATAAGTGTTTCTTGTTTCTCGTTTTTTATATAGATTAGACCGTTGGTTTTCCTGTTTGAATGGTTTTACACTAGTAATTTTTTTGGGCCCTTTATAGCTTGCTGTTCAGTGTCAGCCAACGCTCCGTGTTGAAGACTGTTTTACTTTTATTAATTGTGACTTGGATGGAGATCTAGAGTTGTTTCATTGTCAATCATACCATATCTTCCTATATCTATTCACAACTTCTTTTATAACACTATTTAGCCTTCAATGCACGTCTATTTGTTTTCTTTGAATAATGATTTTTCCCTCACATTTGCTCAGTGTGGTTGCTGAAGTTCTATCAAGATGTCTTGTAGTTTAATAAGGTCTCTGCATACAGAAAAGCTTTAAGGGTGTGCAGGAAGACAAAAAGTCAATTTCTGCAGAATTTGATAATATTAAACGTTCTTTGAAAAGAAACTTCATGTACACATGTATTACAGTAAAACTTAGCCATTCAATATATATAACATCTTAAACTTTGTTTTTTTTAGTTTCCACTATCTTTTATTTTGTTTCAGATAGAGTAAAGACATTTTTCTGTTGTTTAAGACCATATGTTGACCTCTTGACTTGAAGTCTTCTGGTTTTATGGTCTTGCTTGGTTGTTCTTTTATTTATGTTATATCTCTCCATTTGTCTTTTTATAGTGCCCAAAGGAGACTGGGATATATGGTCACTTTTATCTTCTGGTAGTAAAACCCTTGCCAGAATGAAGATTCCAATGGCTGTGACGATGTATAGGTATGCAGCCACATCCAGTTAAAATGAGGAATAAATCTAGTACCTTGTAAAGACAGATTGCCACACTCTCTGCACATTAAAAACAAGAATGTGTCCCAAGTACACGGATGCCCAATCTGCATTATCACTTTTTATGTTCAGTGGACCAAGAAAATGGGGTAGAAACTCTATTTTGGCATTTAAATTAGAAAGATCATATCATATGGAACATGTGTACTAAGTTTCAAGTTGATTGGACTTCAACTTCATCAAAAACTACCTCGACCAAAAACTTTAACCAAAACTTTAACCTGAAGCGGGATGAACGGACGGACGAATGAACACACTGACCAGAAAACATAATGCCCATAAATGGGGCATAAAAATCTCTTTGGGGAGTCTGCAGGTAACCTGTTGCAAGACAAAAATTCCAGTTTGTAACCAATACACCTATATATTCTAGTGGCAGTCAAAATTCCCCCCTACGTGCATTCAGGACGGCCTCTGTGACAGGATCTACCTATGGTGTTTATTGCTTAGTTATTCTTGTCCTGAACATCTATATTAAATAATTCAAACTAATTTGTACTTGTGAAAATCTTGTATTAATAAAGTTCATGTATATATAAGAAATAAAGTTAATGCAACAAGTGTCTTGTAAATAATAAAAAAAGTTATATATAAACTATAAATCAACTGGATAAGCACCTAAATAAATAGAAATATGATATGAATTATGATTAGTAATAAAGTCTTTAAGGTTACTACAAAATCTAAATATTCCTCTCACTTTTTCAATACCATATAACTGTGGATTCATTATTATTAATGAGGGGAAATAACTCTTCATGGATTTCCAGGTTATTGTGGATTCATTTATTTTCGTGGGTACAAATTTTCGTGGATTGAGGAAAACTTACTTGTTCGTGGATATTTAATTTCGTGGCTTTGGCGAAATCTGTGTACAAGCCTGTAGAAAATTGGGTATTCGTTGAATATTTAATTTCGTGGTTCATCTGCTCCAACGAGCTCCACGAAAATTAGTATCCAACTAATAATAATGAATCCACAGTATTGGTGAAATTTTCTATAAGCTTGTTATCTTTGAATGAAGACGTTGGCAAAACAACAAATTCGATATCCACGTAAAATACAATTTCTCATCAATCTACGAAATTGTTATCCATGAAAATTAATGAATCCATAGTGTATACTAGTTACACTTCTTTCCATATAAGATATATTTTATATTATATTTTTATAATTTGTTTCCTGTTTTTATTTTTATTCAGTGCATTACTGCTCATACTATTTGGTAATATTCCTCAGAAATATCAACTGCATATTGATAATTAGTTTTGATCTAAACAAAAAGTGACTACCAGTATTTCAATTTTAAAAATCAAATCTTTAGGTATGCTTTTGAGCATTCCTATGAAACATTTAAAAAGTTTAAGGAAAATACTGAGCTCCAATGTCTGAAATGTGGCACAAAAAAGTGAACTAGAAGTTTTAGATTTTTCTATAAAATGTCCGCAACCTGATTAGATACACAGCATATTATTGCACAATTATTTAAGGTTAAATAAAATTATAAAATGCATAATACAATATTGTAAATGGTTCGTTCATGTATAAAAATGTTCACAACACAAGTTGACTAATAAAATAAATAAAAACAATTGGGAAATATTTTTTTGACATATATTCATTAATATTACAGATAATATATATATGTTAAAAAAGTACTTGTAAAAAAACAATAAAATTTAAATAAACTGATGTACATTGTACTAACATCAGCTATCAAAGCCTGACAACCATAAAACATCAGAGCAAATATTATTGCGAACCCTATCATAGTTTTCCATAGATTCACCTGCAAGTTACCTGTCCATTTAAACTTTTGTACGTTCTATTGTCCCATTGAACAAATACAACAGGTATTGTTCTCTGTATACTTTCTTTGATGGGACCTTTAAATTTCTTCCAAGAGAAATCTATCACTCATTGATTAATTTGCCTGACCAAAAAAATATCTTCTTTGTTCACTGAAATACATGTATAAACTCACATAAACTGCATTTGATACAGTATTTATTCAATATCAATAATATGTTTTCAATCTGTTCAATATAAGCACTGATTTAATTATAAAAAGTTTACTTCTGATTTTTTTAACTACTGCATGCATTTATGTTTTAAAGAATTTGCATGTTTTTTTGTGGTTGTTCAGTTATAAAGAATACATTTATGAAGACCTTTATTTAAACATTATCATTTCAAGTTTTTACTTATGAACAGACTAAAAAAAAGCAAATTTTTATAGGTAAAATGTTGAAATTTGATCAGAAATCAACTTTAAATTTTTAAATCAGTGTTTATATCAAACAAATTGAAAATGTGTTATTGATTGAATAAATACAACATCACATGCAGTTTCATAATTATTTATTTGTACATGTATTTCCATCATTGACAGTTCAATTTTTTGTTCCGGTAAATTAATCAGTGAGTGATAGATTTCTCTTGCAAGAAATTTAAAGGTCCCATTGAATAAACTAAACAGAGAACAATAGCTGTTGTATTTGTTAGATGGGACAATAGGACTTACAAAAGTTTAAATGGACAGGTAACTTGCAGGTGAATCTGTGGAAAACTATGATAGGATTCGCAATAAATGCCAAAAAAAACAACAAAAAAACAAAAAACAACCAGCAGAATGCATAAGTATATAAAATAACCTTTTAACAGATGATAAGTATGACTTGGGGAAATGCCTAATAACGAGCTATTTATGTTAAAGCTACCCATTCCTATAAATAATTTCATGAACTTTTTCAAGGTAATTTTGGCCTTGTTTTTCAATTTTTTTTAGAAATTCACATGGTATAATGAGCCCTGACAAAAAAGAACAAAACAACACATTCTTAATTCTTTTTTTCACATTATGCATACAAAATATTAGGTTAATATCAGAAAAATATCAACATTTTTTTAGGATTTGAAACTGGGGAAGGGTGAGGTTTATTGGGCCCTTCAATTGTTCCATGGTGAATACAAAAAACTTTAAGGGTAGAGGGCATAGACCCTCTACCACCCTACTGGATCTGCCACTTGGAAAGTGATCTAGTTGCAGTATAAATATATGCATGCAAGTTATTTTTCAGTTGAAAATTTCTAGTAATTGGAAGATAATCCAATCTGAATCCTTTTCCATTGTCCTTACAAATGCATTATTGCAGACCAAATAAAACTGTCCCACAGATTCATCTCCTTTTTATATTTAAATAATTTAATTTAACAGATTGAAAATTTTTTAATTATATTGAATATTTAGAACATTATTGCGATGTTTTTATTATTGCGAAAATGCGACAGGGTCATAATCGCAATAATTAAAACTCACATTTTAAAAATAGAATTTTGTATATGAATCAAATAGGATTTTTCTGATTATCACAAACATTAAAATCGCATTTCAGTCTAAAATTACAAAATCGCAATTATAAATGCACGCAATAATTTATGAATTAACTTTATTATGAAGATATTATTTTTACTCTAACATGTAAATTAATTAATGAGTGATAGATTTCTATTAGAAAAAATTAAAAGGTCCCAGTGAAAACTACACAGAAAACAATAGCTATTGTATTTATTGAATGGGACAAAAGAACTTACTAAAGTTTAAATAGATTGACCAATAGGAGATAAATCAGTGGAAAAGTTTCATTTTGTTCGAAATAAATATATGGAGAATATGTGATACATAACAGAAGTACATGTATGACAAACAGAAATATTACATAAATATATAAGCTTACTATAGCATTTTTTGGCAGGTAGCTCACAAAATATTCAGAATAAAATCTCCACAAAAGTTACCAAATTTATTAAGATCTAGATTTTTAAAATCATCCTTTTCATTGAAATCCTCCACCAATATTATTCATGGCAACACCTAGCACAACATCATTTATAAAAATCATAAATTCTTTTGAAATAATAAAAGTCATATAAAGAGTAAAAATTGAGTTATTCAGTTTTAAATATTTGTGTTAACTTTGGTGGCCTGTGCTCCTCTATTCTACGTAAGCCAAGATCGTCTGTGTCAGCATCAACAATTTCTCTCTGTCTCTGTCGAATGAGTCGTCTCTGCCACTGAGTGGCTAGGACAATGGCACTGGTGGCATCACTGTTACTGGAATCTTCAGGAGCCTTTAAACCCTAAAATAAAAGATAGTATAAAGTTACTGTGTAATCACTTATTTTCATGAGTATAAATTTTCGTGAATTGAGAAAATTTATATTCCAGATATTTGAGTTCCAGGTATTGCCAAAGTCTGCTTAGCTGAAAGAAAACTTGTTCTTTGGTGAATATTTTGATCTGTGTTTCAACTGTTTCCCTTAAATCTATAAAAAAAATTGGTATCCCACGAAAAATTATTAACCTACTTTAACTTGTTCCTGGGTAGTCGTAATAAAACAACTTGTAAGATTAATTTGAATTGTATCAGTAGATAAGACAGGAAGACCTTTTTATTATTTTTTTTAAACCAATAATTACATTATTTCAGAACCTGAACCAGATATAATGTGCCATAATTCATATGAGAAAACAGAAAGGCTTGAATATTTGTTGTTTACTGGCATCTTTGGTATAAATCTTAAATTTAAATTTAAGCGTAGGTCTGGGTGCTCATACACTTTGCTGCAACAAACTAGGATGGTATATTGCTTTTTCAATATCCCATCTATATCAACCAGAGACATCAACATAATTCCAAGGGCTCTACTCAAGGGATTATATTGGATGAAGATTGATATGGTGTGTGATATGGAAAAAGCCACATCATATACACTTTATTATATACCTCACAAAGATGTTATTTTATTCCACTACATGATGATTTTGATAGCGAAATGATTATTTCATTGGTTGAAACTATCACGTGACATCAAACAAAACTTCATATTCCCCTCTGAGTATCATATTCCCCTCTGAACGTCGAAATTGCCTTGTGCGACGTTACCCACGGTTTATGCTTAAATAAAACATTTTGATACGGTTTGTTTTTAAAAATATTTCAAATCTAAAAACAAATAGAAAAGAATAAATAATTAATTAACTTTAAATCGGTACTGATTATCATTGTGTATGCTGGGTTAAGTTATAAAACAAAACGGATAAGAAAACAATAATGTAAATTTTATATCCAGAAGTAAAAAAAAAGTATAGTCAGTGGAATAAAACATTCATTTCCCTTGAAGTAAGCTTCGTGAGATATGAAGATTTGTTCACTCTCGAAAAAAGTCATAATTCCATCGGGCGATGCCGTCGTGAAATATGATGTTCTTGAGTGAACAAATCTTCATATTTCACTCAGGCACGGGAAATGAATGTACAATGTGACATGACGTCATACAAATTAGGGGTTTAATAAAGCCTTTGCAACAGGAATTGACACTGATGATGTGACGTCATTCAGATTAAAGGTGGGATAAAGCCTTTGCAACCATGACTCATAAAGATATCATCACAGGTAGCTGATACAGCATGATTGCAGTTGACTGTATTACACATACAATTTATCTGTATTCACTACTAAGTATATAATAAATGAATTTTATATGATAATCCTTTAATAAATTTCATGACGTAACAGTGTTTATGTCTTCAATGAGCAGACTGTGCTTATTGATTTTTCAATATGCACGAACATAAATGTTTTATTCGATAAACATTATACTGATTAACATTACAAAAATGCAGTTGTTACACAAGTTTCAACACTTTTACAGCTTAAATCTCCTTATATCAAGGGTATAATAGTTTAATCAATGATTATACAATTTGTTTTTTTTATTTCCTCATAGGAAAACTTTTAATTGACACTTTGACTTTATAATCTTAATCTTTTCTTGTAATGCTAAAGGGGTCTCACATTCAAACGAATATAATTAATATATATGGTCAACCATGGAAGAGGGGGTGGGTCAAAAGATCTCCACAAAAATGAGATGCGCCAATGCTTATACTACTACATACCAAATATCATTGGCTTGCCATTAGTGGTTTCCCTCAAACTGACCTAATCACAAATTTTAACATTTCAATTAACCATGACTGAGGGGGTAGGACCAAATAATCTCCATGGAAATGAAATGTACTAATTCTTATATAAATGTATATTAAATGTCAAGGTTAGACAATAAAATTGTTTACATCATACATACTTTTACACATACAGCCTCTGCTGCCTTCATTGTCTGCAGAACTATCTTCATCAAGTTTTCTGCATTCTCTGTCAAAATTTTAGTCACCTGAAATGAAATAAAAAAATTGTGTTTTTAAACATACAAAATTCTAACTTATCCATAACATAAAACAGATGTTACAGTTTTTCTCCTGTTCATTGATAGATATAAACAATTCACCAGTTTCATGAAAACTGCTCAAAGCATTTTTGAGTTTTGTTGCAAAACTAGAAAATTCCCCTTTTTAAGTGAATAAAACGCCATAACTCGGAATCATAAAATCTAAAATTTATATAAATTGTAGGGAACTCATATCAATAGATATAAACAAAGTTTAATGCAAATTGGTTAAAGCCTTAAAAACAGACAGAACAGACAATGGTATACCATAATACATCCTGTAAATAGGCATATGATATTCAGTAGTTGTTGTTTGTTGATGTGGTTCATAAGTGTTTCTCGTTTCATCATTTTTTATATAGATTAGACCGTTGGTTTTCCTGTTTAAATGGCTTAACACTAGTCATTTTAAAGCTTGCTGTTTGGTGTAAGTCAAGGCTACATGTTAAAGACCATACTATAACCTATAATGGTTTACTTTTATAAATTGTGAATTGGATGAAGATTTGTCTCATACCCCATCTTCTTATATCTATATAAAATTCAATTCATGGAAAATTACTCAATGGTATTCTAATTGCATGAAAGATGTGAGGAAACTAATGCACTTGCATGTCTACCATTAAACCTTACAGAAAATTTAGATATTTTTGTGATGTCTATTATTTTAACAAAAGTTGCAAAGCTAGGTGATGCAAAATAGTTAACTCTTATTTCAAATTTTGATGGCATCATGTAGATGCAGCAATTGTTGATATTGCTATAATTAAAGTCCTATTTGTGTCAATTAACCAACAATAAAAATAAAAATAAATGCACATAATAATTTCTGAATAAACAGTATTCAAATATTCCTCTTTAGAGAGAAAAACTTGGTTTCTGTGTGTAATTTATAAAATGTGTATACAGTTTATATATAGAAATACTAAATAGGTGCACAAAAGCACTGCAAACAGTGATACAGCAAATCAAAAAATGTGAACAAATTGATAGTGATAATCTAGCATGGTAATTCTAATCTCGGTGGCAAAACTCACATCTAATAAATGACAAATACATTCATTCAAAACTTTCTAGCTTTGCAACTAAGATTCTTCAACATAAGAATGATATCTAAAGCAAATTCTAGCTTATTTTTAAGTAAGTGTAAACGCTTCTAAACACATGAAAATTTTCACACAAATTTCTACCTTGTCTTTGTACCAAACAAACACTTCCTCATTTGATGGAATCTATAAAATTTAATATAAATTTTTCATCTAACATTTGATTCAACTAGATATCATTGAGATGGGAGCCATCTCTGTGGGCCCCGCTGTCAATAACGTGGGGTAAATAAGTTGTATGGATAATCTGATATGAAGCATTATTTGAAGTTATTACATAGTCTCATGTGTGATTTTGATCTAAGATTTTAAGTTAAAACTGATAAATATTCTCATCTTACTTTCATAGTATAATAGTGATATGACTGCATGATGTGAACTCATTGTTTACTACTCTAAGGTGACTTCTGGATATATGGATTGATGTTTGAACAATATGTTTAAAGGTGCTGCCCAATTGATATTTGTCACATATTTTTAGAATTATGCCTTCAATATATTATGACCCACCAAGTATAAAGTATGAAATATTAATGGTTCTCGAGAGGTAGAGCGGACACAATTTGTTAAGAACAACGAACGGATGGACAGACCGACAGACTGATCTTAGACCTAGGATGCATACATTATGACACATTCTCTTGTGTTGGTTAATATATATGTTAAGTTGAAAATGTTTGTCAGGTATAAAGTATGAAATAATAACAGCTGTCCTCTCAAAATATAATGTGGATCAAATTTGTTAGCGATGGACAGACCAACAGACAGACAGACCTTTGACCTAGGAAGTGGTACATACATCATGACACACCCTCTGGTGTTGGTTAAAATGGATGTCAAGTATAATATTTGAAATCATAACGGTTCTCAAGATATAGAGCGGACACAATCTTCACCACAGGACACAGGGTTGTCAACTGAAACCAAAGTTTTTTTGACGTTGACCTTTGACCTAGGAAGTTGTACATACATCATGACATGCCCTCTGGTGGTGGTTAAAATGTATGACAAGTATATACTTTGAAATCATAACGATTATCTAGATATGGAGCGGACACGATCTTCACCACAGGACACGGGGTTGTCAACTGAAACCAAAGTTTTTGACCTTGACCTTTGACCTAGGAAGTTGTACATACAACATGACACACCCTCTGGTGTTGGTTAATAATCATGTTAAGTATTAAGTATGAAATCATAACGGTTCTCTAGATATGGAGCGGACACGAAAGTGTTACGGACGGACGGACGGACGGACGGACGGACAGACGGACGGACGGACAGACGGACGGACGGACGGACAGACTGATCACTATAGGGCCACCCGCCGTCGGCGGGGCCCTAATTATTGACACATAATATTTCAAGTTTCTTTTGAGTGACATTTGCTTGAAAGGTATTGTTAAAATGAAAGCTATGCTACAGCTTACAACCAAAAATTATAAGTCTAGATGTTACCACAAGTTCTTTAACTGATTACACTCTTACACCATAAAACAAGCTCCATTAGTCACCCTTAGTACTTGTATACTGTTTTCCAGTAACAAAAGTAAACAAAACATCTATTCAAATATTTAAAATTTGACATCCATTTTCATACTTTAATATCTATAATTCAACACATCTGAATTACAAATCCTACTCACTCAGCTTACCCTTCAGGAACACCTGAGATCAACCCCAGTTTTTGGTGTGGATCATGTTGCTAAGTCTTTATTTGTCTATGTTGTCTTTTGTGTACTATTGTGTGTATGCCATGGTGTTGTCAGTTTATTTTCAATTTATAAGTTTGAATGTTCCTCTGGTATCTTTTACACCTCTTGTTCACTTAAATTTCTTCTTTAATGTTGTTATTGAGTATGCATTTATTTTACAAGAAACCATCTGAAAGAAAGCTAAACATATTATAATCCCTTCTCTTGTTCAGGTTCCATCAAACAACCCTTCCAATAATATACATACATCACCATCTCCTGATGATCCTTGATGAACATTGGCTATGATACTCAGCTGTGTACTGACTGTTGGTATTTGGTTGGCATAAAATATCAAATCCCTGGCAAACCTAGAAGAGGTTAATATAAGAGTATATTTAAAGGTTAATTGTTTTTCCAAATGAATTCCCCTCCCCACATTCCCCCACTCTTAACTTAATTTTGGAAAAAAATAATTGACCAATATGGATGTTTGTAAAATGGATGTTAAATAAACAAAACTTGCAGCAATTTTTTTTAGAATAACTCAATGCTAAAATTCAAATTCTGTCTGTGTCTTCTGATTCTAAGCCTTGTGTATAAGATTTTTTTTTAATTTTGCAGGAAGAAAGCTCAAGTTATGTAAGTAAGAGCACAGAAACCATTTTTTTTTCAATTTTCCAATTTATTAAGGGACATACCTCTAAA
Source organism: Mytilus galloprovincialis (assembly GCF_965363235.1). NCBI lineage: Eukaryota > Metazoa > Mollusca > Bivalvia > Mytilida > Mytilidae > Mytilus > Mytilus galloprovincialis. The sequence goes on along the minus strand of NC_134841.1, from coordinate 69,936,799 downwards.
CTGTAAGTGACTCACTGCCCAAATTTGAACTTGTTTGCAAGTTTTGGTTTTTAGAATTGTGTACAAGTTTTATAAAATTTGCATGTGGCTTATTAAGTTAGTGTTAGGAAAGAAAATTGGGAATGGCGGATGAAAGGGCAGAAGATCAAAGGTATACCTTAGTTTCCCCCTGGCATATGGAGGGAGCATAAAAATACAGGCAATCTTTCAGGATTTATGATTTTTAGAAAACTATTTGAATCCTGGCAACTGTTCAATATGGTATAGGGGGTTATTGTTGCAGGGTGTTTATTTTCACTTATTTTGGCATTTGAGAGGAAATCGCGATAATAAATTCCTCTAAAATTTATGAATATGTTCAATACTTTCTTATAGCTAAGCCGTTTTTTGATACTATATATTTTTTAACAGTTGACAGATCAATAAGAGTTTATGTTAATTTAAACAACATTAATGTCAAAGGCCATTGTTCACTGACTGTCAGGTGGTAATTAGTTTATTGGTTACATAATAAATCCAAAATTAATATGAGAGTGCAATCTACGCTGTTAGGTATTTGATCCTCATTTTAAAATTAGTGTCAAATTATATAAGAGTTACAAGTCACTCATGATCATTTTATAATCTAATAAGAACATCAAAAGTCTGGTCAATTCCGTAACTAATCAGCTGTAACATTTATAAGAAGTTTGTACACAGGTGACAACTAACTACAAATGTATGTAAGGGCGTATTTCGTTTCCACTAATTTTTCAAAGTTCCAATACAATGTTTTCAGATATTTTAAGTATACGTTTCCAGAATTTGTATTTATTACTTATCCGGAAATTTACCTGATAGAAAAACATACATTAATTTGAATAAATCTTGGATAAATTATTTATTTTATATTTTTATACAAAAAGGTTCTGATCTTACATCTACAATATACTAGATATAACCGGTTGACACTGGTAAAGATTAGTTAAACCTCATTCATAAACCAAAAAAATTGCACCAAGTTTGCAGATTACTTAATGGAATTTTATATAGATGGCAATTCAATACTTCAGTACTATTCTATTGATTAACTGTTTAAAAATATAATCAATAAATAAGACATATTACAGGAAAACAATCATCTAACCTTGTTTGTAAATTATACTTTTTAACTGCAACTATTTCAGTATCTACCAAAATATTTAATTGGGATTAAGGAATGTGCCAAATTGAAAACCGCCAAAAATTTTCTTAAATACTTTGTTGCCCCAAAATCGAGAAATTTTACAACTGCTAAAATTCCCGTTATAAGGTATGTCACAGTAAGCACAGTGATAATAACAATGAAAGATTGTACATTTTTAATTATTTCTACAAAAAAATTGTGCAAATTTGTCAACAAGAAGGAAAATTAGGGTTCCCTGCCATGACACTAGACAACACTCACCAATAGAACAAACACTGAAAATAGACAAAGCTTTTCTTTTAGTGTTCGTGTACCTAATATGGCTTAGGCTAACTGAAATGTATGCAGTTATTTTTTATTTAGTATTTTTGGAGGAATTAGGAAGTTAAAATAATGGATACAGAGAAAAGAAAAACATTATGCACTACAAATCATTTTATGAAATGTATGAAATACTGACAATATTTTGGAAACTTTCACCCATTTTGAAACTGTATTCTACAAACAAACCTTTTGTCCACACAATGCTGTGAGAGGATTTCTGCAAACTTCATCATCTTTCTTCCATTCTCTGCTACAGATCTTGCTGTCTTTACTAGTTCTTCATGTGTCTGCAAAATCAAATAAATAAATTATATTATTTTCTCATATTTTCTCACAAAACAAAAAAAAGTTTCAACTGACTGTCAAATTGTCACCAAAGGACATTAGCCTTTGTTAAAGCACATTTACCTAGTAGGTAATATTAAGGAGTATATAAGATCGCAGTATTCAAGAAATGAATTTATACCTACTTAAATCAAATGCCTTTTTGTTCATCCATTAAAGTACATCATAATAAACCTTTGGTTATGTTTCTATAAATTTTCAAAGTTAAGTTTAAAATCTTAAAACTTTGCAGTTAATTGCAAATTTAGGCCATTAGTCGTCAGACAAGATAAACAAACCCATTCTTTCGATTATCAACTGTAGATCTTGGTTCAATAATTTTACTTTTAACTAAAAATAACATTTTTTTCTTCTACTGTATTAAGTGTAATTACATGGCTGTTATAGCATGTAAAAAGTTAACCAGAATAACCTAGACCTTCCTCATGATCAACTTCCACTCCTGAGGTAGCCATTGAAGAGCAGAAGATATAATATTGATAAAGGAGTAGGTTCAGTAAGACCCCATTTTGACCCCAAAATATAGCAGTTTTAGAAAATTGTGAAAATGTAATCTTTAAGCTATATTTTTGAAAGTAAAATGTTTCTGCTACATAAATATGAGCTGTTTTTGACAATACAATGCATAAATATCGCGTTCCTTAGCATCTTTAAGTCATGCTAAATTACTAAAATCTTCAAAAATTTTGCATTTTGGTTAATTTTTAGACGGTTTCCGTCTAAAATGAAAGTGGCATTCGTGTTCATTCATAATATTGAAATGTAAGTTGTATTTGATGATAATACAAAACATGTTTAAAGGTTGAGGATGAACAAGAGTGCGGCCAGTCTTTCATTTTTGACAAAAACCATCTGAAAAGTGACGTTTTTTGGCATATTTGATAGATTTTTCATATTCAAGCTTGAATCAGTTTTTAATGACTAAATCAGTTAAAATCTTTCACATAAACTAATCGAATCAATTAAAGTAGACACTTAAGGAGGCTCGAGGGTATAAAAATTTAAGAAAAAACATTTGTTTTTCATTACAAATTTTATTTGTTACCTTTTGTAGTTGTTACTTTATCATATGGTACAAAAATCATTCAAAACAATCAATTCTTGTTGGCCCCAGATGACTTTTAAAATGTATACATCATTGAAAAAGTTCCAAATTATCTCCCTTTGGTGGAAAAATGCCATTTTTTGGCTTTAAAATTGAAATATCTTTTTTAACTCATCGGTGAGCATTATTTTTTAATATAATTTCCATATAAGCTGTACTAAAACTCAAAACTCAAACAACTTTAAAATTCATTCAATTTTAGGATTAATTTGAATCCAACACCATCTGTGAAAATGTTTTGAAACTGCCTACGGTAAATTCTGAAATTATTGTATTCATTTATTATTGCAATTTTGTCATTTTAGACTAAAATGCAATTTCAATTTTTGTCATATTGAGAAAAATCCTGTTTCTTTTATATCTAAAATTTCAAAATGAGAAGTTAAATTATTGAGAATTATTAGAATATAACCCTGTCGCAATTTTATCAATAATTTCTGATTTAACAGTATTTGAAGCAGTGACGTGGTCATACAGTTTAAGTTATTCCAACTATGCCTGAAATGTTATTTTTTTCTACCAAAAGGCTAAACAAAGGTCAAATTGTGTATTCAACCCTGATGTTTCCAGGTAATTACATCTTAATTCACAAATAAAAATCATGAAATTAATATTAAATATAAACAAAGATGCTTTCTTCCTTTGTAGTTGTAATCTGATTATTTACTTTTTCCAAGAAATAATGTGAATTAATTATAGATTATATATGACACCAGGTGTGTCACTCACCCTGTAAACAAAAGATTATGGGAGGAGCCTTATGAAATACCTCAGTAATTACAGAGGTGTGCAGAAGCGTTTATTCATGATAAATCCTATTCTTTGAGGATATTTTTGTTATTGAATATTCATAAACATCTGTTCAATTTCAATTACAATTATTTATGCATTTTCTGTTGCAGAATAATCATTTTTATCCTGTCTTACCAAGTTAATCAATGTTCAGCTCTAACATGACCAACATGTTCCCCAAGAAAATCAAATACCAGTAGGATCCCCTTAAGGGGGTTCGCGGGTCTAAATCAACTTTTTTTTCTAATATAGGATTTTGCTATTTTTTTCTATGATGAAACTTTATCTTATACCTAATAGAAATATAAAATAAAAATATGGGGTCACCGTTCATTTAAGCTCACAATCTGCCTCGGAAAGAAGCATGCTTTTTTGTTAATATCCTTTTTTTCTGTTGAACTAATAGGAGAAATATTGGTAATATCGAAATAAAAAAAGAACTAAATTACAGAAATCTCTTAAATTTTACAATTATTTAGTTTTTGTACAGCTTGTTTGAAAACAATAATAAGAAATATAGGTCACCGATGAGTTAAAAAAGATATTTCAATTTAAAAACTTCAAAAAATTACATTTTTGCACCAAAGGGAGATAATTTGGAGCTTTTTCAATTATATAAACATTTTTAAAGTCATCTGTGGCCAAACCAAAGCGATTTGTCTGGGGTGATTTTTGTACCATATTATAAAGTATAACTAATAGTGTAATAAACAAAATTTGTAATGAAAAAACAAATGTTTAATTTTTTGCTGATTTTTTTATACCTGTGAGCCTCCATAACAATGACTTGTCTGTACTTTGATCTAGTTGGTTAGCAGATGCAACACTAAATACTTTTCTTCTATATATATTTTGATTAATGATTAAACAATGTAATACAAAAGTACATACTTGTAAAGTTCTGTTGTAACCGATTTTATTCCTAAATGCATATTTTTAAAGAGGTGCAACTGACTGTGTAGGCAAATGCACCATGTAAAATATAATATAAATAAATAGAGGATCAACTGTTTTTAAGTCAGTATGAAAGTATAAACACATTAGATTTGTTTTTAATTCTAGTCCATAGTATATTTACCATTCAATGTAAGAAGGGAAGGAAGATTTGTTTTTAATTCTAGTTTAGTATATTTACCATTCAATGTAAGAAGAGAAGGAAAAGATTTAAAAGGAAAACTATTTCTATTTAGTTTAGAAACAGAATTTACACCACTGTCCTTAGAAAGGGAGAGTTGTGTGCCAACACACTTTTGTAACTCTCACACTCTTTACATGCTTGACCCAATTAAGAAGAATGGGGCCACATGTACTAACTATATAAGGGCTGTCTGGGAGTGGTTGGTTGTTTTCTGTCATATTTGTTTTTCTTAAAATGTTTTTGCTAAAATTGAGAATGGAAATGGAAAAAGTGTCAAAGAGATAACAACCCGACAAAAGAGCAGATAACAGCAGAATCAAGCTTGAATCATATCATGTAGTTTATTTTTTCTGTTTTATTGTGTCATTTCATACTATCCAGGGAAGTTATATATAGGTTGCTCTTGGATATGGGTTTTGCTAATTGTTGAAGGTTATTTTAAGTATTTTGACAAAATTGCATTTATAATTCTCCATTACAAGGGTAATCAGTGAAACTAGTGAACAAGAACAATAGAAAATTCACTCTTCTTATGAAAAGTGGGGGGGGAGGTGATAACCCTGTAAACTGAAACCCTTTTAAAGCCACAAAGCAATCTATGATGGTCTCCTAAACAGCCTGTGGAAAATAGCTTCCCAAAAACTGTTTAATGTGTATTCATTGGAAAATGTGATAATCATGTCATGTTTAATAAACAGTCATTCTGTCAAGGCCGTAACTAGGCATCTTATTTTAGTGAGGCAAAATAATAATTTTTTTTTGAGGGTATGAAATGAATGGTGCAAAATCCTGCATTCTAGGCATTTTTAGAGAGTTTGATAATGTTTTGAATTTGGACACTTTTTATATAAATTTTTCATATTTTAAGACTTTTACTAACACCAAATTTTTAACAACTTTATTTAAATTTACATGTAAGATAATCATCATCCAAATATAACTGATTTGAGTCTGCTGTCAGAACATAGAACAAACATCGATTCAGTAGAGTTTTCCAAATTTTTCTATGGCCGGTTCAGTCTAATCGTTTCAGAATCATAATTTGGTCTACTGCTATCCTTATCGCGATGAACATGGAGCATGACAAGACCGCACAATCTCTCGCCACTCATGCATGCTCTTTTCCAAGTTTTCGGTTGTTTCAGGGCAGTCTGTGTTTCTAAAGGTAGCACAGTATCATCAACACAATGATCAATGTCTTCTTCCAATTCCTTCTCCATCAGCAATTCGGTAGCAGCATCGGTAGTTACAGTTTTGTTTGCAAAAGGGAATTAAGCTTTCCTGTAAGCACCATCATACTGTCGCAGTTACAAAATATTAAACTCGCTTTTATGCTAACAAAGAGTAGACAAACTAGGGATAGAATGAGATAAGATACATGTATATGATTCTATCTATAGAGTAAGTATATATGGGTACAGGGGAATTGGAATGGAGTTTTTGACGTTTGTACATGTAGTTCCGTAATTTCAAATTATTTCTGGAAATAGTTGGTGGTATTTTAGTTCCAGAATCTATAAATTTAGGGGTTAAGGTTTGGGGGTGTCCGATTCCGAAACCCTGAATATAAAGAAACGAAATTCCGTAGTCCCGAATAAGTAAAGACAAAATCCTGTGTTAAAGGTTCTACCATTCCTCAATAATATCATATTGGAATTTGGGATATTCTTTCAATTTTTAAGGTTAAAGAAACATGGATAAAAACATGCATTCATGTTTCATATTATTTATATTTCATTTATCTGTAAAGAGAAAGTTTAAAGTTCGTGAAATGAATACGCCGCGAGACAGGACTGCCCCCTTGCGATGCCCAGTACTTGATTTGTCAAAAGTTGGTGAAACGGAGAAATGAATACGCAGACAGGACTGCCCCCTTCCGAAGACCAGTACTTTATTTGTCAGTCTACTTAACGTTTTTTTAATTGTTCTAATGAAGTTATAAGCAATACTCAGACTCTGTTCACAAAAAAACTAGTTTACTAGAATTATTTCTTCTTTACCTTCAGTGTCGCTTTTCCTTTTTCTGCAAGAGCCTGTTTTTAACTAGAGATCCATGATGATTATCGTTACTAGGTTAAAGTTATCGAGAAACATCACCCGTTGAGATGCTGAGTTATATCCAGGAAGAATAGTTCAAAAGGAATGATGACAAGTTATAGAAAATAAGGTTGAGACAGAACAACAAATGACTATTATATTTATATATATGTACAAAAAAAATTAATCAGTGTCGAAATTTTAGTGAGGCAATTGCCTCACTTGCCTCAAGGGTAGTTATGGCCTTGTCTGTAGTACAAAATATTGGGGAAAAATCAAATAAGTGACATAAAAAAACATACAGAAATAATGTTGTTTCAGCATTAAAAATATGAAAATATGTACAAAAACAAAAACCCATTCCAACATTGTTGTAAAAATCACAAAAATGCTGATGGATTTATAAACACTTTTTTTCTTGGGGACCAATATGAGGTTGAAGTCCCGGTACCTCTTCTAGAAATCACTGTCCCCTTTTTTAAAACATGATAAATAAAATAAAAATTAAAAATTAATTTTTTTTAAATGTAAATAAAAAAAAGACAACATCAATATTGTTTATCAAATGTGTTCTTCCTGTTCCGAATATAGACCCAGACAAAGTAATATAAGTAACTCGAAGTCATTGAACCTTATTTAATACTAATCTGTTTACTCTAAGTACAGTTTAATGAAATCCAAGCTGTTCCCTCACAAGTAAACTGAACATATGTACATTATATTCTATAAAAACTGCACACCGTATCATCAAGGGATTTTTTGCTTCATAAACAATTGTTATTTTCTACTTAATTTAACCAATCCTTGTTTTATTGTAAATTGTTTAATGCCTTGTAAATGAATATGAATAAATATTTGAAAACTAACTGTGAACCAACCAAGGTTAAGCTAAAATCTTTACGAATGACTTGATAAAGAAAAATAAGAAATATTTGTGGCATTCTAAACTATATTTTTCTGCAATACAGACATGCATAAATTAGTTATCGGTATTACTGGAGTATCTATTGTTTTGATACTGAATGTTTTATCGTAAGTATACTCTTTTGTTATTTCTTGTGTTTATTTATTTATTTTATCCATTCATTATTAATCAAACTTCAGGAGAAAAAATAATGTTTTCTTAATATTACTGATAGAAGTTTATATTCTTTTAACACACAATTATTTTTTTTATAATTTGAGCTATTATGAGTTTTTACAATGTATATTTATATTTTTGTTTTATACAAATAATTTTGTGTAAGCTGTATGAAATCCTTATATTTATGTTACAATGATTTTTTTGTAAAATAAGTGATTTTATAAAGTCCTTGATATTTCAGTATTTTTCTTATCACATAGTTCATTACTGAATTTATAAATAAAGGCAACAGTAATATACTGCTGTTTAGTAGTCCTAAATCGGTTAAGCAAAAACAAATCCCGGAAACAAACTAAAATTGAAGGAAACAGTTCAACTATAAGAGGAAAACAAGGGAACAACAGAAACATTGAAGTGCAACAAAAACAAACAAAAACATCTCTTATTTTGAACACAGATTTCTTAAATTCAAGAAATATTTAAGAAATTTGCTTTACAGAATCATAATTTACATAAAATAATAAATCAGTCCTTTATATTATTTTAATTTAGTGCTACACTCTTTTTCTAGCGACCAAACATTTATATAATACCAGCTCTCTGAAAATGAGACAATCCTTGCATAGGTAAATATAACACAATTAAAGTTAAAAACTTAAAGTAAGATGCTTTATATTCTGCATAGAAGTTATTTCTTGTTTAAAAATAAAATAATGATAAGGACAACAGATAACTGCACCAATATACTTGATATTAGACACTCATTTAACTTTTTTTCATAACTATATTACAAGAAAGATTTATTGAACAAACAATTTTATATTTAATTTTTTTTTTAAGACTGAATTGAAGATAAAAAAACATGTTTTATAAGTTCCCTATCAAAGGCTTTCCACAGTGAACTAAGACTTTTTATACTATTTTTTTTTTGGGGGGGGGGGGATGGAGAGGGTGTGCATATCATAGACAAACGCATACTTTATTCTGACCAAATATGGTAAATGTCTTGAAGAAATTATGTTATATGTAAATATTAGTAAGAGGTCTGATTTCCATTTATACATTCACTAAAACTGCAAGTAATTTTACAAAGTCTCTTAAATATTTACATATCCACTGTAATATATATGCGTGAATATAAAATGCTATTACATGCTTCAACATTCATAATCAAAATTCAATATTTATAGATTATTGTTGATCATCTCAACAAGATTGACTCTCGCTTGATCCGGTATGGTGAAAGTGAGAAAGCAATCGAGTTGAGATGACCAATGATAATCTGTTTATCGCTATCAAATTAACATATGACGACGTTGCCTATTTCATGTCAATTTCATTAGTTATGCCACATGCCTTCTTAGTTTCTAGCTATAATTTTCCATCTCAAACGAGTAGCATGATATGAAAAATTATCACAAAAAAAGATCAAAGGAAAAATGCACAAAAACGCTATAATATAAAATAATCCAACTTCTTTACAATAAATATATTTTCTCCATCATTTTAAATTCTATTCTTACAATTTCCATTTGCTACAGTATAATATTGTACAATTTCTATGACATTTCACCCAATAAAACAAAGGAGGAGGTCCGGTAAGGACCGATTTTGGCCTCAAATTTCAGTTTCATCTGACGAAAGATTTTGACCACTTTTTAAACACTTAAGTGTCTATTTCATATGATGCAATTAATTTATGTGAAAGATTTTAACTTATTTAGTCATTAAAAACGATCCGATTCAGGCTCAAATATGAGAAATCTACCAAATATGCGAAAAAATGTCACTTTTCAGATGGTTTTTGTCAAAAACGAAAGTGGCCGCATCCGTGTTCATCCTCAATCTTTATATATGTTATGTATTATCATCAAATACAACTTCCATTTCAATATTTTGGATGAACACGAATGGGGCCACTTTCGTTTTACACGGAAACCGTCTAAAATTTAACTAAAATGCTGGAATTGTGAAGATTTCAGTAATTTAGCATGAATTAATGGTGCTAGTTCTCAATATATGTGCATTGTATTGTCAAAAAGAGCCCATATTTATGTAGCAGAACCTTTCTACTATCCAATAAATGACTAAAAGTTTACATTTTAATAATTTTGTAAAACTGCTATATTTTGGGGCCAAAAAGGGGTCTTACTGGACCTACTCCTTTAGAAGTACACCCTTCTAATGATTTTATGAAACAACCTTTTTTTTTATTCAGGGAAACAACCACTCTCATGGATGACCTGTACATATCAACAAATCTAGATGATATTCTATCCAAACAATTCAAATTCTATATATATAACCTACCATCTTCCATGAATCAGGACATTGTCAATTATGCAGTTCAAAACTATGGATTAAAGAACTGTATGTCGCTAAGAAATAATGGCATGGGAGATGAACTGCTCTCCATAGGAGAAAATAACGAGATCTCAGTTCGTAATACCGACCAGTTTGCTCTGGAAGTTATCATTCACCATAAGTTATTAAAAAGTTCCTACAGAACATTAGATCCTGATTCAGCAGACATTTTCTACGTTCCTGGATATGTTGGTACACATTGTATATTTTTCAACAAATATTATTTCACAAGTTTAAGTGACCAATTAATCATGAACTTAACTGAATTTCTACTTTCTCAAAAATATTTTACAGAAGGAAAACCTCACTTCTCGACAATCAGTAAAATTCACAGAGAAATGTGTTCCGAGTTTTGCCCATATCTGCAGTATAATATTGCCCAAAATATGACATTTCTATCCATAGAAAGAGAAGTAACCCCATCTGATAACTTGTTCATGAAAACTGCTGCCCAGTCCATTAATGTTGTTCCATACCCTTCTTTTATACACTGGGTACCAGGAAACATGACGAACAATTCACTACCGATTCCAAGCTTAAACCAGAGAGACGTGTTCATATTTCTACCTGCTGGACTTGTGTGCCAAAATGAATTCAGATGTAAAATCATGGAACAATTTAAACATAAAACAAATAAATCATATGAAGAATACAAAAATAAAACTTTGCCCACAGAAATGGTTTTCTTTGAAGTTGCGCAATGTGACGAGGAAACTGAAAGAAATTTAGTTTTGTGGATGCATCGTTCGGTGTTCTGTTTACAGCCACCGGGAGATTCTCCGACCAGAAAATCATTTTACGATTCCATCATGAGTGGATGTATACCAGTTACATTTGGAAACCATTCTTTACAATACGCATTTTCAAAATATTTTGATTTTTCTAAATTTTCTGTATCAATACCTGTGGATATAGCTAGCAATGATAAAGGAATACTTAATTTTCTGAAGGATATAGATATGAAAACATTAAAAAGACTTCATTCAAATCTTCTACATATCATGAAATACATGCAGTATTCTATATCATCTGATGACAAAACTGAAGAACCAGATGATGCAATGAAGTTCATTCTTGCAGAGATTGCAGACAAACTTATTCCAAAAACATAACGGCACCAGGGCATATTTATAGATTATCGTTGATTATCTCAACCAGATTGATTTTCTCGCTTGAGCCGGGACGGCGAAAGCGAGAAAAGCAATCGAGTTGAGATGACCAATGATAATCTGTTTATCGCTATTTTACATTTTATGTCAATTTCGTTAGCAACGCCACATGCCTCCTTAGTTTCTAGCGATAATTTTCCATATCAAGCGATAAGCATGATTTGAAAATTATCACAAAAAAAAATCAAAGGAAAAATGCACAAAATAGCGATAAATATATATATATATGTTCTTTAAAAGATACATTTATTTTTGTATGTTTTTTTATAATAAAGTATTTACATTTTAACAGCATTTTTGTTATAAATAATATTACAAAATGTTTATGGAACTTAAGGATGTACTTAGGTGAAGTATTGGAATTTGTGTCAAATATTCGGACTCCTTGGTGTTTTTCCATACTATACACTGTAAAATATTTTGCCCCATAACACCCTATTATTTTTTCATATAAGACTTAATAGCTCATGAAAGGTCATTTACAAAAATTTTAGAAGATTCTTAATTTTCTTTCTTTTGTTTTGAGACCCAAATTATACCAATGCAAATATAAGGTAAAAGTCCGAGTCAGCCTTTTCCCGCCATATTTTAAATCTCAAATATCTCGAAAAGGAGGTCCATGACCTATCAATATTTTTAGCTTATCTTTATCCTTAATTGATGTTCTACCAGCTTAGTGTATCAATTTTAATTTCTTAATTTCTTAAGTTTTACCTAACCTCACCTAAGTACATCCTTAATCAGGTTTCAGATGTTAAGTAAACAAAAATCACCGTTTTGGTCATGTTGACTTTTTTGTAGATCTTACTTTGCTGAACATTATTGCTCTTCACAGTTTATCTCTATCTATAATAATATTCAAGATAATAACCAAAAACGGCAAAATTTCCTTAAAATTACCAATTCAAGGGCAGCAACCCAACAACAGGTTTGCGACCCATCTGAAAATTTCAGGGCAAATAAATCTTGACCTGATAAACAATTTCACCCAATGTCAGATTTGCTCTAAATGCTTTGGTTTCAGAGATATAAGCCAAAATCTACATTTCACCCCCTATGTACTATTTTTAGCCATGGTGGCCATCTTGGTTGGTAGGCCAGGTCATCAGACACATTTTTTGAACTAGATACCCCAATGATGATTGTGGCCAAGTTTGGTTAAATTTGGCCCAGTAGTTTCAGAGGAGAAGATTTTTGTTAAAATTAACGACTACAGACGACAGATGCCAAGTGATGAGAAAAGCTCATTTTGCCCTTTGGGCCAGGTGAGCTAAAAATGTGCAAAATTCATTTTTGTTTCAATAAAGAAATACTTGGCATGAGTAAAGCTTTATGCTGTCCAGTACTATAAAAAAAAAAATTCACATAACATTTCATTGCAAATAAGAAAATAACCATCCATCACTGGAAGTTAACCAATCAAATTTCTTCCCTTATTTAATCTGTGTACAATGTTTAGTAACCATGTAACCTCAAGTTTACAAAATATTCTATAGAAATCCCAAATAAAAAAATAATGGTGCTTTGAAATACCCAAGACATGTGTTTATGACATAGAAATGTTTTACTACAATAAAATGTAGGACTAATTACATACAACTGTCAAATTCTAGGGATTTTATTTTTTCAACCTATTTTCATATACATGTACAACCAGATGTGACTTACCATTATTTGATGGTATTACACCTTAAAGCATACAAGAAACATACATATCCATGAAAACATGAAATTAGCCAATAAACCAAGAAAATCAGGTCAAAGTCAGCTGAACCCTGCCTGACAGACTTGTGTAACAAACCACCCAAATCCTTTTACTCATTACAATTGAAAAATTGAAAAAAATACCTATTCACTTTTTTTATGCAGACACTGAACCATGAAAATGAGTTCAAAGATAATGAACATATGTCCAATAGAAACTGCATAGCATAACACTTCTGTATACATGTATGAAGCATCTGGGAGACACCCCTAAACTGTGAAGCTCTGTACAAATAGTTGTGTATCATCTTTGTCACTGCAGGATTGTAATCCATATGTCTCACATTGCGTGATTTTCATTGAAGGTGGGATAAAAAAAAAAAACAATAAGGCAAATTTCATTTTCATTTATAAGATTCTTATCTACAAGTGCATAAAAAAAAATTATCAAGCTCCCTATCAAAGCTTCCCCTTATATGTGTCACACCCCTTAATATGGCAGTAAAGTTTGTGGTGTTATACTTCTGAATTCTTAAACTTTACAAATATATGGATGAAGAAAAGCAACAAAAGAATTATAAAATTGAGAATGGAAATGGGGAATATGTCAAAGAGACAACAAACCGACCAAAGAGCACATATCAGTAGAAGGCCACCAATGGGTCTTCAAGGCAGCGAGAAAATGCTGCACTAGGAGATGGTCCTTACCTGGACCTAATTAAAAATGTGAACTAGTTTAATGAAAATGGACGTCATACTAAACTCCAAAACATAAGAATGAACAAAAATTTAAAAAAACATACAAGACTTTAAAGACAAGTGGTTTCTGCCCTTAGACAGGCATAAAATGTAGTGGAGTTGGAGATGAGATATTTTGGGAGATCCAAACTTTCCCCTTATATCTCTAGTCAATGTAGAAAAAAGAAACACACAGCAATATGCACAGTATTCAATGGATGTTTATCTCCCTTATTCTATTGTACTGTTATACATATTCACTCCACAGTTATCTCCCTTATTTTATGGAACTGTTATACATGTTCACTTCACAGTTATCTCCCTTATTTTATGGTACTGTTATACACATTCACTCCACATCCATTCTAATCAACATAATAAAAAGATTACTTACTTGAATTTGACCTTCACCTCTGATATAGCCTGTCATCTTATTTATCTGTGAAGACATCTCCTTGGCAACCTTAACAATAGGATTGCAATCATCTTCCCATTTCTCTGCCTCGGACTGTAGGTATTTGGATGCTGCCTGTCAAAGCAATAGATCTTTAATTAAATAACAAGAAATATATTGCTATGCTTTTAAATGCTATATTGTTTCTGAAGGGAAAAGAGTTCATAAAACAAAACATACTTTCAAGAAAGGAGACCAACTTATCATCAATGAGTTTTGTTGAATCTAAAAAAAACAAAGGATTGTACTCTGAGCTTTTCCTCACTAATCATACCAAAGCTGGATGTTGTTTGTTAAACTTTGATGAAAATTGCATGTATGTGAATTATTTTTCGAAAGAGCTTAACATATGTCAAACAATATTTCATAACCAAATAAAGCTTGGAGCTACATAACGAGAAGCTATGACTAGTATTTATTGAGAAAAAAATATGATAGAAATGTGATAGCCAACTGGAAAGAGATTAAGCAGAATATCATTAGAATATGAATGGGAATATAAAAAGATAAACAAGCATGCTTTCTGTTGTACAAGCCACAACCTGCTCATTTTTAAAATTTGGATATTTTTAATTTCTGTCATGTTTGCTATGCTTGGCATTTCCTTGTATATGGAAAAAAAACTGGTAGGACCATAATTTTTATCTTGTTTGCCAAGTATGGGAAATTAAATGATATGAATATTTCATAAATTACCAGAACAGAAGCATTTGGTTTATATGGTGAATCTGTTGCCTTCTTTTTCCTTCCTACTTTAGAAAATTGACCAACTGCCATATTCTGTTTTTCACTATAAAAAATAGAAAATTTAATATTTCATTTATATTCACAAATGCAGAGAACAGCAATAAGGCCAACTAAAATTAATTAGTAGATTTTCATCCAAAGTTTTGAAAAAAATGGGGCGGGTGGGAGGATTTTATTTTTTAAATTTTATTCAATTTGAAACCTTGTGGCGTGAACTTCATATATATGCAAGTGTTATAATTACAAAATTTAGCTTATACCATGTAAATGTTTAAACATGTATAAAGAATCCTACATAATTCTTGAATAAACATCTCTGATTTGCAACGCGGACTGTTCTACATGCAATTGCTACTTTAGAAGCATATTTTCAGCAAACAGTAAAACCATGGAGAAATTCTCTATTCATTTGACTACCAACTCCAAATTTATTTTGCTCTCAAAGCGATGGTTTGTAGTCCCCATAAACGTATACAAATGCAATGGTATGCAGCACAAGTATTATGAATGAAATGAACACTCAAACAAGTGTTGCCAGGAATAGTAAAGTTGGCGCTTTTAAGATTCATAAGTTATACAAGAAGTGACGCATATATAATTACATTGTAAATGGTATTTTGTGTTTTTAAACAAAAACAATAGCCATAGGTAAATCTAAGGGTTTTCTAGTACACAATGTGTATGTTTGCCGACTTTTTTTTTCTACCAATTTGTTCCACGATTCTTGCACTTTGGAAATCATTCACAGCCCAAATTTGCTTACACAAAGTCAATGTATTATTAAATAAATCCACAATTTTCTGATGAAAGAAATTTCCAATTTGTGACATACCGCGATTTGCGTTGGACACAGCGTATTTAATACTCGTAACCCGAATATTTCATGCCCTTCTGGTAATCTTTCTATATTCTCCGTAAATGATACTGTCATCATTGAGCAGCAGATTTTGTCAACATAATCGTTTTAAAGTACTCGAAACAAGAAATATGAAAACCGAAATTTTATAAACAGGAAGTTCGAATGAAACGAAATTATTGACGGTTACCGGTAACGGAAATGAACAAAATCCGGAAATCGTAAATTTTGCAAAATAAAAAAATCGGGGCGGGACGATTTCAGAGGGGCGGGCGGGGATGAAAATCTATCAATTAATTTTAATTGGCCTAATAGTCAGCAAAGTAAGATCTACAAATAAGTTCAATTGTGATGCTCAACTTCTTCAGGCAATTTTTAAGATGAATTAGATTATAGCATTGTTATCAATACACAAACTGCTGTCTTTTAACATTATTTTATGTAAATAACAGATTTCCAATTTGCAGCTGGCCCGAGAACACAGTTATTTCGTAGTGCATTTCTTTTAGACAATAAATTCAAATTAAAAAAATCGCACCTGCTCTTTCTTAAAAAGATTTTTAACAGCGTAGTGTACTACCAGTGAGTCAAATAATATCAAAATTATAGAAACTTCTACCAGCTCTAACTCAAAATATTGACAATTCTGTGTTAAGGGGGTGTAAAATTCAGTTTGACAGCTTCAGACGTGATAAAATTTGACCTTTTTGAACTGGACCAAATCACTACTTAACATAAACATGATAAAGATTCAGCACCCAATTTTTTTTAACATGTAATAACATCCCCTAACTTAACATTTCATGCATTTAATATCAAGAAATAAATTGGGAAAGTGTATCAAATAAAACATGCAAGTTATACACTGTTTACACTAGGAACTATATTCATAGACAACGAAAACCAAAGGACAATAACTGTGTCCTTGGACCAGCTAACCCCTTATGTCAATAATTAGATAACTTGCTAAATAATTTCAATGTTATTCTTGAATATTGAATATTTATGTTAAATAAACAAGTAGACAAAACAGACATCGAACAGATTTTCACCTATATGGGAGCCCGATTTATAAATACTTAGAGGCAGACCGGTAGCAAGTTTTAATTTCTTAAACCGATGAAATATTGGTGTCCATATTAATTATAAGCTAAACTATACAAAGAACACTGTTACAATGGTAAGAATAATAGGCATTATTAAATGAACTTTTTAATGTAACATTTATTTTTCTGGTAATGGATACATTTTCACAGCTATGATACAATAAGTTTCCATACATAGTATCATTTGGACAGTGATGTGAAATTTCAATAAGAATGACAATATAAACCTTGTAACACAGAGAAGTTCTTCATGTACTGTTTTAAATCCCGCTTCTTTGTTGTCATTCTCCTCCACTGGTTGGACTGAAGGCTCCAATGTGGCAGCAGGTGTCAAATCTTCAGGTGTTTTAACACCTAAAACTTTGTTCAAATCTGAAAAATGTAAGAGAAGATCCTTCAACAAAGGGTATATGACAGCTTAAAATATAAAATTTCCTTATGTGTATTAAAATTTCTGTGTGTTTTACTTGTATACAATTACTCACAGCTGTGAAAAAAATTGCTACATTCTAAAAAAATATTAAGTAATATATATGATGAAACAAGTCCTAAGGCAATTTGGAGACTCAGATTATACACAATTAATATTTATAAATGTTAATACAACTACACAAAACTCTAAAGATAATTCAGATAATAACTTTAATTACTTTTAACTAATCCAGGCTTTAAATCTTTCATCTGTTGTATACACACTAAAAGCTGATGAACTTTAGCTGCCCATGAAACTTTCTGCTTTGTGAATTCTTCCATTGTATTTGATAAATCTCCATCTTCTACAACAAATATTTAAACAAGTTAAATACAGGTACTGAAATATTTTGATGACTTGTCTTTACATATCCTGGGTTTTTTCCCCCTTTCGAATCTGGGTTCTATAATTAAAAGCTTCAATGCTCTTGTTCCTGGGCAAATTAAAAATTATAGATGAAGACAAGGAAAGATAACAAATCTATAAACACTTATTTTGTTTTTGTGGCTATTTGATTTTAAGATTTTGCCAAAGTCTCCTTAAAAACCTATAAACAATTTCTACTTCATTTAATTTTAACATTTTAATTTGTTGTTCCTTTATAACCATAAAATCCACAAAATTTGGTATCTCATGAATAATAATGTGGGTCTCACTGGGGTCTAAGCTTGACGCTGGATTGCCGATTTTTTTTTGTAAGCGTGACAGGTGAAAGTCAAATTATTGTGTCGGGAAAACGGGAAATGAGGTCTAGCGGCACCTGGGAAATGACCAAAAAAAAATGAGAATTGCTTACGTACATAGTGTATGCTGGATACGGGAATCTGACAAAATAGTAAGCGGGATCCAGGATCGTAACCCCCCAATGAAACCCCCAATAATGAATCCACAGTATGCAGAAAAGTTCACGTTAATCACTTACCTGTTAATTTTTTGACAATATCAATAAGCTGAGGAGAGATACCAGTCACTTCATCTAAACACTTTCTAACAGCTGATCGTTTGTCAAGTTCTGTAGACAGCTGGATACCTTGTAGAGTTTTCTGTCTTAAACTCATCAAACTTTCACTGAATTTACTTAGAGACAACTGAAACTCTGACATGCACATTTGTTTTTCTGCATCTACAACAAAAAAAATCAAAGGAAATGAAATAAAAAGAGCATTTATTAAAAATAACTTTTATAAATGAATTTATTGCAAAATGACAAAAAACAACCTTATTTAAAGAAAGAAAGCAATGAGTATTTGCTCATTTCTGAAAATATGCTATCAATTTTTATCAGTGTAATATTTTGTAAGGTAGATTCTTGTTGTTTGGTTTTAACTACTTTGTGGTTTTCAAATGCTACTGGCCAAAGTGTGAACTAATCAAATCTTTTCTTCTTTAATATTTTTTTATGAATACATACATTTCCATTTATTTTACAGTGTTTTGTTCATCTAATTACATGACCAGAGAAAATGATAATTACTATTCAGAAAACTGAGAAGAATATTCAGTTTTGTATCTTTCAAAGGGCTTAAACCAAAAATGGGTTATTATATTGTTCATCTCAACACTTAACACAATTTTTCACCAACAGTTACATGTCAGTTCACAATTTTTTTTCTTCATAATAGTGAGATTGCTCACTTCTTATTTAAAGGACAAAGTGGAAACACATTTTGAAAGGCTATATAAAAAATATTACTTGGTAGTTTTCACATATAGCAATAATAGTACAGTTACTCACTCAAACATAAGTTTTTGTCACAGCGAGATTTGAAATCAAAATATATGGTTATACCTTACATATATTTCAAACAATTCTATTGGGTGAAACGTTATCACGTGACATGGAATAATTCAGTTAATTTTCATTCAATTGCAAGGAAGGACAAATAACCCTAAAAATTTACGCCAGCGGTGAATAACCCTATTATTCACCAGTGAAAAACCCTATTATTCACCAGTGAATAACCTTTTGAGTTTCTTGGTTTGTACTTGAGTTACCTCCCATAAAAAATGATGTCACAGACTAAATAAACAAAATGGCAGCGTTCACGTTACACTGGAAGCCCATCGAGAGACAAGGAAATAAGGCATTGGACATGAATACACCTGAGAGTGCCAGCAGCCGATGATATCTCTTATAAATGGTCCTTTTCAGGGCCATCAATATTTTACAAAAAGATTCTACTTTTGTTGTAAATTCGAGAAATTCGAAGACAAATGTATTTTCAAACTACTAGTAAGTGTTCGAAATGCCCTTCCACTGTTAGTTCGTATAATAAAACAATTGTGGCCCCTTAGAATCGATGAATATCCAAAATTGTCAACCCTTAAAAATTATTTCACTTCGGGCTGCGCCATCAATGAAATAACCTTCTTGTGTTGACAATTTTGGATATTCACCTTTTCAACGGGCCATAATTGTATATTAATTTCAGGATAGGCTAACAACATCACAGATTTATAATATTTTTTTAGTTATAATGACATGGAAATGATAATGCTACATTGTATTTCCAAAGAAAAATATTACTGCACATATATCTTTTAAATCAAAATTTACAAGCAAAAGAGCAACTTAGAATTGACTTTTTCTACTTTTAAAGAATTACAATAAAAGCACAGAATATCACAAATAAAAGAATTCAACTTTTTAGATTTTCTATGATGAGATGACATGTGTTTTACCCCAATGTAGACAAGTGTAACTGTGAGCTACTGCTCACTGATGATACCCCCGTTGCAAGCGAATAATGATAATGTAAGTGTTTGGTAAACAGGAAGATGTCGAGTGATGAATATAAAAACGTATCACACCGTAAAGTTGACATATATAAACCCTGAAACCAAATTTCAGAAATCCTGGCATTGTAGTTCATGAGAAAAATGTGACGAATATTTTCAACTTGGCCATCATGTGTAAAATGATACAAGTGTTCGGTAAACAGGAAGTTGTCAAGTGATGAATCTGAAAACGTATCACACAGTATAACTGACTTATATAAACCCTGAAACCAAATTTCAGAAATCCTGGCATTGTAGTTCCTGAGAAAAATGCAACGAAAATATTCATGGGACGGACGGACTGATGGACTGACAGACTGACGAACTGATGGACTGATGGACTGATGGACGTAATTAAAGCAGGGGTATAAAAATAAATTGCTATTGTGTGATACCATTTAAGGTACTGTCTTTAAATATGGCATCCATACATAATACTGATAAATACCTGTTTGAGCTGTCCTGACTTCCACAGCACTATCTGATAATTTATTTAACAAAGCTGTATACATCAATGTCTGTTCTTGTAATATATCCATACATTTTATACTCTGAAAATACAACCACTAATTACCATTTCTTCTATGTATTTCTTTTAGTGGGATTTTTTTTTCGAAAACTAAATTGACTGTATAATTCATGATGACCAAATTCAGTTCAATGATATTCCAGTACTACATTCATATATCATACGAATCAAAAATGCTTTTTGGTAATACGACTCATAGTATTGTACACAAGTCAGGCTGCTAGATTTCTTTTTTAAACAGTTTTATATTTTTCATTTCATGGCGTTTTATAGCTGACTATGTTGTATGGGTTTTGCTCATTGTTGAAGGCCATACTGTGACCTATAGATGTTAAATTCTATGTCATTTGGACTCTGGTAGAGACAGTCATTGGCAATCATATCACATCTTCTTATTTTTATATCTATATAATTTTACTGTCAATTTTTCCATTGCATGCATTATTGGTTTTCATTTTTAGAATTATTCCCTGTATACTGCGCATAAATGACAAACTGACATCAAATTTTGATTGTTTATGTATATCTTTATTGGAAAATATAATAATTTTCATTTGGTAGTGTATTTTGAATGAACATGTTTGGACTAACCTTAACAATCCACTGTCCTGAAAGTAGACCAAGTCTACAACATATGTATGTCACTGTTATCTTATCTACTTCTCTTTTCTTCCTTGATGAAGTGGATTTTATACTGTCATACAATCCATCTTGATCTAAACAAAGGGATGTTGCTAATTCAGAAACACTGTCATTTCTGAAATAAAACAGTGAAATCCATGTAGCTGTTGTTTATTGAAATATTTTACCAGTTGGGAAAAAAGAGTTTAAAACTGACTTTGTTGAAAAAGATTATCATTTTAAAAGGAGCTTCCTGGTATGATCAGGTAAATGTCAGATTCAATGTTGATAAAGAATACTTTACAACATGTCTGCCTATATCTAAATACACCAGTTATAGAGTATTTTAGTTTAAAATGAAAATGATCTGATAATAAACTGTTATCACAGAGATTTGTCTCACTTTTTGGTAATTTGTTAATGCATATGCTAAAATTAAAGAAGTCAATGAATCATGACTGAAAGTACATGGCAAAATGTGTTAAAATCAATCCTTTCTTTTGGGAACTTACCCAAGACATGCACTGTGCAAGAGATTTCTGATCTGGCTATTCTGATGCAGTATATGTTCAAAAAGTTGTGAGTCTTTTAAAGGATTGCTATCACTTGGCCACACTTTTCTATCACACCCTTTAGTGTAAAGGTCAGAGGTCAATCCTTCAAGGTCGTCAAGAACACAATATATTCTCACTGCCCATTCTCTGCAAAGTTGTTCAAGTTGACATTTATCTTGATGAGTAGCTGTAATATAGAAAGTTACATTATCAAATATTTGACTTTACAAGCTAGGCTTGATTAAAAAAAAAAAAAGAATATATATTATATCCTTTACTTTATTCAAAAGGTCAACTACTAACTTCCATGATAAAGGAAAGCAATAATTATCAAGACCCAATTAGTTTTTCCTACAAAAACTGCTACTTTATCTACCAAACTAGAGTCACAAAAAAATAGTGGACACCTAAGCCATAGTCATATTACATTATGTTAATAATTCTATGACGATTACAATATTTAGGCTTACATGATTTATATATGACACCTGATGTTGTTACTATGGTAACTGTAATGTTATCTAACTCGTTACTATTTTCTTGTAGACGTTGACATCTTTCTTCTCCAATATCTTTATCATCCATACTTTCTGTTAGATCCATAAGTTCTGATATACTAGTGGTATGTTGTTTTAATGAGTCAATCTGCAAAATAAAATCAGATTAACCCACATTTAATAAGATAACCAGAAATATAATCATATCATCTTCTACAATCATTAAAGGGTCAGTTTGGACCATGGAGTCTTGTGCATATGATATTTCTGTACTCCCAAAAAGTTCAATTTACTAGGAGTTTTAAATAAATTATCAAAGTTTTGATCAGAACTTTATTTGGTCACCATTATATTGGATGATTTTACCATTTACAGAAGATTCCATTGAGTGTGTAGCGAAAGGAAATATCTTTGCTTAGCTTGCTTGTTAGCTGAACCGTGACGTCATTATTAGGTCAGGTATACTACCCTCCTTTCGAAATAGCATAGTCCAACAGACAGATCGATTGGTTTTCTTTTGGACTAGTCTATTCTTAAAGTAGGGTAGTTTACCTAAGCTAACAGGCAAGCTAACCAAATATATTACCTTTGGCTTTGGCTACACACTCAATGGAAACCGCTGTAAAAGGACATTATAAATGGAACATTATTGTTGTACTATAGCCAGTACATATTCATTTTGTCAAATGGTTAAAGGCATGAAGCCCAACTAAATGCTGTTAAAATTAGTTAAAAATTAGCTGATATCTAAGCATGACAGGAAATAGTTCTTACCTGTTGTTTCATTAACCTTTGATCAGATGACGTGGTTGACTTATAAACAGGGTCTGAAATGTCTTTCCATTGGTCCACCGTCACATCTATAAATACTCTTATCTTCTCAATCTTCAATGGAAAGCAGTAGTATTAGACTAATACAATGTGTATACTCAATAAATGTCAAATTTACAATATGATTAGACAGCTTGATTTCAAAGTTAGAAAACTCTTCTTTTTTTATTTTTCATAACAGTGAGCGTAACATAAAACAGATGTTACCTCGAAAGAGTTTAAGGTCTGTGTTATATGTCTTGTATCTTTTATTAATCATACACAAATCTTCATGAAATTATATGTTTTACATTAAACCATTGAAAAACCTGTGTTTTGTATCTGTCAAACTGTGTATTGTATCTGTCAAAAGTGAATTATCAGAAACGAATTAGAAAGATTTTTGATTTGTATCCTAAATCTTTTATCATCTACATTTGTACTGCAATGAACACAACATGATTTTTTTTGTAGATTCGTCAATGAAAAATAAGCATTTCCTTTGGTTGTTCAATTTCTGATATTTTCGTCTTCCCTATTTGCAGAATTTGCAGTAAAATATTTGTCAAATTATCCATCTTTTAAGGACCTACCTTGACTTCCCATAGTTGACTTAGAGAACAAATATCAGCTATATCATCTTGATCCCCCATTGCTACATATTTTAATTTCTCCGTTAGGTCTGCAACTAGTTCATCTACCTCACTACACAAGGAATGTATACTTCTGTTAACAAATAAAATTTTAAATATTATACAAGAAAGTATCTACATAGAAATGTTAAAAATACACAAATATCACAAAAATTCTGAAGCTTCACATTTTAAGAAGCATTTAAGTTATTTTCGGCTAACTGTTTATATGTTAAATCTAAAAATTCAAAAAATAGGATTTTCTCAGTTTTTTTCTTGTAATTTTGATAATTTAACTAAATTTTGTATTTTTCAGCAACTTGTTAGCATAGCGTCCAGCAAAATGGAATCAATTCACATTAACAAAGTTGATTAAAAAGACAATATGTCTCATTAGCACTCATACCACAAATTCATCTTCTGATATCTATATATGGTCAGAACAAAAACTTACCTTCGTTTGGCAGTATCAGAGTGTACCAAAAGACATTCAGCACTATCTACTATATGATTACTCCAACCTAACAAATCTCCACTCACAGATTTTATAACATGCTTATCTCCCTTGGTTACAGCACCAGTTATCTTTTCTTTGATATGAGAGGTAGTGGATGGATCTACAGAAAAAGGGTACATTACATTCTTATGACAGACTACAGAAAAAAACTGTAACTGAAAAGATCAACTAATTACAAAGTCATAAGTTGATTAAAAATTTTATGATTTCATGAACTTTGAAAATGAGGTAAAAAGCAAACAGTACATATATGCCAGACAATTATACATTTAGGGGAAAATGTAGATTGTTAAGATCTATCAGTTAACAATATTAAATTTGTACAAATAGTTTGTCTTTGTCATCATTGGCATAATGTTAACAAACCTAGAATAAATTGATCAGTAAAATTTATACATAAAAATACTTATGGTCAAATAGTAGTGATTCCTTATACTGGGGATTCTTTTATTTTCATAGGTACCAACTTATGTGATATATTTATTTCATGGTTTTAGCATGTAAGCTTTTAGAATATTTTTATATAGTTGAACATTTAAGTAAGTGGTTAAACTATGCCCACAAAATTTCTGATAATTGGTATCCTACCAATATAATGATTTATCAGTATCAAAATATTTCACAAAATTTTTCTGCTAACCTTGACTAGATTTTAACCTTGAGGCACGTTGATATGATTCTACAGGCTTTACTTTGCTCTGTTGATAGGATTCCTGTGGCTTGACTTTTGTTTGATGAAATGATTCCTGAGATGACGTAGATTGCAATGATTCCGTACTTTGCTGTAATGCACTTCTTTGTAATGGGACTACTTTTTGTAGCGTAGATATGGATGAGTGAGTGAGAAAGTCCTCCTCACTGCAGATATCCTCCTGTAGGAATCTGTTGTCAAGAGGTAGAGATTTCAAAGCACCAGTTGATGAAAATTTAATGTGACTAGAACTGGAAGTTTTCCTTCTTTTCTCAGCTTCTGTAATGATAAAAAAATATTTTAATTAGAAACAATTTTTAAATAATAATTCTAAATGCTATCTTTGTCCATATTAAATACATCCTTTTCATCTATTCCTTGTAAAGTCTCTAATAACAGACATATAAAGTATTTGACACAAAATTTGCTATAGCATTTCATTTTCATTTTTTTCTTTCTCTCTCCATTTAGGGGGCTCACCTTGTGAGGCCCTGTCTGAATCTAAACATGATCAAGATATATAAAATATATATACAAACAAAAAATTTTGAATACTATTGATTGTTATTTTGAAACTTGCAGCTATTTTTTAATAAAAAATATCCTCAATTACTTTATTCTACAAATTTTTATCATTAAAAATATGACGTTCAAAACCATTTATTAGAAATAAAAAGCTTAAAGTTTAAAAATTAAAAAACCTGCAAATCTGAGATTCCGTCTCTCTGGACTAAGTATGCTTGGCTGATTATCTGCATTCAATCCATTCTTCACTTTTCTTACACATTCTAACAAATGTGATAATCTTCTAAGTAATGATTCTACAGCTGAATTACTGGTTACATCAGAGTATACATGGGTTGATCCTGCTCTTATTCCTGTTATTGCTGTAATTTGATCAAAATTAAAAATACACAAGTCTATAAAAGTGAAATGATAAAGAAATGGCTTTCATAAAACTTAACATTCTATAATACATTGTTACTTTTTTTGCAATAATTGTTTTTGGTCAAGGGAAAAGGGAAATTATCCCTAGAAACTAAAAAACTTTGAGACAATAAAAAAAAAGTATAAAGTTTGTCCCAAATATGGCAATATATGTGTAGTTAAGTGTTACAAAGTCAAAGATGAAATGTATAAAAGCTGATATTACAGCCTTTAAATTCTAAATAAAAGTAAATTACATATGGCTTTATGATTAAACAATAACTCAACTTAATGAAACAAGCTGGTAATAAGCTGATCATGACATGAGAAAGGGTAAAAGTAGGGAAGGGCAGAATGGATTGATTTAAAAATAGTTATGGTCAATATTTTTCAGAGCTTATATTTCATTATAATTTTCTGTAATTTAAGGGAAAATAACTTTATAAACAAACCTTTATGGAGGCTTTTAACATAAACCAGCAATCCATTACGATATAGTGGATCATCGTGGCTATCGACAATTCTCTCTCCGACCTGACACACACGCCTTGATCTACCCACCAGAGATTTAATTGCACTGCTGATACCTTCTACATCACAGGTCATTACATATCCTCTACATACACCTATATCTTCTTCTATTCTTTTCTCTGAAAAAAAAAATGTTATATATATCAATTTCTTATTGACCAAAATGTACAATGAGCTGCAAAAGTTTCTTACCTGTCTCCATCTTTGATTTCACCTGGATAGATTCATGCACCATGAAGCTAGATCTCTAGTGAAATATTGCATTTTTTTTTTATCACATTTTAAAAATAACTAAAGTTTTTATATTTGCATACTGAATAGTTCGTTTAAAAAGCATTGTTAGTCAACCTATAATTTTCTTTTTGTAATTGAAGTAATCTTTGTTTTGAATAATCCACCCTCAAATAGATTTGTATGTTATGTGTTGTTATTTATAGGCTCTTTGCTAACTTACACCATGCAAAATTTAATTTTTTGTTGATGATAAGTAAAAAAACTACTTACCAGAAACAGCCATAAATATCTGAGGGTCAGTCATTTCATCCAGGATTTGCATCAAACTATTCAACTCAAAAGACCATTCTTTCATTAAAAGCTTGACATGACGGACAGCCATCTTGTCCAACTGGTCCCTTGCCATACATAGAGCTGCTGGTACAATGTCAGGATCCAGTCTTTCAAGATGACATACACAAGTTCTAATTACTCTGACACCTGTAAGATATTCACATATAATATTTGTAAGAAAATTTTAAAAAGTATAGCCATTTGACCAAACTAAACCTAACTATTGAAAGGTCCAATTGATGTTTCCATGTGATTGTCGAATTTTGAACATCAAATACATGTTTATCCAAAACAGGGACAAGACTATATGCATGTTAATATGAATGTACCTATAAATGTTGTAAAACATTTGGTGAAAAAAGAATTGAAGTTAAAAAAAAAAAAAATCAAAGAGCAGAATGCTCTGAGGGATATGATTGCCATAGTTTTCATTGACACATGTATAGCAGTTCTGCCAACTTTTAATTAAGCAAATGCATGAGATTTGCCCAAAATTGAAAAGATCAAAGAGGGAAAAAAATAGATCCAAGGATACTGCCGCAAAAAAGCATGAACATGCGTGAGTCTCAGCCCTAGTACAGCTGGATAGTATTATTTTCAAAACTAATTCAACTGCACATGCAAAATGTAATAATCGGAATAGTCACTCAACTTTAAAAATAGCCAATCCCGAATACAAGTGTATGAGCAATGTACTTATTCTGTTTCATTTTTGTACTACATTTTTGTACTATCAATTCCAAGTTTACTTTTCACAGCAGTCACTGAGAGTGAGAGAAGGTATTTCACTTCGTATCTTATCACTGTTAATTCTACGAGGGACCCCATTTCTAACTCTTTAAATATTAATTTCCTTTGGGTCCTTGGGCATGACTCCTTTCCGTACACACTCCTCTGTTTATAAATTAAGATCGTTTTTAATATAATACGACGTTTTTGACATCTAACGAGTTAATTTTTCTTGACGAGTCGTTTTGTATTTCGATTTTGACGGAAAATACTTCCGGAAGGGAGACAACTCAAAACGATAATATGGAAGACTCCATTTCGGCTGAAGGGGTGTTATAGGTAAACACTACATTTATTTTAATTTAAATGATGCATATGATTTGAAATTATGCAACAACAATAACCCTCAATAGCAGACAGACATAGAAAGAGTCCCATGAGTTTCAAATTAATCAATGAAGCGGGGATTCCAGAGCAACCACTCAATCTGATACCTCTTGAAATCAAGAAAACTATACGCATGCGCATTAATACATAAACAAACCTGCGACTTGCGACTTGGAACAAGAACGTTTATCAAATGATATGATGAATGGTTCTCTATTTCTTTATGAGAGTACAGTATCTAATATCAGTTTAATAACGTTAAAATATGGAAAAACTCCACTTCAGTTCTTATATGACAGAAATAGAATTATCAGAAGTCAGAGAACTCTCGCATTTATCAAAACTGGGGAATTCCCTCTGACGTGTTTCTAAATTTATAAACACACTAAATATAAATACTGCTTACTTCTGATTTTCCATGTTGTTAAAAACACGCATATAGGTCAAGGAAAATATCAAACATGACGATTATGAGAAGAACATTACAGGAAAGTTGTTTATGTTCAATCCTTTTGCCTGTTTTTACCTTTTAAAGCAAGACAATCATAAGAATCTGAGATGTTACTGAATGTTTAGAATAAAACGGTTGACGTGAGGGAATGCAGCCCTGAGTCAACGGTAAAAGTCTACAGATTGCTTGAAAGCAATCGTATCGCAAAAAAAAAAGAATGTACACTTTCCTATTATAAGGTATCCATCCAGCAATTTGCAAACGTTACAAATCTTTAATTTTCTGTCATAATCTACTAATATTTTATTGTTTTTTTTATATTTTCAATCACATTGTGTACAAGTTTCATAACATTTGGTTAGAGCAAACTAAAGTTAGGGAATGGAAACCAATTTCAAGGTGTTAGTGTTTATTGAAAGTGTTGTTGCATTTAATGATGAATTAATGATTACAGAAAAGACGCCACTCTAAGTGGTTAAACATATACAAAATAAGTCTCTGCAAGTTGAAGGTGTTAACTGGTGAATTGAATTAACAGAAAATTTAGCCACTCTGCATAGATAATATATACATATATATTCTTTAATGTGGCTTCCACTAAATTAATTAATAAAACTTATAAATCTTACGTGTGGCATCAGTTGAGCTAGCTGCGGCAAAGCTTGCCACTTGACACATTTTATCTGCATGTTCTTCAAACTCTGTTATCAAAATGTCATTTTCTCCTATAGACTGATCCTGACGTACAATAAAGTATTAAATTAAGTCAATATGAAAATACACACACAACTGATAACTAGAAATTGTCAAATTGTTCCCCAAATAGTTTACAAATAAGACATTTATCAATTTCTGTTTGCTTTAAAAAGATCTGAATTCTTTTAAATAAAATGACACATCAGATTATTTTTTTACCTCTATATAACATGTTTACAAATTCTATAACAAAGTTATTAGAACATTTTGTCTTCCAGATGTCCCAACCAAATATCTTTTCTTTTATTTTTTCTATTCAGCAATAGAATATCTTTATAGCTGCAGTTGAAACAACCTTTCAAAAATTTTGGGTCCTCAATGTTCTTCAACTTCGAACTAAATTGGCCTATAAACTTTCTTTACTCATTTTGAGCGTATGGAATACAAAATCATATTAAATGTATCTTTGATGAGTTTCTTTTCCTATTGATAATTTCCATTACTCTAAGAACTATGTTGTGATGTCATAATGTATAAAAAGCAGAAACGTAAATGAAAATGAAAGATGTTCATGTACCTGTTTAGGATACATAGCTGCCTTTATCAATCTTTCTATAGGTTCTGTTGTTTCTTTGAATATATCTACTATCAAATGAAGTAAACTCATGTTGACGTTCTTCTCCAGTTCACAAAACTCATCAATCAATGATTCACAACACTCATCGTAATCCTCTCTGTACAAAATGAAATTTGATTATACATTTAGTGCTGTGTTTTCATTATTATTCTGGGAATAACATTTTTTCATCCATAGTTGGTATGGGTGATCAAAGAATCTAAATGTTCAACAATGTACAAACATTATGAAGGCTTGAATACAAAATTTAACAAATCATGAAAATATAGTTTCTCTCCAATCCACAAAAAATAAATGAATCCACAAATCCACAGTAATCTAAATTTAGGTTACTGTCAAAGAACAATCTAAATATAGATTACTGTCAAAGAACAATCTAAATTTAGGTTACTGTCAAAGAACAATCTAAATTTAGGTTACTGTCAAAGAACAATCTAAATATAGGTTACTGTCAATCTAAATTTAGGTTACTGTCAAAGAACAATCTAAATTTAGGTTACTGTTAAAGAACAATCTAAATTTAGGTTACTGTTAAAGAACAATCTAAATTTAGGTTACTGTTAAAGAACAATCTAAATATAGGTTACTGTCAAAGAACAATCTAAATTTAGGTTACTGTCAAAGAACAATCTAAATATAGGTTACTGTCAAAGAACAATCTAAATTTAGGTTACTGTCAACAATTAATCTAATGAGTATTCAATTACCTTTTACAATAAGGGAAGGCCATTTTTAGCTATAATGCAATATAAACAAGATCGCAAATGCTTAAGTGTCTTGCTGCCAAACTGATCATGGCTTAATTTTATGTTGAAATCTTACAATTAAATAAAATCTAAAGTATCACATAATCGTAACATATATTATCAAAGATCCATAAAAATGAGATCAAGGACAAGACTGACATGTATACCTGTATTTCAATAATTTCTAATTGTATCATTAAAATCAGAAACAAATATAACAGAATATATTTGGACACATCTTTAAATAATTTAATTTTGGATGTAACGCGTCTTCTGATTGGCTGACATTACTTTGTTATAAGCCCATAGACATAATTTAGTCCTGTTTTTCTACGGTTTAAAATGGAATTTAGAATTAAATTATAAGAAATGACTGTAATATTTTTTCTGTCTATTCGAAATAACATAAAAAATGTGGTGCACACTGTTAAATAACCCGCTACGCGCGTTATTCAGTGTGCACCACATTTTTTATGTTATTTCTTCATAGACATAAAAAATATTACAGTCATTCCTTAAATATCTTTTGATTGTATCTAATTATGCCTTTCTGTTGCTTATAACTTTTTAAATGTATTGTTGGTGACACTTGTTCTTCTTTAAGTTCATTACAAATATACTGACCTCATTCTCTGTATATCTGTTTTCTCTTTGATGGTAATGGACAAGGCTAAAACACGACCTTTCAGTTGTAAAATCTACAAATAATAACATCTTTATCACATTAAAAACTGGTTTCAATGGCACTTACGCATTTCTCATTGGCAAACATCATGAAAGTACATGGATATTCTTATACATATGTATTCTTTTCAATATTAACTTTTGTTTTTTTACCTATTAAAATATTAATCTCCATCTGACAGTTGTTGTATAAATTCTCAATAGGGTTGAACATGACATTCCACAATGCTCTACAAAGTTGTACTTGATATTGCCCTTTTTTTTTAGTGTCACAGATGAGTCTTTGGTAGACGAAACTTGCATTTTTTTCTTGCCATTAACTTAGGATTTTGATTTGATTGTACTTTGGTTTAAGAGAATAAAGATATATATATGTATCAAATCAAAAAGAATATTATATATGATCATGATGATGTTGAATTGAAGTATTAAATCAGTGCATTATTATAAACTATAATTTCTACTCACCCTTTGACAATTTATGATAATAAGATTTCTATATGTGTCTGTACAAAGATGTGCCACCAACATACTATGTCTTATAATTCCTTCTGTCCAACTTTCTACATCTATATCTAAATCCTCTCTGTTTTCTGTAGACAGTGCTTCTAAAATCTACAATTGTTTTGCATCAGTAACAATGTTTCTATAATGCTAGATAACAAATCTGCACTAATAGGGATTCCTTATTAATTGTTGGGTACCAATTTTCATGGACTTTGTAGAATAAAATAAAATATAAATTTCCTATATCGTTGCTGTTATGCAAAAACCCTGTATCTAAGGTTTTGATAATTTTACTTTAGGCAGTAAAAACTGAAATCTTTTAATCCATTATTTAGAATTAGATATGAATGTTTCACTGTATGCGAAAATATCTGATCTTCTAACCAATCAATTACCAAGACGAGCAAATATTTTTGCACCTATATTGTATTTATAAGCTATATTAGCTTTTAGAACCTGAAACTGATAAAACTGTACCTGTTATAATGTCAGCTGCCTTGCCATGTGTTTGTCTTTTGAGATACAATATTTTCCCACAACAAAATGTCTCACCAATCCAACTACACTTTTTTGTCACATGTCAGAATTCAGGTTAATGATTGGTTAGAAGATCAGATATTTTTGTATAAAGTGGAACATACATATTTAATCCTAAATAATTGATAAAAAGGTTTCCGCAAAAAATTGAGATACAAGGTTTTTGCATAACAGCAACAATATAGTCTTGTACAAAACCTTTGCAAACCCCTGAAATCAAGTAGCCATATAAAAGCAATTTTTCTTTTCACGAAAATTGATACCCACGAAAATATTTGTATCAATAGTATTTGTATGCTCTAATATACATAGAGATTCATAAAACTGAAATATATACCTGACACTATGGAAAATATTTATCTTGATGGATAATAGTGTGATCACTTCAGCTCATCAATGAGGACATACATAAAAAATCATAAAATTAATGTGAAATGTACAGCTTATTTTTTTCTTTTCCAATAATTTGTCATAAAGTTGGTAAATGTTTGCCTTTGTGAATGTTTAAGGACGATTTTGAAATAAAACATACCTGATCAATTTTAGAAACAAAGTATCCAGGTTCCTCTACATCTAAATAATCTTCTTCAGTAAATTTGTTTTCTATGGCCTCAACTATATCTCTTACTGCAGACAAAACTTGGTTAATCACATAGGACTTGCTCACCTGTCAAGAAGTAAGCATTTAATGGTAATCCAAGATTATAAATGTTAAAACTAGGTGAAAGAAACTCTTTTCAGGATTTCAGATATCATGTACAGTATTCATCAAATAATGGAACACAGTTCTAAAATATGTTCCTGCTTGCAATTTATTGACACTTATGAAATTCAGATTTACTCCAATTGTACTGTCATGACTATGACTGCATTTTAGGTCTAGGACTTTTTCTGTTCAGAAAGTCTTTTTAATAATATATAAAACCCTGATTCCCTCTTGGTGAAATAACAATCATAGTACGATTCTTAGCTACCTACATTATTTATACCAGCCTATTGATTAAATTGGTTGGAAAAAGATAATTATCTGTTAATCAAGCATTTTAAGTAATACATGATGGATGCTTATTCACAAGTAAATAAATATTAATTTGAATAAATTGAATTATTCCATATTGCTAAAACTTTAGTAGGTTTTTCTATATGAATGGGATTTGAATAAACAAGCATATTCACCTGTGGAAAAAGTATATTCAACGCGCAAAACATCGCATGCTTTTACGTGTATAATTCAGGTAAACAACGTTTGATGAACAATTTGTTTTGGTAAACATTATTCATTAGATACATTTCTCTCGGGAATATGGAATAAATAATTACTGTCATTTGTTTCGATAAATTTGTGGTTTAATTGACTTTTGAGAAAACTGATTTTCACTTCGACTGCACATTTACCTCATCAAAAGACAGTAATTGTATAAATTTATTGAATAACTGTTTGTTTCTGTGAGATAGGAGAGAAACTTGCATTTTCTTTAGAGATGTTTGTTCAAATTATTTTCAATCTTTTTTAACATTTTGAATAATAAACAAATGTTATGATTACTACTGGATCTGCTAATTTGTACAAATATAATGAACATACGGTAACATTGTAAAAATGCTTACATGAGCCTGTGCATTGCTAGGATATTTAATACAACTTTGTAAAGCTACACTTATTGATGGAATGGATTTCTTCAGTAAATTGAGTGCTGTAATTATTTTCTCCCTTTGTCTATCTTGACACAGATCTTTTTGTCTCTTGTTTGCTAAAGATGTCAGAATGGAAGTAGTATCTGTAAAACTCTGAAAGTAAAACCAAGGTAAAGATGTAAGAATGGAAGTTGTATCTGTGAAACTCTGAAAGTAAAACCAAGGTGTGCTAAAGATGTAAGAATGGAAGTCGTATCTGTGAAACTCTGAAAGTAAAACCAAGGTGTGCTAAAGATGTAAGAATGGAAGTCGTATCTGTGAAACTCTGAAAGTAAAACCAAGGTGTGCTAAAGATGTAAGAATGGAAGTCGTATCTGTGAAACTCTGAAAGTAAAACCAAGATAAAGATTTTAGAATGGAAGTCGTATCTGTGAAACTCTGAAAGTAAAACCAAGGTGTGCTAAAGATGTAAAAATGGAAGACGTATCTGTGGAACTCTGAAAGTAAAACCAAGGTGTGCTAAAGATGTAAGAATGGAAGTCATATCTGTGAAACTCTGAAAGTAAAACCAAGGTGTGCTAAAGATGTAAGAATGGAAGTCGTATCTGTGAAACTCTGAAAGTAAAACCAAGGTGTGCTAAAGATGTAAGAATGGAAGTCGTATCTGTGAAACTCTTAAAGTAAAACCAAGGTGTGCTAAAGATGTAAGAATGGAAGTCGTATCTGTGAAACTCTGAAAGTAAAACCAAGGTGTGCTAAAGATGTAAGAATGGAAGTCATATCTGTGAAACTCTGAAAGTAAAACCAAGGTGTGCTAAAGATGTAAGAATGGAAGTCGTATCTGTGAAACTCTGAAAGTAAAACCAAGGTGTGCTAAAGATGTAAGAATGGAAGTCGTATCTGTGAAACTCTGAAAGTAAAACCAAGGTGTGCTAAAGATGTAAGAATGGAAGTCGTATCTGTGAAACTCTGAAAGTAAAACCAAGGTGTGCTAAAGATGTAAGAATGGAAGTCGTATCTGTGAAACTCTGAAAGTAAAACCAAGATAAAGATTTTAGAATGGAAGTCGTATCTGTGAAACTCTGAAAGTAAAACCAAGGTGTGCTAAAGATGTAAAAATGGAAGACGTATCTGTGGAACTCTGAAAGTAAAACCAAGGTGTGCTAAAGATGTAAGAATGGAAGTCATATCTGTGAAACTCTGAAAGTAAAACCAAGGTGTGCTAAAGATGTAAGAATGGAAGTCGTATCTGTGAAACTCTGAAAGTAAAACCAAGGTGTGCTAAAGATGTAAGAATGGAAGTCGTATCTGTGAAACTCTTAAAGTAAAACCAAGGTGTGCTAAAGATGTAAGAATGGAAGTCGTATCTGTGAAACTCTGAAAGTAAAACCAAGGTGTGCTAAAGATGTAAGAATGGAAGTCATATCTGTGAAACTCTGAAAGTAAAACCAAGGTGTGCTAAAGATGTAAGAATGGAAGTCGTATCTGTGAAACTCTGAAAGTAAAACCAAGATAAAGATTTTAGAATGGAAGTCGTATCTGTGAAACTCTGAAAGTAAAACCAAGGTGTGCTAAAGATGTAAAAATGGAAGACGTATCTGTGGAACTCTGAAAGTAAAACCAAGGTGTGCTAAAGATGTAAGAATGGAAGTCGTATCTGTGAAACTCTGAAAGTAAAACCAAGATAAAGATTTTAGAATGGAAGTCGTATCTGTGAAACTCTGAAAGTAAAACCAAGGTGTACTAAAGATGTAAAAATGGAAGACGTATCTGTGGAACTCTGAAAGTAAAACCAAGGTGTGCTTAAGATGTAAGAATGGAAGTCATATCTGTGAAACTCTGAAATTTAAACCACTGTCTAATCAATATGGATTAAGGAAATCACTACTCTGTTTCAAAATAGCAAGCTTTTCAAAAGACTGTTATAAATTAATTGTACAATGTATATAAATAAAGGAACTAAAAAAGCAGAGAAAAATGAAGGATCTGTGTGCTTGTTTTCAAGATATAAGCCATTGAAAATTAGGTGGGAAACAGTTCTTTTCATACAATTAATCAATGAGTGATATATTTCTCCTAGAAGAAATTTAAAGGTCCTGGTGAATGAACTATACAGAGAACAATACCTGTTGTATTTGTTAGATGGGACAATAGAACTCACAAAAGTTTAAATCGACAGGTAACTTGCAGGTGAATCTATGGAAAACTATCATAGGGTTCGCTATAACATTTAATGATTAGCAACTTTTTTCTTTCGACACATATCAAGGATTTTAAAAGATTTTCAAATATGGCTTTTCAAACTATATGTTATAAAAATTAAAAAGTAGGGGTTTATGCTGTTAGCTGGGATTTTTTTTTTAAGAAACTACATGATAAAACCACAGAGGATTCAAATATCTGGCAAATATTAAAAAGAAAATCATAAGTTAATTGATTCTGACTTTCTGCTTTAATATGGACAAGACCTATAATACAAAATCCTTTTCAACATGTGTCTTGTTTATTAATATTATTACCTTAAATCTAGATAACAGATCAGTCATATTATCAACATGACTTAGAAGTCCAACAGCTTCTGAGACAGTATGGGCTGCAGCCAGAATTCTCCTAACTTCATAATCATCAGACACCAGTAACACCTACAAAATAGTAAACAATATTGTTTTCACATGAAAATTAATCCAGTTGACACAGTTGAGGGTTCTTTTTTGTTGCAGTTAGTGATAGTGAATAGTGAATTTACACTTTTGTGTATCTTTTTGCTTTTATAATAAGAAATAATAATATTTACTATTTATTTATCTCTTAAATGTGAAGTTTGCAAAAATATCAATTTCAGCATAATACAGGAATTCTTCTTCAACTTTATTTTTTAACTGTTCATTCTGGGTTTTTTTTTTTAGCCAATTCACAATATATCATTATTCATAAAAAACAATGAATTTTCTGAAATACTTTAATTCCATTCTCAGTTAATGAATGTTGATTGATTTGTTTTAATAAATTAACAATGTAATCTTATCATGTGCTAAAATCTTTTAAAGAGTTGCTAATTTTACTACGTTGTTTTTATTTTCATATTTGAACTTTTATCAGTAAAAGTTAAAAATGCAATTAAATATCTTCATTTGTTTGCTTTTAAATACTTGACATCATTAATCCAAGAAAACAAATTTGTTTTTAACTACTAATGGCAAATATAGCAATGTATAGAATGAATATCAGGAAAAGATCAAGTTTCTGCGAATTCAAAATGAACTCTGTTTTCAACCAGATAGCTGTGCTGAGTCAGATTTTTTAACCCAATGCAAGAAGTTTTTTCATTATTCACTTCA
Organism: Mytilus galloprovincialis; assembly: GCF_965363235.1. Classification (NCBI taxonomy): domain Eukaryota; kingdom Metazoa; phylum Mollusca; class Bivalvia; order Mytilida; family Mytilidae; genus Mytilus; species Mytilus galloprovincialis. The sequence continues at coordinate 69,899,198 of NC_134841.1, read as the reverse complement.
AAATAATCAGGAAAGCAACTAGGATTTCATGGACTGCATCTTACTTTCATTGTTCCTTGAAGAACATTCTTGGAGGCAGTTATAACTCTACTCTTATTTTCTTTACTGGCTGAGGCTGTTACTCTCTGTGATGCTATGTATAAATCACTGCTAGATAAATCTAAGATCTCACAGGCACTCTCCATCTGTCTCTTCAGCTCCTATTGTAACATATAAGTAAATATATTAAAAACATGTACAAAATCTATAATCTTAAATTATGATTCCTGCCTTGGAGTTTAGTTCATGTTAGTGTTACTTAATCTTTAGTTTTTGTGTAGTGTTTTTAGGACTTTTGTCTTTTTGACCATTTTTGTGTGACTCATTGTTTTTTATTGCCATCTTGCATGTGTGTTGGTATCTAATCAATGGGGTTTTGTAATTTTGTAAATAATTGAAATTTTTATTTGAAATAATGGTATAAACAAAACTACATTCAACAATTCAATTACATGAACTAAAACTGTGAAAGTACTTTTATTCGTGGGGAACCAATTTTCGTGGTTTTCGTGGATGACTGTATCCACGAATATAAGTGCGCAACAAAATAAAACAACCATTTTCCAAATCAAGACAGGGAAAGATCCCCATGTAGAGCTAATTGTATAATTGTAAATCTCAAATACATGTAGTTATGCTTTAAAAATATTATCTCTAGTGATGACACACCTCTGGATTTAATATTATCTCTAGTGATGACACACCTCTGGATTTAATATTATCTCACGTGATGACATACCTCTGGATTTAATATTATCTCTAGTGATGACACACCTCTGGATTTAATATTATCTCACGTGATGACATACCTCTGGATTTAATATTATCTCTAGTGATGACACACCTCTGGATTTAATATTATCTCTAGTGATGACATACCTCTGGATTTAATATTATCTCTAGTGATGACACACCTCTGGATTTAATATTATCTCTAGTGATGACATACCTCTGGATTTAATATTATCTCTAGTGATGACACACCTCTGGATTTAATATTATCTCACGTGATGACATACCTCTGGATTTAATATTATCTCTAGTGATGACACACCTCTGGATTTAATATTATCTCTAGTGATGACATACCTCTGGATTTAATATTATCTCTAGTGATGACACACCTCTGGATTTAATATTATCTCTAGTGATGACATACCTCTGGATTTAATATTATCTCTAGTGATGACACACCTCTGGATTTAATATTATCTCTAGTGATGACACACCTCTGGATTTAATATTATCTCTAGTGATGACATACCTCTGGATTTAATATTATCTCTAGTGATGACACACCTCTGGATTTAATATTATCTCTAGTGATGACACACCTCTGGATTTAATATTATCTCTAGTGATGACACACCTCTGGATTTAATATTATCTCTAGTGATGACATACCTCTGGATTTAATATTATCTCTAGTGATGACACACCTCTGGATTTAATATTATCTCTAGTGATGACACACCTCTGGATTTAATATTATCTCTAGTGATGACATACCTCTGGATTTAATATTATCTCTAGTGATGACACACCTCTGGATTTAATATTATCTCTAGTGATGACACACCTCTGGATTTAATATTATCTCTAGTGATGACATACCTCTGGATTTAATATTATCTCTAGTGATGACACACCTCTGGATTTAATATTATCTCTAGTGATGACACACCTCTGGATTTAATATTATCTCTAGTGATGACACACCTCTGGATTTAATATGAAGCAAGTCAAGGAACTAAGGCTTATTGAAAAATAGTTCACTTTACAAAGAAATGCACACTTTAGCTGTACGTATAATGTTGAATTTTTTGATAAAATTATTTTAAATTAATTTGATTTTCCAGCCAAAATTTAGCAGGTTTTTCTACAGTTTAATACAGTCTGAGATACAAAAAAAAATAGCTATATAAATCATAAGATATCAGATTTTTTTCTCCGGTTTAACTATCTCTAGTCGATTTAAACATTAGTTTGAATCTTACATCATCTGAAGTCTTATTAGCTCTTTCTTTTCCTAAAGTCACAAGACGTTCCGCAGCCTGCATAACCATTTCAGCACAGGGCCCCATATCAGTTTGTATGCCATCTGAATGGTCAAGAATTATTAACAATGAAATCTGAAAAAGGAAAAAATTGGGAAACAGTTAGTGATATATTTTAAAGTGTCCAAAAGATAATTTCTGACACACATATTGACTTGACTGAGTATAAGAAAATGTGGTGTAAACATTGAAATAACTTGTACAGGATATACAGGAGAAAAAAACTTTCTCTATCAAAATTTATAAAAAAAAAAAATTAAACTTTAAACTTTTGAAGACTCATATGTAGTAGTTAAGATCTTGCAGAATGGTGTTCAATGGTGTTAATTACATAATTATGTTTATTGTTAATTTTGACATCAATATGTTTTTTTTATATCTTGTTTTTTTTTTGATTGCATTTTTTAATAATGGACACATGGAAGGATTGTCATGAACAAAATAAGGCTGAAAATATAGTGGCCATCTACAGAATGAATGTGCTGATACAATGATACATGTGATATGACACAGACATAGGATTCCCACTATCATTTTCTCTGTTGATCAGTGGACAGTGAAATTGGTGTCACAACTTGTTCAATCATCCTATTCCCACTTTTTATAAATCTGGTAAGAAACATTCAAATTTCACGAGGGAATAGGAGGAAAACTTGTGCAAACAAAGGATTATACTGTACATTTGTATACACATTGTTTAATAATTTAATTTTGGATGTAACCCATCTTCTGATTGGCTGACGTTATTTTGTTATGAGCCCATAGACATAATTTAGTCATGTGACCGTGACATCATCAGCGTTTTTTCATGGTTTTCTACGGTTTAAAATGAAATTTAGAATTAAATTATAAGAAATGACTGTAATATTTTTTCTGACTATTCGAAATAACATAAAAAATGTGGTGTACACTGTTAAATAACCCGCTACGCGCGCTATTCAGTGTGCACCAAATTTTTTATGTTATTTCTTCATAGACAGAAAAAATATTACAGTCATTCCTTAAATAAACTTTTAATTGACCAGTGTTTTTTTGGATAGGTAATAGGTTATTTTTGTGTGTGTATGAATTCTGTGTTTTTAATATAAATAGATATGAAAGAAATAGGAACAAATATAGGGGGAGGGCCGCTCCAGTCCAGTCATGCTTCAGTGATTCCCTATATAATCTACCAAATTAATTTGATTAAACCCCCCCGGATCTGCCTATGATATACAAAATACTATATTTACATGTACAAAAATGTATATCATAAAAACATAAAAACAAATTAAACATAAATAGATATTAATGCCATTCTTAAAAGAATTATGAGAGAAAAAATGTAAACAATCAGCAAAATTTAAAGGACTTTATAAAACTGTGTTCTTAAAATTCCAAAAAAAAAATCCATGAAAACTTAACAGTCTAAAAATAATCGATATAAAAAACGCCTCCCTCTGTCTAACATGTCTAAATAAGTTATGCAAGTTTTGGCACATTTGTGCATAGCATTTACATTTTGGCACTCAAAAGACAGTTTCTCAGGATTCATATAAACATTAAAATTCTCATCTTCTGACACTATTTATGTGTTCATAGAGTTCGTTCCTTAATTTTCTATAAAGTGGACATTCAAGTAGTACATGTTCCTCAGTTTCCAACTTACTATCACACATACAGCAGGTCTGCACATGCTCTTCATTAAGCAGGAGATAACAGTGTTTTTAACTTAATTTGTTACCACCACTATGTCTTGCAGAAACTTGATGGAGATCATCTGACCATTTGTTTCTAAAATCGGTTAAAAGTTTATATTCTATTTTAGCTACATGTACATGATGTAACACCGTAGTTTTGTAAATGTTCGTGTCATTGTACCAGTCACTAATATTACACGATTCAAACTGCTGATAAAGACTATAATTTCCTTGTTGAGGTATCTATCCATATGCTCTTCTCTTATCTGTTGTTGACTATGATTGTGTATACCAGTTAGACATTGGCTGGTATTAGACTGTATACCAGTGGATATAATGCAGTCAACCATTTGGTGAAAATGTGTAAAGCTTGAATAGGCTTGGACAGAAGTAAAATGTACCTTCACTATACTATTATATGGTTCATTTTTGTATCTGCTGCTGCTAAAGATTAACACACACCAAACTATGTTGTCTGTTAACAAAAATGTGCTACCTTTGGCATGTTTGGTAATATGTCCTCAGATACCCTCTATGATGATTTCATCAACGTTTTTTTTTTAACTGCACAATAGTACTAGCATGACTAGGTTTGTTTTGCATTTATTGTACATGGAAATCTTGTAAGATGGGAAGTGTTTTTTTTTTTATTATCTACAGGGTTCTCTCTATCATCAACTTATGTGTTTGGATGGCAATTTTTTAGATTTAATTCAATGAATTTTTAACCTTATATAATATTGCTTCTGTTTATCTGACTTATTCTTTATTCTAAGGTAATCCTTTGATGAAGAAAAAGCAACTTCTACAGTGAATTATTTTTATTTTTTTACATGATTAAGCTTTCTTTCAAAAATACAGGTAAATTCTTAGGTGAATTTTTAATTAACATGATTAACCTTGATTGTTATAAAAACAAATTGATTATCAAAACATTTATTGTTCTTTGCTAGTGGAAATAGAAGGAATAGTGATTTTTTTAAAAGTGGGAATAGGAGGAAGACACCTCACAACTCTAACTAATTTGGCTTTAAAATTAGAAAGATGATATCATAATATAAGGAACATGTGTACTACTACTAAGTTTCAAGTTGATTGGACTTCAACTTCATCAAAAACTACCTTGACCAAAAACTTTAACCTGAGGCAGGGCAGACAAAGTCTAATAAAATCAGCACCTGCCCTGGTCAAATAGTCATTTCGGCACCCAAGTCAAATACATGCATTGTATATATTTTGGTCAGTATCCTTTGCAAAAAGATGAAAATAAAGATCCTGTTGTCCAGAAATATTGACTTACAAATGTATTAACCATTTTTTGGTGGTTCCAGTATGTCATGTATGTACATTTTCCTTCAACATAATTTGTATCCAATGTACGTATTGCCTATTGCCGTATTGGATATTTGTTATGCATGTTTTAACAAGTCAAAAGCTTTTAGAATTATTGTTGATTTAATGATGTTTTAATTTTTCCTGCAATTAAAACGAACAACTAATTGTTGAATCGACTTTAAATAGGTGTCGATATGACTTTTTCTAGACTATTATAGTCACTATATATATATATATAGCCTATAGGTGCCGATTTAAGTTGACTTGTACCCAGACAGACGAACGAACAAACGCACAGACTAATAAACATGATGCCCCTAGGTGGGACATAATAAGGAAAAGGTTAAACAAGAATGTGTCCAAAGTACACGGATGCCCCACTCGCACTATCCTTTTCTATGTTCCATGGACCGTGAAATTGGGTAATTAACTAATTTGGCATTAAAATGAGAAAGATCATATCATAAGCAACAAGTGTACTAAGTTTCAAGTTGATTGGACTTCAGCTTCATCAAAAACTGCCTTGACCAAAAACTTTAACCTGAAACTCCCACTTTCATTTTCTATGTTCAGTGGACCGTGAAATTGGGGTCAAAAGTCTAATTTGGCTTAAAAATTAGAAAGATCATCTCACAAGCAACAAGTGTACTAAGATTCAAGTTGACTGGACTTCAGCTTCATCAAAAACTACCTTGACCAAAAACTGTAACCTGGACGGACGGACGGAGCCACAGACCAGAAAACATAATGCCCCTCTACTATCGTAGGTGGGGCATAAAAAACAGTATTGGTCGATGTCCATACGCATATATTTTTGGAGAATTAAAAAATAAATCGTCTGCCACATCACAACATTTTTGTGAGCTGACTAACGCTGGGTTATACATCTCACCTGTGACGCAATTGGTGCTAAAACTCGTTCTACTGATTTTGTTTGTACTAAATTTGACAAGAGTCCACATGTAACTTCCATCTGAATTTAAAATTGTACAAAACAAGCTGAAACTTTTTGTTATCACCGTACAAACATTTTCAAAACAATCCTCGGCTTTTTTCTTCGTTTTAATCGATAAAACCCGTCTTACCCGATAACACAAGGTTTGCACTAAATAAGTATGCGGTTCCGACCTAGGCGCATACGTCTAATACTCTTTATTGTGTAATATTTTAAAATTAATATTAATTGAATTATCAATACTTTGGCACCATAACTGGTTAATAAAACTAACCAAATATATCTTAAATTACCGTCTATACAACCTTTTCTATATAGATTATACTGTTGTATTTTCCCGTTTAAATGATTTTACTCTAGTAATTTTTGGGGCCCTTTATAGCTTGCTTTTCGGTGAGATGCCTAGGTTCCGTGTTGAAGACCGTACCTTGACCTATAATAGTTTACTTTTATAAATTGTGACTTGGATGGAGAGTTGTCTCATTGACGCTCATACCACATCTTCTTATTTATTGTCACTTTTTAATTGCCTGTATCAAGGATTTGTATAGCCTGAATTATACAAATCTTTGCCTGTATTTTTGCTAAATGAAATTTGGTCTGTGTACAATAATGCCAAAATATAAAAAAAAAAATAAAACTTTGGGTAACAATGCAATTGTTTAAAATTATATGAAACAAGCTTTTTGTTATTCTAATGGTATATATCATATATATTTTTTTAAACAATGCATGGCAAATAATTATACTAAATAATATAATCCCTATGTATTTACTAAAAGTTTATCAAGAATTATCGACATTTAGTATTTCGTTTGGTTATTGTTTATTACAAGCTAATTAATTTTCGAGTTTGTTACCGAACTCGTTGAAATTGATAAACAAACCAAACAAAACACGTAGGGCACGTGTCAAATACGTGAATTGGTATACATAACTATGGTAAAAAAATATATATTTTCAATGCGTTCCCATTTGTTAATAATAAGTTGTCCGTAACAGTTGTTAAATGCTTTAATGTATTTAATTTTTACAAAGAGAATAACTTTTTACTACTAACTTTCCGAGTTCCAGTGAACGTTTGCTGAAATTCTTTCATCGCGCTTTCCCCTCATACTTATCACTGCAAACGGTAAAATATCGGCGAATTAGTGAATCCAATAGCAATTAATTTAGGACGATTGTGATAAGATAAAGGATTTACTTTTATAAGAAAGGTCCCGTACACTGTTTAAAGTAAAACTTGACCAGTCAAATATATAAAACATATGCAATCTTTTTTGAAGTTTCTTATTGATTCAACAGTAAAAATCAATCAATCAATCGATCAATCTATCGACCATCAATCAATCAATTAATCGATCAACCAATCGATCAATCAATCAATCAATCAATCAAGCAAATGCTGATACGGATGAAGCGGAAGTACTGACATGCAAGCCAATCACGCATTTGCGTTGATTTATGACTCATTTTGAAGAAGGAATTCATTATGGTTACGATAACTGATGCGGATTCAAATGAAACTGAAATACTGACTTACAAACCATTAACGCATTAGCGATGAAACCAAACTGACTTTTTATAACGAAATATCATTTCTGTATTCCGCTTATATAAATGTTAAAACAAAATATCTTATCCGTGCAGCTAATGGCATATTTTTTAAATGAAATGCTTTACATTATGACCATTGACAGCTAAACTGATAATGATTCGTATTGCTTTCTTTTATTTTCACAGAACAAATAACCTTACACTTTTAAACATGACGTTTTACACATGAAACATCATGTCAAATCTGTGATAGGAAATTGTCATAGGTTATGTTACTATATAAGACAGAATCATTGTGACATCCGAGCCCTTACGACTTGTACAGGAGACACGGTAAGTCAATAAGCTCTTCTTCAAACAACACCACTATCATGATTATAGTCATATTTCTTTTACACTCTGCTTTGTAAATAGTCTGAAAATTCTATGGGAATTTTGAATTCAGAACGTGTATAATGTTCGTTCTATGAATGTAGATACCCATACATGACAGAAGGATTTATAATACAATGCATTGGCGGACAGGCCTTACTTAGTAGGGTCGAATGCACTCTCTATTATTCTTATCACTTTAAATTTTGTTTTAGGATGATTATAGAAAGTTGTGTTTTTTTATTTTTTGATAGATTGTATACCTTGTATGAATCAAATAGGATATATTCTCCGTTACCTCCCATCATCGTATTTTAATATCATGCGAGTTGTAGACAGCGAGACTATGAACAATATTGCATTTCATGTAGCTTTTTTCTCTTACGGAGAGGGGTATTTTGGTTCTACTTTGTTTTTATAAATATTAACATGAAAACAAGGGCATGTGGTATTTATGCCGATGACATAAATATCCACCAGAGAACAATTCAAATTGTTTTTTTTTTTCCTAACAAAATTCTTATCGTGAATCTTTTGTTATTTAAAAGATGAAATGAAGTATTATCGAAATACAATAAACTTGTAAAGGGTTCTTATGTAGCTAGCTTGCTTTGAACCTTAATATGATTTTTAATATTTTGATGAATAAACGGATATAAGCATACCGATAATACTTCATTTAACCAAAGACAAACCAGCAAATTGGAATTCTAATTTTGCTGACCTCGTGCTATTACAGAGAATGAGACAAATGAGTAACGCTACATAAGTTATCACCAGTGTGCCTGAACGGATGTGAATGTAATATAAGCAATTTAAAATATATTTTTTTTTCAAATTAAAATACTTTGAGTAAGTATAACGGCTATCATTGAAAAACGACCGTCATAGTAAATACTTTAATATGATAATATCTGGGGCTGTTGTTCACCGTTTAAATTAGTTTTGGCTGTATGTAACATTGCGATATTGACATACATTTTTTATTTCTGAATTTATATCTTAGTTATGTAAAATGAAAAAAATCCTCTGATTAACTGCAGAATTAACGCAAGGAATAAAGCTTTGAATAATTCTTTTATTTAAAACTGCAATATTTGTCCTTGTCTAGATTTGGTTATTTAAGTTTACACGGGAAACTCTATACAAAAAAATTGAGACTGAAATGGGGAGTGTGTCAAAGAGTCAACAACCCCACCAAAGAGCAGAAAACTGTAGAAGGCCTTCAACACAACGAGGAAAATCCCACATCTGGAGGCGGGCTGCATATGGCCCCTAAATAAAAATGTTTACTAGTTCAGTAAAAATAGACGTCAAACTAAACACCCAAACATAGAAATGAACTAAAATTGAAAACTATACAAGACTGACAAATGCAAGAGGCTCATGATGTGGACAGGCGCAAAACTGTGGCGGAGTTACCCATGTTTAGTGATATATCAACTCTCCCCTATAGCTCTTGCCAATGTAGAAAAAAATAAACACACAGTAATATGCACAGTAAAACTCAGTTCAAAAGAAGTCCGAGTCCGATGGCAGAATAGGTAACAAAAGTAAATAAGCAAAATGACAATGGTACATACATTAACAAAGGACTACTAGCAGTTACTGAAATGCCAGCTTCAGACATCTATAAAACTGATTGAAGGATTATATCTCCCGATTATAACATTTAGTTAATATTTTGACTAGTTTGTGATATCGAAAACCCTGGTATAATAATTTTTGAGTAATACAGAGATTTCTTTCGTTAACATATCCTAACGAAAGAACAGTGTTCATTGTTAGTATTAGCTTTATTTGAAGTCAGTTTAGCGGGATACATCTCTTCAGTATACATTATGAAGTTGTTACTAAGTATTATTGAGAGCCAACATATCATCCAAATACCTAAAAGTGTTATTATCATTTTTTATCAGATGTTGTTTCAATGGGTCTTGGCTGATTTTACTCATTAATTGTAACTCATTCCAATATAGAAATACGTCTGTTATAAGTGGTGCACAGTAAGTCCCCAGTGGAATTCCATTAACTTGACGATATACGGAGTATCCACAGCGAACAAAAATATTATCTATTTAAAATTCAAAGGCAGTTTAGTATCAAAGCAGGTCCACTTGACATAGTTCTTTTGTTTGTTGTTACTATACAAACATTTACGACAAAGTGACACTTTCTCCCTATTGTCAACTAACATTTTTTCACGTTCGTGTTCCCTCGTTCATCTTCTAAGGATGTAAATATTTTCTAAATCGTACACTATGCTTGAGTCTGTAGTGTTTTTTTTTTTTACATTTCAATGAACATGAATAGCTAGTAAATTATTAAATCTGGAATTCCGTTATCAAAAATTACTTGAAACTTTTAATAAATTCTTAAATAGATACAAATATTTGCTATGGAAATTTGTAGGCGATACCTGTTAATGTCTTATTACCAACAGGATACATACTTTAATTTTAATTATGGTGTTGTTTATAGAGCCTGTCGATTTAGATACGAATAATGTAAACTGATCAATCCTTTAAAAAACCTACCCTGAAAGGTTATGAATTTAACACAGTAGTAAGATCAATGAATAATGATTGTATCGGTACCTAACATTGATTTGCAATCAATAAATTACCGATATGAGTTTTGTCCATTGTTCATTGTGTACTCTGATCAATGGTTGTGTGATTGGAAACCAACCCACAAATTATTATTTCTTTACAGAGAAAAAAGTCGTTAACCCACTTTGAAATTTTTCAACGGGATATAACTTTAATTACGACATTTACACTCAGCTCTACAATAACGTGACAGCTTTTCCCTAGACTTGTCTTCCAATGATTTCATTATTGTTCGACCTATAAAAAAATGTATTTTTTTGGGGGGGGATCCCCTTTCACTCTATGATAATATAAGTTTGTGACAAAAAAGAAATAACAAAGATGACACATTTAAGAACATGAACCTTTCCATGAGGTTTATAATATCGACCATTCTCTACTTAAATAGATTAAGTAACAGATTTCTATATTTACATCTTAATTATTTGTTTTATTTTCAAATATATTTTTTTATATTTTTCTTTTAATTCATTTTAACCAAGAGCTTCAAAAACTTTGCTTGTTATTCACCTAAAACGTCTGGTCTTGGTGAATATATATACCAAGAATATGTATCATGCAAGTCAAGCAGGTTAACTGCGAGTACTCTCAGATCTGTTCATTGAGTCTTTTTGTGTCGGGATGTATAAGTACCCGGCCACGTCCACTTGCATTTTTGTCCATCTGATGAGTTAAGCCCTTTTCAACTGATTTTCTAGTTCGTTCTTATGTTGTACTGTTATACCACTTCCCAGGTTAGGGGAGGGTTGGGATCCCGCTAACATGTTTAACCCCGCCACATTATTTATGTATGTGCCTGTCCCAAGTCAGGAGCCTGTAATTCAGTGGTTGTCGTTTGTTTATGTGTTACATATATGTTTTTCGTTCATTTTTTTTTTTTTTTTACATAAATAAGGCCGTTAGTTTTGTCGTTTGAATTGTTTTACATTGTCTTATCGGAGCCTTTTATAGCTGACTATGCAGTATGGACTTTACTCATTGTTAAAGGCCGTACGGTGACCTATAGTTGTTAATGTCTGTTTCATTTTGGTCTTTTGTGGATAGTTGTCTCATTGGCAATCATACCACATCTTCTTTTTTATATTGACAGTACAAATCCTTCTTTGAACATAGGATTTATATTATCAGAATTCATTCTGGCTAGGTAAGATAAAAATTGTTCAACGCAGAGTTATTCTTCCTTACTCTGATTGAATCCTATATTTGAGACTGGTTGGTTTTTTTTCATCTGAAAACTTACAGAAATTAATGGAAACCTTTTCAAATTGAGTTTTGTCAATAAATGAAATTTGACCATAGTCTAATATGTTACTTCGATCAGCTCCTATAATAGCTCTGTAGCGTGCTAACTAGAAGTCCACAGAGAGAGATCTGAATTATATCCCAAAACTGGCTTTAGTTATTAATATTCATCAAAGAGAAGTTTATCAAGAGCACCAAATGAAGTTGCATGGGCTTTAATTGAAAAAAAACAACTTCTCTTGATTTCTTTGCTAGGTCTTTTAATTTTTTAATTTCTTTATATAGCATTTTTACTGGCCGTCCTTTGCGTCGATTTAAACGCATGAACATATACATATATATTCACTTAAAGCTATTTGTTATACATTAAAACAGTCTCTTAAATTGACCATTATGAAGTCTATGAACTAAAAGAACCGATATTGGTATAGGCCTGCTGTACTGTTGATTTTTAGGTTCATAAGTTCATAACATTTATACCTAGATACTCTGATTTACGCTTGTCTCTATAAAAAGATTGTAAATGCATTATATTTTTTTTAGGAAAAGAACCTGACTTCCTTATTGTAAACAGAAAAGCATAAAGCTTAAATATACCTAATACTCAAAGAAAGTACATTGTAAAAGCAATTAGTTAAGGTGTAATATAATTGATGTATTTTATTATTTCAAGCATTCCAAATTTACATGTTGTTAAATTGTTGTTAACAAGCATTACGTGATTGACAAACCCGAACATAAAACAGAAATAAAACACGTTAACTACGAAATACAAGATATATGCCCATGCTTGAACTAGTGAAACTTGTTAAATATATCAAAGGTTAATACTTCTATTTTTATGATATAAGATTTGAATCACTTCCGTTCTTGAACACTTTTTTTTACGATGGATTAAATTAGAACACATTTCCTAAAACAAAAGTACAACGATTTCGTCTCAACTAAGACACAGAAAAAAATATTTCACTGACTGGACTGAAAACACACTAATCGGACCTGAATGACATTTCCTGCATTCGACAGTATTCAATCGAGAAATTTAAAAGATGATAAATATATTCTTATCTTAACTTTATTTTTAGCAAAGAGCTACATGTATGTGTATAATAAAATTGAATTTTCGAAGCATAGATAAAGCAAAAAAATAGTTCCTAATACAATCTTTGGTTAAACATATGAAGGTTATATATCAACGTACATGTATATATAAAGTTTAGCATCTAGTTGAAAGTATGGAGCCCTATTGTCTCATAAAAAGAAAAATATAATCATCTCGAAAGAAAGGCGAAAGATACTAAAGGGATATTCAAACTCATAAGTTGAAAACGAACTGACAATGCACGTAGCAAAAAAAAAACATACAAAATACACACAACAGTCTTGAATAGGAAACATGAAAGTCTTCGTTGCAGATAAAAAGTTTAGGTGAAAAAATATAAATTTCTAGGTAAAGAATGAAACTGCACGGGAGGCAAGTTTTCTGATTTTATCCACATTTTCAGTGCTAGACTGTACACTGTAAAAGCAAGAATATACAAACAAGATCCCTTATAATTTAATAGCCATTGCATATCATTTTATTCTTAATTCCAATAACGTTTAAATGAATTTTTTATCTTACACTCATATTTCTTAAATTTCCTTTCAGCGCCATCATGGGGCCCGGTGTAAAGCTTATGTTATGTATTGTTTTATGCTGTTACCTCTATTTGGGACACGTGACTGCAGGACGAGAGAAACGTCAAATATCGCAAGCAGTCATCGGAGCATATTTGAAACAGGCACTGGTGGAGGCTAATCAAGAACTTGCGCAAATGAAGGCTATTGACAAAATGATGGTAGATCAGGGTAAATATTGCTTCTAAAACAAGTGTGGACACAGATTTGTGTTGTCTGATTGGTGAATTTTGACAATGATATCAATGATACATGCTTCTAAAATATGAGTGTTTCTGTATGAAATACTGTCTCTCCCTCTTTAAGCATGTTTCTTTAAACCAAAGGTGAGGTGATTTATTCATACCACAAATCAATAACATATGACAGTCGTCTTGCTATATGCTATAGAAGAGTATATCTTCAATGCAACCTGTAATAATGTAATTTATTACACAAAATCAGTACATGTACATAAAATAGCCCACAAAAAGCAAGGAAACAACGCTTTTATTTCTGTTCTTCATCTCAAATTCACAATTCTTTATCGCTCTAACACGGAACAAAAACTTTCACCTCACTGCAAGTTTGAGACAGCCTCTATTTATGATATCAAAATATTATTCTGCCAATTGATGTCCTCATTAAAGTCATGTTTCAGTAAATTGTTCGATGTCACTGATTTTTCTAAAATTTTGCATGTTTCTATATTTTCAAAGTTGAGCATGTTTTAAAAACATTATGTGAAGTTGACCATTATTATGCATTTATCTCTTCTTTATTTTAGTTTCATATACTGGAAATCATTAGACAATTGCGAACTTATATAAAGCAAATACATTTTTCAAAATAGTTTCCAAATTCTTGTTTCTACAAAACAAGTTCATAACGGTTGTTATCCGATCATTTTTTGTTTTAGATTTGTATGAATATCATAGGGTAACTGGAATTGTTTTTCGTATTTAAAGACTTTGATTGTCAAGTACAAGCAAGGATTTGTATAGTAAGATCATTACTATCTTACTATACAAATCCTTGGTACAAGCAAGTATAATATTACTGAAAACCAACTTGTTTTCGCGACTTTTGCGAGTAGACAAATAAGGCGAAAATTAATCGTCGTGAATATGTATTTTTTTTTTTACCTTTCCTTATTTAACTACATCAGCACGCCTGGTAAACCATCTAATCTCAACCAAATGTTGAGACGGTAAAAAATATTCTGGTACTTCCTGTTGAGCTTTTCTGGTTCAAAATATCCAAAATAAACATAGGGTAGGTCGACTTTTCGTCAATTTACTGAAAATCAATGATTGTTTTGTAAAATAGGAGAATGTCATGCCATAGATAAATGATAATTGTAACTAATATGTCTCTTCTTGGTTCAAAATATCTGAAATTGAAGTCACAATCACTTTTCTCCTACGGATTATCATGTTTACTTTCTTTGAATCCGATAGAACTGCTATGATATTAATGATTTAGCAAGAAAATATGTCGATTATTTGTTTTTTAATGCTTTACAATAACCACTTCTGTAAATTGCAAGACTATTTGATTGTCAAGCCTAGTCTTAGCACAGAAATGAAAAATTCTAAATGGTTGAGATATAAAGGTATTGGTTGAGTCTTTCTGTCACAATGTTGAGACTTTCTGGTTACTTTGTGTCATGAAATATATTACTGTTAAAAACATTGGCACTTAGGTTTCAAAGTTTAAATTAACTATGACTGGCAACCCAACACGCGTGCATTTTTATTATATAAAGATAAAAACTATTAAAATAGCTATGCTAGAGTTTATTTCAACTAATCAAAATGTAATTTCTATTGTAAAAATATAGTTATTTCCCAAAATGAACAAAGAAACTTTATCAGTGCGCGGTACTATTCGAGATAACCTTTTTAACGATTAACTTGATTTATGTTTTCTGTCTGTGGTAAGTTAAAATCTGAATACAGATACAATTTTAAGAATTGCCGATAGAAAAATGCATGCCTTTCAAGTATAAATAAGATAAGTTTATAATATATAAAACATTAATATGATTTGGAAGAATTCGATTTCTCACAGACATTGTTCAATGCCGAAAATGCGTATTACCTTTATAAAGAAATAAAATTATTAAAAACTAAACAATCGAACAGGACCCTCTTCTCTAGGTTTGTTTTTTCGTGCACATTATTTCAGGATGAGTTCTCACTCTAAAAGGTGGTGATCATTTATTTGTGAGCAAAAGATGTTATTTTTGTCATTATAATACTGATCACAAAAACAAGCCTTAGATGTGATTCGATTTTAAAACTGCTATATGCAAGTACTATAAGTGACGTCCAACTTAGTGTAATCACACTTGTATTGAAATAATTGTAACTTAGATTGATTTTTCACAACTGCATTCAGGGCACATCCTTAATATTTGGTAATATTCAGCAACATTAATATTATACCCCGGACCCTGTCACACTAGGCCAAGATCGCACCACGATCTCTAAAAAAAATGCTTTTGACGATTGCTGCAAGTTATGTTTATTAATTGACATCGATTTTATATATATCCTTATTGGTAATTCAAAATCCTATATACCTTAGTATAAGACAAATAACGGATACAAAACGGACACATAACGGACGAGTATTGTAAAAAACGGACGCTTACCGGACCTTTCATCCGTTGAACGTCCGTTCAAAGTTTTGAACATGCTCATTTTTTTCCATCGGACAGAACGGACGTCGACTGATAAAGCGGACAGTCCGACACTGAGCGAAATGAAACAGATATCGACCGACGTCTAACGGATAACAACATGCGGCTTACGGACATGAACGAATTCAAAAAAAAAAAAAGTTATCGGTTCGGCGTCCGTTCGCGCTATCTGGTGAGGTGTGACCGGAGTTTTAAGCACCAGTCACACCTTATTGGATAGCGCAAACGGACGCCAAACGGATAACTTTTTTTCAATCCGTTCATGTCCGTTAGACATCCCTTAGTTTTCGTTTAATGTCCGTTCAGCATACGTTTTATCCATCAATGTCCCTTCTGTCCGGTGGAAAATTTTGAGCATGTTCAAAACTTTGAATTAAGGGACGTTCAACGGATGAAGTGTCCGTTGTACATCCGGTAGGCGTCCATTTTTTACAGTATGTGTCCGTCCCGTTTCCGTTTTTAATCCGTATCTTCATCAACGGACTCCCAACGGATATCAATTTTGTCAACGGAAACCCTTTTCTTTTATCCGTTAGGCGTCCGTTCGTGCTATCCGGTACGGTGTGATCACAGCTGAAATGAGAAGTAAACACATCTAGACTTAGATTTAGAATAATGTGTTAAAAAGGGACAAATATTAACTGCGGGACAATACCTGGGGTATACTATAAATATAGATATAAAAGAAGATGTGGTATGATTGCCAATGAGACAACTCTCCACAAGCGAACAAAATGACACAGAAATTAACAACTATAGGTCACCGTACGGCAAATCCCATACTGCATAGTCAGCTATAAAAAGCCCTAAAATGACAATGTAAAACAATTGTAGCGAGAAAACTTACGGCCTTATTTAAAAAAAAAAGGAAATAAAACAAATATGTAACACATAAACAAACGACAACCACTGAAATACATGGTCTTAACTTAGGACAGGCACATACATACATAATGTGGCGGGGTTAAAAACATGTTATAGCGGGATCTCAACCCTCCCCTAACCTGGGACATTGGAATAACAGTACAACATAAGAACGAATAAAAAAAAAAAAACAGTTGAAAAAGGCAACTCACCAGAAGTACACAAATACAAGTGGACGTGTATATCAATTTCATTTCAAAAGCACACACGGCGTGTCAATCTAGTACATAGGAGGGTTTATATTCGTGCAACATTTTCATGTACTCGTCTTGAATATGCATGTAGTTAGACAATGGGCGTTAATGACTCATTCAAACACCAATACTACAATCTTTGCAGTTTTACTCCTGTTCATATTGATTATAAACATATAAAAGACGTTATAGAAAATAACTGACCCACTGACATTTACTTTGGTGAAATTGCTACCCGTTGATATATAATTTGACAATGAAAAAGAGACCCATTCCTGTGGCACGTCTATGTATTCTTTATAAAGAAGGAACCACATACCACGATATGAGGCTGTCAGAATAAAGGTCGAGTGTTGAAGATTCACAGTTAAGCACTGATTATGTAAATATAGCGCAGGGGATGCAAATTGTCTCCTGCTAACGATTTTTAAAACCAAGTTCTGTAGATAAAGTGATACGGTTGTATGTTGATGTTAACACCAGCACTACAAATGTAAGTGGAGCGATGTAGATATCTAAAAGCTAGCTATTGAGATGTCAAGATAAGCGATGTAGGAATAAATTCTAGCTTTTGGAGATGTCAATTACACCATTATTGACTATAGCTTCTGTGCAAAACTGCATCTCAAACGCTAGACTATTGATCTCCAGCGCTAGAACTTTAATACTTTAAAAAACACACAGTTAATAAAATTGAGAATGGAAATGGGGAATGTGTCAAAGAGACAACAACCCGACCAAATAAAAAACAACAGCAGAGGGTCACCAACAGGTCTTCAATGTAGCGAGAAATTCCCGCACCCGGAGGCGTCCTTCAGCTGGCCCCTAAACAAATATATACTAGTCCAGTGATAATGAACGCCATACTAATTTCCAAATTGTACACAAGAAACTAAAATTAAAATAATACAAGACTAACAAAGGCCAGAGGCTCCTGACTTGGGACAGGCGCAAAAATGCGGCGGGGTTAAACATGTTTGTGAGATCTCAACCCTCCCCCTATACCTCTAACCAATGTAGTAAAGTAAACGCATAACAATACGCACATTAAAATTCAGTTCAAGAGAAATCCGAGTCTGATGTCAGAAGATGTAACCAAAGAAAATAAACAAAATGACAATAATACATAAATAACAACAGACTACTAGCAGTTAACTGACATGCCAGCTCCAGACTTCAATTAAACTGACTGAAAGATTATGATTTCATCATATGAACATCAGGCACAATCCTTCCCGTTAGGGGTTTAGTATCATACCATCATAACATATATGAGAAGAACATAACCCGTGTCATGCCAACAACTGTTTTTAGAATAAATGAGTTTAGTTCCGATGCAAAGACCTTATCAGTGACTCAATATTAACGCCAAAATATGCAATCTTTAATGACTTGACAACAGTATCGTAATTATATCCCTTCTTAATAAGTCTATTCAAAGGTTTTGTAAGTTTCTGAGGTGAATACTGACACCTTTGTGCTTTATAAAGAATATTACCATAAAAAATTGGATGTGAAATACCTGAACGTATTAGAAGTCTGCATGTTGAGCTATATTTACGAATGATGTCTTTATACCGATGATAAAATTTAGTAAATGTTTTGACTAGTTTGTGATATCGAAAACCCTGGTGTAATATTTTTTCAGTAATACATAAATTTCTCTCGTTAAAATCGAAAACATTGTTACATACACGAGCGAATCGTACAAGTTGAGATATATAAACACCGTAAGATGGTGACAAGGGAACGTCACCATCTAAAAACGGATAATTAACAATAGGAAATGAAAAATCATCCCTTTTATCATAAATTTTAGTATTCAGCTTTCCATTAGTGATATAGATATCAAGATCGAGAAAAGGGAAGTGGTCATTGTTAGTATTAGCTTTATTTAAAGTAAGTTCAACAGGATAAATTTCATTAATATACATACTGAAGTCGTCATTATTGAGAGCCAAAATATCATCCAAATATCTAAAAGTATTATTAAATTTGTTTATCAGATGTTGTTTCGATGGGTCTTTGCTTATTTTTGTCATAAATTGTAACTCATAACAATACAAAAACAGGTCCGCAATAAGTGGTGCACAGTTAGTCCCCATTGGAATTCCGATAATCTGACGATATACGGAATCTCCAAAGCGAACAAAAATGTTATCTAGTAAAAATTCAAGGGCATATATAGTATCAAAGCATGTCCAATTAACATAGTTGTTTACTATTTAGACTCTATTACAACCAAAGGTCTCTTCAGAAGCTGCTGTCATAACTACAGACAAGATTTAAATGAAAGTTGGAACGTTTTGACGGTTGTATATGTAATTGATACTAAGCTATAGTTGAAAGTTTCATTCACCAGAAGATCTCAGCATTGTTCCAGAATATCTCAACCGATACCAGAAAATCTCAACATTACATACTTTATAGCATATTTCGCTTTATGCAATTATATAAGTAAAGAAAAAGAAAAAACTGTAATTTTTTGTTTATAAGGTTTTAGAAAAATACTAATTCACTGATATATACGTGAGTTTATCAGTGATATCGCTGTCATTTTGTCAATAGCTGACTGCACTGGCCACATTTACCTGCTGGAGAAAAGTCATTCCGATGTCATTTTAAATCAGATTGGTCCATGTTATACACGAGAGAAACCCTAATTCAATTATCTATGGCATGACATTCTCCTATTTTACAAAAAACGCATTGATTTTCAGTAAATTGACGAAAAGTCGACCTACCATATGTTTATTTTGGATAATTTGAACCAGAAAAGCTCAACAGGAAGTGCCAGAATACTTTTTCCGTCTCAACCATTTGGTTGAGATTAGATGGTTTACCAGGCGTGATCAGGTAAAGTAGAAAGTCGCGAAATTTAATAGCCGCGAAGTGGACTAGAAAGGGTTACACGCAAAATAAAGTATCCGCAAAAATAAGGGCTACCTGGATTTTTTGCAAATTAGGTAGCCCTCAACTTTATGCAAATTAGTTGAGCAACGTGGAGAAAATATCATGGTTGGGGGCTAGGTGTCCAACAGTTTAGCAATTAGAGTTGAGGGCTACCTGGCAGTTTACAGTATACACAGCACGAATCTTTGGCATCAACCATTTTCCATTGATTCCATAACCTCGAAAGAAGAACGCATACTTTGATTTGACACGTTTTTATAATTAACTGAATAAAAGAAAACAAAAGGTTTACACCAATAAGACAACAACCCAATGACACAAATAACCAACAGACATCTTTAATTTTCATGATTATACTTTCATTAAATGTGCATGTTAAAAACAATACAAGAGAGTCCAATTAGCTTGTAATAAACTGTGACATTGCCCATTCTCAACCTCATTACTTCTAAAGAAGAACACAAACTAAGATATTTCCCTGTATAAGAATAGAAGAAGATATAGGGTTAACACAAACAAGACAGTAACCAATTGCAAATGACTGAAATAACCAACAGATATTTTACATTTTATTGTTCATACCTGAGACTACTATAACACATGTGTTATAGTAGTCTCAGTTCATACTATCTATAAATGTTAAATTCTAAATAAAATTTTCTTTGGTACTCTATTCACCTCATTACCTCTAAAGAAGCACACAAACTAAGATTATTCCCTGTATACGAATAGAAGAAGATATATGGTTAACAAAAACAAGACAGCAACTCAATTACACACAAATAACCAACAGACATTTTACATTTCCTTGTTCATACTATCTATATATGTTAAATTATAAATAAAATCATCTTTGGTACTCTATTCACCTATAGGTATTGATGCACCCGCAGGAAGTAGATCTTACTCTTGGCATCTTGGTCGTTTCTTGTATACTAAAGATGCAAAGAAAGTTAGGATATTGTCTGATAAAGCCTGGGTTACTGTCAGGACAACAAAAAAACTGGTCGAAAGGTAATTTATAAAAAAAAAAAATAGAGAACGTGGACACCGTTTGTTTGAGAGTCGATGGAATAACTCGCTCCAATAATTTGTCATTTTTAGTCAAACTTTCCTTATTTCAATTCAACTCTCTATAGTCAATTCAATAATACAAGGATGAAACATTATTCTAATCAAAATAAGAAAAAAAAAAGCGCATGGACAGTTGGCAATAGATTTGGCGAGGAAAACTTAACTTAAACCGCGAAGATTATTTAAAACTTTAGAATCAAATATGTGCCGATTGCAATAGAAATTCATCCGTAAGAGTTATATATTAAACAGGACTGGCTGGACGTTAGCAGAAGTGCAGGTGAACCCATACATTGTCAATGAATGGAGATTGCAAGTAGCTGCATCATGCCCTTTCATGGAACCAAAATGTAATCCATACACCCGATACAGAACTGCAGATGGTGCCTGTAATAACTTAAATGATCCAAGTCTCGGAGCTGCCTTAACTCGTCAGAGAAGAATGATGGACAATGCTTACGAAGATGGTAAACGATGAAAATATTTTAGTATACATAGATTTTTCCTTTGTTGCTATGTAACATGTTTGTTTTTCTTTCATTATTTGTACTTTACTAAGATCGTTATTATTCTTGTTTGATTTGTTTTACATTTGTCATTTCGGGGCCTTTTGTATCTGACTATGCGGTATGGACTTTGCTCGTTGTTGAAGACCGTACGATTGTTAATTTCAGTGTTATTTGGTCTCTTGTGAAGAGTTAGCACTGCCTTTTTTAGAATAAGATATGGAGCTATAGTAAGATTTTTAAATTATAGGTGTCAATTTTAAATTTTTTATAGTATCACCCTCCTTCATGCAAAGGTGTCAACTCGGTGAAAGATCGAAGACTCTGAACTTACTCAATTGAATTATTCAAATATTTAAAATGTTCTATCTACAGGTGTTGATGTTTTAGCTTACACAATGTTCTATCTACAGGTGTTGATGTTTTAGCTTACAATAATCCTGAACTTACTAAATTGAATTATTCAAATATTTAAAATGTTCTATCCACAGGTTTTGATGCTTTAGCTTACATCAATCCTGAACTTACTCAATTGAATTATTAAATTCTTTAAAATGTTGTATTTACAGGTATTGATGCTTTAGCTTACATGAATCCTGATTTTTTTGTTAAAATGTTATATTTACAGGTATTGATGCTTTAGCTTACAAAAATCCTGAACTTACTCAATTTAATTATTCAAATTTAAAAATGTTCTTACTACAGGTATTGATGCTCCAAGGATGCACTCAGTTCTCGGAGGATACCTGCCTAGTCCTAGAATTGTAAGTAATGTCATGCACAAGAGTGACTGTTGTCCACAGTTCAGTGACCGCCTCGCTGTAGCAGTTATGCAGTTCGGACAGTTTATAGAACATGACGTCATATCTACCCCAATGATTACAGGTAAATGTAAATTATGTGCCGGCGTAAAGAGAACATCAATGAACAACAGATAGTTCTGATGATCTCAGTTGGTACGGGCACACCATAAGAATTGGTTAAAACCAGATTTCTGCTTTCACAAATGTCCCTCTCTCTTTGCAAATATATCTAGATCATAAGAATATCGTAAAAATAAAACACAATAAAAAACCTAAAGAGAGAAGTACAAACATTTTTAACCGATATTAGTTAGTAAAGCACATGTGTAGCTCTTGCTAACGAAAGTTGTTAAACATTTATTGATTTAAAACATTTCCCTTTCCAATGTTTAGTACTATTTGCTACATTGCAAAGAAAACAGCCTCTTTTATTTACAAGAACAACATATTTACAAGGTGCTGAAAACGAATGCACATTTTAAGTAATAAAAAAAGTAGATTGTAATGTATTGATAAATGCAGGTATAGGCTCATTATGATCGGCTTCGTTAGAACTGGAAAATCAAAATCTAAAAGAGGGAAAGATATATATAGTTACACAAAAGTTGAAATCGTCTCATTTTGTTGCACATTTTAGGTTCATTTTTATCACTTCATCCAACAAATATAATGATACCATAAATTTAAGTTTTCGTTTGATTAACTTATTTTGTTCTATTTCAGGATATGAAGGAGCTGATATTCAATGTTGTGATGCACCAGCGCACATTACTGCCCAAAGGTAAGTTTTGGAAATATCTAGCCTGACCCCCTCCACCAAACTTCCTCTTTGTGTGAGCCAGGATCCCAGGCTATTGAATATCTTATATTTACAAAAGTGTGTTTATTTACGAATCTTTTATTGTTTCAAAATGTTCTAGAATATAATTAAGTAAGCTTATTATTAAGTTTTTTTTTCATTTGTAGGGCAGCCTGTCTTCCAATTGCTATCCCAGCCAATGATGAACGATTTAAGGACAAGTGTATGAATTTTGTACGAGCTGTACCAGGACTTAAGAAGAACTGTGACATGGGTATATCATATTTTATAACTGAATCAAGGTAGCAATGAAAAGGCATTACTCGAAAAACATCTAGGACATGAAAACCCCAGACGAAATAGACAAATAGCAGTCCCTAAATTGCTACACAGAAACTATATATTGAGCAATACGAGATACGCAATTAATAAAAAAACGAGGGAGGAAGTGACTTATGAAGTCCAGGAGGATATGAGGTTCCTGCTCAACTTGTGACAAACATCGTGTTACTCCTGATAATATAACGGATGAAAAACCTTTTTTTACATGCGCTTCACAGATAATTTGTGTGAACAAAATGTAATCCGTGATGAATGTAAAACAAAAAACAAACCAGCAACTCACAAACTCTAGTTCAACAAATGTTGATTTTGAAAATTGTTAAAGATCGTTTACCGATGACTTAAAGTTGCTAGCTTCTTATTTTATTTAGGTTCTTGCGAAAAGTTGTCTAATTGGTAATCATACCACATCTTCTTATCTCAGTACAATCTTTTGTGGTGGATAGGCTCCTTCACTGTTGAACAAAATTCTAATACACCTAAGTCAAGACAATTCGCTAAGCTAGTTCAACTGCAGGGATAAACACCAATTCCAAAATACACTTAAGACAGAGAGAACACAACGCTAGTGACATGCATAACTCTCAATGAGCACATATAACAAATAGTGTCTCGCAAATCCAACCATCCTTTATATTAAGTCCTGCAACAGCAGCTCAAATAATTGATTAAAACACTGTCTCCAAAATTGATGTCTCAAAAAAAGTATTGCTTTCAATAATCACTTTTACAATAGACCAAGACAAAGCTGAGTAAATCATATTGACACTTATATATTACATACCAAAATACAAGACTCAGATTGATAGTGGTGTTCCATTCTCCTCTACTGAAATTCCATCACATATTTTATAACAACTTTCAATTTTTAACAGGAATTAGATCACCATTAAACCAAGCTTCAGCATATTTAGATTCATCCCAGATTTATGGTACAGACACAGCGGAACAACATAGATTACGTGCAGGATTTGGAGGTTTGAAAATAATACTTGTTGGTCGTATCTAAAATATGCATGGCAGTACAATGTTTAAAGTATAAATCCTTCGTGGCTCAAAATATCTGGATAATTTATGTTTTTCAATTTGCAACGACTTTAATTTTCGTTTTGTTTCCATATTTCAGTGTTGTTTATTTGTGTAGCATACTGATAACATTAAAAATAAAATATGTTTTTGTAGTAATCTTTACAGATAAACTGCATGCTCGATGCTCAATGAAAAATATGTCTTGTACTAGTATACTCTTGTATGATCTTGTATTCAGGTCGAAACACGACATATCAACAACAAAATATCAATTTGATATGGTCTATATTGTTGGTCAACCAGCATACAAGCCTGAAAATTTGGAATATCACTGGTAGGCTAGGAACACTCACCTAGAAACTGCTTATCGTCGCTGGGCTTCTAAAATGTTGTAAATTACAAATTTTTCAAGAAAAAAATATCTCACAAACAGGCTTTGAAAATTTTGGCAAAATGCATGCTTCCAAAATGTCGTATGTAAACTTGAACATTTTTGTAAATAGCAGTGAAATAAAAACTTTGACATTTCTGGATTATCCAAGAACTTAAATTATTTTCACAGAAATAAAAAAAATGTATAATTATTTTTTTCCCAAAGCCATTCTACAATGATTTTCAAGTTTTCATACAACATTTTGGAAGCAAACTTTACAAACAACTGACATTAGCAATTTTGTAATATGTCTTATTTCACACATTTTGATTGGTCTAACTGCACGCTATTTTGTAATACCAAAGATTTCCTCCCGCCCAGACCATTGGTGTCAAAAAGTATTTTTAACCAAAAAAGTCATATACGACATTTTAGAAGCCCATCGACATTATAAGCTAGACCAAATTTATGCCCAAGTAGCGTGGAACACTTCTTTGGCGAAACACGAGGTTTAACGCACTTATTCCCGTTTAAAAGAAGTCTATTATGCATCCATGCATCCAGTACAACAGTGCATACTTTATGATGGAAAAGCTCACGTTACCATATATTTCAAACCCCAGGTACTCTAAATGTAATACTTGAATTTGGAGTATAAACTATGGTGGATAAAGTGATGACGATAGATCTTTATATAATTATAATTTTGTTATTGTGATTTAGGAATCAATCAGTTATTATATAAAACTTGACAAATTGAAACATAGCAAGCAGAATTTTTTAATGTATTTAATGCATTTTAAGGTTTGATGAACATTACCGTACTGGGACTTTTACCAGCAACAAGTGAAGATCACTGTATTAAAGAAATGAACGGAGACTACTGTATGGACTCGGGTGAGCTTCGTCTGTAAACGGGTGATTTGATTGGACAACGTGGCATTGTTGAAGGGCCCGTTAAATTCATGTTAAACTTACTTTTTGCTCTTTGCACTTGCATTTGACTTTGCTATATATAATACTATGCTAAACTTAGCAATAATATTCGAATAAGAGTAACCATTATGCATTTTGATAATTGCCAAAGTCAATCTTAGATTTTACAATCGCAAATACTAGTATAGTTTTTTTTATCGTCTATACTAATGCCTCGCTAAAAACTCAATTTCGACAGTAAAATCAGCGACAGTTATAGTACCTACGACTTCTTAGGACTGACACAACTATGTGATGCTGTTTGAGTATCCATGAAAACAGGGGTTAAACACCAGTTCATTATAAAAATGCATCTAAAGCTTTCTTCGTCTCGGTTTAGATGAATGTTCTATGTTACCAGGTGAGTAAATAAATGGAAATACTGAACACAAAACTACAAACAACATCATACAAATAATATGGTTTAATTTCTGTATCGCATCGGAAGGCATTATTGGATAATTGAATACTGGATACCAGCATACATGTACTAAGTATTTAAATTATCTTTTAAGGTGACTTTAGAGTAAACCATGTACCAGGGTTGACAGTTATGCACACCATATTTGTACGTGAACACAACAGACTTGCCACGACACTTTCACTATTGAACGTCCATTGGGATGACGAAACCATATTCCAGGAAACAAGGAAGATTATCAACGCCGTACAACAACATTTAGTTTATAATGAACTTTTGCCAACAATTTTGAATTACGAATACATGACAAGGTATTTGTAAGATTCAAGATATATATCATGTTTAACCACACCCTGTAAGCATTGGTCACATGGTCCCGTCTTCCTATCCAATATTAAGGAATACAGGGGAATGAGATAAAGACCTTTACAAAACTACATATTAGTAGTTTATAAATAAAGTTAATAACTTGGGCTTCTCTCGTATATGATCTCTGGGGTCATCTCTGTACATGGTTGATTGACCACACCTTGTCAGCATGCTGTATGAAAGAAAAAAAGCAAGAAAGATTTGTTTGGTTATAACGGATGCATGCATTCTCCGTTAATGTCCACATAAACTCTGGATGCATATCCAAATCCCCAATTGAGAGGAATTATACCCATATCTATATATGTTTGCAGTAAAGAGTTAATGCCAATTTCTCTTTGCTCGCGTACTTTTGTTTGGTTGCTTAACCTGATCTTGTTTTCAATATTTATGTTATGAATTACATGTGCACATTAGGCAGCAGACCAAAAAAATGAAAAAAAAAAAATACGCTGTTTGTAATATATCAGTGTCATTTAAAGCTAGTAACCTTAAAAAAAGTTTGTTTATATATAGTTTATAACTTTTTGCATTTTCTTGCTTTGCTTTGCAAATCTAGTTAATTTTCAAATGGTTTACACAACATCATTATTTAAATAAACACATGTATATTGTTGTCTTTCATTTGCTATAAAAATGGACAATATTCATAAGCTCTCTTTCCTTTTTCTATAGATATGGACTATATATTGCTAAGGCCTCTTTGCTCTTTCCTCTTTCTGTAGATATGGACTGTATTCCAAAGCTCAGGGCTGTGAGGATACTTATGATATGAATGTCCAAACAGATATTATGATGGGTTTCTCAGGTGCCGCAATGAGATTCCCGCATACCAGGATTCCGAACGTTCAAGCAATGGTCGACAAACAATTTCGGGGACGAATGGACGCCAGAATTTTTGATACTTTTGACAAACCAAAGTTTATCTTACAAAACATGGGACAAGCCTTGAATGATTTTGCTAGATGGTTGACAACTTTTCCACAAATGAAGGACGATCGGTTCGTTGAATCAGGTGTACGAGATAACTTGTTCATGGACGAGAGTGGAAAAAGTTTTGATTTGATATCCTTAAATATTCAGCGTGCAAGAGAACAAGGAATTCCTCCTTACAATGAATGGCGAAAGTTGTGTGGGTTACCACCTGCCAATTACTTCTATGCTGGTCAGGGCGGTTTGGTAGATCACAAGCCTGATGTTGTTCATTTAATGTCTACTGTTTACAAGTATGTACATTTGGTGATGAATAATTTGTCTTAGGTCAACGAACTACCGCAATTGAAACGTGATCAAGTAAAAATAGAATTTTAAAAAGTTAACGTTTAATCGGTTTATTGAAAGGATAGAAACTTTAAAACCTGAACAGATTTCTAATGAATGCGGTGACGCTGAGTGTTGATCCTTCGTCATCTTTCTGTTTACCGAATACTTACAGTGGGTATCAGTAGTGATCATTTTAGCCCACAGTCCGCCTGGTTAAACTTCTTTATAAATTACCGATTAATTAAAAATGTTATTTAGTTGAAACTGTGAAACTATAAAAAAAAATATTAAAAAATAAAAATTTCCGGTATGATTACATATAAATATTATATGTAGCGAAACATGGATAACCAATGAGGGAGTTAAAAATAGCAGCATCAAACATTTTAATAGAAAAAGTAAAATAACAAAAATATCGAACTCCGAGGAAAATTGTAAAGTCACTGTATTGAATGTTTGCTGTAATCGGATTTCTAATACACGAATCGACATAAAAGAAATCATGATCAGTAACATATTTTAATTCATCATTTTCTCTGTTTCAGACATTGCGATGACATAGATTTGTTTACTGGAGGTTTAACAGAGACGCCACTTCCTGGAAGTCCCATCGGTCCAGTATTTTCTTGTATTATAGCAACACAATTTGCAAACCTTAAACAAGGTGACCGATTCTGGTACGAAAGAGATTCCCCAATTACAGGATTTACTCCTGGTAAGTTTTACATACAATAACAATCTTTAGATGTCATATGGTAAAGCAATTTGAAATTTCTAATATACCAAACAAAACATGTAAGTTTTTTCAAAGTGTAATCAGAATTGTTGGCATTAAAGTTGGAAAATCCATTACTCCATTTATGCAGATCTAAATATTCATTTCAAATTAATGACGTAATTGGAATAGTTTCGCAAGACTCAATGTGTTGTATGTTTCATTTCTCGATAATGGGAAGTTGCACGTCTCTCTTTGCCGAAGTCACACGTCCTTATAATACCAAAAGATAAACATGTTTCTCGTTTGAATTGTTTTACATTTGTCATTTTGGGGTCTTTTATAGCTGACTATGTGCTTTGCTCATTGTTGAAAGCCGTACGGTGACCTATAGTTGTTAATTTCTGTGTTATTTGGTCTCTTGTGAAGAATGATCTCATTGGCAATCATTCCACATCATTCCACATCTACTTTTTTTTATATGTGAATAAAAATCAGATTCTATTTATATAATCATAAAAAAGAAATGCCAAGCAACTTTGGTATGACATTGATGAAACTATGTATACATTAGTGAGTCGATTACATAATAAAAATACCTTTCCTTATGCCGTTTTTCTGGGTCTGTTACACTGTGGACCTAAGCACATCGTCATTTTTAGAATGATATATACTACCATCGGTTTCATTCAAACAAGCCTTAGTCCACTGTTTTACCCGCCACTAGAGCTACCAAATATGTATTCAATTATAAAGTAAAAGAATTACACATGTACGTATAGCAGAGACTTAGTATGAAATTCAAAACAGTGTAGCTGTGGCCATTGATTGACACATTAAAATCATTCATTGACTGGGACAATTTAGGTGAACGTTTGTATGTAACGACCAATGCTCACTATGTACTTTTAAAGACACTTAAACTATGGGGTCACCAAAGGTTCTCAACACCTAATTAAGTAATTCGAAAAATTAATCAGAAATAACACGATATTTTGATTTATATCAATTATATAAATCAAAACACAAAGGTTATTCCTGATTAATTTTTCGAATTATTTTATAATTAAAGGCGTTAAGAAACCTTTGGTGACCCCACAGTTTAAATGTCTATCGTAGGTACGTCATGAACAGTGGTTGTTACAGACAAACGTTCACGTAAATTGTCCCAGTCAATGGATGATTTTGATGGGTCAATCAATGGCCACAGCTACACTGTTTTGAATTTCATACTATGCTTGACGCCATCACCTTAATATTTATATGCATGTTACAAGGCAATAGAGGTGTGTCCTAGTATGCATTTATGTGGACCCAGGTTTATTCGTGGGATAGCAATTTTCGTGGATTTTATCAACACAGGTGCTACACGAATTTAAATGTTCAAACGAATTACACTTTTCTATTGGTTTGTATGCAGACTTACGTTTTTTGATTGAGTTAAGCCTGCCAATTGATATTTTATCGTATGTTTTTCTATGTTG
The DNA here is from genome assembly GCF_965363235.1 of Mytilus galloprovincialis. Classification (NCBI taxonomy): domain Eukaryota; kingdom Metazoa; phylum Mollusca; class Bivalvia; order Mytilida; family Mytilidae; genus Mytilus; species Mytilus galloprovincialis. Next base: position 69,868,800 of record NC_134841.1, on the reverse strand, counting down.
TGATGTTATGCTATTGTTTCAGAAAAAGGGGAAAGGTTTGGTACCATTAAAACGTTTAATCCCGCTGCAAATATTTGCACCTGTCCTAAGTCAGGAATCTGATGTACAGTAGTTGTCGTTTGTTTATGTAATTTATACGTGTTTCTCGTTTCTCGTTTTTTTTATATAGATTAGACCGTTGGTTTTCCCGCCGTTTGAATGGTTGTACACTAGTAATTTTGGGGCCCTTTATAGCTTGTTGTTCGGTGTGAACCAAGGCTCCGTGTCGAAGGCCGTACATTGGCCTATAATGGTTTACTTTTTTTTTTTTAAATTGTTATTTGGATGGAGAGTTGTCTCATTGACACTCACACCACATCTTCCTATATCTATTTGAAAAAACCCACATAATCAATTTCTCCGTCTTTGAATTGATCTCATAACAATTTAGTTTGATGTCTTATTGAATAGAACAGCAATTTTGCTTCGAATTCGGAAAACAAGATATCTTTATGTATTGTAAAATTACTCTGTTTAAACAGTAAATAGTTTTGCCATCGTGTAATATTTATTGTTTTTGACACTTTACTTTTGTTAATTAATTGATACTTTGTAAATAAAGTAGTATACTGCTGTCAAAAAAACAGTATAAAAATTGTCTGTAAAATGGCGCAGTGCATGCGAACGTATTGTGCAACAGATGCAAGGTTAAACAACAAAGTGAGAAAAGGCTATCAACACATACAAGCTTGAGAGATTTATTATATCATAATGGCACACATATATACAGAAATTGGCACGGTGTACTATTGTTACCTCAAATGAATCAATCAGATTTTGCAGTATAACATAGTCAGCAGATATTTCCAATATTCTATCATAAGAAATATGCTGGTTTCTGCCAGAAATATCTAGGACCACATCATATATTTATCTAATTTAAAGACCAATTTATGTAGTTTTGTATTAAAAATATATACAGAACTACTATAAGATATTATATGTTATCACCTTACTACATATAACATATGAAAGTGGCCCTTTTTAAAGAACTAAGTATTCGAAACTCACACTAAATTTTTTTTAGGACATTTGGTCTTTTTAGACATCATCATGAGGCGATTTTAGTTTAACATTTGTAAGGACACCTTGAGACTATTTATAACGAATAACATAGAAACATGAACGTCTGATATGTATTTCTTTTCAAATATTTTTAAAAACTAATATAATCGTATACACGTATACTGCATGTTTTTATTAAGATTTTCATAACTGTATTCTTTTTTTCTCTATAGCTCAAGTTGATCAAATAAAGAAAACAACGCTTTCACTTGTTATGTGTAAGAATTTAGACTTCCCGTTCATCCAAAGAAATGCTTTGCTTCTGCCAAGCCAAGAGTAAGTAGTCTCAACTTTTCTTCCATTTAGTTTGTTCAGTGAAGATATACAGCTAACCAAATAGCGTAGAAAGTAAAATCACAAAAATACTGAACTCCGAGGAAAATTCAAAACGAAAAGTCCCTAATCAAATGACAAAATCAAAACTTCAAACACAAACGAAAGCACAGTTGTTAAAAAGACATTAACCACAAAAATATAATAACTTACAATCTATAGATATACCACAGTAGAGAATCGGGAGAGTATCCCATATACCTGCACCTATGAGTAGGGACCGAGCAGTAAGACTGTTAGTTCTTCTACAATTTATTTATAACTATAATGCACCTAACAATTTTATACATGTTACATATATGTTAACTTAAAGCAAAGTCCGATTCACATCTTTTGATTTCTTTTACAGAAACCCGAGAGTGAGATGTGACTCCATGCCTGAGATTGATTTAGACTTCTGGAAAGTTCCAGCTTTTAAATAATGATGTAGAATACTTAACAAATGTATAAGAATGCCCGATTCTTATGTTTTGAACTTTAATCTTTTGCTAATGATATGTAAATATTCATCATGTATACGCTCATTAAAAATATATTCCGGGATATGTCATCCTAAGTGGAGATGTTTTAAAATCATTTAAATTATTTTTGATCTATCGTCCGTCTCAAATAATTTGGTATATCTGGAACCGTGGAGTTGATTTACGACCCAGAGTCTCGCATAGTCGTCATCATCATTATAGTAGCAAATCTAATAATAAAAGAAGATGGGATATGATTGCCAGTGAGACAAATCTCCAAAATATACCAAATGACATAGAAATTAACAACTATATATATAGGTCACCGTACATCCTTCAACAATGATCAAAGCCTATACCATATAGTCAGCTATGAAAGTAATGAGATGACAAATATAAAACAATTTAAACGAGTAAACTAATATGTAACACTGCAACACACGACACCCACTGAATTACATATTAATTCAGTGGGTGTCGTGTGTTGCAGTAATATATGTAATTCAGTGGGTGTCGTGTGTTGCAGTAAACTAATATGTAACACTGCAACACACGACACCCACTGAATTACATATATGACCCACTGAATTACATATATGTAATTCAGTGGGTGTCGTGTGTTGCAGTGTTACATATTAGTTTACTCGTTTAAATTGTTTATATTTGTCATCTCATTCTGTCAGAGTTAAACTAGTTTCAAGGCGCCAGCCCTCCCCTAACCTGGGACAATTTTGTAACAGTACAACATCTGAACATACTATAAAAATCAATTGAAAAAGGATTAACTCATCATATGGATACAAATAGATATAGATCTATCAAATACACAAAGTGGACGTGGACGGGTACTTGTTCATCCCAACGACAGAAAGACACGTTAGTTAAAAACAGATGACAGCTAGTTTAAAGGCAATAACAACCAATTAAAAAACCATGCATCTAAGACAAAATTATCAATCAGTACATATTATACACATCCAACATCCAGTTATGGATTTAAGTGTAAAGACGCAATAAACAGTCTTGAGATAAGCATTACATAGTGCAATGCCGAGATACAGGTACCAACAGATTGTGGAGCCATCTTCTTCTTCTTCTTCCAGGTAAGGAACCGGATTCATTGCTGAATGTTGATGGTTCCGCGCGAAAACTTTACGCAGTGTCGGGCAACACAGAGAGATTTCTCTTGGCTATTTACAAATTACATTTAAAACGTTCGCAAAAAATAATGCATATACATAACAATGATATTTAGTTGGATTTCAATTTACCGATAACAAAATCAATATTCATACCAGTAAAAACAATACTCAAAGATCTAATTACAATGTTGAATTGGTAACCTTTTCGAACGTTTATTTAAAGAAACAATAAATTTATCTGGATGGTTTTTAAATTTCCGGGTTCGGAAAACAACGTCTCCGTAAAATAAGGATGTGATGTCCCGTTTGAAATAAGTTTTCTAAAGGTACAACCAAACTTCAAAACTAAATCTTTAAATCTATGGACGAATTTAGTATAGGTTGGAAGTAATTATTTGTGGTATCGAAAAACATGACTTAATAATTTACCAGTAATACGTACATTACGTTCATTAAAATCCAAAACATCATAACAGACACGGGCATAGCAAGAATGAGTTGTGATATATAAACACCATAAGAGTGTGCCAACTAAAGAAATACATACATTAGATTATCTTTATTTCAAGAGGATAGTCCCAGCAGTTAAAACTAATCTTCATGAGAGTCATCAAAATAATAATAACATATCTATAAGTACAATATTATAATGATATAATACACACTATACAATTGTATATCGATATTAAGGAAAAACTTGGAACAGCACCACACAAAAAAGAAAATTTAATTCTAAAGTGGAGAACTGTGATTATTGGTATGCAATGACTGTCGATTGAACAATTTGATTTATAGAAAAACTAAAAAAGCCGAGCATCACTGATTTTGCTAATGTTTTCTAAATAATATTCTACAGCGTGAGTCGAGGCTAGCGACACCTACTCCTTTGAAATCAAGGCTAGTGACATATACTTTTAACTATAATGAGAAAGGAAAAAATACCATTTTAATGTACATGTAATAGGGTTAAACACTTGCATTGTTAAAAGATAATGATCAGGTATAATTTATTAATTGGTATAGACTATATGCAAAGAAAAGGTTTATTGAAATTGGCATATGTGATTATTATCTTTACAAGTATATGTATATATTCTATCTACATTAGATCAAGTCATGATGACATACACACTATATCTATATACGAGTAGATATATCTGCATTAATTTGCATTACATAATTGCATGTAGATGCTTATTCTGGATTTCGACAATTATCTCAATATAGAAAACGTCGATTAGAATTATAAAGAGAATGAGCACCACGCATCCTTAACATTAAACAAATATTGGCCTGAAGGTGCAAATAAGTGTTTTGCCATAAAACATATTTTAGGACTACGAGTGGTCACTGCATGTTCCCCTTAAAATTCAAGTTTTCCCAAGTGGCAATATCTTATACACCTCCTACAACAGAAAGTATTTTAAGGTAGTTTATCATGGAATTGTTGTCACACCAACTTCTATGTTCATCATGTTGATATACATATATGTATATTCCGAAAAAGTGGTTTCACTGTGATTTATCTGTTTGCTGATCAGGTTAAAGATTTGACATTCAATACATGAACAACATGCAAGACTTTTACAAATTGTGACTAGGGCGAGAGAGTTGTCTCAGGGGCGGATCCAGCCATTTAAAAAAGGGGGGGTTTCCAATTACATGTCCCCATTCAAATGCATCGATCATCAACAAAAAAAGGGGGGTCCAACCCCCGGAACCCCCCCCCCCTCTGGATCCGCGCCTGTGTCTCATTGACATTCATACCACATCTTCTTATATATATATATATATATATTGACCTGTATATCGAAATTTTATATGCATGAAACTTTTACAGAGCAAATAAGTCTTTTTCTAATAAAAATTGGCTCAAGGTTATCATTCGTTTTAACTAAGAATGGTCTTTAGCGGCGTTATGCTGAATATATTTTTGATCAAGATTTTGATCCAGATTTCGTGTTTTGCCGAAAACAGAAATGCGATAGTGCTAGTGGGGCATGCACAGGCACTTAGATTTTTACATTTTGTGACACAATGCATTTTATTTGTCATTCTGGGGACTTCTATAACTGTCTATGCGGTATGGGCTTTGCTCGTTATTGAAGGCCGTACAGTGACCTATAGCCCATTTTGACAAGTCAAAGTGGACTGCAGTTCTTAAGCAGTTTACTAGCATTCACAGTTCTTACTTGACAGCTGTTCATTAGCATTCAGTTTACAAATTCAAGGCAATGATTAATTTGCATATAGGCATTCAAATAGCATTCCATAGCTGTTTTTTTTTTTTGGCAGTTTATTTATCCTTCACAGTTATTTAGCAGTTATTGTTGACAAAAAATTTAAATGAGATATATATCCAAAAACTGATGTCATATTTGAATATTCATGAGGAGAACTGCTACGCTCACAAACATTGCCCTACTTTTGAGAAGCACATAGGGATGGATGGACATGTGAATCTTCCCTCACTCAATATACTGCTCTTTATAGCAGGGGTATTAACATAGGTTTGGCAAATAAACGAAGTCTAAATTGAAAACAAATTTCAAACATGATTGCGTTGGATAAAAACCGCAATTTTTATATGACTTTATGTGTGCATGCAAAACAAGTTTCTTGGCAGAGGGGTCTAAATACATGTACAGCACGAACAACATTTTTTAAAAGACCAAAAAAGTGAAAAAGTATATTTTAACAAAATGCATTTGACTAGCAGGTTGAACAACGCATGTTCTTAAACCCTGTTGACTGCCATTTGCAATTGCCAAATAAACAGCTCACTAGATGTAATAAAATGGATCTTAATTATCCATTTAATCAAACAGAAAACAGAAAACAATAAATTTGCAGAAAAGATGGTATACATATACACACATCTGGCGTATTAAATTAAAAGCCTGGTACCTTTGATAACTATATATATAACCTTAACTTCTTACCCTCAAATATATAGGCTGTCTATGCAGTATGGGCTTTGCTCATTGTTGAATGCCATACACGGTGACCCTTTACTTAATTTCTGTGTCATTTTGGTCTCTTGTGGAGAGTTGTCTCATTGGCAATCATACATCTTTTTTATATTAACAAACAAATGTTTGAATTGTTTTACATTTGTCATTTCATGGCCTTTTATAGCTGACTATTCAGTATGGGTTTAGCTCTTTGTGGAGGCTGTACTGTGACCTATGGTTGTTTATTTTAGTGTCATTTGGTCTCTTGTGGACAGTTGAGCCTAATTGGCAATTATACCACATCTTATTATTACCAATAACTCAGACAGCTTGAATGACATAGGATCTTAAATTAGTCTTTTTTCCACAAAAAACATTTAACCTTTAAATCCTAAAAGAAAAACACAACACAGACTTATGTTTGTTGACTAGCTCGAGATCAGCAACTGCATATTGTGAGCTGCCATTTAATAAGACAAATTATCAATATAAACATACACTATACAATATGAACTCAACAACTTGTACCAGTACTAGAGAAATAATCTCATGTCAACCTTTTGCATTTGAATAACTATACATATACCCTATAAGTTCATATCTATTATAAGGCAGAAATGAATACAATATATATAGTGTTGCTGATAGCCCAGCAAGCATAGTGGACAACGGAATTTATTAAATAATTACATACATGTGTCTTAATATATATCTATATACATGTATATTTATAAGTACGTCTGAGTCAGTGACAACTCTACAACAGATTTATCCATCGGATCACCAGCAATGATGGTGATACATGGCTGTGTACAACACTGTACATTATGTATATACAACTTGTCTAAACATCAACCCAACAATGTTAGATCTGTAAATTTGCTTTTGCAAATTGTTTTGTTCTTCCCTCGCCGGGATTCGAACCCATGCTACTGAGATATCGTGACACCTAATCGCCTGCACTGTAGCCATCCTGCTAGACCACACAACCACCTGGGCTTCACAATTATAAAGCTTTCGGTGGCCGTATGTTACCTTTCCTCGTCAGTTTTAATCTAGCGTTGTACTACAGTACATGATATATAAGGCATGGAGATGTTATTGTTACAGATCAGCTCAATTATCTATAGTAAAGGATCTTACAAATTAATGCAAAATACAGTCACAGAAAATAATTATATTTATAAGTACGTCTGAGTCAGTGACAACTCTACAACAGATTTATCCATCGGATCACCAGCAATGATGGCGATACATGGCTGTGTACATTATGTTTATACAACTCGTCTAAACATCAACTTAACAATGTTAGATCTGTAAATTTGCTTTAGCAAATATTTTTGTTCTTCTCTTGCCGGGATTTGAACCTATGCTACTGAGATATCATGACACCTAATGTATAGCGGGATGGATACAGTGCAGGTGATTAGATGTCATGATATCTCAGTAGCATGGGTTCTGATCCCGGCGAGGGAAGAACAAAATTTGGGAAAGCAAATTTACAGATCTAACATTGTTAAGTTGATGTTTAGACGAGTTGTATATACATAATGTACACAGCCATGTATCACCATCACTGTTGGTGATCCGATGGATAAATCTGTTGTAGAGTTGTCACTGACTCAGACGTACTTATAAATATAATTATTTTCTGTGACTGTATCTTGCATTAATTTTTAGGATCCTTTACTATAGATAATTGTGCTGATCTGTAACAATAACACCTTCATGCCTTATACATCATGTACTGTAGTATGATGCTAGATTAAAACTGATGAGGAAAGTAACACACGGTCATCGAAAGCTTTATTCTTTTATGAAGCCCAGGTGGTTGTGTGGTCTAGTGGGACGGTTACAGTGCGGGCGATTAGGTGTCACGATATCTCAGTAGCATGGGTTCGAATCCCGGCGAGGGAAGAACAAAAAAATTTGCAAAAGCAAATTTACAGATCTAACATTGTTGGATTGATGCTTAGACGAGTTGTATATATATATTTATATAAACATATGAAAAAAGCAATAACCACAATTACTACTAATAACAAAAACCTTGAAATATACTATTAGGTACAACTTAACTAGAAAAAGTAAACATTGTACGAACAAGAGATATAATATGGTTGACATGAATGTAAACTGAACAAATGAATAACTCGATCATGAACGACCTCGCCGGCCAGGAACAACCAAACAAACCCAATAATGGGAAACTGGAAACCTGGGTCCGACCCAAGGGTCCGGAAACAGTCATATATGCTCCGACCCAATGCGACAAGTCGTCTCACGAGACATACTCGGACGTGTATTGTTTTGAAAAATATATAAATGCATGTATCAAAGTATATTCATAATATGAATGGAACTTGAATGTTGCCCGGTCTGCAGCGGGCTAGAAAGTGAAAATCTCAGGGAAAAAATTTCCCGTTATAATGTTAGTCATGTGTCTTATACCTACTGACGTGAACTTAAAAAATACTATGCTAGTACCCTATATACAATAATTTCTCCCTTTACTACGAAACGTGAGAAATTATACATATTCCAGTGTTCTGTGGCTGACCAGGAAACCCTATTTTAGGAAACCTGTGTCCTTTTGCCAATGCTAGATAAACTCTATTGTTTGACCTCACTAGGTAAATGAGAAAAAGAAAAAATAATTTTGTTTGTAAATATGTAAGCAAAAAAGAAATCTTGTCATTAGGACTACAGCTATAAAATATTTGGTACAAAAAAGTCGAAATACGATTATGTTTGTATATATAATAGCCATTCCACCTACATAAAATTAATCTAATATCAAACTACAAAATTATGCAAATCTTTGTTCTTTAAACATCCCTAAAAATACAATGTTCAAAGTTCAAACTAGAACTAAAATACATAAAGATGTCACTTAAAATACAACCCAAATATTTTGGTGCTAAAATTCCTACGCCTTGGAAATTATTATCCATACAATATACATGAATACAACTCATAAGCATAAAAATATACACATAAAGAAAATCATTATAATGATAATTAATGAAATAATTGTTAACTGAATTTAAAACGAGATAAAATCAATGTAGTGGAAAAATGTCGGAAACCTGTTTTGAAACTATTTGCTTGGAAGAACTGTCTCAGGAGGTATACTTTGGACAGTATAAAAAAGGAGAACTATTCAAAACAAAATACACAATCACATGTTAATATATAAGTTAGAGTATATAAAAAGAAACTCGACACTCTGGGTACAAAGTGAAGGTTTTCAAACTATTTCCAACCATAAGTCTATGAAACACGAGCGAAATTTAATTATAATGCATCATGCTACAAAATACCTAAATAACAGCTAATCTGCTTCAACTATATTAAAAATAAATGGGGTCAATGCCTCCATAGGGACACAGATGATGACCCTGCTAGCATATGACGTTACAAAGGGACATAACTCAAGAACTGTAAAAGTGAAGCTGCCAAAATTTGAACTTAAACTGAGTTTAGTGATAATAGTCATTATATATATACATTTCATTAAATTTAGTTGAGACAAACTTAATTTAAGAGGACAGAAACGAAACCTTTCAGGAATTTTTCCATATGTGAAGGGGCATAACCCTAGAATGGTAATCAAAGTGCTTGCAAGCACAGTGAATGGTAAAGATTGCTTTAATTTACCTATCTTTTAGGGGGGAGGGTTTGCATTTACAAAAATTGTAGACAGACGAACAAAGTGAAAACTGTAGGGCTCCCACATTCTCACCGGGGAGTCCTTATGATGTCAGTTTTGAGATATTGAAATTGTGATGATTTGTTTCTATCAAAGTAAAAGAGTATTTTATATCCAAACAATAACTGAAATAGCAAAAATTTTGAATTGTTTGTAAACACACCACTTTTGGAGAAAACTAATGTATCTTTTTGTTTGGTGTTCAATAGTGTGAAGAAAAGAAGTTCAAGCCTCAAAAGCAACTTTCTGGAAATCCATTTCTTTATGCATGACCCAAAGACTGAAAATAAAAATCCTGTTTTTGTCAAGTAAACAAAACCAATTCCTAGTGTGAAGCTATATACATTGGAAAACTTTGAATTCATTTTAAAATTAATAATCCTTTCACTGCTGGTACACTTTTTTTTCTTTTTCTTTTCAAGATTTTCTAATCTAAAGCTTACTAGGAACGTAAATAAAAATAATGAATTTGTCATGTCAAATCTGCAATTTGAATTTAAACTGAAAATTGTCAACTTTTTTCTTCATTTATTCAAAACAATTTTTTCAAAATTTATAATTCAAAATTGTTAAAAGAAATATTAAGGGTTTCCATTTTCATTTAAACTACTACATTTCCAATAAAATCTATTTGGTGCCATGAGTAATTATTCTATTTCAAGGATATCATGATTTTTCAAGACCACAAATATTAATTAACAAACTGATATGATTGCAAAGTCTGTTCTTATAAATAACCGATTATTCTGCCCCATCCTCTGACATAACTTAATCTGAAAAAAATAATTTATTGTATTTTACATTTAAATAAAATTTATTGAAAATAAAAAATGCAAAGTTTGCTTACAAGTTATTTATTCACTTAGTCAATTCAAATATGTAATAATACAGGTACCTTAATTTGCTACTTTTATAGATGAGTGGTCAAATTTCAGACATTTTATACTAGACATTTCAGTTTCTTGGATATGTCCATCAAATGGAAAGACGTACTTTCTTTTTTGTTTATAAAGTCAAACACAAGGGAAGTTTTGAAATTAAAAAAAAGTATTACTAAATTAGCACAAATGATCTTAATACATGATTTTAGTAAAAAAAAACATCATTATTGGCTGTATATCTATCTTATTTAGAAAATTCCATTGGTGATTTCTTCAAATTGGCACAAATAATCTTTAGACATATTCAAGCCTAATGTAATTTTTAAAAAGAGGGGTCCATGAATTCATTTACATGTTGAATCAGTAAAAAAATGGGTCTTTTCCTAATATGTAACTATTTGACATGGCTAAAAGTAACATTTGACATTAGCGACATCATTACCTCCCCGGTTACTGTATCATATAGCCTTGATAGCAAACTTATATAAGCCTCTCTATAGATCTTGAGGAACCTTAGCTATCAAAAAAATAAAGTAAGTAAAGTTATCGTTTAAACGAGCATAAACTAAAATTAATAAAATATTTTACTCTTATAACAATACTTAAGCGCTTGTCACAGTGTTGTAGTAATTTATTAGAATGATCTACTAAATGGTGGAGTGATAATTTGCACATCACAATTTCAACAAGGGGAGTAATTATAAATAGAAAATGAGGGTTGGTATGAAGTAAACATTAAAAAGAACGTTAAATAAAATTGGTTGAAAAAATTTTAATCAAATTTTGCAGAGGTACTGCTTCCAATTGGCTTCCCTCAGAGTTACATGCCTCTAATTGGGACCGCTCTGCCAGGGGTACTACTTCTAATTAGTTTTTGCAGACAGAGGTATATATGTACTGCTTCCAACTAGCTTCGCAACAAGACAGAGGGTGTTCTCCCAATTAGCTTCACTAAGAGGTACATGCTTCCAATTGGCTTCGCTCAGACAACCATACTACTTCCAGTGTTGTAATGGTACGGATTTGCAAGTCTATACTACTTCTATTGTTGAAATGGTACATAATTGCAATTAATTGTCGTCCAAATTTGTAAAAACATATTTTATTTAACATTCTTAATCCAGTTTAATGTCATACCTATTCACTCTCTATTTGTAATTTCTTCTTATGGTGACAAATTGTGAAGTGCACATTATCACTTGGAAATTTTGTACTCTTCTGTAGTTTTAATCCTGATGAGGGTGTGGTAGGAACCAAAACTTGTCTATCTTATTAAATAAGACAACCTTTCCATTAGTTGATTACTGTATACCCCTACCTCTTATATTTAATTTTTTTTTGATAAAAGAAACAATTGTTCATCATTTTATAAGGGCTTTCTTTACAGTTATCCCATTTGCAGAGGACATGGGGCATTGACCAGCATATTAACTGTTCTGCTAAGTTTAAAACAAGGTGTTTGATGAATCAAGTTTGATTTAGGCCTTTTGAAAAACTTGAAGCTGACTATTTGATAACTCTCATTTATCATATATGTTTGTCACCAATGTATGAGCAAAACAAAATTATATGAAATATGAAAAGGCTGAAATCTAAAGATTTTATCATAGCTGTTATGTGGTGGTTCTTTTAATTTAAGGGAAAGCAGTTTGCTTCTCAGTTTCAAAATAATGAACTTTTCAAAACACTAGTTTATTTTGATAGATGATTAATAAAGGAATCAAAAGAGCAAAAATAATTCAAATGTCAATGTGCTTGTTTCCGAGATATAAACAATTGAAATTTTTGCGGGTAAAATATTCTCTCTAGACTTATCATAGCTTTAACATTGGCAAGTTTAAGTTTTAATGAGACTTTAACAGATGGCTTATCATTATACAAGTTAAAGATTTATAAATAAAAAAATGGGGGTCAATTTTTTTTAAGACATTCAAATGAATAAAACCAGAGAATTCTAAAAATCTGACAAATATCCCAAAACAAGACAAGCGAACTTCCTTAATTTCATACATAAAAAAATGTGCTTTCAGATTTCAGCTTACTAATTCAAATTGTATTGAAATCCCTCCTTTACAACGAAATATTTCCAGTAAAATTCCTACACTAGCACAAGTTCTTTTTAACAAGTAATAAGGGGAGATAATCACAAATTCTGATAACCAAATTGATATTATCCCATTTCACCTGATGTTAATGGGGCTTGTTATTTTATGCATTACATAAAATGAAATTAAGATGGTATTTGGGGGTGGGGTGGGGGAAGGGGGTGCTTCTAAAAAATTGTAATTTTGTCCATCAAATTAAAATTTGTAAAGCAATTTTGCCATAAATAATTCTTTCAGGATGGAAAAGTTGTAATAGCATACCACACAGTAAGGAAATGGTCAAAGGCAATGCATGACTAAAAATAAGTTGAGGTCAATTTAGGCTGTAACACATATTTACATACAAGAGTGCACACACTGAAATGTCTCGCCTTCTTTACTAATCATTGATATTATGTTGATACATGTACTCCTAAATATAAAGCTTTATTACGACCATCACATAAACTTAACATGAACCATGAAAATGAGGTCAAGGTCAGTTGAACCATATATATGCCAGGCAGACATGTACATCTAACAATGGTTCCATACAACAAATATAGTTGACCTATTGCTTATAGTTTAAGAAAATAGACCAAAGCACAAAAACTTAACACTGAGCAATGAACCGTGAAAACCAGGTCAAGGTCAAATAAAACCTGCACGACTGACATATAGATCATAAAATATTTCCATACACCAAATATAGTTGACCTATGACATATAGTATTAGATAAAAAGACCAAAACTCAAAAACTTAACTTTGACCACTGAACCATGAAAATGAGGTCAAGGTCAGATGAAATCTGCCCGCTAGACATGTACACCATACAATCATTCCATACAACAAATATAGTAAACCTATTGCATAAAGTATGAGAAAAACAGACCTAAACACAAAAACTTAACTATAACCACTGAACCATGAAAATGAGGTCAAGGTCAGATGACATCTGCCCGCTAGACATGTACACCTTACAATCATTCCATACAACAAATATAGTAAACCTATTGCACAAAGTATGAGAAAAACAGACCAAAACACAAAAACTTAACTATAACCACTGAACCATGAAAATGAGGTCAAGGTCAGATGACACCTGCCAGTTGGACATGTACACCTTACAGTCCTTCCATACACCGAATATACTAGACCTATTGCTTATAGTATCTGAGATATGGACTTGACCACCAAAACTTAACCTTGTTCACTGATCCATGAAATGAGGTCGAGGTCAAGTGAAAACTGTCTGACGGGCATGACGACCTTCCAAGGTACGCACATACTAAATATAGTTATCCTATTACTTACAGTAAGAGAGAATTTAACATTACAAAAAATCTGAACTTTTTTTTCAAGTGGTCACTGAACCATGAAAATGAGGTCAAGGACAATGGACATGTGACTGATGGAAACTTCGTAACATGAGGCATCTATATACAAAATATGAAGCATCCAGGTCTTCCACCTTCTAAAATATATAGTTTTTAAGAAGTGAGCTAACACCGCCGCCGCCGCCGCCGCCGCCGTAGCCGCCGCCGCCGGATCACTATCCCTATGTCGAGCTTTCTGCAACAAAAGTTGCAGGCTCGACAATAAAATTGCATAAAGAAGCTATAGGAAAGAGAAATTTGTTTCTTTTTGGTTATTTCTATGCTTAATTTACAGACATGATACAAAAAGTTAAGTGCAATAAGACTCTTGCATTGAACTTTTGCAGACAGGGTACTTTAATGAGGGTGGTAAAGGGTTATTTTTGGCAACGTGATCGCCTTTTTTATTTCACGTTCAACATGTTTTTACTTTTTTATTTGACGTTCAGTCGTGCAAGATGGGTGCCTCGTTCAACATGTTCTGCTTATTTAATTTTACATGCATCGTGTTTTTTAAGTCTTATTTTGCGTGCTCAGTATTTTTGTAATAAAATTCAAACACTTGGCAGGGATCGTCAAGAAATGCTTTTTTAAAAGCCGTAAACCAATTATATCATAAATGTGTATACTAAATCGGGAATATCAAGTAAAACAAAAAATTAATATATACAAGAAGACAGTGACTCATTCACAAAGGGTTCAAATAAACTTTAAAAAGAATGTTAAATAAAATTGGTTGAATAATTTTAATCAAATTTTGCAGAGGTACTGCTTCCAATTGGCTTCCCTCAGAGTTACATGCCTCTAATTGGGACCGCTCTGTCAGGGGTACTACTTCTAATTAGCTTTTGCAGACAGAGGTATATATGTACTGCTTCCAACTAGCTTCGCAACAAGACAGAGGGTGTTCTCCCAATTAGCTTCACTAAGAGGTACATGCTTCCAATTGGCTTCGCTCAGACAACCATACTACTTCCAGTGTTGTAATGGTACGGATTTGCAAGTCTATACTACTTCTATTGTTGAAATGGTACATAATTGCAATTAATTGTCGTCCAAATTTGCAAAAACATGTTTTATTTAACATTGTTAATCCAGTTTAAATCATTTATAAGGACTTTCTTTACAGTTATCCCATTTACAGAGGACATAGGGCATTGACCAGCATATTTAAAACTGTTCTGCTAAGTTTAAAATAAGGTGTTTGATAAATCAAGTTTGATTTAGGTCTGTTTAAAGACTTGAGGCTGATGATTTGATAACTCTCATTTATATATGTTTGTCACCGATGTATGAGCAAATAAAAATTATATGAAATATGAAAAAGCTGAAATTAAGATTTTATCATAGCTGTTGTGTTTTATGTGAACAGTGTACAGGAAATTTAATTTGACGTTACTAAGAAAATTTATAGCCTCTTAATTTTTACCTAATTTTAAAATTTTATGGAGATTTTGCCAACATAATGCAATAAGAAATACACAAATGTCACTAAATTAGAAATAATATCCCCCCTTTTTTATGCCTTAATGCATGCAAAGAGAAATGCCTAAAAACAAGGTCCTTGACAGAACACTGAATCCTACCCCTTGAACATAAAAATAAAAAAACAGTAAAAATTTGGTATAGACTACCGGTATTTGTTCATGATGATCAGCAATTTTCTTCTGATACAGTTTACTACCTAATAGCTTATTGATTTACCTAACCTATTTCTAATATATCTCGAAAAATATAGTGATGTGCCAGAAATTGCTTTTTCGCTTTAGGTTTAAACAAAGTTATTATTTACATAGGCGACAATGATAGCCTTTTTGGGTTCTGCGTTTTCACTATAAAAGATTTCTTGAAATATCTGTCAAATTCTTAATTTTTAACACTTATGGGTGTAAATAAAACTGCAAACACATATGGAACACAGAATAATTTTGCTCATCATCAAGGGTTTGCTCCAGTGTTCTCGCTATTTCTAATTTACAGGGCAGCAGAAAATAAATTTACTTCTACTTATTATCTTGGATTTAAAAATATGTGGCACCAATCATTTTAAATTACTTGCTTTTAACATATAAGGATGACATTGTGTCAAATTTACTCTTGAAAACTGAAAAATTTATTCACATGGCAGAATTACGCTTTTAAAAGATCAATCTTATCTTTTTGTGGATATTTTTTTGTGGAATTTATGCTTAGGCACCTTCAAGATCCAGAAGTATTTTCACTTAAAATATATATAAAAAGACGATGTGCTATGATGATCTATGATTTTGAGACATCACGCCACAAGAGACCAAATGACACAGAAATTAACAACTATAGGTCAATGTTCAGCCTTTAACAATGAGCAAATAAAAAGTGTACATGGTGTAAAACAATTCGCTTTTGTTTTGTGAAAATTGTTCTCAATTAAAAAGTTTACAGATATATCTAAGCTGGATACTATAATTCTAGTACAAACATGTAAACAAGATGCAAAAAATCATAAATCAGTGTTTGCATTTGCTAAAATTAGTTCACGGGAATTCCAGTCACTGGATAATTGTCAATAAAAGTGCAAATTTACGTCATCTTTAATTGAAAAGCATCGTATTTTTGTAAGGATAATAAATAAGAGAAGTTCTGATGGTCAACATTATATCAGCGATCAAATACTCTGTTCAGTTTTGGCTTCAAGAAAGTGAGGAGAGTCGGAGAAAATGACAATAGTGTGTTATGATATAATATCAGTCAAAGAATAGAAAGTGAAATATATAATATTGTAGGGAATCTGGAAAACAGCAACTAAATTACTTATGAAAATTGGGGATGGGTTGCTTATAAAAAAGTGGGATTTTCTTCAATCGAATTAAAATTTGTGATGCAATTTTGCCATAAATAATTCTTTCTTAAATATTTAATACACTTTAACTGGAATGAAAAGTTACAAATAGCACATCACACATAACATGGTCCTAGGGCAGGAAAGACTAAAAATAAGTTGGAGTCAATTTAGACCGTAACACATATTTACATATAAAAGTGCATATTTTACAGACTAAGTGAACTCTTTAAAATTGAATTCAACTAATTCAACTTTTATGTACATAGCTCTTAATATTCTCCTGTTTTTTGGATTTGTCAAAATTTCGGCCAAAGATGCTTAGCATAACTCAATGCATGAAAAGTTTAATGGATACTTTGTAAAACAGTTCCAGTACTCTGGTACTGCTCAAATTACAGAAGAGAATGTCTTAGTTATATTGGCAAACTGTGCACTAAAGAAACTTCTAGTATGAGGCATTAAACAGGTGCATTACCTCCCCTTGAAAATGTTAAACTTGTGATCAATTACAATGGAGTCGAGTACCTGTAGCAATAGGCTTGATATTTAGTCAAGAAATGTCTGACTGGTAGTAAATAAGGATAACTTACATATTGCTACATGTAATCTCTTGAATGTATCATTACACCAATTTTAACAATAATATTTTTGATTTCCATATAAAACCATTGCCATACTTAAATTATTTACAATATTTTTGTTATTTTTAGATTCTCCATTCTTAACCAATGTAAATATTTAAACTTAAGAAACATTTTATCTGTTGAGTCACAATAATAAAAATTGATAGCATTTAATGGTAGAGAGAAAAAGAAAGTTGAGTGAAAATTGAAACACAATACATTAACCTTAATTAAAACTTCCACTCTTGTTGAAAATGGAGAATCTTTACATGAATTATTTTAGAATTTATCAACTACATTCTTTCTCTTGTTTATGCGAGATTTATATGAACCGTTCATATTGGAAACTGTTCAGTAGAGTTAGAAAGACCCTTAAGGGAAATATGGTCACTCTTGGTCTTCTTCAGACTCAGGCAGTAAAATCCTTGCAAAAGGAAGGCATCTGTTTGGTAGTACAAATTGGAAGCCATGTCCAGTGTCAGAATGGGGATGTTAAATCTGATGTCTTGTGAAGAGAGAGTCCCCAGCTGTCAACATGTTAAGAACCTTCACAACATCTCTAAGGAGTATGGAGAATTAATCACACTATTATATCCTTCAGCCACAGTAATAGTTATCTGAAAAAGTAATACACTTTTCAATTTTCTGTCATATTTTAAGAAACTGAAATAGGCAAAAAATAGCAAACTGGGAATCTATACTATTAAACGAGAAGACCTCATTTTTGGTGTCGCTTCTCTTCTTTCCACAATAAATTAATCAACACGACTATGTGTCCTATATATACAGTGCATAGTCGCCTTTGTCATCCATTCATATGATTATTCAGATTGAGTTATTTTGGGAGAAAAACGAGAAAAAAGGCATCCGGATATTGTCCCGTCATTGGACGAAATTTTAAGTCAGATTATACTTCCGTTTTGCGTTTTTCTGTATACTTTGAACAAACAAATAGTACGAATAAAGTGTATTTTAATTCTGTTCAGAGTTTATTAAATGGAGAGGGTCTGTATACTATGTCAATTGACCACCAAGAATTGAAAGTAAATACACTTTATTTATATAGTAATATACAGATAAGCGCTAAAATTATTCATGTGAACTTTTGATACCTTTTCTGAAATTCTCCATTCATTAAATATTTTACAAAATTCATTGATTACAAAAAAAAGATGTGGTATGATTGCCATGTTGAGACAACTCTCCACAAGAGACCAAAATGACACAGAAATTTACGACTATAGGTCACCGTACGGCCTTCAACAACGAGCAAGCCCATACCGCATACTCAGCTTTAAAAGGCCCCGAAATGAAGATGTAAAAAAAATTCAAACGAGAAAACTAGCGGCCTTATTTATGTACAAAAAAGGAACGAAAAACAAATATGTAACACACAAACAAACGACAACCACTGAACTACAGGCTCCTTACTTAAATGTTCATAACATACTAAATGTATGTTAATATTGAAATTGATAGAAAACCAAAAATTGGGAATTTTGGAAATGAAGGAGGAGGTATAAAACTTCTAACAACACTTTACATACTTTTAACTCCGCTCTGAATGCCCACGATTTCGCGGGTGTGTTCTAGTAACAATTAAAGCAGAGAGACTTTTTCATAATAATATTTTTTCCCTTCCTAAAACTTGACAAGTCATTCCAGAAAATATTAAATTGTAAAAAGATTATACAAATCACATGGGAATTTACATGATCTTGTAAAAATAGACAATTTTATAAATCTATAAAATAGTTCTTTCTTACTTTTTAAAGTCAACTCTAATAGCCATTCCCAACATCAATCTGTAAGTACAAGCTAGAATGCTAACCTGAAAAATAAAATGCTTAGTCATTGAAAATAGTAAAAAAGGAATCACTGTTGGTATACTAATTTATATGTACATTATATATAAAAATAGATATACAACATTTTAAGGGAGTTGGCTTCTCAGTTTCAAAATAATTAACTTTTCAAAACACTAGCATATATATTGATAGGGGATTAATAAAGGAATCAAAAGAGCAAAAAAATATATAGGTCATCTTGCTTGTTTTCGAGATATTAGCCATTGAAATTTTGGCGGGAAAATGTTCTCTCTTGACTTTTTATCATTTACAAGTCCTCAAAAACTATTTAAAAGTAATTAAAATTTTATAAGATTTTAACAGACAGCTTATCATCATACATGTAAATGAATTATAAAAAGAAAAATGGGGGTCACCAGGCTTAATTTGTTAATGCATTGAAATAGATAAAACTAGAGGATTCTGAAAATCTGACCAAAATTCCTAAACATGACAAGCAAGCTTCCTTAAGGTAAAAGAAGATGCAAAGAACACAATGTGACAACATCCCAACAACACTAACAAATACGACACTCTTTCCAACATCTGAAACCTCAAAGAGTGAGAATCCCTGTCAGCCTTGACAGCATAGGGGGAGATTTTGCGTGAATGACATTTTGAAGTTAAATATATGACCTGTACACTAACTTATCTACAAAACCAGTGGCAGATCCAGAACTTTTCATAAATGGGGAGGGGGGCCCCGCTGACTGACCTAAGGGGGGGAGGGCTTCCAGTCAAGCTTCAGTGATTCCCTTTGGATCTGCCTATGAAAATACCATTAAAACCAGACAAAGATCTCTATCTAGTTGGAGTTGACATAGCAAAAATGATTTGCAATTACCAGTACTAATAAATTAAACATTAAAACTACTGACCAAAAGTTTTCAAGCCCAGTGATAGCTGACTGTTTCTTTTTATTGACAGTATGATAAAATTTGTTTAAATAGAGGAATTATATACTTACTTGTATTTAAGATATCTTATACCACAAGTCTTACTCCCCTTCATGAAAACATTGGCACTGTTTTATAACCTAAAATGGAATTAAAATTGACACAAATTAAATATTTGACAAATTTGTTAAATTGCCAGCCTAAATTTTTATTAATCTATTCTGTATTCTGACTGCGTAATAGTGAGTTATCTCCCTATGAAAGAAACATTCTTGCTGTTTATTGTACTAGTCTCCCTTGAAGTAAAAATTCTATCAGGATTTACTTTTCATGGTATAAAATTGTGTGTTGCCTTACAGATAATCCTTATAGACTTTATCACATTTTTCCTGATAATGTACAGAATTAATTGGCTTGAAAATACTTGCATTATTTCTTTCATGACAAAGCCTCAGACTTGTTTGAAGATTAATGTTATAATTAATGTTCATTCCAGCTGCTATCCTTGCTACTTGATTGCTTACATGGCAAAGCCTCGGACTTGGTTGAAGATCTAAGTTAATATCTTCCATGGAGTTGCTACTCATCTGCCATCTGGACTGAAACTTGGACTGGCCGCCTTCTTGAACAAAAACTAAAATTATAAAATAAATTATATTTATAAGACTTCTCTTGGTTAATATAAATGAAATAAGACATATATTCCTTCAAGCTTCATATCCTGACCTGCATCAATGGAGCCATTTTGAGCGTCTTTTTTGGTGAACAATTGTAATTTTGTTGGTAGTTCATTTTGTGGTTTAGCCAAAGCCTGCATACAAGTCTTTACAATAACATCAGTGTGATCAATTTAAAATTTTAGAACCTTTAGTCAACAACAAAAAACCATATGACCTCTTTCAACTTTAAGCCTAGTGCACGTTTTTATCCTGTAAACTTGTTTTATGACGATAAAATTCGTTTAAATAGAGGAATTATATACGTACTTGTATTTAAGATATCTTATACCACAAGTCTTACTCCCCTTCATGAAAACATTGGCACTGTTTTATAACCTAAAAAGGAATTAAAATTGACACAAATTATATATTTTACAAATTTGTTAAATTGCCAGCCTAAATTTTTATTAATCTATTCTGTATTCTGATTGTGTAATAGTGAGGTGAGTTATCTCCCCATGAAAGAAACATTCTTGCTGTTTATTGTACTAGTCTCCCTTGAAGTAAAAATTCTATTAGGATTTACTTTTCATGGTATAAAATTTTATTCGTGTACCAGAAAAACATTTATCAAGCTGATAAATATCTATTTTTGTGTGTTGTAAATGTGCAAAATAACAAAAATGTGTGTTGCCTTACAGATGATATTCCTTATAGACTTTATCACATTTTCCCTGATAATGTACAGAATTAATTGGCTTAAATATACTTGCATTATTTCTTTCATGACAAAGCCTCAGACTTGTTTGAAGATCAATGTAATTATTAATCTTCATTCCAGCTGCTATCCTTGGTGCTTGATTGCTTTAACACGGCAAAGCCTCGGACTTGGTTGAAGATTTAAGTAAACATCTTCCATGGAGTTGTTAGACAATTCTGCCATCTGGACTGAAACTTGGACTGGCCGGCTTCTTGAACAAAAACTAAAATTATCAATTAAATCATATTTATAAGACTTCTGTTGGTTAATATAAATGAAATAGACATATATTCCTTCAAGCTTCATATCCTGACCTACATCAACGGGGCCATTTTCAGCGTCTTATTTGGTGAACAATTGTAATTTTGTTGGTACTTCATTTTGTGGTTTAGCCAAAGCCTGCATACAAATCTTTACAATGAATTCAGTGTGATCAATTCAAAATTTTAGAACCTTTAGTCAACAACAAAAAACCATTTGACCTCTTTCAACTTTAAGCCTAGTGTAAGTTTTTATCCTGTAAACTTGTTTTATGATGATAAAATTTGTTTAAATAGAGGAATTATATACTTACTTGTATTTAAGATATCTTATACCACAAGTCTTACTCCCCTTCATGAAAACATTGGCACTGTTTTATAACCTAAAAAGGAATTAAAATTGACACAAATTATATATTTTACAAATTTGATAAATTGCCAGCCTAAATTTTTATTAATCTATTCTGTATTCTGATTGTGTAATAGTGAGGTGAGTTATCTCCCCATGAAAGAAACATTCTTGCTGTTTATTGTACTAGTCTCCCTTGAAGTAAAAATTCTATTAGGATTTACTTTTCATGGTATAAAATTTTATTCGTGTACCAGAAAAACATTTATCAAGCTGATAAATATCTATTTTTGTGTGTTGTAAATGTGCAAAATAACAAAAATATGTGTTGCCTTACAGATATTCCTTAGACTTTATCACATTTTTTCTGATAATGTACAGAATTAATTGGCTTAAATATACTTGCATTATTTCTTTCATGACAAAGCCTCAGACTTGTTTGAAGATCAATGTAATTATTAATCTTCATTCCAGCTGCTATCCTTGCTGCTTGATTGCTTACATGGCAAAGCCTCGGACTTGGTTGAAGATCTACGTAAACATCTTTCATGGAGTTGCTACTCATCTGCCATCTGGACTGAAACTTGGACTGGCTGGCTTCTTGAACAAAAACTAAAATTATCAATAAAATTATATTTATAAGACTTCTGTTGGTTAATATAAATGAAATAGACATTCCTTCAAGCTTCATATCCTGACCTACATCAACGGGGCCATTTTCAGCGTCTTATTTGGTGAACAATTGTAATTTTGTTGGTACTTCATTTTGTGGTTTAGCCAAAGCCTGCATACAAATCTTTACAATGAATTCAGTGTGATCAATTCAAAATTTTAGAACCTTTAGTCAACAACAAAAAACCATTTGACCTCTTTCAACTTTAAGCCTAGTGCACGTTTTTATCCTGTAAACTTGTGTTATGATGATAAAATTTGTTTAAATAGAGGAATTATATACTTACTTGTATTTAAGATATCTTATACCACAAGTCTTACTCCCCTTCATGAAAACATTGGCACTGTTTTATAACCTAAAAAGGAATTAAAATTGACATAAATTATATATTTTACAAATTTGTTAAATTGCCAGCCTAAATTTTTATTAATCTATTCTGTATTCTGATTGCGTAATAGTGAGTTATCTCCCACTGAAAGAAACATTCTTGCTGTTTATTGTACTAGTCTCCCTTGAAGTGAAAAGTTCTATCAGGATTTACTTTTAATGATATAAAATTTTATTCGTCTACCGGAAAAACATTTATCAAACTAATAAACATCTATTTTTGTTTGTTGTAAATGTGCAAAATAACAAAAATGTGTGTTGCCTTATAGGTAATCCTTATAGATTTTATCACATTTTTCCTGATAATGTACAGAATTAATTGGCTTGAATATACTTGCATTATTTCTTTCATGACAAAGCCTCAGACTTGTTTGAAGATCAATGTAATAATTAATCTTCATTCCAGCTGCTATCCTTGCTGCTTGATTGCTTACATGGCAAAGCCTGGGACTTGGTTGAAGATCTAAGTAAACATCTTCCATGGAGTTGCTACTCGTCTGCCATCTGGACTGAAACTTGGTCCTTCCTTTAAGCTTCTTATCCAGATCTGTGTCAATGGCGTAATTTTCTGTGTCTTTGCTCTTTTTGCCTGTAATTCATTAACCATTTTCATTTTATCTTTTAATCAGTATTATGAAGACTGTTTATTATGATCACATCATTAATTCTGAAATTAATGTATGCAGATAAATTATCAAAATGTGGTGGCTAACCAAAACAATCTGATGTATACATTTTGAACAAACAACCTAAACAAAGTCATATTTTCCCAATTAAAATGTAAATAAATATGTAAATAAATATCCAAATTGTCAATATTAAATCTATTTTTTGTAATAATTAAATTAGAAATTAATGTGATGCCTGTTTTATTTCAAATCCTAAATTGGGGGGATCAGTCTATTTACAAATACAATAATTCTTTTAGAATTATATTTCATTAGAGAATAAATTTGAACAAGAAATTAACGACAATTTTGTAATAAAATTTCAAGTAGACTTTCAAAGGAAAAACTGATTTATATTACCTAAATTTTTTTTTAAATAGTTTAAATACAATTGTTATGACCAAATACTTACATCATCATTATCTGGTAACTAAAATGAAACCATCTTCCTCCAGGTGTAGAACTGAACTTTCATCTGTGCTCATCCATCTGTAATACAAACTTAAATCATCTTAATATTTATGAGACAACAGTTAGTAAATTGAAAAAAAATATATACTTAACCTTGTGGACAACCTGTCAACCGGGAAAAAACACCATACACCTATAGAAAAAAGAAAGAAAAAAACACCATCCTGGACGCCACCTAGAGGAAACCTGGGCAAAAGGCATACAAACATGCACACAATCTTATATATCTTAACATACCTGCTGTCTAATTCTTTGACGCTACCTAGAGGAAATTTAGAGAAAAAGGCATACAAACACACAATCTTATCTTAACATACCTGCTGTCTGATCCTTTGACGCCACCTAGAGGAAATTTGGACAAAAATGCATACAAACACACAATCTTATCTTAACATACCTTTCTGTTTGATCCTTTGACGGCACCTAGAAGAAACTAGGACAAAAATGCATACAAACACACAATCTTATCTTAACATACCTGTCCGTTGAATCCTTTGACGCCACCTAGAGGAAATTTGGACAAAAATGCATACAAACACACAATCTTATTTTAACATACCTGCTGTCTGATCCTTTGACGCCACCTAGAGGAAATTTGGACAAAAAGGCATACAAACACACAATCTTATCTTAACATACCTTTCCGTTGGATCCTTTGACGCCACCTAGAGGAAACTTGGACAAAAAGACATACAAACATACACACAATCTTATCTTAACATACCTGCTGTCTGATCTTTTGACGCCACCTAAAGGAAATTTGGAGAAAAAGGCATACAAACACACAATCTTATCTCAACATACCTGCTGTTTGATCCTTTGACGCCACCTAGAGGAAATTTGGACAAAAAGGCATACAAACACACAATCTTATCTTAACATACCTTTCCGTTGGATCCTTTGACCCCACCTAGAGGAAACTTGAACAAAAAGACATACAAACATACACACAATCTTATCTTAACATACCTTTCTGTTTGATCCTTTGACAGCACCTAGAGAAAATTTGGACAAAAATGCATACAAACACACAATCTTATCTTAACATACCTTTCCCTTGGATCCTTTGACACCTAGAGGAAATTTGGACAAAAATGCATACAAACACACAATCTTATCTTAACATACCTGCTGTCTGATCCTTTGACGCCACCTAGAGGAAATTTGGACAAAAATGCATACAACACACAATCTTATCTTAACATACCTTTCCATTGGATCCTTTGAAGGCACCTAGAGAAAATTTGGACAAAAATGCATACAAACACACAATCTTATCTTAACATACCTTTCCCTTGGATCCTTTGACGCCACCTAGAAGAAATTTGGACAAAAATGCATACAACACACAATCTTATCTTAACATACCTGCTGTCTGATCCTTTGACGCCACCTAGAGGAAATTTGGACAAAAATGCATACAACACACAATCTTATCTTAACATACCTTTCCATTGGATCCTTTGAAGGCACCTAGAGGAAACTTGGACAAAAATGCATACAAACACACAATCTTATCTTAACATACCTTTCCATTGGATCCTTTGACGCCACCTAGAGGAAATTTGGACAAAAATGCATACAACACACAATCTTATCTTAACATACCTTTCCCTTGGATCCTTTGACGCCACCTAGAGGAAACTTGGACAAAAAGGCATACAAACACACAATCCTATCTTAACATACCTTTCCCTTGGATCCTTTAACACCATCTAGAGGAAACTTGGACAAAAAGGCATACAAACACACAATCTTATCTTAACATACCTTTCCCTTGGATCCTTTGACGCCACCTAGAGGAAACTTGGACAAAAAGGCATACCAACACACAATCTTATCTTAACATACCTTTCTGTTGGATCCTTTGACGTCACCTAGAGGAAACTTGGACAAAAATGCATACAAACACACAATCTTATCTTAACATACCTGCTGTCTGATCCTTTGACACCACCTAGAGGAAATTTTGGACAAAAAGGCATACAAACACACAATCTTATCTTAACATACCTTTCCGTTGGATCCTTTGACGGCACCTAGAGGAAACTTGGACAAAAATGCATACAAACACACAATCTTATCTTAACATACCTTTCCCTTGGATCCTTTGACGCCACCTAGAGGAAATTTGGACAAAAATGCATACAAACACACAATCTTATTTTAACATACCTGCTGTCTGATCCTTTGACGCCACCTAGAGGAAATTTGGACAAAAAGGCATACAAACACACAATCTTATCTTAACATACCTTTCCGTTGGATCCTTTGACGCCACCTAGAGGAAACTTGGACAAAAAGACATACAAACATACACACAATCTTATCTTAACATACCTGCTGTCTGATCCTTTGACGCCACCTAAAGGAAATTTGGAGAAAAAGGCATACAAACACACAATCTTATCTTAACATACCTGCTGTCTGATCCTTTGATGCCACCTAGAGGAAATTTGGACAAAAATGCATACAAACACACAATCTTATCTTAACATACCTTTCCGTTGGATCCTTTGACGGCACCTAGAGGAAACTTGGATAAAAAGGCATACAAACACACAATCTTATCTTAACATACCTTTCCGTTGGATCCTTTGACGGCATCTAGAGGAAATTTGGACAAAAATGCATACAAACACACAATCTTATCTTAACATACCTTTCCCTTGGATCCTTTGACGCCACCTAGAGGAAATTTGGAGAAAAAGGCATACAAACACACAATCTTATCTTAACATACCTTTCCGTTGGATCCTTTGACGGCATCTAGAGGAAACTTGGACAAAAATGCATACAAACACACAATCTTATCTTAACATACCTTTCCGTTGGATCCTTTGACGCCACCTAGAGGAAATTTGGACAAAAATGCATACAAACACACAATCTTATCTTAACATACCTTTCCCTTGGATCCTTTGAAGGTACCTAGAGGAAACTTGGACAAACAGGCATACAAAAACACAATCTTATCTTAACATACCTTTCCGTTGGATCCTTTGATGGCACCTAGAGGAAACTTGGACAAAAAGACATACAAACATGCACACAATCTTATCTTAACATACCTTTCTGTTGGATCCTTTGATGCCACCTAGAGGAAATTTGGAGAAAAAGGCATACAAACACACAATCTTATCTTAACATACCTGCTGTCTGATCCTTTGACGCCACCTAGAGGAAATTTGGACAAAAAGGCATACAAACACACAATCTTATCTTAACATACCTGCTGTCTGATCCTTTGATGCCACCTAGAGGAAATTTGGAGAAAAAGGCATACAAACACACAATCTTATCTTAACATACCTGCTGTCTGATCCTTTGACGCCACCTAGAGGAAATTTGGACAAAAAGGCATACAAACACACAATCTTATCTTAACATACCTGCTGTCTGATCCTTTGACGCCACCTAGAGGAAATTTGGACGAAAATGCATACAAACACACAATCTTATCTTAACATACCTTTCCATTGGATCCTTTGACGGCACCTAGAAGAAACTTGGACAAAAAGGCATACAAACACACAATCTTATCTTAACATACCTTTCCGTTGGATCCTTTGACGGCACCTAGAGAAAATTTGGACAAAAATGCATACAAACACACAATCTTATCTTAACATACCTTTCCCTTGGATCCTTTGACGCCACCTAGAGGAAATTTGGACAAAAATGCATACAACACACAATCTTATCTTAACATACCTGCTGTCTGATCCTTTGACGCCACCTAGAGGAAACTTGGACAAAAAGGCATACAAACACACAATCTTATCTTAACATACCTGCTGTCTGATCCTTTGACGCCACCTAGAGGAAATTTGGACAAAAATGCATACAAACACACAATCTTATCTTAACATACCTGCTGTCTGATCCTTTGACGCCACCTAGAGGAAATTTGGACAAAAATGCATACAACACACAATCTTATCTTAACATACCTGTCCGTTAGATCCTTTGAAGGCACCTAGAGGAAACTTGGACAAAAATGCATACAAACACACAATCTTATCTTAACATACCTTTCCGTTGGATCCTTTGACGCCACCTAGAGGAAATTTGGACAAAAATGCATACAACACACAATCTTATCTTAACATACCTTTCCCTTGGATCCTGACGCCACCTAGAGGAAACTTGGACAAAAAGGCATACAAACACACAATCTTATCTTAACATACCTTTTCGTTGGATCCTTTGACGTCACCTAGAGGAAACTTGGACAAAAATGCATACAACACACAATCTTATCTTAACATACCTTTCCCTTGGATCCTTTGACGCCACCTAGAGGAAACTTGGACAAAAATGCATACAAACACACAATCTTATCTTAACATACCTGCTGTCTGATCCTTTGACGCCACCTAGAGGAAATTTGGACAAAAATGCATACAACACCAATCTTATCTTAATATACCTTTCCCTTGGATCCTGACGCCACCTAGAGGAAACTTGGACAAAAAGGCATACAAACACACAATCTTATCTTAACATACCTTTTCGTTGGATCTTTTGACGTCACCTAGAGGAAACTTGGACAAAAATGCATACAACACACAATCTTATCTTAACATACCTTTCCCTTGGATCCTTTGACGCCACCTAGAGGAAATTTGGACACAAATGCATACAACACACAATCTTATCTTAACATACCTGTCCGTTGGATCCTTTGAAGGCACCTAGAGGAAACTTGGACAAAAAGGCATACAAACATGCACACAATCCTATCAAAACTTACCTGCTGTCTGATCCTGGATGTCACCTAAAACATAAAATGAAATAGATAACCATACCTCACTTATAATTCTTTAAAGTGCCCTATAGAAAATGGAAATAAATTAAAACAAGAGTGCACACGCTGAAATGTCTCGCCTTCTATATTAATCATTGATATGATGTTGATAGTCCTAAGTATAAAGCTTTATTACAACTGTCTCATGAACTTAACATTAACCAAAATAACTAAACAAAGACCAATGAACCATGAAAATGAGGTCAAGGTCAGATGAACCATGCCAGGCAGACATGTACAGCTAACAATGCTTCTATACAACATATATAGTTGACCTATTACTTATAGTTTAAGAAAAATTGACCAAAACACAAAAAATTAACACTGTGCAATGAACCGTGAAAATGAGGTCATGGTCAAAAGAAACCTGCCCTACTGACATAAAGATCATAAAATATTTCCATACACCAAATATAGTTGACCTATGGCATATAGTATTAGATAAATAGACCAAAACTCAAAAACTTAACTTAGACCACTGAACCATGAAAATGAGGTCAAGGTCACATGACATCTGCCCGCTAGACATGTACACCTTACAATCATTCCATACAACAAATATAGTAGACCTATTGTATATAGTATGAATAAACAGACCAAAACACAAAAATTTAACTATAACCACTGAACCATGAAAATGAGGTCAAGGTCACATGACATCTGCCCGCTAGACATGTACACCTTACAATCATTCCATACAACAAATACAGTAGACCTATTGCATATAGTATGAAAAAAACAGACCAAAACACAAAAATTTAACTATAACCACTGAACCATGAAAATGAGGTCAAGGTCAGATGACACCTGCCAGTTGGACATGTACACCTTACAGTCCTTCCATACACCGAATATACAAGCCCTATTGCTTATAGTATCTGAGATACGGACTTGACCACCAAAACTTAACCTTGTTTACTGATCCATGAAATGAGGTCGAGGTCAAGTGAAAACTGTCTGACAGACATGAGGACCTTGCAAGGTACGCACATATCAAATATAGTTATCCTATTACTTATAATAAGAGAGAATTCAACATTACAAAAAATCTGAACTTTTTTTTCAAGTGGTCACTGAACCATGAAAATGAGGTCAAGGACATTGGACATGTGACTGACGGAAACTTCGTAACATGAGGCATCTATATACAAAGTATGAAGCATCCAGGTCTTCCACCTTCTAAAATATAAAGCTTTTAAGAAGTTAGCTAACACCGCCGCCGTAGCCGCATCCCTATGTCGAGCTTTCTGCAACAAAAGTTGCAGGCTCGACAAAAAATAGAAGAAAGAAATACACCTATAGAAAAAAGAAAGAAAAAAACACCATACATATGAAAACATGAAAATGAAATATACTGAGCCAAAAAAGTTTAGCAACACTTTTTTTTCATTGTTATTTGTTGTTTCTGGATTTTTGTTTATTAAACATCATTGATATAATCCTTAGTTTTACCTGAAATTTTAAACAGTCGTACTTTTTGCCAGGTGATTGATTTCGTGCCATTTCAGCTTTGCACGTGTAATTGATGTTTTACTTTCTGTACCTGTACTTTTAAAACAAAATTCAATTTTGTTTTTGCACACACGTTCAGAAACACACCATTGGTAAGAAAAACACATAAAAGTTTGAAAAAATTGCATGGGGCGTCAACCATGCCTCTCGGAAAATGACGGTCAGATGGCTCTTGGAATGGTTGATGCCAGCATGAGTGTTGCTGACGTTGTGGCTCGATTTTATGTGCATAAGTCAACAGTTTAGGGACTAGCAAACAGAAATCAACAAATTGCAACAACACAGGATAGGTTGATATGCCGTAGATCAAAAACAACAATCGTCAACATGTGGTAATGTTCTTCTGGCCACAAGAGTAGTGCATTGACTAAGGGTAGCTGCTGGTGTTCCTGCCAATCCTTCATTGATGCACTTAGAACATGGCAGAGAAATTGATTTTGAATAACACTATACTCATTTCCGCATTTTGACCCTCCCGTGCTCCATACAAAAAATATCCTAATGAATATGAGTGTTAAACATTCATGTTGCTTCTGACATGTCATAATTCCATTTTTTTATTATCATTTTGTAATAAAATTTCTTTTTGAGCTCAGTATAGATAAACATACATCACTTTCGATTCTTTGAAGTTACCTATGCTATATATTTTCTATAGGCTATAAAAAATATAAAGAAACTTAAAATCCAATTGTTCAGAGATCAATTGCAGGTCTTTCCACAAGTAAGGATAATTTTAATAGTATTCTTAAAATTTTAATTGGATTACCTCCCATACACTAGCAAATTTACCTGACGATATCGGGATAAAGGTATTTAGTGGGATCTTAAAATGCACTTGTGATTTGTTTAAAACCGGTTATAAAATAAACGAAGAAATGTCGAAATGTTCAGAACTTATTTAAATCTGTATTTGGGTAAGATGGTGCAAGCATACGATTTTTATTGCGTCTTACACTTTGAGAAGTGAATAATCTTTAGCTACTTTATTTAAATATTGTGTAAAAACGTTAATTCTGAGCTATGAAGTCAAGTGGCTCGAGCATTTTTCTGAGGAAGTTTTAAAAAATTGCAAAGAAATATTTGAACAGTGGATTAGCTTTCATTAGTCTTCACTATCTATAGATTAACAACTTTTGGTGATATTTATAATTTAAAATCATCATTGAAGGTGGAGCACGATTGCAGAGTTAATTAATTATACTGATGTGCCATTTGTATGCAAGAGTGACATTCTGTTGTATTATGTGCCAATTCGAAAAAGTTATGCAAGTATTGTCTCCCTTTAACAGGTTCATTATTTTATAATATATGTTTCTGATATAATTTTGAATAATTACAAAATGTATCAATTCAATATATTTCAGCTTTAGTTATTGGTGTATCAAAAACATTGGGTGTACGAATATCATTTCATAAATTTGAAAGTTTAAAACGATAACATACCAATATAAAGAACCATTCATCATTTTTGAAAAAGACTATCAATCAAAATCAAAGTATCCATTGTCCCTTCATGATAGATTGATTGAGAAATGAACCAGAGTTATCTAATAGTAATCACAGAGAGAGACTAGCAAGCAATTTTAAATTGAAGCTTATTCAAGGTTAAAACAATTTTCCACTATAAACAAATGTTTACTGTATACAAATATAAGGACTTTGTTAGCTAAATCTACAAATTTTATTAGATATAAATTATGAATTTTTTATTACAATAGATTAATATGCTACTTACACTGCTTTTAAATTGTTTAAGTTGTCCAGAAAAACCTTTGTCCCCCTTTTTTTGCCCCTTTTTGGCTATTGATTTGTTCCATTACCCCCTATAACCATCCTTTGTAGTATGGAAACTTGTGGCATCATTTCAGAGAGATTTATACACTTTTAAAAAGACAAGTTATTGACTGAAAACTACCACTAGAGGCTCTTAAGAGCCGGTGTCGCTCACCTTGGATTTATGTGCATATCAAACAAATGACACAGATGGATTCATGACAAAATTGTGTTTTGGTGATGGTGATGTGTTTGTAGATCTTACTTTACTGAAAATTCTTGCCACTTACAATTTTCTTTATCTATAATAAAATTGGCCCTTTAGTAACAGAGGAAAATATTTTGTAAAAATTAACAAAATTAATGAAAATTGTTGAAAATTGACTAAAAAATGGCAATAACTCCTTAAGGGGTCATCTGACTATTTTGGGCATGTTGACCTATTTCTACATCTTACTTTGCTGAACAGAATTATATTATATATTATTATTAAACATAGATATTGATTTTTTTAACAATTTAATTCCCTGTCAGATTTGCTCTAAATGCTTTGGTTTCAGAGTTATAAGCCAAAATCTACACTTTACCCCTATGTTCTATTCTTAGCTATGGCAGCCATCTTGGTTGGTTGGTCTGGCACCAGACACATTTTTAAAACTAGATACCCTAATGATGATTGTGGCCAAGTTTGGTTATGCTTATTTGGGTCCCTTTTTGGCCCCTAACTTATTGAAACCCTTCGAGCAAGAACCCAAAAACTCAATTCCAGCCTTTCCTTTGTAGTAAGGCAGCAACCATTTGATTTTCTGGGGGGGGGGCTGTGGATTTTTTTGGAAAAAAAAGTTTGTTTTCAGTTTTTGGAGAAAAAAATAATATGTTTTGATTCCTGTTTCCTGTCCATTTATAAGGAAATGGGGAAAGGATTTTTTTTTAACAAAATTTACTTCAGGATACTATCTTATGATCATAAACAAGCTTCTGTCAAAGTTTGGTAGAAATCCAGGATAGTTTTAGAAAGTTAATAAAATTTCAACAAGAGTGCACACCCTGAAATGTCTCGCCTTCTTTACTTATCATTGATATTATGTTGACAGTCTTAAGTATAAAGCTTTAGTACAACTGTCACATAAACTTAACTTTAACCAGGACAAGAGTGCACACGCTGAAATGTCTCGCCTTCTTTACTAATCATTGATGATAGTCCTAAATATAAAGCTTTATTACAACTGTCACATAAACTTAACCAAGAAAACTAAACATTGACCAACGAACCATAAAATGGGGTCAACGTCAGATGAACCATGCCAGGCAGGCATGAACAGCTAACAATTCTGCCATACAACAAATATAGTTGACCTATTACTTACTGTTTAAGCAAAACAGACCAAAACACAAAAAACTGAACACTGAGCAATGAACTGTGAAAATGAGGTTAAGGTCAAATAAAACCTGTGTGACTGACATAAAGATCATACAATATTTCCATACACCAAATATAGTTGACCTATTGCATATAGTATTAGAAAAAAAAGACCAAACTCAAAAACGCAACTGTGACCAATGAACCATGTAAGTTTGAGGTCAAGGTGAGACGACACCTGTCAGCTAGACATGTACACCTTACAAAAATTCCATACACCAAATATAGTAGACCTATTGCATACAGTATTAAAAAAAAACAGACCAAAACTCAAAACTAAACTATAACCACTGAACCATGAAAATGAGGCCAAGGTCAGATGACACCTGCCAGCTGGACACGTACACCTTACAGTCCTTCCATACACTGAATATACTAGACCTTTAATTGCTTATAGTATCTGAGATATGGACTTAACCACCAAAGCTTAGCCTTGTTCACTGATCCATGAAATGAGGTCAAGGTCAAGTGAAAACTGTCTGACTGGGATGAGGACCTTGTAAGGTACGCACAAATCAAATATAGTTATCTCATTACTTATAATAAGGGAGAATTCAACATTACAAAAAAGTAGTCACTGAACCATGAAAATAAGGTCAAGGAGATTGGACATGTGACAGATGAAAACTTCGTAACATGAGGCATCCATATACAAAGTATGAAGCATCCAGGTCTTCCCCCTTCTAAAATACAAAACTTTTAAGAAGTTATCTAACGACGCCGCCTCCACAGCCACCTGATCACTATCCCTATGTTGCAGGCTGACTTGTATAAACCCTAAAACCAAATTTCAGAAATTCTTGTATTGTAGTTCCTGAGAAAAAAGTGGCGAAAATTTTCAATTTGGCTATTAGGTGTAAAATGATACAAAAGTTCGGTAAACAGGAAGTTGCTTAGTGATGAATCTGAAAACGCATCACTTGGTATAGCTGATATATATGTAGGACTCTAAAGTGCGATGGTCACGCTAAAGTGCGATGGTCTACGCTAAAGTGCGATGGTCACGCTAAAGTGCGATGGCTGTTTGTTCGCTAAAGTACGATGGTTTATCACGCTAAAGTGCAATCGGACTAAAAAGGTAATGTTAAAGGGCTTAAAGTTAATTAAAGAACACAGATTTAAAAAATAGACTTCTTGCGAAAGCTAGTACAAGGTTTTATGACATATTTGATAGGCTTTATAATTATCGGTAGTCTTAAGTGATCATTGTTTTAAATTAAGAAGGACGACCACGTAATTATTGCTAAAATGGTAATTTTTGTGTGACAAAAATCTATATATCCTGCATATGTTTTTTTTTAATTCAGGCTGGTATCACATATTTGGATAACAGTCTATCACTAATGTGAACATTTTTCTCTCAAAGTTGTCATTGTAAATTACAAATACAAAATTCGTTCTAATTTTTTAGCAGACAATTTATGATTTACGCATTGAAACATGACGTACCTTTATTTTACCGACTTTAATTACTTTTCATTAAAATCAATATTTGAACGGGAACGGCAAAGTAAACTTTAACATAAACAATGATTTCAATGTATCCGTTAGCTTCAAATAGAAAGTGGATAAAGGATATTTATAAATAAATGCATATATACTTTTGTATCTGTATAGTAAGATGGTCGACTGCAGGACAAAAGTCATTCTTCTAGCACCGAAAAAATCCACATTTGCTTCAGCCAACAAAACACAGTTATCATGTTTAAATTTAGTAAGTCATGGACATTCGATTTAAAGTTGTTAATCAAATATTCTATATTTTATCTTTCGGCATGTTCATTTTTTGTTTGTATAAAAGTTTGTTCACGTCATAATCCATAGTATGTTTATTACATCTATACTTTTGCGGACTATCGCACTTTAGCGTGTGTAGGCATCATACTTTAGTGTAGACCATTGTACTTTAGCGTCCCCATCACACTTTAGAGTCCTACATTTATAAACCCCGAAACCAAATTTCAGAAATCCTTGTATTGTAGTTCCTGAGAAAAATTAGACGAAAAATATTCATGGGACGGACGGACTGATGAACTGATGGCTGGATCGACAGACAGAGGTAAAACAGTATTACCTACCCCCACCTACCCCCCTTTTTCAAAAGGGGGGAAGGGGGTAAAACAGGGGCGGATCCAGCCATTTTAAAAAGGGGGGGTTCCAATCACATGATCCCATTCAAATACATTGATCGTCCAAAAAAAGGGGGGGTTCCAACCCCCGGAACCCCCCCTCTGGATCCGCGCCTGGTAAAATGAGTTGTAAAATGTGAATATTTTTGAACTATGAGATTTCAAGTTATTAGAACATATATTATAGACATTAAGTAACTATAAAGAATTGTATTACTGTATATATTTTATGTCCTTATATTTTTACAGTTAGGGGTTTTTTGCTTGTGAGAGAGCTGTCTACCTATTCTATTATCATGATTAATGATATATAAAATACATTTCATTCGAGTATAAATTTGAAAAAGAAATTTTGGACTAATTTGTAATGATTTTTCAAGCTGTTTCTCCAACTAATTTGAAAACTAATTTTCAAGCTGTTTCTCCAACTAATTTGAAAACTATTTTTTATTATCTAACAAATTTTAACATAGTTTCAAATACAATTGTAATGAGCAAATACTTACATCATCATTATCTGGCAACTAAAATGAAATCGTCTGCCTGTAGGTGTCAGGACTGAACTTTCATCTGGGCTTATCCATCTGTAATACAAAATAAAATTATTCTTATATGTTTGAGAAAACAGTTAGTAATTGAAATAAAAAAATATACTTAAATCAAAGTAATATGAAGATATAATTGACAATCAGAAGTTTTTCTTTCGTTCTATTAGACTAAATTAGAGAAAAGATTTCCAAGCGCATGATGCATGATACGCTGGACGCTTTTGAAGAATAAAGTTCCATAATTCCTCAATGTTATAAATTTATAAAAAAAAATAATTAAAGGAGGTTTAATTTAATAGGTAGAAATCCGTCACCAAATTTTCATGAAAACTGCTCAAAGCACTTGAGTTATTGCCTGAAAAACGGGAAAATCCCCAATTTTTTATGAATAAAATTTCATGACTTGTAGAACACAAAATTTAAAATTTATAAAGATTGAAAAGGAGCTTACGTCAAAACATTTTAAAAATAATTATCAAACTTTTAATGCAAATTGGTTAAAGCATTTTGGTGTTATTGTTGGACAAGGTATACCATAATACGTCCCTTAAATGGGCGTAGAAAAATAAAAAGATGGGGTATGATGAGACAACTCTCCACAAGAGACCAAATGACACAGAAATTAACAACTATAAGACAGCCTACGTAATGACAATATGTCTGGAGGATATGATATTTCAATAAACCTTCTGATCATCACAAGCCAATGAAAAGTGTTCAGACCCTGCATGCAGCTAAAAGACATTAATAAAGATGAGTAAACAGTCCAACCAGAATTCAAATGATCTAAAATAAAAGTTTTGACATTCATGCACAGCCCATAATTCACTATTTTCAGGAAGTGATATTACAATGAAAGATGACCTTAATATCACTTAGGTAACAAACTTTTAGAAAACATGATATGCTGAAGGCCACAACAAATTAATTTCTAGTTCTTTTTACACTTATCAAAAAAAAAAGGGTAGCAAGAGAGTGAAAGTTTGTTGGTTTTTTCTTCTTCAAAATTTCATTACTTGGCAAGCTAAAGAATTTTTACAAGCGACCAATATTATTTTTGAAATATTAAAAAAATAAAATCTATGAAAAATATTTTATGCCACCTTCTAACCTCTCAAAGAGATAATGTTTAAGCAAGGGTTTTTAATCCACAGAGTTCTGAACTCTGTACATAATGCATCATATCTAACATTCATATTTTTACCGCATGCAGTGATAGTAATGCCCCACTCTGGCATGGGTTTTACTTCCAGTTTGAGAAAGCCCTATAGTGAGGCCACAATTAAAAATATTTTGGTTTGCCCAAACCCTACCCAAACGTTGAGAGTGGGTAGGTAGGTAGGTATTTTCTTTTTTTATCAAAGAGAGAAACTGAAGTGTCGTGTGATTATTAGTCTTCATGCCTATGTGATTAAAAAAAAACTTCTTCAAATCAGGACAATAAAAGAATTTGAGTAGGCAGCTTTTTTCTGGGTAGGTAGCGTTTGGGCAAACAAACCTATTCTTTTTTATGGCCTGACCTGGTATTTCTAGTCCCCAGTCACCCAAAGGGGGGAGGGGGAAGAAATATTTAATAGCAATCAAATCTTTATGTATATGGGATATATTGCTCTGTGTTGAAGGCCATACTGTGTGTGAACTGTACTGGTTACATACCTCAACATATTTGGTCTCTGGTGAAAGTTTGTCTCATTGACAATCATACAAATTATTTTTAAAAGATTTAGTATGTTCAGTTGGATTGAAGTGCTATTTCAATTACCACAAACACTTTCCTATCAATTTCCATGCTTTATAACTTTGTAATGATACTAAAAAAATATAAATTAAAGTTTGGAGGAAAAAAAACTTGGTCAAGGTCAGATGAACCATGCCAGACAAACATGTACAGCTGACAATTCTTCCATACAACAAATATAGTTAATCGATCTATTGCTTATACATGAAGTTCATGAAAAACAGACCGAAACACAAAAACTTAACAATGAGCAATAAACCATGAAAAAGAGGTCAAGGTCAGATGAACCATGCCAGGCAGGCATGTACAGCTAACAATTCTTCCATACAAACAATTTAATTGACCTATTGCTTATAGTTTAAGAAAAACAGATCAAAACCCAAAAACTTAACAATGAGCAATGGACTGTGAACACGAGGTCAAGGTCAAATAAAAAATGTGCGACTGACATATAGATCATAAAATATTTCCATACACCAAAATATAGTTGACCAATTGCATATAGTATTAGAAAAAAAAGACCAAAACTAAAAAACTTAACTTTGACCACTGAACCATGAAAATGACGTCAAGGTCAGATGTTACCTGCAGGCCTGAGTTGGTCATGTACACATTACAGTCCTTTCATACATTGAATGTACAACACCTTTTGCTTATAGTATCTGAGATGTGGACTTGACCATCAAAACTTCACCTTGTTCACTGATCCATGAAATGAGGTCAAGGTCAAGTGAAAACTATCTGACGGGCATGAGGACCTTGCAAGGTACTCACATACCAAAAATAGTTATCCTATTACTAATAATAAGAGATAATTTAACATTAGGCAAAAATCTTAACTTTTTATTACAGTAGTCACTGAATAATAAACATTAGGTCATGGACATCGGACATGTGACTGACAGAAACTTCATAACATGAAGCATCCATATATAAAGCTTTTAAGAAGTTAGCTAATGCCAACGCCGGATCGATCACTATCCCTATGTTCAGTTTTCTGCAACAAAAGTTGCAGGCTCGACAAAAACAAGAATGTGTCCAAAGAACATGAATTTGTACTATCATTTTCCATGTTCAGTGGACCGTGAAATTGGGGTCAAAACTTTTAATTTGGCATTAAATATAATATCAAAGGGAACATGTGTACTAAGTTTCAAGTTGATTGGACTTCAACTTCATCAAAAACTACCTTGACCAAAAACTTTAACCTGAAGCTGGACAGATGGATAGATGAACGGACGGACGAACAAAAAGACAGATGACGAAAACGGACGCAGACCAGGAAACATAATGCCCTCTACTATTGTAGGTGGTGTATAAAAAAAAGATAACAAATATAATAGTATCATTGTGGTACCACTCCAATGCATTGCACTGCCATCATTGGGATTATCTCTCATCCATGTTATAGCATCAAGACATTGAAAAATCTTCCAAATTATTCAGAGGCTTCAGTGCTTAATATAGTGCCAAATTGTGGTCTTCCACTAAGCACTTTAAACATTGCATTATCAGTCTGATTAAAATTTTGTTTTTTATGAATTTGAAGACACAGGTTTCTTTTATAAAAAAAAGTACTTTTTTCTGAACAGAAACTTCAGCTGTATAAATATGTTGACTCTATTATTGAAATTCAGGTGGTTTATATTATCAGACAAGAGGAATTTCTTTCGGGAAAGTGTTTACTTTTGTGAAATATAAAATAATTTGAGTTTTAATAAGGCAAGGATTTTTAATTTATTGGTTTATTGATAGGCTTAATTCTATGAAATTTTCATGCAGAAATTTCATTTTTTTTTTATTTTCCATTTAAAACTTTCTGTCATGAAGTCATGTAAAATAAACTTATCTATGACCATATAATACCAGATAGATGTAAAGTTCTCAGTGGCGGATCCAGAACTTATCATAAAGGGGGGGGGGGGGTGCTGACTGTCCTAAGGGGGCCCCACTTCAGTCTTGCTTCAGTGAATCCCTATATAATCATATAATCAACCAAATTTTTCCAAAGAAAGGCCCCCCCTTAGGACCCGCCTATGGTTCTTTGGGTAAAGTTTCTTCAGATAAAATAAATATGTGCTCATTTGACACTAGAGACAATATCTGAAAAAGTCTAATTTCCATGTCCTGCACTTCACCAGCAATTATTTTTTTATTCATTCAACCATCTTTTTTGAAAATTTTAAGTTTCAGTATAAATTAAATTATATAATGCACCAACTCCTGTCAATTTAACACTCATTCTTATATTTCTTCCAATAAAATATTGTAATTTAAATGTTCAACCCCCCCCCCCCCCCCCCCCCCCCCCTAAAATCATGTTGTCCCCTGTGTTTTTTTGAAAACTAAATCATTCAAATAATATCCAAATTAATTAAACAGGCGTCCGATTCTCACATATATATTATTTAATAAACTTGCCCCCTAATTTGTCTTTTTATATTATAACTATAGCATATAATAAAATTTTTCAAATTTTAAGAGAAAAAAATTTGTCCCCAGGGGTGATTTCCCTCCTGTTACCACTGTTTTTTTTTTACCTGTGGAAACGTTTACAAGACCAAGAGTTATTTTCCCATTATGTATTGTGAAGAGCATCATTCCCTGAATGTATTAGTACAAAGAAATAGTTGGAAAGGCGGCCAGGTTTGAAAATTCAAGCCCATCCAAGGTAAGAATTTATAGAAAAATACTTATTGGTGTTCAATCCTGTTATAGCCTTTTCTTACACTTTCTGAGAATATTTTTAAGTGTGCACCACAACATTAAGTGTGTTTTTATATCATCTTTTTAAAAGTTATATGTCACAGGAAATACACTTACATTTAATGTGATAAAAAGGACAAAAACTATCGCGTAATTCCTTTCTGTTACGTTCTGTCATGTTACCTGATAAAAAGTAACAGCATAACCATCATCAGTAACAGGAAGGATGTTCAAGACAATTTCACTGAAGAATCGAAAAGTTAATTTACTATATGCCAACCATTTCATTTAATATAAGTTATCACCACCATATCAAATAAATTTCAAAATAATATACAGTATAATGAATAAAAAAATAGGTTTTTTGCTTTTGATAACAGCAGAGAACATTGTGCAATTCTAGTATAGTAGATAGTAACAGAAAGGAATTTATTTAAGAATTTTTCATTACCTAGGCAGATTTTTCATCTTGCAAATACAGTTTCAAAGGATAAATGACATTGTTTGCTGTTATCTTCCAATTGTGACCAATCTAAAATGATGTATTTTTCTTAAACTTTAAAATAAAGCAGAAAAATCCTTTCTGTTACCAACTCTGTCCTGTTACGTTGTCCTGTTACTCAAGATTCTTTCATGTTACCCACATATCTGACTATATTTAAAGTATTTTTCTAAACCTTTTGTATTGCAAATGCTAAAATCAATAATTGGCATTTGATAAACTATTGCAGGATATACTAGTAAACCACAAATAGTGTCTTAAACTTATTCCTTATTCCCATTAGAAACTTTTTAAAATTGATTCACTTTGGTAACAGGAAAGAACTGGAGTTTTTTTTTTGTACCATTTTTAAAATTGCCATTGTTTCCTTATTAAACAATTGTTTGAATTACAGAAAACAGTTCCTAGCAGAGGCGGATTTAGAGGGGGGGCCCAGGGGGCCCGGGCCCCCCCTTTTTGGGAAAAAATTTGGTTGCTTATATAGGGAATCACTGAAGCGTGACTGGAGCGGGCCCCCTCTTAGGTCAGTCAGTGGGCCCCCACTTATGAAAATTTCTGGATCCGCCACTGCCTAGATCCCCAATGTGTGTTCTTCGATTTGTGCTATTAAAATACCGGGTCTAAACATTTTTTTTTGTTTTTTTCTTATTGCCATAAATTAGACTTTTTCAGATATTGTCTCACTAAGTGGTTTTTACAAAAAAAAAAAATATTTTACATGACTTCAAATGTACCCCTCATAATAGGGATAGTCATTACATTGATAGGTTACCCTGAGGGGTTGTTCCCAACCTGAAATGGTTAATATAGTTGTCAGTACAACAATAATGATAGACTTAACTATACAATCCTGTAAAGCACTGAATATGGTTTATACTACATAATACTTTATAGACCTGTTTTTTTTTTATTTCTATTTATTTCTATGGCATGTTAACTCGATTTACATAAAAAAAAAAAAAAACCACACACACACAGGCCGTGCGGGTCGAGTAGACCCGCCAGGGAAAATATAGTAGTGTAACAAATTCAAAGCAGATTACTGAATTATGAAATTTGAATGTTAAATCTTCTTTCTGGATTGTCTTTTTATAAACTCGTTTTCGACAGCCACCAAAATAAACTTGACATTCATTTTGTGCAACACTTCTATTATTTTTCC
Organism: Mytilus galloprovincialis; assembly: GCF_965363235.1. Lineage (NCBI taxonomy): Eukaryota > Metazoa > Mollusca > Bivalvia > Mytilida > Mytilidae > Mytilus > Mytilus galloprovincialis. The sequence goes on along the minus strand of NC_134841.1, from coordinate 69,826,035 downwards.
ATTAATTTGTTAACATGTTATTATTAAAGAAAGAATACAATCTACCTTATGCAAGAGACTTTCCAACCAAAGTGATATTTATCCTAAGTGAACAGCCTGTTTCGTGTAACTAGTAATTCAAAATGAATTCCATGATAAAGTGTTCACAAATTAGAACAAAAGAACTATCCCGCCAAATCATAGTGCCCAATAAATAGCCGTGAGGCATTTTGTCCAATGAACCATGCAGCCGAAATACAGTATTGTGAAATCTGTTCAAGTTAAAAACACAAGTTTAACCTTTCCAAGGATTTGTATAGTAAGTCTTACTATACAAATCCTTGACCTTTCTTAAGCCGTATCAAAAAGATACGCCATCTTCTGTTAGGGTTTTTTTTTTTGTGATTTTTAGGTGCTAAGACACTAGAAAATAAGGCAGCAACCATTTGATTTTCTGGGGGGGCTATGGTTTTTTTTTCTGGACAAATTTTTATTTTTTTTCACGACAAGTCGAAAACATTTTTTTCTTTCAATTTTAGCATTACATATAGTGGCAGCTGAGGGTGAAACAAACAATTTTTTTTCTCAGAATCAAAAACAAATTATTTTTTTCTCCAAAAACTGGAAACAAACTTTTTTTTCCAAAAAAAAACCATAGCCCCCCCCCCCCAAAAAAAAAAAAATCAAATGGTTGCTGCCTAAGGATATTTTTTTCCATCAGTATCAATTAGTTTTCTAGTTTGCAGAACAACAGCATTTTGAACCATTCGAATACTCTTCCCCTGTCTGGGACCCGTACAAAAGGCAACACACCACTCAGGTTGAGCAGGTACAGCGTAAGGCAGCCAGGTTTGTCTTCAATGATTATAAAGACAGATCACCTAGAGCAGTTTCAAATTGGAATTGGGAAAATTTAGAAATAAGAAGGAAAAAAGCTAAATTAACTATGCTATATATAAAATAAATTGGGGGTTAGTTGAAGTTCCTAAGGACAATTTAACAATATCTGATAGACGTACTAGGGGGAAACATAAATTTAGGCAAATATCAACAAATAAAGATTTTTATAAATTTTCATTTTATCCTAGCACTATTTCGGACTGGAACTCGCTACCTGAAGCAATAGGTATGTCTGACACCCTGGAATCCTTCAAAAGTGGCATATCCACTCTAACATTTGAAGGATCCACAACAACTTTTTAAACTTCAAAGCCACTGTACAAAATGTATATATGTTATTGTAACGAATTTTTTTTTTGTCATATTATTTTAAATTAAGTCCATATGTACATAGCACACAAGTTCCGGGAAGTTTTACACTCCTACCTAGGAGTCTACTCCCGTGAAGAAGACTGTATTATTTTTGGAATTTTTATTGTTACAGAATTGCCATGCCAAAGGATAGAACCCTGGGGAACCCCTTTATGAATGTAAGCATAACTGCTAAGAATACTATTAATTTTAATTTGTTGTTTCCTGTTTGTGAAATAAGATTTAAGAAGTGAAATAGAATGAAAAAAGGATATCATATATATGGTGCTGATTTATCAAGCAGAATTTCATGTGGTCTAGACAATCAAAGACCTTCGAAAGGTACCATAGAACAGCAGCTATATACTGGATGTTATCTAACGCTGCACGCTTACCTTTTAGCAGTCGTAACAGTGTGGTCTGACAACAATGGCCAGGTCTAAAAGCACACAGATAAGCGGGATGAAAAATATTTTCCAAAAAATTACCAAGTTGAATTTCAAACACCTTTTCATAAATTTTAGAAAAAAAATGGAAGAACGCTGACAGGCTTTTTATGTCTTTGTCAAGTTGGTTGTTGTTGTTTTTTGTTTTTTTTTTTTTGCAGTGCTGCTACTTGAAACTGCTTGAGTCTATCAGGAAATACACCAGTTTCTAAAAATAGCTTGATCAATGTTGTTAATTGCGGCACGATAAAAGGTTTACAATATTTCACTACGTTCTTTTGCCATGTCACTGTCTGTTTGTTTTCGACTTATGAGGTTGACCGTTGTGTTATGATACTAATCCCTTACTGGACGGAATGTGCTAAATTTACATACGATGAAGACATAATCTTTCAATTCTTAAAATGCGCATTCAAACCACTGCCAACGTATATGTGTTCCGCCTAACAGAACCTCAACTGGAAACTTTGTTATAAGCAGTGTCATTATACCTATTCCTGTTGGAAAAAATATTCCATACTATTTATTCCGTTAGGAACATATACTGTAACATTTATTGCTGTGGAAATATTATTCCAGAAAATTTCTTCCTTTGGAACTTATATTATGAAGGAACTTATATTCCGTGACACCACCAATACTATATATACTATACAACACACTGAATGTGACCAGCATAAGAAAACCATCAAACATGGCAGCAATTCTTTTTTTTTTTACATTAAAAAAACCCGTTTAGGTCGAATTCAACTACCAAACTTTCATGACCCACTTTCAAAACTTGATAAACCTCTACCATGCACCAATAAGCAATGCTGCTACCTATATTCATTTTTTAAGACGAATATATAACAGTTCATATGATAAAGTACCACACAGGAAATTAAAGAATGCGCAACATATACTCCATCAAAAACAGTGCTCATGAAAGGTAAGTAGGTCTTGTTCCGCTAGAGGCACTCATCGTGTTAATAAAAAAAAAAAATCCATTTCAAAGTCTCATTCGTTTATGTCATAAAACAAGAATGAAGTTACTATGTTGTTTATACATGTAATTGTTATGCCTTTGTTTAAATTAAAATAATGCTGTGCATGAACATTGGACTCAGTAATGGTTGTCTGAAACATGCATGAAATATTTGCCACTGTACGTTAACAACCAATAACCGATGAATGAAATAATGGACTGAAGCCTATACATATAAGTAGAGTATGTATGATACTAACAATATATATATAGTTAAACTTTGTTGACGAATATGGCTGAATTTGACCATTGTGACGATCACAAATTTCTAAACGTCATAAACATACCCGATGACAACGTTATCGTCGACTTGTCGCTGATACAACAAAGCCGTATAGATTTTAGCGCATTCTAATCATCGTTTTATTTCGATTTCATCGGTAAATCGAAGTAAAAGGAAGAAAGTGTGGTGAGTATATATGTTTGTGGTACCTTTTCCTCTCGTACTCAGGGTTTATGTCCTTGAATAGGTACAATAGCCGGATATTTTTGGCTGCCGGGTTCCTATTTATAATAATTTTGAATCTGTTTTCCAATACTTTTTTTTAATTTTGTGTTGATTTTTTTTTTTTAACTACAACGTTTTTATTTTAAAAAAAATTCTAAAGATATATTCTTTTTTTATACAGATATGGACATGTCAAACTTTAAGGATGACGAGCCGAATCAGCAGGCTGTGGTCAGGTTTTGTAGGGGCATTATAAGAGTAGCTCAGTTCGAGTTGGCACTTAAAAATTATGAGCAGTTAGAGGAAGCTATACTGGTTGCAGAAGCCAGAGAAGCAGAACTGGCAAAGGAATTAGGTAATGATTTAATTGGAATTCACTTATTTGTGCATGCCATTCAGTCCTGCATCTTGCTCTGTTGGTACTCTAAAGTCTTAGTTTAGTCATGTTAGGCACAATATAAACCATTGAACACAGCTTTTGTAATGTATATTCCTGTTACACGGCTTGTCTTTCATATCGATAACCAAAAATGTTAATTTTACTTCATGCCTCATGTGGGGAAAATTTTAAAATTCAATAATGCTTTCTCCTTAGCAAGATGTTTTGAAAGAAATGAAAATGGTGGATAGATGTTTGAAACCAAACAATTTTGCGTTGTCATTTTGTATTTTCCGCATTCCGCATTCCGCTTACAGTAATTGTTTGTTTGTTGTATGTACGCAGTTTTTACAAAAAAACTTTCAATTGTACTTAAAGGAAGGTACAGATATGGGGTCAAGTTTGATGAAAAAGAAATGTCGATTTTTAGCAGAGAATTCTCTCCAGCGAAGCAAAGTGTTGCCGAATTCAAATTTACTCTTAATGAATTTGAATGCATCGAAAGGGGAATAAAAGAATCGGAAGAAAAAGATAGAAGAGAACTACTCAAGGAAGAATTAAAGACAGAAACAGAGAGACATTCTATTGACACAAAAGAAACAAACAATGAGATGATAAAAATAACTTCAGAAGATGTTGGTACCGAGGTAGCAGATACGAACGGTGTAAGAACAGAAGACAAGGACGCATTTATTACGCCACCTGCAGAAACAGACGGAACTTCTGCTATTGAAACAACAGAATGCAATGAGATTATAAAGACAACATCAGATGATGATACAGAGGCAGCCGAGAGGACCAATTTAGAAATAATAGATGATCAGGACGCTCTCATTAGATCACAAGGTATATTGACAACTGTACTAACCCAAACAAATTTTCTTCAATTGAATTTTAAAATCGGATTCCGTTTCCTGTTAATTTCTGTGATTTGCATTTCGTAATATCATTTCATTTTTTAAGTGTCGATGGTAAAGATACTAGTGAAAAATCGAACTAAGTCAGAAATACTGATAAACAAACAAACATTGATAGCTTAACCTTTTTCTGGTAACCTTAACCTTAGTCTGGTAACCTTATTAACCTTTAAGTTAGTCTGGTAACCTTAACCTTAGTCTAGTAACCTTATTAACCTTAGTCTAGTAACCTAAACCTTAGTCTAGAATCCTGTATCGTTTGATAGATTCACGATCTGTTGTATATTTTCGATAAGTAAAGTATTAATCGAAATTTGAAGTTTGCCAGTTGTTGTAGCTTTAGTAGTATAGTTGTTGTAGCAGTAGTATAAAGTAGTAGTAGTAGTTATAGTAGTAGTTAACTGAAAATGTTAGCATCTAAAAAGGGCCAGATAAATCCCTGGCAAAGAAATATTAATGTATGCGTATTTAAAAGCCATTTCATATGTGATCCGTTTTTTTTTTGGGGGGGGGGGGGGGGGTTCTGAATATATATTTAAATTACACTTTCAGACTTCATTTATTGAACATTTATAATGCGTTTTGATTTTTAAGGTTTGATGATACCAAAAAGGCGTGTACAAATAATTGCAGTAAACCCCTTCAGTACGAGGAATTTCATCAATTTCAAATATCGGGTACGTAACACTAAACCTTAGTACACTCTCATCAACAGTAACACTGAACAATAGTTTACAGCAAAATACCTTGAGTGTGTAGGTAAAGGTATTATCTTTCATTAGTTTACTTGCTAGCTGAACCGTGAAGTATTTTTTTGGTTAGGTATACTACCCTCCGTTAAGAGTAGACCAGTTCAACAAACAGACAAACAGACAAATGTATTTGTCTGTAGAACTAGACTACTCCGAAAGGAGGGTAGCATAGTAAACTTTAAGCTAATAAGCAAGATAACATACACACTCAAGGCATTTGGCTTAACTATAATAAAATTGAACAAGAATACCATCTTGTCTACAATTCTCGGGTACGGAAACTGGACGCAATTACTCTTGACCACAACTATCGGATAGCTAACAATGATCGAGAGCTAGGATTCTAGAAAACACTTTTTGTATTACTTTCACATTGTACACCTATACTGACACAGACAAATAAATAGCAGGATAGAGATGTGAGAGATATTCAGAAATTATGTTGGTGACTACACCGGCTAAACTTTAAATCGCAATTGTTCGAATAATACGCAAGAAACGTTGGTCTCAATCCCCCATAGAATCTAACTTTTCTAACATTCTAGTAAATGAAATCAAAAACAGTAAAGACAAACAAATCTGACATTTTAGCCGTATGAGGACAATTAAAGGTGCGATTCACAATACAACGTGTGACTTAAACATTCTTTCATTTCAGGAAACCATTCAGTCGAGTTTCTTACAAAAACTAAATGAACAGATTGAGAAAGGAGAGAAAATTAAAACCAAAAAAGAAACAAAATTGGAGAAGAAAAGGGTGAAGGAAGAAGAAATTATCTTTAAAAAATACTTAAAGGTAGCCAATAGGAGGATGAAAAAATACAAAAAGGAAAGCAAGAGACAGCTTGAAAAAGAAGAGAAGGAAACCAAAAAGAAACTGAAAAAGGAACAAAAGGATCGAGCAAGAATTGAAAAGAACGAAATGAAAGATAGAATGAAATTAGAGAAAGGTATTTTCTGAAATCTACTAATTATCATACTTCGATTGTTTTCTGATATGGTTATCCAAGATGTTAAATTTAGATATATTTTTCTATCTGGTCGTATCAAGTTCTATCTATATAGTACTAATTCGAGAATAACATATACATGTATCTGTTTTTATTACTGTATAGGTATTAAAATCTGAACACACTCCCGTAAATATATGTCTTTTTTAAAAATCTATATCAATCTTATTCAGAAATGAAGAAGAAAGAAGGATCAAATGTGAAAAACGACGGTCACGTGATAAACATGTTGGTAGTTGATGAACTCATGGACATTAACATAAAGAAGAATGGTGAAGATTTTAAAGATGATGGAAAAGGAAATCTAATCAACGAAGAAAAGAAAAACATATTTGGGAAAAGATTACAGTATTTTTTCAGATCGTTGATATGTGCAAAGAAGTGATGTAGACATTTATGAATTTGTTATTTTAAATTTAAGTTATATGTTAGTTTTATCTTAAGTTTATTTTTTTTTCTCCATATATAAACCCATGTTATGTTGCATTCGCATTTTTTTTTTATAGATTTGTTTACTTCATTTGCAAATAACAAGTATCTGTCGTCTTTGATCTTAATATGTTTAATTTCTAATTCATGAAAATAATAAAAAAAATGTTTTTTTTCTTTTCAAGTCGTGTCCAATATAGCTGCCCTATATAGCTTCAATATATCAAGCAAAATTCACAGCACAATGCAGCACTGGTAAACTTAATAATTTGTACAAACAATATCAAATCACCACGACAGAGATCATTCAAAACGGCTAACCTGCCTAACAAGTTTTTTTTTATGGAAGATAGCAACATTTCCCTATATTATTCTCTTCTCTGATATAACCAACAATAGCTGTTCTTATTTGAAAGTTTGTGGTCTCTTTTGAACATTTTTTGTTGTAGAATTTTTCTTTCATACTAGAATAAATGTTATTCTTCTTCAAAGTTTGACACACATATTATATAAGCCCATCAATAAGCTACTATCAATATTGCTATTTCTACCGAGTTCTGGCCTCACGGTCATAACACTTTCGAGCATGATTTTTGTACTCACTCGAAATCAACCAATCAAATTGCTGGATTTCATGTTTCGAGCATGATTTTTGTGCTCTGAGCACTGAGCAAAGTTTTATGCCTTCAAGGCCTGTATAACACAAGAAAGGCAAAATATAACAAAAGAGAAATTCAAACGCATAAGTCGAAAATATACTTGATAACGCCATGGCAAAAAAAAAACCCAAAAGACAAAGACAATCAACAACATACAAACACACCACAGAAAACTAAACACTAAGCAACATGAACTCCATAAAAAAAGACTTAGCAACATGAACCCCATCAAAAACTGAAGATGATCTCATGAGCTCTGGAAGAGGTAGCAGGTTCTGCTCTAATGTGGCACCGATCTTATTGATCAAACCTTGGGATAAATATAATTCGATAAGTCACGTTCGAGGAAAAGAAGACAGACCATATCGTTGGTCATCTGTGAAACAAGTATTCCATTCCCATAACTGCCAAGCAACTCCAGATTGCGTACGTAAAATTTTCGTAGGAGTGATTTCAACTTCACCACTTGGTTAAACAGCTTACTTGTAAACAGCAACCATATATCAATGGTTGGTTAGACCTTGTTTTATAGCTTATCAGACCTCACAATTGTATGATAGATGTTAATTAATGTTCCGATCTTTTACCAAATTGGTTGAGAACTCAAACAGACATTATTATTTCACTTGGCAATTTTTGTGATCCAGTAGCCAATTTGTGAAAACATACGCCACAGTCATTGTCAGAAACACATATATACATAACGATCGTCAAAACCTAAACCAAAACAAAAATCAAACAAACAAACAAACAAAGCTGAAAGCAGGGTGCGCATACATCGAGAAACGCCTAATTTCAAATGCCCAAATGGGCATATAATAGTACACAGTCGAATACTGGTAGATAATATGATACACATTAGGGAGCTACCATTTGATTTTTATAGGGAGGGGGGGGGGGGCTAGGATGAAATTTGAAAAAAAATAGGCAGGACAGGAATTTTGAGTAAACAAAAAAAGGCAGGATGAGACACTTGCAAAAAAATTAGGTAAAAAAAAGTCAGGATAAACTAAAAAAAAAAAAAATGCAGGACCGAATAGAGTGAAAAATAAAAAGGCAGGACAGAGGTTACAACTAAAAAAAAAAAAAAATGCAGGACAAAATTTTTCATCCTAGCCCCCCATAAAAATCAAATGGTAGCTCCCTTATCATCACATAGAATTTACGTTCTTTTCTCAGAACCCTGTCTCATTTATAATTTTTTACTCAGAAAGAATAAGGAGATATGGTATGATTGACAATGAGACAACTATACATCCTAGTTCAAATAAAGTGGATGTAATCAATTATAGGCAACCGTATCGCCTTCAACAACGAGAAAACTAATACCGTATAGTCGGCTATAAAAAGCCCCGACATGAAAAATATGAAACAATTCAATTGAGAAAACTCAAAGCTTAATCAAAACTTAATTAACGAAAAACAAATACGACAGACTTAAAACAACAATGTTCAACCACTTAAGGGCATACGATACAGTTTTGATCATGTATTTACATTTCATTAAAAATTTCCATATAGACTATTTTTTTACCTGATTAAATCAAATATGTAATAAAAAATATACCTTCATGTGCTACTTTTCGAGTAAAATGAGGTCGAAAATTTGTGTAATTGCTCAAAATTCGAATGTGTGGTCGTTTTTTCCCTTTCGAAAGAAAGACATAACTTTTTTGTTTTAAAAGATAAACCCAAATTGTATTTATAAAATAATTTGTAATTTCTGTATTTTATAAGTAACCTAAAATTTTATGCATTTTTTATTCAGAAATAACTCATATTTATCAAATGTTCATGAATGTTTTGCTATATATCTATCAAAATTAAAAAAAATTCCACTATTTACGTTTTCATGAAAATTGGCACACATAATCTTCTAACGTTATCAATCCAAATGGCATTTTAAAAAAGAGGGGTCCATGAACTCGTTTTCAAGTTTAATAAGTTTGAATGGTAAAAATCAGTCGAAAACTGAATCTTTTCCCGATAACTCATACTCGGTCATAGTTTGACGTCGCGAAAATAACAATTTACGTTAGCAACGTCATTACCTTCCCTGTAAAGTTAAGAGATAACTGTATTGTATTTAAAGCTTTAAGGACGTCCATCGGTAGTTTTACTGTCGCAAATTTAGTTTACCTGGCGACGCGGAGCGGAGACAGGTAAACGGGTATTTGCGACAGTAAAACTACCGATGGACGTCCGCAAAGCTTCAAATACAATACAGTTATCTCTATTCTAATGCAAAACAAGTTCATAATTAAATTTCAATCATTATTTCAGTGTAAAACCTTCATTAAAGAAAATTCCGCGAAAAGATGTTATCTTCTTTGGTCCCTACACTAGGTGACGTCATAGGTATGCTTCCGGCGTCAAACATAAACACCGTGCGTTTTCTGGCTTCTGTGCCGCTTCAGAATGTAATAAAATTTGATAAAAGGAAGATTTTTAGGCGCAACAAGTGAGTTTTGTGTTTATCATTGTAGAAATAACATGTCAATACATTGCGAAATTCAAAATGTCGGCTTCCTTAGTTACAGACAAGGAGATAGAGAATTTTACGCTTGCTGTCATCCAATCAGAACAATTGTTACAACATAATTGCATTAGAATTCTGTATCGTATGCCCTTAAATAAAGGCTCCTGATTTTTAAATGTGGCAGGTTAAACTGGATTTGACAAATTGTTTACACTGTTATGGTGAAAACCACTATACAAACCATTCAGCTATGCCTCTTCATTCATGTGTAGTAGTTTCAACAATTTCAAGTTTATAGCCTAATCAAACAGATTGACAGCTCTGTCATCAGCTGACCTGTCGTACAAGTTTATCCATTAATCAAAGCCAATTTTGTAAATATTTTGGTTTTGTTAAAAAATAATCCAATTTCTCTGCATATACAATTTTGCATTGATCCATAAAGAAGAGATATTTCACATGCATAATAAACATGGAACGGTTTTTTTTTCGCCAAACATACCGTTTTTGCCATTCAGACTGGTTCCAACAGAGTCTGTTAGCCCTGTGTTTATATCTCGTTTCAACATGATATATTGCGTTAGAATAGGAAGTCAACATTTAGTTCCTTCATTTTGGTCACGCTTCCTTGTATAATCTACCTATTGTTTTTTTTATGTTCATTTGTTCTCGTCTTGATCATGCATGAAATATTTGCCACTGGACATAAAGCAAACGACACCAATCAATCATGCAACGTGATACCAATATACAACAAAACAAAACTAGAGGCTCGAAGGATCTTTTGTTCTCAATATGATGTTTTTTTTCAACTGATGCATGAAATAATGCAACCATTATACTTTTGCTTTAGTTTCAGAGATATAAGCCAAAAACTGAATTTTTCCCCATCAGTCTATTTTAAGCCGCGTTGATTGGCAAGCAGGGTCACCGGACACGGATAACCTTATGATGATTGTGGCCAAGTTTGGTTAAATTTTTTAGTTTCAGAGGAGAAGATTAGTAAAAGATCACACATTTTTAGAAAAATTGTTAAAAATCTACTTAAAAGGGCAATAACTTCTTAAAGGATTCAATGGACAATTTTGGTCATGTAACTTATTTGCTTAAAATTATTATATTTTCACATAAATTTCACGTGAAATTTACAACAACAAAAATCGATATTTTTCAGGTTTTTAATTTTTGAAAATTTAGATGTTATTTGAATTACTCTATTTTAAAAATTCATGTGAATTTCACCTGAAAAACACGTGATTTTCATGTGTAATTCACATGAGTTTCACGTGAAACTCACAAAGACTGATTTCACGTGAGTTTTACCCGTTTGAGGTGAAATTGATGTGAATTTCACGTGAGATTCACATGAATTTTAATTCACGTCAAATTGATGTGAGTGAAATTTGCCTGTGTAAGTAACTAACTTCGTATACATCAATTGTATTGCTCCACAGACAACATTTAAGATTTGAATCAGCAACTAAGTATATATCAGATTAACAAGAAATAGTTGTATACAAATTGTTTTATTTTATGTGTCTTTTATAAAATATATACATTGTTTCTGTCGAGCTGGTAAAATACGTGTCATTGCGTATAGATGAGCTAATGTGCATTAGCTACATTTACCGAAAATGCAAGTTGAGTAGCTTTTGTTAAATAAAGATCAATAAAGGTATGTAAGTAACTAACGTCGTATACATCAATTATATTGCTCCACAGACAACATTTAAGATTTGAATCAGCAACTAAGTATATATCAGATTAACAAGAAATAGTTGTATACAAATCGTTTGATTTTATGTGTCTTTTATAAAATATTTATCTGTCTAGCTGGTAGTACTAGAATAAACTATCACTTACATCAACTTTTAAACGAGTATCGTTTATGAGATTATATCACTATGCATTTTAGCACTTAATGGGTGCCTTTGGAATACCCTTCAAGCATATATCTTCTTGGAAACTCATCATTTTTTTAAGTGATATACGCTGATAATAATTTCAGATTACAAAAGAATAAATGCATGTTCAGTGTTGGTGTTCACACTGTTTTAAGGGACGACAGACATCAAACGATCAATGTTAGATAAAAAACTTAATTCAAATAGTTTGGGGGTGGGGGTTTGAACTAATGCAAGATTTGGTTATCCGACTTTGATTTTAACATATATCCATATAGGTCAATTTTTCCCAAATCAAGTTAAGAGGGGGGTGGGGTCATTGAAAAAAACTATGTGAATTAAGTTTTTTATCCTTCGTTCAACTTTTGATGTCGTCCTTAAGTTAACCAACTCGAGAGAAAAAACAAATAAAAATATACGTTGCATAGGCTAGCCCAGTATTGATTTAAATGTATAAGTATACTTGCATGGTTAGTATTTACTCAAATATTGGTCAAATCATTATTTTTCCGAGATAGTTGGCCGAGATCGAATGGGTTTAAGATTTTGTATCGTTCGGATGTTGTCTATATTTTGGCATTAACATATTGCATTGAAAATTAAGAATGGAAACGGGGACAGTGTCAACTTGAAGAGACAACATCCCGAACAAAGAGCAAAACAAAAAAAACCAGCCCTGGACCGTATACTAGCTCAGCGAAATTTAAACGTCACAACTCCGAAACATATAAATAAATAAAATTTTTAAAAAACATACAAGACTAACAAAAGACTCAGGCTCCTGACTTGGGATAGGGGCAAAAACTGAACGGAATATTCCCACAAAAAAAAAACCATTCCAATTATAAGAATATGTTTTATGTTTTGTGCGATCTCAACCCTCCTCTATACCTCTTAACAATGTAGAATAAACAAACTCACAGCAATACGCACAGTAAAAAAGTCCGAGTCTGATTTTAGATTACGTAACAGATGAAAATAAGCAAAATGACAATGATATATAAATTAACAAAGAACTATTAGCAGTTACTGACATATCAGATACAGATCCCAATTAAACTACTATATTCATTCTGTTTAAGTCTATTTAAAGGTTAGGTTAGCGTTTGATTTGAATGACGACAATTTGTTTGCTTTGTATAGAATATTCCCATGAAAGATTGGATGTGAATCACAAAGACGTATAAGAAGCCTGCCGTAAAGGATGGTAGAATGAAATTCAAAACAGTGTAGCTGTGGCCATTGATTGACACATTAAAATCATCCATTGACTGGGACAATTTAGGTGAACGTTTGTATGTAACGACCAATGCTCACTATGTACTTTTTAAAGACACTTAAACTATGGGGTCACCAAAGGTTCTCAACACCTAAATAAAGTAATTCGAAAAATTAATCAGAAATAACACGATATTTTGATTTATATCAATTATATAAATCAAAACACAAAGGTTATTCCTGATTAATTTTTCGAATATTTTATAATTAAAGGCGTTAAGAAACCTTTGGTGACCCCACAGTTTAAATGTCTATCGTAGGTACGTCGTGAACAGTGGTCGTTACAGACAGACGTTCACGTAAATTGTCCTAGTCAATGGATGATTTTAATGTGTCAATCAATGGCCACAGCTACACTGTTTTGAATTTCATTCTATATTATATGTGTATGTACTATAGTATTTGCATGTGTGTGTTTGTGCGTGACGAATGTTAGAACTTGATTTTTGAACTTGCTAAGTTATGTTTTTCCATCGGCTGAATTCTAATTCACGCTGTTGAGTCAAAAAAAAAAAAAAAAAAATAACCAGCAACTCCGACTGTTGTACTGTGCAAAACGCCACTGAAAGACCACAATTCCGACTCAAACATTTATCAATATTATAGCAAAAAATTGTAGAATCAACTTTTTTTCTGGTGTCAAAACAACATTAAATTTCACAAAACCCTTAGTAGTACCTCGCTCCTCCACCCAAATGCATGTTCTATCGCCCTTGATGATACTACGGGTTGTTAGACTAATCAAATCTAATACACATTCTTACGATGTTTGAAGTATACAAGATATAATAAGAAATGTACTTAGTTTTTCTAAGTGTTTCTCTTAATGTGTTCCTATGGTTACCTTTATGTAGTGTAATTGATAAAAGAACAATTATTGATGATCATAAACCCAAGTGTTGATTATATCATTATTTGTACGTAGGAGGTTATTACAACCCACATGGAGCTCAAGCAATTCTACGAGGTTATCACACCCCTATGAGACTCGAGCAATTCTAACAAATAGTAATTGCTGATGTTGTATAGACAGTAGCTTATGAATGCACGATGATTAATTGCTGATTGCAATCATAATTCATGTAGCTTCTGGAATGTGTATTTGGAGGTGCGGTATCTAATAAGCATACGATCAAAATTGTTTGCTAAACAATTAAATTCCATTCTATATTGCAGTTTGATGGCTCAGGGTTACGTAACGTTGAAACATTGATAGCAGTAGTTTTTATATTTTATATACAAGGTCTTTGCATTTAGTACATATGTACTTGAAATACTATGATATGACGCCTAACATCTACACCATTCGTCGGGAAGTTTAAAGTCAAATCTTTAGTGTTCTTTTTGTTGTTGTTGCAAATTTGTTGTAATTTTAAGATCTTGGATAGTCTTACTTTTTGCAATATCTTCTTTAATTTGATCTGATTAAAAGCTTGGCGCATGGTTTCTGAGATTACAAAACAATGTGTTATAGTAATCCCAAGATTATATAAGACACCTGTGGATATAATGTTCAATATTTTGTGTAGTTGTTGACCCCAGGATCTGTTGGTAATTCGTGCCATTGAATTGCTGTCTCATTGACGTAAACCTCACATATCTTGCAAAAACAAAAACAAAAATTTACAGGCGTTGGCAATAATCTCCGACTTAATAAAACTGTAGAACTATATTTTGGGACAATAGCTTTTGCCAAGATATCGGTTATTTCGAATGAACTATCTTTCGGTTTACAAACCATGAATTTAAATCTTTAAAAACTACCAAGAATATAACTATAAATTCAATTCATTTAAATTACAAAGACAAATAAAATTGATCTAGGATCTTAAACCTAAAAAGCATTAATAAACACAGAACTCAAGCAAAATTCAAAAACGGGGAATTAATAAAAAATTGACAAAACGCAACCGTTTTACTAGATTAACCAACAGAAGGAATGTAGAACAAATACAACTATAATCATATTCCTTACTCGGTACACCTAAATAGGAACTGCCACGGTAATTTCAATACCTAAGGCTAGAATCTCGAATATAAAGATCATCCAGTACTTGGTCATGGCTAATAGCATTATCTTTTACAGATAATAGAAAACAGACAAATATTAACTCTGTGCACAGAGGATTTTTATTTTTATACATGTAAGAAGGTTACAGGTAACACTCCACTCAGATGTTCTTGGTCACCATAATTACTATAAGATATCACAACTTTTACATGTACCCTTATCGGTAAAAAGTATACCATGTGGTATACTACTAACCAAAACAAGTAAGTAAAAAGTACAGTAATTATGGCACCAGCAGTAGTTCAAGTACTTGTCTACTGACAGCTTACTGACAGACATCACGCATTCTTCCAGATTAATATCCCCGGGGATAATTATTGCCATGAAATGACAGGTCATTTTATACAAATCATGTTCACATATAATTAATAAATAAATAAAATCACAAAAGAAGGGAATAGTTCATTTCTATATTAAAATCCCCCCACCCAAGGCATTGTAAGTAAATCGAATATATATTGGCGAAGATAAATTTCGATGCCTTGATAGTAATGATCAGTTATTTGCTGCACGTGCGTGTAGCAGACGATATGAGCTATATTTGGTGCAGGCATCGTATTACCGGAGCATCCCAAGCCAACAGAATATGTAGGAGGCTGATTGCGATGTTATTGTAATCAACAGATGTTTTTTCTACCTCCATGACAACACTGTAGCGCTTCCTGATAAATGAGGCCCGGTAGGGAGTGCTAACAGCAGTCAAATTATTTTAAGAAAATGGAATGGTTTCTCTCTTTGGCTTGAAATATTCCTGATATGAGGTTTTAAAGACATTATCACGGATATATAAAATTCAATAGCTCTTCCTACATTTCTAAATAAATAAATAAATGCTACAATAAATAAACTGTCACTTTTTGGGATATACTACAATCACATGTCTCTGAATTTTACATATCCGGCAATGGAAAATGAGTTTGTTTATCACATGATCATTGTTCTTTAATCTTCGACATTGCTTCCCTTGATGATGGCTGTGAATTTGTTGTAATCAAATTTTCCACCTTCCACGGGTGCTTCCTTGAATGTCTGTCTCATCTGTAAACAAAATAAAAATATCAAAATTAGTTGTGTGTACCGTACTATGACAAATTAAAAACTCTAGTTGTCACAATAAACTTTTAAAACTGTTACAGACAGAGAAAATATCGGAATACCGTATATTTTAAATTGTAAAACCGGTATACCGTTTAAGACTTTTAAGGGCCTGTTGTTCTACTTCAAAGTTTGCGGATTTATTTATTGAGTCATGTAATTTATTGAATTTTGTTCAATAACAATTGACCTTCAGACACTCATGGTTAAGCCTCAAACACGTTTAAGGTATGTTATTTTCAACTTTAGAAATGCATGATAGTCTTAAGATTATTTTGAAAGAAACAAAGTGAACATTTCCTGCATACATTTGATAAATTTATTGTTATTTGCTTAACGTCCAGTGGCAACTATTTCATGCACATTCCGATCTAACAAACCACAGGAAAAAGTTACAGATAAAAAAGCATTCTGATTCATATGAAACATCATTACAGGGGTACTATTAAATAAAGATTGTTTCTTCTTTTTCCCTGAAGAGTGTACTTTTATGTGGTCTAAGACCGAAAGTCAAAACATGAAAAAACACCAAGTCTTGCTAAAAAGAGGAAGCAAGTATCACATAAGCTCCACCATTTTTCGTCGTCTATGCGCTCTCTTATTATTTTCTCTAATTTGTTGATGTTGGGTCTTAATTTAAATGTATGCATGATTTAAACGTTTCAAGAATTTCCCATTCAAATAAGTCTGGTCGAAAATGTATGAACAACAAACTTCTGAAAGTTTAACAAAATAAATAAAATGCATGATTTCGATTTTTTTTTCAGAACTTGCTAAATAGTAAGTAATGCTTATCTCATTTACAGAGAACTATTATAACTCAACATTTGAGGGCTAGGAAAAAAAGTTAAATACGCATTTGCTTCTTGTTACAAGACAGCAGACGTTAAAATAGAGAAAATCCGCTAATTCTTACCTCGTCTTGGGTGAAGTTGTCTCCCATGTTTTGTAGTAAATCTTTAATGCTGAAAAGATAAAATAAACCTCAGTTAAACATTAATTTCTGACACACAAGATGACATTTACATTTTTTCGTTTGAGTGCATAGTTATCTAGTTATCTATTATATGCACAATGAAAGCAAGCATGCCCACAAAACGGAACTTACAAATACCAGGCATACTCATTTCCGTAACTTACAAAATGTATGAAGACAATATTAAGAAGTTCAATACTTTATCTAGAAAATCTAATACACATGTATCTATATTAGCAATTACAAACTTTAATTTCATAATATTTGACTACTAGTTAATGTGTTAAAAATGACTAAAAATTTGGATTTTACAATATTTGACTACAAGTTATGTGTAAACACTTACTAAGAACTTTGATTACACAATATTTGACTACAAGTTATGTGTTAAAACTTACTAGGCCTCTGGCAAATATCCCTTTCCTGCATCGTCGAACATTGAGAAGGCATTCTGGATTGTGTTTTCTGGGTCGGTACCTTCAAATTGATATAGTGATTAGTTGTAATGAAGACGTATATACAGATAAAAAATGAAAATCTTTAAAGAATATTATTTTTAAATATATTTTGGTAATTAAGATAGTAAAAGGATCATATATAAGACATGTATATATTTCAGAATTTGTTTTATTACTCACTGATTACTTGTTTCGTTGAGTGCATGCAAAGCATGAAATATTTCAATCGTATTCATATACTATTTTTTTAATACAAAAATAAGGGTATTTTGAACGTGAAAGGATCTTGTATTGAGTGTGGTAAGGAATGAAATCGTTCCATGGATCAACTACGCATTCTTACATAGCGCTGAAATATTCCCCACTGTGAAGAGGGAATATTATTTCCCGAAAAAGGGTCATCGATTATAATTTGGCTATTCAGAAAACAAATGATGTGCCATTAATCGCCTGACACGTGGAACTGCACGACATACAACTGAAATAATACTTACCACTGAGTTTTTCACTGAACAATGACAAGAACATTGTGAAATTCAATGGTCCGGGAGCCTCTTTCAACATGTCTTTCATTACAGTTTCTTGAGGAACAGCCCCTATAAATGAAGGAATGTTACCATTAATAATATGATTAATCACAAAAAAGGTTTAATTGTGTAGATAAATGCAAGTTTTGATTTACTTGTGCCAGTAATTTATTTATTTAAGTTTTATTAAGGTTTGGCGATCATGATCGTAGTTGAACCGACTACCTCATTAAGGAAAACCTACAAAATCATGCATCCAAAAAAAAACAAAAAAAACAAACGCAACCATCATATACCGATATATCATCTTTATGTTTTAAGTTGGTGTGCAGATCAATATGAAAAGGAAGAAGATACCACTTAATAGGGTCACATTAATATTTTAATACAGTATATAGACCAAATCTTACACAAATGATGAAAAAAAATCGACTTACACAATTGATTTCAACACCTTACATTGTGGTTACTTGGACAAAAGATGGACTTTGTTATTGAGTAAGACTTCTCTATACGCAAGTGCATTTACACAATGAACAAAATGTGTCGCAATTGCTATAGTTTGAAAGCAAGACAAAAAATATACCGTTATGTACCAGTGAGTACCATATCACAATCTAAGACTTACCTAACGATGAGTACATTTCCCTGAGATCGTTTAGATCAATGAGTACACTATCTAAGACTTACCTTACGATGAGTACATTTTCCAGAGATCGTTTAGATCAAGGAACAATGAGTACACTATCTAAGACTTACCTAATGATGAGTACATTTCCCTGAGATCGCTAAGACCAATGCACAATGAATACACTATAACGATGAGTACATTTCCCTGAGATTGTTTAGATCAATGAACAATGAGTACACTATCTAAGACTTACCTAATGATGAGTACATTTCCCTGAGATCGCTAAGACCAATGCACAATGAATACACTATAACGATGAGTACATTTCCCTGAGATTGTTTAGATCAATGAACAATGAGTACACTATCTAAGACTTACCTAATGATGAGTACATTTCCCTGAGATCGTTTAGATCAATGAAACCATCTCTGTTTTGGTCAATCATTGTGAATGCCTAAATTCGAATTAGAAATAAATAATTTTAGGAATTCAAGAACAGTAGTTTACAGTTTATTCAAAGAAGGAAGATTTTTAAATACTGGTTTTAATAACTTAGTTTGGATTTTGAGAATTATTATGTTGTCAAATATATCATTGTAGTTGAGTAATTTATTTTAACAAAAGATGAATGTATTCTTTTTAGAAATTGCATGAACATAAAAGATTGTAAAATGAGCAAAAAAACAGCTAATTATTGGTTGACAAACAAAAGTCGTTAATTATTTTTTTTAAAAGTGTAAAGAATTAAATTAGGGTAATCTTACCGCCACTGCACTCAGCATGCGAAAACAAATTAAAAATAAAAACATGCAGGACTAAAATCGTGAAAGAAACATTTAGTCGCTATTATTTCTGTATGCTAGGTAAATTTTCATTGGTCAAATGAATTTCATGCAAATGATAAAATATATCATGATTAGTGGATGAAACGCGGATTTTTGCGACAATTAGTCGTTTTAGATCATATTAGCAAACTGAAAAAGTTAAGTCTGCTTTGAACCAAACATTTTGAAAATTGTTAATATTCAGAAGCAATAGCGACTATTGTAAGATATAATAAAACAATGAATACTTGTAATTGAAAGAATAAAACTTTTAAGATTAACAGAAAAAGTAAAGAATGCCAAAATGCCTAACTACTGTTACTATCTATTACTGCACACTTTCTGGCCAAACATCGGAAAGCTGATTTAAACTGGTTCATTTTCTTTTTTTTTCATTCACTCTTTTTTCAGTGTTTATTTCTGTTATTTTATTTCGTCCTCGTGCATCTGTCAAATGTTACAAAAAGGGTGTTTAATTAATGTTGGGTTTCTTTCACTCAAATCCACTTCAACTATTAGGGGTCAGCAAAGGGAGAATTTGTAAGATCGTTAGACGGAAACTGAAATAAAAACCATAACATGCCCTGGAAACGAGGTGAAAATCGTTAGTGTTTGGTAAAGTTTGTTTTGAACGCTGCGCACCCATGCCAAACTTTTTTGTTTATTGAAAACATCAAGGGGTTTTCGGCAGTGCGCATGCTCATAGGCATGCGTTCCACACCTCTTTCATTTCTTGAATTTGTTTCTGATTAAACTTGGTTAAAACGCTGGAGGTAGCTGCTCTAGCTTTCTGTGTGGCCTGAAAATAAAGAAACCATACATCTAATTAGCTAAGTCTAACGACTACAGTTGCTACATCGTGAAACTCATTACCTCCTTCATCTCTTGCATAAGTTTCTGCGGCAGTTTCGCAAAAACGTTGGACGTCGCTCTTTCTGCTCGAGTTTTCTTGTCCTGTTATTGAATAGAATATTGAGGTAGATATATATATCTATTACTTTTATCTACTTTGAAAAGGATTTCGAGCATTCAGTTGTATTTTATGTTGCCATTTCTCTAGCATGCGACTAAATAACTCATTCACGAAAACGTTTTACACTAGTTACTCTGGTTTGATTTACAGTCTTAAAAAGTTTATATAAGAAGAACGTCGTTGTAATACAAAGACCAATCTATTATTTTCATTTTTGTTTCATTTATACTTGATATCTATGCACTATTACTATTCCAATTGAGTAATAATACAGAGCATGCATTGAGTAATATTGACTTACTTCATCTCCATTAGACATGGTTGTTCTGAAAAAGAAAAAAAATACAATTCACTTATAAATCTTAAAACAATAATGTGTCCAATAGAACACGGAAGCCACCTCGCACTATAATTTTCTATGTTCAGTGCACCGTGACTTTGGGCAAAAACTCTTTTTTGCCATTAAAATTAGAAATATTATATCGTAGGGAATATGTCTACTACGGTTGGACTTCTAACTTCATCAAAAACTTCTTTGACCAAAGACTTAAACCTGAAAAGGGAAAGACGGGTAGACGACTAGACGAACGAAATAACGGACGCACAATTCGAAAGTGGGGCATAAAAAAGCCAAAATGACATGATGAATATCAACTATAGCGTTTTAAAGAAGTAGCCAATAATTTTGTAAATTGGGAAATCCGATTTTTTTTAAATACATTTGTGTACGTTTAATAACTTGCAATGCGATTGCTACATGTATTATAGGACATCTCGGAGTTTGGCATACTTAATCGAAACCGGTCTATTGTTGAAGGTTATGTTGACCTTGTGGCATAGCACGAAACCCCACATCAATCAGTAGAATTAATGATGTACAGGATTGACTTGTCTATATGTGGTCATCTGTTAAGTGTACGATCGACACGAGCAAAAACAACATAAAACAACAGACATGTCAGTTGGCGAAGAAACTGCTTTCCTCCATATTTTTTCAGAAACTTCTACACAACATGTACAAATATGATTTTTCTACATATATGCAAGCTTAACTTTAATCTAAACTTTGAATGAATATCCGTTTTGTGGCGAAGTGAATTTACTTCTTAATAATCACTTCGATATTTTCGTTTCCTTTCTAATAAATTGTTCAATATAAAGCTGGTGATTATTAGTTACATCCAATATATATAGAGAGCCTATGTGGTCGAGTGGTCTAGCACGTCGATATCTCAGTAGCAGTAGCATGAGTTCGAATCTGCGAAAGCAAATTTACAGATCTAACATTGTTTGGGTGATGTTTAGACTAATCATATACTAGTATATATATATTAAGTACGTCTGAATCAGTGACAACTCTACAACAGATTTAGCCATCGGATCACCAGCAATGATGGTGATACATGGCTGTGTACATTATGTACATACAACTCGTCTAAACATCAACCCAACAATGTTAGATCTGTAAATTTGCTTTCGCAAATTTTTTGTTCTTCCCTTGCCGGGATTAGAACCCATGCTACTGAGATATAAAGGCTGTACACATTGATTTGTCATTGGATTCCAATGCAAATTCAAAGGCTTTTTCAAAAGGTAAAAAAGGGGGGGGGGTCAAACTACATAAACTGCAATACTTAATCGTATATTTTCGAGAAGAAGCATACACCGAAACTCGTTACACAGAACGAATGAGAAGTAAAACCATGTTTTCAATATCAAAACTTTCCAATGTAAAACGTTCAGAATAATAATATAAAGTAAGTTATTATATTCAATGCTAAATTTTACCAATCCTTGCAACAAATACGAAAAGTAATATAAAATGGCAGAAAAGGCACTACATAATAGTTCAGCGATATACCAAAATAAAATACATTTCAATATAATAATACTGTTGTGACCGAAACATAGCATGTTGATATTTATTTCCCTTCAGTTGAGTTTAAAGTCTCAAATACTAAAGAAATATTGAGTCTACGGTGCGGATTTATTATTATTAAAAAGTCTAATTCCGATATTCAAAATCATATATAAAACACGACAAGATAAATGTCTTCATATGATATGTAAGTATCTAACCCAATACGCTTATTGTATTTTAATTCAACTTACTTTGACTTTTGTAGTTTAGACTATTTTCGAAGCTTGTATAGATCAATTAATTCGAACCATTTTATATCTTTTAAAGTAGCAAATAATGTTTAAGACTTACATTTTGGAATGTGTGTAGTGTCCGTCAGAAACTGTCAGAGTTCAATGAGTGATCGAAGCATACACAACTAAGATTATATATAGCTAAACACGAACCACATGTGTAATGAGGTTCCATTAGGGGTAGTATAATGTTACCACATGTGTGAAGAGGCTCTTGCGGATATCGCAGTAGACACATGTGGTTTATGTTATCGGATCAATATCATGCCAAAAGCGGTAAAATATTGATTACATGTTTTACATGTCACACACCGGGGCTCCCTATCATGCTAGGTGCTATTAAGTCATCTGATATTTTTCAATCATAAATGATCGATTAATTAGGTCATGTACCTAATCAAATATGTAATTTATAAAATAAAATAAATATGTGCTTTTTCTACCAAAAAATGTTTAAATTTGAATTTTATAAAAAAAAGTATTAATTTTTATATTGACAATTCAAATAAATACTTCTCAAATTTGTGTAAATCTTAATAATTAGTGAAAAGAGTTAATTGATATTTTAAGGTAATTGATGTGTGTTTTGTCCTGATTTACATTTATTTATGATTTTTTTGGTGCTAGGTCATGCCTCTGTCTTTTTGTTTTATTTAAGTTATAGGGGCATAATCGCAATTCAACTATTTAAGGTGAGATTTAAGTTATCTTAAATTCCTTTTTATCAAAATGCTTCATTATCTCATCAAATTTATACGAAGAAATAAGGGTCTATACGCTATGTGATATATACAAATTGATTCATAATTTATCCCTTCTAACTTCAAATTTATTATGTTAATAAAATTAAAAGGAATTACAGGCAAAGTAACATATTTAAATGTTTCAGTAAACTTTCTTAGTCAAACATATCTACAAAAGTTAAAATACTACTGTATGGAAATTTGAAACCAAAAGTAGTATCAGTTTTTGAAAGTGGGAACATTTTTTATGGACCTTGCCCTTCATTTTGATCACACTCGTGTCCTTGTTTTTCATGATAAGAGACAACGATTTCAGACGGTACATAAAAGAAGGCATCTATTTATATGCCATAGGAATTTTTGATCTGCTATAGCACGGTATTCTATTATTAATGGTAAACTTCACACATACTACGTGGTTACTATGGTAACTGATACACTGCCAAATTTTCACCTAATCATTCTGATTGATGTTGAAGTAGATGTGTGTGTTACAGATAAAACAGCAACCGTAGCGATTTTAGTGCTAATTCCAGATTACATTTGTACAAACAAAATGTAACTTATAAAGCACGCTAATTCCAGATTACATTGTAAAAAACAAACTGTAGCTAATAATCAACTTCTAAAAGTTTAAGTCTATATCAAAGCCTGTTGGTTTTCATTAAAATTCGTTGTATACGTATATACACAAAAATTGTTAAATCACGAATAATAATGAATCTGCATTATTTGTTTTTCCTAAATTGTTTTGTTAAAAATTGGGCCGTCCGTTTTCTCGTTTCGCATTCTCATGTCCGTTCCTATTATAGCCGACTATATTGTATGGGTTATTTCCATTGTTGAAGAACGTCATCAGAAATCTGGTGGATAGTTGTCTCATTGGCAATCATACCACATCTCCTGGTTTTATATTTATTTGAATGTTCAGCACTAACGATGAACGGGTTATTCGTATGATAAATCTAACATTAAAATACAATTCAAGTCGTTATTATTTAGTTGAAATCTGAAATACTCCATTTCAAATTTTCCTTTAATCAAGGAATTGATATTTAAATATGCAATTCCTTGATATAATAAATGATAAAGGCAATACTTAATAAAATGCAAGTAATCTACATATTTTTTTTCGAACAATGTAGGGTCCGAATCTAATTATGACTTTTGTCAAAGACTATCATCCAGGGTGCAGTCACAGTAGGTTCTCATTAGTAAGATTATTACATCATAATTGCAAATATGCTGAATTGGTTCTATTATAAATCTCCAGATGATATCAAATATCATCATCCTATATTATAAATAATCCAAATGCTAAATATCTGCTCATTTCGTCCATTGCTTCACATCGAAGCAGAACGAAGTTATTAGCATTTGAATAAAAAGATTGTTAGTTAAAAAAAAGGTAGAAAAATTAATAAACTTCGAAGTAAATATAAATTCAAAGATACTTACGATTTTGTGTTTTAAAACCGTTTCAAATATCAAAGAAATACGGGTCAAGTGACCTTCTACAAACGCTCCTCACACAACCGGGCTTCTACAAGGGCGCTACGAAAGTGAAAAGCACCTAGCTTTAGAACTATCTTGCATACCTATCGATATGACGTCACATGAAGTACACCAAAGATGGCCGAACACTAAGCACACACTTTTCTTTGATTGACGGATCAGATTTCTAATTGCAATCCTCACTTGAGTTTTGATAATGATATAATACAAAGATGTTTTTTTTCTTCTTGAAAATTGGAAACTAATTAAGCATAAAAACAAATGATAAACAAAACTAAATTTTGGCGAAATACTTGATTTATGTAACTTTTCATGAGTGATATTTTATGAAAGTGGATAGATTTCAAACATTTTTCGTTTAATGTATATTGAATAGTTGGTGAGTAAGAAGGTTACAAAACTTTTTTTCAGGAATAATACCCCGTGTTGTATTCTAGTTGTATATACGAATTGACAGAAGGGTTTCTTCCCCCTTATAGGCTTACTGACACATTTCTTAGGAAGACTTAGTGAAATCGACATTGTGGTGTATTTTATAAGTTATGATCAATATCAAATTTCTAAATTAACATAAACAAACTCTTGCAATGTATTTTTATTGGTAAACTTTAAAACTTATAGTTTCATCTATTGCAACAAATTGATTGCATTGTGTCTGGTTCTGTTTTTACACAATGCCCTATACACTGTTTTTCTGATCACACGCTTCCGTCCATATTTGGCAGCACCGGTTTCTGACAGTCTTTATTATGATAACATGTAATATGTAGTTATCTCAAAGCCAATCTTGTACGTGTTATGTGTACGGTAAGGATTTACAAGACATGTGTAATTAATCACAAAATCAGTAGGTAGCTCTAGTAATTAATTTTCTATGTCAATGGCCTACTATCGCTGTCTTATTGTGAGATTTACGGAAGATTTTCATTCAACAAGTTTGCGATTAACTGCACGATAACTGAGGGCATGGAAGTTATATTTAAATTCAATATTACTTCAATGCTGAGAGTGAAAGTGAAGATGTATTTTTTTCTCGTATTCAGTCAAAACAATACACACGATGGTTATCAATATAATTAGTTTCTCCTATTTTGAAAAAAAATATAGATGTAAAATATTTAGAAAAGATAAACATTGTTCGAATATCAGACGAAAACAGAGGCGGTCGAGGAAATACCAAGGTGACATTCAAAACGTCATGTGCATGTGGAAGACAAACTGAGGAACGCCAAGATGACAAAAAGATACACCCCACAAAACACGACATACAAATCTATAGATCGATTTATATATAGTTTACTTTTATAAACTGTGACTTTGTGACTTCATGGGGAGTTATCTCATTGGCACTCATACCTCATCTTCTTATATCTATCGATTACATAATAGATCATATACAATTAAAACAGTCAACAGTCTTACTATAAAAATCAGAATCAAATCACTTCGTGTTTATTATTCAATTACTAAAATGATGTAGCATATACAGTTGTGGTATACGAAACTCCTCGCGTGTTTTATAAGGAATAATTTCAGTCAGGTACTTTCTTTCAGTATAAGCTGCGGAACCGTTACTCTTAGTTCCTTATGACATTTTAAGGACCTATAAAGAGCAACGGTTCCGCAGTTACTTCAGAATCCGATGATAAATAAATTATATGTCACAAAATAACACTGCCATGAAATAAAAGGTACATGATAAAAAAACATTAATTTTCACCGAACAATTACATACAAAGTAATAAGAAATACGGTCATACGTACAGTCTGGCCATTTTAGTCAGCAGAAAATTGAAAAAAGGTGTTATTTTTGGCAGTTTTTCTGTTAATGCAAGATGCTTGTAAATGATTGATGGTTCGATTGTGCTGTCGTTTGCTAAACGTCCAATTGTATTGATTGCATGCATATGCAGTACAAGAAACTATGAACAAATAATAAAAAAGGTAGGTTCTACAACAGGGAACGACAGGAAAGACGGACGGTAAATGTATACTCGGTCTCCCACACGAACACACTGTTATGTTGGATATGGACCAAGTTTAACCACCTACTATTCCCAATAAGGAGTTGTAGTAAGGGTTCTTAAACGTGCACAGAGTGTGACTTCTTCTATACAAGGCAAGTGGGACGACAGAAATAACGAAGGGAAATTAAGAAACCTACGTGAAAATAATTGTATGTTGGGTAGGGCGCATAAGCCTTTTAACAGGTCACCTACGGAGTTGCTGTAAGGGTTTTCAAACGTATCACCCACTAAACTAGGCATATAGATCTAATTTGATATCCAAAATCTGACCGACTGTATGTGGTGTCGGATTTATACATACCGCATAGCCAAACGAACACTCAACTTTGGCAAGGGTTATAGTGCCGGTTTATATTTTTTTATACCCAAGACATTCTTGTGTATATTAAGACATAAGTAAAATTTTGAATTCTCTTCATCTTCGTATAGGATTATGCCTTCCAACTATTTTGATTCTAGCACTTCTGACCGAGTTTTACATTGTTTCAGAAGATAAACGCGCGTCGGGCGTACTAAATTAAAATCTTAATTATATTTGATGAGTTTTGTCAAGACTTCATCTTTGCGACAAAGTAATCCGAATACTTTGTAAACTAATGTTTTTTCTGTGTACTGTTTTGTTGACATGTTAGTTTTTCGTTGAACTTGAATTCGATAACATCTATACTTGGTCGTCAATGAAAATCTAAGGCGCTCTTCAATATTGTGTACAATTTGGATCAAAGTCCAGTGGATAATATTACAAATTACGGAAGACAACAATGAAGAAATTTATAGCTAAATTCTAATATATATCGATATTTGCTATTTTTATGGGTGTATTTGTAATCAAAATATATAACGGATAGTCTGTATGAATTATACATTCCATACATGTAAAGTAATTTGAAAAGAACTTTGTTCTCTTCAGTCAAGTTTTAATTCCCACCTACAAGAATTTTCAGCAGAGTCAATGCCTGTTGTAACGTACATTTGTACATTGTCTCAATCTCTCGCATATTATGTAATACAAGTAGTTGAAGTGGGTAATTAAGCTCAAATTTGTCAAAAAGAAATTACTATCCCCTTCACGTGCAATTATATCAGAATGAGATTTTCTAATAATGTAAAGTAGGGGTATCTTAAGAAAGAAAAAAAAAAACGACTCGGAAGAACGATAAAAAAAGTGTCATTTACGGATTTTGCCATCACTTTTCATTCGTCGTCAGCTAATTATACACTCTCCAAATTTTCAAATCGTCAACCAGTGGGTTATCTTAAACAAATTTGAAGGTTTATGCATAGAGAGTTCTTGGAGACCGTAGAAGTACTATATTGTTAGTAATTCTATGATGAGACAAATACCATGCTGATTAAAGTATTCCTGCTTCCATAACTCGAATAATTCAAGCCCTTTCCGTGTCCGATTTTCTCCCACACTAATGTAGCCTTCGTAGATCAGCGGAATATAACAACTGAATTATTCGGGTTACTGCTTCCACTCAACAAAGATTAATTGCATTACATCATAATGCGATATCTTTATCTTTCCCCCTATTATATAGTTATATAATGACACAGTTACATTACTTTTAGTCTGATTATACTGGTTTTTTTCCCCCGTAATACCGTCTTTTATAATTAAGGCTAACTTTATTCATTTAAACATTTTTCTTTGCTAAGGAACAATATTGATCAAAGAATATTACAACATGAAGTATAAATATTTAGATTTTTCAATTTTTGTTTTGCATTTTTACATGCGTAGCTTTGATGGATATTAGTTTTGTTCAAAATTAGATTATTCTATTCTGGTCGTGAAAATATGTTGTGATTTATCTGGTTAACGAATTTATTGTATCGTTCTAAGTTTATACATGATTTCATGAAATAATTAAACAATATAAACTTAAAACATATGAATAATTACACTAAAAGTTTATAATATTAACCTAATAATTATCTATTCGATTTTTGAAAAGCAAACAACCATAATTTGACTATATCTTTTGGTAAGACATATTTTATAGATTTGTTCGGCTCTAATGACTTTCTAAGATACTGCAAATAAAAGATCTAGCAAATTGAAGTACAAATAAAAACATTGCAATTAAATCAAATAATAAATGTCTAAATAAGTATACAAACATTTAAACTTTACATTACTAATCGTAACCATTTCTTCAAACTCTGTATAACGATTTATTTCAGAATTTTTATATATCATTGCAATAATCATAATGAGTAAACTTATACAATCAGTATGTGCATCTATCTATGTAGTTTTATATAAATGTAATAACATTAGATCGTGGCGTTAAAACTTTTAAGCTGAGGGGGAGCCTTGATTGATCCGGATACGAAGCAATTTCAAGTCTGAATGGGGATGTTTAAAACGCCGATATCCCATGTAAGTACCGCACTGTCTGCACTATTATCTTTGCAACAACTTTTAAAAGAACATATTTGTATAAAAAAATCATGTCAACCCTCGAGGATTAAAATTAAATGTTTATTATAAAAAAAACCTCCATATAATTATTTTTTACAAGATGATGTTTATGTCCATGTAACTTTTAAGTAATATTAACTACGATCCCTTCCGTTTTACTGAATGTGACCTACCGAATTTGACAAAAATAATTTACAGCGTTTTTGATAACATGACCAACACGACGGGTGCCACATGTGGATCAGGATCTGCTTCCCCTTCCGGAGCACCTTATATCACCCCTAGTTTTTGCGGGAGGGGTTCGTGTTGCTGAGTCTTTAGTTTTCTTTGTTGTGTACTACTATTTGTCTGTTTGTCTTTTTCATTTTTAGCTCTGGTGTTGTCAGTTTATTTTCGATCTATGTGTTTGACTATCCCTCTGGTGTCGTTCGACCCTCTTTTAGCGAAGATGCTTTCTCTGCAAGTCATAAGAATGATTACAATGGCAATTGAAACTGCTAAAATTGTTAATAATTTAT
Source organism: Mytilus galloprovincialis (assembly GCF_965363235.1). Taxonomy (NCBI): domain Eukaryota; kingdom Metazoa; phylum Mollusca; class Bivalvia; order Mytilida; family Mytilidae; genus Mytilus; species Mytilus galloprovincialis. Next base: position 69,796,134 of record NC_134841.1, on the reverse strand, counting down.
CATTTGTATGTTAACAACTAGATTTTATAAAGGTAAACCAATCGAAATATTCTTTAGTATGTAACAATTTATTGGACAGAGTATCCAATTTATTGTTATATATGAAAGAATAATTCGATTGAACATATAAATACTACTACTAATGGTAAAAACAGTTTCAAATTTGCTGCTGCTATATTGTGGAACCTTCTTCCGGACCATTTCAGGTCGGAGAACAGTTTCGATCACTTCAAGAGTCTAAAACAGTCATGGAATGACTCGAAATGTCGCTGTTCTGCGTGGTGATAAGTTTTTATTTTATTTCATGTAGGGTATCGAATTTAATGTCGACTGGACATGGATGCGTATTGATTTATTTATCAAACCGATATAAGTTACACGTAGATTAAAATTTTAAAGTAATATTAACTTTGTATTGAAATCGAAATACTTAAGCGAAGATGCCTTCTCTGCAACCCAGAAGAACGAGTACAACATGTACAATGGCAATTAAAATAATTGTATTAACGCATAATTTGTGTGTTTACAAGACTTTATAAAATGTTCTGATTGATAAATTATTATAGTCTTAGATGCATGATTTTTTTATTAGTTTTTAGTGCATGGCTTTGAACTAGCTGTCAGTAACTGCGAGTACTATCAAACCTGTACTTAGTGTCATTTTGTTGTTGGGGTGTACAATTACCCTGCCACGTCCACTTATATTTACAATATTTTTATTTTTATCCATCTAATGAGTTAAGCCTTTTTCAACTGATTTTCAAGTTTGTTCTAATGTTGTACTGTAACATCACTGTCCCAGGTTAGGGAGAGGGTTGGGATCCCGCTAACATTTTAACCCCGCCACATTCTGTATTATGTGCCTGTCCCAAGTCAGGAACCTGTAATTCAGTGGTTGTCGTTTGTTTATCTGTTTTTTGTTCAAGTTTTGTACATAAATAAGGTCGATATCTTTCTCGTTTTAATTGCTTTACATTGTCATTTCGGGGCCCTTTGTAGCTGACTAAGCTGTGTGGGCTTTGCTCGTTGTTGAAGGCCGTACGGTGACCTATGGTTATTAATTTCTGTGTCATTTGCTCTCTTGTAGAGAGTTGTCTTATTGGCAATCATACCACATCTTCTTTTTAATATAAATAAAGGCAAAACAATAGAACTATTCTTTCATCCTGGAATGGCTAGAAAAGTCGCTAATCTGAATGTAGATTAGCTTTCATATATAAGCTACGGATGAAACTTCATGTTATACCAATAGAGCATTGTATGGGAAAAGGTGTTGACCAATTTGATTTTGCATGGAAACATACTTTTTGTAGGATTTTTTTTTAAATTTAAGATTTCAAGAATAATCTTCGAAAGGTCACCATATATTCTTCCCATAATTTATAAATTAATGGCTTCATTGGAGAAAGTCTGTATCAAAATAGGGCCAAAGTGAGAATTTAGCTATTTGGAAAACAACAGAAATTGCCAAGAATTTCCCTCAATTCTTTGGGTTATCTTCCTTTCTTCGAATGGACATTGATGCATCTCCAAAATATTTGTGTTGTATTTAGCTTCAAGATCACACGATATTGTGAAAACGTTAGTAGACTAGATATGATTCCTCCAAAATATGCAGTTGTCTACCACAACCAAATGATTTAAATATCGTGGGTGGTAACGTCAATGAGACAGCAACCCATCAAACAAATACCAAAAGTATATATTCAAAATCGAACGGTTAAAGAAAGATAAGCAAGAAAAGATAAGCTAAAATAATAAAACATTTTTTGGGTTATCTTTTGTACATGTTTTTTTATTTATTTATCAACTACATGTATAATAAACAACTAAAGTCGAAGCAAAAGCGACAACACATTTCAAAAACTATTAACCATGTTAACTAAGTAGGTCTTTCCACTATTCTGTTGAAAACACCGTTCATTAACGTAACTTTTTTCTCAAATGTCAGTTTTACAGTACTGACCTGATATTGAGATACGGGCCTGCTTATATAATGGGAATAACTGAAACATAACTTTATCTGCACTGATTGAAGAAATAATGATAGAAAACTGAACCTTTATAAAATAGTATCAACTGGGGGATATATATAAACCTCATACAGAAAGCGTTCAACATTGTCAAAAAACTTTGAATTATTCAGTGATAGGAGATCGTATGTATGTATACATAGTAATATAAAGCTTCTTTTAAAGCTTCTGTCTGAAGGAAACAAGTCAAGAAGAAAAGGAGCAAAACGGTTGGTTCCATTGGAATGCCGAAAGAATTCGATTGTCCCTTGGTCTGTGTTTATAAAGTTTATATTCAGCCATTGCAGGTGCTGAAAGCTTTATCATGATAACATGTTGGTAAAACTGATTGCTTGGCTAAAAATCATTTGTCAAAGTTTAAAGAAAAGCCATCCCGAGTTGGTAGACCGTTCGAAATATCCGTTTTACAGATGATAGCGGATATGTCCCTAATGTCGTAACTTCATTCCCGTCCCCTTTCCCCAAATGCGACGTTCCAAATTAGACTTATTACCGGGTTTGTATTAAAATTGAGAATGGAAATGGGGAATAAGTCAAAGAGACAACATAAGAACAGAGAACAGTTAACATGTATAAAAATGACCAACACGACGGGTGCCACATGTGGAGCAGACTCTGCTCACCCTACCGGAGAACATGAGTTCTTCCCAGTTTTTAGGTGGGTTCTTGTTTCTCAGTCTTTAGTTTTCTATGTTGTGTTTTGTGTATTATACTAGTATTGTTAGTCTGTTTGTTTGTTTTTTTTTTTTAATTCTTATTAGTCAGTTTATTAATTAAATGTCCCTTTTGGTAGCTTTCGTCTCTCATTTTTTTATGCAAGCATTGGATTTGATCTCTAAATGGTCTTTGTTTGAAAATCAAATAAAAACCTTTACATTTGCAAGTACTTTAAATTTAAAATATTCAAGTCACAATTTATCAGTCTCTTATTTAATTCATGAAAAAAGAGTTTTACACTCAGGTTTGCCCTGAAGACTTTTAAGGAAAACAGGAAGCAGGTCACTACTATTGAGAGACTGTAAAATCAAGAAGATGCCTTTAGTTTTTTGTGTCGTTGCGTTGGTGTCTGCCTGTCAAACATCCCAGTTTCTTCTTTCATACACAGATAATACTAGAATCAAAGTTTACTTTTGATATATTTTCGTCAATCATATAGCACAAGGCGTTTCTTCTTCTTCAAGAAAATATATTAATAAACATAATTCTGTCTAACCATTCTATTCTTGATTTGGTAAATGTTTAAGATGCTTATTGATAATTTCATATTTTAGTTAATTTTTTTTTATTTAGACAAAGATGAAAATTTGTACATAAGTTAGCGGGTTTATTTTCTCGTTTGAATTGTTTTACATTTGTCATTACGGAGCCTTTTATAGCTGACTATGCAGTATGAATTTGCTCATTGTTGAAGGCCGTACGGTGGCCCATAGCTGCTAATATCTGTGTAGTTTGGTATCTTGTGAAAGGTTGTCTCATTGTCAATCATACCACATCTTCTTTCTTTTTTATAAAGATGAACTGGAATTATTACTTATATCTTAAGTCGTAATCTTTTTATTTCCGCCTACGGGACAAGACGATCGTATTTTGTACAAGTCAATCTAGACGATATATACAGGACACAGGGTGTAGAACGATTTTATCTAATTAATTACCTGAGAGTAATTGACATATAAAGTATGTCCAATACACATTTGTTTATTTATTGTTTTAGACGGAGAAGGATAGAAATAATATTGATGGAAATATGGATACGGTTCGTATTATTTTATTTATTTGAGTAATTTTAAACAAAGTAAAAATATAAAACAATTACATTTTCAAAAATTGTTTTACTTGTTCAAATTTCAGGAAGTAGAAAAATAATATTGTTCAGTTGTTCAGGATTTTTGAGATTTAAATTCAGAAGCAATCCTCAAAAAATAAAAACATATTAAAAAAAGAAATTTATGATTATGCAATTAAAACAAAAACGTTAACAAATGAAATGACAGTTACGCCAGTATACCATTTCCACATGTTCACTATACAGTACTACATGTATATATAAGTTCAATGTATTAACTTAAGAAATACAGTTGCCAAATATATTATTTTCACTCGGGCAATGGTCAGAACATTAACAATTGATCAACAATCTGCCCTTCCTCAGAATCAAATGGTCTCCCACCAAAGTGATTTAAACTGAAGTCTAGAATTTTATTTCTATATATTGAAATAGGAAAAGCTTATAGTATAACAATAGTATACGGATTTATAGTCCTACGATAGTGGTGTAATCGTCCAAAATGGTATTATGAATCGGTCGTTCGTAACGATTTTTTTTGTTAGGATTTTAACAAAAAAGATTTTTTTTCAAGTTAAAGACAGTTGTTTTATGGTCCCACATCTGCAAGTGACAATACATCTATCATACTTGGCGAGCGGAGCGAATTGTAATCGGAATGTTTATTTTCATATATCACAGTGTATTTAAAGTGCGGATCCTAAAATACCATTTTCACTGTATATGCCATGCATTTCTGCTGTAGAATGGTAAATAAACAGACGAAAAAATTATGATTTTTATAGAAAATGAAGAAAATTGTTCACATGTATTATATTTAGTAATATATAATACTAGTTATACAAAGTAAGAGATGGGAACGGGTTTTTATCGCGCCGAGAGCCATCCATACGTGAAATATATACCGAAAAAGGTGAATATTTAGGACGTTTTAACGAACAAATCGTGCAGGTGATTAAAAACTAGCAGGAAAGATGTAGTTGCAAAAAAATATTCATTACAACACAATTATTAATGTTGTATAACGTAGAATAGATTTTGTTATTCAGTTTACCCATATTGTATTGAATTCCACTATGATGCTATCTTTATGCGAGTCATGTTCACTGTTGAAAAATGATACTTTACTTTCATTTTCACTGTAGAGCGATTCATTAGTATTGTATATGCGGTGCATTTTCACTGTATGAATTTTATTAATTTTTATGAATTAAATTCCAAATTCAGCCGGCTTGCTCAAACAATAATTAAAGTAAGAAAAGGATTTGGTAGTGCTGACTTTGAGATGAAAAGTTTGATTGAACACTCCAATAAATTCAATAGAATTAATATTTATTTCTAACAAAACACATCGTTGTCATAATATAACAATATGTGGATCATTTCAGAGTTGAAAGTGTTTTTAGATTAATGCAAAATATTTTCAAATGCATGCCAATTTGATAAAATTCATGTTTCTGCAGTAGTCATTATACGCATGTGCAAAAAAAAAAATTATCATTGGATTTCGAGTATGGGTCTATTTACCAATCAGAAGAAGCATGTCATAGATTTTTTTATAATTCATCAGAATCTTTATTTAAAGTGTAGTTATATTTATCCAATGCATTGGAACTTCATCACTGAATACGTACATCTCTCATGTCTATCGAAATAGAATTGGATAAAAAGGGATAAAAACAACAATACTTTCTAATATTTTTTTTATAAATCACTTCTTGACCAATTTCAATGAGGTTTTGAAGTAAGAATTTTGTTTTTGGGTCCGGTTTTAAATTGGCCCACAGGGTTCAAAATAAAATTTGAGGTTCTTTGGTAGGCTGAATCCATACATGATTGTGTTTATTATTATTTTTTTAATTTTTGGCCCATTTAACAAGTTTGTGGGGTCCAAACTGTCAAGAAATAAATTCTTTTGGATTTCAACAACAGTTTAATATTTGGGGTACTTTGGAATGCTGAACCTTACCGTGTTTTTAAATTTGGGATTTTGGTATTTTGGGCCAAGTTATCGAAATGGTCCACATTGAGTCCCAAAGGGTCCGAAATTCAACCTTTTTTTTTATTTCATCAAAAATGAAGTCTAGCTTAAATGTTGTGTACATAGTTACCACAAGCTGTTCAGGGTTCGACCTCTGCGGTAGTATCAATGGTGCTCTACAACACGTACATCCTGTTCCAATGCAACTTTATCAGTATACGTTTTTGACAGATAAGTTTGCCCTACACAACTTGACTTGCATTTCAAGCTTTAATGACTTTGGATAATTATATGTCACATTGTCGTTTCATTTTATACAGTAAAGAACATGCAAACAACAATCGAGCTAAAAACTATCTTTCCTTCAGAATATGGATGTTGAAGCATTTGGGGGCTCAACAATAGGGGAGGCAAGTGAAGATGAATCACAGAAAAAAGAACTAAAGTTAAGGAGGGGTTCATACCAATGCACGCATTGTCCTTTCAAGACAAAATGGGTAGCTAGTTTTCCCAGGCATAAGAAGATCCACACAAATGGGTTAAACAAATGTGACTGGTCAGTGTGAATTAAAATTTTAAGACTTCTCAATAAGCATAACAACTGATAGCATGGAGAAAGCGTGATTTGTACTCATTGTTCCAAACACTTCAAAAGCAGAACTGGGCAGTGGCGGATCCGGAACTTTTTGTAAGGTGGGCCCAATGGCTGACATAAAAAGGGGGGGGGGGCTCAAGTCCTGCTTCAGTGATTCCCTATATAATCAACCAAATTTGTCCAAGGCCCCGATGGATACGCCTATGCTGGCATAGCTTACCATGCATATGAAGAAAGCAACAGGAACTTTTAATCACATCTGCTTGTTTTATAGTAAAACATTAAAAATGCTTCGCTGACCTCAGAGATCGAACCCTGAACAGTTGGGGCAAATTTGTACATAATATTAAAGCTTGATACCATCTGAATTTGGATTGTGATCAAATTTATGACGTTATATAGGTTTCTGAAACATGGTAAATGTGGTCGAAGATCTGAAATCGTATGCGCAATACTGTGCAACTGAAGGTTTCTTCCCGCCCGTAACATTTTGTTTTCCTTCTAGGATAAATAACCATCAAACCAAATCCCAGTCTTTCCTTTCTGGTAATGAACCTTGCAGTACAATTTTAGAGAGGTCCATACACTTGAACACAAGATATTGTCTGGAAACTAGAAAAATGTTTGTTTTACCATTTCTTTTGCCCCTAATTTCTGCATGTTTGGGGCAATTATCCCCGAACCAAATCCCAGTCTTCCCTTTGTGATAATGCGAAAAAGACCCAAAAACGTACACACAAGTAATTATCCGGAAACTACAAACATGATTGTTTTTTGTCCCTTTTTGTTCCTTCATTCCTAAACTGTTAGTACCATAACCCCAAAATAAATCCTAACATTCTGCTTGTGGTATTGAACACTGTGGTACAATTTCAGAACAATCAAAATTCTTATACACAAGTAATTATCCTGACACTAAAAACACGCTTCTTTCATGCCCCTTTTTCGTAAACGGTTGGAACCATCATCCCCAACATTATCCCAACCTTCCGTTTGTGGTATTGAACCTTCTTTAAAATTTATATAGATCCATTCACTTAAATTAAAGTTGTCCGGAAACCAAATGGGTCTTCGGACGACGCAGACGATAACGACATCATAGCAATATACGAACCGGAAAAAAAAAACATAGCGGGGAAACATTCCAGTTTACAGTTCACACAGGTCAATACTGTGGGAAAACGTATAAATGGCCAGCCAGTTTCTATAGACATATACAAGTTATAAATAGATATAAATATTAAAGTAATCAAATAAGTTTTTCATTTGTTGCAAGTCTAATTATTACATTAATCTACAATAAAAATTCATCGCATTTTCGAAAATTCTACATCAGAAATGAATGCCATACAGTGATAATTCATCGCATCTATAGTGAAAATGGGTCGCTTTTAATAACTGATAATCTATGTTATGTTGCTTTTATAACACATATTTGAACTTTAATACTGTTATTTTACATTAAAAAGACACATCATAATGAAAATATGTTAAAATTTAGTTTCAAATCAATTATTTTGGTATTTTCAAAACGTAAACAAATAAAGTTTTCCCATGATCCTTTATTCTACAATGAACATACTCGCATACAACAGTGAAAATGAACCGACTGGATTCGCACTTTATATACACTGTATCATAAGGCAAGATTATTTTTTCTTCAAAATCTGCCAAACCCTCTTCAGAATCTAATTGTCGTCCGTTTACGTCCGTTTTTATTTTTATTTATGAAATTAATAAAAATGAGGATAGCTTTAATAATTTCACGTGAAAAGTGTATTTCTTTGTAAACATATGTTATGCTCTACCATATGCAATGCCTAGATACGTACTGCATTTTTTACAGTGTCAAAACAAACTATCAGGTAAAATTGCACACATTAATCATTGACATGCTACGAATGCCGTACGTTAGAACATCAAACATAACTGCTTCACACTTCCACACATGTACCATTCGTGTTTCTTGTTATTAACATGTCATTTTATGTACTTAGTTAACCATTAAGAAATAATTATTGTAACATAATAGTTAAGTAGAATTGTCATGGTGCAGTATACAACCAAAGCACGTACAACGCAATAATTGTTACTTTACTACAACCTTAACATGTTAATTCAGGGATGTTCTCTATCCAGGAAAATTATTTGTGATTTATTGTTTTCTAGTTTCCTGAAATCGCCTCTTTTTATTATTTTTGACTATTAAGGAATGACTGTAATATTTTTTATGTTATTTCGAATAGACTGACAGAATATTACTGTTAATTTTCATAATTTAATCCTATAAATTTCATTTTAAACCAGAGAAAACCACGAAAAACGTTGATGATGTCACGGTCACATGACTAAATTATGTCTATGCATGGGCTGATAAACTAAACAAAGTCATCCAATCAGAAGACGCGTTACATCCAAAATTAAATTATTCCTCAATAAAAAATTCCGTCGTTTACTGATCTTAACTGCTTCCTAGGGCTTGTGTTTTTGATGACAAGTTCCTTGACAGAGGATTGCTGCTTTCAAAGAAGCTATTGACCTGAGGGTTCTCAAAAGTAAAGTTGAAGTTATCTCTTTAAAAAAACTAAATTCGAAGGCCATGCCTGTCAACACTAATTTGATCAATTTTGTGACAGTTATAGAATATCTGTAATACAGGTGGCCCTGTGGATGTATATGATATTTATTCTTCTGAAACACGATGGTTCGTTCGAGGCTTTATAGGGTTTGTATTGCTCCTGCTTGACGCTACTTTACAAACACTTTGATATCTGTTCTATGACACATCTCTGTTAAAAGCGGTTACAAACGCAAATAAATACAAATCTCTGATATATGATGTACAGTGGCCTCACCATGCATGATATACATCTGAATATATAAAAAAAGAAGATGTGGTATGATTGGCAATGAGACAACTCTCCACAAAAGACCAAATGACACAGAAATTTGCAAATAGATGTCACCGTACGGCCTTCAACAATGAGCGAAACCCATACCGCATAGTCAGCTATAAAAGGCCCCGAAATGACAAAGGTAAAACAATCAAAACGAAAAAAAAAGAAAGAAAAACAAATATGTACCACAGCAACAAACGACAAACACTGAATTACAGGCTTCTGGCTCGGGACAGGCACTGGCAAAATGAGGCGAGTTTAACCAAGTTAGCGGGATCTCAACACTCCCTTAACCTCTGACAGTGGTGTAACATTACAACATAAGAACGGACTATGAAAATCAGTTTAAAAAGGCTTATCAGATGGATATACAAATAGAAATACATATAACAAAAACACAGAGTGGACGTGGGCGGGTACTTGTACATCCCACCAACCAAAAGTCATTAAGTACATATCTGAGTATACTCTCGGTTAATGAAAGCTATTTTCAAAGCCAATTAATAACAACATAAAAAAAAATCATGCATCTTAGACGAAACTGTCAATCAGTACACATCCAATGGATTTTGTTAAAGACGTCATAAACAGTCACATGACCTTATGGTTGATTGATTGATAGTTGGTGATTTAAAGTAAACCTTACGAGCGGGGTTAGAACTTACAACCTCAGTGCTAGGCTAGACCCCATGCAATGCCAAGATAAAGGTATCGACAGACTAGATCCATGAACGTGCATAATCAATAATATAAATTGAATGTATGTAACAATAAAATTTAGTGTTTATAAGATTCGTTGGTGTATAATGTTTCTCAAATGATAATTGGACGATTTGTAAACCAAGTTTGATCACGGATCTGAAAATAGGAAGCATTTGTTTTTATTATGACGTTAAAATTGCCAGTAATTGTAATTTTCCAATAACTTCAATTGGTTTTTAGGATCGGAAACAAATAGCGCATGTGTTGACCAAGCATATCTTTGGACAGTACGCTTGTGACTTCTTCAAAAAACTGACATACATATCTGGCATAGAGAATAAGTTTGTCGACCCCTCTGCGCTATACTTTTAGCCTTAATTTGGTTAGAGAAGATGAAAGGAAGATTCAACATGTCAAGCATTTTTGCTGATTCGATTAGTTCAAGATCTTGACGATATGTTGTTACAAACATAATTATACAGTTACGTTTCTATATGGCATCTTAACAGCTTGTATATTTTTCAAAGATATTGTAAGCGAGGTAACTGAATTATTCGAAAAAAACAGCAGATATAGTACCTCTAGGGACAAACATTGAATCAATGGCCAACCAATTGTACGCTGTGACTCTGCTGTTGGCGTCATTTGTTTATGACATTTTAATTTGCGTCAGTTTTTTCTTCAAATGCAATATTAAAAGATATTATTTATCCGATGATAACTGTCAAGTTCATCTGATTATAAATTTTATATTCAATTTAATACTAATTTTTCCGGATGTCAACTATTAGCCCGAGGGATGAATTTATTTGTTAAATATTTTGTAAACATTTTTTTCTCTGAACATTCATTGTGTACTATGTTTTTTTCAAGGAATTTATGTTTATTTTAGATGTTCATTTTAACGCTGATGTACCTGTTAGAGCAATGTTTACCATGTAACAGTCAAACAGTCCTAAACAACTGGTTCCCTATTGCTCGAACCAATCCAGGTATTAATTTGTAAGACATATATTCTCAATTATTTTCAAGATAAACTTTATCACACACTCAATCCTTTTGACCGTCATGGGATTTTACAATCATTTCCTTTTAATGTTTATGTAGTTTATTGGTTAGAACAGAGACGGTACAATAGAAAAACAAATGGATATTGAGTATCTATCCATGACACACAATCATTTCTCAATCAACTCAAAAGCAAATTGATCATGCTTGCTTAGATCTACAGATCTTTAGAACTCAGAAAAGTCGTTTAATTTGTAATTAACTGATTATATCCAATCCCGATTGTGCATTTTGACTGCATGTAGATACGCGTGATGGTCGAAGTATGCATAGCAGGATGAAGATCATGGATTTCTACAAGTATTTTTTGGGTTTCCTTGATATGTAATGATTATCGGTTTATGAAATTTGAAGATCGGTAAAACGTAAACCTAGCAAAGCCTTGATAATTTCAAAAGTGTCTTGATTTAAATTTATAATACCCAATGGTGATGTCTTCCTTCCGGTCCCCTAAAAGGCTGGACTAGAAATAATAAATGTGAAATACCCAAACCAAGCAGTAGAATTTCTGTTCTTTTTTTGGTGTGGGATGTATAAATACACAGCCACGTTTGGTCAGAATCGGGTCGTTAAATCATTTTTACCGTGTTGCAAGAGTGTCACATTTTCTCTGCGCAATACTGTTAACTGAATCTCTCATGAAATCGGTTTGTAAGGCAAACATTCTGCTCCACTATAAACGCCTTTTAAAGTAACAGTTTTGATTGTCATCCCTGATCCTGATCGAGACAGACTGTATAGAATAATTGATTGATATATTTTGGGTCGTCTCTATTACGCAAGAAATGTTACTTATGTATTCAATGTTAGCGATACAAGATCTCTAGGGCCTCTTTATAGTTTTAATCAAAGCAATTAATAAACTTATGTCCGCTTCCTGGTTTAATTTTCAGAGTTCAGTTATAAAAATACATAAAAAGGTTTTCATTTTAGTAAATAATCAACTTTCACTACTTTTAATTGATAGACGATGTATTACACGTCATCTTTACATACAATGTTTTATTGTTTTAATTTGAGTACAGAATATCACAAATTTAATGGTTGATTTTTTTTTCTAATAATCAGCTTTTGGCATAAATTGCTCATAAATCTTTTATTTATTTATTTTTAATCTTACGTAAATGATTACCTGCTTTATTTCTATAGGCTGCCACCTTGAAGCAGTGACAGATCCGTCGAATTATATCATACATATTAATGGTTATGCTATTCTTAGACAATGTAAAGCTGGCTACACGTATTCTCCTTCGTACTGTGATTGTATAAAGCCAAAATTAACAAGAATACCGAGAGTGGCAGTTTTTGTAATTACTAAAAGGATATTAGGTAAGGTTTAGAGGGGAAATTTGGAGGCTTATCACGCAAAATATGTTTAAAGAACTACATTTGTACATGCAGATCTGGAAACACTATTTGTATTGTCCAGTTACCGAATTCTTATGAAAAATGTTAGATCTGGATTGGGTATATTGCATTGGAACAGTAACCAAACGGCATAAATATTAAACATTTCAACATATAGAATTTAAGACGCGGTCGTCAAACAAGGAATTATTTTATACAATATGCATAAAGTTCGACTACAAAGTTGTGAATTAAATGAACAGAGACTTTCAGTGACAGTGATATCATCACCATATCCTCTAAGTGACACAAAAAAAGTGAAAAAAAAAATAACTCAATATATACATATAATTACCACTTTTATGACTAATGATTTGGGATAGAAACGAGAACAAGAGAAGAATTAAATAAGTTAAAATTTGAGATCTTAGCCATCTCATTGTCAATATCGTTTATTGTTAATACAAAAGTAATTGGTATTATATCAAACACGTGTGCTTTGTTGTATTTAGAAGTGACTCCACTTAACATGCTGAACTTAGTTTTCTTTCTATACTTACAGAGCACATTTCTGTTTTACAAGATACCTATCGGTTAATCATGCACGTATTAAATACCCTTTGTTTTTGTTAGAATATCTTCCTTGTTTGTGTCTAACTATTAAAGGCATATCTTCTTTAAAAAATGTTCAGTTTGTTTTATACAATTATGTAGCATGTGTTACTGCATAAAACATGAAAGGCAAAATCGACATGGTATTTTTTTATATTGTATGTCATTTTCTGACATCAGTCTCGGAATTCTTTTGAACTGAGTTTAACTGGTCGTATTGCTTAGCGTTTTTTTTTTTTACATTGGCTAGAGGTATAGAGGAGGGTTGAGATCTAAAAAAACCATGTTCAACCCCGCCGCAGTTTTGCGCCTGTCTTAATTCAGGGGCCTCTGGTTTTTGTTCGTCTTGTATGATTTTTAATTTTAGTTCATTTATATGTTTAAGAGTTTAATAGACGTCCATTTTCACTGAACTAGTACACATTTTTGTTTAGGGGCCAGCTGAGGCCCACCTCCGGGTGCGGGATTCGTTGCGTTGAGGACCCATTGGTGAACTGCAGCTGTTATCTGCTCTTTGGTTTGGCCGTGTCTCTTCGACATATTCCCATTTTCCATTCTCAATTTAAGATAAATATTTACATTTTATTTGGCGAGAAAACGGATTTCTTGAATCAATCAAACAATGTGTTAAATAGAATTTTATTTCGGAAAATTAGTTGACTACGGGTAAGATGACTGGTCATAAAGAGCTCAGCAATGCAATGCTTTGCAACTTCAAGGGTTCTCTGCTTCATGCTTTTTTTATATGAATATTCATAGCCGTTTAAAATAAAAACGAAACTTAATCAAATTTGGTCAAGCGTGGGAAGTGTTTTTCAGAATTTCAAACATCTGTTACACGTAAACTCAAAAGATTGAAAACCAAAGATGTATCATACTGGAGTTCAGGAGGAGCTATATTCTAAAAGGGAGCGTGGAGATGATCTACCTTGGCTATAGAAATGGTACAGCTTACATAAATTGTGTTTTTAACAATTGTACATAAATTTTCTTCTCAAAACCACTACAACCATTTGAAGAATGCACGGAAAACTATATCTGATATATTTCTTTATATATATATTGTGTTGTTCTCATTTATCGTTTTTTGTCAAACTAGTCTATACATTATGCATTGTCATAGCATGTCATGTGATCTCCATTCATTCATTCATTCATTATTTTGTAGAACAGAACAATAAAATAGTAAGCTGCCGTCCTTATTTCCAGTTCCTATTTGACAGGACAACACTGTCCGAGGACGGAAGTGTTCCATCGTTACCAACAAGTACATTAAAATTCAACCCAGTGGCGGGAAGTACTGGTAAAACGGCTGTGACGTTTTATGGGGACGGAATTATTACAATATGGGGCATGAGTTACATTACGTTTGCACACAAATTTAAGTTCATGGTCCGTTTCAAAACAATGGAAGATTTTACTTATGAAGATAAAAACTACAATCTATTCGGAGACGGACCTTGTAGTAACCGTGCTCCTTATTATGGCGTTACAATAAATCCTGTTCAGAAATCCATTGCTGGTAATTTTATTCTCAACAACAATTCACCACTAAATCTGCAAATAGATAATGTTGTAAGTAACAATCTAAAGATAAAAAAAGAAGATGTGGTATGATTGCAAATGAGACAACTCTCCACAAGAGACCAAAATGACACAACAATTAACAACTATAGGTTACCGTACGGCCTTCAACAAAGCCTATACCGCACAGTCAGCTATAAAAGCCCCCAAAATGACAATGCAAAACAATTCAAACGAGAAAACTAACGGCCTTATTTATGTATTATGAAAGTATGGTTAAATGCGGCAATATTTCCCGTATATGTACTTTAGACAAAAAAAAAAAAAAAAAAAAAAAAACCCACCCAACAACGAATGGAACTCACAATTAGGAAAAAGCAAATTCAAACTTTAATTTTAAGTACTTGTTGAAGAGCGTTTTTGTATAAATTACGGAAGAGGCTTAAAATTAGATTTTTGCCTGCCGATGGTTATTTTAATTTGACGATTATTCGCTGATTTATTTTAAAAAGCAACCAACAATCTTGCTTCTTTGTTAACTAATCATTCAATTACATACTCCAATATTAATATTTTCAGGATTTCAATGATTGGATCGTACTTTTCATAGTTGGAATAGAGGGCGAAATAAGAATTTTCACCGAGACAGGTCGAGATCATGGTTACATGGGAAGTAAGCATTTTTTAATTTTAGTTTAATCTTGAAACTTATATGCCAGTATCAGTTTACATACAACGCAAAGGGAAAACGATGATTCGTCGTAAGTCCACAGACTACAATTCAGAGAACAAAATACTGAGCAACATGAACCCCGTCAAAAACAGGATGAATTCAGGTGCTACAATCTGGTCAAACACCATCCAAGGCGACAGGTTCATTGGTAAACTAGACGCGCATGATAAACAGTTCCTTCTCTACATGTAGCCCCAATTCATAAAAAATCAAGTATCTGAGACATTAATATCAATCAGTGCACATCTAAATTCCAATGGATGGAGTGTGAAGACGTCATGTAGAATCACGAGAAAAAAACATGATCTTGTACAAGAACGCGATAAAGGTTTCGACAGATTGTAGAGCCAAGAATATGCATAGGTTTTATAAAACAAGTTGCTTTTTAAAAAAGTCAATACGTGAACCTTATAACCTTTTTTTATGCAAATTCTTATTTTGATATTAATTTTTACCAACATGAAAGGTCAAACTACTATCAATAGATGACACTTCTAGGGTACTTATCGGTAGAGGTAAATATAAATATTTCAACTTAGTCCCCAAGTCATTTTATTTACTTTTCTGTTAAAAAAATCCCATATTAAATAGATATATGAAGATGTGTTATGAGTGACGATAAGACAACTCTCCATCCAAGTAACAATTTATAAAAGTAAACAATTATAGGTCAAGGTACGGCATTTAACACAGAGCCTTGACTCACACCGAACAGCAAGCGATAGAGAGCCCCAAAAATTACTAGTGTAAATCCATTCAAACGGGAAAAAAACGAAAAACGAAAAACATGTATGAACCACATAAACATAAGTTTATTTAAACGATCAAGAAGGTTATATATATTTCAAATGCAAATTGTTATATTTATGGAAGAATTTAGTTTTAAGATTTTAAGTAACTTGAGATAACAAAATCCCTGGCTTGATAATTAACCAGTTATAGAAAGAGTTCGTGGTAAAATTGAAATGTCTAAATCTAGAAAGAACAGTTATCACATAGATATAAATGTCATTGTTTTGAATTATCTGTATTTGTATGCTTTACTTTAATTTTTTATCCAGTCCTCGCTTTCTGTCCGTGCCACGTTTTTCGAATTGTCATGTTCCCATTTAGAGCTATTCTGGGGCTTAACTCACAATTGCAGGAAAGTGAATGACACTGACAGCAAAGTGAGAGTCGAAGAATTTGTCTTGTAACTTAAATTCGTATTAGATTAGAATTTGTATGACTAAGCATCATAACTACCTTCCATGAAATGCAAACGATGGATCGATGTCTTTTTATTATCTTGGTACAAAAAGTAAAATCACAAAAAATACCGAGCTCAAATGAAAATTCAAAATGAAAATTCCCTAATTAAATAACAAAATCAAAAGCTCAAACACATCAAATTAATGGATAACAACTGCCATACTCCAGACTTTGGTACAATGTAACTTTTACAGATATCTTAACTTTTTAATGCAGTTTTTCAAAGTTGATGTTTTTTTTTGAAATTGTATAACATTTCAAAGTGGCAAAATACTTTTACTTTGATTATTCATCCCTTATTTTTAATAACTTTTTATTTACATTGTATTATAGATCAGATTTATTCGTTCATTGTGTGTTAATACGTTTTGTGATTGAGTTAAGCCATGATAGTTATGATATTTTATAGAGCGTCTTTCTATGTTGTGATGTTACACTATTGTTTCAAATAAGGTAGAGGGTTTTGTACCATTAAAACGTTAAATCCCCCTATATCCTCCCGCCGACCGAGTAAATCCGGATTCCCTCCGACCGGGTCCGGACCCAAAAAATAAAATCGTCATTATTTCAATAATTTATCACTTAGACTAACCATTCTTACATTTTTTGTAAACTCTGAATATGTTGCTTTCCATTGATCATTCACCGATAACTGTTTATTCTTTGGTATTTGAGGAAAAAAGGATAATATTTTATGAACCCTTTTCAGAATTGGATTCCCGCTCGCCGGATATACACCTCATTCAAAAATATGCTTTATTTTTTTTACTGCGCAAAATAAACAGGCCATTCAAAGCTAAACATTTACATATGGATATATATGAATGACCGAATTAGAACCCATTGATTTATTTCACCAACCCACTCGATTTTTAAGGTACATAAATTAGTGTCATATTTTGATATTTTGGGATTTTGATATTGCTTACCAAGGATCATATACAAATACTATATTTTTGTCTATTTAGCTGTTATAACTGTATTTCTTCAAGCGTTTATGATATATTATGTATTGTTCGTTAGGAAACGATTAGTTTTCCCTCAATAAATAAATACAAATTGCAGAAATGTAATATCAAACATTTACAAAAATATACACTCCGGAAAATTCCGGACTGAATGAGAAATTAGAAAAAAAGGACACATAAAAAGCTTCTAATTTTTTTAACAACGTGATATATATCGGAATAATGATATTTTACATTAGGGGTAATCAATAAACTACCATAAAATCAAAAACCCATCAATCAGTTGTTATAACCCACTCGATTTATAAGGTAAAACAAATTAGTGTCATATTTTGATATTTTGGGATTTTGATATTGTTTACCTATGGCCATACACAAATACATTTTTTTGTCTATTTAGCTGTATTAACTGTATTTCTTCAAGTGTCTATGATAGATTATGTATTGTTTGTTAAGAAACAATCAGTTTTCCCTCAATAAATGAATACAAATTGCAAAAATGTAATATCAAAAATTTACAAAAATATACACTCCGGAAAATTCCGGACTGAATGAGCAAATTAGAAAAAAAGGACACATAAAAAGCTTCATATTTCTTTAACAATGTCATATATATCGGAATAATGATATTTTACATTAAGGGTAATCAATATACTACCATAAAATCAAAAACCCACCAATCAGTTGTTATAATCTACTCGATTTTTAAGGTAAAACAAGTTAGTGTCATATTTTGATATTTTTGGATTCTGATATTGCTTACCAACGATCATATATACATACATATTTTTTGTCTATTGATCTATTATAACTGTATTTCTTCAAGTGTTTTTGGTCGATAATGTATTGTTTGTCAAGAACCAATTTGTTTTCCCTCAATAAATGAATATAAATACCAGAAATGTAATATCAAAAAATTACAAAAATATACACTCCGGAAAATTCCGGACTGAATGATGAATTAGTAAAAAAAAGGACACATAAAATCTTCTTATTTTTATAACCATGTGATATATATCGGAATAATGATGTTTAACACTAAGGGTAATCAATATACTACCATAAAATCAAAAAAATATTGATCAGTTGTTACAACCCACTCGATTTTAAAGCTCGGTAGTTGCCTTTATGTTGGTTTTATAGGCTTTGATGATGGCTTATCGTGTTTTCCGCTTAATGACGAACCTATTTATGCTGGAAAACACATTTTTAAGTTAGCCAAGGCCTTTACGATGAAAATGACACCTTGTATAGACCAATGATATGCTCAGTTTGGTCCCTAGGGTGAAAAGATTCGGGGTTGGTATGGTCAATATTGTTGTCTGGCTATCCAAATTGGGGGTAGAGGTCGATTAAATATTTTTTTGGCTTACCTCCACATATTTAAGTATAAATAAAGATTCAGGCATGTAGTAGACACACTTAGCTTTAGTTTGAGCTATAATATATCCCAATGGCATGCCTGGGCGGTGCTGGGGGAAGATTTTTACTCTTATGGATATTTGCCTTTATGTTGGTTTTCTATGCTTTTATGATGGTTTATCGTGTTTTCCACTTAATTAGGAACTCTTTATGTTGGAAAACACATCTTTCAGTTAGCAAAGGCCTTTACGATGAAAATGACACCCTGTATAGACCAATGATCAGCTCAGTTTGGTCCCTAGGGTGAAAAGATCCGGGGTTGGTATGGTCAATATTGTTGTCTGGCTATCCAAATTGCAGGTAGGGGTCGATTAATTATTTTTTTTGGCTTACCTGCACATATTTTAGTATAAATAAAGATTCAGGCATGTAGTAGACACCCTTAGCTCCAGTTTGAGCTATATTATACCCCAATGGCATGCCTGGGCGGTGCTGGGGGAATATTTTCACTCTTATGCGTAGTTGCCTTTATGTTGGTTTTCTAGGCTTTTATGATGGTTTATCGTGTTTTCCTTTTAGAAAGGCAACTATTTATGTTGGAAAACACATCTTAAAGTTAGCCAAGGCCTTTACGGTGAAAATGACACCTTGTATAGACCAATGATATGCTCATTTTGGTCCCTAGGGTGAAAAGATCCGGGGTTGGTATGGTCAATATTGTTGTCTGGCTATCCAAATTGGGGGTAGGGGTCGATTAAATACTTTTTTGGCTTACCTCCACATATTTTAGCATAAATAAAGACTCAGGCATGTAATAAACACCCTGAGCTTTAGTTTGAGCTATAGTATACCCCAATGGCATGCCTGAGCGGTGCTGAGGGAAGATTTTCACTTTAATGGAAATTTGCCTTTATGTTGATTTTCTAGGCTTTTATGATGGTTTATCGTGTTTACCGCTTAATGAGGAACTATTTATGTTGGAAAACACATCTTTTAGTTAGCCAAGGCCTTTACGATTAAAATGACACCTTGTATAGACCAATGACATGCTCAGTTTGGTCCCTAGGGTGAAAAGATCCGGGGTAGGTATGGTCATTATTGAACTCTGGCTATCCAAATTGGGGGTAGGGCTCGATTAAATATTTTCTTGGCTTACGTTCACATATTTTAGTATAAATAAAGATTCAGGCATGTAGTAGACACACTTAACTTTAGTTTGAGCTATAATATATCCCAATGGCATGCCTGGGCGGTGCTGGGGGAAGATTTTTACTCTTATGGATATTTGCCTTTATGTTGGTTTTCTATGCTTTTATGATGGTTTATCGTGTTTTCCACTTAATTAGGAACTCTTTATGTTAAAAAACACATCTTTCAGTTAGCAAAGGCCTTTACGATGAAAATGACACCTTGTATAGACCAATGACATGCTCAGTTTGGTCCCTAGGTTGAAAAGATCCGGGGTTGGTATGGTCAATATTGTTGTCTGGCTATCCAAATTGGGGGTAGGGGTCGATTAAATATTTGTTTTGGCTTACCTGCACATATTTTAGTATAAATAAAGATTCAGTCATGTAGTAGACACACTTAGCTTTAGTTTGAGCTATAATATACCCCAATGGCATGTCTGGGCGGTGCTGGGGGAATATTTTCACTTTAATGGAAATTTGCCTTTATGTTGGTTTTCTAGGCTTTTATGATGGTTTATCGTGTTTTCCACTTAATTAGGAACTCTTTATGTTGGAAAACACATCTTTCAGTTAGCAAAGGCCTTTACGATGA
This sequence comes from Mytilus galloprovincialis, assembly GCF_965363235.1. Classification (NCBI taxonomy): domain Eukaryota; kingdom Metazoa; phylum Mollusca; class Bivalvia; order Mytilida; family Mytilidae; genus Mytilus; species Mytilus galloprovincialis. The sequence goes on along the minus strand of NC_134841.1, from coordinate 69,775,493 downwards.
AAATGACACCTTGTATAGACCAATGATCAGCTCAGTTTGGTCCCTAGGGTGAAAAGATCCGGGGTTGGTATGGTCAATATTGTTGTCTGGCTATCCAAATTGCAGGTAGGGGTCGATTAATTATTTTTTTTGGCTTACCTGCACATATTTTAGTATAAATAAAGATTCAGGCATGTAGTAGACACCCTTAGCTCCAGTTTGAGCTATATTATACCCCAATGGCATGCCTGGGCGGTGCTGGGGGAATATTTTCACTCTTATGCGTAGTTGCCTTTATGTTGGTTTTCTAGGCTTTTATGATGGTTTATCGTGTTTTCCTTTTAGAAAGGCAACTATTTATGTTGGAAAACACATCTTAAAGTTAGCCAAGGCCTTTACGGTGAAAATGACACCTTGTATAGACCAATGATATGCTCATTTTGGTCCCTAGGGTGAAAAGATCCGGGGTTGGTATGGTCAATATTGTTGTCTGGCTATCCAAATTGGGGGTAGGGGTCGATTAAATACTTTTTTGGCTTACCTCCACATATTTTAGCATAAATAAAGACTCAGGCATGTAATAAACACCCTGAGCTTTAGTTTGAGCTATAGTATACCCCAATGGCATGCCTGAGCGGTGCTGAGGGAAGATTTTCACTTTAATGGAAATTTGCCTTTATGTTGATTTTCTAGGCTTTTATGATGGTTTATCGTGTTTACCGCTTAATGAGGAACTATTTATGTTGGAAAACACATCTTTTAGTTAGCCAAGGCCTTTACGATTAAAATGACACCTTGTATAGACCAATGACATGCTCAGTTTGGTCCCTAGGGTGAAAAGATCCGGGGTAGGTATGGTCAATATTGAACTCTGGCTATCCAAATTGGGGGTAGGGGTCGATTAAATATTTTCTTGGCTTACGTTCACATATTTTAGTATAAATAAAGATTCAGGCATGTAGTAGACACACTTAGCTTTAGTTTGAGCTATAAAATACCCCAATGGCATGCCTGGGCGGTGCTGGGGGAAGATTTTCACTCTTATGGATATTTGCCTTTATGTTGGTTTTCTATGCTTTTATGATGGTTCATCAAGATTTCCGCTTAATGAAGCACCTATTAATGTTACAAAACACATTTTTAAGTTAGCCAAGGCCTTTACGATGAAAATGACACCTTGTATAGACCAATGATATGCTCAGTTTGGTCCCTAGGGTGAAAAGATCCGGGGTAGGTATGGTCAATATTGGCGTCTGACTATCCAAATTGGGGGTAGGGGTCGATTAAATATTTTCCTGGCTTACGTTCACATATTTTAGTATAAATAAAGATTCAGGCATGTAGTAGACACACTAAGCATTAGTTTGAGCTATAATATACCCCAATGGCATGCCTTGGCGGTGCTGGGGGGAATTTTTCACTTTTATGGATATTTGCCTTTATGTTGGTTTTCTATGCTTTTATGATGGTTTATCGTGATTTCCGCTTAATGAGGAAACTATTTATGTTGGAAAACACATCGTAAATATAGCCAAGGCCTTTACGGTAAAAATTACAACTTGTATAGACCAATGATAGGCTCAGTTTGGTCCCTAGGGTGAAAAGATTCGGGGTTGGTATGGTCAATATTGTTGTCTGGCTATCCAAATTGGGGGTAGAGGTCGATTAAATATTTTTTTGGCTTACGTCCACATATTTAAGTATAAATAAAGATTCAGGCATGTAGTAGACACACTTAGCTTTAGTTTGAGCTATAATATATCCCAATGGCATGCCTGGGCGGTGCTGGGGGAAGATTTTTACTCTTATGGATATTTGCCTTTATGTTGGTTTTCTATGCTTTTATGATGGTTCATCGTGATTTCCGCTTAATGAAGCACCTATTAATGTTAGAAAACACATCTTTAAGTTAGCCAAGGCCTTTACGATGAAAATGACACCTTGTATAGACCAATGATATGTTCAGTTTGGTCCCTAGGGTGAAAAGATCCGGGGTAGGTACGGTCTATAATGGCGTCTGGCTATCCAAATTTGGGGTAGAGGTCGATTAAATATTTTTTGGCTTACGTTCACGTATTTTAGTATACATAAAGTTTCAGGTATGTAGTAGACACCCTAAACATTAGTTTGAGCTATAGTATAACCCAATGACATGCCTGGGCGGCGCTGGGAAAATATTTTCACTCTTATGGATATTTGCTTTTATGTTGGTTTTCTAGGCTTTTAGGATGGTTTATCGTGTTTTCCGCTTAATGAGGAACCTATTCATGTTGGAAAACACATCTTAAAGTTTGACAAGGCCTTTACGATGAAAATGACACCTTGTATAGACCAATGATACCTTGTATAGACCAATGATAGGCTCAGTTTGGTCCCTAGGGTGAAAAGATCCGGGGATGGTATGGTCAATATTGTGGTCTGGCTATCCAAATTGGGGGTAGGGGTCGATTAAATATTTTTTTGGCTTACCTCCATATATTTTAGCATAAATAAAGATTCAGGCATGTAGTAGACACCCTGCGCTTTAGTTTGAGCTGTAGTATACCCCAATGGCATGTCTGGGCGGTGCTGGGGGGAGATTTTCACTCTTATGGGTAGTTTCCTTTATGTTGGTTTTCTAGGCTTTGATGGTGGTTTATCGTGTTTTCCACTTAATGAGAAACCTATTTATGTTGAAAAACACATCTGTTAGTTAGCCAAGGCCTTTACGATGAAAATGACACCTTGTATAGACCAATGATCAGCTCAGTTTGGTCCCTAGGGTGAAAAGATCCGGGGTTGGTATGGTCAATATTGTTGTCTGGCTATCCAAATTGGAGGTAAGGGTCGAATAAATATTTGTTTGGCTTACCTTCACATATTTTAGAATAAATAAAGATTCAGGCATGTAGTAGACACACTTAGCTTTAGTTTGAGCTATAAAATACCCCAATGGCATGCCTGGGCGGTGCTGGGGGAAGATTTTCACTCTTATGGATATTTGCCTTTATGTTGGTTTTCTATGCTTTTATGATGGTTCATCAAGATTTCCGCTTAATGAAGCACCTATTAATGTTACAAAACACATTTTTAAGTTAGCCAAGGCCTTTACGATGAAAATGACACCTTGTATAGACCAATGATATGCTCAGTTTGGTCCCTAGGGTGAAAAGATCCGGGGTAGGTATGGTCAATATTGGCGTCTGACTATCCAAATTGGGGGTAGGGGTCGATTAAATATTTTCCTGGCTTACGTTCACATATTTTAGTATAAATAAAGATTCAGGCATGTAGTAGACACACTAAGCATTAGTTTGAGCTATAATATACCCCAATGGCATGCCTTGGCGGTGCTGGGGGGAATTTTTCACTTTTATGGATATTTGCCTTTATGTTGGTTTTCTATGCTTTTATGATGGTTTATCGTGATTTCCGCTTAATGAGGAAACTATTTATGTTGGAAAACACATCGTAAATATAGCCAAGGCCTTTACGGTAAAAATTACAACTTGTATAGACCAATGATAGGCTCAGTTTGGTCCCTAGGGTGAAAAGATTCGGGGTTGGTATGGTCAATATTGTTGTCTGGCTATCCAAATTGGGGGTAGAGGTCGATTAAATATTTTTTTGGCTTACGTCCACATATTTAAGTATAAATAAAGATTCAGGCATGTAGTAGACACACTTAGCTTTAGTTTGAGCTATAATATATCCCAATGGCATGCCTGGGCGGTGCTGGGGGAAGATTTTTACTCTTATGGATATTTGCCTTTATGTTGGTTTTCTATGCTTTTATGATGGTTCATCGTGATTTCCGCTTAATGAAGCACCTATTAATGTTAGAAAACACATCTTTAAGTTAGCCAAGGCCTTTACGATGAAAATGACACCTTGTATAGACCAATGATATGTTCAGTTTGGTCCCTAGGGTGAAAAGATCCGGGGTAGGTACGGTCTATAATGGCGTCTGGCTATCCAAATTTGGGGTAGAGGTCGATTAAATATTTTTTTGGCTTACGTTCACGTATTTTAGTATACATAAAGTTTCAGGTATGTAGTAGACACCCTAAACATTAGTTTGAGCTATAGTATAACCCAATGACATGCCTGGGCGGCGCTGGGAAAATATTTTCACTCTTATGGATATTTGCTTTTATGTTGGTTTTCTAGGCTTTTAGGATGGTTTATCGTGTTTTCCGCTTAATGAGGAACCTATTCATGTTGGAAAACACATCTTAAAGTTTGACAAGGCCTTTACGATGAAAATGACACCTTGTATAGACCAATGATACCTTGTATAGACCAATGATAGGCTCAGTTTGGTCCCTAGGGTGAAAAGATCCGGGGATGGTATGGTCAATATTGTTGTCTGGCTATCCAAATTGGGGGTAGGGGTCGATTAAATATTTTTTTGGCTTACCTCCATATATTTTAGCATAAATAAAGATTCAGGCATGTAGTAGACACCCTGCGCTTTAGTTTGAGCTGTAGTATACCCCAATGGCATGTCTGGGCGGTGCTGGGGGGAGATTTTCACTCTTATGGGTAGTTGCCTTTATGTTGGTTTTCTAGGCTTTGATGGTGGTTTATCGTGTTTTCCACTTAATGAGAAACCTATTTATGTTGAAAAACACATCTGTTGGTTAGCCAAGGCCTTTACGATGAAAATGACACCTTGTATAGACCAATGACATGCTCAGTTTGGTCCCTAGGGTGAAAAGATCCGGGGTTGGTATGGTCAATATTGTTGTCTGGCTATCCAAATTGGAGGTAAGGGTCGAATAAATATTTGTTTGGCTTACCTTCACATATTTTAGAATAAATAAAGATTCAGGCATGTAGTAGACACTCTGAGCTTTAGTTTGAGCTATAGTATACCCCAATGGCTTGTCTGGGCGGTGCTGGGGGAAGATTTTCACTTTAATGGAAATCTACTTTTATGTTGGTTTTCTATGCTTTTATGATGGTTCATCGTGATTTCCGCTTAATGAAGCACCTATTAATGTTAGAAAACACATTTTTAAGTTAGCCAAGGCCTTTACGATGAAAATGACACCTTGTATAGACCAATGATATGCTCAGTTTGGTCCCTAGGGTGAAAAGATCCGGGGTTGGTATGGTCAATATTGTTGTCTGGCTATCCAAATTGGGGGTAGGGGTCGATTAAATATTTTTTTGGCTTACCTCCACATATTTTAGCATAAATAAAGACTCAGGCATGTAATAGACACCCTGAGCTTTAGTTTGAGCTATAGTATACCCCAATGGCATGCCTGAGCGGTGCTGAGGGAAGATTTTTACTTTAATGGAAATTTGCCTTTATGTTGATTTTCTAGGCTTTTATGATGGTTTATCGTGTTTACCGCTTAATGAGGAACTATTTATGTTGGAAAACACATCTTTAAGTTAGCCAAGGCCTTTACGATTAAAATGACACCTTGTATAGACCAATGACATGCTCAGTTTGGTCCCTAGGGTGAAAAGATCCGGGGTAGGTATGGTCAATATTGGCCTCTGGCTATCCAAATTGGGGGTAGGGGTCGATTAAATATTTTCTTGGCTTACGTTCACATATTTTAGTATAAATAAAGATTCAGGCATGTAGTAGACACACTTAGCTTTAGTTTGAGCTATAAAATACCCCAATGGCATGCCTGGGCGGTGCTGGGGGAAGATTTTCACTCTTATGGATATTTGCCTTTATGTTGGTTTTCTATGCTTTTATGATGGTTCATCAAGATTTCCGCTTAATGAAGCACCTATTAATGTTACAAAACACATTTTTAAGTTAGCCAAGGCCTTTACGATGAAAATGACACCTTGTATAGACCAATGATATGCTCAGTTTGGTCCCTAGGGTGAAAAGATCCGGGGTAGGTATGGTCAATATTGGCGTCTGACTATCCAAATTGGGGGTAGGGGTCGATTAAATATTTTCCTGGCTTACGTTCACATATTTTAGTATAAATAAAGATTCAGGCATGTAGTAGACACACCAAGCATTAGTTTGAGCTATAATATACCCCAATGGCATGCCTTGGCGGTGCTGTGGGGAATTTTTCACTTTTATGGATATTTGCCTTTATGTTGGTTTTCTATGCTTTTATGATGGTTTATCGTGATTTCCGCTTAATGAGGAAACTATTTATGTTGGAAAACACATCGTAAATATAGCCAAGGCCTTTACGGTAAAAATTACAACTTGTATAGACCAATGATAGGCTCAGTTTGGTCCCTAGGGTGAAAAGATCCGGGGTTGGTATGGTCAATATTGGCGTCTGGCTATCCAAATTGGGGGTAGGGGTCGATTAAATATTTGTTTGGCCTACGTCCACATATTTTAGTATAGATAAAGATTCAGGCATGTAGTAGACACCCTCAGAATTAGTTTGAGCTATAGAATATCCCAATTGCATGTCTGGGCGGTGCTGGGGGAAGATTTTCACTTTAATGGAAAGTTGCCTTTATGTTGGTTTTCTATGCTTTTATGATGGTTTATCGTGTTTTCCGCTTAATGACGAACCTATTTATGCTGGAAAACACATCTTAAAGTTTGACAAGGCCTTTACGATGAAAATGACACCTTGTATAGACCAATGATATGCTCAGTTTGGTCCCTAGGGTGAAAAGATTCGGGGTTGGTATGGTCAATATTGTTGTCTGGCTATCCAAATTGGGGGTAGAGGTCGATTAAATATTTTTTTGGCTTACCTCCACATATTTAAGTATAAATAAAGATTCAGGCATGTAGTAGACACACTTAGCTTTAGTTTGAGCTATAGTATACCCCAATGGCATGCCTGAGCGGTGCTGAGGGAAGATTTTTACTTTAATGGAAATTTGCCTTTATGTTGATTTTCTAGGCTTTTATGATGGTTTATCGTGTTTACCGCTTAATGAGGAACTATTTATGTTGGAAAACACATCTTTAAGTTAGCCAAGGCCTTTACGATTAAAATGACACCTTGTATAGACCAATGACATGCTCAGTTTGGTCCCTAGGGTGAAAAGATCCGGGGTAGGTATGGTCAATATTGGCCTCTGGCTATCCAAATTGGGGGTAGGGGTCGATTAAATATTTTCTTGGCTTACGTTCACATATTTTAGTATAAATAAAGATTCAGGCATGTAGTAGACACACTTAGCTTTAGTTTGAGCTATAAAATACCCCAATGGCATGCCTGGGCGGTGCTGGGGGAAGATTTTCACTCTTATGGATATTTGCCTTTATGTTGGTTTTCTATGCTTTTATGATGGTTCATCAAGATTTCCGCTTAATGAAGCACCTATTAATGTTACAAAACACATTTTTAAGTTAGCCAAGGCCTTTACGATGAAAATGACACCTTGTATAGACCAATGATATGCTCAGTTTGGTCCCTAGGGTGAAAAGATCCGGGGTAGGTATGGTCAATATTGGCGTCTGACTATCCAAATTGGGGGTAGGGGTCGATTAAATATTTTCCTGGCTTACGTTCACATATTTTAGTATAAATAAAGATTCAGGCATGTAGTAGACACACTAAGCATTAGTTTGAGCTATAATATACCCCAATGGCATGCCTTGGCGGTGCTGTGGGGAATTTTTCACTTTTATGGATATTTGCCTTTATGTTGGTTTTCTATGCTTTTATGATGGTTTATCGTGATTTCCGCTTAATGAGGAAACTATTTATGTTGGAAAACACATCGTAAATATAGCCAAGGCCTTTACGGTAAAAATTACAACTTGTATAGACCAATGATAGGCTCAGTTTGGTCCCTAGGGTGAAAAGATCCGGGGTTGGTATGGTCAATATTGGCGTCTGGCTATCCAAATTGGGGGTAGGGGTCGATTAAATATTTGTTTGGCCTACGTCCACATATTTTAGTATAGATAAAGATTCAGGCATGTAGTAGACACCCTCAGAATTAGTTTGAGCTATAGAATACCCCAATTGCATGTCTGGGCGGTGCTGGGGGAAGATTTTCACTTTAATGGAAAGTTGCCTTTATGTTGGTTTTCTATGCTTTTATGATGGTTTATCGTGTTTTCCGCTTAATGACGAACCTATTTATGCTGGAAAACACATCTTAAAGTTTGACAAGGCCTTTACGATGAAAATGACACCTTGTATAGACCAATGATATGCTCAGTTTGGTCCCTAGGGTGAAAAGATTCGGGGTTGGTATGGTCAATATTGTTGTCTGGCTATCCAAATTGGGGGTAGAGGTCGATTAAATATTTTTTTTGCTTACCTCCACATATTTAAGTATAAATAAAGATTCAGGCATGTAGTAGACACACTTAGCTTTAGTTTGAGCTATATTATATCCCAATGGCATGCCTGGGCGGTGCTGGGGGAAGATTTTTACTCTTATGGATATTTGCCTTTATGTTGGTTTTCTATGCTTTTATGATGGTTTATCGTGTTTTCCACTTAATTAGGAACTCTTTATGTTGGAAAACACATCTTTCAGTTAGCAAAGGCCTTTACGATGAAAATGACACCTTGTATAGACCAATGATCAGCTCAGTTTGGTCCCTAGGGTGAAAAGATCCGGGGTTGGTATGGTCAATATTGTTGTCTGGCTATCCAAATTGCAGGTAGGGGTCGATTAATTATTTTTTTTTGGCTTACCTGCACATATTTTAGTATAAATAAAGATTCAGGCATGTAGTAGACACCCTTTAGCTCCAGTTTGAGCTATATTATACCCCAATGGCATGCCTGGGCGGTGCTGGGGGAATATTTTCACTCTTATGCGTAGTTGCCTTTATGTTGGTTTTCTAGGCTTTTATGATGGTTTATCGTGTTTTCCTTTTAGAAAGGCAACTATTTATGTTGGAAAACACATCTTAAAGTTAGCCAAGGCCTTTACGGTGAAAATGACACCTTGTATAGACCAATGATATGCTCATTTTGGTCCCTAGGGTGAAAAGATCCGGGGTTGGTATGGTCAATATTGTTGTCTGGCTATCCAAATTGGGGGTAGGGGTCGATTAAATACTTTTTTGGCTTACCTCCACATATTTTAGCATAAATAAAGACTCAGGCATGTAATAAACACCCTGAACTTTAGTTTGAGCTATAGTATACCCCAATGGCATGCCTGAGCGGTGCTGAGGGAAGATTTTCACTTTAATGGAAATTTGCCTTTATGTTGATTTTCTAGGCTTTTATGATGGTTTATCGTGTTTACCGCTTAATGAGGAACTATTTATGTTGGAAAACACATCTTTTAGTTAGCCAAGGCCTTTACGATTAAAATGACACCTTGTATAGACCAATGACATGCTCAGTTTGGTCCCTAGGGTGAAAAGATCCGGGGTAGGTATGGTCAATATTGGACTCTGGCTATCCAAATTGGGGGTAGGGGTCGATTAAATATTTTCTTGGCTTACGTTCACATATTTTAGTATAAATAAAGATTCAGGCATGTAGTAGACACACTTAGCTTTAGTTTGAGCTATAAAATACCCCAATGGCATGCCTGGGCGGTGCTGGGGGAAGATTTTCACTCTTATGGATATTTGCCTTTATGTTGGTTTTCTATGCTATTATGATGGTTCATCAAGATTTCCGCTTAATGAAGCACCTATTAATGTTAGAAAACACATTTTTAAGTTAGCCAAGGCCTTTACGATGAAAATGACACCTTGTATAGACCAATGATATGCTCAGTTTGGTCCCTAGGGTGAAAAGATCCGGGGTAGGTATGGTCAATATTGGCGTCTGACTATCCAAATTGGGGGTAGGGGTCGATTAAATACTTTTTTGGCTTACCTCCACATATTTTAGCATAAATAAAGACTCAGGCATGTAATAGACACCCTGAGCTTTAGTTTGAGCTATAGTATACCCCAATGGCATGCCTGAGCGGTGCTGAAGGAAGATTTTCACTGTTATGGGTAGTTGACTTTATGTTGGTTTTCTAGGCTTTTATGGTGGTTTAACGTGTTTTTCGCTTGATAATGCACCTATTAATGTTGGAAAACACATCTTAAAGTTTGCCAAGGCCTTTACGATGAAAATGACACCTTGTATAGACCAATGATAAGCTCAGTTTGGTCCCTAGGGTGAAAAGATCCGGGGATGGTATGGTCAATATTGTTGTCTGGCTATCCAAATTGGGGGTAGGGGTCGATTAAATATTTGTTTGGCTTACCTGCACATATTTTAGTATAAATAAAGATACAGGCATGTAGTAGACACCCTTAGCTCCAGTTTGAGCTATAGTATACCCCAATGGCATGTCTGGGCGGTGCTGGGGGAAGATTGTCACTCTTATGGATAGTTGCCTTTATGTTGGTTTTCTATGCTTTTATGTCGGTTTATCGTGTTTTCCTTTTAGAAAAGCAACTATTTATGTTGGAAAACACATCTTAAAGTTAGCCAAGGCCTTTACGGTGAAAATGACACCTTGTATAGACCAATGATATGCTCAGTTTGGTCAGTAGGGTGAAAAGATCCGGGGTTGGTATGGTCAATATTGTTGTCTGGCTATCCAAATTGGGGGTAGGGGTCGATTAAATATTTTTTTGGCTTACCTGCACATATTTTAGTATAAATAAAGATTCAGGCATGTAGTAGACACCCTTAGCTCCAGTTTGAGCTATATTATACCCCAATGGCATGCCTGGGCGGTGCTGGGGGAAGATTTTCGCTCTTTTGGATATTTGCCTTTATGTTGGTTTTCTATGCTTTTATGATGGTTCATCGTGATTTCCGCTTAATGAAGCACCTATTAATGTTAGAAAACACATCTTTAAGTTAGCCAAGGCCTTTACGATGAAAATGACACCTTGTATAGACCAATGATACACTCAGTTTGTTCCCTAGGGTGAAAAGATCTGGGGACGGTACGGTCAATATTGGCGTCTGGCTATCCAAATTGGGGGTAGAGGTCGATTAAATATTTTTTTGGCTTACGTTCACATATTTTAGTATAAATAAAGATTCAGGCATGTAATAGACACCCTTAGCTTTAGTTTGAGCTATAAAATACCCCAATGGCATGTCTGGGCGGTGCTGGGGGAAGATTTTCACTGTTATGGGTAGTTGACTTTATGTTGTTTTTCTAGGCTTTTATGATGGTTTATCGTGTTTTCCTTTTGAAAGGCAACTATTTATGTTGGAAAACACATCTTACAGTTAGCCAAGGCCTTAACGGTGAAAATGACACCTTGTATAGACCAATGATATGCTCAGTTTGGTCCCTAGGGTGAAAAGATCCGGGGTTGGTATGGTCAATATTGTTGTCTGGCTATCCAAATTGAGGTAGGGGTCGATTAAATATTTTTTTGGCTTACCTGCACATATTTTAGTATAAATAAAGATTCAGGCATGTAGTAGACACCCTTAGCTCCAGTTTGAGCTATATTATACCCCAATGGCATGCCTGGGCGGTGCTGGGGGAATATTTTCACTCTTATGTGTAGTTGCCTTTATGTTGGTTTTCTAGGCTTTTATGATGGTTTATCATGTTTTCCTTTTAGAAAGGCAACTATTTATGTTGGAAAACACATCTTAAAGTTAACCAAGGCCTTTACGGTGAAAATGACACCTTGTATAGACCAATGATATGCTCAGTTTGGTCCCTAGGGTGAAAAGATCCGGGGTTGGTATGGTCAATATTGTTGTCTGGCTATCCAAATTGGGGGTAGGGGTCGATTAAATATTTTCTTGGCTTACGTTCACATATTTTAGTATAAATAAAGATTCAGGCATGTAGTAGACACACTTAGCTTTAGTTTGAGCTATAAAATACCCCAATGGCATGCCTGGGCGGTGCTGGGGGAAGATTTTCACTCTTATGGATATTTGCCTTTATGTTGGTTTTCTATGCTTTTATGATGGTTCATCAAGATTTCCGCTTAATGAAGCACCTATTAATGTTACAAAACACATTTTTAAGTTAGCCAAGGCCTTTACGATGAAAATGACACCTTGTATAGACCAATGATATGCTCAGTTTGGTCCCTAGGGTGAAAAGATCCGGGGTAGGTATGGTCAATATTGGCGTCTGACTATCCAAATTGGGGGTAGGGGTCGATTAAATATTTTCCTGGCTTACGTTCACATATTTTAGTATAAATAAAGATTCAGGCATGTAGTAGACACACTAAGCATTAGTTTGAGCTATAATATACCCCAATGGCATGCCTTGGCGGTGCTGGGGGGAATTTTTCACTTTTATGGATATTTGCCTTTATGTTGGTTTTCTATGCTTTTATGATGGTTTATCGTGATTTCCGCTTAATGAGGAAACTATTTATGTTGGAAAACACATCGTAAATATAGCCAAGGCCTTTACGGTAAAAATTACAACTTGTATAGACCAATGATAGGCTCAGTTTGGTCCCTAGGGTGAAAAGATTCGGGGTTGGTATGGTCAATATTGTTGTCTGGCTATCCAAATTGGGGGTAGAGGTCGATTAAATATTTTTTTGGCTTACGTCCACATATTTAAGTATAAATAAAGATTCAGGCATGTAGTAGACACACTTAGCTTTAGTTTGAGCTATAATATATCCCAATGGCATGCCTGGGCGGTGCTGGGGGAAGATTTTTACTCTTATGGATATTTGCCTTTATGTTGGTTTTCTATGCTTTTATGATGGTTCATCGTGATTTCCGCTTAATGAAGCACCTATTAATGTTAGAAAACACATCTTTAAGTTAGCCAAGGCCTTTACGATGAAAATGACACCTTGTATAGACCAATGATATGTTCAGTTTGGTCCCTAGGGTGAAAAGATCCGGGGTAGGTACGGTCTATAATGGCGTCTGGCTATCCAAATTTGGGGTAGAGGTCGATTAAATATTTTTTTGGCTTACGTTCACGTATTTTAGTATACATAAAGTTTCAGGTATGTAGTAGACACCCTAAACATTAGTTTGAGCTATAGTATAACCCAATGACATGCCTGGGCGGCGCTGGGAAAATATTTTCACTCTTATGGATATTTGCTTTTATGTTGGTTTTCTAGGCTTTTAGGATGGTTTATCGTGTTTTCCGCTTAATGAGGAACCTATTCATGTTGGAAAACACATCTTAAAGTTTGACAAGGCCTTTACGATGAAAATGACACCTTGTATAGACCAATGATACCTTGTATAGACCAATGATAGGCTCAGTTTGGTCCCTAGGGTGAAAAGATCCGGGGATGGTATGGTCAATATTGTTGTCTGGCTATCCAAATTGGGGGTAGGGGTCGATTAAATATTTTTTTGGCTTACCTCCATATATTTTAGCATAAATAAAGATTCAGGCATGTAGTAGACACCCTGCGCTTTAGTTTGAGCTGTAGTATACCCCAATGGCATGTCTGGGCGGTGCTGGGGGGAGATTTTCACTCTTATGGGTAGTTGCCTTTATGTTGGTTTTCTAGGCTTTGATGGTGGTTTATCGTGTTTTCCACTTAATGAGAAACCTATTTATGTTGAAAAACACATCTGTTAGTTAGCCAAGGCCTTTACGATGAAAATGACACCTTGTATAGACCAATGACATGCTCAGTTTGGTCCCTAGGGTGAAAAGATCCGGGGTTGGTATGGTCAATATTGTTGTCTGGCTATCCAAATTGGAGGTAAGGGTCGAATAAATATTTGTTTGGCTTACCTTCACATATTTTAGAATAAATAAAGATTCAGGCATGTAGTAGACACTCTGAGCTTTAGTTTGAGCTATAGTATACCCCAATGGCTTGTCTGGGCGGTGCTGGGGGAAGATTTTCACTTTAATGGAAATCTGCTTTTATGTTGGTTTTCTATGCTTTTATGATGGTTCATCGTGATTTCCGCTTAATGAAGCACCTATTAATGTTAGAAAACACATTTTTAAGTTAGCCAAGGCCTTTACGATGAAAATGACACCTTGTATAGACCAATGATATGCTCAGTTTGGTCCCTAGGGTGAAAAGATCCGGGGTTGGTATGGTCAATATTGTTGTCTGGCTATCCAAATTGGGGGTAGGGGTCGATTAAATATTTTTTTGGCTTACCTCCACATATTTTAGCATAAATAAAGACTCAGGCATGTAATAGACACCCTGAGCTTTAGTTTGAGCTATAGTATACCCCAATGGCATGCCTGAGCGGTGCTGAGGGAAGATTTTCACTTTAATGGGTAGTTGCCTTTATGTTGGTTTTCTAGGCTTTGATGGTGGTTTATCGTGTTTTCCACTTAATGAGAAACCTATTTATGTTGAAAAACACATCTGTTAGTTAGCCAAGGCCTTTACGATGAAAATGACACCTTGTATAGACCAATGACATGCTCAGTTTGGTCCCTAGGGTGAAAAGATCCGGGGTTGGTATGGTCAATATTGTTGTCTGGCTATCCAAATTGGAGGTAAGGGTCGAATAAATATTTGTTTGGCTTACCTTCACATATTTTAGAATAAATAAAGATTCAGGCATGTAGTAGACACTCTGAGCTTAAGTTTGAGCTATAGTATACCCCAATGGCTTGTCTGGGCGGTGCTGGGGGAAGATTTTCACTTTAATGGAAATCTGCTTTTATGTTGGTTTCTATGCTTTTATGATGGTTTATCGTGATTTCCGCTTAATGAGGAAACTATTTATGTTGGAAAACACATCGTAAATATAGCCAAGGCCTTTACGGTAAAAATTACAACTTGTATAGACCAATGATAGGCTCAGTTTGGTCCCTAGGGTGAAAAGATTCGGGGTTGGTATGGTCAATATTGTTGTCTGGCTATCCAAATTGGGGGTAGAGGTCGATTAAATATTTTTTTGGCTTACGTCCACATATTTAAGTATAAATAAAGATTCAGGCATGTAGTAGACACACTTAGCTTTAGTTTGAGCTATAATATATCCCAATGGCATGCCTGGGCGGTGCTGGGGGAAGATTTTTACTCTTATGGATATTTGCCTTTATGTTGGTTTTCTATGCTTTTATGATGGTTCATCGTGATTTCCGCTTAATGAAGCACCTATTAATGTTAGAAAACACATCTTTAAGTTAGCCAAGGCCTTTACGATGAAAATGACACCTTGTATAGACCAATGATATGTTCAGTTTGGTCCCTAGGGTGAAAAGATCCGGGGTAGGTACGGTCTATAATGGCGTCTGGCTATCCAAATTTGGGGTAGAGGTCGATTAAATATTTTTTTGGCTTACGTTCACGTATTTTAGTATACATAAAGTTTCAGGTATGTAGTAGACACCCTAAACATTAGTTTGAGCTATAGTATAACCCAATGACATGCCTGGGCGGCGCTGGGAAAATATTTTCACTCTTATGGATATTTGCTTTTATGTTGGTTTTCTAGGCTTTTAGGATGGTTTATCGTGTTTTCCGCTTAATGAGGAACCTATTCATGTTGGAAAACACATCTTAAAGTTTGACAAGGCCTTTACGATGAAAATGACACCTTGTATAGACCAATGATACCTTGTATAGACCAATGATAGGCTCAGTTTGGTCCCTAGGGTGAAAAGATCCGGGGATGGTATGGTCAATATTGTTGTCTGGCTATCCAAATTGGGGGTAGGGGTCGATTAAATATTTTTTTGGCTTACCTCCATATATTTTAGCATAAATAAAGATTCAGGCATGTAGTAGACACCCTGCGCTTTAGTTTGAGCTGTAGTATACCCCAATGGCATGTCTGGGCGGTGCTGGGGGGAGATTTTCACTCTTAAGGGTAGTTGCCTTTATGTTGGTTTTCTAGGCTTTGATGGTGGTTTATCGTGTTTTCCACTTAATGAGAAACCTATTTATGTTGAAAAACACATCTGTTAGTTAGCCAAGGCCTTTACGATGAAAATGACACCTTGTATAGACCAATGACATGCTCAGTTTGGTCCCTAGGGTGAAAAGATCCGGGGTTGGTATGGTCAATATTGTTGTCTGGCTATCCAAATTGGAGGTAAGGGTCGAATAAATATTTGTTTGGCTTACCTTCACATATTTTAGAATAAATAAAGATTCAGGCATGTAGTAGACACTCTGAGCTTTAGTTTGAGCTATAGTATACCCCAATGGCTTGTCTGGGGGGTGCTGGGGGAAGATTTTCACTTTAATGGAAATCTGCTTTTATGTTGGTTTTCTATGCTTTTATGATGGTTCATCGTGATTTCCGCTTAATGAAGCACCTATTAATGTTAGAAAACACATTTTTAAGTTAGCCAAGGCCTTTACGATGAAAATGACACCTTGTATAGACCAATGATATGCTCAGTTTGGTCCCTAGGGTGAAAAGATCCGGGGTTGGTATGGTCAATATTGTTGTCTGGCTATCCAAATTGGGGGTAGGGGTCGATTAAATATTTTTTTGGCTTACCTCCACATATTTTAGCATAAATAAAGACTCAGGCATGTAATAGACATCCTGAGCTTTAGTTTGAGCTATAGTATACCCCAATGGCATGCCTGAGCGGTGCTGAGGGAAGATTTTCACTTTAATGGGTAGTTGCCTTTATGTTGGTTTTCTAGGCTTTGATGGTGGTTTATCGTGTTTTCCACTTAATGAGAAACCTATTTATGTTGAAAAACACATCTGTTAGTTAGCCAAGGCCTTTACGATGAAAATGACACCTTGTATAGACCAATGACATGCTCAGTTTGGTCCCTAGGGTGAAAAGATCCGGGGTTGGTATGGTCAATATTGTTGTCTGGCTATCCAAATTGGAGGTAAGGGTCGAATAAATATTTGTTTGGCTTACCTTCACATATTTTAGAATAAATAAAGATTCAGGCATGTAGTAGACACTCTGAGCTTTAGTTTGAGCTATAGTATACCCCAATGGCTTGTCTGGGCGGTGCTGGGGGAAGATTTTCACTTTAATGGAAATCTGCTTTTATGTTGGTTTTCTATGCTTTTATGATGGTTCATCGTGATTTCCGCTTAATGAAGCACCTATTAATGTTAGAAAACACATTTTTAAGTTAGCCAAGGCCTTTACGATGAAAATGACACCTTGTATAGACCAATGATATGCTCAGTTTGGTCCCTAGGGTGAAAAGATCCGGGGTAGGTATGGTCAATATTGGCGTCTGGCTATCCAAATTGGGGGTAGGGGTCGATTAAATATTTTTTTGGCTTACCTCCACATATTTTAGCATAAATAAAGACTCAGGCATGTAATAGACACCCTGAGCTTTAGTTTGAGCTATAATATACCACAATGGCATGCCTTGGCGGTGCTGGGTGGAATTTTTCACTTTTATGGATATTTGCCTTTATGTTGGTTTTCTATGCTTTTATGATGGTTTATCGTGATTTCCGCTTAATGAGGAAACTATTTATGTTAGAAAACACATCGTAAATATAGCCAAGGCCTTTACGGTAAAAATGACACCTTGTATAGACCAATGATAGGCTCAGTTTGGTCCCTAGGGTGAAAAGATCCGGGGTAGGTATGGTCAATATTGGCCTCTGGCTATCCAAATTGGGGGTAGGGGTCGATTAAATATTTTCTTGGCTTACGTTCACATATTTTAGTATAAATAAAGATTCAGGCATGTAGTAGACACACTTAGCTTTAGTTTGAGCTATAAAATACCCCAATGGCATGCCTGGGCGGTGCTGGGGGAAGATTTTCACTCTTATGGATATTTGCCTTTATGTTGGTTTTCTATGCTTTTATGATGGTTCATCAAGATTTCCGCTTAATGAAGCACCTATTAATGTTACAAAACACATTTTTAAGTTAGCCAAGGCCTTTACGATGAAAATGACACCTTGTATAGACCAATGATATGCTCAGTTTGGTCCCTAGGGTGAAAAGATCCGGGGTTGGTATGGTCAATATTGTTGTCTGGCTATCCAAATTGGGGGTAGGGGTCGATTAAATATTTTTTTGGCTTACCTCCACATATTTTAGCATAAATAAAGACTCAGGCATGTAATAGACACCCTGAGCTTTAGTTTGAGCTATAGTATACCCCAATGGCATGCCTGAGCGGTGCTGAGGGAAGATTTTCACTTTAATGGGTAGTTGCCTTTATGTTGGTTTTCTAGGCTTTGATGGTGGTTTATCGTGTTTTCCACTTAATGAGAAACCTATTTATGTTGAAAAACACATCTGTTAGTTAGCCAAGGCCTTTACGATGAAAATGACACCTTGTATAGACCAATGACATGCTCAGTTTGGTCCCTAGGGTGAAAAGATCCGGGGTTGGTATGGTCAATATTGTTGTCTGGCTATCCAAATTGGAGGTAAGGGTCGAATAAATATTTGTTTGGCTTACCTTCACATATTTTAGAATAAATAAAGATTCAGGCATGTAGTAGACACTCTGAGCTTTAGTTTGAGCTATAGTATACCCCAATGGCTTGTCTGGGCGGTGCTGGGGGAAGATTTTCACTTTAATGGAAATCTGCTTTTATGTTGGTTTTCTATGCTTTTATGATGGTTCATCGTGATTTCCGCTTAATGAAGCACCTATTAATGTTAGAAAACACATTTTTAAGTTAGCCAAGGCCTTTACGATGAAAATGACACCTTGTATAGACCAATGATATGCTCAGTTTGGTCCCTAGGGTGAAAAGATCCGGGGTTGGTATGGTCAATATTGTTGTCTGGCTATCCAAATTGGGGGTAGGGGTCGATTAAATATTTTTTTGGCTTACCTCCACATATTTTAGCATAAATAAAGACTCAGGCATGTAATAGACACCCTGAGCTTTAGTTTGAGCTATAATATACCACAATGGCATGCCTTGGCGGTGCTGGGTGGAATTTTTCACTTTTATGGATATTTGCCTTTATGTTGGTTTTCTATGCTTTTATGATGGTTTATCGTGATTTCCGCTTAATGAGGAAACTATTTATGTTAGAAAACACATCGTAAATATAGCCAAGGCCTTTACGGTAAAAATGACACCTTGTATAGACCAATGATAGGCTCAGTTTGGTCCCTAGGGTGAAAAGATCCGGGGTAGGTATGGTCAATATTGGCCTCTGGCTATCCAAATTGGGGGTAGGGGTCGATTAAATATTTTCTTGGCTTACGTTCACATATTTTAGTATAAATAAAGATTCAGGCATGTAGTAGACACACTTAGCTTTAGTTTGAGCTATAAAATACCCCAATGGCATGCCTGGGCGGTGCTGGGGGAAGATTTTCACTCTTATGGATATTTGCCTTTATGTTGGTTTTCTATGCTTTTATGATGGTTCATCAAGATTTCCGCTTAATGAAGCACCTATTAATGTTACAAAACACATTTTTAAGTTAGCCAAGGCCTTTACGATGAAAATGACACCTTGTATAGACCAATGATATGCTCAGTTTGGTCCCTAGGGTGAAAAGATCCGGGGTAGGTATGGTCAATATTGGCGTCTGACTATCCAAATTGGGGGTAGGGGTCGATTAAATATTTTCCTGGCTTACGTTCACATATTTTAGTATAAATAAAGATTCAGGCATGTAGTAGACACACTAAGCATTAGTTTGAGCTATAATATACCCCAATGGCATGCCTTGGCGGTGCTGTGGGGAATTTTTCACTTTTATGGATATTTGCCTTTATGTTGGTTTTCTATGCTTTTATGATGGTTTATCGTGATTTCCGCTTAATGAGGAAACTATTTATGTTGGAAAACACATCGTAAATATAGCCAAGGCCTTTACGGTAAAAATTACAACTTGTATAGACCAATGATAGGCTCAGTTTGGTCCCTAGGGTGAAAAGATCCGGGGTTGGTATGGTCAATATTGGCGTCTGGCTATCCAAATTGGGGGTAGGGGTCGATTAAATATTTGTTTGGCCTACGTCCACATATTTTAGTATAGATAAAGATTCAGGCATGTAGTAGACACCCTAAGAATTAGTTTGAGCTATAGAATACCCCAATTGCATGTCTGGGCGGTGCTGGGGGAAGATTTTCACTTTAATGGAAAGTTGCCTTTATGTTGGTTTTCCAGGCTTTTATGATGGTTTATCGTGTTTTCCGCTTAATGAGGAACCTGTTTATGCTGGAAAACACATCTTAAAGTTTGACAAGGCCTTTACGATGAAAATGACACCTTGTATAGACCAATGATATGCTCAGTTTGGTCCCTAGGGTGAAAAGATTCGGGGTTGGTATGGTCAATATTGTTGTCTGGCTATCCAAATTGGGGGTAGAGGTCGATTAAATATTTTTTTGGCTTACGTTCACATATTTAAGTATAAATAAAGATTCAGGCATGTAGTAGACACACTTAGCTTTAGTTTGAGCTATAATATATCCCAATGGCATGCCTGGGCGGTGCTGGGGGAAGATTTTTACTCTTATGGATATTTGCCTTTATGTTGGTTTTCTATGCTTTTATGATGGTTCATCGTGATTTCCGCTTAATGAAGCACCTATTAATGTTAGAAAACACATCTTTAAGTTAGCCAAGGCCTTTACGATGAAAATGACACCTTGTATAGACCAATGATATGTTCAGTTTGGTCCCTAGGATGAAAAGATCCGGGGTAGGTACGGTCTATAATGGCGTCTGGCTATCCAAATTGGGAGTAGAGGTCGATTAAATACTTTTTTGGCTTACGTTCACGTATTTTAGTATAAATAAAGTTTCAGGTATGTAGTAGACACCCTAAACATTAGTTTGAGCTATAGTATAACCCAATGGCATGCCTGGGCGGCGCTGGGAAAATATTTTCACTCTTATGGATATTTGCCTTTGTGTTGGTTTTCTAGGCTTTTAGGATGGTTTATCGTGTTTTCCGCTTAATGAAGAACCTATTCATGTTGGAAAACACATCTTAAAGTTTGACAAGGCCTTTACGATGAAAATGACACCTTGTATAGACCAATGATACCTTGTATAGACCAATGATAGGCTCAGTTTGGTCCCTAGGGTGAGAAGATCCGGGGATGGTATGGTCAATATTGTTGTCTGGCTATCCAAATTGGGGGTAGGGGTCGATTAAATATTTTTTTGGCTTACCTCCATATATTTTAGCATAAATAAAGATTCAGGCATGTAGTAGACACCCTGAGCTTTAGTTTGAGCTGTAGTATACCCCAATGGCATGTCTGGGCGGTGCTGGGGGGAGATTTTCACTCTTATGGGTAGTTGCCTTTATGTTGGTTTTCTAGGCTTTGATGGTGGTTTATCGTGTTTTCCACTTAATGAGAAACCTATTTATGTTGAAAAACACATCTGTTAGTTAGCCAAGGCCTTTATGATGAAAATGACACCTTGTATAGACCAATGACATGCTCAGTTTGGTCCCTAGGGTGAAAAGATCCGGGGTAGGTATGGTCAATATTGTTGTCTGGCTATCCAAATTGGGGGTAGAGGTCGATTAAATATTTTCTTGGCTTACCTCTACATATTTTAGTATAAATAAAGATTCATGCATGTAGTAGTCACCCTTAGTTTTAGTTTGAGCTATAATATACCCCAATGGCATGCCTGGGCGGTGCTGGGAGAATATTTTCACTCTTATTGATATTTGCCTTTATGTTGGTTTTCTAGGCTTTTATGTTGGTTTATCGTGTTTTCCTTTTAATGAGGAAACTATTTATGTTGGAAAGCACATCTTAAAGTTTGCCAAGGCCTTTACGATGAACATGACACCTTCTATAGACCAATGATAGGCTGAGTTGGTCCCTAGGGTGAAAAGATCCGGGGTTGGTATGGTCAATATTGGCGTCTGGGTATCCAAATTGGGGGTAGGGGTCGATTAAATATTTGTTTGGCCTACGTCCACATATTTTAGTATAAATAAAGATTCAGGCATGTAGTAGACACCCTAAGAATTAGTTTGAGCTATAGTATACCCAAATGGCATGTCTGGGCGGTGCTGGGGGAAGATTTTCACTTTCATGGAAATTTGCCTTGATGTTGGTTTTCTAAGCTTTTATGATGATTTATCGTGTTTTCCGCTTAATGAGGAACCTATTTATGTTGGAAACACATCTTTAAATTAGCCAAGGCCTTTACGATGAAAATGACACCTTGCATAGACCAATGATAGGCTCAGTTTGGTCCCTAGGGTGAAAAGATCCGGGGTAGGTATGGTCAATATTGGCCTCTGGCTATCCAAATTGGGGGTAGGGGTCGATTAAATATTTTCTTGGCTTACGTTCACATATTTTAGTATAAATAAAGATTCAGGCATGTAGTAGACACACTTAGCTTTAGTTTAAGCTATAAAATACCCCAATGGCATGCCTGGGCGGTGCTGGGGGAAGATTTTCACTCATATGGATATTTGCCTTTATGTTGGTTTTCTATGCTTTTATGATGGTTCATCAAGATTTCCGCTTAATGAAGCACCTATTAATGTTAGAAAACACATTTTTAAGTTAGCCAAGGCCTTTACGATGAAAATGACACCTTGTATAGACCAATGATATGCTCAGTTTGGTCCCTAGGGTGAAAAGATCCGGGGTAGGTATGGTCAAAATTGGCGTCTGGCTATCCAAATTGGGGGTAGGGGTCGATTAAATATTTTCCTGGCTTACGTTCACATATTTTAGTATGAATAAAGATTCAGGCATGTAGTAGACACCCTAAGCATTAGTTTGAGCTATAATATACCCCAATGGCATGCCTTGGCGGTGCTGGGTGGAATTTTTCACTTTTATGGATATTTGCCTTTATGTTGGTTTTCTATGCTTTTATGATGGTTTATCGTGATTTCCGCTTAATGAGGAAACTATTTATGTTAGAAAACACATCGTAAATATAGCCAAGGCCTTTACGGTAAAAATGACACCTTGTATAGACCAATGATAGGCTCAGTTTGGACCCTAGGGTGAAAAGATCCGGGGTTGGTATGGTCAATATTGGCTTCTGGCTATCCAAGTTGGGGGTAGGGGTCGATTAAATATTTGTTTGGCCAACATCCACATATTTTAGTATAGATAAAGATTCAGGCATGTAGTAGACACCCTAAGAATTAGTTTGAGCTATAGAATACCCCAATTGCATGTCTGGGCGGTGCTGGGGGAAGATTTTCACTTTAATGGAAAGTTGCCTTTATGTTGGTTTTCTATGCTTTTATGATGGTTTATCGTGTTTTCCGCTTAATGAGGAACCTATTTATGCTGGAAAACACATCTTTAAGTCAGCCAAGGCCTTTACGATGAAAATGACACCTTGTATAGACCAATGATATGCTCAGTTTGGTCCCTAGGGTGAAAAGATTCGGGGTTGGTATGGTCAATATTGTTGTCTGGCTATCCAAATTGGGGGTAGAGGTCGATTACATATTTTTTTGGCTTACCTCCACATATTTAAGTATAAATAAAGAATAAGGCATGTAGTAGACACACTTAGCTTTAGTTTGAGCTATAATATATCCCAATGGCATGCCTGGGCGGTGCTGGGGGAAGATTTTCACTCTTATGGATATTTGCCTTTATGTTGGTTTTCTACGCTTTTATGATGGTTCATCGTGATTTCCGCTTAATGAAGCACCTATTAATGTTAGAAAACACATCTTTAAGTTAGCCAAGGCCTTTACGATGAAAATGACACCTCGTATAGACCAATGATATGCTCAGTTTGGTCCCTAGGGTGAAAAGATCCGGGGTAGGTACGGTCAATAATGGCGTCTGGCTATCCAAATTGGGGGTAGAGGTCGATTAAATATTTTTTTGGCTTACGTTCACGTATTTTAGTATAAATAAAGTTTCAGGTATGTAGCAGACACCCTGAACATTAGTTTGAGCTATAGTATAACCCAATGGCATGCCTGGGCGGCGCTGGGAAAATATTTTCACTCTTATGGATATTTGCCTTTATGTTGGTTTTCTAGGCTTTTATGATGGTTTATCGTGTTTTTCACTTAATGAGGAACCTATTTATGTTGGAAAACACATCTTAAAGTTTGACAAGGCCTTTACGATGAAAATGACACCTTGTATAGACCAATGACATGCTCAGTTTGGTCTCTAGGGTGAAAAGATCCGGGGTTGGTATGGTCAATATTGGCCTCTGGCTATCCAAATTGGGGGTAGGGGTCGATTAAATATTTTCTTCGCTTACATTCACATATTTTAGTATAAATAAAGATTCAGGCATGTAGTAGACACAATTAGCTTTAGTTTGAGCTATAAAATACCCCAATGGCATGCCTGGGCGGTGCTGGGGGAAGATTTTCACTCTTATGGATATTTGCCTTTATGTTGGTTTTCTATGCTTTTATGATCGTTCATCAAGATTTCCGCTTAATGAGGAACCTATTTATGTTGGAAAACACATCTTTAAGTTAGCCAAGGCCTTTACGATGAAAATGACACCTTGTATAGACCAATGATAGGCTCAGTTTGGTCCCTAGGGTGAAAAGATCCGGGGTAGGTATGGTCAATATTGGCCTCTGGCTATCCAAATTGGGGATAGGGGTCGATTAAATATTTTCTTGGCTTACGTTCACATATTTTAGTATAAATAAAGATTCAGGCATGTAGTAGACACACTTAGCTTTAGTTTGAGCTATAAAATACCCCAATGGCATGCCTGGGCGGTGCAGGGGGAAGATTTTCACTCATATGGATATTTGCCTTTATGTTGGTTTTCTATGCTTTTATGATGGTTCATCAAGATTTCCGCTTAATGAAGCACCTATTAATGTTAGAAAACACATTTTTAAGTTAGCCAAGGCCTTTACGATGAAAATGACACCTTGTATAGACCAATGATATGCTCAGTTTGGTCCCTAGGGTGAAAAGATCCGGGGTAGGTATGGTCAATATTGGCGTCTTGCTATCCAAATTGGGGGTAGGGGTCGATTTAATATTTTCCTGGCTTACGTTCACATATTTTAGTATGAATAAAGATTCAGGCATGTAGTACACACCCTAAGCATTAGTTTGAGCTATAATATACCACAATGGCATGCCTTGGCGGTGCTGGGGGAAGATTTTCACTCTTATGGATATTTGCCTTTATGTTGGTTTTCTATGCTTTTATGATGGTTTATCGTGATTTCCGCTTAATGAGGAAACTATTTATGTTAGAAAACACATCGTAAATATAGCCAAGGCCTTTACGGTAAAAATGACACCTTGTATAGACCAATGATAGGCTCAGTTTGGACCCTAGGGTGAAAAGATCCGGGGTTGGTATGGTCAATATTGGCGTCTGGCTATCCAAATTGGGGGTAGGGGTCGATTAAATATTTGTTTGGCCAACATCCACATATTTTAGTATAGATAAAGATTCAGGCATGTAGTAGACACCCTAAGAATTAGTTTGAGCTATAGAATACCCCAATGGCATGTCTGGGCGGTGCTGGGGGGAGATTTTCACTCTTATGGGTAGTTGCCTTCATGTTGGTTTTCTAGGCTTTTGTGATGGTTTATCGTGTTTTCCGCTTAATGAGGAACCTATTTATGCTGGAAAACACATCTTAAAGTTTGACAAGGCCTTTACGATGAAAATGACACCTTGTATAGACCAATGATATGCTCAGTTTGGTCCCTAGGGTGAAAAGATTCGGGGTTGGTATGGTCAATATTGTTGTCTGGCTATCCAAATTGGGGGTAGAGGTCGATTACATATTTTTTTGGCTTACCTCCACATATTTAAGTATAAATAAAGATTCAGGCATGTAGTAGACACACTTAGCTTTAGTTTGAGCTATAGTATATCCCAATGGCATGCCTGGGCGGTGCTGGGGGAAGATTTTCACTCTGATGGATATTTGCCTTTATGTTGGTTTTCTACGCTTTTATGATGGTTCATCGTGATTTCCGCTTAATGAAGCACCTATTAATGTTAGAAAACACATCTTTAAGTTAGCCAAGGCCTTTACGATGAAAATGACACCTCGTATAGACCAATGATATGCTCAGTTTGGTCCCTAGGGTGAAAAGATCCGGGGTAGGTACGGTCAATAATGGCGTCTGGCTATCCAAATTGGGGGTAGAGGTCGATTAAATATTTTGTTGGCTTACGTTCACGTATTTTAGTATAAATAAAGTTTCAGGTATGTAGTAGACACCCTGAACATTAGTTTGAGCTATAGTATAACCCAATGGCATGCCTGGGCGGCGCTGGGAAAATATTTTCACTCTTATGGATATTTGCCTTTATGTTGGTTTTCTAGGCTTTTAGGATGGTTTATCGTGTTTTTCACTTAATGAGGAACCTATTTATGTTGGAAAACACATCTTAAAGTTTGACAAGGCCTTTACGATGAAAATGACACCTTGTATAGACCAATGATAGGCTCAGTTTGGTCCCTAGGGTGAAAAGATCCTGGGTAGGTATGGTCAATATTGGCCTCTGGCTATCCAAATTGGGGGTAGGGGTCGATTAAATATTGTTTTGGCTTACGTTCACATATTTTAGTATAAATAAAGGTTCAGGCATGTAGTAGACACCCTAAGCATTAGTTTGAGCTATAATATACCCCAATGGCATGCCTTGGCGGTGCTGGGGGGAATTTTTCACTTTTATGGATATTTGCCTTTATGTTGGTTTTCTATGCTTTTATGATGGTTTATCGTGATTTCCGCTTAATGAGGAAACTATTTATGATTGAAAACACATCGTAAAGATACCCAAGGCCTTTACGGTAAAAATGACACATTGTATAGACCAATGATATCCTCAGTTTGGTCCCTAGGGTGAAAAGATCCGGGGATGGTATGGCCAATATTGTTGTCTGGCTATCCAAATTGGGGGTAGGGGTCGATTGAATATTTGTTTGGCTTACCTGCACATATTTTAGTATAAATAAAGATTCAGGCATGTAGTAGACACCCTTAGCTCCAGTTTGAGCTATAGTAAACCCCAATGGCATGTCTGGGCGGTGCTGGGGGAAGATTTTCACTCTTATGGGTAGTTGCCTTTATGTTGGTTTTCTAGGCTTTTATGATGGTTTATCGTGTTTTCCTTTTAGAAAGGCAACTATTTATGTTGGAAAACACATCTTAAAGTTAGCCAAGGCCTTTACGGTGAAAATGACACCTTGTATAGACCAATGATATGCTCAGTTTGGTCCCTAGGGTGAAAAGATCCGGGGTTGGTATGGTCAATATTGTTGTCTGGCTATCCAAATTGGGGGTAGGGGTCGATTAAATATTTTTTTGGCTTACCTGCACATATTTTAGTATAAATAAAGATTCAGGCATGTAGTAGACACCCTTAGCTCCAGTTTGAGCTATATTATACCCCAATGGCATGCCTGGGCGGTGCTGGGGGAATATTTTTACTCTTATGTGTAGTTGCCTTTATGTTGGTTTTCTAGGCTTTTATGATGGTTTATCGTGTTTTCCTTTTGGAAAGGCAACTATTTATGTTGGAAAACACATCTTAAAGTTAGCCAAGGCCTTTACGGTGAAAATGACACCTTGTATAGACCAATGATATGTTCAGCTTGGTCCCTAGGGTGAAAAGGTCTGGGGTTGGTATGGTCAATATTGTTGTCTGGCTATCCAAATGTGGGGTAGGGGGTCGATTAAATATTTTTTTGGCTTACCTCCACATATTTTAGTATAAATAAAGATTCAGGCATGTAGTAGACACCCTTAGCTTTAGTTTGAGCTATAATATACCCCAATGGCATGCCTGGGCGGTGCTGGGGGAATATTTCACTCTTAGGGGTAGTTGCCTTTATGTTGGTTTTCTAGGCTTTTATGATGGTTTTACGTATTTTCCGCATGATGATGCACCTATTTATGTTGAAAATCACATCTTTTAGTTAGCCAAGGCCTTTACGATGAAAATGATATCCTCAGTTTGGTCCCTAGGGTGAAAAGATCTGGGGTTTGTATGGTCAATCGACCCCTACCCCCAATTTGTTTAGCCCGACGCCAATATTGACCATTCCAACCCCGGATCTTTTCACCCTAGGGAACAAACTGAGCATATCATTGGTCTATACAAGGTGTCATTTTCATCGTAAAGGCCTTGGCTAACTAAAATATGTGTTTTTCAAAATAAATAGGTGCATCATCAAGCGGAAAACACGTTAAACCAGTCTGGGGGAATTTGAGATTACCACCCATAATGAGGTAATGTCCGGACATTCAACGGAGGTCAAAGAGAACATAGCGAAATGATTATCATATCACTCCCGATATTCAGGCGGTCTAAGTAAACGTATTGAAATTTCTTTTTTTAACTCGTACATGTCTGGGTATTTATCTCTTGCCAAATGAAAACCTACAAAACTGCTTTTATACCACTCCGGATATTTCCGGACTTCTTTATCCGGTCGGAGGGAATTATTGAGATTTCCGACTATAATCCGTATACGTTTGGACATCCGTCCTCGGTCAAAGGGGAATAAACGAAATTTTGTTAGTAGTTAACCCCGACAGATATTTCCGGACTTCTTTCATCGATCTGAGGAAATCAATTGAAATTTCCATCCGTGATCCGGTTATATCCGGATATTCATTGGAAGTCAAAGGAAACCAAGCAAATTTGTTATGATACTACTCCCGACTACTTTCGCTGTTTTGAAGGAACTTATTGAGATATCCACAGGTAATCCGTATATGTCCGGACTTTCATTCCTGGTCAAAGGGAAAACGACGAAATTGTTATTATACCACTCTGGGACCAAACTGAGCATATCATTGGTCTATACAAGGTGTCATTTTCATTGTAAAGGTCTTGGCTAACTTTAAGTTGTGTTTTTGAACATAAATAGGTGTATCATCAAGCGGAAAACACGTTAAACCACCATAAAAGTCTAGAAAACCAACATAAAGGCAACTACCCATAAGAGTAAAAATCTTCCCCCAGCACCGCCCAGGCATGCCATTGGGGTATAGTATAGCTTAAACTAAAGCTAATGGTGTCTACTACATCCCTGAATTTTTATTTATACTAAAATATGTGGAGGTAAGCCAAAAAATATTTAATCGACCCCTACTCCCAATTTGGATAGCCAGACGCCAATATTGACCATACTAACCCCGGATCTTTTCACCCTAGGGACCAAACTGAGCGTATCATTGGTCTATACAAGGTGTCATTTTCACCGTAGAGGCCTCAGCTACCTCTAAGATGTGTTTTCCAACATCAATAGGTGCCTCATTAAGAGGAAAACACGATAAACCATCATCAAAGCCTAGGAAACCAACATACAGGCAACTACCCATAAGAGTGTTAATCTTCCCATAGCACCGCCCAGGCATGCCATTGGGGTATACTATAGCTCAAACTAATGCTTAGGGCGTTTACTACATGCCTGAATCTTTATTTATACTAAAATATGTGAATGTAAGCCCAAAAATATTTAATCGACCCCTACCCCCAATTTGTTTAGCCCGACGCCAATATTGACCATACCAACCCAGTATCTTTTCACCCTAGGGACCAAACTGAGAATATCATTGGTCTATACAAGGTGTCATTTTCATCGTAAAGGCCTTGGCTAACTAAAATATGTGTTTTTCAACATAAATAGGTGCATTATCAAGCGGAAAACACGTTAAACCGCCATAAAAGCATAGAAAACCAACATAAAGGCAACTACCCATAAGAGTGTAAATATTCCCCCAGCACCGCCCAGGCATTCCATTTAGGGTATACTATAGCTCAAACTAATGCATATGATGTTTACTACATGCCTGAACCTTTATATATACTAAAATATGTGAACGTAAGCCAAAAAAATGTTTAATCCACCCCTACCCCCACTTTTTATAGCCAGAAGCCAGTATTGACCATACCAACCCGGGATCTTTTCACCCCAGGGTTCAAACTGAGCATATCATTGGTCTTTACAAGGTGTCATTTTCATCGTAAAGGCCTTGGCTAACTCTAAGATGTATTTTCTAACATTATTAGGTGCTTCATTAAGCGGAAAACACGATGAACCATCATCAAAGCCTAGAAAACCAACATAAAGGCAACTACCCATAAGAGTGAAAATCTTCCCCAAGCACCGCCCAGGCATGCCATTGGGGTATATTATAGCTCAAACTAAGGCTTAGGGTATCTTCTACATGCCTGAATCTTTAGTCATACTAAAATATGTGGAGGTAAGCCAAAAAAATATTTAATCGACCCCTACCACCAATTTGGGTAGCCAGACGCCAATATTGACCATACCAACCCCGGATCTTTTCACCCTAGGGACCAAACTGACCATATCATTGGTCTTTACAAGGTGTCATTTTCATCGTAAAGGCTTTGGCTAACTCTAAGATGTATTTTCTAACATTATTAGGTGCTTCATTCAGCGGAAAACACGATAAACCATCATCAAAGCCTAGTAAACCAACATAAAGGCAACTACCCATAAGAGTGCAAATCTTCCCCCAGCACCGCCCAGGCATGCCATTGGGGTATACTATAGCTCAAACTAATGCTTAGGGTGTTTACTACATGCCTGAATCTTTATTTATACTAAAATATGTGAATGTAAGCCCAAAAAATATTTAATCGACCCCTACCCTCAATTTGTTTAGCCCGACGCCAATATTGACCATACCAACCCCTGATCTTTTCACCCTAGGGACCAAACTGAGCATATCATTGGTCTATACAAGTTGTCATTTTCATCGCAAAGGCCTTGGCTAACTAATAGATGTGTTTTTCAACATAAATAGGTGCATCAACAAGCGGAAAACACGTTAAACCACCATAAAAGCCTAGAAAACCAACATAAAGTCAACAACCCATAAGAGTGAAAATCTTCCTCCAGCACCGCCAAGGCATGCCATTGGGGTATATTATAGCTTAAATTAAAGCATATGGTGTCTACTACATGCCTGAATCTTCATTTATTCTAAAATATGTGGAGGTAAGCCAAAAAAATATTTAATCGACCCCTACCCCCAATTTGGGTAGCCAGACGCCAATATTGACCATACCAACCCCGGATCTTTTCACCCTAGGGACCAAACTGAGCATATCATTGGTCTATACAAGGTGTCATTTTCGCCGTTAAGGCCTTGGCTAACTTTAAGATGTGTTTTCCAACATAAATAGGTGCCTCATTACGCGGAAAACACGATAAACCATCATCAAAGCCTAGAAAACCAACATAAAGGCAACTACCCATAAGAGTGCAAATTTTCACCCAGCACCGCCCAAGTATGCCATTGGGGTATACTATAGCTCAAACTCATGCTTAGGGTGTTGACTACATGCCTGAATCTTTATTTATACTAAAATATGTGAATGTAAGCCCAAAAAATATTTAATCGACCCCTACCCTCAATTTGTTTAGCCCGACGCCAATATTGACCATACCAACCCCGGATCTTTTCACCCTAGGGACCAAACTGAGCATATCATTGGTCTATACAAGGTGTCATTTTCATCGTAAAGGCCTTTGCTAACTAATAGATGTGTTTTTCAACATAAATAAGTGCATCATCAAGCGGAAAACACGTTAAACCACCATAAAAGCCCAGAAAACCAACATAAAGGCAACAACCCATAAGAGTGAAAATCTTCCTCCAGCACCGCCAAGGCATGCCATTGGGGTATATTATAGCTCAAACTAATGCATATGGTGTTTACTACATGCCTGAATCTTTATATATACTAAAATATGTGAACGTAAGCCAAAAAAATGTTTAATCCACCCCTACCCCCACTTTGTATAGCCAGA
This sequence comes from Mytilus galloprovincialis, assembly GCF_965363235.1. Taxonomy (NCBI): domain Eukaryota; kingdom Metazoa; phylum Mollusca; class Bivalvia; order Mytilida; family Mytilidae; genus Mytilus; species Mytilus galloprovincialis. Next base: position 69,744,042 of record NC_134841.1, on the reverse strand, counting down.
AGCCAATATTGACCATACCAACCCCGGATCTTTTCACCCTAGGGTTTAAAATGAGCATATCATTGGTCTATACAAGGTGTCATTTTCATCGTAAAGGCCTTGGCTAACTTTAAGATGTATTTTCTAACATTAATAGGTGCTTCATTAAGCGGAAAACACGATGAACCATCTTCAAAGCCTAGAAAACCAACATAAAGGTAACTACCCACAAGAGTGAAAATCTTCCCCAAGCACCGCCCAGGCATGCCATTGGGGTACATTATAGCTCAAACTAAGGCTTAGGGTATCTACTACATGCCTGAATCTTTATATGTACTAAAATATGTAAACGTAAGCCAAAAAAATGTTTAATCCACCCCTACTCCCACTTTGTATAGCCAGAAGCCAATATTGACCATACCAATCCCGGATCTTTTCACCCTAGACTTCAAACTGAGCATATTATTGGTCTATACAAGGTGTCATTTTCATCGTAAAGGCCTTGGCTAACTTTAAGATGTATTTTCTAACATTAATAGGTGCTTCATTAAGCGGAAAACACGATGAACCATCATCAAAGCCTAGAAAACCAACATAAAGGCAAATACCCATAAGAGTGAAAATCTTCCCCAAGCACCGCCCAGGCATGCCATTGGGGTAATATTATAGCTCAAACTAAGGAATAGGGTATCTTCTACATGCCTGAATCTTTAGTCATACTAAAATATGTGGAGGTAAGCCAAAAAAATATTTAATCGACCCCTACCACCAATTTGGGTAGCCAGACGCCAATATTGACCATACCAACCCCGGATCTTTTCAACCTAGGGACCAAACTGACCATATCATTGGTCTTTACAAGGTGTCATTTTCATCGTAAAGGCTTTGGCTAACTCTAAAATGTATTTTCTAACATTATTAGGTGCTTCATTCAGCGGAAAACACGATAAACCATCATCAAAGCCTAGTAAACCAACATAAAGGCAACTACCCATAAGAGTGCAAATCTTCCCCCAGCACCGCCCAGGCATGCCATTGGGGTATACTATAGCTCAAACTAATGCTTTGGGTGTTTACTACATGCCTGAATCTTTATTTATACTAAAATATGTGAATGTAAGGCCAAAAAATATTTAATCGACCCCTACCCTCAATTTGTTTAGCCCGACGCCAATATTGACCATACCAACCCCTGATCTTTTCACCCTAGGGACCAAAATGAGCATATCATTGGTCTATACAAGTTGTCATTTTCGCCGTAAAGGCCTTGGCTAACTAATAGATGTGTTTTTCAACATAAATAGGTGCATCAACAAGCGGAAAACACGTTAAACCACCATAAAAGCCTAGAAAACCAACATAAAGTCAACAACCCATAAGAGTGAAAATCTTCCTCCAGCACCGCCAAGGCATGCCATTGGGGTATATTATAGCTTAAATTAAAGCATATGGTGTCTACTACATGTCTGAATCTTCATTTATTCTAAAATATGTGGAGGTAAGCCAAAAAAATATTTAATCGACCCCTACCCCCAATTTGGGTAGCCAGACGCCAATATTGACCATACCAACCCCGGATCTTTTCACCCTAGGGACCAAACTGACCATATCATTGGTCTATACAAGGTGTCATTTTCGCCGTAAAGGCCTTGGCTAACTTTAAGATGTGTTTTCAAACATAAATAGGTGCTTCATTACGCGGAAAAGACGATAAACCATCATCAAAGCCTAGAAAACCAACATAAAGGCAACTACCCATAAGAGTGCAAATCTTCCCCCAGCACCGCCCAAGTATGCCATTGGGGTATACTATAGCTCAAACTAATGCTTAGGGTGTTGACTACATGCCTGAATCTTTATTTATACTAAAATATGTGAATGTAAGCCCAAAAAATATTTAATCGACCCTTATCCTCAATTTGTTTAGCCCGACGCCAATATTGACCAGACCAACCCCGGATCTTTTCACCCTAGGGACCAAACTGAGCATATCATTGGTCTATACAAGGTGTCATTTTCATCGTAAAGGCCTTGGCTAACTAATAGATGTGTTTTTCAACATAAATAAGTGCATCATCAAGCGGAAAACACGTTAAACCACCATAAAAGCCTAGAAAACCAACATAAAGGCAACAACCCATAAGAGTGAAAATCTTCCTCCAGCACCGCCAAGGCATGCCATTGGGGTATATTATAGCTCAAACTAATGCATATGGTGTTTACTACATGCCTGAATCTTTATATATACTAAAATATGTGAACGTAAGCCAAAAAAATGTTTAATCCACCCCTACCCCCACTTTGTATAGCAAGAAGCCAATATTGACCATACCAACCCCGGATCTTTTCACCCTAGGGTTTAAAATGAGCATATCATTGGTCTATACAAGGTGTCATTTTCATCGTAAAGGCCTTGGCTAACTTTAAGATGTATTTTCTAACATTAATAGGTGCTTCATTAAGCAGTAAACACGATGAACCATTTTCAAAGCCTAGAAAACCAACATAAAGGCAACTACCCACAAGAGTGAAAATCTTCCCCAAGCACCGCCCAGGCATGCCATTGGGGGTATATTATAGCTCAAACTAAGGCTTAGGGTATCTACTACATGCCTGAATCTTTATATATACTAAAATATGTGAACGTAAGCCAAAAAAAATGTTTAATCCACCCCTACTCCCACTTTGTATAGCCAGAAGCCAATATTGACCATACCAATCCCGGATCTTTTCACCCTAGACTTCAAACTGAGCATATTATTGGTCTATACAAGGTGTCATTTTCATCGTAAAGGCCTTGGCTAACTTTTAGATGTATTTTCTAACATTAATAGGTGCTTCATTAAGCGGAAAACACGATGAACCATCTTCAAAGCCTAGAAAACCAACATAAAGGCAACTACCCATAAGAGTGAAAATCTTTCCCAAGCATCGCCCAGGCATGCCATTGGGGTATATTATAGCTCAAACTAAGGCTTATGGTATCTACTACATGCCTGAATCTTTATTTATACTAAAATATGTGGAGGTAAGCCAAAAAAATGTTTGATCGACCCCTACCCCCAATTTGGATAGCAAGACGTCAATATTGACCATACCAACCCCTGATCTTTTCACCCTAGGGACCAAACTGAGCATATCATTGGTCTATACAAGGTGTCATTTTCAGTGCAAAGGCCTTGGCTAACTTTAAGATGTGTTTTTCAACATAAATACAGGCCTCATTAAGCGGAAAACACGATAAACCATCATTAAAGCCTAGAAAACCAACATTAAGGCAACTACCCATAAGAGTGAAAATCTTCCCCCAGCACCGCCCAGGCATGCCATTGGGGTATATTATAGCTCAAACTAAAGCTAAGGGTGTCTACTACATGCCTGTATCTTTATATATACTAAAATATGTGAACGTAAGTCAAAACATTATTTAATCCACCCCTACCCCCACTTTGTATAGCCAGAAGCCAATATTGACCATACTTACCCCGGATTTTTTCACCCTAGGGTTCAAACTGAGCATATTATTGGTCTATACAAGGTGTCATTTTCATCGTAAAGGCCTTGGCTAACTTTAAGATGTATTTTCTAACATTAATAGGTGCTTCATTAAGCGGAAAACACGATAAACCACCATCAAAGCCTAGGAAACCAACATAAAGGCAACTACCCATAAGAGTGAAAATCTTCCTCCAGCACCGCCCAGGCATGCCATTGGGGTATATTATAGCTCAAACTAAAGCTAAGGGTGTCTACTACATGCCTGAATCTTTATTTATACTAAAATATGTGGAGGTAAGCCAAAAAAATATTTAATCGACCCCTACCCCTAATTTGGATGGCCCGACGCCAATATTGACCATACCGACCCCGGATCTTTTCACCCTAGGGACCAAACTGAGCATATGATTGGTCTATACAAGGTGTCATTTTCATCGTAAAGGCCTTGGCTGACTTAAAGATGTGTTTTCCAACATAAGTAGGTGCATCATCAAGCGGAAAACACGTTAAAACACCATAAAAGCCTAGAAAACCAACATAAAGGCAACTATCCATAAGAGTGCAAATCTTCCCCCAGCACCGCCCAGGCATGCCATTGGGGTATACTATAGCTCAAACTAATGCTTAGGGTGTTCACTACATGCCTGAATCTTTATTTATACTAAAATATGTGAATGTAAGGCCAAAAAATATTTAATCGACCCCTACCCTCAATTTGTTTAGCCCGACGCCAATATTGACCATACCAACCCCTGATCTTTTCACCCTAGGGACCAAAATGAGCATATCATTGGTCTATACAAGTTGTCATTTTCGCCGTAAAGGCCTTGGCTAACTAATAGATGTGTTTTTCAACATAAATAGGTGCATCAACAAGCGGAAAAATCGTTAAACCACCATAAAAGCCTAGAAAACCAACATAAAGTCAACAACCCATAAGAGTGAAAATCTTCCTCCAGCACCGCCAAGGCATGCCATTGGGGTATATTATAGCTTAAATTAAAGCATATGGTGTCTACTACATGTCTGAATCTTCATTTATTCTAAAATATGTGGAGGTAAGCCAAAAAAATATTTAATCGACCCCTACCCCCACTTTGTATAGCAAGAAGCCAATATTGACCATACCAACCCCGGATCTTTTCACCCTAGGGTTTAAAATGAGCATATCATTGGTCTATACAAGGTGTCATTTTCATCGTAAAGGCCTTGGCTAACTTTAAGATGTATTTTCTAACATTAATAGGTGCTTCATTAAGCAGTAAACACGATGAACCATTTTCAAAGCCTAGAAAACCAACATAAAGGCAACTACCCACAAGAGTGAAAATCTTCCCCAAGCACCGCCCAGGCATGCCATTGGGGTATATTATAGCTCAAACTAAGGCTTAGGGTATCTACTACATGCCTGAATCTTTATATATACTAAAATATGTGAACGTAAGCCAAAAAAAATGTTTAATCCACCCCTACTCCCACTTTGTATAGCCAGAAGCCAATATTGACCATACCAATCCCGGATCTTTTCACCCTAGACTTCAAACTGAGCATATTATTGGTCTATACAAAGTGTCATTTTCATCGTAAAGGCCTTGGCTAACTTTAAGATGTATTTTCTAACATTAATAGGTGCTTCATTAAGCGGAAAACACGATGAACCATCTTCAAAGCCTAGAAAACCAACATAAAGGCAACTACCCATAAGAGTGAAAATCTTTCCCAAGCATCGCCCAGGCATGCCATTGGGGTATATTATAGCTCAAACTAAGGCTTATGGTATCTACTACATGCCTGTATCTTTATTTATACTAAAATATGTGGAGGTAAGCCAAAAAAATGTTTAATCGACCCCTACCCCCAATTTGGATAGCAAGACGTCAATATTGACCATACCAACCCCTGATCTTTTCACCCTAGGGACCAAACTGAGCATATCATTGGTCTATACAAGGTGTCATTTTCAGCGCAAAGGCCTTGGCTAACTTTAAGATGTGTTTTTCAACATAAATACGTGCCTCATTAAGCGGAAAACACGATAAACCATCATTAAAGCCTAGAAAACCAACATTAAGGCAACTACCCATAAGAGTGAAAATCTTCCCCCAGCACCGCCCAGGCATGCCATTGGGGTATATTATAGCTCAAACTAAAGCTAAGGGTGTCTACTACATGCCTGTATCTTTATATATACTAAAATATGTGAACGTAAGTCAAAACATTATTTAATCCACCCCTACCCCCACTTTGTATAGCCAGAAGCCAATATTGACCATACCTACCCCGGATTTTTTCACCCTAGGATTCAAACTGAGCATATTATTGGTCTATACAAGGTGTCATTTTCATCGTAAAGGCCTTGGCTAACTTTAAGATGTATTTTCTAACATTAATAGGTGCTTCATTAAGCGGAAAACACGATGAACCACCATCAAAGCCTAGGAAACCAACATAAAGGCAACTACCCATAAGAGTGAAAATCTTCCTCCAGCACCGCCCAGGCATGCCATTGGGGTATATTATAGCTCAAACTAAAGCTAAGGGTGTCTACTACATGCCTGAATCTTTATTTATACTAAAATATGTGGAGGTAAGCCAAAAAAATATTTAATCGACCCCTACCCCTAATTTGGATGGCCCGACGCCAATATTGACCATACCGACCCCGGATCTTTTCACCCTAGGGACAAAACTGAGCATATGATTGGTCTATACAAGGTGTCATTTTCATCGTAAAGGCCTTGGCTGACTTAAAGATGTGTTTTCCAACATAAGTAGGTGCATCATCAAGCGGAAAACACGTTAAAACACCATAAAAGCCTAGAAAACCAACATAAAGGCAACTACCCATAAGAGTGAAAATATTCCCCCAGCACCGCCCAGGCATGCCATTGGGGTATATTATAGCTCAAACTAAAGCTAAGTGTGTCTACTACATGCCTGAAACTTTACTTATACTAAAATATGTGGAGGTAAGACAAAAAAATATTTAATCGACCCCTACCCCCAATTTGGATAGCCAGGCGCCAATATTGACCATACCAACCCCGGATCTTTTCACCCTAGGGACCAAACTGAGCATATCATTGGTCTTTACAAGTTGTCAATTTCATTGTAAAGGTCTAGGCTAACTTTAAGATGTGTTTTCCAACATAAATAGGTGCCTCTTTAAAAGGAAAACACGATAAACCATCATCAAAGCCTAGAAAACCAACATAAAGGCAACTACCCATTAAAGTGAAAATCTTCCCCCAGCACCACCCAGGCATGTCATTGGGGTATATAATAGCTCAAACTAATGCTTAGGGAATTTACTACATGCTTGAATCTTTATATATACCAAAATATGTGAACGTAAGCCAAACAAATATTTAATCGACCCCTACCCCCAATTTGTATAGCCAGAAGCCAATATTGACCATACCAACCCCGGATCTTTTCACCCTAGGGACCAAACTGAGCATATAATTTGTCTATACAAGGTGTCATTTTCATCGTAAAGGCCTTGGCTAACTAAAAGAAGTGTTTTTCAATATAAATAGGTGCTTCATTCAGCGGAAAACACGATAAACCATCATAAAAGCCTAGAAAACGAACATAAAGGCAAATATCAATAAGAGTGAAAATCTTCCGCAAGCACCGCCCAGGCATGCCATTGTGGTATATCATAGCTCAAACTGATGATTAGGGTGTTTACTACATGCTAGGATCTTTATATATACTTAAATATGTGAACGTAAGCCAAACAAATATTTAATCCACCTCTACCCCCAATTTGTATAGCTAGAAGCCAATATTGACCATACCAACCCCGGATCTTTTCACCCTAGGGACCAAACTGAGCATATAATTTGTCTGTACAAGGTGTCATTTTCATCGTAAAGGCCTTGGATAACTTAAAGATGTGTTTTCCAGCATAAACAGGTGCATCATCAAGCGGAAAACACGTTAAACCACCATAAAAGCCTAGAAAACCAACATAAAGGCAACTACCCATAAGAGTGAAAATCTTCCCCCAGCACCGCCCAGGCATGCCATTGGGGTATATTACAGCTCAAACTAAGGTTAAGGGTGTCTACTACATGCCTGAATCTTTATTTATATTGAAATATGTGGAGGTAAGCCAAAAAAATATTTAATCGACCCCTACCCCCAATTTTGATAGCCAGCCGCCAATATTGACCATACCGACCCCGGATCTTTTCACCCTAGGGACCAAACTGAGCATATCATTGGTCTATACAAGTTGTCAATTTCATTGTAAAGGTCTAGGTTAACTTTAAGTAGTGTTTTCCAACATAAAAAGGTGCTTCTTTAAAAGGAAAACACGATAAACCATCATCAAAGCCTATAAAACCAACATAAAGGCAACTACCCATCAGAGTGAAAATCTGCCCCCAGCATCGCCCAGGCATGCCATTGGGGTATATTATAGCTCAAACTAAAGCTAAGGGTGTCTACTACATGCCTGAATCTTTATTTATACTAAAATATGTGGAGGTAAGCCAAAAAAATATTTAATCGACCCCTACCCCTAATTTGGATGGCCCGACGCCAATATTGACCATACCAACCCCGGATCTTTTCACCCTAGGGACCAAACTGAGCATATGATTGGTCTATACAAGGTGTCATTTTCATCGTAAAGGCCTTGGCTGACTTAAAGATGTGTTTTCCAACATAAGTAGGTGCATCATCAAGCGGAAAACACGTTTAAACACCATAAAATCCTAGAAAACCAACATAAAGGCAACTACCCATAAGAGTGAAAATATTCCCCCAGCACCGCCCAGGCATGCCATTGGGGTATATTATAGCTCAAACTAAAGCTAAGTGTGTCTACTACATGCCTGAATCTTTATTTATACTAAAATATGTGGAGGTAAGCCAAAAAAATATTTAATCGACCCCTACCCCCAATTTGGATAGCCAGACGCCAATATTGACCATACCAACCCCGGATCTTTTCACCCTAGGGACCAAACTGAGCATATCATTGGTCTTTACAAGTTGTCAATTTCATTGTAAAGGTCTAGGCTAACTTCAAGATGTGTTTTCCAACATAAATAGGTGCCTCTTTAAAAGGAAAACATGATAAACCATCATCAAAGCCTAGAAAACCAACATAAAGGCAACTACCCATTAAAGTGAAAATCTTCCCCCAGCACCACCCAGGCATGTCATTGGGGTATATAATAGCTCAAACTAATGCTTAGGGTGTTTACTACATGCTTGAATCTTTATATATATCAAAATATGTGAACGTAAGCCAAACAAATATTTAATCGACCCCTACCCCCAAGTTGTATAGCCATAAGCCAATATTGACCATACCAACCCCGGATCTTTTCACCCTAGGGACCAAACTGAGCATATAATTTGTCTATACAAGGTGTCATTTTCATCGTCAAGGCCTTGGCTAACTTTAAGATGTGTTTTCCAACCTAAATATGTGCCTCATTAAGCGGATAACATGATAAACCATCATAAAAGCCTAGAAACCAAAAAAAAGGCAACTACCCATAAGAGTGTAAATCTTCCCCTAGCACCGCCCAGGCATGCCATTGGGGTATATTATAGCTCAAACTAATGCTTAGGGTGTCTCCTACATGCCTGAATCTTTATTTATACTAAAATATGTAAATGTAAGCCAACAAAATATTTAATCGACCCCTACCCCCAATTTGTTTAGCCCGACGCCAATATTGACCATACCAACCCCGGATCTTTTCACCCTAGGGTTCAAACTGAGCATATCATTGGTCTATACAAGGTGTCATTTCCATCGTAAAGACTTTGGCTAACTTTTAGATGTGTTTTCTAACATTAATAGGTGCTTCATACAGCGGAAAACACGATGCACCATCATCAAAGCCTATAAAACCAACATAAAGGCAACTACCCATCAGAGTGAACATATTCCCCCAGCACCAGCCAGGCATGCCATTGGGGTATATTATAGCTCAAACTAAAGCTAAGGGTGTCTACTACATGCCTGAATCTTTATTTATACTAAAATATGTGGAGGTAAGCCAAAAAAATATTTAATCGACCCCTACCCCTAATTTGGATGGCCCGACGCCAATATTGACCATACCAACCCCGGATCTTTTCACCCTAGGGACCAAACTGAGCATATGATTGGTCTATACAAGGTGTCATTTTCATCGTAAAGGCCTTGGCTGACTTAAAGATGTGTTTTCCAACATAAGTAGGTGCATCATCAAGCGGAAAACACGTTAAAACACCATAAAATCCTAGAAAACCAACATAAAGGCAACTACCCATAAGAGTGAAAATATTCCCCCAGCACCGCCCAGGCATGCCATTGGGGTATATTATAGCTCAAACTAAAGCTAAGTGTGTCTACTACATGCCTGAATCTTTATTTATACTAAAATATGTGGAGGTAAGCCAAAAAAATATTTAATCGACCCCTACCCCCAATTTGGATAGCCAGACGCCAATATTGACCATACCAACCCCGGATCTTTTCACCCTAGGGACCAAACTGAGCATATCATTGGTCTTTACAAGTTGTCAATTTTATTGTAAAGGTCTAGGCTAACTTCAAGATGTGTTTTCCAACATAAATAGGTGCCTCTTTAAAAGGAAAACATGATAAACCATCATCAAAGCCTAGAAAACCAACATAAAGACAACTACCCATTAAAGTGAAAATCTTCCCCCAGCACCACCCAGGCATGTCATTGGGGTATATAATAGCTCAAACTAATGCTTAGGGTGTTTACTACATGCTTGAATCTTTATATATATCAAAATATGTGAACGTAAGCCAAACAAATATTTAATCGACCCCTACCCCCAAGTTGTATAGCCAGAAGCCAATATTGACCATACCAACCCCGGATCTTTTCACCCTAGGGACCAAACTGAGCATATAATTTGTCTATACAAGGTGTCATTTTCATCGTCAAGGCCTTGGCTAACTAAAAGAAGTGTTTTTCAATATAAATAGGTTCTTCATTCAGCGGAAAACACAATAAACCATCATAAAAGCCTAGAAAACCAACATACAGGCAAATATCCATTAGAGTGAAAATCTTTCCCCAGCACCGCCCAGGCATGCCATTGGGGTATATTATAGCTCAAACTAAAGCTAAGGGTGTTTACTACATGCCTGAATCTTTATTTATACTAAAATATGTGGAGGTAAGCCAAAAAAATATTTAATCGACCCCTACCCCCAATTTGTATAGCCAGAAGCCAATATTGACCATACCAACCCCGGATCTTTTCACCCTAGGGACCAAACTGAGCATACAATTTGTCTATACAAGGTGTCATTTTCATCGTAAATGCCTTGGCTAACTAAAAGATGTGTTTTTCAATATAAATAGGTCCTTAATTCAGCGGAAAACACGATAAACCATCATAAAAGCATAGAAAACCAACATAAAGGCAAATATCAATAAGAGTGAAAATCTTCCCCAAGCACCGCCCAGGCATGCCAGTGTGGTATATCATAGCTCAAACTGATGCTTAGGGTGTTTACTACATGCTTGGATCTTTATATATACTTAAATATGTGAACGTAAGCCAAACAAATATTTAATCCACCTCTACCCCCAATTTGTAAAGCTAGAAGCCAATATTGACCATACCAACCCCGGATCTTTTCACCCTAGGGACAAAACTGAGCATATAATTTGTCTGTACAAGGTGTCATTTTCATCGTAAAGGCCTTGGCTAACTTAAAGGTGTGTTTTCCAGCATAAATAGGTGCATCATCAAGCGGAAAACACGTTAAACCATCATAAAAGCCTAGAAAACCAACATAAAGGCAACTACCCATAAGAGTGAAAATCTTCCCCCAGCACCGCCCAGGCATACCATTGGGGTATATTACAGCTCAAACTAAAGTTAAGGGTGTCTTCTACATGCCTGAATCTTTATTTATACTGAAATATGTGGAGGTAAGCCAAAAAAATATTTAATCGACCCCTACCCCCAATTTTGATAGCCAGACGCCAATATTGACCATACCGACCCCGGATCTTTTCACCCTAGGGACCAAACTGAGCATATCATTGGTCTATACAAGTTGTCAATTTCATTGTAAAGGTCTAGGCTAACTTTAAGATGTGTTTTCCAACATAAATAGGTGCCTCTTTAAAAGGAAAACACGATATACCATCATCAAAGCCTAGAAAACCAACATAAAGGCAACTACCCATTAAAGTGAAAATCTTCCCCCAGCACCACCCAGGCATGTCATTGGGGTATATAATAGCTCAAACTAATGCTTAGGGTGTTTACTACATGCTTGAATCTTTATATATACCAAAATATGTGAACGTAAGCCAAACAAATATTTAATCGACCCCTACCCCCAATTTGTATAGCCAGAAGCCAATATTGACCATACCAACCCCGGATCTTTTCACCCTAGGGACCAAACTGAGCATATAATTTGTCTATACAAGGTGTCATTTTCACCGTAAAGGCCTTGGCTAACTAAAAGAAGTGTTTTTTCAATATAAATAGGTGCTTCATTCAGCGGAAAACACAATAAACCATCATAAAAGCCTAGAAAACCAACATACAGGCAAATATCCATAAGAGTGAAAATCTTTCCCCAGCACCGCCCAGGCATGCCATTGGGGTATATTATAGCTCAAACAAAGGCTTATGGTGTCTACTACATGCCTGAATCTTCATTTATACTGAAATATGTGGAGGTAAGCCAAAAAATATTTAATCGACCCCTACCCCCAATTTGTTTAGCCCGACGCCAATATTGACCATTCCGACCCCGGATCTTTTCACCCTAGGGACCAAACTGAGCATATCATTGGTCTTTACAAGTTGTTAATTTCATTGTAAAGGTCTAGGCTAACTTTAAGATGTGTTTTCCAACATAAATAGGTGCTTCTTTAAAAGGAAAACACGATAAACCATCATCAAAGCCTAGAAAACCAACATACAGGCAACTACCCATTAAAGTGAAAATCTGCCCCCAGCATCGCCCAGGCATGCCATTGGGGTATATAATAGCTCAAACTAATGCTTAGGGTGTTTACTACATGCTTGAATCTTTATATATACTAAAATATGTGAACGTAAGCCAAACAAATATTTAATCGACCCCTACCCCCAATTTGTATAGCCAGAAGCCAATATTGACCATACCAACCCCGGATCTTTTCACCCTAGGGACCAAACAGAGCATATCATTTGTCTATACATGGTGTCATTTTCATCGTAAAGGCCTTGGCTAACTTTAACATGTGTTTTTCAATATAAATAGGTGCTTCATTAAGCGGAAAACACGATAAACCATCATAAAAGCATATAAAACCAACATAAAGGCAACTACCCATAAGAGTGAAAATCTTCCCCCAGCACCGCCCATATTGAGGACAGGATATTTAGGCGGTCCTAGTAAACATGTTGAGATTTTCTTCTTTTCTTCTTTAACTCGTATATGTGTGGGCATTTATCTCTTGTCAAATGAAAACCTACAAAATTGCTTTTTTACCACTCCGGATATTTCCGGACTTCTTTATCCGGTCGGAGGGAATTATTGAGATTTCCACCTATAATACGTATACGTCTGGACTTTCGTCCTCGATCAAAGGGGAACAAACGAAATTTGGTTAGTAGTTTACCACTCTGATTATTTCCGGACTTCTTTCATCGATCTGAAGAAATCAATTGAAATTTCCACCCATGATCCGGTCATATCCGGATATTCATTGAAAGTCAAAGGAAACCTAGCAAAATTGTTATTGTACTACTTCGGACTACTTTCGCTGGTCTGAAGGAACTTATTGAGATATACACAGGTAATCCGTATACGTCCAGACATTCGTTCCTGGTCAAAGGGAGAACGACGAAATTGTTATTATACAACTCCGGATAATTCGGGACTTCTTTCGTCGGTCTGATTGAAATTATTGGGATTTCAATCCATAATCCGGATATGTCCGGACTTTCACCCACAGGAACCTAGCGAAATGTTGATTCAATTCATCAGGGTATTTCAAAACTTCTGTCACTGGATGGAGTGATCTATTGAGATTTACTACTACCATACGTTGTCATTAAAGGCTAATAAACAAAATTTAAATCCAATCAAACCAGAGTTTAATTATTTTATTATACGACTATAAATGTTCCGTCATGTCATTTGCTAAAAACAAAGGAAATAATTTTTGATAAAACATTTTATTCATCGCGGCAAATATCACGAAGGGTCAATATAAGACTTGGACTATCCATGAATCTGAATATAAATTTTCTAAGGTAACGTCAATGGTGTCGATTGATGACGTCAAGTTAATTTCTTTTTTTTTCATTTTCTCCTCGTTTTCTGTGTATTTGTTCTATTTTTTTTTTTTTTTTTTTTTTTGCACATTTTTTTTTTATAACCTTATTGAAAATTTTGACTTATGAAAATTATCAACTGCATGCAAAATAACTTAGTGTCAATAGAGCATAATCTGGATTGGTGCTGACTTTTATCTCCCGTCAAATGGAAATTAACGAAATTCGTATTGTATCGGTCCGGATATTTCCGGACTTGTACCACCGGTCTGAGGGAATTTAATGAGATTTTCACCATGAATCCGGAAATATCCGGACTTTCAACCCCGGTCAAAGGTAAACCAACGCAATTGTTATTATAACACTCTGTATAATTCCAGACTTCTTTCACCAGTCTGGGGGAACTTGAGATTACCTCCCATAATGTGGTTATGTCCGGACATTCAACGGAAGTCAAAGAGAACCTAGCGAAATGATTATCATATCACTCCCGATATTCAGGACAGGATATTTAGGCGGTCTAAGTAAAGGTATTGAGATTTCCTTCTTTAACTCCTATATGTTTGGGCATTTATCTCTTATCAAATAAAAACCTACAAAATTACTTGTATACCACTCCGGATATTTCCGGACTTCTTTATCCGGTCGGAGGGAATTATTGAGATTTCCACATATAATACGTATACGCCTGGACTTTCGACCTCGGTCAAAGGGGAACAAACGAAATTTTGTTAGTAGTTTACCACTCTGATTATTTCCGGACTTCTTTCATCGATCTGAAGAAATCAATTGAAATTTCCACCCATGATCCGGTCATATCCGGATATTCATTGAAAGTCAAAGGAAACTAGCAAAATTGTTATTGTACTACTTCGGACTACTTTCGCTGGTCTGAAGGAACTTATTGAGATATACAGAGGTAATATGTATACGTCCGGACTTTCGTTCCTGATCGAAGGGAAAACGACAAAATTGTTATTATACCACTCCGGATAATTCTGGACTTCTTTCGTCTATCTGAATGAACTTATTGGGATTTCAATCCATAATCCGGATAGATCCGGAGGTTTCATCCACAGGAACCTAGCGAAATGTTGATTCAATTCATCAGGATATTTCAAAACTTCTGTCACTATTGAGATTTACAACTACCATACGTTGTCATTAAATGGCTAAAAAACAATTTTAAATCCAAATAAAGCAGAGTTTAATTATTTTATTTTATTGACTTTAAATTTTCTGCCATGTCATTTTCTAAAAACAAAGGAAATAATTTTTGATAAAACATGTTATACATCGCGGCAAAAATAACGAGAGGTTAATATAAGACTTGGACTATCGTCCATGTACCTGAATATGAATTTTCTAAGGTAACGTCAATGGCGTCGATTTAGAACGTCAAGTTAATTCCCGTTTTGATTTTTTCATTTTCTTCTCGTTTTCGGTGTATTAGTTCTCTTCTTGTTTGTTTTGGGGCATATTTGTTTTTTATAACCTTATTGAAAATTTAGACTTATGAAAATTATTAAGTGATTCAAAAGAACTTAGTGGCAATAAAGCATAATCTGGATTGGTCCAGACTTCTATCTCCGGTCCAATGGAAATTAACGAAATTTGTATTGTATCGGTCAGGATATTTCCGGACTTGTAACACCGGTCGGAGGGAATTTAATGAGATTTTCACCAAAAATCCGGAAATATCCGGACTTTCAACCCCGGTCAAAGAGAACACTGCGAAATGATTATCATATCTCTCCCGATATTCAGGACAGAATATTTAGGCGGTCTAAGTAAACTTATTGAGATTTCTTTCTTTAACTCGTATATGTCTTGGCATTTATCTCTTGTCAAATAAAAACCTACAAATTTACTTGTATACCACTCCGGATATTTCCGGACTTCTTTATCCGGTCGGAGGGAATTATTGAGATGTCCATTTTATTTTATAAGGTATGGTTGTTACTAATTAATTCATCATTAAAGGTCTTATGTTATCTTTTTATATAAAAAAAAATGTTTAAGACATCTTTTATGACAATAAGTAATATGATAAACAAAACCGGGCGTAATTAATATTTTGTTTGTAGTATTATTATTGAAACATTTTAAACTGATTGTCGTCATCCTTTTCTTTTAGGCATTTGTTTCATATAAGGCGTTCTGTGAAACATTTGGTTTGAAATGTGTTGCAAGTGGCAATACTATTATCTTATTAGATTTAAGGTGTTTTAAACAACTATTTTTGGGGGAGAATAAAATGTCCACTAAAAAAAGGTAAATGCATAAGGTTTGAGCTGACATGGTGACCAGCAGTCTGGTCTTTCCATTCATAAACAATCATAAAACTCAGATTGAATTGTCGTCTATTCATTGCTCAACGTTTCAACTGGGTCTACACAATAAACAGGATGAATGTTAATTGTGATCTAAACGCATGCGCTTATTAATTACTGTGATAAGAATATTTCAGATTTAAAAAAAATAATACTATATCTATTTTCAGTACAAATCTGCATCCATTATTAGCTACTATTTCCCGAAAACATGTTTTACAACAGAAGAAAAAATAATTTATAATTAAATCATGCAAAGAATAACACAATAAACAGGATGAACGTTAATTGTGATCTAAACACATGCGCTTATTAATTACTGTGATAAGAATATTTCAGATTTAAAAAAAATAATACTATATCTATTTTCAGTACAAATCTGCATCCATTATTAGCTACTATTTCCCGAAAACATGTTTTACAACAGAAGAAAAAATAATTTATAATTAAATCAAGCAACGAATATAGAGATTAAATCAACCCGTTTTAACTATTTCTAAGTTGTATATTTTATAATTCATATTAAACTATAAAATTAAGATGTATATACTGAAACATTGGCCACTGCACGTTAAATAACCAAAACTGTCTTAATATTTCGACTCCGGTCAAAGGTGACCAACTGAGTTGTTATTTTTAATCACTACGGATATTTCCAGACTTCTTTGACCGGTCTGTGAAAGAACATATTGAGATGTCCATCCATTGTCCAGACATTTTTTTATCACCAGAAAAAGGAAACCACCGAAAAATATAGATGCCATCGAGGCAACAAGTGTTTTACGATATTTCTCCACACGAGACAGTTAAATTTAAGGATCGAACAATTATTTGAAACTTTTTACACAGTAAAATGTTTGAAAAGTACGTCCAGTGACAACTATATGTTATGAATATCCTGAACGTTGACAAATTTAAATCGAGTAGCAATTACTAATAATGAAACATTGTCATTG
This sequence comes from Mytilus galloprovincialis, assembly GCF_965363235.1. Taxonomy (NCBI): domain Eukaryota; kingdom Metazoa; phylum Mollusca; class Bivalvia; order Mytilida; family Mytilidae; genus Mytilus; species Mytilus galloprovincialis. Next base: position 69,726,989 of record NC_134841.1, on the reverse strand, counting down.
AGAAATTAATAACTACAATAAATTGTTTTATTTCTCAGAATACAAATTGCTGTTTTCAACTACAAAGAGAGTTCCAAATTAATCAAATCGTAAAAAAGACGTAGTATGAGTGCCAATGAGACAACGCTTTACAACAGTCCAAATGACACATAAATTACTATATTCTAATTTATGTTAATATGTTCCGGACCATATGAGTATTTGGACCGTACGCGTACGGTCTGACTGGTCAAGTTCACTGATTAGACTAAAATATATATTACAGATCAAGATAACAGAAATCTCGAATCAATTTTAAAAGTTAAATTGTAAACTGAATAAAAACTAAATATTTTGACTATTTAAAAAAAGACTGATTATTTCAATCTGTTAATCTCCTGTATTTAGCAAATTACATGGATTGAACTTTCAATCATTGAAATTGAAGTTATTGGAAGTAATTATAATGTTTGAAGATCTTCTTTTGAGAATATTTACGAACTTTACCACAAAAACCGACAAAAACACTGGACAGAAATTAATAAAATTAATAAAAAAAATCTGTGGAAATAAATTAAGTAATAAAAAAATAAGGATTCATATAGACAATTAAATAAATACTTAATTTCAATTGATTAAAATCAAATGTTCACTTATTCACTTTATTCATCTAATTGTTATAATATTTTTATAATATATTTGATTTTTAAAAACCAATAACAGATATGTTCCAGCTCGTAATAGACTGTACGAGTATACGCATACGTGGCACATACGGTCCGGACCGTACGCGTATTGTCCAAATACTCATATGGTTAAAAGTATACATTTGTACGCATACGGTCCGGACCGTACGCGTATTGCATGTCCAAATACCCATATGGTCTGGATCAAATTTATTACTTTTTTGTTAATGATTTTTACGGAAGCGTATTGGCGCCACACATTTTTTTCCCTATCTTTGCGTTATAACGTTATAACGCAAACCTTTGCGTTACAACTCAAATCTAACCTACTTTACACAGTTCTCAAGCGAGAGTTACTTTGGAAGTATATATTTATATTCGGTTATAGCTATATTAGCAGGGTTGATTTTTATCTTCGGTATAACCTCAATTTACTCGATTTTTAATATGGATATCGTTTTGGGGGGCCTTTATAGTTTGTTGTTCAGTGTGAGCCAATGCTCCGGGTTGAAGACCATACTTCGGCCTATGATGGTTACTTTTACGAATAGTGACTTAAATGGAGAGTTTTCTTATTGGCACTCATACCACATCTTTTTATATTATTCTGCTCATTATTGGTCAATGATCTAATTATTCAAGCATTTTACTTTGCAATGACCACAAAGGTGATAAATTTTAATATATACAGCCTCCTCCATTAATAGCTACTGTTTCCTTTGAATCTTAAATAAGAAATAAGATAAAACAAAGGTTTGCGTTATATCGTAAATGTTTGCGTAATAACGCAAAGGTTTGCGTTATAACGCAAACATAGGAAGAAAAATTTAAAAAAATATGTGGCGCTAATACGCTTCCGTAGATTTTCATTAATAATTGATAACTTTGTAGGAACATATTGAACATCAAATTATCGCAGCATACTGAAGGTTAAAAGGAAGTAATTAAATATGATTTCATCTAGTTTTAGTGGACACAACATAATGAGCATGGTAAGGGGAGAGTTTGGCGCCCGCTAACATGTTTAACACCGTCACATTCTGTATGTATTGATATGAACTAAGTTAGGAACCTGTTGTTCAGTGTCGTTTGTTGCTAGCTTGCTAAGTCACATATTTGCTTTTTGGTTTATTGTTTTGTGTATAGCTTAGGTCGCATTGGTTAGCTTTTCTCGATTAAATTGTTTAACGTTTGTCATTTCTGGACCTTTTAAAGCTGATTATGCAGTATATGCTTTGATCATTGCTGAAAGCCGTAAGGTGAACTTTTGTTCTTACTTTTGGCGTCTTGTGAAGAGTTTTCTCATTGGCAATCTTACCCCATCATTTTTATATATAAGGCCTTTTTATGACGTAACAATTGGAAATTTGAAGAAAAAAAACCAAGAAAAGTACGTATCATTAACGTGATTTAATCAAAGGACAAACGAATGAAATTAAATTAAACATGGACCATGCTTTCCCAAGACGGTTCCGTCCTCACCACAACTTTGGATCATGTGCATGAGGGTCTGTATGTCCGTACCCAGTCCCCAATTTCAGGTCCATAGGCTGGATTCTGCCAGGATTTTTGGGTACGTCGCCTTTAGATTCCTTTTAAGGGTTTTGTCACTGCTGAACTAGAAATATATAAATGTACACTCAATAAATAAGAATGAATCAATGCATGCAATTTTCTCAAACACCTATTTTAAACAAACAAATAAAATGTGATATGAAGGTTTAGCATTACGACATGCATTTTAATATGTGACATAAGTATTTTACCTACCATTTTTTCTTAGAAGATACGCAAGATCGTCAGAAGAATTTCAGTGACTCGGTTTTGGAACTCCTTTTCTATTGTACCAGTATTATGTTCAGTTTTACAGATAATTGAAAATCAGTCAATATTTAGTATAGATACTTTTTGTTTCAATATGAAACAAAGGTCTGTGAATTCGTTCTTGTTAACACGACAATGAATTGCAGATTGTATTGGCATCAAGATAAATTTTTTTATATTTCTGTATTCTCAAACTGTAACAAGTATCTGTCATAGGTCGCTATTATCAAATTGCTTTTGTTAAGTGCGTATTTGCTATTTTGTGTTTGTGCTGACTGCTGAGATAGTAGGACGATGGTTCGAGAAGAAATGCAACGTAACATCAGTGTTATGACATAACCATATAACGTTTTTTGTATGTAGATTTTTCTACTTCTTGATAAATAAAAATATATTTTTGTAATTTATTACCTTTCCCAAAATGCTTCTCTGCATAATGTGATAGGAAACGCGCTCCCATTCAGATGTTTAATCTTTGGTGGGTCTGTTACAATTTTATTTAGATCATGCTGTAAATTATATTTATAAACCATTTATTTGTAAATATCGCATATCTGCTCACTGTTTGAATATAGAAACTGACCGATTTTATAATATTAAGAGACATCTGAGACTTTGTAATATGTGTGATAAACAAGTACTGTAATTGAAGATGAATATCATTTTATTTTAGTATGTGAAAAGTATAATGAACTTCGAAAGACATTTATCAAACCATATTATTGGAGAAAACCTTCGAATTTTAAACTCATACAACTGCTATCTGTTCATAATGTAAAGGAACTTAACAATTCATTTAGGGAAGCTTTTATTTCTGGCCAAAAAGGCACGTAATTAATTTTATCATTATGAATGCTTAATATGTGTTAAGTTTTACCATACTCTGCTGTTCTGTTATATGGGTATACTTACTTATATGATTTTTTTACTAAATTGTTTAAATGTAAATATATTTCACTGATGTAATTGAATATTTGTAATATTTATAATTCTATAAGCTGTATTGCTTACGAATAAAAGATTATTAATTATTAATAAATCTAGAGCGGAAATAAATCGCAGCTTGATTTGACTTCTTAACTTTATCCGTTAATTAATCCCAGCTTCAACATGCGTGATTTATGACAATTTATTGTTGAGTGTGTAAATATTGACACCTGTGTGTAAACTAATGTCTCTTTTTAAAAGATTTGATGTTTAAAACTACAAATGTATATACATGTACTTGTTGATTGGAAAAAGTACGATTTAAAAAAAAATCTAATTTCTATTTTTAATACACAATATCCCAGATTGAGATCGATTAACAGGTGAAATCATCTGACCATGAAAGAAATACCTAATCAAATTCTGTGTTTTCACAAAATATGTTCATATCAGTAAATGTTTAGTGCCAAGAATGTTAGTATCGATATATGGAATATATGTCTCCATAACAAAATTCTCACATTACCAATTTTTGTGACTTTTTTTCTTCAAAACTGTCTTTTTGTGATTTTATTCAACATCAAACTGTCTTTACAAACAAGATTTTCTAATTGAATGTCGTATTTTCTTTTCATTCCTATTTTCAAAGGAAACCAACAATTTATTTTAAAAAATACTGCCCCAAACCTCTTTCCACAAAAAAAGAATTTGATTGTCATTGTTTTATTTATAATCATTAATAAACCGCAATTGCATATTATAAAACATAATCTGGAACTACTTATATATAAATACATTTATCTATTAGTCCAAGCATACGGTAATATATGACAGTATATTTTTCCTGTTTCAATTACCATGTACATACATGTATGAGGCTAGGCATGGGTCATCATTTATGAGGATATGAATGATATTAGAGACATATATTATTTTTCTCTGATGTAGTTTGAAGAAAAGAGAATAATGCATGGTACCGATAAATGTCATTATCATATACTTAGACTAAATAACATATGATTTTTACCGTATGATAATAGCATTAAATTAAAGTATTTTCCATATTTTCCGAATTGGTGCTTAGCGGGCTGATATGAAAAGTTTATCACATGCTTCGATTGTTATCACATGTCTTTCCGTAAATATGATAAAAAGATAGATTATTACATGCCATTTTTCATATCGCATGTATTATCAGCCCTAGGTTCAATATCAGCCCAAGAGCCGCAATTGATCTCTATTATCTCTGATAATAACAGATTAAAGAGGTGATTGTTGGTTACTCAACGTCAAGTGGCAAATATTACATACATGCTTAAGACAATTATAATAGAGATCAATTGACTAAAGAAAAAAGTGAAATGTTAAAAAAAAAAATAACGATAAAGAACTATAGAAATGATGATCTGACATCTTTAATTTAAAATATTAAGTAGACCAATTTCAAAGAAACAAGGCCATTTAAAAAGTTAATGAAATTATTGTTATATAACGTAATTAAATCATTATAAAGACTAAAATATTACCATTACCACGCACACTCACATAAATGTTTATTAAATATATAATTTAGATCGCAATACCCCCCCCCCCCTTACGAATGTAGGACAGAAAGTCACAGGACAAAAAGTCACAGACAAAAAGTCACGGACAAAAAGTCACGGACAAAAAGTCACAGGACAAAAAGTCACAATTCATTTTTTCTGATTATTTTCTTTGAATAAAAATCGCTTATTTCTACAAAAATATTTTTGTATTTTTCTGGAACTATTGTATAAAAACTAACTTTGTAAACAATATTTATCAAAAAAAATTCAAAGATGATCAAATAATTGTTAAAAAAACAAAATGTCAAAGTGGGTTGTCACTTAAATGGCTTCATAGTGCCAAGAAATATATCTTTTGCATGATTAAAATTAAATAAACCTTGATTTTTCAAGTATAATGACACATTTCCTAAACTTTAGTATGAATATATGTATTTAAAAGTAAATATTTCAAGACATTTCTCTTATATATTCAAACAATTGTCAACAAAATATTTGTGACTTTTTGTCCTACCAAATTTGTGACTTTATGTCCTGTGACTTTTTGTCCTGTGACTTTCTGTCCGTTTACCACACACACACACCGACTTCAAGGTTCTGGATACGCTGTTATTTGTTGGGTATATTTTTTAAACGTGTTAATCGGTATACTTTCTCATTTTCATGTTATAAGATTACCACTAAAACACTTACCGGCTTTTTTGTATAAGTAGAATTGCTCTGTACTATAGTGTACCACTTTCCAGACACCTCGAATCGGGCGGCATAAAAGTTACTAAGTGGTGACTCTATTTTATAAAAAAGAAAGACTTCCTTTCTTGGATTGGATGTTGAACTGAAAAAGAAACATGCATATAAATACATTACGTATTTAAAACTTGCAAAAGACACAAAAAATACGACCAAAAGACGATTTATATATTATATGTCACAGTATGGCCTTTAACGATGTACAAAACCAATACCGTATAGTAAGCTTTAAAGACCTGGCATTATATGCGGCCCTTACTATGAGGGGCGTTTTAAAATAAATTTAGAGACAAAGAACGTATTTGAGAAGAAGAAAAAATGTGTCCGCTTTCATACTCCAAACCTCTCATAAAAAGGTAAAAAGATCGTACCATAATACAATTTCTTTCGAAAGATTACAGGTAAATGTTAAATTGGATTACACAGTGTCCATGTATTTTTTTGTTGTTACCAGACTTTACCTGACATTATACAATCTTACATAATAATACCTATGTGGTTTAGTATTAATGAGGATATTTGTCACTTGCAATATACAGTAATAAATAACAACCATATCAAAACTTATTTTGTTAAAAAGTTAATGAAATGATTGTAACATAACATAATTAATCAAATCATTAGAATGAATAAAATATTTAACGTAATCGAAAATTAAAAAAAAGTTCACTAATAATTTAAATGAGGACCCAAAAAAACTAGAATGTAAGACAAAAAGTCACAATTAATTTTTTTTGATATTTTCTTTGTATAAAAAACGCTTATTTCTACAAAAATATTTTTGTATTTTTCTTGAACTATTGTAAATAAACCAACCTTGTAAACAAAATTTATCAAAAACATATCAAAGATGATCAAATAATTATTAAAAAAACAAAATGTCAAAGTGGCTTCAGTTGGCACTTAAATGGCTTCATGGTGCAAAGAAATCTTTCTTTTGCATTATAAAATTTAAATAAATCTTAATTTTTCAAGTATAATGACACATTTCTTAAACTTTAATATGAATATATGTATTAAAAAGTAAATATTTCAAGATATTTCTCTTATATATTCAAACAATTGTCAACAGATTATTTGTGACTTTTGTCCTGTGACTGTTAGGTGACTTTATGTCCTGTGACTTTTTGTCCTGTGACTTTCGGTCCGTTTACCAAAAAATAGATAGGGCTCTCTGATCTGTTCTTGGTATTGTGATCTATTATAGATAAGAACTGTCACAAACGGCTCCATAGGGTAGAATCAATTCAAGTAGATGATAGCTAAAATAAACATAAGGCAGGAACATAGCCCCCTATGACTTTTTTCAAAGCGCTTTTAGGACTAGAGGACATGACTTTTTTACTTAGAACATGTGCGTTTATCAAACATGTATCTTCGGAACAGACATAGGAATCGTCTCATTAATCACATGGACTCTTAGATGTAATTTCAATTTAACAATGTTGAAAACTTAATCGTTCTATTCTATAACATAAAATAACAGTTAATAAGGGTTTTATTCAAGGGTGAGACTCCTTCCTAAAAATGGGAACTCTATATACTTCATACAATGCTATTCCTAAATCTGTCCCGAAGTCGAACTATTATTTGTTTTAAATTTCTTAACGAAAATTATCTTAAATTAAAATATAATTATTTAATTTGATCAATTATAACTGTTAAAACCAAAACAACTTGAAGAACCAAAATATTCGTACCGTATTCTATCTTTGTTCTCTCTTTGACGATATTCCATTACTAATCTTCTTTTTGCTGGATGAAATACTGTCGCACTCACGGTTGAAGTTCAATTGTAAAACTACACATGACAGTACTTCTTTAACCAAAGCATTTTGATTAAACCAATCAAAATACCTACATTGAAAGACTTGTTCCCTGTCTTTTTAAGGATATCTGAGATACCCGTATATCAGAGATAGAGGACCAGCCTATTGCATTAACTGCATGGTTTCGAATTCTAGATAGCATTTCTTATTATATTATTTCTCACTTAAACCTACATTTACTATAAGTATTTTAAAATTATGCGCGAATTAAAACTGAAAAAAATACCGTATTCTGTCATAATAAATAAATTGAAGTGCAATCGGCAAAAGGTTCTGTTTGCAACACATTTGTATCGTTTATGTTACATAATTATTCAAATTGCACTTAGTCTAACGGTATTTTTTTCTATCAATAATTGATGTTTCATAGGTTTGAAGGTTGTACAGATATAATATATATACAAGTCGAAAGAAAGTTAAACCTATGATTGCTTTGGATTTTTTTTACACATGTGCATGCAAAACAAATTTCTTGGTAGAGGGGTCTAAATACAGCACAAACAACATTTTTTAAAAGACCGAACAATGAACAAGTATATTTCGACAAATGCATTTGACTAACAGGTCGAACAAAGGATGTTTTTGAATTATATGCCATGATACAAAAAGCAAACAATAATCAATTACTCAACTGCCATGGACATAATATTGTTTTGTAATTCCAAAATGTTTTTAATCAAAATATAAATAAAATAGATAATTTGCTTCAGTTTAAAACCGTTTATAGCTGACTATGCGGTATGGGCTTTGCTCATTGCTGAAGGCCGTACGGTGACCTATAGTTGTTAATTTCTGTGTCATTTTGGTCTCTTGTGGACAGTTATCTCATTGGCAATCATACCTCATCGTCTTTTTTATATGTGTCTGTGTGTGGAAAAAAATACAAGAACAAAAACAATTTGGAAAGGGAAACTTCTTATTGTCCTTTTAATAGCTGATCATCAAACGTCTTTAAATTTTGCTCATAGGAATCTTTACTCTAAAATCATTTTGCTACAAACGAAACAAACACAGAAATGGGATAAGTAGCTTCTTATAACATATCATTTCCCTTGCGTAACTATGTTTTATATTAATAATTTGTACAGATTTCTTATGTCTCATGCGTAGGCCTAAAAATATATATGTATGATACATTAACCACTGTTATACTAGTTCCAATCTATACATAATTCTTATAAATAGCAAACGGCGAAAATCCAATTTCAAACAAAAAGAAATATATATAAATATGAAATGGAATGAAGTTAGGTGATATATAATCGCCATTGTGGCGGAATGAGCATGCGTTCCGAATATTCCTTACATAGACATATAGGTTGAAATCACAAATTTTTAGGTAAAATTGTAACCAATTAGATAGATAATTGGTTGTTTTGATACATTTCCATGTCTTCATATAGATTGGTAAAACAGTTTACAGTAAGTAAGTAAGTAATTTTTATTATAGTGACATGTGTAATATATCAGTTCAGTAAAGTTCAAAATATATATTACATACACAACAAGTGTGGACACAGATGAGTGTGGATAGTATGTTTGGATGTTTGACAGTGTTTAATATGACAAAAGGAGTTCTGTGTTTTTCCTATATGGTGTTATAATATTACTTGTGTTAACTGAGACACTAATTGCATTAATTACCAAATGGTTACGATAGAATATGTTCCAGATCTTTGATTTTAGGATACATTTTGGAGCTAGGAGAGCAACACATAAAAAAAATATTTTTTCATGTATTTTTTTTTTTTTGTTGTATATTAATAAGGCCGTTTTCTCGTTTAAATTGTTTTACATTGTCATTTCGGGCCTTTTATAGCTGACAATGCGATGTGAGCTTCGATCATTGTCAAAGCCATTCGGTGACCTGAAGTAATGTTTGTGTCCTTTTGGTCTCTTGTGGGGAATTGTCTCATTGGCAATCATACCACGTATTTTTTACATGTACATGTTTTTGCTTATTACATGTACATGTATTTGTATGGTTCTATTATATAACATTCTGGTGGATCATCAGTATCATTAGTAAAACATTTTGCTAAAATGTCGAATTGTTTCTCAGATTAGAAGAAATTTATTGTTTTTTAGTAATGACAATGCCTGACATGATGCTTTGCTCTAGATAAGCTAGAAAGTAAACTTATGTGTTGTTTTCTTTTTTTTTTATCAATTCTTTGAAAATAACTCCTCCAAAGTTGGTCAAAGCAAAAAAAAAAAGTTTTGACCAATAGGAAAATGATGTCACCAAAAGAACCTTAGTGAGCATGCTTCAAAGACTGATAACTGCTCCAAAGGTTATCTGATAGAATTTTACATACACAATAAAATACACCCGACCCATTGGGTCTATAAGTCACTTAACAATCATAAAACGTATTTCTTTTATCACAGATTTCAAACAAAATAATGAAAAAAAATTATTTACATTTGTTTATATAATGATAATCATTGAGTTTCTGTAATCAACATCAATGTGAAATCACAATGCAGAGACTCCAGAGACACATGTAGTGCTTATGTGAAACCTTGGTCGGTTGCTTTTGTCAAATTTGTTTTTCTAATCGGCTTTTAAAAACCATTATTTAAGAATTGACTGCTTCTTTTTGTAACTTCATTGGGATGTAAAAGCGTAGTCCGAAGTACATTTTGTGCGAAAATTGTAAATTTCTAAACAAGTCTAAAAATGTGCACACGGTCAACGCTTTTACAATCCTATGAAGTTACAAAAAGAAGCATTCAATACTTATTATTACATTTCTTTCAGTTAGGATCATGAAAACACGGTTTTCATCAAGTTTTTATTTAACTTACATGTGCACTTTCTTGTGGAACCTCGTGTCATCATGAATGATAAATGTTATTGTGTTATGAAGTTGACTAAGGAATAACGCGAGATTGCAATGTAGCCAAATAGAATAATGTATAATGAAACATACATCTAATGTAATTATTTCTTCATGACAATAGTTTAAACTTTGTTATATATTATGTAAGATGTAAGATTGTCAATGACTAAATGTTATCCTCTGTATGTTGTCGTAAGGCCCTCAACAACGAGTCAGATTTATGTTTTGTTTAACTTTTCATAGTGGACATATACGACACCATTATTTGAAAGAGAGACATTTCAGAAGTAAAACAGATCCCAGAATTATTTTGCGATTTAAAGTTAAAAAAAATCAGATATCATTTTTTTACCAGAAACAAAAGGAACAACAACCACAAAAAGTAAATTTTAATCTTTGACCAACCTGATGTTCAAAGTTTATTTTCTATAGTCATCACGACCTCTATATTCCACAATAAATTTATTTTGAATGTGAAAGAAGTGAAGAAAGTGCTTCGTGATAAATGTATCGACCCATTAAAGGGCACTGATTTGAAGTATACAAATACAAGAAAGATATATTTTATTTGAATACCAAATGTTCATATATCTCTCTTTTTTAATTGTTAAACAAATTTTAACTTGAATATTTCTTTCTTATTCTTGTCACTTTTTATATATATCATCACAGGAACAAGCTATTGGAATCCTATTTAATGTATAACTCTCATCATGAAAATACTACACACATTTGTCACTGCACGAACTCATTATTAGACTGAATTTTAATTTCAAGCACCGAAAAGGGATTTCAATCTGTTATTTTTACGAATGTTTCCTTGATTTTGATTTAAACGTTCTCCTGAAACACAAAAAGGCCATAAAAATGTGCTCCGGAATATTCCGGACTGGACGGCAATTTCAAAATTGGGCATGGTGAATGAGTCCGGAATATTCCGGAGTGGTCGGAGTCCGGAGCCGAGGTGACTCCGGAATATTCCGGACCAGTCCGGACTATTCCGGAGTGAGGGAATCGGGATTCAGGCCCAGGTCCGGAATATTCCGGAGTGGTCCGGACAAATCCGGAGTGAGGGAATCGGGATTCACCTGGGTCCGGAATATTCCGGAGTGGTCCGGACCATTCCGGAGTGGGGGAACCGGGACGCAGGCGGAGGGAATCGGGATTCAGGCGGAGGGAGGATCCACTGCAATTATTTACACCTGTTCAAGTCAGAAATCTGATGCTCAGAAGGCGTCGTTTGGTTATGTGGTTCGTAGGTCTTTCTCGTTTTTTATATAGAGTAGACCGTTGGTTTTCCCGTTTGAAGGTTTAACACTAGTATTTTTTGGGACCTTTATAGCTTGCTGTTCGGTGTGAGCCAAGACTCCGTGTTGAAGACCGTACCTTGACATATAATCGTTTACTTTTATAAATTGTGACTTGGATGGAGAGTTGTCTCATTGGCACTCATACCACATCGTCCTATATCTATATATTCTACCCTTGACATCTAAATGTCTGGTATGGATGATACGACTATTTTTCATAGGTATATAATCTTTAATAAGTGATCACATAGTACAGAATCAGAGCATAGAGTTATAGTTTTTCGATAACAAAAAGTATTGCTGCTGATATTAAGTTAGACGTCCATCTGTTATTAGAATGAAATCTTGACTGACCATATTGCTTATGTTATTATCCTTGTTTCGAAGTACTTATTTACTTAACTACAAGAGGAGCGAAAGATACCAAAGGAACAGTCAAACTCATAGATTAATTAGGAGATAACTGTATATATAACAGTTTTTTAATACATGTTTTAACGTTGTTTTCTGTCAGTTTCATTAGAATAGAGATACTGATATTGTATTTTAACCTCGGACAGCATCAATTGGATGTCGCAAATTCAGTTTACTGGCGACGCATTAGCGGAGATAGTAAACGGGTATTTGCGACAATCAAATCTTTAATTGATGCCGTCGGAGATTAAAATACAATATCGTTATCTCTATTCTAATGCGCTTGAGCATACGTTCCATAGCATCAATTGTCAATTGATGCCATGTAGATAAGTGACGTTATCCAATCAAAATGAACGTTACACACTATGTTGCATTAAAATAAGAATTGAATGTATCAATGTCAATTTTCTAGATCTGTTAAAATGAACCGAGGTCGTTGTCATTTTCATGTTCATTTTAAAATATTTGTTATTGATTTATTTCAAACATGGGTAAATCTTCTTGTTTTTAGTATCGACAATAAAATCTTCCTCCTGTGCCATGGAGATAGGGAAGGATTCTAAGTATGCACCAGGCTTTGTAGGATACGTAGATTCGGTAGGTATTTTAATTTGAACAGTTGTACCTAGTTAAGAGGAATGCAATATAAATTCAATTGGGAGAAAAATATTTTTGTTTAATTTTAAGTTCTACCTACTATATTGTAGAATTTAAGTTAAAAATTGCCCTCTGTCTAAATATTATGCTTGTTAAAAGATTTATAATTAAAAAAAATATAATGAAAAATACGTTATAAATTTCATACGTCCGAAGCGCACTTTTATATTTACCTTCATCAAAAACGCTCATAGCAGAATATTTGAAAGCTGAAGACCAAAAACGTTGAAAATAAAGTATTTTTGGCACTACTTATATCATTTCCCAATCATTGTTAATTCATCCAGCACGGTCAAGTAACATGCATCAGTAGTTAAACGATGTTCAAGCCTTTTAATTTCAGTTAGAATAATCAACACCAGTGAAAACAACAACATGAATTGCATGAACGCAGAATGAAGCGAGG